>NC_137242.1:13227794-14490511 GCF_051294905.1 Botryllus schlosseri | reverse complement strand
ATTCAGTACGCGTAAAATATGGTGGGAGAATGCGATACCAACTTCAGTCAATAGTCCCATTGAAACACGGAAGCCACAGCTACATAGTAGGGTCTATTACAGATATTATTAGAGTTGACAGGTAATCTATGCTAGTAGCGACAGGTCATATATACGAGATAGCTGTATGAAATTGAGCAATCCGATGAAGAAGCCGCATACTAATCACTTTGCCTTCAAATATTCATGGAGTGTCAACTGCGCGGAAACCGCATTCAGTCTGTCAAGCTTTGTTTAACGGTCATGAGTTGGTAGGTCGAGTATGGCGAGGCTTCCCGCGACTGATTTTTCCTTTCGAGTTCTGTGGACGATCGTATTTGTGTCGTTTTTAGTCGTCACTGCATGCGCGTTTCTTCCCGAATGGCTCAAGAGTGACACGCGTCATTGCGGACTGTTTATCTGTTGCAGAGAATACAAACAATGTGAGCTAAACAATCAAGGTAGGCCTTTTTTGTCGGATGACGAGTCCATATATGTCTACATCTGTCGGTTTAATTCTGTTTCATCCAGAAATACTACAGGTGTCTTTGCCGTGGATTTTCGTTGGCTGGCTGATGAACCTACTTGCTGTATTCACATTCAAGTGCAAGTGTCGGCAAATACCTGTGAGCCGCATCCGCCGGACCGGATTGATCGCAATTATATCTGGTAGAGATAATGTATTTACTTTTCGTATCCTAATTGGAATCGATAAATTTGCTTCCTTGCGTTGAGGGGCTTTCATCGTTGGCGGAGCTGTACATTTTATCATCAGAAAAGTCGCTTCGGAACAAAACCTCAGCTTTGGGTTGGCGGGGATATTCACGACAATAGCAGGACCAACTTTGGTTGCGATAGGAGTGTATGGTCTTTGTCATTATGGCGATGAATTGCCGAATGTAGATGACTCCGATGAGCGACCTCATTTTTACATAAGACCGAGGAGAAACGAGGTTGAGCCATTGAGTGAAGCTGTGGACCGGGTCTCGGTTCCGGACATATACAGCATACCACCGCCCAGTCCGGGGACGACAAATAACACGATCCACGGAATCAATAAATCCAGGGAGCGTTTGACGCTGCAGAGTAATACCGTACCTGGCAACTTTGCCAGTCGATTCTGGAATGAAAACATCGCGATATCGAAAGATCCGTTTACAGCTGACGTGCCATATCCTACGACTTGAGAATGAAATTTGGATCGGAAACATTGATCGGCAGTAAGACATGAGAATGCACTCGCTAAAATATATCACTCGATAGTGCAGCAGCGTGACAACGTGAAGCTTGAATAATTTATGGAAATGGACCTGGAAGAGATACAATTTCACATTGAGTTATCTTCAATTTATCAATTACTTTCCTACCGCATTAGTGAGGGGAGAGTAGACATTTTGTCTCGACTGATAGTCGTGCACTCTACTCTCGGGTGCAGTGTTGACACACACACTTCCGGTGCAAATTAAAATTTTGAAGATGTTCCGTCACTGACTATGCATCTTTTAGAGCTATTCTAAACGTCTAACGATTCTCACCATCAGCTGTATTAATGTTGTATATATATAATGTATATGTATAAAGACCGTTATTCTTCTCACATAGCGCCGTTGCGCTTATGGCAACCAGTCACTTATTCGAGAGGTTGTAGCCTACTAAATTCGACGGTAAAATTATGCGGTAGATGTAAATGTCCTGTTACGGTTTTGATTGCGACACTTGCTGCTATAATTTATTGTTTTGCGATATAGGCATTTTTTCTTTGCAGTTTTAAATGGAAGCAATCGATTATACTGAACCATATGCCCTGAAACGACACCGTTGCTGAGATGTATGAAACTAATACGAACTTTGGGTTGGGATGATATTTCTCAATTTGTCCGAATTGTGTCTCTCAGTTGTACGCAACGAGAATAAGGTGGCTAGGTAATACGCTCCTTTAGGCCTACCATTAACGAAGCGTTACGATGACAAGCTAATGCGACCGATATTGAGTAGCATACTAGAGTCCATTGTTACAGAAATTGTATTTGGTTGATAAACCCACAGCAAGCGACATTGAGTATTGGTCCGAGTTCTATTTCAGCAAACAAATATTGTGAGGTACGACCAATGGCTGATGAGCCTAAATCGTAATGGCATGCATTGTATTCAGATCAGTCAAGTTTAGATGCTATTGTATAGCTCATTCTTGCTTCAAAGCTCCCGAAAACAGATACAGGTTGCTCAGTATATCTGCATGCGCTGCCCTCGAAAATGTGATGTAGTATACCGCTGGTTCTCAACTTGTATGCCGCGGCACACTAATATGCCAATTGGACTGCTTAGGGATGCATCGAGAAAATGTGGTGACAAAGGTCGTCCTATAACAAAAAGTAAGGAACCTAAATTTGATTATGACATAATTGGTGGTTCTATTATTATTTTCATCACCTCAAGACACCCAATGTACATTGTACAATGCGACGAATAGATATGCAGATGCCAAAATGAGCAAGTGTGGTCTCTTAGTCGAATGCCCGACGTATAACAGCGTCGATCTTCATCTCTCTAATCTTTTAGGCTTCCTCGCTCTTTTCATTGTCTTTCTTGAATAGATCCTTGATCTGGTTTGTCTCTGGGTTTTTATGGATGAATTATATGAGCACAGCTACGTTTGGCCGAATGTGTCGACTTCTTTTCTATTCACCACCACATAACCTTGGGTTGAACAGTGCCACGACGTAGGATTAATACCACTGTACTTTGTTTAGTCTTAATCTTGTGAAATATTGCTCTTTTCGTATTCGTTCAGAGAGTTTCGACATCCATGGTCATTAGGGTTGTTCAGATTTTGAAAATTGTCAGGAAACTTCGGCCATTGTGATCCAAATGCGTTGTTTAGTACATGAAAATATCTTTTACGGGCAATTTTGGTCATCTTCATCGTGATCTTCCTTCTCCACAAATAGTGGTCATTTTACACCATATTACTTATTGTAATACCTGAGATTGCAATTTTAGCACGGCTCACTTTCGCTTCAAACTTTTTGTAGAACACCGCTTTCACAGATAGGATCGCGTGGAGAAACCTATAGAACAGACAAACCTCCAACACTTAAGAAGGGATTCTGAAGTCGACCTCTGTCGGACTCGGACCCGTAAAACCCGTTGGTGTGCAGCGATGCAACGTAACGGCCACTAAGCTATACTCGCGAACAGGGCTGGGCAAAGACGAGTATACCTGCGTGATCCGATTTTGATTCGAGTCGAGTTGAGTAATCGAGTATCAATTGATATGACGTCATACCAGTATGAATGACGTGGAAAGTTGAAATATGCACCTTGTACTCGACCACAGAGAAAACAATGAATGCCAGTTCTACATCACAATAAGGACACGGGTTGCGGGTTCGAGTCCAACCGAGGTCGACTCCAGAATTCCTACTTATGAATTTGAGGGTTAAGTAAGCTCCTCCTCGCCATGTGATCCGCATAAGCGGTGTCTTATAGAAAGCCTAGAAGTGTCCAGCTACAAGTCGGCAGATACGGAATAAAAATGAAGAATATCGGCCTGGTGTAAATGGCCATTGTAGTCGACTCGACAAGCCCCATGAATACCACCACAAACAAACAAAAGGTCAATTTGGCATTTTCGAAAAGGTTGTATGCCTACCTATTTTATAATTTACCTCTTTTAATTGTGACAATAGTATAGGTTGATCATGACTTCACATATTTTTCATACATGTTCCGTATGCTGCGATACGAACAATCGCGGTTTCAAGGCTTGGACAGTGGAAGTTAGCATCGAAACTAAAATTATCGCGGATAAATTACCTCTTAGTGGAAAGGAGCATATAATTTCAGAGCTCGGAAAACTCAACTGTCACTACGCGACTCGAATCATTAGAATTAATACTCGTTCAGATTCTAGTACTAGAATCATTGTACTCAGCCTTAGTCGAGAGTCAGGGTATACTATAGATGGCTAACCTACGGATAGACACACAACACCCGTCGTCACGCTTGCTTGCCCAGAGCAAACTGCTGCTCAGCAATCTGAACGCAACATAGGCTAATTGCTAATTCCATAGCTGACGATCCGAGCGCTCAAATTATGTAAAGTTGATCTTATTTGTAAGCTACTGTCGCGCTGATTCTGAAAATTTACATTAAAATTTCATCAAGGCGATGAACGATGCCGATTTTCAGGCTTTGAGGTGTATTTCGAGGGGGTTTCGTTGCCCTGATCATATTTTAATGTATATTTTCGAAATCAGTGCGACAGTAGCTTTCAAATATGATCAACATTCCTCAATTTGAGCGCTCGGGTCGAGAGCTATGGGATTAGCATTAGCATATAGACATTACGTTACGTTCAGATTGCTGACAAGTAGTTTCCTCTGGGCAAGCAAGCGTGACGACGGGTGTTGCATATCTATCCGTAGGTTAGGTATCTATAGTATACTCGACGTGTTAGGAAGCCGCAATGTATTTTTCTTTATCCGAGGCCAAAATGTTGAGGACCGCTGCACTATACAATTCAATTCCAAATGCGTTTCGGCCACCGTATACCCCACTCACAATACTAAGTCAAAATATCATGATCTCGAAGAATTTATAGTTTGCAGTCTGCGGAAGTTGTAGAACGTCATGATACTGCTATCAAGGAACATAGGTCGTGTTTATCGAAGTATATATTTCAGTCCCTCGAAGACAGTATCTCGAAAGAGCAATCATCGCGATCACTGGAATACTGTGAATTTAGAGAATAATAAATATATTTCAGTGCTTGGCCACCTTTTCGTAAATGTTAACTTTCCACTTGATCCCATGTTCTTCTTGAACGCTGTCTGGTATTACATCTTCGTAAGGTTCTGACCTGTAAGTAAATCATTTAGAACCGAACTATAACCTAACGTACAATCCCGCCATCTCAACCTCCTTGCAAGTGAGTGACGAAAAGGCTTAATAAGCAAGAATAGTATCAGACTCGAATTAGATGGAAGGTGGTGAGTCTAGATCAGTGGTTCCCATAGTGGACGACGGCGACATCGAAGGGGGTGCTACGTACCACATAAATTCATGTAAAATAATAGTTATATCTGTGTACTAAGAAGAGATGTATGAATATGTGGTCACGTCGTTCGCGGTCGTGCACCGCGCTTTCAATCTCAACTCGCCATAAATGTTATTGGCATACTATGTCGAGTGTTCTTATCAATTCATCATAACGAACATCATTATTAGTCAGCGAGGCTTGTTGAACTCACATTTATAAACGCATGTGCGTGAATCATGAATTTAAGCAACAACGAACCATAACGAAGTAGCCTACAGTGAATTTCGAAAGGGAAATTTTCTTGCACGATTTTATTCCTTGATAGTTCCAGTCCGGAAATTCCTACAGTTGTCATTCTGAAATAACGTGCATCGTACTGCCTAAACATTATATTAATCTAAAAAGTCCATAAGCGCCAACGTAGTTTGTGTGCGCAATAAACAAGACAACTTTTTGTCGATGTGAGGCGTTAGGGGACTTTTGTGGTCTGGATCATTGGTCAGGTGGCAAAAGAGTTTAGTAAACACTGGTCTAGGCCCGTTGTTCTTGTTATACAGATATAAATCACAGAGACAAGGAATGAGTTCTATGCCGAGGTCCCCACTTGAATGCCTGATTTTATAACCAATATAAGCAAGTGCCGAAATGGAATTTGGTGACATTTTCATCTCGTTAAGGCGTAATCCAACGCCAATGCGGTTAAATACAATAATAAGCGTGCGTCCTTCACGTCGAATTACCAAAATATAGGCGCAAATTTTAAGGAATGAATGAATGAATGAATGAATGAATGAATGAATGAATGAATGAATGAATGAATGAATGAATGAATGAATGAATGAATGAATGAATGAATGAATGAATGAATGAATGAATGAATGAATGAATGAATGAATGAATGAATGAATGAATGAATGAATGAATGCACTAATTTTACAAATAACTCTCTGGGTGGGATCATAAATTAATGCCTAAGACTCCAATTGCAAATTCTTATTCCTCACTTTGCTACTTTAGCAAATCTGGAATCGCCATCCAACTTTGGGCAGAAGATATCGCAATCGAAGTCCCCCTGAATCTTTGTTGCGTACACGCGGCCACAGTATTCCGAATCGTGAATATACTGCAAAAATCATGGAAGCATATCTCACTGATTATACTGCATGATTTATTCTGATCTGTGGAAGGTAGCAATCGCGATAATCATAACTTTCACAATTTCAAACAGTCAGTCAAAGCATTAGGAAGAACATTTCTTGTCAAGAAAAATTTCCAAGAAAATCTGAGCAATATATATTTAATACCAAAAGCATTTCCGATTTATTTTATTACTATGCTGAGCTGAATTGATTGATCCCAACCAAATGCATCCAAATTTATGACACAATATCTGTATTTGTTAATGCAGGGTGCGATCAGACCAGTTGACCCTAACCAGAGTCATATCGGTCACACCCTGTCCTATACCGCTAAGTTCATTTATTGTTGTTTCATGTGCCAAACTGCCTATGATGTTTTCTTTACGGTTGGACAAATCATTAAATATCTCTCTCTCTCTCTCTCTCTCTGCTCTCTCATTCAGATTTATGCCATGGTAAACATCGTAAGGCACCAGAGAACTTTTGCTGAGACCCAACTTCTGTCCTCCGACCTCAAATCATTCAAAATCGGGATCTTGGGTCACTAATATCCACCTGATTGATTTTGAAGCAGTGACTCAACATGGCATCTCTCCAGAGTCAACTATATAGGAGCCGAATCGTGACACCGACTATGAATGCATCTCTCCAAATAAAAACAGTTAAAAATCCAATGAGGATTCTACACCGACCTTGTAGATTTGTCCCCCTCCGACGTTGAACACCAATCCGATCTTATCTTTCCAATCGGGAGATTCCAGCAATGCAACCAGTTCTTCCAAAGATGAAGCCATTCCGTGCTGTGATACAATTTGGTTGGCTTAGTTGGTAAAAATAACAGTGTCAGAAGTCGATTGCAATTCGATTTCATGCCGAGGCATACGCAGTTTCGTACTTGCTCAAAAGTCATTGTCTCGTTGTGGATTGTTATGGAGCTGTCAACTGGATGATATTAATGAATACCAAATAGTGTCAATCGCAGACTATTGGTTAGGTTGTAAGATCTCTAATGTTTGTCCATTATAATCTTCTATATGCTATTCTTGGCGGATCTGACGCGACTGCAAATTCAGTAAATCAAGCCTGTTCCAGGAACCTTGTGACATGGAAATGTTAAAGTACTTTACTTCGCTCTTGGCGGTCAAAGTCGCTGACCTCTCGTTCACATACTGCTCAAGACCTCAAATGATTTCAAAAGAGAGTCGCATGATATATGCGCAATTGCGCCAATTATGAGGATGCGTAACTGCAGTTATGATCGAGTCTTGAATGCCACAGGACGGTAAATATATGACTAGTGTATAGGGCCGTAACTACCGCATCCAAACCCCAATTGGTTGCCCTCCTCTTTTCCCCCGCCCCTCCCTAGAAGTTGGGATCATCACTAGGGCGATTTTTCTACCTAAAAACGGACGATTTTACCTAAAAATCAAATTTTTGACATTTTTTACCGTAAAAATCTTAATTTTGACCAAATTTGAGCTAGCGTATGCAAATTAGGTGTTTTCCCACTTATGTTAGAATTGTACTACTTATCTTCATTTCTGGTGGGAACTTTCTGTCCTTACCAAGTAGTATGGCCTGAAAAAACTATTTTGTCTCAAAAACTGACAAATTTTATATGTGAAAGCTTTATTTTAACGAAATCTGGCCCTATGTAGAATTCCAGTAACGTCGCATTACGCATTATAGTAGAAATAATCCAAATTGTTCGTAGTACAACGAAATATACTTTCCTACATTGTCGGGTGGAAAGTGTCTGTCCTTACTAAGTTAGGCTTACCATATTTTGGAAATGTAAAAAGAGGACACTTTTTCAGAAATTTCAGACATGCAAAACTGGAGAAGAATTCTCAAAAACCGGTAAATTTCTCCCACTTCGTGATCGGTTGACTAAAAAAACTTTCGCTCAGAGCTCAAAATAACGTTTTTCTCTCTACATTGCCAGATGGATGACTAAAAAAAAAGGTCTTCTTTTCGCTCAGTGCCTAAATCACCACTTTTCTTTCCGAAATACCCGCCGGAGCTTCCCTTCTGCGCTAATTTACGGCATAGCACTCGCGATTTCCTCTAAATCTGACCTAAATTTTCAAAAAAGAGGACAAAATCTCAAAAAAGAGGACAAAAGGGCGTCCTCCGAGGACACTTTCAAAAAAGTCAAAAAAGAGGACAAATCCTCTTAAAGAGGACGTATGGTAAGCCTAACTAAGTAGCTTGCCAAGAATAGAGAAAGGACGTTCAACAGCAGCAGTTGTTGGTTGACGACACTGAAGTTGTGCGTACACTGCTGTTGACAAACCGTGTTGCTTAATTCTGACAATGGTGTCTAAATCACATTTTTTCATCATGCGCTTCTTGATTCAAGAACTAGGGATGGTGTGAACCTCTGAAAGGTTCAGGTTCGTGTGAACGTGAACCTCATGACGTCACGTGACGTCATATTGCTAATTCCAACCCTACATTTCAGTGAAGTGATAGCTTATATTAATGACAGCATAATGTCACAATCCTGAAGTACATATTGACGTTTGAAACGTCACCAAATGTATAACTGGGACAATCAAATGATATAATAATCCCATAAAAGCAATATCTTCCGTCGCTTTGCCAGCGATTTCGACGAGGACTTGCAAGGGAATATACGCTTACGCCTTTACCTTAACGGTCTAGGCCAGACCGGACAATTTATTCGGCGTCTATGAGTATTGCTACGCTGATATTGAGCGGAGTGTGAAACGAGTTTCTATACTTGCTCCCGATATTATCCCATACAGCAGTAACCAACACCCCCATGACACGGGTTTGGTTTTTATGATACAATGAACATATGAAATCAAGATTGACCCCGTACGCTTGCTATATTTTTTAAGTCAGACAGCGACATCAGTTTCATTGATTGGTTCGATAAGCATCATTCGCTAAGTACCGACATGTAGTGTATTTCGCTCTTGATTCTGTGTGATTGCGGGTAACTCACAGCAGAGAGTCAGTAAATAGGCTACTCGAGCAAACAAAGCAAGTAAATATTTTGAGATTGGCAGGTGCATGCCCGTTTGGTCTTTATTCTTTTAATGCTACCAGAGCCGCGCATAGAGTGGTACGAAGTTGAAGTGAAAAGAATTACAATCAAAGATGTTATAATGACGTGGAAATGGTAACCTATGAAAAAGGTCCACAGTTCAGAGCCTCATCAAGGTTCTAAATTTCTGAGGTTCACACACAGAACGCGAACGTGAACGTCACGTTCACACCATCCCTAATAAGAACCATGCAATGCCCACGCAGTCTTGTTTCAATTGGGATATTGCGGTATGCTGGGCATAACATCAAGTCAACCTATTTGTTTCATTTGAGTGTTTATGATTCCCAATGAGCAAACAATGTGCCGTCTACAACGGCAGGCCTATAAAGTAGGCTAGAAGCTGTAAAACGTCAAATGATATAAGTTCACCGATAGTGCAAAATCTACGATACAAACGAAATGCAGGTTGCAAAAAGGGTTCGACTTTGTAAACAATTTTGACATTTTTTTACCTAACGCTGTTGACATCATTTTGACTTTCTGACATGTCAAAATAATGGTCCTAATCATCACCCAATGTAGAACAGAGTTTTTTGGGAGGGGGGAGCTTCATCCATATATATGATCAGCAACATGGATATGGGAAAGAGAATTTAGCTCGGACTGTGAATCATTACGACCAAGTAGTCCAGGTTTGAATTCGATAAAAAGTCTGACAAACCATAAGTTCGACAATGACTATTAGTCTCAGACTTTTGAGAACCTACACGTAGGATATGAAGTACAGCAAATTACCGCGCCCGCCGGAAGTTCTTTCAAGGTTTTCGATAAGATAAAGCTGTATCTGTTGGGCAGCGGATGTGTCGGCCCGTCTTCTGTTTCTTCGTTCCACGTCTTTCGTCCCATCACCAGTGCATTTTTCCGACCCGTCAGACTTACGGAAGTCATCCTCAGGAAGTATTGATATTCATTTCTGAAAAAACTCGGTTTCATATAGAGCAGTGGTTCTGGAACTTTTTAGACCGCGACCCTAATCTGAGTTTTATTGGCATCTCGCGACCCACGCCTCGCACGTCGAAATAGTTACGAAATGTAAAATTCTTGTCACGACAGCACAGCCTTCCAAAAATCACCCCATAGTCTAATTAATAGGCATCATTACGGGTAACAGCAACGCAACTGAACAAAGTGCCAAATTGACTTGTGACGATAGTGTCGAGTAGCCTAGACGTTCAGTCTAATCTCGCGGTCCTCGAACATTTTATGGTCGTGGCCCAATTTCCAACTTAAAAATGTGCCTTCACCTACAAACATTATAGTCATAACCATCGCCCAGACCTACTCACAGGCCTATATGAGAAGCTGATAACGATTACTAAAATTAAAGTCGACATCGAGACCTTCTCGACCCGCAGATTGAGAACTACATACTGATCATACCAGAAAACGTTCTGTGTACAATCGACAAGAACGTAACCACCTATAGGTTGAAAACTTCTAGCCTAATCTCAGTGGCAGTGAAGTGTTGAGGCGACATTAGTCAGTGCCTCTACTATCATGCATGATGAACCGCACGGAACCTCACTCTGCTGAGTTTTGCACAGGTTGCGCCGGGACTGGTTCGTGGTTATGTATCAGTATCATTTTATTATTGTATTTATCGATTCAACGTACCAAGATTTTAGGGTTACCATACGTCCTCTTTTAAGAGGACTTATCCTCTTTTTTGATTTTTGTGAAAGTGTCCTCGGAGGACGCCCAAATTACCTCTTTTATGAGCATTTTGTTGAAATATAGGGTAAAATTCGAGTAAGGCATAGTACATAACCACTGACGCAACGCTTCGGCGACGATAAGTTACCTATTTATTTCAGAATTGTAAGTCGAAATTTTTTGAAAAAGTGTCCTCTTTTCACATTTCCAAATGGTACAAGATTTACAATGCAATGAAAATAGATGGTATTGAACCAACATTTCAACAGTGTTTTCCTCGGCTCTAGTCACCGATACCACGATCACGTGCCAACGGCCCTCCAGCGCATGCCTCACAGTGCATATTACCTTCGCTTATTTCACGTCAATTTCACGCGATTGTTTTATCGCTATTACGGCTAGTACTTTCAGGACGAGATGAGTGTCTGATTAATAGTTGAAGAGAAATTCCTGACCACGAGATCCAAACCAGCGAACTCAGTATTTCAATTGATAGCGGTTAGTCACATCACAGCGACAACACTAGATTTGCCGACCAAACACATTAGATAAACACGCTACAACGGATACGGATAGAGTGACAGCAGGTTCGTTCTAGTGTTCGCTGCTCTACCTGTAGCGGCGTTAGCTTCATATCGATTTTCTATCAACTGCTCCCTGGGCGATTATATCAGGCGATACATAGCTACTGATACTTACTACGACGGAACGTATAAATGATAATTTTCACTCACTCCATTTTCCACGGCATGTAATCGCCACGTGCGATTCCCCATTTGTCGTCGCAGGCTAAGATAGAATGAATCTTCATTTTCAAAACTGACCAGCGGCTACGAATCTCGACATGGAATGGCGGTCGCACGTCAAACAAAGTCTGTTTATGAATCGAGGCCACAAGGTCCTTATATAAACCTAGATTTCGCCGTAATTGGAGCAACCGGATTTTAGGGCCATTGACAAAATGGACCAATACTTATAAGTATAGACTATCCTTTATATACCTCTACACAGTTGTTAAAATTAATGAGAACAATTACAAAAGGACATCGCAACTAAGCAACCGGCATAGAAGATATAATATCCCATTCAGTTCAAATTGCTTTCGAAGAACCTGGAACTGATGCGAGGTAGCTGCACTATGATTGTGATACAGCGCATTAAAGGCGTTTTTCGGCGTCCTTATAATTCCGTAACAAATTTCAATAATCATTTTCCAATATCCCGACAGGAAAGTGTCTTCATTTCACAACCACACATATCAAACAATTGAATTTTGTAAGTATAATATCGAGCTGCATTCTACAAAAATCGTTATGCCCTCTAATATGCAGCAGAGTTATGATGACTCAGGTCATGACTAGGGCAAGTTTTTGCAACTTTTGCAACTTTTTTTACAGCTTCCGGCAGCTTCCTAAATACTCGGAAGATATGTAGAATACTGTTTTAAGCTATTTGAAGGAATCTTGTAGTGCAACTTCTTGCAACTTTTGTCTATTTTTTTCATGCAACATTTTGCAACATTATGCAACTTTTTCGATTTTTCATGAAAGTATTTTCGATTTCAGTGAAATACACGGTCAAATTCGACTGAAACACTGTAACTCAGCACCGAAGTAACGCTTTAACGGGTATTCCGGGAGCTGAGCCGAAAAATTGACCATTTTTTTAGTCAATCAATGCAACTTCTGTCAAAAATAAATGCAAGTTTCCACGGATTTAACTGCAACAAAAACTTGCCCTAGTCATGACTTATCTCAATTCACATTTTTTGACTGACCAGACTTGATTCGAGTCACTATCCTCAAATAGCTTGACTTGACTCGGAACCAATGTATGAGTCATATGAAACGACTCGTGACTTGAAGTAAAATTTTCTAGTCAATTTTCAAGTCATCGAGTATTCTACGTCGCAAAGCATTCTCAGCATTTCAACCGCATTGAGAAGTGATCACGCCATCAAATCGCTTATTTACTGGATTCGATTCCCTTCAACGTTTCCGATATCGTTAATTACATCAACAGCGACATCGCAGGCAATATTCGACAAGCGGTCATGTTCGGGTTTCGGATAAATAGAGTAGTACCTCTAGGCCAGGGGTGTCAAACATACGGCCCGTCAGACCGTTTCATCCGGCCCATGAAGCTATTTTGAAAAATGGCTCTATAATCCAGCACATTTTTTACAAATGTTGAGATTTTTTGCACGAAATATTATCATCAATCCCTCAAGATAGCAAATGATGTCGAGTATGTTCAATTGTTGATAGGCCACATTATAATCATCCAACAGTGGTGTTGTGGCTTCACTGTAGTCACCATCAGCAAGGAAGAGCCGCCATTTACGCCCAATTCCGAGAAGGCAAGAAATACACAGACACACTCAATTCCTAGTTTTACGGGGAAATGGAACTAAAGTAGTTATTCACAGAAGTGAAACCATCATAGTGACAAACCGGTAAATGCAGGTTACACGCGAGAATATAATTGTTGCACAAAAATATAATTCAAATATCTGTGGACGCACTCCCAAATTCGCTTATGACTTAACAGCACCTTTGCATACGGAGAAACCGGAATAGCGATATAATAGTAATGAACAAGCTTTAATATAGCTCTCGTATGCCGCATAACACATACACATGAGGTATAACGTTCCTAAAGCTACTCTTTACTAGTTTATATTACCCTATTTAACCGGCCATAATCTCAATTTTGCTAATTCCAACGTTCACTAATAAAGGTGTTGCTAGAGTTATAGAACCCTTATGATCCGTTATAATGTAATACATTATTTTGTAGGCTTAATAATTGAGTATTCAAGCAAAAACACAAGGGTTTTGTTTTGTAATCATTAGAATGGCCCGGCCCGCGACGAAATTTGAGTTTGACACCCCTGCTCTAGGTTAAACCTGCACATTGTATGGCCCGTGATGCGATTATGGCTGGCCCGCGAAAATTTAGTTAGACTATGAAATTTATTAATTATTGTTTTTGTTTTTATGACATTTACGGTGTTTCGAAGACATTGGTCATTTTACACCAGGCCGATGCTCTTTATTAGGATTCCGTGTTTACCGAATGGTAGCACGGCCCACTTCTACACTTTTTAAGGCACCGCATACGCAGACTACTTGTCGAGGAGGAGCTTCGATTAATCCCAACAGTAAGGTAGGAGTTTTACAGTTAACCTCGGTCGGACTCGAACCCGCAACCCATTGGTGTTGCAGCTGTGGAACGTAGCACTACGCTATCACGCCACGCCTTTTTATTAATGCGTATATACTGAACCGTGAATGCGTATACACTGAATATATGCGTATACACCGTATATGCGTATACACTGAACCGTGAATGCGTTTTCTTCAGTACTTTCCAACCAACCGAAAATTGTTATACAAAATGAAAGCGAAGAAACTTCTTTAGGTCATCCAATGCCTCATTAAATGACAACTATTTTCCCTCGCTTTGATTTCAACTCGTGCACTGAAACCCTTTTCGGCCAAATAAGTTGTTGGATTTTGTGCAAGAAAGTCTAGTGCAGGGGTCGCCAACTCAAAATGGGTCGCGGGCAACTTTTCAAAATTCGTAGAGACCGCGGCTGCATGACGGAAGTTTAACAGCCCCGTTTTGGTAACTCTACGTCAGCACAACGCTGCGCTCGCTAACATGGGCTACTGGCATACCAAAGAAATAATATTTTATTGAAGAAATACAAATACAACAAAAAAATATCATGATCATTAATTGCATTCTATTTTGAACTATGAGCTGTGCGCACGATACCTGACAACACTCTTCAGTTACTAAAACAGGGGTGACCAAACTTTTTGCTATTCACGGCCGCATTTCGACTATTTATGTAGCCTACGGCCGTATTCCAGTGCATAGCCGTAATGAACTAACTGGAGGCTAAATACCCACGTTAAACTGCCCATGTCCATTGCCGATGAACTACGGACTAATCTATTTACTCAGATCGGCTTACTATGCCCACCGAAATCGTGAGCAGTCGTGTTTTGAACAAGCACATGGATTCCTTTATTAGTCGCACAAAGCGCGAAAATTTTTCATATTCATGAGTGGATTTCGTCAATAATATTAGTATAGCAGTAGTAGTAGTAGTAATTTCAAGAATAATTCAAACCTTTCATTAATTAGGAAGTCAATTCGTAAATTCAATTTGCGTATTGACGACCGCCAACACATCCTAATTGAATTAAGTATCGACGACCGCAAAATTGTCCTTCTACTGCCTCAGATTGGCCAACCCTAGACTGAACAATCGATATTGGGGTTAGATAGACACGGTACTTGCTGTAAAATTATCTCCCTATGAAGCTTGGTCTTTTGGGAGCCCAAAGTGGTTTTTCAGGAGTCTCGGTCTTGGCCGTGGTGGGCCATTGGGGCCCATTGCACATCAAGGCAATATGCCCATGCCCATTCATGCAAGCAAATTCTTCCTCCATGGAATTATATTATCATCGCCGAAGCCATATTAGCTAGTGAGGGATAGTGATATTGTGCGCAGAAGAATAGGTTACTTTGAACAACAACAACAACAATATGTTTAAACTGAAATCAATTTCAGCATTTCCAAATGCTGTACTAAGCCTTCTTCCGAAATTTCAAATCAGGTCGCGAGACGCAAAATATGACCTCGCGGGCCGCATGCAGACCGCGTGTTGGTGACCCCTGGTCTTATGCTGGGAAGGTCAGATCTCAATAACAACCGTCCAGGAGTCTTATCCAAAATACAGCGAGCGAAAAATGCTTGCTGGCAGAAATCGATACATAAACAAAACGTTCAGTCGTAGGACTAAGAGTCCCGAAAGATCTGTATTCTTTAGTTGTCTCCGTACGATCGTCTCCATCTTAAAGCTATAGAGAAGAAAAAGGACGACACATGGTAACCCTACTGAACCTAGGATTTCCTAAGATGCTTTAGGCGCGGGATTCGCAGTATATAGTGCTTGTTCGTCCGTTGCTCGATGGAATGGAACGTGATACAACAGCAACGAGGTCAAGTGAATATAAATAGGCAAGTATAACAGTCATTAAACAATCAATAGACTAAAACCTCACAATTACAATGACCACAAACACCAAATGCAAATAATGGACAGTTAAATTGCGAACTGATTCCTCTGAAAACGTCATCAAATTTAGGATAGCAAATAACATGCGCAATTGCAAACACGAAGCGTTACTACGAAAACATGGTAATTGTTCAGAGAAAGAAAGTAGAAAGTCAATTTGACATCATTTTCCCTGCGTTTCGCAGGCTCGGACGTGCTGATGCGCTGTATGCCTGTCACTACAGCCGCTTTCGAACCAGACTTTTGATAACGCAATAATTAAGGTGAGGAAATATTTATACACTGCGGCAAATAAGTTATTGTATTAGTTATACGGTCAGCGATGCGCCGTAAGTCGTGCAAGTCTTTACAATTGCGTCGCAACCACAAAAGAGAGCCACTGCACGGTTCCAACCCTAATTCGTAAAATGTTGCAATCAGAGTACGTGATTATGATTAGCGGTCATCCTCGCTCATGAACTATGTTATGTCAAGGTGTGGCTTTAGGCTGACCTTTCAACGAGATCTGGATCAATTGGCGTGAAAACCGCCAATATCAACCATAACAATTGTTTGTGTAGACCAGTGCTTTTCAACCAGTGTGACGGTTCGCATTTGTGCGATTGAAAAAAATTGCAGTGCGAATGACTAAGGTGGTGGGAATGGTGCGAATGAAAAATCAGGATGAGCGCGAATGAAAATTGTGCATGAATGTTAATTTTTCTGACGTGGAATAATTCAAATAAGCTGAATAGGAAATTCAAGGGCAGTGTAACTGTTGTAGTTGCGACGCAATTGTAAAAACTTGTTTAACTTACGACGCAACACTAATCGTAGCTCTCACAAGCCGTAGTAAATTTATATTTTCGCGCTATAACCAAAACCCTGGTTTGGAAGCTGGTGTAGTGGCAGACATATAGTATATCAGCATGCCTGAGCCTGCGATGGGCTAGAAATATGACGTCAAATTAATTTTCTGCTTTCTTTCGCTAAACATTCATCATATTTTCGCAATAACTTTTCGATAAGCGCGAGGCACGAGGGTAGTAGTAAATGCCATCATTACAAACTCGCAATTGCAAGTTACCGTAACGCAAATTTCTACCCCTTCAAGATTTATTAAAGTATGAACCGGAAAGGGTATAATTTTGGGTCGACAAGGAGCCAGAGCTATCTGTTAATATGTATGTAATATTTGTTGAATTTATTGCCAAAACTCCTGCGGTAGCTTTCACATATCCAAGGTAACTGTGCTGGGTACTGCAGCCAATACGCGAGACACGCAGAAAATATGGCTTTATCGTGAGGATTCATGATAAGATTTGTCCGACTGTTTTTTTTTTTCTTTTCTGGAAGACGTGGTCGAAGAATGAATTCCTTTTAATGGGTGAGGCTCGGGTCGCGAGGTACCACAAAAACTCAGATTTTGTTGGTAGTCTGAAAAGCTGCTTTACCGTTATTAAACTGTTATGAATTCTCAAGTTAGATTGAGCTGAGAAGAACACACGGCATCGCGAAATAATTTGCTCTTCTCATTTACTCGATAGACATAAAATGGGAAATCGAAAAAAAAAAACAGAACACTAGTTGGAGCAAAGTATCATAAGGTAGCGCGAGCTCTAATGTGTCTACTCTCCTTGATGGCTTCGAACCTTATTTTCCAAGACATAAGGCAAAAGTCTCAACACAAACATGTGAGTTTTTCACCCTTTCGACAAACTGGAGCCTCCCAGAACTTTGTGTTAGCCCTCAAAAACGATTTCTGCCAGCAAGCATTATTCACTCGCGAAAAATACGCTGTATTTTGGATAGCAATGCAGAACAGATTTTAAGACCTGGCTATTCAGGCGCTAGTAGACGTTCTTGAACAAAACCTAACAACTTGTTTGTCCGAGAAATAGTTGAAATCAAAACGAGCGACAAATTTGCCTTATTAATGAGACACTTGACAGCTTAGCTACATAATGGCCAATTTGTTGCACATCTGAACAAAATTTTGTTAAGTATCTTCATATTATTTTCGTACAACAATTTTCGGTTAGTTTGTGCGAATGAAATTTATTTTACGAAATAAGTGCGAATGGAGCTCAAAAAGGTTGAAAAGCACTGGTGTAGACTAATTACATATTTTACGCATATTGTCGTGGAATGGAGCTTCCCTGGTAGGCCAACAGCATATATCCAACGCACATCAAATAAGTTATAACTTCAAGAACTAATTTGCACATATATTTTGGCTTATATGAAGTTATAATGAAGTTGTTTCAGCTCTTAGCGTTAATTTTTTTGATGAGGTGATTTACGAGAATAACAACCTAGTTAATCACTAATATATATGAAATGGCGAATGTTACGTAAGCTTCAACCACGTTCTCATGGGTCGTGTTTGTAGTACGAAATAATCGTATACACGTAGCCTAACATCCTATAATCTATGTATTGTATAGCCTAAGCCCAATTTAAACTGCAAAACACTACTGCTACTGATCCTGAATCTGAGCACTGTTATCTTATGATTATGAATACGAAACAGAACAGCGCTGCTGACCGACCTAAAAATTAGCGAAACTCAATTCCGTGACGATATGTGAACGACCCGGGAACCTAGACGTTGGATTCTTCCATATGATCTCCGAGAAAGCAAGTAGGCCTAACGTTACACAAATGTGCATAAATAGGGCTTACGTAAAGCGTATAACCAAACCAGATCGTGAAATTGCTTTATTCAGTCGCCCCGCAGAAAAAGAAGGCACGACTGGGATATATTACTCAGTACAAAACCTTATTAAATATAGCGAAACAACTACGCCGTGTGGACTTGCCTTATATCAGGGGCTCAGGGGTTCTTAAAGTGGTGTCTGAAAACTAGTTTTAGTGGGTCCGTGAAACGGCAATGCGTCAGCAAAAAACTACAAAACAATATTATCCTTTGAGAATGACGCTGTAAGTGGGACTGTTACTTTCTGGAACAGGCCAATAATTTTCGAATATGACCGCACAAATATGACAAAGTGTGTTAGGGGGGAGATTTGGTACTATTATAAGATAATGATAGTTAGGGTTACCATATTTTGGAAATCCGAACACATTTTTTCCAAATTTTCAGACTTGCAATACTGGAGGAAGATCCTGAAAAAATGGTGAATTTTTCCCACTTCGTGGTCGGTTGACTAAAAAAGTGGTCAACTTTCCGGCTCAAACCCCGAATTACAGTTTTTCTTTCCCATTATCGGTAGGTTGACTAAAAGGGTCAGCTTTCCGCTCAGCTCCGGAAATAACATCCGGAGCGTAACCAGTGCTGCTTTACTGTCTCTCGGTAGGATTTTGCCCTATATTTAACCAAAATTCTCAAAAAAGAGGACATTTGGGCGTCCTCCGAGAACACTTTCAAAAAAGTCAAAAAAGAGGAGAAATCCTCTTAAAAGAGGACGTATGGTAACCCTAATGATAGTGTATTTAACCAGCGGCCCCTTTTATCCAATACGCAGTACGCACGCCTCTTATTTAGAAGTTCTTCTAAGGCCAAGAGGGTGTCTGATACGGATGGTGTGAACCTCTGAAAGGTTGAGGTTCGTGTGAACGCAAACCTTTTTGAAAGGTTCTGTGTTGTTGTTGTTGTTGTTGTTATTGTTGTTTAATAAACAAAAAGATGTAGCGCTCATCGCCTGCCGGCCTTTTGCACCACGGTCTATAGATATAACTGAGACATAATGTAAACGATACGAGGAGGTCGTATGAAATGGTGACAGATATCAGAATGGAGTAAAAACGACCAAATAACAGAATAGCCTAAGACTCTGAAGTTACAAATAGCGAATAAATGATAAACAAATTCAACTGCATACGGAATTATACGATAATCGATGAATAAATCAGTAATACAAAAATACATATAGGTTCTGTGTGAACGCGAACCTCCTGACGTCACGTGACGCCGTATTGCTAATTCCATCCCTAGATTTCAGTGAAGTGACAGCTTATATTAATGCACACGATACCTAGCGACGACTCGTGCCACATAATCATAATGCCACAATGCTGAAGTACATATTGATGTTTTAAACGTCGCCAAATGTATCAACTGGGGCAATCAAATGATATGATAATCCCATAAAATTAATATCTTCCGTCTCTTTGCCAACAATTTCGACGAGGACTTGCAAGGGAATATAAGCTTACGCCTTAAAGGGGCACTGCGCTCAAAAAATGATGTGGTCTCAAATTGAGGGTAAAAACGAACAAAAACTTTTGGTCGCAGCCATTTCCTTCAGAACGCCACCGTACTGGAGCTGCAATTTATTGAAATTTCTACAAGACCAGCTGCCGCGGCTGCTTACCCCGTTACAAGGCACCATGTCTTCATCGTCGCACTTGCTCGACGCGATTAGGCAGTCACGCAGAGAACGAAACTTCGACACATTTCCTTCATAACGTCGGCTGACAACTATCTAAAATTCGTTCTCTGCGTGACTGCCTAATCGCGTCGAGAAAGTGCGACGGTGAAGATATCGTGCCACGTAACGGGTTAAGCAGCCGCGGCAGCTGGTCTTGTAGAAGTTTCAATAAATTGCGGCTTCATTACGGTGGCGTTCTGAAGGAAATGGCCGCGGCCAAAATTTTTTGTTCGTTTTTACCTTCAATTTGAGACCACATCATTTTTAGAGCGCAGTGCCCCTTTAACGCTTCTAGGCCAGACCGTACAATGTATTCGGCGTCTGAGTATTGCTACGTTGATACTGAGCAGAGTGTAAAGGGGTTTCTATACTTCTTATACCTCTTAATACGTTCTATACTAGGCTATAATTTCAAAAATATCTGACTCACTAACTGCTCAAATGCCATTAACTTCCTCATCAATTTCAAGATTTCTACCACAGACGTCGCCATCTTCTACACCGCCAGCACTGGTGCAGTCGGGCCGTCAGGGCCGTAACTGCCGCGCCCCAAATCTCCCAATTGGGGGGGGGGGCGAGCACGACGGGGGCCCCAAATTATTCCGTCAATTAGCTCTGCGCCATTTAGGGCGGAGATAATAAAGTTGGATTAGCAATAAAGTTGATCAGCGTGTTCGCCAGGATTTATCAAACCAGGATTAAGGAAACTAGTTGATCGCATCGCATAAAGTTAGTGTTAATCTCATGAATTAAATAACCGGAACAAACTATAGATTACTAGTTATCTATAGAAACTGCGTACATTGCGTACCATTCCTACACCCAAATATTTCCTATTATGACCGTGCTGATTGTCTACTACAGTGGTCGGGAACCTATGGCTCGCGAGCCATATATGGCTCTTTTGGGTATATGATATGGCTCTTTGACATATTTTCGATTTTGTACTTAATTTTATCGATATTGCAGCAGCCTGTTAGTAAATTTCCTTACCGGCCAGAATAATTATTCTCATGGTAGCATAAACATGTATTTGAGAGGTCAAGGCAGTGGCGTGTCCACGGTTGAGGTCTCGGACCCCTTTACAAAATTCTCAACATTAAGTTACTGTAGCGATGACGACCAATATCCCTCGCGAATTCGATGTACCCAGCATCGCGTGCTGCGTAAACTTGGATTGCACAATACGTTGGTTGACCAAGAGAATAGCAGACATGGGAACGCCTATATGCAGCACCGTAACTGCCGCACCCCAAACCCTCCAATTGTGGGGGGCCCGAGCTCGAAGGGGGCCCAAAATTATTTCGTGGATTAGCATATATTATAGAGTATTTTTTGAAAATTTATGCAACTTTTTCAAATTTTTTTCGCGCTGCGCGCGATTCCAAGTTGCCAATGTCTTGATTTTGGAGTACTCTTGCCCCCCCCCAAAAAAATAAGCAAGATTTATGGAAATAGCCATATCTGCGTTGGTCATTATTGCGCCACGATGTACCAAGACGTATAAAGTTTCAGGCCATGTAACATGCGACTCCAAGAAATGTGCTAGAACGATCGGCAGTGAGAAAACCTTGGCCGAAAAGGACCGTCCTTATGCTGACCGAAAACTTCGTTATATATACAAAATACATGTAGGTTTAATTGTCCAAAGGCGCCTACTGCACTGGCGCCGAATGTTCCTGTCTTGGCAATCTCAACCTCACAAGACAAATACCATCCCGCAGGGGAAAATTATATACCAGTGAAGAAATACCAATTTGAAATCGTGTGTGTCTTTTAGTTTAGTAGCCTACGTTTGGGCGATTCTATATTTTTTGATATAGCAGACAGGAGGCTACGAAATAACATTATGTTACGGAGTCATACCAACGGGCCCTACAGTTTCCAAGACACCTCACTCAGCTCTGCCGGTAAATCTGATTACGTGAGCAGAGAGGACAAGAAATTGATAGCAATATATATGCAATTCCCGATCTTATTGACCGATTTTATCATGAATTATCGAAAATTTTCGCGCTTGGCGCTGGCTCACTAAACAGTACGACTAATTTCGTGGCAAAGCGAACGTCATTGGGGGTCGGTTTATCACCCTATGGGAGCCCAAGACCTAAGATTTTTTAGGGGCCTGACGAAGTGCTGTTTCGTTCCTGTCAATGGGTATACGCCCGGAGATGTTTAATTATTATTGAGGGGTCCTACCTATTCAAACACGCCTCATTCAGCTCTACCTGTAAATCTGATTAGGTGAGCAGAGAGAGGGTAAAAATTGATAGCAATACGTATGCAATTCCCGATCATATTTACCGATTCAATCACGAATTTCAGAATTTTTTCGCGCTTGGCGCGTTTAGGCGAGAAAAGCGTACCCAGTCAACGGAGCCCCATGTAAGATGATAAGTAGCGGTAAACGGCGTACAGGATACAGCCTGAGGGGGGGTCTGGGGAGCGAAGCCCCCCAGAAGTTCGGTTTATCATCATATGGAGGGCTCAAGACCAAAGTTTTTGGGGGGGGGCTGGCGAAGTGCTGTTACGGCCCTGCCTATATGACAATCTAGTTTTCAAATACACATTGTATTCCTGATCTACGCTAAGAAATAACTGTCTTGGAAGTGACATTCCAATTACAAATCCAAATTACAAACAGCGCTTCGCTATCCACGTCCAAATTGATAAGTAGCTTTTTAGTACTGCATGCCCTTGAAATGTCGGCGTGTATCGTGCAACGTTTATGTTACCGCCGAATTGAGAAGTCGAGCAGTATTTATTTTTGGAATCAGTGCTATAGTTATATTAGATTTATATCATTTATGATAAATTCTGAGCTATATTTACGATGAATTGCGCTATCACAGGATGATTAATAGCATACGATTTCAAAGACTACTCCAAGTCGTTTCGACACCTTCCTATCTTTTAATTGTATCGCAGTTTTGTGGTATTTTGAAATGATGATATTGATACGAGTTTTTACAGAGAAAATATGGCGCCCACGACGAATCCCATGTAGTGATTTCGAATTATTACTACTATGACGTCACGAATTTTCAATTGTGACGTAACAATTGATGGACATGTATGGCTCTTTGGGAGTTAAAATGGAAAATATGGGGCTAAAATGGCTCTTCAGCCGAAAAAGGTTCCCGACCACTGGTCTACTAGGTAATGTCTTCACTAAACAATCAACGAATTATGTACCCGAATTTTGTAACCGAATTATGCAGAGCAATATCAATATTTTATAATCCATTTCTTAACTGTACCGTACGAATTGGACACGACTTTCATTTTACGATGATGCTAATTCTACCTATAACAGTGGCAGTATCGTCATCAGCAGGCTGCTGTTTCATTATGAAGATTGTGGGATCTCTATAGTTTCATTCAACAAATTGACACCTGACAGCCGAACGCATTTTCACATTATGATGCAACAGATAAAGCCACTTGATTGAAAACTCGAAACACCTCGACTAACCATCGCGCGTAACCTTTTACAACTTTATGCGTCGCGATTAGCAGTATTTAATCACACGATTAGCATTCATCCGGATCAGCTAACTTTATTATCTCCGGCTAAAATGGGCCCCGATTAGCAGTTTTTAATCACCTGATTATCATTCTCCCGGATGAGCTAACTTCATTATCTCCGTCCTTTAGTGTTGCCAGATGTCCGGATTATTGGGTACCCCCCCCCAAAAAAAAGAAAAATATACGCATCATTTATACAAATGGGCATTTCGTCGTCGGCCATTACCACACCACGACGCACCAAGACATAAACAATTTAAGGCCATGCAAGTTGCGACTCCATGAAGTGTGCCAGAACGATCGACGGCGAGAAGACCTGGGCCGAAACGGTCTGCCCTTATGCTGACCACTGAAAACTTCGATATATACACACACATAAGCCTCGTCCATAGGTGCCTAAATGGCTGGCGGCGAATGCTCCTGTCCTGATAATGTGAGCCCCACAAGACAAATGCTTACCCGCAAGGAAAATTTAATTGCCGGTGAAGAAATACCAACTTGAGATCGTGTGTGTCTTTTAGCTTGGTACGTTTAAGCATCGTGTAATGAAGGTATTATACCGCTCGAATATGTTTAAATATCATTTACGGGCCTTACTGTTTCCAAGAGATCACTACCTCGTTCAGCTTTACCGGGAAATCTGATTCCGTGAGCAGAGGAGGATAAAAAATTGCTAGCAACATATATGCAATTCCCGATGATATTGACCGATTCAATCATGAATTGTTGAAAATTTTCGCGCTTCCCGCGTTTAGGCGAAGTAATGCGTCTCACCAGACACTCAGACAGTACAATAAATGTCGGTTACGAGTCGCGGCAAACACGACTAACCTGTGGGGGGTTTGCAGGCGAAGCCCCCGAGAAGTTGGGTTTATCACCCAATGGGGGCCAAGACCAACGTTTTTTTGGGGGGGGGGATGACGAAGCGCTGTTACGGTCCTGGGTGCAGTTAATTAATGTATTGCTCGCACAACATTTATAAAGCAGCTGGCCATGAGGTTATAATCAATGGAATCAGTAGCCTACATATCTCTATTCAGCAACTACAATAGCTCATCGATATCAGCTCGCATAGTCCAACCACCTGGCTCTCGTTGCTCTTTCATATGAAACCATATCTCTGGCCATATCTTCTGGCCACATTTCAAAACAAAGCTACTCCTTGAATTCAGAAAGCGGCGACCCGCATCTGCAATGATCAAGACACGGAAAGTCGGTAATTTCGTTATGAAAAAAAATTTTGAACATGATTCCGCAAAGTTGTTATGAAGATGCAGTTGACCTTTATTCGTTTCTGTTAGGGCTAAAAATTGCACCGAAGACGCATAAATGACCATTAAAGGTCGTTCAATTGAAGTATATAATTTGCACAAAAAATGAATTTCATGACACATTTGAATAAAATATTCATTTTATTCCCGAAGCTTTTCGGCTGACCCTCGTCAGGGGAATATCGTCAGCAATAATGCGAGAATTCGAATAACTATGTTCAGCAACAAAATATATCGCTAATTATGACGTCACACAGACAATATACAAAGTTGGGAAAACGAGAGAACTGCAGCGTTGGCATGGAGATAGCGAAGCAAAACAAGTTAATGCGCGATTTTCAAATGATACACAAATTCTTTCTGTTGGCATAGACTAGGTTTGCTCATAGTGATGATCGTGGACTCAAGAACAGACAAATGAAATAAATTGCGACCCTTAGCCAATATAGAGAACATGTCCTCGTGATAGTTAGCAGCACACGTATGATTTTCTAGTAAATGTTTGCCTATAGAAGATTTTTGACCCATGGCCTGGTTATGTTCAAGAACAAGCGGATTGTTAAGCTGCGAATTTGAGATATAAGATTTGACAGACGGTGGAATGTGTTCTTTGATACGGTCCTGCAACCGTTTGGAAGTTCTCCCTACGTACCGACAATCACAGTGGCACTTGAATTCATAAATTACGTTGCTTTGTTTTATAGCGGGGAGAACGTCCTTTCGGGTTGCAGGAAACATTGGTATCGTGGTAAAAACAACATTGGTTTTCACCGCTGGATAACAGCGGTAGACTGCTGAAGTTATCCGTTTCTCAAATCGATAAGAAACCGGGCCAAGCCAAGGAAGATGAATGTACACATCCCTATTTTCACGAGAAATTACTTCGGGGGTTTCTTCTGGTTTGGTATCATTCCAATGACTTAACTTTTTACTTATTGTCCGCTTAATAACATACTCTGGGTATCCGTTGTCAATGAAAATTTTACGGATGTAGTCAAGTTCATTATTCAATTTGACCTCGGAACAAATCATTAACGCCCGGTGAACCAAGGTGCCGATTAAATTGATTTTACGACTTTTTGGGCTGAAAGAGCTCCATCGAAGGTAATGACCCGAAAATGTGGGCTTCCTATTAACGGAGGTAAGGAATTTGCCATCCCGTTTCTCCACAAGAACGTCAAGGAATGCCAGGCGATTGTTAATTTCTTTTTCCGACGTGAATTGCAATGCTGGATGTAGTTTGTTTAAATTTTCCAGGAAACTATCACAGTCAGATTCATTATCGAATATCACGAACGTGTCATCGACATAGCGATGGTATGATAAGGGCGGTTTAATACAAGAAGAGAAGAGCTTATCTTCATGGAATCCTACAAATATATTGGCTAGAATAGGACCCAATGGTGATCCCATTGCTACACCATCAGATTGCCGGAACATGATATTGTTGAAGCTAAATTCAACAGAACACACAGCGTTTCTCATCAATTCAATGAAGGTAGCTCTCGAGAAAGGAGGGGGTATTAGCTTACCGTTATATAGAGCATCAGCGCAAATATTCAACGTCTCATTTAGTGGTACGTTGGTGAAAAGACTCTTTATGTCGAATGAGCCTAGGAAATTATCGCGCGCGGATAGCTGTGAGCGACGCATCTCATCAGCGAAGGTAAAAGAATCGCGTACGCAATGCGACCCGTAAAGTTCGCGAACAGGTTCCAGTATGTTGATCAACCACTTCGCCAACTTCTGTTGCATTGACCCAGTCATGCTGAGTATCGGTCTGAGTGGCACATCGTCTTTATGCGTCTTCGGTAATCCATACATACGCGGTCTTTGGGAGCCAACAGGCCTGATGAAGTCATATTCTTCAGTGGATATTACGTCATCGTTTTTCAAGATTCGAAGGCGTCGTTGTAGTCGTCTTTCAGACTTGGCAGTATTGTCGTATTCCGAGACCGGGCCAAGTACAACGAATTTGGATTTATCCTCGAGAATACTCATCATCTTTGAAACGTAATCTTTCTTGTTTAAAATTACCACGCCAGTACCTTTATCTGGTTTCGTTATGTGAATATCGGGGTTGCTTCGCAGAGATTTTATGGCACGGAAGCATTCCTTTGTCATCAAGAAATCCGCTTTGTCAACTGGACATCCACAATACGAATGTGCCAAGTCCGTAAGTCTTGCTTTGAGAGCTGGCACTTCATCGATTGATTTTGCTTCACGGTGCTTCAATTGAGCTAATAGAATCTCAAATTCGGCGAAAACCTCCTCACTCTTGACATTAATTGGTGGAATGCAGAAATTTAATCCATGCGATAGAGCAAATTTTTCGGTCGAGGACAGTGCGTAGTCCGATAAGTTGATGATATTCTTCTCATCGGGACAAGCGACACTTCCGAAGCGGTCAATGACTAGCCGGTTCAAATTTCGTTCGTTTTTAGATGAATTAATATCCTCCTTGATCGCGTCAATTGATGCGAGGTATCGGCAAAATCGAACTAGGTCAAAGAATGATAAGAATCGCACTACCTGTCTTTGCTGAGTGCGGCAGTCACGACGAAGTTTCAATACCATAGATTCTTTCTTCCCGATTTCATCAAATAAAAACGCGCGCTCCATGTTGGGATTGAGGCGGGCACGAGACTTTTCTATCCTTGCTCTCAAGAATGCAGGCAACGTCTTCTTAGCGATACAAGCCTTTAAAAAGGCTATTGTTGATAACGTAGTCCTCAAACGCCCGCGAGTCTTTATCAGCGTATTAATGATGTTTAATTGCTGATCGCTGTACCTTTTCCGGAAGTACACAAAGAGACGCTTAGGAGTACAGAACTTCATGACACATTTGAATAAAATATTCATTTTATTCCCGAAGCATTTCGGCTGACCCTCGTCAGGGGAATATCGTCAGCAATAATGCGAGAATTCGAATAACTATGTTCAGCAACAAAATATATCGCTAATTATGACGTCACACAGACAATATACAAAGTTGGGAAAACGAGAGAACTGCAGCGTTGGCATGGAGATAGCGAAGCAAAACAAGTTAATGCGCGATTTTCAAATGATACACAAATTCTTTCTGTTGGCATGGACTAGGTTTGCTCATAGTGATGATCGTGGACTCAAGAACAGACAAATGAAATAAATTGCGACCCTTAGCCAATATAGAGAACATGTCCTCGTGATAGTTAGCAGCACACGTATGATTTTCTAGTAAATGTTTGCCTATAGAAGATTTGTGACCCATGGCCTGGTTATGTTCAAGAACAAGCGGATTGTTAAGCTGCGAATTTGAGATATAAGATTTGACAGACGGTGGAATGTGTTCTTTGATACGGTCCTGCAACCGTTTGGAAGTTCTCCCTACGTACCGACAATCACAGTGGCACTTGAATTCATAAATTACGTTGCTTTGTTTTATAGCGGGGAGAACGTCCTTTCGGATTGCAGGAAACATTGGTATCGTGGTAAAAACAACATTGGTTTTCACCGCTGGATAACAGCGGTAGACTGCTGAAGTTATCCGTTTCTCAAATCGATAAGAAACCGGGCCAAGCCAAGGAAGATGAATGTACACATCCCTATTTTCACGAGAAATTACTTCGGGGGTTTCTTCTGGTTTGGTATCATTCCAATGACTTAACTTTTTACTTATTGTCCGCTTAATAACATACTCTGGGTATCCAATATATTTGTACGATTCCATGAAGATAAGCTCTTCTCTTCTTGTATTAAACCGCCCTTATCATACCATCGCTATGTCGATGACACGTTCGTGATATTCGATAATGAATCTGACTGTGATAGTTTCCTGGAAAATTTAAACAAACTACATCCAGCATTGCAATTCACGTCGGAAAAAGAAATTAACAATCGCCTGGCATTCCTTGACGTTCTTGTGGAGAAAGGGGATGGCAAATTCCTTACCTCCGTTTATAGGAAGCCCACATTTTCGGGTCATTACCTTCGCTGGAGCTCTTTCAGCCCAAAAAGTCGTAAAATCAATTTAATCGGCACCTTGGTTCACCGGGCGTTGATGATTTGTTCCGAGGTCAAATTGAATAATGAACTTGACTACATCCGTAAAATTTTCATTGACAACGGATACCCAGAGTATGTTATTAAGCGGACAATAAGTAAAAAGTTAAGTCATTGGAATGATACCAAACCAGAAGAAACCCCCGAAGTAATTTCTCGTGAAAATAGGGATGTGTACATTCATCTTCCTTGGCTTGGCCCGGTTTCTTATCGATTTGAGAAACGGATAACTTCAGCAGTCTACCGCTGTTATCCAGCGGTGAAAACCAATGTTGTTTTTACCACGATACCAATGTTTCCTGCAACCCGAAAGGACGTTCTCCCCGCTATAAAACAAAGCAACGTAATTTATGAATTCAATTGCCACTGTGATTGTCGGTACGTAGGGAGAACTTCCAAACGGTTGCAGGACCGTATCAAAGAACACATTCCACTGTCTGTCAAATCTTATATCTCAAATTCGCAGCTTAACAATCCGCTTGTTCTTGAACATAACCAGGCCATGGGTCAAAAATCTTCTATAGGCAAACATTTACTAAATCATACGTGTGCTGCTAACTATCACGAGGACATGTTCTCTATATTGGCTAAGGGTCGCAATTTATTTCATTTGTCTGTTCTTGAGTCCACGATCATCACTATGAGCAAACCTAGTCTATGCCAACAGAAAGAATTTGTGTATCATTTGAAAATCGCGCATTAACTTGTTTTGCTTCGCTATCTCCATGCCAACGCTGCAGTTCTCTCGTTTTCCCAACTTTGTATATTGTCTGTGTGACGTCATAATTAGCGATATATTTTGTTGCTGAACATAGTTATTCGAATTCTCGCATTATTGCTGACAAAAAATGAAATAATGTTATAGAATAAGACTGCGGTAATTGAGGGCTATCTCAAAAGCTCTATCGGCGATCAATAGAAACCATGAAATTATCATTATGATACTGATATTTACGAATAACGGCCCATGACCAATGACCATAGAGCAGACATGGCTTCATATAGATTTATAGGTCTTCGAAGATTCGCAAAGCAAACATTTTCTCGAATTAGTTCATGCTGTCAAGCGACAACACCTTCATGATACAGATCATTTATAACGTCATCCGAAAGGTCCAGAACTCCCCGTAGTATTTCGGAAGTATGCTGTCCTAGTGTTGGGGGTGGCTTCATTCTGGGGTAGGAATGGCCAGTGTATTTGACCGGAGGAGCTGTGATTTTGCAAGTACCAGCAGTCGGATGTTCATATTCATGAACGAGGTTGTTAAATATTACATGGGGATCAGAAAAAGCCTGCTCCATGTTATTTACCGGTCCGTATGGAAACGCAGATCCCTCGAAGACTTGCAACCACTCGGCATTTGTTTTGCAGAGGAATATTTCTCCGAGGATTTGCAATAAAACAACCCGGTTTTCGACCCTGTCTTTATTACTAGCAAATCTTTTATCTTTGGCAAGATCTCCAACACCCAGTTTCTTGCAAAGATCTTCAAACTGTCTGTTGGTCGTAGCGCCTACGGTTAGATAATCAGAATTCTTAGTTTCAAAAGCCTGATACGGTACCAACGATGCATGCGCCGTTCCCCATCTCTTGGCCTCCACTCCGTTATTGAGATAACTTGACGATATATTCACCAAAGTGGCAAGTTGCGTTGAGAGCAAATCACAATCTATCTTTTGTCCGATACCAGTTTTTTCTCGTTGCATTAAAGCTGCTATTATAGCTCCATGGGCATAGAGACCAGTGCATAGATCAGTCAAGGCAACACCAACCTTGCATGGTTCGCCATTCTCGGGGCCTGTGATATAATTGAGTCCTCCATAAGAGGCAGCGATGACATCATATCCAGGTCTGTTGGCGTACGGTCCAGCAGGACCAAACCCAGTTATGGAACAATATACAAGACCTGGGTTAACTTTTTCCAGTTCTTCATAACCAATTCCGATCGAGTCTAATTTCCCAGGTACATAATTTTCAACGAACACATCACTGACCTTCACCATTTCCTTTATCAAACCAATACCTTTTTTGTGCTTCATATTGATTGCAATTGATCGTTTATTTCGATTTGTCGACAAAAAGTAGGCACTCTCTGTGCCCCGAAACGGTGGACCCCAAGATCTAGTATCATCGCCATCCTTCGGCTTTTCAACCTTAATAACATCAGCTCCCATATCCCCAAGAATCATGGTCATGAAAGGACCAGCCAGTACGCGAGTCATATCAAGTACTCGAATTCCAGAGAGTAACGATTTTGAATTTACCGCCATTTTGATCGATGGCATACAATCTTAAATAAAAATGTGTGAATAATTACAACATTCATTTTATAAAATCACTGTTCAACCAGTAAAAGAATCATACACGTTGGCACAAAATTCAGACAATAGAGAATTGTTCAATACACGATTGATGTAAGATTGGGAACACATTGTGCTCATTTTGGAATTCACAACAGGTAATAACTTAGCTAGTGCAAGTGTGCATTTGTCATTCATACTTGACTGATGGTCACCAACCACCGCCACTGCACCAGAACCATAGCCTCTTGAACACAGAATTTCCAAGCTAATCGATTCTGCTAAGACTTCAAAGGATGACAAGACACATGAATTAATCACATCCATGAAGTCATCAGTGTCTACTATGTCCCATATTTCAGCGCTAAGTACTTGCTTGGCTTCGACACTGGAATCACCAACACATGGCTCGGACGGAAGGAAAAAATCGGTAATACAAGAACTGTCAAGCGATTTTTTCGGAGTAAACTTCAACAAATTGTGCTGCTTGATCTTATCATGATAACTTTTCAAAAGAGATTGCACTCCTACACCACCCATCTTGCATTGCAGCGGCATTGAATCAGTCAAGGACTCGGTAAGCTTCTTCATTTGCTTTGCAATATCAGTTATTGCACCGGTAGAAAGAAAATTATGAGACTGGCTGAGATACCATTGCCGAATATTATCATCGATCCCAGACTTTGCGTTATATTCATTTGTTTTAGAAAACAATTTAGCCGATATATGATTGAGTTGAATGCGTAATATGGCAACTGATATCGTAGTCACGTAAATGCAGGAGACCATTTTTGCAAAAATGGAGATTTTCAAATCATTCCAAAGCTCCAGTTTCTTCTTCATATCGATTTCATTCTTGATTTGACTGGTGATTTCATTCGTGTCGAATTTGATTTCGATATTTTCTTGCAAAGAGAATGCAGTAGCTTTCGCCAATTCAAAGCAATGTTCCTGTGTCTTGCTGTAATGTTGTTGCTTTTGCATCTCCTTCAAATACTTTTGTTGCTCTTCCAAGACCCATTTCTCAATTCTGTATTGCACATACTTCACGGACGCAACCACTCCTCCAACAAGTACTCCTGTGAAAATAAGTTTCCGCCGGTGCCTATATAAAAATCTTCGCACTTTTCCTGGGAACCCAAACGACGAGGATGATTCAAGGGCCATAATCCAAAGATACCTTGCTAAAGAATAGAAATGACAATGTCAGTTTTCATGTGGTTGAAATGAAAGCACTATATATACAATCTCCTCTCTTAATCCTATAGTCTTTCAGAGCAATGCCGTAATGATTCAGTTATTTCAGTACAGACTGCATGAGTAAGAATCCACCTTGCCAATGCTGCACATTAGGGCTGTTCAAAAATTACTTTTTTTTCCGGATTCCAGCCGCTCACTGATTAACCTTTCAGGTTACCGTAAATAACGCTGCACACCAAATTTGGTTCAATTCCAACAATTGTAGGACTCCGCAGATCCAATTAAAATTTTTAATTTATAAGGGAAAATTGAAAAATAAACTTTTTCAAATTTTTCTGCCAACCCCATGAAATTGTTGAGCTGTCTTCAAAGACGATGCAAAACAAGAGTCAATTCCAACTAGTAGAAGCGGACTTATGTAAGTTTTTCGTTGATAATCATCGGATTATCCACCAATCAAGGATAATCGGAAAATTATCAACGAAAAACTCACATAACTCCGCTTATTTTTGAACAGCCCTACTGTACATTAGGGTTACGACTAGAAAAAAAATTCAAAATTTTGTGTGGCCTGTAGTCACAAATGATGAGCTTTTGTGTCCTGATTTCAAAACTCACAATTTAAGTTAAGACTGTTTGAACAAAAACCTCCAGCACAAAAAATTTCCAGTTTTCACTGTATGGAGGATAGGCTTTCTTTTGTAGATACAGACTATATAATTTATTTATCTACTGATTTGAATTTAACTGACCCAATTCCAATTGCGAAGATTTAAAATAGTATTTTGGTACATTTTGAACGCCCTGATTGAATTATTGCTATCGTGTTCTTGTTTACAGTCAATATTAAATAATTAATAAATAATTATTAATTCCGATTTTAGATGTAGACTGTATATATCGTATAATTTCAATTTTTCTGGCAAAAATCAAACTGGGTGTTCGAAAAGGCGAAAGTAGAACAACTCTAGGTATTTTCAGCGGTCTAGAAAACCGCTTAGAATAATATGATGTACAGGAAAATTTGAAAATCTCATATATCATATGTGACACCGTAGCATCTGTTGATACTGGACGGCAGAATGGCGTTGTTTCGAAACTGCGAAATGCAATGATGAGCATGGGTTTTCATATCCCTTGCCAACATCATATTATCAATTCTTAAAGCATATATTAGAGTTCTTCGAACCAACGTCTTCAAGAAATCCAACTCTCAGCTACAAATTTGGAGATGATGTGGTAAAACACTACGAAAACTAGGTGCAATCCACCAAGCACGAATTTCAGATGAAAATATTAGAAAACCGAGGATGTATAGATGATTTCAAGTTTATCTATGGCATGTGCAGAACATGCCGTTCTTTCAAATAAAATAGTATAGATTACCACTGATCAAATGGCATAAACTTCCATCTCTACGCAATGCGAAAGCGTGCTCAAGGGTTGCGTTGCGTACTTCCACTTCCCCAGATAGAGAATAACTCTGGAGATGCTTATTCATCGCGAATGCGTGTCAGGAAGACTGGTATTCTAACCAGATGTCTAAAGATGGAATATACTAGAGCCCGACCGATTATCGGTTCGTCGATAATATCGAGACGATATCACACTTTGAAAGAATTATCGGTATCGGCCATTGGAGTTGAAAAATTAACGGCAATTTGCGTGTGACGTCACAACATGGTGGAAGGAAGCCAGAAAACTATAATCTTTGATCGCTAGACTGAGAATATTGATATATTTCATATAGCTTACACTTAAAAGGTGTCCAGATGCAGCCTTTCTAGTTCATTTCATGTTCAAGTGTAACAATAGCTGTAAAGATGTTCAATTCAAATAAATGCCCTCTGAAGATTTGCTTATGTATACATCCAACTTCTTTTGAATATCGGCTGAATGTATTGGGGTTATCGGCTAAGGTGTGAGATATTGGTTTTATCGGTATCGACCCAAAAATCCAATATCGGTTGGGCTCTAGAATATATCAAAGATTATTTGCTGCTATCTTTGCGGTCGAATGTCCTGCAGCGATAAAGTGCCCCAAAACCCCATTGGAAGTCGGATATGTCCGTCGTAGATGTCCCTGGCTTTAACATAATAACAGAAAGGGAAGTCAAATTGATGAATGAACTTTCCAATAAGTGTAAAAGGACATATATTTGAAGATTAAATTTGTAGCACAGAATATCTTTGAATTTTAATTTTTTTCCATATTTGGACCAGTGTCGAAAATTGATGTTAGTTTGTGCGGGACATTTTTTTCGATTTGAACAAAATGATTATAATTTTATTAATTTATACCAAAATGTTCGTCAATTCCTGCTACAGGCAAATTTTTTTTTTTCAGTCATAACCAGTGTTGGGATCAAGTCACTACCTTCGAGTCCCGAGTCATTTCGAGTCATTGCACATTTTGACTCGAGTCAAGTCAAGCAATCGATTTTCGAAGGTGACTCGAGTCAAGTCAAGTCACTCGATTTTTGGAGGTGACTCAAGTCAAGTCGAGTCAAGTCAAGTCACGAGTCAAGTCACTATTCAAGTCAAGTTGCCTTTTCGAAGTATAAGGCATGCTTACGTCATTGCATTTTGCTAGCTGTCAGAAATAAAGATTCAGTGGTCATTGATTCTGGACGAATATAGAGGTAAATATACACTAGGGTTGTCCATAATTTGGAAAATCGTACAAATCCTCGGTTGTAATGTCTTATTCGATAGATTATTGATAAAAAACGACACTGAGCCTGAAAGAAGCTCACAGAAAGGCCGTTTAGATTTCGTACAAAGCGTTTGAAAGTAGCTGCCGAAGAATGGGCGTGCCACCGACCATAGAACGGCGAGAAGACTAGTAATCAAGAAACCACGGCTCTTGATTGGATAATCGGCTATGCTTCAATGACCACGTCAGCAGCAGCTTGCTGATTAGGTGAACAAGGAGTCTGCTACTGGCGGCGATTCTGAAAGCGCATTGTATGTAGGTTGACAGATAATGATTTAGGATTGATTAAGGGTATGTTGAGGTACGAAATACATGATGAACAAACAACAGCTGCTTCACAAAAACGTCTAAAGCACGACTGCTTTATTGTGAAAGAAACCGCCGTAGCCTATGCCTTGTTTTCAACGAGGGAAAGCATAGGCGCTTATGCAAGTGGCGACGGATTCCTAGTTTCAGAAATAATATATCATTATTGAATACAAAGATAAAGCTTAACAATGACACTATAAGTTAGGTGATCTTATTGGGCTCAGGTTGCAGTACATAGTTGAAGTTTTGAATGCTCTAGCGATCGGCTGAATCAGACGGTTAGGCTTAGCACTCATCAGATGTTTGCAGCAAATTGAATTCACTTTTAAATGTTTTCAAAGTCCCTAATGATGTCGCAGAAACGAGGTTTAAATGCATGCACAGGCCCTGCTTGATATGATATGCAAACTACGCTGGATACTATGCACTATGCAGCATTGTCTGTTTTTACCTTTACACCCCTTTTCTGCGCGATTATTAAGGAATTTGACATATCATATCCGGCATATTATGTGCTTACTTTTACGCCTCTTTTCTGCGTCATCATCAAGGACTCTGACAACACTTGCAAGTGAATACAGTTTGATGCAAGCATCTGACAAGTGCCAAGCATAACCCGCTGATTCAGCCGACCCTTAGAGCTTTCAAAACTTCAACTATGTACTACAACCTGAACCCAATGAGATCACACAAACTATAGTGTCATTGTTAAGCTTTATCTTTGTATTCAATAATGATATATTATTTTTGAAACTAGGAATCCGTCGCCACTTGCATAAGCGCCTATGCTTTCCCTCGTTGAAAACAAGGCATATAGGCTACGGCGGTTTCTTTCACAATAAAGCAGTCATGCTTTAGACGTTTTTGTGAAGCAGCTGTTGTTTGTTCATCATGTATTTCGTACCTCAACATACCCTTAATCAATCCTAAATCATTATCTGTCAACCTACATACAATGCGCTTTCAGAATCGCCGCCAGTAGCAGACTCCTTGTTCACCTAATCAGCAAGCTGCTGCTGACATGGTCATTGAAGCATAGCCGATTATCCAATCAAGAGCCGTGGTTTCTTGATTACTAGTCTTCTCGCCGTTCTATGGTCGGTGGCACGCCCATTCTTCGGCAGCTACTTTCAAACGCTTTGTACGAAATCTAAACGGCCTTTCTGTGAGCTTCTTTCAGGCTCAGTGTCGTTTTTTATCAATAATCTATCGAATAAGACATTACAACCGAGGATTTGTAAGATTTTCCAAATTATGGACAACCCTAATATACACGCAAGAAGGCGCTTTATTGCTCACATATACGTAGAAATGTTAAACTACATAAGTAGTAGCGTAGCCTCGGATTATAGTTACCAGCCAAAATAGAGAATAGAGAAACAATACATTACCCAGTTACAAATTGATATGATAAAATTCGGGCCTGCCCTAATGGCTGAGGACTATAGAAACTATGTTAGAATTCAATTTCAATAAAACAAGTTTGGTTAAGTTAAGAACAGAGAACAGAAATAGACATTTTGCTATTAAATTACTTTACTATACTAGTTTACGACAGCGTAAGCTGTAAGCTCCGATCACTTCGTTTCCGATCACTATATTTATGTGAGAACAATGGAGGTTCCAGTAAAAAGCACAATCATTGAATGATTGGTCGCTCTCACGGGTTACACCAGCGTTTCGCGTACAATCCGAACATATGCAAGACACAATGATTTTTATTGACGTCGATTGCTTGATGACTCGAAATTGACTCGTGAATTTTGCTCCGAGTCACGAGTCAATCCACATTTCTGATACACCGAGTCAAGTCAAGTCAAGTCATTTTAGCAAAGTGACTCGAGTCAAGTCAAGTCATACGAAAAAGGTGACTCGAGTCATCCCATCACTGGTCATAACTAGGGCTGGGCACACTGATTCGAGTACTCGAAACTGAATCGAGTATTAATTTTAATGATTCGAGTCGAGTAGTAAATGACGATTTTTTCGAGTACTGAAATTATACGCTCCTCGCAACTGAAAGTTAATTTACAAACGAGAATTATGGGTTACGATACTATTTTCCACTGAGGAAGACTTGAAACCTTGATTGGCCGTGTCGCAGCATAATAGACATAGTACCAAGCTACGAACGTTACTTGAAATAACACATTTCCGAAGTCATGATCGTTCCACAACATTGTCAAGAAGTGCAATGAAGTCGGTACGGTCGAAAAAATACCGAATTATCGGTAACAGGCATTATGTTCTTCGTGGTGGCATAAAAGGTACATATTTGAACTTTGACATAGTACATTCTGTTGTGACGTCATAATGGGTGATACTCGAATACTCGACTCGACTCGAAGCATTTTACGTGATTCAGAATCGAATCACTCAGGTACTCGATTTTGCCCAGCCCTAGTCATAACCCTACTGTACATGCATCACAGAAACTGCAAGCTGCATGGACGATGGACATAGGCAGAGGTATAATAGAATCATTATCATCATTTGGCCTACAGTTTTCAAAGACAAAAGAATACCACAATGAGTTCAACGGCTTGAAAATTGCCGTATTATTATTATTGCCACATAATTATCATTCCCATAGATGTGAATGCGATGCTCCCCACCGTCAGTACTGCTCTGCTCGCAACGGGCAAGTCGCAATGTCGATCAATATAGTTAGCGAAATCATCAGATATGCCTATAATATGCAGGTCAATTCGCGCCTGAGCAAGGAACAGAACCCCCAAAAAGCTCAAAGCAGACGAGGTAAAAATTCGCCCTATCCTAATTCCCACTCTACCCGAGGAGAGTTGGTTCGATTTGTTTGAAATAAGGTCAGATTTGTTTGATATGAGGTCAGTATCATGTTTGAAATGAGGATAGTCATGTTAGAAATAAGGATAGTCATGTTTGAAATAAGGATAGTCGCTATATTAGTTATAAGGTCAGCTGCAGTACTGGGCATGATTTCCCAGTGGTAGCCCAGTCCGAACACATCCCAGACCCAGTCCGAACACATCCCAGACATGATGTCCGAACACGCCCCAGACACCATGTCTGAATGACAACACAAGCCTAACACATCCTAATGGCAGCACATGCCGAACACACCTCAGACATGATGTTCAAACACGCCCCAGACACGATGTCCGATTGGCAGCACAGGCCGAACACACCCCAGACATGATGTCCGAGCACGCGCCAGACACGATGTCCGAGCGTCAACACAGGCCGAACACACCCAAGGCACCATGTTTGAATGGCCGATCTCACACCAGACATGATGTCCGAACACGCGCCAGACACGATGTCCGAGTATCAACACAGGCCGAACACGCCCCAGACACCATGTTTGAATGGCCGATCTCACACCAGACATGATGTTCGAACACGCGCCAGACACGATGTCCGAGTATCAACACAGGCCGAACACGCCCAAGACACTATATGTCCGAATGGCAACACAGACCGAACACGCCCCAGACACCATGTTTGAATGGCAATGGCACAGGCTGAACACGTACCCCAGGCATGGTGTCCGAAGTCGCCGCAGACTCGATGTCCGAGTGTCAACACAGGTAGAACACGCCCCAGACAGAATGTCTGAATGGCAGCACTGGCCGAACACACCCCTGACAAGATGTAGGAACACGCCCCAGACCCGGTGTCTGGCGCGTGTTCGGACATCACGTCTGGGGTGTGTCAGGACTGTGTTGACACTAGGAAATCGTGTCTAGGGCGTGTTCGGACATCATGTTTGAGGTGTGTTCGGCATGTGCTGCCAGGACATGATGTCTTGGGTGTGTTCGGCCTGTGTTGATACCTGGACATCGTGTCTGGGGCGTGTTCGGACATCATGTCTGGGATGTGTTCGGTCTGGGTTACCACTGGGAAATCGTGCCTGGTACTACAACTGACCTCATAGTGAATATATAGCGACTATCCTTATTTCAAACATGACTATCCTTATTTCTAACATGACTATCCTCATTTCAAACATGAGACTGACCTTATTTCAAACATGACTATCCTTATTTCAAACATGATTCTCCTTATTTCAAACATGAGACTAACCTCATTTCAAACATGACTATCCTTATTTCAAACATGACTATCCTTATTTCAAACACGAGACTGACCTTATTGCAAACATGACTAAAGGGGCACTGCACTCAAAAAATGATGTGGTCTCAAATTGAAGGGCAAAACGAAAAAAAAAATTGGCCGCAGCCGTTTTCTTCAGAACGCCACCGTAATGGAGCTGCAATTTATTGAAATTTCCAGAAACACATCCGGCTGCAGATGTCGCGGCTCCGGGTCATTTCTTAACCCGTTACATGGAACGATGACTTCATCGTCGCACTTGCTCGACGCGATTAGGCAGTCACGCAGAGGACAGTTGTCAGTCGATGTTGTGAGGGAATCATGCCTTGCACACCAAGGCGGCGCTCAACGTACGGTGTCAGGGGGATTTGTGTCTGGAGCTTGTCATGACTCTATAGCAGTGCTTTTCAACCTTTTTGAGCTTCATTCGCACTTTTTTTGGAAAATAAATTTCATTCGCACACGCCCACCGAAAATTGCTATACAAAAAGAAGATGAAGATACATAAGAATATTCTATTCAGATGTGCAACAAATTGGCTACCATAGCTGTTACGCCATGTAGTGTCTCATTAAAAAGAAACTCTTTTCCCTCGTTTTGATTTCAACTATTTCACTAAAACGCTTCTCGGCGGATTTTGTAAAATAACGCCGACCACAGTGCTTTGATGGACAGGTCGTAAGAGCTGTTCTGCACTCGAATCCAAAATACAGCGTGTTTTCCGCGAAAGAAAAACGCTTGCTGGCAGAAATCGTTTTTGAGAGATGACACGGAGGTCCCGGAGGCTCCAGTTTGTCGAAAAGGTGAAAAATCCACATGCTTTTGGGTTGAGGCTTGTGCCTGATGTCTTGGAAAATAAGCTCCAATACTGTCAAGGGGAGTATTAGATTTTAGTATTAGAGTAGTATGCTTCGATTTTACGAGCACGTATGAAATACAAAACGCGCACACCACAATTCTACCAAACACAGCTCTATAAAATATGTCTGACGCACGCGATTTCAAATTAGGGTGAAATAAATTTCTTGAATAACTGGTTGGTGGTACAGAACTTGAACACGGCTTTTAACAATATATTCATATTTATTGACTCGAAGAACTTTTCGCGTGCCTCTTATCAAGAGCAACCGGCACGATAAAGGATACAGAACAGAGATGGATTCAAAACCAAATGGTGAATTGTGACGCAATAATGTAAATTTATAAATAACATGAATGGAAATTCAGCCATAGCAACAATGCAGCGTATATAGCAACAAGCAACTTGAAAAGTAGAGCGCGTGAGGTATAAAATACAAATACAATGAGACAATGCAGCAACACAAAGGAAAAACTTGAACAAAAACACGGACGAACAGCTAAGCAACGACAACTAGTGTGAAATTTTAAGATTATACAAAAATTCTTTCTGGCGACAAAGGACCGGGTTGTTTAGTTTGATGAAAGTGGATTCCAAAGCAGTTAAATGAAACATTGATCTACCCTTGGATAAAACTGCAGCACATCCTTTCGCGTGTTTGGCAAAATTTGTTTCGTTGTATACACAATCCTCGCATTAACAGTGTTGTAACAAGATTCGACGCATGATCCAACGACGCACGCACGCATTCGACGCACGCTCCAACAAGAATATCTATATAACGAAACCGGACAAAGGTAACGGAGCAGTCATTCTCAACAAAGCAGACTATTGCCAAAAGATGGAGAGCATTCTTCAAGATTCCTCCAAGTTCAGTTTCCTCGGACCATCGAGTTCGAATGATAATACGAAAAAGAATGAGGGTAAACTACAGCGTCGTCTACTAGCTCTTAAAAATCAGAAGGTTATCCCAAAAGAAGTCTATGAATTCATCAGACCGTGTGGATCACAAAGACCGCGTATGTATGGCTTGCCGAAAATACATAAAGCTAACACGCCACTGCGTCCGATTCTTTCTATGTCTGGTTGGGCACAACATAGTTTAGCAAAATGGCTCAACGCAATTATCGAACCGGTTCGGTCTGTTTATTCAAATAATTGCGACTCCTTCACATTTGTTGAGAAAATTCGAAATTTCGGCCTTGATCCCAATGATGTATATATGAGCTCATTCGATATTGTTAGTTTATTTACTAATGTGCCATTGACTGAAACTTTCAATATTTGCGCTGACACTCTTTACAATGGTGATCTTGAACCTCCTCCAATTCCGCGGGAGATTTTCTTGGAGCTGCTTGAAATATCAACGTCGTCGGTTGAATTCAGTTTCAACGATATGATGTATAAGCAAATTGACGGCATTGCTATGGGTTCACCATTGGGACCTACCCTCGCGAATATTTTTGTTGGGTTCCATGAGAATAAGTTATTCTCGGGCCCTGATCAACCTCTTATGTATTATCGATATGTTGATGATACGTTTTTCAAAGTGAGCGACAGTGTGATGCCTTTTTCGATAAGTTAAATTCAATGCACCAATCCCTTAAATTCACAGTAGATAAAGAACAAAATAGTTCCCTACCATTTCTTGATGTATTGGTGGAAAAAATGGGTCACCAATTCACCACATCAGTCTATCGGAAGCCAACATTCAACGGTCATTATGTTAGGTGGAACTCCTTTTGCCCGAAAAAGCGTAAATTAAATTTGATCTCCACCCTTGTGCATCGAGCACTTATGATTTGCTCTAAAGACAAATTGTCCACAGAATGGACGATTTTCATTTTTGCTCTCGGGCGCCGCCATCATGGCCTATGGTTGGCCAGAGCTGAATCGAGCTTCATAGGTGCAGATGGCTGTTTTGGAGTAGGTTACGTTATTTAACGCCGTGCGTTTTCGCTTTATGGTGGTTCCGCGTTTTGGTGCATAGTAAGTATTGATAAAATACTCATCAATACTATACAATGTTTTTGAGCGAAAAACCGAGCTGGTTTACAGTCGTTTTACAAAGCTTTCTTGTGCCGGTGTGTGACAACTTTTCACCCACAAAAGTCGGGGAACAAGTAAGGCCTTGTGGATATGCAGCTGTATCACAGCTGTTTCAGTTGTATCACCCAAGTATCAGCTGTATCACTCAGGTATTAGCTGCATCACTCAAGTATCAGCTGTATCACAGCCAGGGCGGCAATGACTCTAGTCATGATTTTCTGATGACTCGACAGCTGTATAGTATATCCACAGGACCAACAAGTAATACCAGATAGACTTTCAGGCTATAGCATAACCCTATCTGTGAAATAGTTGGGCATAACGCATATAAAGTAGTGAATTTATTCGACTAATAATCTTAATGTTTTATGTGTACAGGTTGATTTGCAAAGTAGCCTACCGTTAAAAAAAAAATCTATAGCCTATTTTATATAACTTATAGGAAATCGGATATGAATGCAGATAAGGAACCGCGGACTGTGAAAGGAAGATCCCATTTGCACTGTTGCGTTCCAAAATGCAACAATGACTCAAGAATGACGATGAATTTGTCTTTTCACAGGTTGCCTGTTTAAGAAGAAACAAGGAAAAAATGGGTATAGGCCTACTGCTAACGCTAATCAGTTGTGGTGTGTGGCATGTCCTCTCACTAACTTCAGGGGCCCGTTGTTTTGAATATTCCTACCATATAACTTTTCTCCATTACTTTTTATGTAGTTTCTAATGCATCTGGGACAAGGTCTGAAAGGACAAGGTTTGTTGTTCCTAATATGCTATTATATTTTGCAATTTGGAAACTAGAACCTTGGCATGTAATTTGTTTGAATTACTTTTCATGTAGTTTCTAAGGAATCTGGAACGGGGTCCTTTATAGTTCCTTATAGTATGCTATTATATTTTGCAATTTGGAAACTAGTACCTTAGCATGTAATTTGTCTAAACTTTGCAATTCATAAACTGGTAACATGTTGGCTAATTTGTTTGAATTACTTAAGAAATCTGGAACTAAGTCCTTTGTTGTTCCTAATATGCTATTATAGTTTTTTGATTGACTTGTTCAGTTGTTCTATCTGCGCTGCTCTATCTGCACTGCCAATTGTCTCTCTCTTCGCAGCTAGCAATCGCAAGGTCTGAACGAAACGTTATTACAAGGTTCAATGACGATGCATATATTCACAAATCCTCTAGCACACTGAAGGGAGGATACATACAAGTCTTGAGGCATGGTTGACTGCTATTCTATCATAGCATGTAATCCTTTCATTTCCCATCTGTTCAATAAATGCTCCACTGTCTACAGTTCTGTGCGTTATTTATAATAATGAATTAGGACGTAGATAATGGACGTAGCCAGTTATGCAGAGCTATCCGGGGCACAACTGCAAGTGAGGGGGTTTGATGCATGAGAACCCCATGGAGACCAAAGTATAAACCCGGTTAAATGAAAGATCTCCGGGTCACCATGACCCTTTCATATCCAGCAAATGGGTTGGGTGTCACTGACAGTTCTAGGCAGTTCGTCATCAGATCTTGAAATAATAATTTCCATGGTCCACTGCGTTGTGCATGGTTGGTCAATACGGCACATCTGCACCTGGAAAATAAAAACATGCGGCAGTATTTTGTACTCGTGCAGTATTTTGTACTCGTATTCAAAGCTTCATATAATTCGTTATTATTTGTGAACAATTTAACTGCATATAAAGTTATTGCTTCATCAATATCACGCATTGACGGCAGCGAGAGGCAAAAAAAATTGAAATAAAATTCTTCAAGTTTGGAGAATATTTCTTTGAGTACTATCTCATCAGCATAAATTCGGTTTATGAAGACCTTTTTAGAAGGTGTGTAGACTACGAAATCACACCATGACAGTCCTGTTAAAGCTAGTTGGCCCATGACCTGATAAAAGTAATTGTCGTTCTCTTTGAGAAAATAGTCTATTGATTGTCAATTTCAAATTGTGAAGAGGGCTGTTTCTCGACATATGGTATGGTAGCTCTTCGCCTGCACGTAGAAAATTGCAGTGTCGTGACATGCGGAAACACAAATAACTAAAAATTTGATTCAACATTATATAACATCACACTGCCTGCAAAGTGCTGTACATCGCTCAACACTGTGCAGATGCCGAGATGATCAAACTCATTACTGATGCTACTTGCGAAGTCATAACTACTAGTTCTCAAATAAAAATACGGAAAGGCAGGTGAAGAGCCAACGACTGAACTGCTTAAAAATATCTACCAACGACCTATGCTGGTGTAAATTTCTACATACCTCTAATATCTGTTGTATTAGCCTCAGCGAATAATTTATATCCTTTATTTTTGTTATCTCCACTGCCCCTCGATTCACTTGCAATCCTGTCTACGTCAGCAAAATTGAACGTGGGTAAACCCGTCCACAACTCAGAATATACTAGTTCCATACTCTCGGTTTGATTACTGTCTAAAATGTTCCTGCCATTTGTGACGTTGGAGATAAACATTGGCATCAGTGCATTTTGGCAAAATGCAGTTCAACTCATAAGGATTCTCAAACGACTAGTGAAGAAATAGGGTCCTGATTTTCGTAGCAATGACATGAAATCAGTCATAGGGGCTGTAGCAATAACTAAGAACTCAAACGCTCGCAGCAAAGCGTCGCCAGAAGGGGAAAATAATGAGATTGCCTCTGCTGACAATGCTAGCCTTATGGAGGCGAAATCACTCTGGCCAACCGGCCACAAGGAGCGCTAAAGCGGTGAGAATCGTCCATTAGATTGGATTAGATCCATTCTGTCCAAAAATGGATATCCCGATTGCATCATTGACTCTGCTATTGCGGAGAAAATGCGCAAATTCAGACAACCTACAGTTTTCGGCCCTAACAAATGCCCGGTGTACATACACCTTCCTTGGCTTGGCTCTGTTTCTAATAGATTCACCAAATCAATCAGATCATGCGTCGAATCTTGTTACAACACTGTTAATGCGAGGATTGTGTATACAACGAAATAAATTTTGCCAAACACGCGAAAGGATGTGCTGCCTGCTTTTCATCAAAGTATGGTAATATATGAATACAAATGCCACAGTGACAGTCGGTACGTGGGACGCACATCCCAACGCTTGCTTGAGCGTATCAAACAGCACGTTCCTAAGAGGATAAGATCGGCATCGCAGTGCCCTGCTTCTGAAAGTGTCACTCAGCAATGCAAACACGCATCAAAATCCCAATCGTACAGCCAAGTGTTGGCAAGCAGTTCTTCAATTGGCTAGCATTTGATCGACAACCCGTCCTGCGCCTTGAACTATTCAGACGACATGTTTTCAGTTTCATCCAAGGGTAGATCAATGTTTCATTTAACTGCTTTGGAATCCACTTTCATCAAACTAAACAACCCGGTCCTTTGTCGCCAGAAAGAATTTTTGTATAATCTTAAAATTTCACACTAGTTGTCGTTGCTTAGCTGTTCGTCCGTGTTTTTGTTCAAGTTTTTCCTTTGTGTTGCTGCATTGTCTCACTGTATTTGTATTTTATACCTCACGCGCTCTCCTTTTCAAGTTGCTTGTTGCTATATACGCTGCATTGTTGCTATGGCTGAATTTCCATTCATGTTATTTATAAATTTACATTATTGCGTCACAATTCACCATTTGGTTTTGAATCCATCTCTGTTCTGTATCCTTTATCGTGCCGGTTGCTCTTGATAAGAGGCACGCGAAAAGTTCTTCGAGTCAATAAATATGAATATATTGTTAAAATAAATTTCTGTGCGTGTCGCATTTGTACTACTATCTACTCAGATTGCAAGAACGGGACTATTCCATGCCGACAACGGAGCACATCCATATCGAAAGGCAGGGTTGTAATGACTCGAGTCACGATTTTCTGATGACTCGACTTGACTCGAGTCATTTTCTCAAAATACGGAAATGACTCGACTCGACTCGAGTCAATCTGTGTATTGACTCGACTTGGACTCGAGTCATTGCGCATGACTCGAACCAAGTCATATGACTCGTAACTCAGGCAGCCAAGACCGACATTTCATTGTAATTTCGAAGAATATTAAAGTAACCACCCTATTGGGATTTCGTCTATCGGTACTGATACTTGAAAATGCGACCAGAAACTGCTAAAGGCGAGGGAATTAATATAATATAAATTCGAACCATTCGATATTACCAAACAGAGTTATAAAAAGTGAGTTTAACAAGACTTTAACTGGAAACCGAGCAGCCAAGACAATGACTTGGACTCGGACTCGAGTCATAATACCATGACTCGGACTCGACCCTCTGCTCGATGACTTGGACTCGGACTTGACTCGGTGGGGAATTGAAAATGAATCGACTTGACTCGAGTCAAAACTATAAAATTGAGATTGACTTGTGACTCGGAGCCTTGTGACTTGGTTACAACCCTGTCGAAAGGTTTGGCCTTTAAGCGGCGGTGATTTTTGGCCAAGGTTTTGTCGCCGCTGATGTTTTTGGCACCGTATTTTATCAGCGGCTCCGCATTTCATCAGCGGTAGGTTGGCCAAAACTTCACGCGTTCCTGTGATCCGACGTAGAAGGTGTTGGCCTCAAAATGAATGAATCTCATAGGCCTGAACTCGCTTGTTACACACCCCTACACTAGTTCATCCCAACGGTCTTCGTCCATGTTTTTCAGAAGAAAAAAAATTCGGACAAATGTTATCATGAATTCAAACCAAAGGTCCGCTGATTCTTATGGTCAAGCCATATTTTCTGCGTGTCTCGCTTATTGACTACAGTACCAACACAGTGCTCTTGGATGTGTAAAAACTGTGGCAGGATATTTGCAATAAATTTAACAAATATAACTGCTGTATGTCTGCAACTACACCAGCTTCTAAACCAGGCTTTTGATTACGTAATAATTATAATGCGAAAGCTATAATTCATTACAGCTTGTGAGGGCTACGATTATTGGTGCGTCAAATTAAACATTTTTCTACAATTGCGTCTCAACTACAACCGTAACACAGCCCTTGCATTTTCTATTAGGTTTATTTGAATTATTCCACGTCAGAAAAATGAACAATTATTAACGGTTTTCATTCGCACTCATCCGGATTTTTCATTCGCACCGTTCGCACCACCTTCGTCATTCGCATTGCAATTTTTTTCATTCGCACCAGTGCGAGTTGGACGCCATGGATTTAAAATTGGCCGATTTTCTGCTAGGACCTGGTATAGAGCAGAGACACATCGACTTATTGAACGGTAAGTGTTAAGTATATCGATCACGCAAATCATAGAAAGCTATTAAGGTATGCCCTCTTTGATAAGGTTATGACAAATAGCGCTGTTTTACATGTATACAGCTCGACTATTATTTGCTAACGTGCAGCAATGTTTGTTGGTGGATTGTACGCTTTAGATACAGATGGCACAGCCTACAACAGTTCTTCAATTTTGTGTTGTACCGGTAACTCTGCATCATATGGTACGTGCATCAACGTGCATACTTATCTATACATTTTACGAGCACTGTAACCATAGTGTCCTATATGGTGTCGACACAAGCAAATCGCACGGTTCAATGAAATTGTATCACGTCACAGTTTCCATTTGGCTACAGGCAATTTGACGGTGATTTTTGACCGGCTTGCCGATCATTAAATTTGATGAATCGGATATCAATCGAAAGCTGACTCTGCACTGCTTGTGAAAATATAAATTTTGTTCCACTCATGGCCCTGGAACCCCCACAATCTGCCCCAAATTATTCATTGTCGAGTAGATTGGCAGTGTGACGCAACAATGATGTCTGGCGAAACGAAAGACTAGCTCAAGAGCAAGGATGCGGCCGAGCGGCGAGAGTGGGATCAGCTGACGTCGCGGCAATAGCAATGTGCAACCGCGCCACAGAGAAACGCTGCGCTGTTGATACTTTTTCTATGCGTTTCGGTACAAGCGAGCACACACCAGCCTTTCCTTGACTTGTAAGGGTAGAACTGGGTCCACAGAATGTATTAGGGCCCTACCAATTTTCGCGCAATATCCTTCAGCTGATAGAGATATGTAGGCTACGTCTAAGTAGTCTACATTGGATATGTCAGATTATTATGATATCGATTGCCTTAGCCCGCTTGTTGCGTAGGGCTCCAGAGACACGTCGCGCTGTTGATGGCGGGTGTCGATACTTTCTATAGTCGCTTTTATGGTTAAAGGTGAGCAAGGAGCATTGAGCATGAGCATACATTACAAGCTTTTATTTGATCCGTATGGGTAGGACTTGGTCCGCGAATGCAGCAGGTAAAATGTTGATTGTTGAATAAAGTGTAACAGCAGGAGTGTCGAATTAAACTGGTATCGCTGTCCGGATTCAATCCGTTACTAGAAAGCTTGCGGGCCATACCTGCCAAATGATTCCAAAATGTTACCACCAAATTCATACCTTTGTTTTTCACTGGAATATATCTGATATCACTATAAACGTTGACGTTGGAATTTGGTTTAGCATTTTTCAATCACCAAATAGTTTTTTTGAATGCCGGGGACCTTTTGCGTCAAAAGTAATACAGTGGTATCACAGATATTTGAATTATATTCATTCTGTAGCCTGTATATATATTCCTAATGTAACTTACGTAAAACGGATTTGCAGTATTTTTTTCGCATCTGTGAATAACTGAATGTCCATTGTCCATTCGGCCCAACAGAGTTTGCACTTTTTCGCCTTCTCGGAATTTGGCAAGGTCACCGACGTGGTGCTTATGGGGACTAGAGTGAAAACTCAACACTGTAGTAGTATTACTACAATATGATATATTTACATTATCTAAATTAGCCGTCTTGAGTGAATCTTATTACTTGAAAGTATATTTTTCTTACTAGAAATATCTCTAACAGCTGAAGGATTGCGCGAAAATTGGTAGGGACCAAATACATTCTGTGGACCCAGTTCTACCATTACAAGTCAAGGAAAGGCTGGTGTGTGCTCGCTTTTAGCGAAGCGCATAGAAAAAGTATCAACAGTGCCACGCATCTCTGGAGCCCTACGCAACAAGCGGGCTAAGGCAATCGATATCATAATAATCTGACATATCCAATGTAGACTACTTAGACGTAGCCTACATATCTCTATCAGCTGAAGGATATTGCGCGAAAATTGGTAGGGCCCTAATACATTCCGTGGACCCAGTTCTACCCTTACAAGTCAAGGAAAGGCTGGTGTGTGCTCGCTTGTACCGAAACGCATAGAAAAAGTATCAACAGCGCAGCGTTTCTCTGTGGCGCGGTTGCACATTGCTATTGCCGCGACGTCAGCTGATCCCACTCTCGCCGCTCGGCCGCATCCTTGCTCTTGAGCTAGTCTTTCGTTTCGCCAGACATCATTGTTGCGTCACACTGCCAATCTACTCGACAATGAATAATTTGGGGCAGATTGTGGGGGTTCCAGGGCCATGAGTGGAACAAAATTTATATTTTCACAAGCAGTACAGCGTCAGCTTTCGATTGATACCCGATTCATCAAATTTAATGCTCGGCAAGTCGGTCAAAAATCACCGTCAAATTGCCTGTAGTCAAATGGAAACTGTGACGTGATACAATTTCATTGAACCGTGCGATTTGCTTGTGTCGACACCATATAGGACACTATGCTGTAACGATAATGCCGAAAATATTTGTGTAATTTCTTGTTCTGCATCCAAGTATATATCTATCAAGAATTCTCAGCCTGTCATTCAAGGTTTCCACCACCATGTAAATCTTTGTATTTGTACTTATTTTGTTTTAACATAAAAATGAAGTCATGTGCTGTTCTGGTGTAATGTACTGTAAAGACTGGTCTAGGTTCTTGTCAAAACAGCTACCCTGAATTCAATTGCGTTAAAACGTTTGTACAAGCATCGGGGAGTATATTTTGCATATACCGCCGCTTCAATGTATTGCATTTCGAGTCCAAATTCAATGCATTTGCCGTAGAATTTAGTGATGCTGTTGAGTTCTGCAAATTTTCTGAGTTCACCTATCCATGGCCACAAATCAGTCACAGAATTGGTGACACACAGTATTATTAGCAAGAATGTTGATCAGGTGTGGTGCTTTTGAAGGTTGTCCTGCTAAAGCTATTGATGTGATTATTATTTCATATGTTTGGGACTAAACACTATGTATTTTCTTTCAGAAAATGAAGTAGGCTATGTAGCTCGGCTTTTGGATTACTGGTGGATGATGATTTTATTAAAATGAATTTCAAAGTGGGTATCATGCGTCGTTTGATGAGCCTGAGAGATGTGAGTTTCCCTATCGTTTCCATATTCGTAGCTACGAATTTTCCATTGTAGAAAGGGAGTGATATTTATCATCTAATCTTGTCTTGCAGAAGTGGTTGACGTCTATCGAACACAGCGAGATCAATGCAGTATCCCATGTTCATGCTCCAAATAGTGATTTTGAACATCCAATGACTTCTCGACCACAAGCTCTTGATGTGTGTAGATCTTATTAAAGTAATTATTGCATTCACATTTAGCCTGCATGGAAGTATATTTTACAGAAAAGTTAACTCACTCAGATGGAAAGAGAAGTTAGTACGGAGTACTCGCCTGTCTTGCCTACATCAAGTACTTGCGTTTCGGTGTGAACATTTGCAGAACTATATTCCATCAAATGCTCGCATAAATTGAGTACTATCACATTTTAGGCGGAAGAAGTTCAAACAAATCCAGGAAGTAGTGAACCCGGAATCGCAACTACCAGCAAGAAAATGACATTACCCAAATTCAGTGCCCATGTTGCATCCGCATTGCATCATATGGAAGAGTTGCCCATTGTATAAATGCGGTTGTGGAGGAGTGCATACCATGTCTTATCACATAAGGTGATATGACATCCAAAGGAGAATATTCAGAATTCTCGAGACTGCTTTGTCAAAAGTATACATGCCTGCAATTTATTGGGCGTAATCACTGGGTAAGTGTATATTACAAGTTTCTCAATTACATACACATTTCTCGAAAAAACTCTCACAAAAGATACGAAACATTCGTCACAGGAAAAAGAGAACGATCAAGATACCATTATATACAATCGAAGGTAGCATCTATCATAGTCTTAATCAGTTCCCTGTTTTCGTAACCCTTGGGTAATATTTCCTCAAGGCGTTGACCAAACAGAGTTTGGGAACGAAGCAAGTCTGATGAAAAAGTATACAAAACATTCTCCGGACTGGGCAAAGATCAGCGTTCTCTTTTGAAAATTGCATCACTCGCGTCGCAATGTATTGGCAGAAATGACAACACAAGTGTGCGAGAAATACTAAGGAAATTTCCATACCTTTTCAATGTGAAACTAGTGAGTATGTTAACTCTTGGAAAGAATGTGCTCAATTTACTCTCATTTTCAGTGATTACGTGATAACTAGGGCAAGTTTTTGTTGCACTAAAATCGCGAGAAAGTTGCATTTAATTTTGACAAAAGTTGAATTTAAAATTTTTGTTTAATTATCAAGGTACGAGATACTCAAAAGGCTCAGTTGTATAACCTAAGTCTAATTTGTTATTTCGCAATTTGGCGGTCTGACGAAACCGCCCAAAATTACATTTTATCCCGGCACACAGCAAGAAAATTATGCAATGCGGGAATACCAGAAGAAGTGGACCCAGTGGAAATGTAATTTTCAGCGGTCTCGCCTGGGCGTTCGTGAAATGGGAAAACTATTTCAAATTTAAACGACAGAATAAATAAAGCGATCTATTTACATATTATTCGGGCAACGTTATACTTGGCAGGGGGAGTTGAACTTCTCTCCGTTGTGTCATAGATAACACTGAGATGCAGCTAACCTATCATATGGCTCTTCGTTATGCAAACTGAAGGGAGTAGAACAATACTAAAAATAGTTTATGGCATGGTTACTAAATCACTCCTTTACATTTTTACGCAATATTTGATAAAAGTTGCAGTAAAAATTGGCTATAAAAATAGAGAAAAGTTGCACAATAAAATCTTCCCAAACAGCTTAAAACACCATGGTACGTAGATTATGAGTATCGGTGAAGCTGTCGGAAGCTGTAAAAAAAAGTTGCAAAAACTTGCCCGAGTGATAACTGATGATAACATAGTAATGCCCTAGCTTTTTCAATGTTCAGATCCGAGAAGAATTCGAGCTTTTGACATCGTGCTCGGCAGCAGAAATCATACAGCGCTACCGCACTATGCTTTCCACGGTGGATACAATGATCGGTGCAATGTCTGGAGAAACGGTCAGTACCGTATACTAGATCATTTATCATTCACCTACCTACTGTTTTTTGCAGTATTATATGACTATCATTTAGAATTTTAGATTAAAGTGGAACCCCTTATGGGATGATTTTGAAAGAAGAAGGGGGCTGAAAAGTACAACTGGTATACATGTCAAACCAGGGTAGTAACCGTGTTACATGTCAATCACACTTTTATAGTTTTGAGTCGAGTCGAGTCATTTTCAATTCACCACCGAGTCAAGTCCAAGTCATCGAGCAGAGGGCGGAGTCCCAGTCATGGTATTATGACTCTAGTCTGAGTCGAAGTCATTGTTTTGACTGCTGAGTTTCCAGTTGAGGTCTTGTTAAACCCAATTTTTATACCTGTTTGTTGATATCGAATGGTTCGCATTTATAATATACTAATTTTCCCCACTTTTAGCACTTTCTAGTCACATTTTCAAGTACCAATACCAATAGACAAAACCCGAATAGTGTAACTACTTTACTATTCTTCGAAATTACAATGAAGTCTTGGCCGGTTAAGTCTCGAGTCATGTGACCTGGTTCAAGTCATGCGCAATGACTCGAGTCCAAGTCGAGTCACCACACAGATTGACTCAAGTCGAGTCATTTCCGTATTTTGAGAAAATGACTCAAGTCATCAAAAAATTGTAACTCGAATCGAACTTGAGTCATTACAACCCTGTGTCAAACTAACCTGATTTAAACCCAGCTATATGGATGGAATCGGTATAATTTGCCTATTTTCCACCTTACATTGTAGCAGTGTTGGAATGACTCGAGTCACCTTTTTCATATGACTTGACTTGACTCGAGTCACTTTGGCAAAATGACTTGACTTGACTTGACTCGGCGCTTCCGAAATGTGGATTGACTCGTGACTCAGAGCAAAATTCACGAGTCAATTTCGAGTCATCAAGTAAACGTTGTCGAATAAATCTCTGCATCTTGTGTATGTTCGGATTGTTCGCGATACGCCGGTGTCACTTGTGAAAGCAACTAGTCATTTACTGATAGTACGTTTCCCTGATCCTCCATTGTTATATCACAAATAAATTGATGGCAAACGAAATTATCACAGCTTACATTGTCGATTAATCTAATAGTAACGTATCTCTGTTTCTTAGACGGCTCAGTGGCCAGTGCTAATATTGCGCATAGCACTCACATTTACCAATCCTCTTGTATGATTTAAATCGAACGAATATAGTTTATGCGTTTATATTCTCACGGATGTGTGGATGGTTGGGTATAGTGTATTGTGCGATATCAATTTGTTCCAACTTTTCGGGGCTTCGTATTCGATCCTCAATTTTGGATGATTAACAGACTATAACATGTAGCTATACAGTTATTCACGTATTATATTAGCAGCTCTACGTATGCGTGAATGGTACAACGTCTTTTTGCATGTATTTAACTTCATATTCGTTATTTCAGTGCTTTTCAACCTGTGTGACGGTTCGCACTGGTGAGAATGAAAAACATTGCAGTGCGAATGACGAAGGTGGTGTGAATGGGGCGAATGAAAATCGAGATCAAGTGCGAAGGACGAAAGTGGTGCGAATGGTGCGAATGAAAATCCGCATCAAGTGCGAATGAAAATGGTGATTAATTGTTAATTTTTCTGACGTGGAATCATTCAAATAAACCTAAAATGAAATTTAAGGTTACAGTCACTTTTGTATTGTTATTATTTTTATTATTAATGGTTTTCAGTGGCACTTATCACCTGTTAAGGCCTTGTGTGCCACGGACGCAACTAAGTTCAGGAAAATTCAATCAAAAGGCACTCAGCATGACAACGGCACTCAGATGTAGGCCTATCTATACCACTTGATAGAACAAATTCATCAACAGCGGGCGATAGGGCTGGGGTAACTTTCGTAGTTGCGACGCAATTGTAAAAACCTAATACGGCGCACCATTAATCGTAGCTCTCACAAGCCGTAGTGAATTAATATTCTCGCACTATAATTATTACGCAACCAAAAGCCTGGTTTGGAAGCTGGTGTAGTGGCAGACATACATTACATCAGGCCGTCTGAGCCTGCGGCAGGCTGGAAAATTGACGTTAAATTGACTTTCTGCTTTCTTTAGCTAAACAACCATCATATTTTCGTAATAAGTGTTCGATTAGCGCGAGGCAAGAGGATAGTATTAAATACCATCATTACAGACTCGCATTTGCAAGTAACCGTAACGCAATTTTTTACCCCTTCAAAGTTTATTAATGTATGGACCACAAAGGGTATAATTTTGGCGCGGCACGGTGCCAGAGCTACCTGTTGTATGTATGTAATATTTGTTGAATGTATTGCGAAAAATCCTGCGATAGTTTTCACATATCCAAGTTCACTGTGTTGGGGACTGTAGCCAATAAGCGAGGCACGCGGAAAATATGGCTATATCATGAGAATTCATGATCAGATTTGTCCGACTGGTTTTTCTGGAAAACATGGTTGAAGATCGTTGGAATGAACTAGTGTAGGGGTGAGCAATGAGCGAGTACATGCCTATATGAGATTCATTAATTTCGGGGCCAACCACTTCTGCGTCGGTGCTGGTGCATATGAATACGTAAGTTTTGGCCAACCGCTGATATAATGCGGCCCCTTAAATATAAGCGGTGACAACACCTTGGCCAAAAATGACCGATGCTGGATGGCCAAACCTTTCGATAAGGATATGCTCCGTTGTCGGCACGGAATAGTCCCATTCTTGCAATCTGAGTAGACAGTATAGTTACGGTAGTACAACTGCGTCACACAGAGGAATTTAATTCACCCTAATTTGAGATTGCGTGCGCCAGGCATGTTTTGTAGGGCTGTATTTGGTACAGAATTGTGGTGTGCGCGTTCTGTATGTCATACATGTCCGTAAAATCGTAGCATACTACTGTAATATTAAAAACGAATTACTTTCCATAGGTGAGGCTCGGGTCGTGAGATGCAACAAAAACTCGGATTTTAGTAGTAGTCTAAAAAGCTGCTTATTTACCGTTGTTAAACTATCATGAATTCTCAAATTAGATTGAGCTAAAGAGCAGAACACACGGTATCGTGAGATTATTAGCGCTTCTCATTTACTCGCGAGACAGAAAATGGGAAATTGAAAAAAATAACAGAACACAAGTTGGAGCAACATATCATAAGGTAGCGATGTCTAATGTGCCTACTCTCCAAGACATAGGCTAACGCAAAAGACTTAACACAAACATGTGAGTTTTTCACCCTATCGACAAGCTGAAACCTCCGGGACCTTCGTGTCAGCTCTCAAAAACGATTTCTGCCAGCAAGCATTATTCACTCCCGAAAAACAGGATATGACTATAGAACAGATTTTATGACCTGGCCATCAAGCACTAGTAGACGTTCTTGTACAAATCCGTACCACTGGTTTGGCCGACAGGGGTTTTAGTGAAATATAGTTGAAATCAAAACGTGCGAAAAAAGTTGCCTTTTAATGAGACACTTGATAGCTTAAGCTACATAGTAGCCAATTTGTTGCACATCTGATCAAAACGTTGTTAAGTATCTTCATCTCCTTTTTGTATAACAATTTTCGGTTAGTTTGTGCGAATGAAAATTATTTTACAAACAAAGTGCGAATGGAGCTCAAAAAGGTTGAAAAGCACTGCGTTATTTGATTCAAGATAGATGGCCATTTAATCTGTCCTTCATGCAGCGAGCAAAATGTAATGACTTAGAATCATCACTCATACTTCGAAAATTCACTATGACTTGAATTGTGACTTGACTCGTGACTTGACTTGACTTGACTTGACTCGAGTCACCTCCAAAAATGAGTGACTTGACTTGACTCGAGTCACCTTCGAAAATCGATTGACTTGACTTGACTCGAGTCAAAATGTACAATGACTCGAGATGACTCGTGACTCGAAGGTAGTGACTTGATCCCAACACTGCATTGTAGCTCATAGTAGCTCTTCATAATTACACATGAAAAAGTTTGCCAGGTAATATACGCGGAGTAGTATAAAACTTACTGCTATTTACGCTTCGCCATTAGCCGTTATCTAGACGCCGACAAATATCTGTAGAAGTCTATCAGCAGTAGAAGTAAAGTTAATGTGAGCCGCATGCGACTATATGAGTCAGAGTCGCAGTTGGGAATCGATGGTCTAAAAAGTTTGTGATCCTCTGATTTAGATCAAGTCAAGAAAACCGTAGCTAATATTTCAACTTATTACAATTGTATCTACCAAGTAATCCATTAAGATACATGGAGATATGCACGTGACCTAATCATAACATTATTAAAATGATATTTTCCAGGAAGAAGATGAAAGTAAAGAGGTGAAAGGTCTCCTATTTCTCCAAAAAGAATTGACAGATAAGTGCGCTTAAAATCGACATCAAAGTTGCTCGCTATTGCCGTCCAGCAGGTAATTATAGGTTAAAAATTTTGACCCATGATATCTTGCAGAGTATTGTGGGTGAGAGGGCTGTCCAGAGGTGGTCCAAGTAGTCAGCCATGCTACAACAGTAGAGTGGAGGAAATGCCGTAAATTTCACCCACCTTTTCAATTGCAAGGTGCATCTTTGTGACTAATGCCCGGGGCAGAACCTTCTTGAGTATACGGAAAAGTGAAAGTATTCCGTTACTGATGTTACTCTTAGCGTGCGATCAATTAGTGTTAACTGTGTGTAAATAAGTCAGATCTCCAAGTTCTATTCTTGCTAGCCAGTCCCTCAGCAATCTAGTTTGGTAACGGTGGTCATAATTTGATATTTTGACAACAGATAATAATAACCGCATTATTGAATGACTTATACATTGTTATTGTTTCAGGCACATGATGTTAAAGTTGAATGCCTAAAACTGGACCCACCGCGCACCTACTTATCGCCATCCATGAGTCGGGAGTTCATCAGGGGTGGGTGTTGGTGGATGAAATCACTATACCCTGCACAAAAGATCAAGGAATCCCAGGCATGGTCATTGACCTGATGTCTTGTTACTATGCCTGGGACCTTGAGTATCCAAAATCATTTATGATCGTCGGATTTATTCAAAAGACACTTATCGGAGACGAAAAAAACGACTTTTTCAAATCGGCAAAGTACGTTGAATTTGAAAAAACAATACCATGAGGCCTGTTTATGAGAATTCAGAATATCCAATGGTATAGACAGACTTGGACAACTATATAATTCTAGAAATCCGATTATGTCGCTTGCTCATCATCTGTCCGCGTAACGTTTGTAATGTCATTGCACGTTGCACCTATGTTTCAAATGAGTTGGTGCTTTTTGCAATAAAATTCGTTTCATTTCAAGTTCTGCGTCATTGTTGAACACGTCAGGGTTAGTTGTTTTCATTTCGAGCTCTGTAACAATATTAAACACGACAGCGTTACCTAAAACGCGAAAAAGCGTGACACGCAATATGAAACGCAATCATGCGGTAAAAATCGACTCACTTTTGGCGTTTTGATTTCCGTCTCATGAACGCCAATGAAATTTAGAGTGTAGATCATAACCACCGCGTGACAAATCCAACACTATAGTTGAATTCGAATGCCTCAAATGTGGAGAATAATAATAGCTTTGTGGAACACCAATCCTGAATGCAGGGAAACCGATGATAATAATGATGGACATGATTTTAATGAAAATAAGTCTGATTGAACTGCAGGTCAGAAAAGTAGGATCCAATATCGTATCTTTCAGTATAGAATAATCATGATGTTGAATAGTTTGCTCGTACAAAATATAGTTCTTAGCGTTATCTCTCACTTGCACTGATCATAACTTTGGGCGTCAAGTAGTCTGGTGAGATTCTGTACTTGATGGTATGATATCACCCGGAGAAAAGGCTTTTCCTTCTGCCTGTAGATGGATTTGTATGCAATTCAGTTCGTCTCTAGTTAATTGGAAGCAATGAATTATGTTACCATATCAAGTTGTTGAATGTATCTTCGTAAGATTCAAAAATATAGGAATGACAGCGAGAAAAATAGACGCGATCCACGCAATCGAGAGCACGAATACGAATGTCTTCACTGGTATTCGCGCAAATGGTCTGCAAGTATTAGTACGAAACGGTAATGCTTCACAACACCAGCTCGTAAAAAAACAAACAATCAATAAAGCAAAGAAATCACGCATTCGTGAGATGTGAGTGGATCAAGTCAGGGCAGTATTGGGAACAAATAACTAATTTCGGGTCACAGATCATCTCGAGTCAATGCACATTTTGACTCGAATCATGTCAAGTCAAGTCAATCGATTATGAAGTTGACTCGAGTCAAGTCAAGTCATGTCACAATTCAAGTCGACTTGCCATTTCGGAGTACCAGGGATGATTAAGTCGTTGCATTTAGCCGTCTGAAATGCAGATTGAGTCGTCATTTATTTTGAATCCAGGAACAAATGTATAGCTTAATATATATATATATATATATATATACAGTGGCGTATCCAGGGGGGTTTTAGGGGGTCGGGACCCCCCCCTTTTCAAAATCCTAAAAATTGATGTCAAATATAGCCTCTAATATTTGCTAATTTATCAGTTTAACATATTCGTTTTTACGTATGAGAAGGCGAACATGGCGTCTTAATGTTATTTAAGGGGACTAACACCCCTACAAAATATTGGAATTATGCGCCGAATTAGTCGAAAGGATAAAATAGGTCATTATAATTCGCTAATTCCATACGAATTCTGCGCTTGGTCAGCTACATTTCAGCTGTCTGTGGCGGTTGCTGACGTTCTCAACTTTCTTCCCTCGATTTCTCTCTCGCCTTGCTAAAACGAGAGACGCATTTTAGGAAAATCTAATCTAATTGGCCGACGCGATACGTAATTGCAAAGACGAAGTTGTCGGCAATCAACATCGCTCGCGAATTCGCTGCACCTGCTCGCCTTGAAATCATAATTAAGAATTGCACGGCGTGTTGATTGATCAGCGAGACACAGACACGACGGCACCAGTACGACAATGCTATTCTCAAATCCACATTGTATTCGCGATTATTGGCGAGAAATGGCCTACGATTGACATTCACATTTCAAAATACAAGCCTAGCAATCCACGTTCCCGATTGTTAGGTGGCTTGCTGTCGTCCAAATACAGGCCTATGTTGTCGCTGAACGGAAGAATCGAGTAGGCTTAGTAGTAAAGTTAACCTAATTATATCGGCTGACAAGTTTCTCTGTCGATCAAGTTATTATCCCAGTGTGTACTCTGACTGACTGACTGACTGACTTGCGTGCTTGCAATTAAAGTCTAATTATCTTCGCACGTACTACACGCTCAGCCGTATGGCTAGTAAAGCCGTCCAAAAGCACACATTCGTGTACGACGTACACTGTTCACACCACACCTCTCTGTGGCGATCGCGATCGCCCTCGTTTATGCTACCGCCTTATTCCGCGCTTGTTCGTCCGCTGCGATACTACCGACCGTGCGCATAATATCGTCAAAACCCAACAAAATCACGCATCTGGCCGGAACTAGGCGCTTGAAGACGGGCGGCGTTTGCCGGCTCATGACTAAATGTGAGCTTTTACGAATTTCTTTCAATCATACCGTAAAAGAAACGCGATTTTCAGGCAATGTCTGTATCGTATTCGTACATCTCCCACTCACCGCAAATCTCTGTTTATTATTAAACTATAAATATTCGCCACGGCGTGGAGACGAATGATCGTAATTATGACGTCACAACAGCCAATTTCGTAACGCAAACCCCCCCCCCTTTTTCGCGCTCTGGATACGCGACTGTATATATATATATATATATATATGCAAAAAGGCGTGGTATCGTTCACGCATATGTAAAACTGCAACGCTACGTAAATGACTTAATAGCATCAATCTACAGTCAAGATAGAGATTCGAATACGAAACTTCAAGGAAGTTGAAAGCCCATGCCGATAGTTGACGGGTAATACAAACTTATAAACTAGGTTTACCATATGTTGGAATCGGGAAAGGAGGACTCTTTCACCAAATCAGAAACTTTCGCTATTTTTGCTGTAAAATTTGGTGGGTTGACTTAAAAAAAGTTCATCACTTTCGTTAGACTCCCGATTTACACACGTTTAAATTAGGGTTACCATAAGTCCTGCTGTAGGAGGATTTGTCCTGCTTTTTCAGGTGTTTGAAAATGTCCTCCGAGGACGCCTAAATGTCCTCCTTTTTGGCAATTCGTCCTCCTTTACAGCTTTTAGAGCTAAGATAATGGATAGATTCGAGAGAAATGGGCATATATGACGTTAAATAGCAAATTAGTGGCTCGAACGTAAGTGACGACTTTTTTTTTAGTCAACAAACCACAATGTCGTGGAAAAGTTACCATTTTTCCGGATTTTACTCCAGTATCTTATGTCTGAAAATGTTGAAAAAGTGTCCTTCTTTATGGATTCCAAAATATGGTAACCGTATTTTAAATTGGTGGTGTCGACTGAAAACAAGGTCGCCAATCTCGATCGAACTCCGAACTTCCTATTTAACGTCATTTATGCCCAATCTCCATTACCTTAGCTGTAAATGCTGTAAAGGAGGACGAATTGCCAAAAAAGGAGGGCATTTAGACGTCCCCCGATGTCATTTTCAAAAACCTAAAAAAGCAGGACAAATCCTCCTAAAGGAGGACGTATGGTAACCCTATTATAAACTATTATCGAATTCGATGAGAATCATACAAGAGGTTTGGTTAAAGTGAGCAGTAGGCAATGTGGCCGTTTATGGAACAGAATTAGTCGAGTCAAGTCACGCCATTTTTGCAAAGTGACTCCAGTCAAGTCCAGTGATACGAAAAAGGTGACTCGAGTCATCCCAACACTGCTCCGGGGTCATCCAAGACTGCGATCATGGAATGATACGGAGAGCTGTGAGGGCCGTAAAGCAAAAACTCCAATATTATCCAACGGCACCAGCCGATATTCCTTATGATTTCTAAATAGCAGAGTTGCAGCTCATCCAATCTTCGTTCTAGGCTTTTTGTAAGATATCGCATACATCGATCACATGACAAGGAGAATCCGAGATAAAACAACAACACTTATGTATTAATTTATTAGTCAACCTCGGTCGGAATCCAACCAGCAACCCGTTTGTCCTGCAGCTGGGGAACGTACCACCACGCTTTATCACCTTTCAAACCTAATTAGGATAGTGGGTAGGATTCCGGCCATTGATCGCTTGCAGGTGAAACCAGTCAAATGATACCAAGATGTTATATTTGTTCTTTATCGGGATGCTTCTTTATTAGGCCGATACATTTTGTACCGATCATTCGCGCTTTATCCCGAAACAACAGCTATATTCGCAAGCAAAGTAATTGCTAAAATGCATTTTAAGGAGATTTTGAGCTTGCGTGTGTGAGTTGGGAGGAATACAAGATATTGAGCGGTAGACACTTAGAAATTGGTTCTATCACCATTCGGTTTCCCCAGATACTATTTGAGTGACAGTAAGGCGATTGGAACTGCCGCCGCGACCAAACTCACCATATACTAAAGAAAGTGGGAGATATGGAGAAATATGATAGTGTTTGGTGGATACAATAAGATCAAACAGCTTTATTAGGATGGCACCGATTGAGTCAGAAGGTGCAAAGCAGTGTTACAGACGGTGAATCGCAGATGTTTTCATTGTATTCTTGGGGCAGCATAACTTACATACATCACTTAACCTAGGGGCATTCGGTTGATGCGAATAACTGGATTTCGGTTCATTCTCCCTGTGCTTTTACCAATGGTTACGAGAATGAAGACGAAGCATTGCTGCCGAGGCTTATAATAATTATATTAAATATTAATAAAATATTATTTAAACATGTGAACATTTTCGGAATTTGCTGCATCTCCTGAGGAAAAATTTACTTGAACGTATTTGATACAAATCGGATATTTTTTCGTTTACTCAGCATTGCATCGCGGGGCGGATATCACGTAACGCGTAGCATAAGCCGAAAGTCTTACGAAGTCTTTGGATAGCTACCGCGACCCCCATAACTCTGGAAAACGTTATCAGTAGCATTGTGAAAACGGACTGTTCCGAGCCGATTGCATATATGCTCCCGATCACATTGCAAATATTCCGAGGTTTCTCGATATCCGCGGAGTTGGAAAATCTGCCTTTTCGAGCATTTTCCAGCACGATACTAATTGCAACTGTGGATATCTGAATGGCGGTATATATATGAGCTGAATGAAATATGTAATTATGTATAGGCCTACGTGAAATAGAGTCATTTCTTGAACTGATTGGTAGGGCTGGGCAAAATTAAGTAGCTGAGTGCATAGGCGCCGAGTTACGGGGTGGCGGGGTGGCGCAGCCACCCCATGACATAATTATGGGGTGGCGGCCACCCTATACAAAATGCTTAAACGCCCGCCGTCTGTGCTGTCAATTAGCGAGTCTGTGATTATCGCGTAAATGCCAACTGTTTACTATTAACCGATACGCGCGCGACTAATAGTCACTTACGTGACCTTTGACACGAACCAATCAGGTTGCAGCAGGATGTAAACAAAGAACCAGGCCGGGCAAGCTTACTATGATCGCTTATGGAAAAAGGTTGAAAATGAAGGTTTTTCGCAAAATTACATTGAATTGGGAATAGCAGGCCTTGGTGAACGGTAATAACGTAGAGCTAGTATGTATTTGCAGTGTTCTAACCTACAATAAACATGAATGGTGGCAAGCACTCATCAGCATGGTATGTCCAAATGAATGGATTTATGACAACTTTTCAGATGAAGCAACTATTGCTGTATTATCCTTAGTCGTATACTATAGGATTGTCGTACCGAATAGCCATAGATTAATCTTGAGTCAGGATATGAGGGGTATTCATTATGTGGGCTTGGCGTTATATGCGTTCTATTTATGGAATCGTACATAGTACAGTCTACAGTCTGCATCATTATCTAGCAAATAACTGTTACACTGAACACTTGTCTGCATATTCAATGATCATATTAATATGATATATGTTAGGCAACATGATCCGTTCCCAGCTGAAATCGTCATTTTTTGTTCTAGCTCATTTATTGAATCAATCAGGACAAATGCCGGATAACCACTATGCTAATAGCCAGTGTAACTTGGAGATCGCTACCCAGACCGTTCCTGGTGTGCGCTTGTACCTTTCCCAGAGCCAATAACATGCATTGAAGAATGTAAAATCTGGATAAAGGCATGTGGACTTCCTTGTAGTCATCTGAATTCTAATTTTATTATTAAAATGACATATCTATTATTGTACCAAAAATATTGAATCGTGACATAATTTAGACGAAACAATTCTGTGTTTCAAAATGAGTCCAATCTGAAATGCAGTCACACTTGATGCCACAATCGACTTGGTGTGTGTCTCGTTTTATTCCACTCCAGTTTTGTTGCTTGATGGTGTGTAATGGATTGAAATTGTTGAGAGCAATATATTCAATAATGAGATGAATAATTGAAATTGGTAGCGGTGATACGTTGCATGAGTCGAACGAGTATGCCTTGATGGGTGCCTGCACAGCAGTGTTGCTCTGTAAAATAAACATATTATATATTTTGTGCAGGTTTGATGGATATCTTTTATGAAGCTGCAGAAAGAGGAAGTCGATGGATAAAACGCAAGAAAATCAAATTTCTGGAAGAAGTAGAAGCACAAAACAGGAAACTCGTCCAGGAAAATTACAAATTGAAGGGCAATTATTGCTAGTGAAGTTCAGTTCTCAGAGGAGCATCATAATGTCAAAAGATGCTGAGAAGCTAAAATTTTATGCTAGACTACATTAAATTCTTTCTGAATTGCCCGACTTATCCCACTGACGTCAAATTTATTGTATTGCTGTAAGCATAGTATTAAACCATTGGGTCAACCGTATGTAACTGCTTCATTAAATTTCGATTTGGCCAGGTAGATATGTGGTTCTTAAAAAGGCACCATTTGCATTCATTCATGATTTCTCAAAAGTAGAATGATTGTTGACTGTCAATAAATCACATATAACTTTGAAAGGATTGATGGATTGTGGTGCACTTACTTTTGTGCAGGAACTGTTCACAGGGACCATTTCAGATCGAAATATTAGTGAAATATGTGGATTCGACAAGAAATGTGAGAAAATGATGGAGTTCAGCTATGGTTAACCAGGAAATGCTATCATGACAGAAAAGGGATTCACCATTAGTTCTGAAATCAAGAAATTGAATCTAGATTTAAATATTCCTGCACGTGATTTGGCACACTGTCAAATGCCACAACAAGAAAGATGGCGAGACAACGTATTCATATTGAACAGCTGATCGGAAGAATCAAGTTTAAAATTTTGTCTGGTGTCATACTATGCAGCATTGTGTATCAACTAACCAAATATGGACTAATTGCTTACTCTAATTCAAGATTGAAAATTTCAAATGACTGACGCAACATATTCGGCAATTATGCAAATTCAGTTCCATTGTGAATATCGTAATGCCTAATAGCATGCTACGGATCGTAATTGCGCGGTGCCATGGTCAATGTGTACTGCATGTCTATTCATACTATATTCCAGTGATGTGCATTGAAGCTCAATTAGATGCCCAATTTGTTGAATGAACAATTCTCCAGGTGAAAATGTTCTAGGATTATTTGTGTTTGGTGGAATGTTAAAAAACTGAAGATACCAGATACACCAAAATCTACCTTGAGGCAGGAGTTGATCGGTTGCGAGTACGGTCGAGAGATTGCTTGTCAATCAAGATCGAGCTCACTGATGCTGATGCTGATGCAAATCACAAGGTAGTCCTTGTAGCTTCAGGTGCTGTATTGTCTTAATCAATGCATATGCATGAGAGCATATATCAGAACCTAATGTGAAAATAAATCATGGTTACAATATCTATTGCAGGAGTCTTTGAAAAAATGTCTTTCTCCTTACTTACCCTGTCTTACAAGTGCAAGACGAATCGATAATGGATTTTCTGAGAACGTGTATTTCCATTGAGTGTGATATCTCAATTTTCCGCAAGTTGCGATAACATTGGCTGTTCACTAGAATATTGCTTCCACAAAGAGTGGATTGTCTCCTCAATCTTTGTCCCCAAGTCGTGTACGTAGCGCTCCATGAAATACTTCGTAGCTTTCTCCGCGGTGTTAGAAGACGATGCTGTTCCACTCAAATCCAGAAATTCGATAGAATCTTAATAGCTTTCAAGTTTCATATTCAATACACCAAAATTGTGATGTGTGGCAGCAGCTGTATTTTATAGCATATATTTCTGAACATGAGATATGCTTGAAAATTTCGCTCGAGACCGGGAGCCTATGAAATCGTCAAAATATGCATTACCACAATCCTATAGTATAGCATACAACGATCGTCGCTTAATCCGAAAAGTTGTCAAAAATCTATGCATTTGGATACAGCACGCTGATGCGTACTTAACACCATTCATGTTCATCCTACACTAAAAGCTGCAACTACATACTAGCTCTACGCTATTACTATTCATTAAGGCCAGTCATCCCCAATTCAACGTAAATTTGCTTAAAACCTTCATTTTTCAACCTTTTTCCATAAGAGCTCATAGTAAGCTTGCCCGGCCTTGTTCTTTGTTTACATCCTGCTGCAACCTGATTGGTTCGTGTCAAAGGTCACGTAAGTGTCTATTGCATACGCAGCTTAAACTAGTGCTTAACGGCCACATAAATTGTAATCCGTGATTAGTAATCATGCAATCGAAGCGACCTCGTTTACGACGTCGATTTCGACTCGCGTGCTCTGAGAAACACCAGCTCTCTCTACAGGACGAGCGAATTCACGTTATACTTCTCTCAATTAAATTGTATTTGCACGCATATTCGTTTACAAAGTAATTCTTGAGTTAGGATCGTGATAGCCTTTTTGATTGGACCGCGAAATAGGACAGTTGTTTGTGTATGCCTGCGAATTCCAAGTCATTCCTGCGCTAAGTGCGCATATTCAATTGCAAAGAATTGTCGCGATGTCAGACTCGGAACTCCATTGTGCCATACGCATTACGCAAGTTGAGGAATTACTGATTAGATGCGCGCTTACTCGTTTGCTATCATCTCTTGGCTACTAATTCTTGTCTGCTTTTTGTTTGTAATATTTTATTCGGCATCAATTCATGAAAGAATATGCACATTTTTTTTTTAGGGGTAACCTGGAGAAACCGCAGTAAACCTCCACCCCGTTACGCTTGTGGCAGCCGCATGGCACTACACCATGTTGCTATTGCCACAAGCGCCTTAATAGATCACTCTTGGGTCGAAAGGACCCAAGAGCTCCCAAAAGGTTGCTTCTGTTTCTGTTTTCCCTTCAGTTTCTTCATCTGTTGATACTGACAGCTGTCACAAGCAGGCTTTGGCTGGGGGCGTCTGCGGAGGCTTGTCCCGCCGCCACCATGCTTGTGACTGAGATACTCGCCAGTCAAGCTGACGAGATCCCGGGTTGGAATATGAAGGCCAAGGGCCATACTCTTCCAAGGTGTGCAAGTGATTGGAAGTATCGGTTGTACCACAAGGGTTCCGCATCAGCCAGGCCGATGCTTACCTTAATACAACCAAATAGAAATATGCACTTTTTTTTTTGAGGGGGAATGATCGCGATCATTCTGATTTTAATACTTATAATTTGAATTTCAATACAGTAAAGAGGATAATTTCAAGGGGTGTAGTGCGTTTAAAGGGTATATTACATTTAACAAACTTTTACACAATTTCAATCTCAAGTTCACATGTCTTCTTTCGTTTGTCTTCTTACGTTCGTCATCTTCACCTTCGTCCTTTCAGGCATCATCATTTTCGTCTGCTCCATCATCTCCACGGGTCCCGTCGTTGCAGTGTTCTTTCAGCTTGCTCAGAATCCTTTTGATTCTCTGGTCGTCTTTCCATAGCGAGATGGTTCGCAGTCGTACGGATATTTTTCGCAAGATCTTTTTGATGATTTCTTCTTCTTTCTTTTTGCTTTTTTTCAAGTATTCATTTTCGACGTCAAGACTCCATTTGAGGTTCAATATGATCTTTTTGTATATTGTCAGTGCTATCGTCATTATTTCGTTTTGGTCTTCTTTGTGATTTATAATGTTTGCTGGTTCGTTCAACTTCATGTCTAGTTCTTTCAGAATCTTCTCTAGGATACCGAGTGTCTCCACACAATTTGTAAAGACATGTTCAATTGTATCTTCTCTCTTTTTGCAGTATTTGCATCTGTACTTTTCGTGTCCTCCTTTTATTTTTTTCAGGAGATTTCGTCTCCTTTTTTTCTCGCCAAATAAATAACCCTCATTTGCCAAACGGTAATTCATTATTTTTTCCTTGTTTTGCAGGTATGCTCCGGTAGTCGAAGCTTCCAAGGTGAGTTTATTCCAATTTTTTTCCGTTGCTTCTGCGACATTCTCGTAAAATCTGTTCAGACTGTTATATAATTTTTTGAACGTCACCTCCGCCCATTGTTCTTTGCTCCAATTTAATTTATCTAGTAGGACTAAATCGTCAGTTGTTTCCTTTTCGGTTTTCAATTTATGAGGTACTTCGTTTGTGCAGAGGTCTTCGTTTATACGTCTAATTTTTGTGCCTAGGTAGTATCGTTCTGTGTGTTGCCACAGTTCTTCTGGCTCTTCTATTTTTGCCAGATTTTTGAATCTTATTATTTGGCACGTTTCCACCACACTTTTTGGGTATGGCACTTTTATACCCCCTTCGACCTTTTTCTTGATCAGAGTCGATCTTTTGATGGTTTCGATCTTTTCCGGATCGTATATGTACCTAAAGAACATTCTTTCCATGGTCTTCAATTCTTTCTTTCCTGGTTTGTTAATCCTCGCAGTATACATGATCTGTGAGGTTGCCAGGCTTTTCAAAATTAATATTTTCCCTAACCATGTCAATCTTCTTCGTCTATAATTATTTAATATTCCTTTTATTTTCCCTATCTTTTCATTCCAGCTATCCTGGATGTTATTCTTCCCAAATCTGTATCCTAAAATTTTTATTTGATCTTCTGATTGACTCTCATATATTGTTCTTTCTATTTGATTTTTCGCCTTAGTGTTAACTGCTAGTATCTTCGTCTTTGACTCATTAATGCTTTGCCCGGTGGCCTTTTCAAGCCTTTTAAGCACTTTAAAAAGCGTATCTAATGAGTGCCTATGTCTACAGTCGTTGCAGTGAGATCGTCTGCGTATAACTGCGCCTTCATCTCGAAGCTGCCAATTTTAATTCCTTTTATATTCTTGTTTTTTTGGATAGTCTTCGCCAGGGGATCCGCGCTTATCGCGTATAACGGCATGCTCAACGGGCATCCTTGTCTGATCCCGTTTTTGATGTCGATTTCCTCAGTTATTGCCCCATTTATCAGTATTTTACTCTTCGCATTTTGGTAAGTCATTTTGATGTATTCCGTAAAGTTTCCTCCGTACTGTACTTTATTTAGTATTTTTTGTAGATAGTCGTGATTAATTTTATCAAATGCTTTTTCCTGATCAAATGATGTTAAGGTAAGTGGAATGTTTTTGTCCTTCGCATATCTTATTGCTGCTTTGATATTCTCTGCAGCGTCGAAGATTGATCTGTTCGGGATGCAGCATTTCTGGGTCGCTAGTATGACTTCAGGTAAGATGCTTTTCAGCCTATTTGCCAGAACTTTGGACAAGATCTTGTAGTCTTGGTTCAGCATTGTGATAGGCCTATAGTTCTTCAATTTACTCCGATCTCCTTTTTTGTAAATGACCTGCACCACTCCCGTTTTCCAGGATTGGCATATGTTTCTATAGAGGTACGCATTATTTAGTACTTCAGTCAGTTCTTTCTTGACTGTTGGCCAGAATTTTTTATAGAATTCTCCGGGTAGTCCATCTGGACCAGGAGCTTTATTATTGTTCAGGCTTTTAACTACTACTTTGATCTCCTCTTCCGAAATCGGTTGGTTCAGCTCATGTTGTTGCTGTTCAGTTAGTTTCGTATCTCCTAATTCATTGATAAAGTTATGTTGCTCTTGTTCATCTATTTGTTTTTCGCTATTCCACAATTTCGAATAGAATTGTTTAGCTTCCATCAATATTTCATCTTTTGTACTACATTGTATGTCCTGATCGTTTCTCAGTTCTACAATGTCTTCTTTTCTTTTCTTAGCTTTCAAGGTATCATAGAAGTATCTTGTCGGCTTTTCATTCTCTTGTATATCTTTTATTTTGTGTCTACGGCATTCTCTCCTCATTCTTTCGTCTGTTTTCTTTTTGAGCTCTTTCAATACTGTTTTCAACTTCTCGTAGGTTATGTTTTTATCTTGTAATTTGGATTTTAGACTATGATGTGATATTCTTTTCTCTTCCCTTATTTCATTCTCTCTTACAATGAAAAGTTTCTTAGTTTCTTTTTTAAGTCTGTCCCACCATTCTGTGATGCTGGTGACATTTTTCTTCTGACTTCTGTATATTTCATACATTTCTTCGAAGCTATTCTTTGTATATTCTTCGTCGTATATCGTTCGGTCGCTCTTCCATAATCCCCTTCCCCACCTTTTCCTTTTTATATCCTTCAAGAATATGCAACTCATGTAATCGTGGTCCGATATATTATTAATTTTATAGATGAAGTTTCCAATCATTTGTTCTAGATTCTTCGAAGTGTAGATTGTATCTATTCTTCTGGCTTGATTATATCTAGTTATTGTGTACATTTCTTTATCTGGATTTCTTGATCTAAATGCGTCGATTATCTGATTCGTTTCTCTATATTTCATCCATATTTTTTCCGCTGGTCTCAGTTTAAAGTTACTTTTATTTTTTACGTCTTTGATTGATGTCACTGCATTCATATCACCACATATCATGAAGCTGATGTTTTTGTTCTTATCCAACTCATCTATCAACTTTTTGAAGAAATCCGTTTGTTTTTTCCCGCCATTGGCCGGTGCGTACACGTTCCAAATGTCTAGGGTTTCTTCAGCACTGTCTTTCGGCGTTAATTTGATTAGCTGGACTCTGTGTTTTATAATATTGTCCTGTTCTATTTGGTAACTCTCTTCAACATCTTTCCTTACTAGGACTAATGTTTCTAGGAAGTATCGTTTTGTTGAACCATCTTTCCCTATCCATCTCCGTGAGATGTCTAGGCAATTACTGAACACGGTATAGTTGTGTCTCCTGCCTAGTTTTTCTACCTCGTTGTTGTTTATTTTATGGGTTTCCTGAATAGTTATTATATCAAATTTATTTCTAATCAGTACTTCTTCCAGTTTCTTCTTATGTCTATGCACGCCATTTATATTAAACGACAGTATCTTGATGTTTGGGAGTTTGAAGAATATATTAGGATCGTGGGGAAGTCATTATGCTTTTTGACTTTCGGGTTCCTTTTCAGGTTTATTTCCTTTCTTCTTCTTCCTTCTTTTCTTGCTTGATTTGGGCATTTGCCATCTTTTGGTTATTGCATCTCTTTCCTCCTCCGTAAAGATTTCAGATGAGTCATCAGAGTCATTCTCTTCATTCTCATTTTGGTCTGACTGTGATGGCTGTTGTGATGTTGTTTCATCAGCCGAGTCTGGTCCCTCTGACGATAGATTCAATCCGAGGTTTTCAATCACAGTGTCATCATTATCCGACTTTTCAGATTCACTATGGTTTTCTTCAGTCTGAATCGCTTTTTTTTCAGTTTCTGTTTCTATGTTCTTTTCCTCTGCTCTTTCTGTTTCGTCTGCTTTAGTTGCATTCATTGTTACCACTTGTCTTTTGTCTGATTTCTTTCTGTTCAATAAGTTTTTTGTCAGACTTGGGTAGTCTTCATTTCTCTTTTCGCAGTTTGACTTCTCATGTCCTTTTTCACTACAGTAGTGACATTTGATTTCATTCTTACACTCTTTTTGTGAATGCCCTCTTTCCAAGCATCTCACACAGACCGGCACTTGGTTAATCATAGGCCGGAACACTTTGCAGATGTCCCTTCCTATTTTCACAAAGTTCGGTACTGTGTCTTCTTTGTATTGCTCGACTTCGACAGCTCTATAGCCGTTGTACATCTTTGTACCTTTGTGATTGATTTTTCTTATCTGTTTGATTTCGCCACACTTTAGTTCTTCGAAAACTTTTCTGACCACATCATTTTTTATTTCCGTTGCTACTGCGCGTACGAAGATTTCTACGGTGTTTGCGTACGGAATTTTTATATAGGCTTCATGATTCTCAGTTTTGATTTCTTTGCCCACTTTTTCTAGTAGGTATTCACGAGTATCCTCTTTCAACTCATTTTTGAAGGTGATATTGAATGATCTATTACCATTCTGGAAGACACCCTCAATATCCGATTCTATTTCTTTCAAGGTTTTTTCCGAGTTTATGACCTCAAACAGGTCCTTTATCGTGGCCTCTGTTTTAAAAACCAAGTATATGGTTCTTGGTTTAGCCGCGTCTGTGAAATCTACTTTTTTGCTCCTGTCGAATTCATCTAATTCAACAGAGTTTTCCATATTTTGTGGGTTCTTCGCCATTATTCCCGGTTAAGTCTGCGCTCTCTGCTGCCAGCACCTAGACAGCGTTCTTAACCGCTAGATTTATTGCTGACGGAACAATCGCTGAAGCTGCTTCCCAGTGTTATGTCTGGCGGAGAACAATGCCCTCTATTCAGAGATTCACAATTGAAGTTCTGTTCCTTTTAGCTACTGAAACTATAGTTTTAGTGATAAAATTGTACAAGGAATTGTTTCTGCACTTGAAGAACGAGATCTGCACGCTTCAGATTGTTACTCTGCGTTTAATTATCTATTGTTTTTACAGGTAGATGAATCTCAAGTCGTAAGGGAAATATGCACATTGAATAAATATAGTCGCGACTTCGGTCACCTTACGATATATGCGGTACATATATGTAGAACAATGCCCGCCATTTACGGTGACGGGGACAAAAATTTTTTATTAACGAAAAATAAATGCGAAAAATCACAAAATGAAAATGCGATAATAATATAAGGGCCAGAGAAGACATGGCCAGTTCGCCCGGGGACAGGGGACACCAACACAGACAAAGGCCTCCACCAAAAACACACAATATATGTGGTGGAGGCCGACAAACAACACAAAAATAAAGGGGCGAACTGGCGAGGTCCGACTGCAGGCATTATCATAATGGTTGTGGTGGTGAAAATCGAAAAATAAAATTATTCGTCATGAAGTGGGGGAACTCCTCCCCTTAGCATTTAGAACCGCACGAGGACTACAATCAAAACTAAAACCACACAGGGGTCCATTTATGTTAATTTGGGGAGGAGTTCTGTGAATCAATCCGGTGTCCAGTTGCCTGCAGTCGAACCCCGTGATGGCTAGCGGGTTAAGCTAATAGCCGGCAAAAAAAACATATAACAAATAAAGACACGTGAAAGGGGGGGATCAAGTCCTCTCGTGGTCCCGCACACTACACCAAGCCTTCCAGACACGATGAGAGCCGCGCTGAGAAGCGACCACGGCTCGCTCGGAGACCAGTCTGGACTCGAAGTCCGAAACACCCATCGCACGTAAGGTGGTCAGGTTCCCGGGGTGGTAACTCCCCAGGGACCCAACCGCGAACGTATGCATCTCCACCACCTTGGCCGTGGCAACGCGGAGAGACTCACAGAGGTCCTTGTACTTCGAGTGTTTCAGTGCAACGGCAGCGTCCATACTGGCTACTCCATTCTCGAAGGGGCACACCACATCGATGACCAAGACCCGGCGACGATCCGCTAAGATGAGGTCGGGCCTCAGCCGCCTGTTGGCCAATGTGGCGTGCTCCTCGCAAACGCGGTCCACATCGAATCTGGAAAAAGAAGAGGAGCTTGGTATACAGTCCAGGAGCACCCCAAGTACCGAATTGTGCCTGTTCGTGATGCTATCCATCACTGGCAGGCAGTGGTTCAGTACGTGGGGCAGGGTCTCAGTATGCTGTCCGCACTTGCAGCAGACCACACTTGGCTCCACACGTTTTCTAAACCGACCCCGGATCGACCGGAGCGGCAGAAGATTCAATCGAGCTTTAAGCATCCAGCTACGCTCGACTGCCGTCAGGACGTTGGAAGATCGGAGGAAGCGATTGGAGCTCCCGTACCGGCTGTGGCACTCCACAGTTTTGCCCTGGTCGGGAAGCTCCATCCACCGTGTCTACCAACGTTGGTTCACCTTCAGGTGAAGGAATTTGGTTAAACGACCCAAATCCTGACAGCAGTCGGCGCCTAGAGCCAACTCGTATTCCCTCGAAGACACTTATATAAGTGTTTGATCTCAGCACTGTGCAGTACATTGTGCAGTTCACGGCGTTAAACTATGTTGTCAAATATTGATGCAACAAGAGATGGCGGAAATTCTGAATTTATTCGATTAGTTTGAGCGGGAACCTTTTAACTTCCAATAAACTTAATTGCCGGACGGACTCTATCGGGCACAACTATGTCGCGGATCGAATTTCAAACCATCGGGATTTGTATTTCTATTGAAAAGGTTGCGGCATGCGCAGCCATAATGCTCCTGCAGCAATAACACCTGGATAATTAAAATCGCACCATTTCACGATCAAATTCGACTGGCTGATCGGGACTTGCGTCTGCCGTAGATCCCGGCTGAATAACCAGCGCGCTGTCGGTATTAACCCTAGGTGCGTAGCCAGTGAGTTTCTCATTTAAAGCTAGATATCCGGTCCTTTTCAAATGCCAATTCACTAATTCGTATTATCGATGCTGCGTACTGAAAAATAACTAGAATCATTTGTATGCGAAATGGGTCATCGATGTCTCATTGGTACTATCATAGGCTTACCATATTTTGGAAATCTAAAAAGAGGACACTTTTTCAGAAATTTGAGACTTGCAAAACCGGAGAAGAATTCTTAAAAACCGGTGAATTTTTCCCACTTTGTGATCGGTTGACTAAAAAAATAAAATAAAAAATAAAAAAAAGTCATCTTTTCCGCTCAGAGCTCAAAATACCGTTTTACTTCCCGCATTGCTAGGTGGAAGACTAGAAAAAAAAGGTCATCTTTCCGCCCAGACCTAAAATAACCGTTTTTCACTCCGAAATACCCGCCGGAGCGTTAGTTCTGTGCTAATTTACGGCATATCACTCGCAATTTGCTCTTAAACTGACTTAAATTTTCAAAAAAGAGGACAAAAGGGCGTCCTCCGAGGACACTTTCAAAAAAGTCAAAAAGAGGACAAATCCTCTTAAAAGAGGACGTATGGTAACCCTCTACTATCCGCGGTGGCATGATTTCGCGCCTCCGCATGCAGGCCTACTACCGTCTGCAGAATCAGTTTCGCCAAACAGTAACAATCTCTGAGTGCAATATTGTTAGTGTCTATGTATCTTTTTGATTAAAACTTATGCCCGCGTCTGAACAAATTGTGCTCGTTGTCATTGCCGAATCTGGGTATTTAGGTATGACTAGCGCACCCTGTAATTGTAATTATTGAAGGTTTGCGGCATGTCTGCAATTTCGTTATCAGCGCAACCTTGCCGGTCGATTGTAGCCTACAGTCCGATAAAATTGATCACTACCATGTATTTCGCACAGCGTACTGATGCTGATTTCAGCAAACTGACGATCCTTATTAGATGTACAAATTCGACCTCATCGCTAGAAACGTAGATTTCATCCCGAGCTCTGAGAAACAACATCTCCTATCGCGATTTGACGACCAAATATACGTTCACCTTCTACAAATTAAAGTGCATTATTTGCATCGATGAGGGACGCAAGCCGCGTTTAAAATATTTTGTGAACCATTTTTGTGATACATATTCTCGCAGCGCAAAGTTGAACACCAGAACAGTGTTTTATTGTGTGTGCCTGCTAGTTGGAATTTATTCCAGTGCCCATAATATTAATCCAATTATGCTTTGCGAACGTAAATCGGGAAATGCAGCAATGCCGTCAAAATCGATGTTTTAATCAGAAACCAATTGTCGCGATGTGAGCTACTTAATACTAAGTAAAACTCCATTGCGTTGGCGGTAAGGGATAATTACTGATTGGCCGCGCGCGTTTGTAATCATCATTCTTGCCCGTCTTTCGTGTTCCAGAATTGTCGCGCCGTGTTACTGCTCAGTCCAGGGACGAACGCCGAGCGTGCGGCAATCAATGACCTAATTTTACAATCATCTCAGCGGGAGAACGTGTCGGGTTACATTGTGTGATGCGAATAATCTCGCTAATTGGCCCCACGTAACACTGATAACACGGCTTGTGAATTGCAACTGAATATTAGCGTCAGAAAGGTCATTTCAAAAGGAAGGGGTTTTGCGTTTCAAAAGGTGGGGGTATCGACACCCCCTGGCTATGCGCCTGCCGCCACCCCATGCAAAAATAAAAGTCGGCGCCTATGGCTGAGTGATTCGATTCTGAATAACGTATTACGCTTCGAGTCGAGTATTCGAGTATCGCTCATTATGACGTCACAACATAATATACCATGTCAAAGTTCAAATATGTACCTTTTATGACGCCACAAAGAACATAATGCCAGTGAATATTATAAATAAATGAGTCCAAGCGTATAGCACAGGGGCGGGCAATATACGACCCGCGACGTGATTTTGTCTTACATGATAATGTGACCCGCGTTTTCAGTCTGCCGAGATTCCCCACTGCTCTCTTACTTCGTGAAATTTTAGTGACTGTATGTTATTATTAGGGCTGGTCAAAATCGCAGGGTTGTAATGACTCGAGTCATGACTCGACTCGAGTCGGACTCGAGTCACGATTTTTTTGTGACTCGACTTGACTCGTGTCATTTTCGTGAAATGGGAAAATGACTCGACTCGACTCGAGTCAATATTTGGATTGACTCGACTTGTACTCGAGTCATTACGCATGACTCGACCCAAGTCATTGACTCGGCTTATTTTATATGACTTGTAGATGAAGAAATTTGCGAATCGTAATGGCTAGATGAACGCATCTGACGAATTCTGCCGACATCGCTATTTGTCGCCACTGCTTACGTAGCACTCGTATGATATCAGATATGCAGCCGTAAAAACAACAGACAATGGTACATATAGTAGCAATGCATTGTACAAAATCATCCTGCGATGAAGAGGTAATAGATCCTCCGCAATCCAAGTACTCAAGACTTTTCAATTATACAAAAAATCGAAGCAAAGTTCAATTAGAGCCAATGAAATGACTCAGATGGTCAAGTACTTGGATGAGACTGATAAGCTCATGTGCAGATTTGAAGGCGATGATTCTTTGCATTTTCGGGCAACTAGAAAGAATGAGTATCCAATGCTATTCAATGTGGTTCAAAAATGCTTGCCAATTCCTGTATCTAGTGCACCCAGTGGAACGTGAATTCAGTAGATGTGGATTTATTCCAAAGCCGTGCCGATATAACATATGAGGATCTCCTTTCCACTTTAGTATTTTTGAAGTGTAACTCAATGATTTAATCTGCTGTCTGTGAAAACACACAATGCCCCCCGTCCATTTGACGTTGTTAGGTATGTGCATTGTGCACGTGAGTAATAATGAATGGCTGATGTTGTGTGATGTTTGTACAATAGGGTTGTGCAAAAATAACTTCTTATTTATTTTACTGGGTGGCTAGTTGGTAAAATTGTTATGTTGCATAAAAAGAACACTGAATCTTGCTTAATTTTTAAAAGTAGAATCAATGATATGAGAGGAGAAAATTTTGTTTTTGAAAATAAATGGAGTGTTTTTAGTGAGAAATTCTTTCATATAATATACTTACATACTAGTATTAGGCCGACTATTTTCTCATATCCAAAATATTCTACTCTAAATATTCTAGTTGGAATTGAGCCAATTTCGCTATGAATCATATTTTTACACATTAACAATATCATGAGGTAGCCGGTAAAATTCGAAAATCTCTATTTGCAATTATTCCAAAATTTTCTCTCATAGTTGTAGTAACGCTCCGGCGGCTATTTCGGGAGCTGAGCCGGAAAGATGGCCTTTTTTTTAGTCAACCACCTGATAATGTGAAAGGCAAACTGTACCCCTACATAAACATGCATCTGTTAATTATCTATCAGCTGGTATGTAGACGTGAGTTCGTTGGTTCTATATCGGATAGTATGTAGACGTGAATTCGTTGATTCTCTATAAGCTATAAGCTAATTGAGGATTGAAAACATGAGTTAAACATGACTTCAATGCAGTGACTTGGACTCGGACTCGAGTCATAACACTATGACTCGGACTTGACCCTTTAAACGGTGACTTGGACTCGGACTCGACTCGGTGATGAATTGAAAATGACTCGACTTGACTCGAGTCAATACCCCAAAAGTAAGATTGACTCGTGACTCGGAACCATGTGACCTGGTTACAACCCTGCAAAATCGAGTACCTGAGTGATTCAAATCTCAATCATGTATTACGCTTCGAGTCGAGTATTCGAGTATCACTCATTATGACGTCACAAGCGAATGTACTATGTCAAAGTTCAAACATGTAGCTTACCTCTCATGCCACCACAAAGAACATAATGCCTGTTATCCGTCACATTAAAGATACTTTGGAGTTTGGACTATACCGATTTCATTGCACTTCTTGAGAATGTTGTGGGATCATCATGACTTCGGAAATGTGCTATTTCCAGTAACGTTGCCAGCATTGTACTATGTCTCGTATGCTGCGATAAAGCCAATCAAGGTTTCAAGGCTTCCTTATTGAAAAATAGTATCAAAACTACAATTCTCGTAAATAAATTAACTTTTAGCTGTGAGGAGCATATAAATTCAATACTCTAAAAAATCGTCTTTTACTAGTCGACTCGAATCATTAAAATTAATACTCGATTCAGATTCGAGTACTCGAATCATTGTGCCCAGCCCTGTTATTATATACGTGTGTGCGCAGCGCAGCGTGCGAGAGTGGAGGTTACGGGTAAGTTCGTCGAAGCGAGAAGACTTGCATTATCGGCATTTACGATATACTCAACCCGAATGAAATGATATTCTGGTAAATTTAGGGGACGGGGATTATCGAACGACTTTGAAATCTTAATTAAAGGTTGCACCGTGTGTTAATTGGTCAGAGAGAAGAAGGCATGGCGGCGCCTGTATGACAATGCTGTTCTCAAATCCGCATTGTTTTATAGTCATTGTGCAATTAGTCACAGTGGCAGGTATAGGCTTGATGATAGGTAGAACTTTGGCAATTAATGAACACCGGACAGAATATGGCGCAAAGCACGCGGACAATTTTAAGCGAATGAAAAACTTCCTTTGTAACTGTGCTCTATTTTAATCTCTATGTTAGGCTTACCATATTTCGGAAATGAAAAAAGAGGACACTTTTTCAGAAATTTCAGACAAGCAAAACTGGAGAAGAATTCTCAAAAACAGGTAAATTTCACCCGCTTCATGATCGGTTGACTAAAAAAAAAAAGGTCATCACTTCCGCTCAGAGCTCAAAAACACGTTTTTCACTCCACATTGCTAGGCGGATGACTAAAAAAAAAAAAAAAGGTCTTCTTTTCGCTCAGAGCTGAAATCACCACTTTTCCCTCCGAAATACCCGCCGGAGCTTCACTTCTGCGCTAATTTGCGGCATATCACTCGCAATTTCCTCTAAATCTGACCTAAATTTTCAAAAAAGAGGACACAATCTCAAAAAAGAGGACAAAAGGGCGTCCTCCGAGGACACTTTAAAAAAGGTCAAAAAAGAGGACAAATCCTCTTAAAAGAGGACGTATGGTAAGCCTACTCTATGTAGACCTGTCAGACAGATCGTAAATATGAATGTGGAACGCCAGAATATTCTTACACAACCGCCAATTGGGAACTCTAATACTAGCACATTTTAGACCGACCATCGAATAATTCCCATTGCATATAATTTCTTACCGCCACCAAAACATCCGAAACAGATAAGCTCAAAAAGAAAATCTTGGTGACCTTCTGCTCTGCTGGTAGGCGCATACGAGCCCGGTATAGCTTGATTACGGTAACAGTAATGACAGAGATGTTTCCAACAATTGCAGTGATACCTGTTAAAATATGGCCAGTGTTAAAAATATAGTGTGTCGTCGTAACAAGGCATTCGTAGCAGCAAGTCATGGCGAGTGTCTGATTGCGAAGTAATCAGAACGTTTGTGTTTGTGGTATATCGGATGGGGCGTGTTGCCATAAGCAAATGTCATGTGTAGTAGCAGTTCGGCCACCACTATATCGCCCACTGAAATGAACTATGGAGTGCGTCGCACACTCCAGAATGCTAGTAGCTCTGACCGATATTTAAGTCGTAAGAACTGTATTATAATGTATTGTGAAATGATGCTATTATCAACAGAGCTTGAGCAACAACCAACCGCTTTTTTACTTTGATGACAGGACATGAGCTATACTTATGATGCTAAATGTATGAACTCCAGTCATTGTAGGGATTGACTCGACTCGCGACAAGTCATATGGGTGCAGTCATTCTGTAGGACTTGGTGTGTGTATTGGGAACCTTCAAAGTCATTATTCGCAAGATGAAGTCATAACAGGAACGAAAAAAATATCGCAGGTCCCTAGTGACGTGCTAGAGTTTCACTTTCAAATTATACACATTTATTATCGACAAATTTATATCTTATGATAGTCGCATATGAATTTGCGAGAATCTCAAACTTGCCTGTTTTCAGAAATCGTTGTGGAAAAAATAAGCATCGTGTTGCACGAGTGGAGCAAATGATATTTAGGAGACAATAATTTTAGAAGACTATACATATGTAGTATAATGGTTACCTATAATAGCTCCAATAACAATTAGAGCTCTATAAGGTTCAAGAATGGCATATTGATCGAAATCATTATGACAGGTGTCGCGACAATTTGCGGTCGATCAAAGATCCTCACATGTCGGTTCGGAGCAGTCAAACTTCTGAAATATTAATACGAATCATTAGCGTTTTAATGTGATCTTAGAAAATCTTTTGCAAAATGAAAATTAGTAACGGGGGAATAGGTTATCCGGGAAGCTATATTGTTCAAAATGCGATGTAAGGATTGAATATAAATAGGTTCCTTGTGGTACAGAATTTGAATATTGCAACGAACAACACATTCATATTCGTAATTTATTCACTATAAGCTTTTCAACTGACCGTCGTCGGTAGTGGCCGTCAGTATAATACGGAAATTGCAATTCGAAACATAAAGATGAAATAGGTAGTGTGCCGCAATTCGAAACATAAAGATGAAATAGGTAGTGTGCCGCAAGAATGGTATGACAACAACGAGAGAATTCACAAAACGAGAGCGTTAAGCAAAAATGCAATAAGTGCAATACAAATTGGCTATAATTAGGGCTGGGCACAATGATTCGAGTACTCGAATCTGAATCGAGAATTAATTTTAATGATTCGAGTCGAGTAGTAAAAGACGATATTTTCGAGTACTGAAATTGTACGCTCCTCGCCACTGCAAGGTAATTTATCAACGAGAATTATAGTTTCGTTCGATACCAATTTTTACTGTCGAAGCCGTGAAACCTTGACTGGCCGTATCGTAGCATGCGAAACATATAGTACAAAGCTACCAAGGTTACTGAAAATAACTCGTTTCCAAAGTCATGATCATCCCACAACATTGTCACCAAGTGCAATGAAATCGGCGTGGCCGAAAAATACCAAAGTATCTTTCATGCGATGGATAACAGGAATAATAGTCTTTGTGGTCGCATAAAAGGAACATATTTGAACTTTGACATATCACATTCTTTGTGACGTCATAATGAGTGATACTCGATTACTTGACTCGACTCGAAGCATTTTACGTGATTCAGAATCGAATCACTCAGGTACTCGATTTTGCCCAGCCCTAGCTTTAATATATAGCCAGAGACGCAACACAAATAAACTACACGGAGAGAATAGAGTCGGTCCTTTTGCCGACAGAGAATCGGTTGCCCGAGTTTTATCATAGTCGATTCGAGAACCCATAAATGGAACAGACTACGTCCCCGAGCAAGAATTGAAAATCTGTTATCGTTATACGATTTTGCACACTCTGGATGCGTAAGAAGGTGCTCACCTATTGCCGAGTTACATGACATGGTCTGGTCATGGTCAACGAGATAAATTGTATCGTATTTATCGACCCACAAAACTAGGCTTACCATATTTTGGAAATATAAAAAGAGGACACTTTTTCAGAAATTTCAGACATGCAAAACTGGAAAAGAATTCTCAAAAACCGGTAAATTTCTCCCACTTCGTGATCGGTTGACTAAAAAAAACAAAAAAGGTCTTCTTTTCGCTCAGAGCTAAAATCACCGCTTTTCCCTCCGAAATACCCGCCGGAGCTTCACTTCTGCGATAATTTGCGGCATATCACTCGCAATTTCCTCTAGATCTGACCTAAATTTTCAAAAAAGAGGACAAAATCTCAAAAAAGAGGACAAAAGGGCGTCCTCCGAGGACACTTTCAAAAAAGTCAAAAAAGAGGACAAATCCTCTTAAAAGAGGACGTATGGTAAGCCTACACAAAACCCAACCAATCCACCCACAATCTATCCCAACCACTCTAACCTCCCATCCAATCCCACTCTACCCCCTAAACCCTTTCCCAACCCATCTAATCCCCCACCTCTCCCCAGCCCCACCACCACTCCGCACCGAATACCCAGCACCCAACCCAATCTACAAACACAAACGAGCGCCAAATACCGGCGGCTCCTACTACGACCACGACTACAAATTGACATCGACTCTAGCGACTCGATGAGATGAACTGAGCGGCTACGACCTCGACTACAAATCCAAATTCGGCGACGGCTGAGACGAGATGACCCGATGAAGGGGAAAGATTTTCTTTAGGAAATTATTGATATCTTATGTACATACTTGAATAAAAATCACACAAACGGTCATAGTCACGCAAGAAAGGGTTACCTGTCTGCGATTGACTGTCTGAACGTGATGTCTGAGTCAGGTCTCGCAGTAATGAAAGGATGTCTCAATGAAGAATAAACTCTAGCAATACTAGCATATATATTGAGTTTCAAACAGGCTAGGAAACCGAACAAAGTTTTATGAGCGTCTACTGGTGACCATGTTATCATTAAAACAGCCACTCCGACTCTATAGCTCCCGATTCCGGCATTGGAGTAAATTCGGGTTCCTATACGTCGACTTTGAAATTGCGACTCCGAGGTTCAGATCCTCCTGAAAGAAATTGAAACTCCGACTCGATCTCTCGACTGCTTCAAATCATGTTTCCCTCCTGCGACTTATTTCTAACTTGCCGAAATGTCCAAATTCTTGACTACGAATCCGCAGCTCTAGTACCAGCGTATCAGACCATCAGTAATGTCACTATTTGTCGTGACTGCTCAGTGCTCAGTCATCGGACCTAATCATTGAAAGCACCTGCCAGTCGTAATACATCCGCAGAAAATCGGTCCGCTTCTCGTTGGATACGTTGCTGAAAGAATACAAAGCTTCAGCACATATAACATGGATATACCATTAGAATGCTCCATAAGGTTCGAGCTATAGTACGATGTTATTATTGACACTAATCATTATTATTATCAATGACGGATTAGAGTTCTACATCAAAGTATGCTGGAATTAAAATTGTATTTAAAACCTCAAAGAATTAGCACGGGAAATGAAAAATATATGTAGTAGAGTGCCTTGTTAAGTGATGGCAAATGGATTTCAGTTTTCTTCAATTTTTGCGACAACTGAGTTACCCCATTGTTTTAAGCATTGTTTTGATATATTGCCCTATTAATAATTGGAGTCGGAAATTATTCATCATCGTTTTACCGGTAAATGTCAATTGGTTGTTGAACTCAAAGTTACATTTTATACCAATTTTCAATATGTTGTTTTAGGGGTAGTCAATATGTCCTCTTTTCCAAAATCCGTCCTCTCTTTTTGTTTCGAGTGTAATGCGACTAAACAGAGTCGATTAATAAAGGTCAACTCTCCACAACGTACACGTGATTATTATGGAATTGTCACGGACGTTGACTGAAAAAAACAGTCAACCAAACGAGCCGGATTCATGCTATCGGCCCAGGGTTTGACCTTTTTTTAGTCAACACACCAGGCGATCAGCAATTTGACCATATTTCCCAAAAATTTCCCTCGTATTGTAACTTGAGGAAAGGGTACTCCTTTTCGGATTTTATAATCTTAAAATATGTAAACACTGATGTTTTTGTTCGTATTGGTGGTGCCTGACATCTATTGTCATTAGTCATTTTACTACACAAATCCGATAGCCCGATATTCTTAACGGTTCCTGAGCTGCCGACTCCATTTTCGTTCCAAGTTTTTCGGAAGACCCCGATTATGCGGATAGTATGGCAATGAGTAGGGATGGTGTGAACCTATGAAAGGTTCAGAATCATGCGAAAGCCAACCTTTTTGAAGGGTTCTGGGTGAACGCGAACGCGAACCTCATGACGCCACGTGGCGTCATTCTGCTAATCCCAATCCTACATTTCAAGTGATAGCCTATAATAATGTACACGATACCTATAGCGACGAGTAGGACCACATAATGCCACAATGGCTGAAGCTCATATTGACGTCTTAAACGTCGCGAAATGTGTCAACTGGGGCAATCAAATGATATAATATTCCCATAAAATCAATATCTTCCGTCGCTTTGCCAACAATTTCGACGAGGACAGGCAAGGGAATATAAGCTTACACTTTAGTAGCAGTCTAGGCCAGTCCGGACAATGTTCGGCGTCTGAGTATTGCTACGGTAGGCTTACCATACGTCCTCTTTTTTGACTTTTTTGAAAGTGTCCTCGGAGGACGCCCTTTTGTCCTCTTTTTTGAGATTTTGTCCTCTTTTTTGAAAATTTAGGTCAGATTTAGAGCAAATTGCGAGTGATATGCCGTAAATTGGTACAGAAGTGACGCTCCGGAGGGTATTTCGGAGCGAAAAACGCTATATTGAGCTCCGAGCGGAAAGATGACTTTTTTTTTTTTTTTTAGACATCCACCCAGCAATGCGGAGAACAAAACGGTATTTTGAGATCATTCGCTGACTACCTACATGTAGTGTATTTCGCAATTGATGTTGTGTGATTGAGGGTAAAACTCACAGCAGAGAATCACTAAATATTCACAAACAGAAAGCTGGATATTTTGAGCAAACTTTCGTGACAAAGCAAGTAAATTTTTTAAGTTTGTTCACGTGCATGCTCGTTTGGAGTTGATTTTTTTTATGCTGGCAGCGCCGTGCATTGAGTGGCCCGCAGATGAAATGCAATAAATATCAACCAAAGCTGTTATTTTGAAGTGAAAATTCTAATATATCATAAAGGTTCACAGTGGAGAACCTGCCAAGGCTCGTTTGTGAACGTGAACCTCTATATTTCGGAGGTTCACACACAGAACGCGAACGTGAGCCTCACGTTCACACCATCCCTAGCAATGAGCACTCGACAGCCTATATAGATAAACCTCAGGATACTTAGGAAGGAAATCTTGATGCTTGATTGTCAGAAGGCTGTTTGGTATATTCGTATATACTGGAATATAATTCTGATCTCACGACAGAGATCTGTGGCACACTGACATTATTTCTGTTATGTTCTGTGGTTCGGGGGGATTAAGGAATGACTTCCCCCTTGACTGTTGCATGACGCTAAAGAGCAACCACAGCTTCGAGATACGACTCATCGTATTTTGCCGCATGAAGCAGGGAAAAATCTACGACTACACAAGAGACATGTACCCAAAAATTTCTACTCATTAAGAACTCGTCCGTGTAACTACGATTGCATGGCTTGCGCATGATCCCACCAATGTCCGACCCCCTATTAGATACATATACATACATATCCCAAATTAGACAACTGTATTATCTCACCTAGTGTTCGATGCTTGCACTTTCCAATCTGTTAAATATAATCGTTGCTTAGGTTATTCCAACAGCATATATTTGAAACTTTCACTGTCGCAATCGCTACCGCTTGAAAGTATATAAAGGAATGTACATTAGGGTTGTTCAGAATTGACCGACTTTCAAAAAGTCCAGGTTTTCAGTCCGATTCCCATGCCTTATACCTTAAAAACATATTCTGGCTACTTTTTTTGTAACTCGTCCCCTGCATCCGTGTGCACATTGAGCTGGTAGAATAGCAGCTGAAAATAGGGTATTCCCCCAAAATCTGAGTGTCACGATTTTACCTAGCCTAGTTAAAGTGACATATAACATGGATTTATTCAGCTGTGTCGGTTTGGAGTGCTACAAAACCCCACTATATAAGGCATTCCTAGTTCAGGATATCATTTCCATGTCCCACACTGCCTTAGAACTACTCAAAACTACTTAAAACTGATAGTCATTTTGTTGGATCACATATCCTACACCCTTCGAACCTACCCGGCACTGTTAATCAATTTCCTGGATCCCCATGTGCAACTTTAAATGTAACATCCACTCACAGCTACATAATAAACATCACAGGAAACGAAAAAATAAGGCAAAGAAAGAGATCAACTTGGCAAAATATTACATAAATCAGGTGGATGAAATGGTTGATTTCGAGAAATCTGCATATCTGTTCTGGTGATCTTCCACAGCATGTAGGAGGCTCGCTCGCTGTTTTTTGTCATCCGTTATGAACGCAGCTTAGTCGGTATTCAATTTTACCATACGCTCTGCTGCATCATTAAAGTGCTACAGGAAAAGCACAGGCTGATGGAACTTTGGAATTAGGGGGTAAGGTACTGCTAGACTCACAAAATTTTCAAATTACGATATTTCATGAACTGTCAGTCCTAGATTCTCAAAAATTGGTATGTGAACTATTTATACTCAACTTCATACACTGTAAAAATTTTAGCATTTTACAAAAATTCATTGGGCCCGAATTGGGGGGGAGATTGGTGAATCGGACGGTTAGCACGGGGAAACGCCCGTCTCTTCGATGGATGCCGAGATATCTTACAAAATGCTTCATAAAGTGTCCTAAGGCCTCTAAGCACCTGCTGAAACGCTTGAAACTTCCGATTTTTCGAAAAAATTTACAAAATATGTGTTTGGTACTGGTACGGTGCCGAATTTTCGATTTTTTTTCATAAAATTCAGATCATAAGTAGCAAAGTAAGTAAACTAAAACTCTTATAGAGGAAACAATAGTTTCAGCAGGTAGAACAGCCCTACTGCTTGTACTGAGCCAAGTTTGATCAGGATTGAAGGTCTTCTGATATCAAAATTCCCTTTCCCCGTGACACCATATTAACAAAAACTAGAAATAGGAGAAAATCAACTTTGAAAATTGAAAAATATTTTATTGAAAAAGTAGAGCAGGTATTTGAAATCTGTCACATATTTTGTAAATTTTTCCGAAAAATCGGAAGTTTCAAGCGTTTCAGCAGGTGCTTAGAGGCCTTAGGACACTTTATGAAGCATTTTTTAAGATATCTCGGCATCCATCGAAGAGACGGGCGTTTCCCCGTGCTAACCGTCCGATTCACCAATCTCCCCCCCAATTCGGGCCCAATGAATTTTTGTAAAATGCTAAAATTTTTACAGTGTATGAAGTTGAGTATAAATAGTTCACATACCAATTTTTGAGAATCTAGGACTGACAGTTCATGAAATATCGTAATTTGAAAATTTTGTGAGTCTAGCAGTACCTTACCCCCTAATTCCAAAGTTCCATCAGCCTGTGCTTTTCCTGTAGCACTTTAATGATGCAGCAGAGCGTATGGTAAAATTGAATACCGACTAAGCTGCGTTCATAACGGATGACAAAAAACAGCGAGCGAGCCTCCTACATGCTGCGGAAGATCACCGGAACAGATATGCAGATTTCTCGAAATCAACCATTTCATCCACCTGATTTATGTAATATTTTGCCAAGTTGATCTCTTTCTTTGCCTTATTTTTTCGTTTCCTGTGATGTTTATTATGTAGCTGTGAGTGGATGTTACATTTAAAGTTGCACATGGGGATCCAGGAAATTGATTAACAGTGCCGGGTAGGTTCGAAGGGTGTAGGATATGTGATCCAACAAAATGACTATCAGTTTTAGGTAGTTTTGAGCAGTTCTAAGGCAGTGTGGGACATGGAAAGGATATCCTGAACTAGGAATGCCTTATATAGTGGGGTTTTGTAGCACTCCAAACCGCAACAGCTGCATAAATCCATGTTATATGTCACTTTAACTAGACAAGGTAACATCGTGACACTCAGATTTTGGGGGAATCCCCTATTTTCAGCTGCTATTCTTCCAGCTCAATGTGCACACGGATGCAGGGGACGAGTTACAAAAAAAAGTAGCCAGAATATGTTTTTAAGGTATAAGGCATGGGAATCGGACTGAAAACCGGGACTTTTTGAAAGTCGGTCAATTCTGAACAACCCTAATGTACATACACTAACTCAGTCAGAGGATAGTTCAGGCCGAAATTAATGAAGCATCACTGATTTATATCATTCAAGTACAATCTTGGTGAAAAGAGAGGTAATCCTACCCAAAGGGTTGAAATGGGAGGCAGGCTACACAATAACAGAATATCTCTCTAAATTATATCGAGATCATAAATCCTGCGCGTCTACGTACAATATACATTCCTGGCTACGTTCCTACGTTCATGCATAATTTGAATAAAAATGTATTACTCGATTTATATCGCGGTATAAGTTTGTGGTAGATTATTATGTGCCGTGGGTGTATAATCACACCCGTATATCTGGATTGGTACGCGGTTGGAAATACGCACTATTTTCGCTAAGAGTGAACGCCGTACGGATCCATTGACTATGACTGTGTGTGTATACTTTTATTCTTACCGCAAGAAGCAATTGTTTGATAGCCTGAAGCGTTGACGATCCGGCAAATAGTTTGATTTCGGCCTTCATACCTGTAGCATATCATTTTACAGAGTATTCTGAAGGTTGCCTGCTACAGCAGTGGTTCCAAACGCGGGCGATATCGCCCTACAGCAGTGTTTCCCAACCTTTTTCCACCCACGTACCACTCCGAGGTATTATGTAGTGCTCGCGTACCACCTACATCAGAGGTCTCAAACTCAAATGTGCTCGCGGGCCAGTTTTCCAGCTTTGGTGACGCCGCGGGCCGCAGCATTTATAGCGGTACTCTATGTCTTTCCAAGTAGGCATTGTTCGGCGGAAATGAATTGTCCTATTGAAAGTGAGCCGATCCAGCAGAGTGACAGTAAACACACTTCGTCAAAATGTGATTTACTTTTGTATTATTTTATGACTGGCACGAGAATAATCATCATATTTATAACTATTTGAATAGAATTGTTGTTGTACTTGATATGTATTAATTATGAGATATAGACACCATATGGGCGGAAAAATGGATGATGCCATCATAAAAGCTGGCGGGTTATGATTTTGCAGCTACTATGTAAATTTTGAATTTACCAAATTGATAATAGAGACTGATCTGACATCAAAACATTTTTAAGTTGACCATTGTAATTACAACCCAGGATTTGGGTATACCTCTGATAAGTAGGCTATTAATCTCATGGCCAAACATCTTCAAATATAAGGGCAGAAAAATTATAAATATAATATAAATACATTAATGAATGTGTCCTAGTGATTAAAATGTCGGAACGCCGAACGGCATGTTGTTGTTACATCGTTGGAACGTACCAGCACTACGGAATTAGGTACCTTTAAGTGACCTTAACAACATGGTTTAGCGACCAAAGATGTTAAGAGATTGCCAATGGTTGCCATAATAACTACTTGCTTAGTTAGCAAAATGCCAAGCTGCGACCTTCTGATCTATTATTATTCCCCTGATACGCGATTAGTTTGTTGCGTCCATGGTTCTAACAAATTCACGGCATTCCGTGTCACTCCGAGTCCACTCGAGTCATTTTCAATTTGCCATCGAGTTAGCCCGAGTAATTCTCGAATCTGAGTAATTCTAACAAAGGTCGCGTCCAAGTCCAACTCACAAATTTCAGTCACGAATCGTCTAAGGGTCTGGTTTTGTCACCATTGCATGGTAGCGTTTGCAATTTGTGCGATAGTGAAGTTTGATGAATAGCTTCAGGCTTTCGGAGAAATTTAAGAGGGAATTTTGACTTTATAACCTGAAAAGATATATGTGACACTTATATATTGTCAAATTAATAAAAATCTAAAATGTCGTCGCGGGCCGCACAAAATGCCCTGGCGGGCCGCATGCGGCCCGCGGGCCGCGTGTTTGAGACCTCTGACCTACATAATTTACGCACGCCGTAGGCGGTCAAAAATGTTTTCACCATTTATGACGCCATAATCACGTATTTTACTTATTTGGGTGTGATAACTAGGGCTATTTTTTACCTAAAAATCTGAGGATGTTGATATAAAAAACTTAATGTTGACCAACTTTTGACCTCACGTACGTAAATTAGGTGTTTTCGCTCATAATGTTAAAATTATGCTACTTATAATCATTTCTGGTTAGGACTGTCTGTCCTTACGAAGTAGTTAGGCCTGAAAAAGCGTTTTTGACTTGAAAATTGACAAATTTTGACATGAAAAAACTTTGTTTAAACGATATCTGGTCACGTAGTTACACCGCGTATTATGGTACAGTTAATTAAAATTTGTTGCAGTATAACGAACGATACTTCCCCACATTTATCGGGTAGAAAGTGTCTGTCCTTACTAAGCATCTTGCCAAGAATGGAGAAAAACCGTTCAACAGCAGTAGTTGTTGGCTGACAACACTGAAGTTGTGCGTTCACTGCCGGGGACACACCATGTTGTTTCATTCTGACAATGCTGTCATCCATCACAATTATTCATCATGCGCTTCTTGATAAAAGAGCCATGCAATGCCCTAGTAGCCTTGCTTTAGTTAGGATATTGCGGTACGTTGACCATAACACCATGTCAATTGTCAACCTATTTGTATCGTTCGACAGTTTATGATCCACGATTAGCAGACAATGGGCCATCTACAACGGCAGGCCTATAAAGTAGGCTACAAGCTGTAAAACAGGGGTCGCCAACTCAAAATAGGTCGCGGGCCACTTTTCCAAATTTCTGGAGGCCGCGGGCCGCATGACATCAATATCGATATAAAAGTAGGCAACGCACTTCAACAACCACGTCTGATAACTCTACGTTATTACAACGCTGTGCTTTCTAACATAGGCGACGGTTATAGTCACCACAAAAGAACTAATATTTTATTGAACAAACACAAATACAACAAAAAGTATCATGATCATCAATGTCATTATATTTTGGACTATGAGCTGTACACGATACCTGACAATGACAACACTCTTTAGCCGCTAAAACAGGGGTGGCCAACATTTTTGTAATTCACGGCCGCATTTCGCGTACTCATGTAGGCTAGCCTGCGGCCGCATACCGGTGGTTAGTCGTGACAAACTAGCTGGGGCCAAATACCCACGTTATCATGTCCATGTCCATTGCCGGTACACTCCGAACTAATCTATATGCACATATCGGCTTACTATGCGCACCAAATCGTTAGTAGTTATGTTGTAAAGAGCCACAGAGAACCAATCTGTAGTCGCGCGAAGCGCGAAAAATTTTTCATGTTCATGAGTGAATTTCGTCAATAAATATTAGTATAGTTTCACATATTACTATAAGATATTTATCCTTTCTCGGCCAATGTGATCAGATTCCCAGATACAGCTGATGCAGGGGGTATCTGCGAAAACTTAGGGTTGTTATTACAAGTGTCGACAGCCGCATAATTTTCCTTCTACTGCTGCAGATTGGCCACCCATGGATTGAAGAATCAATATTGGGGTTAGCTATACACGGTAGGCCTACTTGCTGGACAACTATCTCCTCGTAAAGCATGGTCTTTTGGAGCGCCCGAAGTCGTTTTGCAGGCGTCTCAGTCTTGGCAGTGGTGGGCCATTGCACGTCAAGGCAATATGCCCATTCGTACCAGCAAATTCTTCATCCATGGAATGATATTACCATGCCGAAGCCGTATCAACTAGTGAGTAATAGTGATAGTGGGCACATAGAATGGCTCACTTTGAAAAACAACAACATTATGTTTCAACTGAAATCAATTTTAGCGTTTCAACATGATTTACTAAGCGTTTTTTTTCAAATCAGGTCGCGGGCCGCAAAATAGGACCTCGCGGGCCGCATGCGGCCCGCGGGCCGCGTGTTGGAGACCCCTGCTGTAAAATATCAAAATCTACGATACAAACGAAATGGAGGGGTCAAAAAAATTTTGACTTTGTAAACAATTTTCACGATTGTTTGACTTAATGCTTCAATTTTGTCAAAAAAAATCGCCCTGGTGATACCAAATTCTATTAAACTAAGCATTATCAGCCCGGTTTGATGAAATGCATCTCCAGTCAAAAAACTTGAAAAAATTCAAATCAACCTCACCTGAACTAATAACTTCCTTCGGTCGAAAAAAACAGAATCTATCTACTCACGTACCACCTGGAAGACCTTCGCGTACCACTAGTGGTACGCGTACCTAACACTGCCCTACAGCGAGCGATGTTGAGAAACAAGGGGTGGGGGGGGGGAAATACCAAAGGTGGCGATGGAGGCGAACATGTTAGAACGTCCTGTGAGATATATTTATTTAACATGCACGTCCAAAACATGCACGAGAAGACGGCTAATTCTGCACATGACGCGAAAGTTAACTAAAATAACGGTCAACTCAACGGAAAGTGACCTCGGAAAATGATCTTTTTTAGTCAGTTCACCAGCGATCAGAGTTATGTGAATAAATTTCCCGTATATGTACCAGTGTTGGGATGACTCGAGTCATGACTTGACTCGAGTCAGACTCGAGTCCCTTTTTCGTATGACTTGACTTGACTCGAGTCACTTTGCTAAAATGACTTGACTTGACTCGGCGTATCAGAAATGTGGATTGACTCGTGACTCGGAGCAAAATTCACGAGTCAATTTTAAGTCATCAAGTAATCGGTGTCGATAAAAATCACTGTATATGACATATGTTCGGATTGTTCGCGCAACGCTGGTGTAACCCATGAGAGCGACCAATCATTCAATGATCGTGCGCTTTACTGAGCCTCCCTTGTTCTCACAAATATATTGATCGCAAACGAAGTGATCGAAGCTGACAGCATACGTTGTCGTAAACTATAGTATAGTAAAGTAATTTAATAGTAAAATGTCTATTTCTGTTCTGTGTTCTTAACTTAACCAAACCTCTTGTTTTATTGAAATTGAATTCACAAATAGTTTATATATTCCTAACCATTGGCGCAGGCTCGAATTGTATCATATCAATTTGCAAAAGGGTAATGTATTGCATCTTATCAATTCGTTTTTCTATTCTCTATTTTGGCTTGGTAACTATAAACTGAGGCTGTGCAATTACTTACCTAGTTTATTAGTTCTACTTATACGTGAGCGATACAGCGCCTTACTTGCGTGTATATTTAACTCTATATTCGTTCATCGGTTCAAAATCAATGACCACTCAATCTGTATTTCAGACAGCTAGCAAAATACAATTACGTAATCACGCCTCATACCTCGAAAAGGTAATTTGACTTGAATTGTGACTTGACTCGTGACTTGACTCGACTTGACTCGAGTCACCTCCGAAAATCGACTGACTTGACTTGACTCGAGTCACCTTCGAAAATCGATTGACTTGACTTGACACGAGTCAAAATGTGCAATGACTCGAATTGACTCGTGACTCGAAGAGTGACTTGATCCCAACACTGATATGTACGTCCTATTCTCGAATCCGTAAATATTACGGGGCGAAAATTTGTGTCGAGCTTGATGAGGGGGCGATGAGTCGATAAAGGTTGGGAACCTCTATGCAACAGATTCACGATATCGACGAGATTGGTTTGGTTGCAACATATTGGGGAAGTTTGCATATATATCAAGTATATGGAACCTAAATAACACCGCCGGCCTTCGCGGCGGTCACAATTACCTCAATTATAACCCTACTGTTTAAGTCGGGGTATTTGAATATGTGTTTCCACAGTCGTGGCGAAAATTACGCGCTATCGTCACGGGTTCCATGGCGGCTCAGTAGAAATCATAAAATTTGTGAAAATGCACCGTCGAACAAGATGGCATTGAAATAGTTTATTGGTGATTGCGAGGGGCATCTCCTAGGGAATTTATCCCTGCCATAGCGATTCGAAATATATTGACTTCAATTTACAGAATATGCTAGCTAAAATTCACTATAGTATATACTGTGATATGCGAGATCAGTTTAACTATGGCTGTGTATTTGTTCAAAATAAATTTAGAATATAGGATAACGGAAAGCAGCCTGATTGGTCACACCGCGGTTACAATGGAAGCTCTTCGTTGCCAACCCCCTTTGATCTGCACAACATTATCACACAAAAATCCCATCTATCAATCATCTATCAATCACATACAGCGTACCTAAATAATAAAATGTAATTCACCAAGTCAAAACATACTCGCGTTTAATCATGACTGCATAATCGATCGGATTGTTGGAAAAGCTCTTTGCTTTGACTGCATCGCATGAATTATAGGTGTCAGTACAAAACATTTCATCAGTCAAGTCGCGACAATCAAACTTGCAATCGCACAATTTATCTTCAACAATGACCTCACCGGAAGTCATGCAACGGAAACAACTCCTATTTGTGTCGCAGGGGAAATAATGAAAATCTGCAACAGGCGATACATAATTAGTATAGGGCAAACGGGTAAATATAGCAGAATCAAAGTACTTGAATTTGCATCTGCACAGGAGGTACTCATGTTGCTCCCATATGCGCCGTTCATTTCTGAGATCACTGGAGTTGTTGGGGAATTCAAAATAGCATTGATCGGATTGATCATTACTTGTTATTATACTGCAGGCTATTTTGTACCAGACTCATTCGGTTTATTCTGGTAAATAGTATGATAAGTCTGGCTTAAATAGAGTAGGTTATATGCGGGCGTGTGGGCGTTAGGATTGTAATGTGTACGTATAATTGACGAACGCTTGATACGCGAGTCCAGGAGACGAAAAGAACAACTAAAACTATATAATATTCTCGCGTTAATGCTGGAGCATTCATCACGACTCTACTAAAGTAATATACACGAAATCGACAAATCGATACCGAGTCACCACAAAGAACACGCTACATTGAAAAATTATTGATATCTCCCAAAATATATGTGAGTGTCTGCGGTTGTGCCTTATGCACGCCAGTTAAAATCGATTGCAGGGAGGAACATTGAAATAGAAGTGGATCGTGCTACAAGTCGGCAGCTACGGGATCACAATAAAGAATTTCGGCCTGATGTAAATGACCTTTGTAGTCGAAAAACACCATGATTACCACAAACAAAAACAACTATAACAACAATTAACATGTCGAAGCTAAACCATGATTATGATGTATAAGTGTGTCATTTGAAGATGATGTAGTAAACTGCCTTGATCCGTTAAATTTACTTCAAATATCAAGCATTGCGAATGATCTAATCTCTCATTCTTAAATCAACAATTTCACCGCAATACGTCATTTTCCTACTGGTTTCGGATTGATGCGGAAATAACGCACGCCTGCAGAACCACATAATATAATGGCGCGTGCTCAAAAATGCTCATACTCACTGGCCGAAACTTCAGTTAATATTAGAATGCACATCCTGATCGTGGAATCGTATTCTTCTAAAATCGAATTTTCTCACATCTGATCACAAAATTCTATACGAAAATGGCTATGAGTATGGGACAGCTGAAAGTGCATTTGTCCGGTTATAAGGAATATACGCTCTACTCGTCCTAATGAATCCTTCACGCCTGCAAGCCTTGAAATGTAGTGTTAGAATGCTTATAACTCAGCGAGAGATTTTGTTTGCGTTTAGCCCAGGGCTTTGGAGCCGGAGCCGGAGCCGGAGCCGTGCATTTTCACCGGAGCTGGAGCCGGAGCCGGAGCTCTACATAAAATTCAGCCGGAGCCGGAGCCCGTTATTTGAGGAGTAGCTCCGGCTCCGACGTGTTTCATAAGAGCTATTATATATGCAACAACTATATATCTGCTGATTTATCATAATTGAACAGCAGGCCTGAATTTGAATGCTGTGCACAGCAATGGCACGGAGTAAAGTGCGTTCTAGTGCAACTATGATGTTATCGACAATTGGCAAGTATTTATTATGACGTCACAAGCCGGCATGGCGGCACCGATGTCTTCGTTGCTACATCGGATGTTACTGACGGCTGACAGACTCTAGATTACTATAGATAACTAACCTATGGGTAGATTAGTATAGGGTTACCATATTTCAGCAACTCAAATTCCGGACACTCTTTATCGCCCACTAGTGGATTTAAAATGAGTGATGACGTCACACTAGCTAAATTTTGCTCATAGACCAGAGGTGGTCACGATCCGGTTCAGGAGTATGTGGCTGTGTGGTTGTGTGACCGGGACCGAAAGCACATGTTTTCAGCCCCCTCCCGCTCAAATAAAAGATAATTTTGAGCCCACACTATAGGGTAATCGATGCAACTTCTGGGGGAGGAGGGTGCTTGCTATATGAATCTGGTCGTTAAATTATTTAAATGAATTCTGTCAATAATATTGGTCTTTCCATATATTACTGTAGATACTACTCTCCGCCCATATGACAAGAGTTAGAGCTGGTGGAGGATGATGAGTTAAAAAATACAGGGCGCGTAATTGCACATCGTTAAGTCATGTTCAGTTCCTACCGATAACATATTGTTTATCAGCCTTACGCCGGTGCGCACCACGGAGCTTTATAAACACCCCACTTCCTGTGGTTTCCAACCTTTTATGGTCGCGACTCCATCACCAATTTGAAAATGTTCCGTGGTCCAGATCAAAATTTGACGAACTGATTACTGAAAGAAGTCAGCACCTTTTCCCAGACTTACGGGCTATTTTGGAAGCTGATTACGTTCAACATATCCGCAAATCCCAGAATAAAGGCAAACGAACCCCCCTCCGTTTGGTACCACTATCATTGAAGAAAGCATTTAAACGGCCTTAACGATCTGTAGAAACATGCAGTTCTACCTTAATTGCGATTACAATTAGGCTTATTCCAGTAAATAAAGGTAGTAAATCACGCGCGGAGCGAAGAAAAATATCATGCATCAGCATAAATATTCCCCCAAAATATTGTTTTTAAGCTGATTTACAAAAAAATGATGAGCCTACGACAAGCCTTCAAAATTCCGGACATTTGGCATATTTTAGAAATTCCTCCCGGACGCTAGTTTGAACAGTGAAATTCCGGACATGTCAGGGAAATTCCAGACGTATGGCAACCCTAGATTAGTATTCTATATAGACCAGGAATGGTCAACCTTTTCGGCTAAAGGGGCACATGCAACTGACGAACGAGTGCGCGGTCCACTAGCCGCGCCAAGCGGGTAAAATTTTTAAAGTTTATAAATAAACTAGGTCAATAATATTATTACTTGAGTATATTGCGGGTCTACTGTATACCGCCCGGTTGGCTCAGTTTGCAAGGACACGACTATTCGGCGTCTGACCACATCGATATCGAAGGTCTCCGATAATACGCGACAATCATTTTGTGCCTACATTTCACCGTCGACGATCTTTATGCGAGCGCAAACGCGAAAAGACTTTCTCCCGTAATTGCGAATACCTCCCGTAATTGCGAATACAATTGGACTGAATCGGGTAATTTTTTCATTTTCAGCAGGGGGGTAGGTTACCAAGCAAGAAATCTTGTGACAATTAAACACGCGAAGCGTGAGGAAAAATTTCACTACTATTTTAGTTTATTGTAATGTACGACGATTTACTGAAAATGTGACTGGACCCTGGATCTGCCAATACGTCGGAACTGATATTTTAGTCATCAACATCCCCAGTGTCGCAGCCAGACTCATAATTTTTGGTTGGCGTTGCAAGTTCACAATCTGAGCAATTCATTATCGATAATATAATAGGAAATTACCTCGCGGGCCACGCAAAACCCTCTCGCGGGCCACATTTGGCCCGCGGGTTGGCCAAATGGTAAAAACTGGTAAGTCGTATTCACCACGCCCTATGCGAAAACGTTTGAGGTCGATTCCTTTACAGCAAGACGGTTTTAAGATAACCGTCGGAAAACGTTTTAAAATAACTATGTTTATTATAACTTGGGCTCTGCGACGAGTCGATCAATAACAAAATCCACGTAATTCCCCAATGACGCCCGTTGTATACGTCTACAACGGATTCAACAACCTTTACATGCTATGGTTACAGTATGCTAGAGCTCATCTAGGACCTTTTGATAGCTATGGCGTGGCGTCGCACACTTTTACAGGGCGATGTGGTGACTCGACTACTGAATTGAATACTAATAGAATATAGTATAGACGCATTATTTTCCTATGAATAGTACCTTCATCCAACAATTATAATGCTGTGAACCACGGCGTAACATACTCAGCGCCTTCATTTAGGCAGGGCATGGTATGGTATGGACGAACAAGGATTTTCCATACTCCATACTTGCCTTCCTCTCTCCATACCATACTTACAATTTTCTATACCATACCAACATTGTTCCATACCATACTTGATACATATTCCATACTTTCAAATACTTCAATATTATAAGTAATAGCTGAAAAACTGTCTTACCCTGAACATTGATCTTGTGGGGACGTCCTTTTGCTCTTTTCTAATTCTAATCTAATTGGGAAAAGCTGAAAACTCTATATAGTTCAAGTCTGACCGTATATTGAAGGCGGCGAGTCAAGTCATCATGACCTGCTCACGAGCCCCGTCTGACGTTTGTTGACATAATATTAAAAACAACGGATTGACTGACGAGCGCCATCTGACGTTCTCATGCTCTAACCCTTGCCATACTGGTAAGTATCGCTACGAGAGCGTTGGTTTACTGGTTTACCGGTTTAATAGGGGCAAAGTTACTAATATTTCTAACAGTGTGGGTCAATCAAATAATATAATAATCCCATAAAATCATTATCTACCGTCGCTTTGTCAACAATTTCGACGAGGACTTGCAAGGGACTTTAAACTTACGCCTTAGCGGTATATAGGCAGACTGGAAATGCATTCGACGTCTGACTATTGCTACATTGATATTCAGTATATAGAGTGAACAACAGGTTTCTATACTTGCTACCGATATTACCCAATTAACAAATTATACAGTAGCCAATAACCATATCGCACGGATTTGATTTTTACGCTAAATTAAACATACCAAATCAAGATGGATTCCGTAGGAGCGATGTATTCTTCATATCAATTTCATTGATTGGTTTAATAAGAATTATTCTCTGGCTACCTACATGTAGAGAATTTCGCTCTTGGTGTTCTGTGACTGTAAGTCACACTATATATTCACAAAAACGGAAAGCTGGATATTTCGAGAAAACTGTTGTAACAAAGCAAGTAAACTTTTTGAGACTTGCATGGTGCATGCTTGTTTAGTGCTGAATATTTTTCTGCTGCTAGCACCATGCATAGGGTGGCCCGAAGTTCAAATGCAAATAATTTCAACTAAAGACGTTATAATGACGTGAAAAATTGTAATATATGAAAAAGCTTCACAGTGCAGAAACTACTAAGGTTCGTTTGTAAACGTTAACCTCTATAGATATCTGAGGTTCACACACAGAACGCGAACGTGAACGTGAACCTCACGTTCACAAAATCTCGAGCTCTAACCACTAATCCAGTGGGTCCCAACATTTTCGACCTCATGTGACCTTCTCAAACGGAAAAATAGTTCGCGGCACCCTATGGCACTTCGAGTAATCTGAGTGACGATTAGCGAAGTGGTACGCTGCATCACTGCAACACAAATGGATGGCTCGAATGACTTGGGCTCGACCGAGGTCGACTCCAGAATCCCTTCCGGTGTGTTGTTTGTTTATCTAGGCTCCTACTCGCTATCCAATCTTCATCAACGGTGTGTTGCATAAAATCTGTAACGAAAGTGGGTCGTACTATAAGTTGCCATCGCAGGATCAATAATAGGCAATATCGGTTGATCGGGTGTGCCATGACCATTAATGTCGAAGATGTGGACAGATGATGACTAAGAAAAAACAAAAAATGGTCCTCAGCCTGCTTTATTTCGCTATTCAGCCCCTTTCTGGTTCATTAAAAATATGTTTCTCAACTTCAATGCCATATATGTTGCGATCCTAACCAAAGGTGCCGTCGGAACCGTTACACGTTTTTATTACACTTGCCAACACCTAGCTATCTTAGTAGAAAAGGATTTTCTGCTCTCGTTCATATCAAATCGACGTGACCGGGTATTTCTAGAAATGCAGCTACAGAATTCCATGTTAAATAATAAAGGACTTCGCAATTTCTACATAAATAGTATGATATTTTGTTCAAGTCATTTTGTTGCAGTTTATCACTAACTAATTGAGCAAAATTCGAACTTAAACCTCGGAAGTCCTCGGGAGTCCGTGACGATCCAAAGGGGGTCCGCGAAGATAAAAAAGGCTGGGAACCAGTGGTCTAGTCGGTCATACAATCTCATAGAAACTGTAAGATTGTTCCATACACGCACTATACATACATTCACTATTAATTGCGAATACTATTCTAATTTTGCACGAAAGTACAAGGCGACTGTGTCCAGATTGTATACGAAATATAATGATATCTATCAGGCGACGTCCGTGAGCGGAAGAGGGGGGAATCAGGAACAAGTGAAATTTATATCGAGGTTCGTTTTCGGTTATTTCGTATGCCTAGGGGAGATGTGGTACCGATGGATCACTGGGACCGAAAATACTTTGAAAATTCTCTATGATAATTCCATGATTACACTCCGTGAACTTGTCTACAATTGCATGCTGGCAAAATCTTTCCTCACATACAAAAAAATTCGACGTGCGCGAGCTATGGGGTCTCTCAAAGATGTTTTTTGTTTTGGGGGGTGTAAACTAAATTTAGATGGACATATACATTTTTCTTTGTAACCTTCAACACGAACAAACCAGCAATCATTTTTATTGTGAAGTGTAGGGCTTGTATCAGGCTATATAATGGCACCTATTATTTTTTTCAGTACCTTCCTTGACTGGAATTTTTTTCGATTCATGTATAAAATTCGTAGGGTGGGGACCGATGATACAATAGCCAAATCAAGCAAAATAATCAAGCATACAAATCATGAAACAAATGGAACATGCCTACGCACAGAAAATCTTTATGTAATAATTGCATATGATGTTTTATCGCTATAACGAGGTATTTGGAAGCAACACTGTCGATTTTCGGGCAATATGTATGTACCGTCAAATTTATAAGTTCGAGCCTAAATCGAAACGTGATTTTATGACAACATTTGAGCTAATATTTATTCTATTTTTTGACGGTTGCGACCTAACATTCATCTTTGGCTTGCTGTAGCTTAGATTATAATACTGAGCAGGAAAAGTTGTCACATCTGAGTTTTTTAGGGTACATGTGTCATAGGTCCCCGGGTCGTGTGCCATCGGACCCACCGGGAGGGGACCGATGATACGTTCGAGAAACAAATTTTGAACGTCCATAAATATTTTCTGAAAAGACGGATATTCATGTATATGTGCGCGATAGGTAGAGCTTGTATCAAAGTGCTGAGTCAGCAAAAGATCTGCTGTTTTCGGCTGAACATTTTGGGGCCAGCGATCATTTTCAAATTTTTGATCCATCGGTACCACATCTCCCCTACTCCTGATCCCATGATGCATAGTGCTGTTGCAGAAGCAACGTATTGTGGCAGACACCTTCGTAGACCGCGGATAAGTCCAGGTATGTTAACTGCAGCGATGCGGAACCAGTAGGGTAATTATCTAAAAGCATGTTGAGATGTTCTAAGAATACAATACAATAAGGCTGACCTCATCTGTACCTCTACGTACCAAACTATCGCCTTACTACCGTAAGCATCCAATTTTGCAAGTTCTGAGGAACTCTATCGCTTTGAAGTTTCAAAAGTCATTCATAAATTTTTCAATAGTTTGCCTCCTGTGTTTGATGACTTTTTCATACCTGCTAAAAATTTCCACTCCCAATTACACGAGATCCTCGTCATAAGGAAATGTCTACTTACCCCCACCCAATAGCAAACTAACCGAGAGATCTATCGACTACTCGGGACCTATCATCTGGAATACATTACCACCACATATCCGTGAATTGCCTTATAATAGGTTCAAAAAGACCTATACTTGATCACCTCTAGTCGTTATACTAACAATGTTGCCCTACCTCGCCCAGACATTGCTTTATTGATCATTTGCTACCATCATTTAATTTTTCTTTTATTTTCCTTTTTTAACTAACACTTTTTACAGTCAGGCTGTTCAGAGTCAAGTGTACCCGTTTGATGCTGGTGTGATCAGACTAGATGACCTTCCCGGTCTTATCGATCATTCCTATCTAATACCGAATACTTTGCATGCATATTTTCTGTACCACCATCACTGCTGTGTGTTATGTATTTTGGTTGGATGAAAATAAAGACTCTCTATCTCTCTCTCTCTACAAGACTATAATTCGTGGTGCGGTTACACTGCTATAACTTCTGTGTGGTTGTTACGCTCTTACTTCTTTCCACTCAACGGATCAAAGTTAGTCAGTTTGCACTTTAGAATCGCGTCCAGCGAAATTATTCGGCAGATCGCAATTAACGAAAAGGAATATTGTCCCGGCGCAAATTGACGAAGGATATCAGAACCAGTGACGTTTGGTCAGGAGAGGAAATTGCGACAGTGCCTCACCTGTCATCACGGTGAGTAAAAGGAGAATATAAAAACCTTCAATGACTGTAACATCAATAACAATGGCCAACAATTTTGAACGAAAAATTTGTTGACTTTGATTTTGCACTTGATTTAGGCCAATTTGGGCGTGCTGAGTCCAAAAATGCCGCTGGTTTTCTTCTAGCACGTCAAGTTTTTACTCTACGATATATGCCTAAAATATGCAAATTTTCACGCATTTATCCATATTACTTTTGCATGCCACACTTTTATCATATAATAAGTTATATAGCCAAGGGCTCATTCAAATTATTAAGAAAAGAGGTACTGGCATCGACAGGCCGATTTTTTCACCTATTTTTAGTTAGAGAATGCAATCATCTGAGGATATTTCACACACATATTTGATGCAAACTGCAGCATATGCCAAGAAAAATAAGCATTATATTTACTATAAGTTATGGGTCCAATGCCCCATTCAGCTTAGCTAGTGTAATCGTAAACCCCTATATGCTGGAAAATTTAGATCAAGATGAAGATCTTAGGGATAGCAGGCTAATGATGAAGATTTTGAAATCGAAGATGATTCAGAACGTAGAGTAGTCCATCAACACGAGTTATTGATCTGACATAAGCTTTGGGACTTGGAATAGAAATCTTCAGAACTTTTACCATCCTTACGTAGTGAGAAAAGATTACTTGGCAAGGTGAAGAAGGTAGCCTATCTCACTTTCGATCGGGAGAAACATGCTTTTCTCCGTTCGCCTACTTCCGGTAGCTTTGTGCATTGCCATGATACTGACATTGGCATGATTCTGTTACCATGGATTACTGGATGAGTTAGGAATCCCGATTTACAGCTCAAGTGAATGGCAAATTCCTATAGGCAGATCAAAAACGATCCTAAAGTGAGGTATTATCCAAAATGGCAACGTCTTAGTTGCAGTAACAATTGCACACTCAGTTAGTCTTCGTGAATAATACAGAAACATTGAGAATAATACTGAAACATTGAATTGTCGCAATATCACGAGCACAATTGGATCTGTAACTGCTCCTAACGTAAGGAGAGTTATTGATGCCACTTTTAATTGAAATCAAATCCCACGACCGATAATGACAAACGATGATCCGTCGATGAATGTGGAAATGATATATTCGAAGAAACGACGTAACAAATGAATGCAATTACAGCAGATAACATTAGTCGTGGAATTAGGTTTTAAAATAGTGGTCGCATGCGGTTATGGCAGACACGCCTAAACAATAGACACACATGTGAGTAACTAGAGACCACATAGGAAACAAATGACAACTAACAGCGTACCAACTCAACGTAGCTAACACATAGTACTAACGACAAAACCGAATAAACTAGACGCGGCTCCCAATCAACATATATAGAGAACAACACTTGCGGCGCCTAATCAATTACTGATAATTACTACACACTGCAGAATACTGCAGTAGAATACTGCAGTAACATGGCTCCTCCGAAACTTCAATTTGTAAAAATTGTGGTTTCGCGAACAAATGAATTCAACAAAGGCTCCCATCGTCGGGGATCGACTCACAAATACATACTACACTAAGAACTAAATAAACGCATACGTACGATAAGCATACAGAATTCGCAAAGAATATAACCATTTTCACCATACCAACTAAGCGAGATTTAGACAATTCATTTCAATAGAACTACTACTGTTCTGTTTTAACCGACTGAGAGTGCGACTCAACTAGTAAGATGAGTTTGTGTATTGGCCTTTCCAGATAAGTCGGCTTTCCATTAGAGTCTCTTCGCCCAACGAGTATCCTTGCTTTCCGCACCAACCCATCATCTGAAGGATAAACAGAGTCGATTCTTCCCAGTTTCCAGCGATTTCGTGGCAGATTTTCTTCCGACGGCAAGACGACATCACCGACTTTCAGATTCCAAATTCCGCACGACGCGTGTCCACTTTTGTCGCCGTTGCAGAGATTAAACGTACTCTTTTCTCCACCGATTCCAAAATTCGTTGGCCACATAGTGGACTCGGTGCCGCCTGCGTCTCAAATAAAAGTCATCCTTTTGAAATACACCAGGTGGAGGCAGAACAATTTTGGATTTCAAAGTCAATATGTGATTCGGAGTCAAAGGTTCGGGAGCAGATAGGTAATTAATGCTTGAAACATCTATTGGTCGCGAGTTAACGATACATTCAACTTGACAAAGGAACGTTCTGAAGGACTCGTCACATAGCATGGAACCGAAGTTATTCAGCAATGGGTCAAGGGCCGATTTTATCGTTCTAATTTGACGTTCGACATGTGGCTGGCATGCGGTATCGTAAACTTGAACTCGAAATAATCACAATTTTTCGACAACAGAAATTCACTTATTCTTTGCTGATTCATCGTCTTCAATTCTCTTTCAAGCTCGTTACTCGCGCCGACGAAGTTGGTTCCACAGTCACAGTGCAATTGCTTGATTACTCCTCCCCGACAGATGAACCTTCTCAAAGCGTTTATGAACGAATTCGTGGTTAAAGTATTCAGTGGCTCCAGGCGAACTGCTCGTGAAGACATGCAAGTGAAAACGACACAATACCTTTTCATCGTTGACCTCCGTTCTTTGATGTAGTATGTTCCAAAGACATCACAGCCGGAGAAGGTGAATGATGCCTCTCCTCTTACTCGATCTGGCGGGAGGTCGGCCATCTGTTGGTTCTGCATCTTTGCCATGAGTTTCTTACAGACCACGCAATTAGGTATCACCTCTGATACAACTGATGGACCTCGAACGATCCAAAAGCCACGTTGTCTAACTGAGTTCAAGTTTGTGTAATGTGTACCTACCCCTGTGATTTACACCTTCATGAAAATGACGAACCAGCCGTCGTGTCAGAAGGGACTGTCGTGGCATTATTATAGGATGCTTCACATCGAAATCTTAACTCGAGTTTCCAATACGGCCACCAACGCGTAGTATCCTGTCAGTGTCGAGGAAAGGATTCAAGCTTGTCAAACTTCCACCTGTTGGTTTCTTTCCCGCCGAAAGATTTTTAGCGCCATGTTCTTTTAAGGCGTTGATCTCCTGTGAAAACACTTCTCTCTGGAGAGAACGGATAATTATTTTTCAGAAATCATCATTAAGTCGCTGGACAAAGTGGAGGGTTGTTTTCTCAATATGTTTATGTACCTGAGGTAGTTGGCTACCGCTTTCACCGTTCTTTCCCATTCCGAAATGGACTCCAACCGTTTAATATCGATGAATGGGAGACCACTAACTTCCGCGTCCGTTTTGACCTGAAACGCAGTCGCTTTTCGCATTTCAACATTAACTTCCAATGCATCTCGTTCGGTTGGCGTATAGTCGTGATCACTAGCAACAACAAATGGTCCTGATTTCCACAAATATTCGGGACCTTTCAGCCAACGACAATCATCTGTGAGGTCTTTGCCATTGATACCACGACTCGCATCGTCGCTGGGGCTCATCGCGGAGCTGATATGATGCCACGAGCTAGGTTCGGTGAGGTCATGAATAGTTTGCACCCTGTTAGCAACAAACACATTGACACGTTTTGACTAATTTCGGATATAGCTCAAGACAACCATGCTATCAACCCAGAAATACTCGTTCACCGTTTCGAACTTCAATTCATTTCTCAGAAACTTACTCATCCGAGCAGAAACCACAGCAGCGTTCAACTCCAAACGCGGTATAGAAACCTGTCGCTTCAAAGGGGCAACTCTGGCCTTGGCAATTACCAACGAAACACGGCCATCTCCGCTTTCGTTGACCAAGCGTACGTAAGAGCATTGGCCATAAGCATACGTGCTGCTGTCCGAAAAATGATGATATTCAACGTATTACATGATCTTACCGAAACTCGGCGGCTTGAAACAGCGGTCAATGCGCAAAGACTCTATCGAGGATAACGTTGAACACCAAGCAATCCATCGGCGCTTCAGCTCATCGGGCACTTCATCATCCCAGTCCGTCCCAGCTTTGCAAAGAGGTTGCAGAATGAGTTTTCCTTCCAGCACCACTGGTGATATGAAACCCAACGGATCATATACGGAGTTGACGAAGGATAAGATTGAACGCCTGCTCACCGCACGATCGGACAATTTGATGTTGAATCTGAAACAATCATTCTTAACATCCCAAATTAGCCCCAATGTTCGAGTGTTAGGCACGGTATCATCACATAGGTTTATTTCGCGATACCTAGTCGCTCTATCTTCCGTTGAAATAGAATTCATTACCTCGGCGCTATTCCAAACTAATTTGCAAAGTCGTAACTTGAAATTAGCGCACAGTGCTCTGCTGCTTTTAACCAAGTCCATGATTTCTTCAACCGAGTCTTTCGAAGTAATACCGTCGTCCATATAGAAGTCATCGCGTATGAAATCAGCAGCTTCGGGACCAAACTGATTTTCTCCGTCATCAGCCGCCCGCTTCAATCCAAAGTTTGCACTGCCTGGTGAACTTTTTGCTCCAAACAAATTAACTTTCATCCGGTATTCCACCAGGGGTCCATTCTTGATGTCGTGGTCTTGGAACCAGAGAAATCTCAGAAAATTCCGATATGGCTGAGATACAATGAACTGATGAAACATAGCTTCTATATCTGTGCACAAAGCCACATGTCCTTTCCGAAACCTGCAAAGAACTCCAAGCAGTAGTGTCGGGCCAGACAACAAAACATCATTCAGGGAAATTGAGCAATATGGAGCAGAACAATCGAATTCGACTCTGATTTTATCCGGTTTATGCGGGTGATAAACTCACAAGTGTGGTATGTAATTCACTTTGCCATTTGCGATATTTCGATCAGTTTCTGGCACTGCCTCAGCCCAATTGTTAATGACATTTTCCATGAAGGTCACATAGTCTGCGGAATACTTTTCATCTTTCAGAGGGCGCTTTCTAAGTTGACCGATTCGTTTTACAGCTAGCGGCTTGTTATTCGGTATCGTTGCCGTACTACTTTTCAAGGGTAAAGGCATTTCCAAATGACCATCGCATCTTTGAAATGTGCCTTCTTTGAGAATTTCGACAAACCTACGGTATTCTATGGACATTTGAATATGCTTACCATTGTGTTCCGCAAATTCAATCTCAAACATGGTCCCTACTGATTGAGGTGGTAATACTTCTTTACATTTCGAACCGAACACAAGCTTGTCATCTAGGGCCGTAGGTCGAATTAACGTTTTGTGACAAATGACGGAATCCTTAGCAACGTCCAGACACATTGGACCTACAACTCCCCAACCTAATATGGTACGCACGCCATATGGTTCATTGTCCCCTCCAGCCACGACGTCTCTCGGCCACAATGCTTTCTGTACATCTGTGCCGAGCAATACTGAAACATCCAACTTAGAGTCGTACGGGACAAGCTGATCACATACCTCTGAGATGTACCCACTCCTCGCAGATTTTACGGTTGGGAATCTGGGTGCGACAGACTGGAATCTCCTTTTCTGTGAAAAGTGTCGCCCCATCAACTCTTTCTTTCTTGTCATAGCTCAAGATCTCCAAATCCTTGACTTTCTTGCAAGGCGTGTTGATGTCTCTTCCGGCAAGAGTTGTCAACGATATCGCTGTATCCGTTCCATCTAGGTCAAGCTTATCAAACAGTTCGTCTGAGATAAAACTGGAGTTGGAATGGTCGTCAAGGACGCAATACACAAAGTACTTCACATCTCGCATTATGTTTTGATCTAACCCAAACAGGTACAATGAGCGCGCTGCTTATTCATCTACCATTTGAATCGCATATCTGCGTACATAGAGAAGTTGAGGTACAAACTTCCTTTTCATGATCTGTATCAAGATGAAGGCATGTAGGATGCCTTTTGTCACATTTGGCACATTTTGCTCGCTTGGTACAGGATCTTAAAATGCGAGTTTTACCAGTTTTGTTGCCACAGCCGAAACACAGATAAAGAGCATAAAATACCTTTTTACGCTCCGCCATGGGTTTACCTTGCAACTCAGTGCAGTAAGCAATGTGATGATCTCCTTCACAATGCAAACAACTTTCCTTCTCTACTTTGAACGCGAAAGAAGTTGTTTTCGGTTTCGGTTTGCTCTCAATGTTTCAGCTGTCTTGTACTTCAAATTCAGGCTGATTCTTGATTTCGGATTGGTCCTTAATAAATCTGACAATTTTAACAAATGTCGGGTAGCTATCGTCGTTACCAGTAGCCCGTTTGTATTTATGAACTTCGTCCATCCATCGGTTCTTCAAATACAGCGGGAGTTTGTTGACCACAGCCGGTACTTGACAAGACGCATAGTCCAGTGTTTTCAAGTCCGTATTTCGCTCCTTGTTGGCTGAAACTTGCAACAGAAAGTCAGAAAACTCACGAAGCTCGTGCTTACTTTTGACGTATTTCCACGCTTTCAGTTCATTGATGAAGGCGCTTCCAATCGACGTGCTACCACCGTATCTGAGCTTCAGCTCTTTCTTTGCAGCGAAGTACGATTCCTCGGTATAATTCAGGAAGTAACCATCGACAACCTTCAAGGGACCGTCACCTAAATATTGCCGTAACAAATTCATTTTTTCGTTAGTATTTTGAACTCTGGACTCTACCAACGCCACAAACGATGCTTCCCATTTCAGAAAATCCAAAGGGTTACTAGTAAACTTCCACAGTCGAATGCTTGGAAGTATTTGAGCTGATATCATCTCCCTCATCATTGACAGAAGTAACTCCTCGTTGCGTTGGAGACCATCGAGAGTGCCGCGAGCATTCGAGTTCGATGCTGTGATATTCGGAGCTACGTCGGACCTACTCACGGTATCACGCGGAATCTGTGCATTACCTGCAAACATTGGCACAAAGTTATCGTAAGAGACGTTAAGCCTATTATTTGCTGGTGGTGCAGACGGTGCTTGAGCGATTTGTCGCGCGATCGTATTAATTGAATGCTCTACGCGACAATAATCTGTCACGCGAGATTCATTGGCCACCACACGAGTACTAAATTGTGGTCGGTCACGAACGTCAACAGTATCTTCAACAGCATTCATCTCTGGACCTGTTGGGTGTTCGTCAGAGGCGATGCCTGTTGTTTGATCGTGACGTGAAACAGCTGGTGGCTCCATGTAGGAAGACGGCTGACGCGAGAGATCCTCTAACTCTTCCATGAGACCGAATGGATTTTCCACTTGCCTGCACTCTCTTACGATTGCTTCCAGCGTAGATATCTGTTTCTTCGTTTCAAGGGCATCCCGCTCAAGCTTCATGGTGGTTTCATGCAACGCCCTCTTCTTCTCAAGCTCAGATTCTTCTTGTTCCGTGCGATAGAAGATCCAACACACCGGATTTGGCTACTACTTATTCAGTACGTCGTCGTTTGCTACAATGGACGGATGCCAACCACTTTATCTATATGTTGTTTATTCGAAGAATTGTGAAAATTGAAGAATGCATTTAGGGTTTAGCTCGTGTTACAATCTGTGTTTATTATCTTGTATATGATCATTAACTACGATTCCTTGTACCTCTTAATTTTGTGCGGCAAAACGTGCGGAAAATACGTATTTATGCGGTTGCCCTTAAATATCGCTAGTTGATGCTGACCGCTACTAGTTCTTCAATACGTGCCACTGTTTATTTAACTGCTCGCTGTGCAATGTCCATTACATATTATACATCGATGGTGAAAAATGTACATGCACGGGTTCAAATTCGACATCTCTATGATTTCTCCGAATGTAATATGTTTGTGATACAGGAACAGGGTATTTAGGGACATTCGCACGGACCATGGCTTGTTGGCTGGATGCTGTGATGCTACAACACTCCGCGAAATTGAATAACTTCAGGGAAATGCAGGATTTCAGATATACCCGGGGTTCTTGAGCTTTACTACAAACCAGGGGGACACTCACGCTAATCGGCGAGCCTTCGAGGAACTCCTAATATATTTTTGCTGAGTCCTAAACACAAGAATCGATCACAATACACATCAGCTAAACACCTAATAGTAGACTGTACAATGTATAGGTATACAGGAGGCATGTCAAACATCCAGTCCACGGCACAATGGGAGATAACGACAAAATGCTTAAAATGATCCTACACATTTCTATCAAATTTAAGAAATACTTCTGACCAAATGATCCTGCAAGACATCAAATGTCGAACATGTTCATTAACGGCCTTTAAAAGTTAAAAAATTCAAGATACCCCACATTTTCTTCAAGGCTTATTCCGTAGATCAGTGGTCGGGAACCTTTTTCGGCTGAATAGCCATTTTAGCCCCATATTTTCCATTTTAACTCCCAAAGAGCCATACATGTCCATCAATTGTTACGTCACAATTGAAAATTCGTGACGTCATAGTAGTAATAATTCGAAATCACTACATGGGATTCGTCGTGGGCGCCATATTTTCTCTGTAAAAACTCGTATCAATATTTTCATCATTTCAAAATACCACAAAACTGCGATATAATTAAAAGATAGGAAGGTGTCGAAACGACTTGGAGTAGTCTTTGAAATCGTATGCTATTAATCATCCTGTGATAGCGCAATTCATCGTAAATATAGCTCAGAATTTATCATAAATGATATAAATCTAATATAACTATAGCATTGATTCCAAAAATAAATACTGCTCGACTTCTCAATTCGGCGGTAACATAAACGTTGCACGATACACGCCGACATTTCAAGGGCATGCAGTACTAAAAACCTACTTATCAATTTGGACGTGGATAGCGAAGCGCTGTTTGTAATTTGGATTTGTAATTGGAATGTCACTTCCAAGGCAGTTATTTCTTAGCGTAGATCAGGAATAAAATGTGTATTTGAAAACTAGATTGTCATATAGGCAGGGCCGTAACAGCACTTCGCCAGCCCCCCCAAACTTTGGTCTTGCATGAGCCCCCCATATGATGATAAACCGAACTTCTGGGGGGCTTCGCTCCCCAGACCCCCCTCAGGCTGTATCCTGTACGCCGTTAACCGCTACTTATCATCTTACATGGGGCTCCGTTGACTGGGTACGCTTTTCTCGCCTAAACGCGCCAAGCGCGAAAAAATTCTGAAATTCGTGATTGAATCGGTAAATGTGATCGGGAATTGCATACGTATTGCTATCAATTTTTACCCTCTCTCTGCTCACCTAATCAGATTTACAGGTAGAGCTGAGTGAGGCGTGTTTGAATAGGTAGGACCCCTCAATAATAATTAAACATCTCCGGGCGTATACCCATTGACAGGAACGAAACAGCACTTCGTCAGGCCCCTAAAAAATCTTAGGTCTTGGGCTCCCATAGGGTGATAAACCGACCCCCAATGACGTTCGCTTTGCGACGAAATTAGTCGTACTGTTTAGTGAGCCAGCGTCAAAGCGCGAAAATTTTCGATAATTCATGATAAAATCGGCCAATAAGATCGGGAATTGCATATATATTGCTATCAATTTCTTGTCCTCTCTGCTCACATAATCAGATTTACCGGCAGAGCTGAGTGAGGTGTCTTGGAAACTGTAGGGCCCGTTGGTATGACTCCGTAACACAATGTTATTTCGTAGCCTCCTGTCTGCTATATCAAAAAATATAGAATCGCCCAAACGTAGGCTACTAAACTAAAAGACACACACGATTTCAAATTGGTATTTCTTCACTGATATATAATTTTCCCCTGCGGGATGGTCTTTGTCTTGTGAGGTTGAGATTGCCAAGACAGGAACATTCGGCGCCAGTCCAGTAGGCGCCTTTGGACAATTAAACCTACATGTATTTTGTATATATAACGAAGTTTTCGGTCAGCATAAGGACGGTCCTTTTCGGCCAAGGTTTTCTCACTGCCGATCGTTCTAGCACATTTCTTGGAGTCGCATGTTACATGGCCTGAAACTTTATATGTCTTGGTACATCGTGGCGCGATAATGACCAACGCAGATATGGCTATTTCCATAAATCTTGCTTATTTTTTTGGGGGGGGGCAAGAGTACTCCAAAATCAAGACATTGGCAACTTGGAATCGCGCGCAGCGCGAAAAAAATTTGAAAAAGTTGCATAAATTTTCAAAAAATACTCTATAATACATGCTAATCCACGAAATAATTTTGGGCCCCCTTCGAGCTCGGGCCCCCCACAATTAGAGGGTTTGGGGTGCGGCAGTTACGGTGCTGCATATAGGCGTTCCCATGTCTGCTATTCTCTTGATCAACCAACGTATTGTGCAATCCAAGTTTACGCAGCACGCGATGCTGGGTACATCGAATTCGCGAGGGATATTGGTCGTCATCGCTACAGTAACTTAATGTTGAGAATTTTGTAAAGGGGTCCGAGACCTCAACCGTGGACACGCCACTGCCTTGACCTCTCAAATACATGTTTATGCTACCATGAGAATAATTATTCTGGCCGGTAAGGAAATTTACTAACAGGCTGCTGCAATATCGATAAAATTAAGTACAAAATCGAAAATATGTCAAAGAGCCATATCATATACCCAAAAGAGCCATAGGTTCCCGACCACTGCCGTAGATCATTCACAAACAACTTTATAGGCCTACCGTTGTAGACGGCCACATGTCCGGTCGCTGTGAATTATAAACATTCATATTAAGCAAATAAGTTAATATGATGCTATGCGCAATATACCGCATAATCGTAAATAAAGCAAGACTGCGTAGGCATTTCATGGTTCTTGTATCAAGAAGCGCATTATGGAAAATTGTGATGTAGACACCATTGTCAGAATGACACAATACGGAATGTCACCAGCAGTGTACGCACGCACAACTTCAGTGTTGTCAGCGAACAACTACTACTGTTGAACGTTCTTTCTCCATTTTTGGCAAGCTAGATAATAAGTAGTGGTATAAGGACAGGCAATATCTACCCGAGAATGTAGGAAAGTATCTTTCGTTGTACTACAACAAATTTAAAATATTTATACCATAATGCGTGACAACTGGAATTCTCCATAGGGTCAGATCTCATTAAAGTGAAGTTTTTCTAATTCTAACATTATGTGGGATAATACCTAATTTGCATACGTTAGGTCAAAATTTGGTCAAAATTAATTTCTAAGGTCAGAAAATTTCAATATTTTGTTTTTTAGGTCAAAATCTTCCGTTTTTAGGTAAAAAATCGCCCTAGTACTGAGTGATTACCCAAGATAGGGTATTAGCAATATCTAGCATCTCATCTTGAAAATCCTCCTTTAATCTCGGGCAGATCCGAATAAAACGGATAGACTGCGATGGGATTTAAATCGCGAATGCCGTCGCTGCAGCCGTCTTAGAACCATCAGTATAAATCTCAATAGCTTGGTCGCGACACTCATAGAGTTTGTTTGTTTGTTGGTTTGCTTTTGATGTATATTCATGGTGTTTGTCGACTACTATGGTCATTTACACCAGGCCTATATTCTTCATTTTCATTCCTTAATTGCCGACTTATAGCATGGCCCAACAACGATTACAGCATTTTCAAGTAATCGTAATCGCATTCGATTACATTCGAAAAAATTCCGAAGTAATCGTAATCGACTACTTCCCATATATAATCGATTTCTTTGTGAAAGAACGATTACTTTTTATTTGTAGAAGGACTATGACATAAACTGAACATTAGGGCTGTTCAAAAATAACTTTTTTTCCTGAATCTTGCTGGTTACTTGATTAAATCGTTAGGTTGCCTTAAAAAACGACGCACACCAAATTTGAATTCATTCCGACAAATATTCGCGGTTTACGTAGTTTGAAAATTTTGGATTTGCCCATAAACGCAAAAAAAAAATTTCTCAAATTTTTTTGCCAACCCCATGAAATTGTTGGGCTGTCTTCAAAAACTATGCAAAACAAATTTGACTCAATTCCAAGCCGTAGAAGCGGAGTTATTCCAGTTTTTCGGTGATAATTCTTGGATTATCCACCAATCAAGGATAATCCCAGAATTATCGAATAAAAACTGAAATAACTCCGCTTCTACGGCTTGGAATTGAGTCAAATTTGTTTTGCATAGTTTTTGAAGACAGCCCAACAATTTCATGGGGTTGGCAGAAAAATTTGAAAAAAAAAATTTTTTGCGTTTTTGGGCAAATCCAAAATTTTCAAACTCTACGTAACCCTCGAATATTTGTCGGAATGAATTCAAATTTGGTATGCGTCGTTTTTTAAGGCAACCTAACGATTTAATCGAGTAACCAGCAAGATTCAGGAAAAAAAGTTATTTTTGAACAGCCCTACTGAACATTCCTGAACAAGGAAGATTCATTATACCAGGTTCAAACGACTGATTCTTAAATGCCATTGCTCATTATTACGTCAGAAATAGCCTATAAGCTTTGCTAGTCATTGCGTGAGAAGTATCCACACAGTAAATAGATATTCGATGTAGGCCTGCGTCACGTACATTCGTGTGATTGTAAGAACACGCGCCGTGCTGTATATCAGGTTATCATCACGTTCCACATGCCAGTACCCCGCAGCAGGATAATTAATCACCACTCTACGTAGTAACTTATTGTGTATTGATGTTTGGTTATGCAAACTCAGTTTGACCGCTGCTGCTTGGCGAGCAGTAGGCCAATGTAGAACGTACGTACACCGGACAGACATTTGAAATTTTGTACTCGTCAATTAAAACATTACGGTTTCCACAACGAAGCAATAAAAATCAACAGTTGCTGATATGCATCAGGAGTCAGGACTGAGCCGTTTTTGCCGATTCTCGTAGCGGCAGCTTGCAGTACATTACCTGAATGATGTTGAAGGCATAATTTTATGTTCTGCTCGTATGACTCTACTTGAAACATGCGTCAATCGTTATTTCATAATTCTTTACTCAACATTGGAACCTGCCGCCATAGCCATGGGCTTATATATCATGGTAGCGTGGGTTGTAGCTAGAATCAAGACCAAAACAGCTATTCGTCCCCCAGTCAAAACGTTGGTATTTGGCCCCATAAGGTGATAATTTCAAGTTGAAGACTGCATTTCGTCAATAATATTGGTAATCGCGTTACATTAATAATAATTTTTAATCCTCTCTCGCTCTGCCCCCGATGGCCAGGTTTACCTGTAGAGCGGGGGGCACGTAACTCATAATTCTAACGTATGTTATCTTGTTATAATTACTTTAGATATGTTATATATTCGTGACTTCTGGTCTGTTATATAATCAAAAGATATTGTTGTATCCCTAACGTAGCAGACTAAAAGAAAAACTTTCTTGAGACGCAAACACAAATTGTCATATCTTTAATGCTCTGTGGGTGTCCGCGTGGCATTTGCATTGTGGGCTCCGATTGTAAGGACCGGACAATTAGTCACGCCCACGCAGCGCGGCTATTGACAATTGACTGGCCAAGGCCAAGGTCTTTCATTGGTAGCACACTTCGTGAAGTCGCGTGTTGGTCGAAATTGCATATGTCTTTTGGTGTGTCGTGGCACGGTATTGACTGGAACCTAAATGCCTATTGCTGTAAATTAGGGTTGCTTTTGAAACAAAAATAAATTTAAAGCGTGCATTTTTACAACAAGGCGCTGTTTAAAACATGTTTTTTTTGTTTTTTATTGTTGTTGTTTTTAAGCCATGACGTCACGAATGTGGATTGACATTGACAATTGAAAATACAGGGAAAATAGCTACTTTGACGAAATATCTGTACTATAACTGTTAAACCGACTATTTTGAGGGGTTTCAACCATCCAATATCGATGTACGTAGGCCAAATCAGGTGGTAATTGTGGAAAGCATTCACACAATTATGGCATAATTTTACAACCTAAAAAGCCTTTGATTAAAACATAGTTTAAACAATGGGTTTTAAACAACGATTTGTTTTGAATACAGGCCTACTATAAATTAATATGTATGCTTTCTTTTGTTGAGGGGGAGACGTATGCATTCCAAAATCAAGCTTATATAGAAAGAATTTTCAAGTTAATAAAATCTCTCGAGAATACTCTCTAATTTATGTTGGTTTACGAAATACTGTTGAGTCCCCATCGAGCTCGTTCCTCACCCAATTGGGAAATTTGGGGTGCGGCAGTCATGGACCTGGCAAGAATCCAAATCGCTGGGTGCGATAAATCGTCCTGTGTAAAAATGGGCAATGGATACATGATTACGTAACAAGCAATGACAGTAGGGTTGGATTATCCGGATAACGGTTAACCGGTTGACCGCAGGTTTTTATTATTATCCGATATCCGGATATAAATCTGCCGGTTAACTGGATAAAATAGTATCGTTAATAATGCGTTTTACACTTTTAGGAAGCTTCAATAAGTCGTATTATCAGTGTTGCGCGCGGCCAATTAGAGAGAAGCGTGTCGCCAATTAGCGAGATACGTCAATGCACTCTGTAACGCGACGCAATGTCCCGCTGAGAAGATCGCCAAATTAGGACATTGATTGCAGCAAACTCGGCTATCGTTGCTGGCCTGATTTTTCGAGTCTTCAACAAACCTGTAGTTCCGCTGGCAGCATCACGTGTAATAGACTCTGTGGACCTTGTACCATCACCGGCCTGCACAATCGCATCTGCAATGGCTTAGTGCTCACGATATTATCGCTGGCCTACACAATCGCATCTGCATTAGGTATGATATACGAACGATATCATCGCTGGCGTAACCATAGAGTCTCAGGCCTGGCATGCGTTGGCTCATATCTGTTGGTGGCTTGGAGACAATATGCCGCTAAGACTATTATGATCAGCGATTGTGATTAATGAGTGACATCGCGAAACTGAATGACATCGAATGTCCGCATTTCGCAAACATGTTCGTGCGAGCAAGTTAATTGATTTCCGCCGATACTAAATTCGAAAAAATCGAAACCACTCGTTTTATTTAAAACACCCCCCTATTTTTCGACTGACTAAGGGCCTGATCACGTGAATTTCTCATCGGGGAATTAATGCGACCTATCACGTCGGCCTCAATTCCAGTATCAGCTACTCGTCCTTCCAGTACTGGACACCTAAACAAAAGAACGGGCAAAAAGGAAGCGCTGCTTACTATATTTAGCCCATTTTGTGGAAGGAGAAAGGGCATTTAATACGTTTGGACTCTTTGTTACAAAACTCCGGTCCCGGCTACAGGATGGCACTATTGATGCAGTGAGATTTATAATGAGGGAGTTGCAGAAGCAGTGAACATTATATTTGCGTGATTTTTCTCGTATTCGCTCATACTGTGCGTGTACGTATAAATCTACAATAACACTGTGTAATGATTTTGCGATCCATTTTTCATGCAGACCTCGTGAAACCGATTATCTCACTTAGCAGTCATTATCCGGTTAACCGGTTAGCCAGATTCTAAATATACGGATATATCCGTTATCCGGATAGTGAAAATTATTGATATCCGAACTAACCCTAAATGACACATATTTTTTAAAGTAAGTTTGTCATCTCATTAGGCCTTTTCTGCGCAATCCACATATTGCCTTCCAATATAACTTATAAAATGCAAAATAAATGTAATCGTGAGTAATCGTGATTACTTTTCCAATGTAATCGTAATCGACTACTTCCTGATTTTTCTGTAATCGTAATCGCGTCATTCGGAAGTAATTGTAATCGCAATCGATTACATTCATGAAGTAATCACCCCATGTCTGTAGTGATATGACTGATTGCTTCTGAAATTTGATCTGAAATTTGATCACCGAATCATTTAGTTAAAGAAACAGCAACGATATTGAATTACTTTAGTTTATTCAATATGCCAATTCTACCAATTATAAAGCTATATAGTTAATTCAATATGCCTATTATACCAATTATACCTTCAGGAGTTTTGAATACATATTATAATCCCAATTAATTCATAATCCCTTAATGCAATCGAACTCTGCATATAGCACTTGGATTTTAGATATCCTTTATATCTCTGCAGCCACTCAATCGAAGAGGCGCAGATACTCCATGCTTCAGCAAATCGTTGTGAATGTATAAGAGTAGCTCGGCCGATACCTTTTTCGTGTTTGTCCAAATATAAATCACCCAACCTGTAATGATGGGAAATCTTTTAATACAGTGAAGTAACCTAGAATCACACTTATTATTTATCACATGGTGCTGCATGACCACCTGATTCGTGCTGGTTGCATCGATCAGAATAACCTAATATTGTGGTTCCCAACCCTTTTGTCTTTATTCCCCACATCATATTTATTCCGAGCCTTATTTATTCCCCACTAGTCAAAACTTTTGTCATTATGGGTCAGCTATTTGATTGTTTGAGTACACAAATACACACAACCACACCAGTACGCAATGCAATTGCCTTAAACTGCAACGTAAAACGCATCACGTGATACTGGTCGTGCTAGATGCGTTTGTGACGCCATCATTGGTTATCAAGAGTTGAAATGAGTTTATGCGAACAACACGCAATATAATTTTCGATACATATATTCCAGAGCCGTTAACTGGTAACGGCAATTGCGCATGTGTCTCAGTGAATATATAGACTGTCCTGTATATAATGTTTTACAAATGCGTCTATTCCCCACCAGAAACCATTGCATTCCCCACCAGTGGGGAATTCCCAGCCGATTGGGAACCACTGATCTAATGAGTCGAGTATCAATTGTGATGCTTCGAGTCCAGAAGCAAGAGTTGATTCCCTTGAGTAACGAGAATATATGCTGTCACACTGCGAAAAATAAAATTCATTTTATAACTTGACGTTGAAGCCCATAAATCCCTGTTGACCCCAACTCAACATTGAAAAACAGGTTTCACAAGACTATTCATGGTGCGATATCATATTGCGTACCAAACAAGTTCTTGAACTGCAGGTGGCATACAGAGGCTACCTGTGACACCAATATGTTGCAGGTTGTGATATATGCCGTTTTTCGTAGTCGATAAGTCATTCCCTAGAAAGCTCAAGTTCACCATATTTGTTTACGAGTTCGCCAGTATATTGTTGTGACGAATTGCTGCAACATCTCATCATTAATCATCAGGTTTTTCAATGCGGAGAATTATGTCACTACCGAATTTCCATTTGAGTCAACCCATGAGTCCGTTCTCAATAACATGTGGAATGAGGAGGAGGCAAACAATGCATACCGTGCTTATAGCATCGAACGACAGCAACATAGTGCTGGGAGTCTCCGAGATACGTTTCAGTCGCATGTTTCATGTTCCGGCCTGTAAAAGTGCAATGCCCAGACAATTGAAAATTCTACCATTAATGAGAATAAGAATGCATGTTTGGTAACATTATGGTAACCTGCAAGGTTGTTTTTAGCTAGTATCGAAATGTTTCGAAGCAAAGTCGACTATATTTGTCAGAGCCAAACAACAATAGGAGGACGGCTGACATAGCTCGATGGTTCTATCTCAGGAACCGCATTACAAATTAATATTATTATTATTATATTCTTTATTCACAGTAAAACTGGTAGATACACACATAATCCGGGGAGCAACCTGCCCCCAAAGGAAAATGGCGAGATTGGAGAAAATTTTTAAAATTTCAGTAATACATTCAAATGGTTATTCCTATGTAATACACGGAGAAGTCAGATTACAGAATTGCAGCAGATGAAGAATTGGCAAGGGTTACAGAGCAGAGGTAGAGATGATTGAAGATGAAGAATCGAAATTACAGAAATTATGCTGTGATTCACAAGTATAATTTTAGTCCAGTGGTGCATTCAAGGCCTTCCGAAGAATGTGCACAGTGCCCAATAATGTGATCTTTTGGATCATGTCGAATCGAACGTTACCCGAAATTTGTTGGATATGTCTCATGAGTTTTTTGCTCACGACCCCTGTAGCACCAATGACTATCGGTACAATGATTATTTTGCATCGCCACATTTTCTCACATTCCATTTTGAGCTCTGCGTATTTGGAGTGTTTTTCTGATTCTTTTTGCAGTAGGTTGTGATCAGCTATTATTATTATTATTATCATTAGTATGGTAAAAATTGGTAGTGGCGCTTATCTCTCGTCAGGGTATGATGCAACACGCCGACAAGCATGCATTGACGGGAATTTAGTTGAAATGCAACTATGGAAACGCTTATAATGCATCCCTTTATTTTGACATGCGTACTGTTCCTGCCGGAGAGTTCGAAAATATTGGCGGACAAGTTACTTCGCTTCTCCGATGGTCACGTTACAAATAAATCCTGTGAATCTAGACCCCAACTAGCGGCAGCCAGGACTTTTGATAGCGATAGCAGCATATTGTCGATAATAATTGTTTGGGTTCTGCAAAAGCATGCAGATCCACGTAGGCGTTAGGCGGGTTAGTAAAGGTTGAGAACGGTTGCGGTTAAAGTATTTCTGACCATTTTTCGACATAACTTTACGTAATTCGATACGCAATCTAAGCACTACTTCGTAAATTGACTTCTTGGTAAAATAAAAATGGAAGACTCCAGTGTTGGGATCAAGTCACTACCTTCGAGTCACGAGTCATTTCGAGTCATTGTACATTTTGACTCGAGTCAAGTCAAGTCAATCAATTTTAAAGGTGACTCGAGTCAAGTCAAGTCAAGTCAGGAGTCAAGTCACATTTCAAGTCAATTTGCCCTTTCGAAGTATGTATGATGCATGATTACGTCATTGCAATTTGCTAGCTGTCCGAAATACAGTTTAAGTGGTCATTGATTCCGAAACGATGAACGAAAATAGAGCTAAATATACACGCAAGAAGGCGCTGTATCGCTCACATATACGCAGAACTGTTAAACTACGTAATTGCATAGCCTCAACCTCAGTTTATAGTTACCAGCCAATATATAGAAACGAATTGATAAGGTACAATACATTACCCATTTTCAAATAGATATGATACCATTCGAGCCTGCGCCAATGATTGAGGACTATATAAACTATATTTTACTTCAATTTCAATAAAACAAGAGGTTTGGTGAAGGTAAGAACAGAGAACAGAAATATACATTTTGCTGTTCTGTTACTTTACTTCTAGAGTTACGACAACGTAAGCTGTAAGCTTCGCGTGCGGTCAATTTATTTGTGAGAAAACAGTCGAGGCTCAATGAAACGCACGGTCATTAAAGGATTGGTCGCTGTCACGGGTTACGCAAGCGTTTCGCGAACAATCTGAACATAAGTAAGATACAGTGGTTTTTATCGACAACAATTACTTGATGACTTGAAATTGACTCGTGAATTTTTCTCCGAGTCACGAGTCAATCCACATTTCTGATACTCCGAGTCAAGTCAAGTCAAGTCATTTTAGCAAAGTGACTCGAGTCAAGTCAAGTCATGCGAAAAAGGTGACTCGAGTCATCCCAACACTGGACTATACTGAAGACATGTTAAGCGCAACGCAAATGTGAATCTAGCACGATTTTGCATTGACTCGACTTGACTCAAGTCATTTCTGTCAAATGCGTATAAAATTACTCAACTCGACTTGATATGTGTATTGACTCGACTTGCAGTCGAGTCATTGTGTATGACTCGAACCAAGTCCTACTACTCGGGACTAGGACGGTCAAGACAGACATTTCATTGTAATATCCAAAAATAGAAAAGTCACCACATTATTTGTATTGCGTCTATCAATCCTGATACTTGGGAAATAGGGAAAGAAACTGTTGGGACAGAGAAAAATTACGATATTATGAGTGCGTGCCAGTCTATATCACTCCAGCAGAGTTGAAAAAATTGGGTTGAACCGGATCGAACTTAAAATTAAACAGTGAGCAGAATGACTTGGAGTCAGACGAGTCACAACACTATGATTCGGACTCGACCCTCTACTCACTGACTTGGACTCGAACTTGGCTCGGTGGTGAGTTTAAAATGACTCGACTTGACTCGATTAAATACTATGAAAGTGAGATTGACTTGTGACTCGGAACCTAGTGACTTGTTCACAATCATGGAATCCAGGCTCATGTCCAGGACCGTAACTGCCGCACCCCAAATCCCCCCAATTGGGGGGGGGCGAGCTCGAAAGGGGCTCCAAATTATTTCGTGAATTAGCATAAATTAGAGAGTTTTTTTTTAAATTTCCCAATCCCGATTTCAAGTTGCCAAATATCTTGACTTTTGTGTACTCTTCCTGCCCGACCCCAAAAAAAATCGCGAATTCAATCATGAATTAAAAAAATCTCTGCGCTACACGCGTTTAGGCGAAAAAAGCTTACTCAGTAATCAATCCCTAATGTAGATGATAAGTAGCGGTAAACAACAGGGCACAGGCTGTGGGGGGTCTGGTTTGGATTATCATCATATGGGGGCCCAAGACCAGCGTTTGGGGGGGGGGGCTGACGAAGTGCTGTTTCGGCCCTGCTCATATCCAATCAGTTTGTAATCACATAACAGTATTTTAAAGGTACAAACTTTCCGCTGCTGCTTTCTCATTGATGTTTCCATTTTCGTCGTAGCCTTCAGCGATAAATTCTTTGGCTAGACAGAAAAAGAACATGTACGTGAAGTCTGCTGACACGTTGGTATTCTCGGAGCCCTTGGAAGATTCCTTGCTTACAAAACTATGCGTTAAAGAAGAGTCTAAGTTCAGCCCAATACATCTCCAATATACCGCTCTGCTATCATTTGAAATTTAGCCGAGTCCTCTTCACTATCCAATCACGAAACTCTCTTATCGTTACAGTTACAGCCACGAATTATTTCATCGCGACATGGCTTACGTCAAAAATAACAGACCGTAGTGCCGAGTGACAGTGGTGAACTCTACACAGTAGCCCTGGCGTCGCCTGAAATTTGGGATTGCAAACATGTCATGACTTTAAAGATACTCACGATCATCATCGATGTGTTCAAAATGTCCGTTTTCGTCATTGGCTATATGCTCTCGAAACGTTCTCTTCAAGCCACTGAAAACAAGATGAATATTTGACTGAAATATGACGAATCGAACTATTGGAATAGGTACGATGTCTATTTCTATAAGCAATGTCGTGGGATAGAACTCGTTACGTAATTTTACGGTATAATATTTTGAAATTAGGCGTTGTAGCGGACTTGGTTTGGTTTATTTAACACATACAACAGTGGTGTTTATCGCCTATTAAGGTCATGTACACCACGACAATGATATCAGTAATGTTCAGGTTCTTTGCTTTTTTCGTATTCTTTCCGGACGACTTCCACACTCGCGCGCTCCCAACTTCAGTCTCTCTCTTTCATGCATCCGGACTTGTTCTTTACTGCCGACTTCTTACTGGCGCGGCTCACCATCATACTGGGCTTTTCGAGACACTGCTATTGCAGTGAGGTTAGCGCTGAGGAGCCCAGATAAACCTCCGACACATAGAAGATGGTTCGAACGGGGATTCGAACCACAGGTTGTAGCGGACTATTCTCGTCAGTATTGTTGATACCCAGAGTTGTAATGACTCGAGTCACGAATTTTTGGTGACTCGACTTGACTCGAGTAATTTTCTTGAAAATGAAAAATGACTCGACTCGACTCGAGTCAATATTTGGATTGACTCGACTTGTACTCGAGTCATTACGCATGACTTGATACAAGTCATTGACTAGGCATATTTTATATGACTTGAAGATGAAGAAATTTGCGAATCGTAATTTGCGATCAACGCGTATGACGAATTCTGCCGATATCGCTATTTGTCGCCACTGCTTTCGTTGCACTCGTCTGATATCAGATATACCGCCGTAAAAACAACAGACAATGTCTCATATAGTATCGATGCATTGTACAAAATCATCCAGTGATGAAGAGGTAATAGATCCTCCGCAATCAAAGTACTCGAGACTTTTCAATTATACAAGCAAACAATCGAAGCAAAGTTCAATTAAAGGCAATGAAATGACTCAGATGGTCAATTACTTGGAAGAGACTGCTAAGCCCATGTGTAGATTTGAAGGCGATGATTCTTCGCATTATTGGGCGACCAGAAATAATGAGTATCCAATGCTCTTCAATGTGGTTCAAAATGCTTGTCAATTCCTGTATCTAGTGCACCAGTGGAACGTGTTTCAGTAGATGTGGATTTATTCTAAGGCCATGACGCTATAACATATATGAGGATCTCCTTTCCACTTAAGTATTTTTGAATTGTAACTCATCATTGATTTGATCTGCTGTCAGTGAACTGAAAACACACAATACACTCCGTCCATTTGACGTTTTGTTAGGTATATGTGCATTGTGCACGTGAGTAATAATGAATGGCTGATGTTGTGTGATGTTTGTACAATAGGGTTGTGCAAAAATAACTTCTTATTTATTTTACTGGGTGGCTAGTTGGTAAAATTGTTATGTTGCATAAAAAGAACACTGAATCTTGCTTAATTTTTAAAAGTAGAATCAATGATATGAGAGGAGAAAATTTTATATTTAAAAATTAAAGGGAGTGTTTTTGGTGAGAAATTATTTTATGTAATATAATTACGTGCTAGTAGTAAGCCGACTATTTTTTCATATCAAAAATACTCCACTCTAATAAATTCGCTTTTTCTAGTTGGAATTGGGCCAAATTTGCTACGAATCATATTTTTACACAATATAACAATATCATGAGGTGGCCGGTAAAATTCGAAAATCTCTATTTGTAGTTAATCTAAAATTTCCTCTCATATTAGTAACGCTCCGGCGGCTATTTCGGGAGCTGAGCAGGAAAGCTGACCTTTTTTTAGTAAACCACCTGATAATGTGAAAGAAAAACTATACGCCCACATAAACATGCATCTGTTGATTCTCCATCAGCTGGTATCTAGACGTGAATTCGTTGGTTCTATATCAGATAGCATGCAGGATGAATTCGGTGATTCTATATAAGCTATAAGCTAATTCAGGATTGAAAACATGGGTTGAACATGACTACAATACTGTGACTTGGACTCGACTCGAGTCATAACGCTATGACTCGGTCTTGAGCCTTTAAACGGTGACTTGGACTCGGACTTGACTCGGTGATGAATTGAAAATGACTCGACTTGACTCGAGTCAAAACCACAAAAGTAAGATTAACTCGTGACTCGGAACAATGTGACTTGGTTACAACCCTGTTGATACCTCACTGATCTAAATACAACGATTGGAACAAACGCCAATCACGGCGTTGTATTTCAAGGATTACTGTGGCCATTGGCCAACCTACGTTTTATTACAATATAGCAAATATTGAAGTTCGCATTCACGAGAAAAGTATATCCAAAATATTGACTATAGTGAATTCTAATAACAAACTGAATATTAGCAGCATAAATCTCATATTCACTTGTCGTAGTAAACGGTACCAACGTCTGCAAGTCCTGTACTTAGCATAGGTATATTGGATGATGTAATGCAGGCATGATTCAAAGCGATCGGGTCGAAGGTAGTCACGGTTTCATACCAGGTTCCGGTGTACTAAAAGTAGAATTCCACAATTAACATTTTAACATCACTTTAATGGTTCATAATAGCAATAGAACTACTTCACAGTGCACACTTGATACTAACCATGCCATGAGATTTGCAACGAAACCAGAATGCTTTTCATTTAGGACTTTGAAAGCCGTTGGTCAGAGTGTGACAGTGGCAGAAAGACAAATTTCTCATGGCAATCCCAGTTTAGTGAGCAGATTTTTATTGAAAACCAGTGCAAACGTGAAAATGCGAATGTAAATAAATATAGGTAGATCGAAAGGCAAAGAGTTAATAAATAGCCAGCAGAGGGGGTCAGCACAGAAGTACTCATAGCGACTACAGCTCTAGACATGAATGTTCCTAGTCAAATGTACAGTCATTTTCGACTATCATTTCGACTCGGATAATGAATGACAAATCTTGAAGTCACATTACCGTCAGAACTACAGACTACACCAGCGGTTCCGAAACATTTTCGACCTGCGGTACACTGGATCAAATATAGGCTACTACAATCGTGGCACACTTAGAAGAACGCTGCGTGTTATCACGACAGCTAATCGGTCCATATTTGGTCTCTCGGTTACGGCTTTCTATTTCAGTCATAACGCAAAAATATGTTCACATACCGATTAAGGTGAAAATTACAACAAAAAAAATTATTGCACTTTTAATTATCATGGAATGGAATTTAGGAGGAGACAAACAAAGCTTTTCGCGAAAGTAGGGTTTCAAAATACGGGACATTTATTTAATCAAGTGGTTTGTCCTCTGCAAAACGATTGCTGAAGTTACGGTTTCCAAATGGATTGATTATCCATTTATATTAGTTTACAGCAGATCCCGAGGTGTATTGTTGAAGTGTGAGTTGAATTCGAGACAATGTGCTCATGAATTACGGCACATTTTCTAGTTAAAGAGTTGATTTGAAACGAAGTAGATATTACAGTATTAGTCGGCAAAGCCATGACATGGTTCCATGGACATTCTCATTTGTGCTTGGGATTCTTTATCACCCCATGAAGAAGTTGAAACGATTTTAAGTCACCTCTTCTTGTCTGCAAGGCATCAATATTACAGTGTTTTTCCAAAATTTTACAAAAGACTCGCTTCACAGCAGAGAATATGCGGCGGCGCGGTAAACAGTTTAGGAAACACTGGACTACACCAATAGATTATCGAAATCAGTGTTTGCATTCAGACAGCCGAAGTTCCCCCGACAGAATGAATGCGATCGACCAGTAACAACTAAAGCAAACATTGGAACTTTCCCAATCATACCTTTCTCCAGTCGAATGTGTGGCCGGCTTTTGGTAAAGGAGAGTTCATATCGCATGCCAGACAAATCGAATAGGTCAGCAGACCTACGTAGGAGACAAGCTTTGTTGTCAGCATCCTATCGGTATATTCTGCAGTGCTGTAGATATTTGAAATGATACACGTTACACAAGTTGACAAATGCCTGCGCAAGGCGAGAAAGTACGTCTTCCATCAGGACAAAATGAATATATCGATAATGACAATTTCCACGTTCAACAACAGGGGTTCTTAAACTTTTTTCTACCGGCAAAGTGAAATATTTTGGACCGTTGTGGCGGCCCTCATGATGACCTAATTAAAGCTACTTTTCTGAACTGAAGAGCCAGAGTTGAAATTCTGAGTAGCCCAACCATGCGGACTTGGGCTTATAAGAAGCGTCATTACATATACGATTACTAGTAGAAGTGCAATAATCAGTAACCGTATTGACCGTGTGGCAATTGTTGCATGTAGTGAGCACTGGAAATAAGACTGAATAAGGACACGATGTAGTCAACTATTTTAGCAGACGTGATAGCGAGTATGACTCCGAAAGAGTGACCCAGTATTTCACTTCCAATGTAACGATAAATTAATTTATTATATAATTTATTATATTATTATATCATATATTATATAATATATATTACATTATTATATTATTATTATATAATTTATTATATAAATAAATTTATTATGAAACCGCCCTGGTCACATCCAGTTCAAGGTTTTAGATATTCAGACATAACATCTTCACATCACTTAATTGAATAGTATATTTATATTGAAATGAACCCGAATATTTTCGGCTGACACTCGTCAGGGGTAATCGTCAGCAACTAGTAGAGAATTCAAAAGAACAGCGTATATCAACAATCGTAACACACTTAACGTGTTATTAGCTCTCATTTCCTAAATGTGGTATTTTCATTTAACACTAAGTTTATCCAACCAAAAGCATAAAACAAAATCTTCGTTCTATAGTCGAGGTTCTGAATGTAACCGATGCGACCCAGCTATCGCTATATATTCATTACGGCCGGAAATGAGCGTGTCAAGGCAACTGTCAACCGATGAATCATTGAAACGATCAATTTTCTGAAACTTTCAAAACAAACCATACCGTCAAGCTTTTACTACGTTTCTATACTTGGTTAACACATATCAAACCCGAGTGCGATAATGGCTGTAGCCACGGTGCAGACCGTCACCGTGAAACACCAAGTTTAATAACCTGAATAGGCTGCCATAGGTAATATGCTATGTAAAATATTGTATGCTACAAATGATCGAATTATCATTTAGCGGGCATACACACACACAGTTTTGCTCTACGTTACCGTATCTAGCTGATGCATGTAGGCCTAAGCCAAGAACAGCAATTTCGGCGAACAGTACGTAACTGTGGAGAATACCTGCCTGTTTAATATATCGACAAGGGATCCGATAAAAATATAGCGCGGCATTCAAGTACAAATACGCTGAGATCCGTTTCATGTTTCTGGATGGAAATAAATTGAAGTAGTTGCAGGTTTGGTGCTTTACAAAGATCCCCTAAAGTTTTAGGGACCGTTCGCTGCAAAAACATTTAACACGAACACAAGACATCACAATTTTTATTCTCCTCATCGCCGATCTCGCTGTAAAAACAGCGCCCAGATGAAGAGAGAGATGAACTCTTGAAAGAGGGCAGCTAAAGTTCGCGTTGAAGGAGCATAAGCAAAAATACATTGACATTAATGAAATTCATGTACTGGGCGCAAATGACAGTAATAGCGATCAGCGCCAATTATGTGTTAATAAAAACAAAACAAAACAAACAATTTTTATTGAAACACAAATCGCTAATCGTCCCCTGGTATATATCCCTATCGTATAAGACGTTTGGGGAGTAGCAGTTTACTATTCACCATTCGTATTACATAGTGTGTCATTAGTAATATTACACTCATCATGATGTTTCCACGAGTGAAGCGAAACTTCTATATTAAGATAATATGTGATTATACTCACTCAGTATCGTTCGACTAAATCCTAATGATTTGACTTGTAAAATCGCAAGAGGATTATAAATTAGTTCGTGTACAATGACAACCGATATCAGCGATAAAGTAAGAATGAAAGAATGCAAGTATGCTGATTGGTTTATGAATGCTGACTAGATCATTCCTAGCGCGACTTTCCGCACCTAGCACCTAGACTCTAGAGCTTCATACCGAGAAGCGACGACATCAATGTTTATTGATGGCATTAAGATATACATGAGAAATGATATCCTCCACAACCTGTAACATGTGATCACGTTAATATGTGCATGAGAAATGATGTCATCCGTAAACTGTATGACGGAATCACGAAGGAGCTCCTAACCTATACATTACATCACAAAGACCAACACCAATAGGCAGATTCAAAACAAAGTCAACGTAGCAGATTATGCGGCGCTCCGACAGCCCGTGCAACAAATGAAGTTATAGTAGACGTTAAATAAGGTGTGGAAGCTACCAAGGTTTTGCATTTATATATCTCGTCCGCCATCGGCGCACCAAAGTAAGTAACAAGTAAAGTCAGAAGTAAGACGCTAAACCTTCTTTATTACCATTGTCACATTATGAATTACACGGTCCCTGCTTCAATGAAGGTTTGACGCATTAAATATTTGCTTACTGGAGTCGGGGGTAAACCCACCGCGCTGGTCCCCGTGTTTAAGGAGTAGGTAAGTCGGTCAAATGACAAAAACACGAATTCATGCACAAGGCCAAGGAAATGTGGGTTTCAGAAGAGCTGCAAGCTTCACTCGTCACAAGGCTATTTCGTCATGATGCACACTGATCGGAATGCAGAGACCACGACAATGAGCTCTGTAGTACCCCAAATACATTTCAATGTCTTTATACAAAAACGCGGATATCGGTTTTAAGATGGTTCAAAATGTAGCATGTTAAACATTAACAATGTTTCGATATATGGCGGCAAATAAATATATTTTTTGGCAATTAATCGTCACTTTCTGATTCCCTAATATCAACAAATCAACACATCCATTGAGCATCATATATTGGCAGTGTCATTCATTGCTTGCAGTTTAGAAATGGAAATAATACTCTTGAGAACACTGCCGAAATTGTTGACTTCGCACTCAAACGTATTTTCTGCTTCTCATTTAGCCGGCGGAGAAAAATAAACGCCACCACTGTATTAAGTAAGCTTCCTACCATATTTTGGAGCGATATCGAAACACGTGGAAACATATCTCACTGAACGCTGTAACATTTTCGTCCGCCGTCACCCACAACCGTTTTAGTGATGTTTATGCAAATATGTACATATAATATCAAAAATTTCATAAAGAAAATCTTTCCCCATCATCGGGTCATCTCGTCTCAGCCGCTGCTGAAGTCGGATTTGTATACGCGGTCGTAGTAGACGCTGTCGTAAGTTGGCGCTCGTAGTCGCTCGGCTCATCTCATCGCAGCAGTCGATGTCGATTCGTGGTCGCGGTCGTAGTAGGAGCCGTCAGTACTTGGCGCTCGTTTGCGTGTGATTTTCATATAAATTTGGTGGAGTGGTGGTGGGTGGGGTTGGAATAGGGTAGGGGGTGGATAGGGTAGATTGGGGGAGTAGGTGGTGGTTTAGGGGTGGGGTAGAGTGAGATGGGATGGGAGGTTTGGGTGGTTGGGATAGGTTGTAGGTGGATTGGTTGCGTTTTGTGGGTCGATAAATGCAATATGATTTATCGCGCGAGCGTTTAAATGGCTCGCTTAAATTATTCGGTATATTTTACTTTTTATATCGTAGATGCGTTGATGCGTATTCATTTTGTATGTCGAGTGCATTTTTCCATTCCCACACAAGGGTTTTCACGTTCATAAAAGCTTGTATTATAGTCGGAGCTTGCGGTCCGTCGTAAACGTTGCGTATGATCTGGTCGGGTGTAGCGTCAATAGTCGTTTGCAGGTCGTTCTCGCGATCCTGTATTACAAGAGAGATCAGTTTTTTGTAAGTTGCGCATTCGGCGAAGGTGTGACGCAGAGTGTCTTCGGCGTGTTGGCAGAATTTGCATTTGTTTTTCAAGTAGGCTTCTTTTCTTCGTACCCAGCCTGCGTTGGTTTTTCTGGAGCCTGTAAAGTAGCTCTCACTGTTAATGCGATACGAAATCTCACGTTTCTTGTTGTCAATGTGATCTTTGATATTGGGCTGGTATAGCCATATCTCTTTCCAGCCCGCCATGCGGCTTCCTCCTGCGTCTTCGTTTTAACAAGGATCTGGTACATTTCTTTCTGGCTTAGTTCTTGTATATCCTGCGATTGGCTTTTAATTACGTCGAATATTTCCTTTTCCTTCTTCCATTCCTCCGTCAATGTATTTCGGTGAGGGTAGAGGTTGTTGTATAAATTGCAATTTATATCGCTCACTTTCGTTGTCAGATTGTATATCGCTTCTGCATGCCAGATATCAATCGGGTTCTCGAGTCGACTAAGTTGTTGTAGTCTTTTTGCTCTCTTTGCTTGTGTTGCAGATTCGATATCTGGCATATCAATCCCTCCTTCTGGCTTAGGTCTGATCAGTTGCATTCTGCTTTTTTGCTCGAGTTTCTCAGGACTCCACAGTAGGGCGAAGACGAGGCGTTCGAGTTGCTTGAGCTTGTCGTCTGGAATTTGCTTGTTGGCATATGTATAAGTTATTTTGCTAATTATGTATGCCTTAATCGCCGTTATTTTACCAATCCAAGAAAGCCGTTTTGATTTAATATGCCTTACGCTTTTCTCTACTCCTTGCCAGAGTCTGTCGAAGTTCATTCGCAGTTCGATTTCTCCGTGGTATAAGCCCAGTATCTTAATCACTGGCTTTAGCATATGTGCGTGCGCAGTTTTTTGCAGTCTGATACGCGATTTTTCGTTTAGCGGTAGGATTTCCGTCTTGTCTGTGTTGATATCTTGACCTGTCACTCTATGCAAGCTTTGATATTCGTTAAGGACTGTGGTAATAGAGTCAGTTGTTCTTAGATACAGTGTGACGTCATCAGCAAATTGGTCTAATTTATGCTCTATCCCGCCGATTCAGATACCTTTGATGTTGTCGTTAGTGCATAACTTGTGGGCTAGCGGGTCTGCGCTAATCGCGTATATAGTGTCATACTCAAAGGACATCCTTCTCTAATGCCCCTCGTACAATTTACATTGGCTGCTTGGAGGCCGTTAACCTCGAGGGTCGCAATAGGATTATCATATATGGCTTTGATCACTTTAAGAGTTTCTCCCGTGACGGGCAGTTTATCAAGCACTTTGAAGAGCATATGGTGGTCCACCTTATCAAAGGCTTTCCTTGCGTCTATGGTCATTATATAACCTTCCAAAGGTTTTTCTTGATGATAATTAACAATTGCACTCACATTGTTGTGTATCACGTCCATTTGTCTTCCGGGAATTCCCGCTTTCTGTGTCATGTTGATGTTGCTCGAAATTTTCTCAACCAGTCTGTTGTTGAGAATTTTTGCCATTATTTTGTAGTCCGTGTTTAACAGCGAAATGGGTCGCCTTTTTGTCCTTTCCTTTGTGAATCACAATAATTTTAGCACGTTTCTAGCTATGCGGTATGTTTCCGTATATTAGCGCGTTGTTTATGATTTCTGTTAATCTCGAACCAATGTTTTGCCACTTTGCAAGGTAGAATTCCACTGTTAGGCCGTCGAAGCCCGGTGACCTTCCCCTGTTCATTGCTTTCAGTATTTGTAATATTTCGCTAGGTTGTATTACCGATGTTTGTTCATTGTCTTTCCCGTTCATGCAGTCGTGCTGATACGATGATAGATATTCGTCTTGATCGTACGAATTAATGCCATCGTGTCGGGTCCACAATTCTGTGTAAAATTGTTCAATCTGGTTAACAATAATATTACGGTCAGTCGTTACCGTTCCATCTCTGAGCTGGAGTTCTTTAAGCTCGGTCTTGCGCCGTCTGGTCTTCAATTCTCGCCAAAATTGTCTCGTCGTGTTAGGTTCACCTTCGCAACGGTCAATTTTGGTTAACAAGCGCAATTTTCCCTTTATCCTCTGATATGTCATCTGAGGGTCACATGTTTTATATTTGTCTATTTCATATCTCTTGCTTACGTTGGCAATTCAATCTTTTAGTCTGTCCCACCATTGTTGAATTCCGTGGCAGAATTGAATATTATTCTCGTCAAAGCTTATGAGATTAGATATTATATCTCGGTACACGTCATCTCGCAAAAGGTCATTATTACACTTCCAATTTTTTCTTCCCCATAGAGTGCTTGGCTCAATTGCGAGTGTTATTGTCGGACTTAGGTGGTCAGCCACAATGTTATTTTCATGTCCTGCATTCTGGACATGGCTCATGAGTTCACAAGATGCGTAGAAACGATCTAGTCTCCTCGCGTTTTTTCCAGTGACGTAAGTGAATACTTCGGCAAGAGGATGTTTACTCCTAAACACGTCAATCAGTTCCGCGTCGTTAGTTAGCTTTTCAAAGTGTCTCTCGGCGCTTCTAATATGGAGGTTCTGTTTAATTCGAGTGTCTTTATTGTCAACAATAGGGCTGAAATCACCACCCATTATAACCGGGACTTCAATTTCATGGATTTCTGATTCTAGTTGGATTAGGAAATCGTCACGTAACTTTCTTGCATCTGCGGATTCTCCAGACGGGGCATAAATATTTATTATAGCTATTGGGCATTTGTCAATTTGAATGCAGAGGCATTGGGAACGGTTTTCGATTATGCTACAGTGGCGTAAAATTTTACCTTCGTGATGTTCTTTAATCATTATCGCAGTACCAGAATATTGTCTCACTTCGTTCTTTGTGTTGAAGTAGATAATAAATCCGATATCGGCTGCCCAGTTACGTATATCCACATTATCGATCTTATGCGTTTCCTGAATCAATAATATATCCAAATTCGATGTCTGTGTATATATTGTTCCAAATCCGGTAGTCTATTTGATAGTCCATTTACGTTAATCGATGCTAGCTTTAATAGGTTCGCCATTGATTCTGTTTTGGGGGTCTTGCGGGACTAGGGCCATTTTTCGTTGACGTGTCACAAAAGTCGAAGTTATAGGTCAAAATTGTAGCGTTAGGTCAAAAAATGTCAAAACTGTAAACAAAGTCAACATTTTTTTTACATTTTTTTTGCATTTCGTTTGTATGGTAGATTTTTCACTGTCGGAAAACTTATCACTTGACATTTTACAGCTTTTAGCCAGCCTACCGTTGTAGACGGTCATATGTCCGGTTACTGTGAATTATAACCATTCAAATAAAGCAAATAAGCTCATATGGTGCTATGCTCAACGTATTGCATAATCCTAAATGAAGCAGGACTGCGTGGGCATTTCATGGTTCTTGTATCAAGAAGCGCATTATGGAAAATTGTGATGTAGACACCATTGTCAGCACACAACACGGTGTGTCACCAGCAGTGTAGGCACGCACAACTCCAGTGTTGTCAGCGAACAACTACTACTGTTGAACGTTCTTTCTCCATTTTGGCAAGCTAGATATAAGTAGTAGTAAGGACAGACAATATCTACCGAGAATGTAGGAAAGTATCTTTCGTTGTACTGCAACAGATTTAAAATATTTCCACCATAATGCGTGATGTAACTACTGGAATTCTCCATAGGGTCAGATCTCATTAAAGTAAAGTTTTTCTAATTCTAACATTATGTGGGATAACACCTTATTTGCATACGTTAGGTCAAAATTAATTACTACGGTAAAAAAATGTCAAGATTTTGTTTTAGGTCAATATCATCCGTTTTTAGGTTAAGAAATCGCCCTAGTACCGAGTGATTACCCAAGATAAATAGCAATAGCTAGCAGTGTTGGGATCAAGTCACTACCTTCGAGTCACGAGTCATTTCGAGTCATTGCACATTTTGACTCGAGTCAAGTCAAGTCAATCGGTTTTCGAAGGTGACTCGAGTCAAGTCAAGTCACTCGATTTTTGGAGGTGACTCGAGTCAAGTCGAGTCAAGTCAAGTCAAGTCACGAGTCAAGTCAAAATTCAAGTCAAGTTGCCTTTTCGTAGTGTGAGGCATGATTACGTCATTACCTTATACTATCTGCCTTAAATACAGATTGAGCGGTCATTGATTTAGAACCGATGAACGAATATAGAGTTGAATATACACCAAAGAAGGCGCTGTATCGATCACATATATGTAGCCTCAGTTTATAGATACCAGCCAAACTAGAGAATAGAGAAAAGAGTTGAAAAGATGCAATACATTACCCTTTACCCATTTACATATTGAAATGATACAATTCGAGCCTGCGCCAATGGTTGAGGAGTATACAAACTATATTCGAATTCAAAATCAATAAAACAAGTGGTTTGGTTAAGGTGAGAACAGAGAACAGAAATATATAATTTTCTATTATATTACTTCACTACTTCACTTCGTTTGTGGTCTATTTATTTGTGGGAGAACAATGGAGGCTCAGTAAAACGCACGATCATTGAATGATTGGTCGCTCTCACGGGCTACATCAGTGTTTCGCGAACAATCCGAACATATGCAAGATACAGTGATTTTCATCCACACCGAGTAATCGATGACTTGAAATTGACTCGTGAATTCTGCTCCGAGTCACGAGTCAATCCACATTTTTGATAGACCGAGTCAAGTCAAGTCAAGTCATTTTAGCAAACTGACTCGAGTCAAGTCAAGTCATACGTAAAAGGTGACTCGAGTCTGACTCGAGTCAAGTCATGACTCGAGTCATCCCAACACTGATAGCTAGCATCTCATCTTGAAAATCCTCATATTATCTCGCGCAGATCCGAATAAAACGGATAGACTGCGATGGAATTTAAATCGCTGCAGCCGTCGCTGCAGCCGTCTTAGAACCATCAGTATAAATCTCAATAGCTTGGTCGCGACACTCATGGAGGTTTGTTTGTTTGTTGGTTTGCTTTTGAAGCATATTCATGGTGCTTGTCGACTACTATGGTCATTTACACCAGGCCGGTTTTCTTCATTTTCATGCCGTAATTGCCGACTTATAGCACGGCCCACTTCCAGACTTTTTGTAAGACATCGCTTACGCGGATGAGTTGGCGAGGAGGACCCTAGATAAACCTCCAACACTTAGGTATAGGAATTCCTAAGTCGACCTCGGTCGTACTCGAACCAGCAACCCACTGCAGCTGGATTACAGCCTACCACTGCGCTGTCTCGCCACACTCTCACAGAGGTAATCATTTTGAAGCATGCGTTGTTGAGCTTGAGACAGTGCCCTCGTGCAACCGGCATCAGTGATATGACTGATTGTTTCTGAAATTTGATCTTTATCTTATACGCGATCTCCTTTGTGAGTCTGCATTTCATTGACCGTTGTGCGAAAAGTCTTAAGGCGAAAAGCACCGAGTCATTTAGTTAAAGAAACAGCAACGATATTGGAATGCTTTAGTTTATTCAATATACCAATTATTTCAATTATACCAATGATATGGTTGCTTCAGGAGTTTTGAATACATATTATAATCCTAATTAATTCATAATCACGTAATGCAATCGAACTCTGCATATGGCACTTGGATTTTAAATATCCTTTATTTCTTTGCAGCCACTCAATCGAAGAGGCGCAGATACTCCATGCTTCAGCAAATCGTTGTGAATGTATATGAGAAGCTCGGCCGATACCTTTTTCATGTTTGTCCAAATATAAATCACCCTGTAATAATGCGCAATCTTTTAATACAGTTATTCAACGCGGAGCGTAGTGAAGAAATGTATTCATTTTTACATTGAAAAGAAGTAACCAATGAGCTGGTGCTAGTCATACCCAGTAATTTTATTTGTAGTTTAGTGGAAGGGTACGAAACCACTCGCTCTCAAAGACTTATTTGATCAACAGTGCCTGTGGGTCAACAATTCCGCATATGAGAATTTATGCAGTTGTTCGGCGTGGTCGCGTAGGATTTTGCCTATTTGCACAGCTTACACGAGGGATTTCGCACAATGGTCCGTGCAAATAGGGTTCCGGTTTAAATCATTTTGCCTCCGATTAAAATCGATTTTAATCGAGTAATTAATTCAAATCATGATTTTTTTGATTTTTTTGGTTTTTTTACTCATAATAACAACAGCAACATGAGCAACAGAAAATGGATGAATGACAACACTGTCAATCAAGGTGATGAAGGATAACGCTTAAACTTTCGTAATGTGGGGCTGTGAATCATCATCCACATAGCTGTAAACGTTTAACCAATGTGGTAATGATGGGTCGTTAGAATCATTACTGATCCGTTCTAGTAGCAACGAAACATGTTGATTTATCTCGGGACCATCCATAATAGTTGCATCTTCATCTTGATTGATGGATTGGTCTCTGCCAGCAAACTGTTGATCTTCATGAACTCTTTACTGCTTTGTTAGTACCATAGTCCATGAAGTGATCTTTCACTCGCAGCATCACTTCAAGATTTGCCTGTGGCAAGCAATCACGACTCTTGTTTGCAGTTGCGGCCGCACATGACTGATGCCCCGCACAAGATGCAGCATGTGCAACGGACGAAAGGCGAGTCTTGAAAGTTCTGGAGAACACCGACATGATCCATCCAGAATAATGCTGGCTGATGAATTAGATATGGTACCGAAATGCTCGATTCTGCATCGAAAATTCCTAAAAATCGAGGGAAGATATGAGACATTCAGTGTGTGTGGAGTATACACAATTATACTCACCAACTTTACAATCATAATCAATCCAATCCAGCGTTCGATTATAGGTTACCAGCAGACCAATCATTGCATTCTGGTTCCTTCTTCGAAACTAATCATTTTGCCAGGTCTCGAACAACTCTTTTGCGATTCATGTCCATTGTCCAAGCCACATATTCTAACTCATCTTTGACAACATCAGACTTTATAGTCCGCACAAAGAGCAATAGTCTTTCTAATCTCGAGCTTGAGCCACATCCAGCTTGATAAGAGAAGAGCAGCAGCGGTATTGTCCAGAGATGGCTGCAAAAATGCAAGATTTTTAATTCAGACATGCGATTAGTCAAAAAAGTTTTGAAACCACTGGTCGAAATCTTTTCTTTTTATATGTTTTGATGTCGCTATCAGTACTTAGCTATTCTATGTAATTGGAGCTTGCTTGTTCTGAGCACAGCATGCATGTTTAAGTCAAAAACCAAGTGCCATATTGTTTCTCTCTTTCTGAAGTAAAATTAAATGTAAATGGCAATCTCACGAGCTACCATATTTTTGGTTAACATATACAAGCGGGATTGTCCAATAGATGTTCGCCAATGGCAAAAGTTACGGCCTTTGATTGCTCGGCATCGAGCTTGAGGGGATGAGGCAAAGGTGAGATTTTCGCCGAACGTCGTGCGCATGTTCTGATAAATCTAGCTCCAGGGACATGCTGTTTTACGGTATCCGTTCCTGTTTACGGTACACACAGATTCGTTTATATTTTAATCTATAACCAGTATTCAAGCAGCTATATAAATATGAATCACACATAATGACATGGTATCTTACTTGCACTTGTGTTCACATCCCACAGCCACACAGCTAGTTGGCCCATCGTTCCAGCCCACAATTACTGCAAACTGCTTTTTGCAACGCTTAGGCATCAGAGATGAGGGAATCTTTCGATAGAGACTCCGGATTGCGCTTCCTTTTCGGTATCCGACAAGTGCCTCGGAAATAGCAGCAGCATGTCGTAGACAACTGACTACCCACAGCACAAACGCTAACATATTGATTGACTACCGCTCTTTGCTCTTTTCCCGCCTGTCTGTCAAATAGCTGAACCATGACGGTGCCGGTGACGAAATACTACGTCCGGTTTATATAAAACGCACATGATTGTCCGATAATAGACCACATCCACGCATCTCGTCAGAAAATTTGAAAAAATCAAAAAAATCATTAAAATCAAAATGGTGAAATTAAAATCAAAAATCAACGAAAAAAACCTGATTTAAATCACGCTGATTTAAATCAGCCTGATTTAAACCAGAACCCTACGTGCAAACCTACTTTCTTTATTCACTTCCGATTTTTTGAGTAGAATGTAGTTTTGTTACATACGTATATCACTCTGATGAGTAGAATTGTCGTGGCGAGTGAGCAAAAGAGCCTATGCGTCACGGCAACTGAATATATTTTCGTAGATTGCATTTATTAGCATTGTCATTGCTCTTTTTACTGAACTTTTTTGTCGCGCCAATCGCCTATTCGGTCATTTGCGTTCCGATCATGACTATTGTATCTTTCAGGTTTAGGTTCACATTTACGTTAAGGCTCAGGTCTTTTACTCGTTGTTCTCCTTCCCGGACGACTTCCAGTCACGCGTTCATTCACCTTCTTTCACTGTCTCTTCCCCGCCTTCTTGTCCAAGACTGTTGCTGTCGATCTTCGAAGCCTCGACTACACTTTATCTATCTGGGCACTTCGTACGACACCTCATATGCAATGAGGTCGGCGATGAGGAGCCCAGATAAACCTCCGACACCTAGAAATTAGGCAGAGTCTGGTCTCGAACCAGCAACCATTGATGTCGTGACAGCTATTGGCCATTTTGTGTTAAAAGCACCCTGCGATTTCAAAGAATTTCATGGTACCTACGAGTAGTAGGATGAGCTGACTTTGGCGCAGCCCAATCAAATGTCGCCACGTCGCCCTAATTGCCACGCCTACATTGCCACATCATCCGCCCATTGCCGCACCTATAGGACACCCCTTGCCACATCATCCAACCCATTGCCACATCATCCGCCCATTGCCGCACCTATATGACGCCCATTGCCACATCGTGTGTATTTATGAGCAAATTTCATTGTTTTGTGAATTTCAATACCGATTTTCCATGTGTATTTAGTAATATGTATTGAATAACTTGAAATGTATCATCACTAATTAATTAATATGAAATGCGATTTTGAGCGCTGCGACTTGAAAACATTAATCCCTACGCTTCTGATGAATGATTTTATGTGATAAGGACCTTGGTAACATTCAGATTCTGCAACGATTGTTTGGATATACATTTTAGCAATACCCCACTAAACTATAAGCGGTTATATTACTCTATTGGTCGGAGATAACTCATCCGTCAATATTTTTAAATTTGATTTTATGTGTACAAGTTTCGGTTTCTGCGGTCTCCACATTTACGACATATTTTGATTAGATGCAGGTTAGCGATTCTCAAGTTCGGAGCTATGGAAACAAATCAGTCGCATGTGCACGTTCCGAAGTCGCAACAGGTTACTGAGCTTAGTAGCATATACGCGAATCCCAAGGCGAAAATAATCGAACGAAGTATAGCCGCAGGCGCGCGAAGGGCTGTAATTATACAAACACTTTATCCGCATATACGCGAACCCCAGCGTTATAACGACAGGGACTAATTAGCGCGTTCTGAAGCCGTAAATTTAGTCAACTTCAATGAGATAGCCATGATTTAAAGATGGTAATATCTCTTAATGACTTTAATACTCTGAATTTTAAATTATCCACACCTATGAGTTGAAATGTTGTTAAGTAACTAATGTTTTCAACATGACCTAAACGCAAAGTGCACGAATTTCCATGTTGATCAAATACCACAAACTTTGCTTGCTTTCAGAGTTAGTAATCAAGCGCGTAACAGAATTTACCCAAAATAGTCGGTACTCCGAAAATTTTGTATAGTAGAACTTTTTAAATTTATTTTACACTCGCGGTTTTATTGTTATATATTAAAATTATACGTACATTTCGCGCGATCAACTACGCATAATTTTAAGTGAATTTCATCGATAGTGTCCGAGTTCTATGTGACATAAGTACAATTCCAGCATCGGTATTTGCAATAAAGCCTAAAAATTAGAGTCGCACCTTTTCGCAATTTATTCAGCTATTCGCGCAGATTTGCCGCATTTGCTATATCTGAAGTAGAATTTCAGCGTCGTTATTCACTATAAGCCGAGAAATGCACCTTTGCGCAATTTATATAGACAGACGCATTAACTTTGCTGCATCTGAAGTAGAATTTCAGCGTCGTTATTTGTTATAAGCCGAGAAATGTACATTCGCGCAATTTTTACAGGCAGTCTCACACACTTTGCTGCGTCCGAAGTAGAAATTCAGCGTCGTTGTTTGCTATAAGCCGGGAAATTAGAGTCGCTGCTTCGCGCAATTTTTACAGGCAGTCTTGCACACTTTGCTGCATCTGTGCTTCATACTAATGCATGCATAATTTTTGCATGACGAGAATACGGCTAATTAAATCATCAATAAACGCCGGAAGCGAGTCATTTAAACCTTGTTGCTAGATAATATCGCTTTCGGCAACAACAAAGTTGCCCTGCAACAGAAAATAAAAGCCCTAATGATCATGCAAAGAAAAGTTCAATTATACATCGAATTATTCGAATAGACTATCTAAATCAGTGGTTCCCAACCTTTTTCCACCCACGTACCATTTTTAGGTTTTATGCAGTGCTCGCGTACCACCAATATAAGTTACGCGCGTTTCCACCATTTATGACGTCATACTCACGTATCTGACCTATAGGAGGTGTATTAACAAATTCTATTGAACTGGGCCAGGGATGGCAAACATACGGCCCGTGGGCGGGATCCGGCCCGCCAGACGATTTATGCGGCCCGCATAGCAATTCTGAGTGTTGAAAAAAGATATTATCCATCACATCCACAGTAATAAACCAAATAACAACGTCCGCGTTGACAGTTAAATATCTTGTATTCATCGCAACGCATACGCAGGGCCAACGCCAGATTATGACTAAAGCAGGGGTTGCCAACCTTTTTGCCATTCATGGCCGCATTTAGACTACTCGTGTAGCCCACGGCCGCATTCCGGGGCATAGTCGTAATGAACGAGCTGCTGGACGCCAAATATACCCAGGGTAATGTGTGTATGTCCATTTCTGGTGAACTCCGGACTAATCTAGTTAATGATAGGCTTACTATGCGCATCAAAATCGTGAGTGGTCACTGGTAATGTTAAGGAAGGAAGTTCTGCTAGTCGCGCGAGGCGCGAAAAATACTCCACTTCACCAATGAATTTCGTCATTGATATTAGTAGTTTTACATATTACCCTCAAACATTTATCCTTTCTCATCCCGTGTGATCAGATTCACTGGTATAGATTTGATGTAGGAGTGTTTTCGAAAATTTAAAGCAAGTTATAAATTATGATGCATATCTTCGGGTGGGCCAATTGGTATTATAGTCACTTTGTAGCATGCTGTTATTTCTTGACCTCCCATCAGGATTGTTAGTATATAGTGAGGAGCACACGATTCCGAGCTGATATTTCCATGTGAGGCCCATCATTTTCCACTGATGTTCGCATATGTATTGGGACGCTCTGATTGTAAAGGGTGTTACTATATTAAGATCGAAAAATGTAGTCGCATTGAATCGCGCGCAGCGCCAAGAAAATTTCAAGATTAATTAAAATCTTTCAAGAAATCGGGAGTCAATTCGTAAATTCGAATTGCATGTCGACGGTCGCCAACACATACTAATTGAATTGCGTGTCTACGGCCACAAAAATTCTAAAGCAAAGGGAACACTTAAATATGTCTACTTGTATCGCCGGTAATGCCATTGTTTTAGCGGTTCTTAACTGTATTCAACCGGACAAACATCGTATTTTCGCATTGCTCGCAAATAATGGGGTTGCGACTCGCTAGAATGAAACCCCTACGGTCCGTGTGTTATCTATATGGTTGATAATAAAGTATTCCAGCGAGAAGCAATATATGGCACGAGGCAACATTTTGGATTCCGTTGACTGGTCCGGCCCGCGTGCGATTTCATGACTTCGATCCGGCCCGCGATGCAATTTGAGTTTGACAACCCTGAACTAGGCATTATCAGCCAGGGTTGATGGGATGTATGGAATTGTTTTTTTTCAACACCAGTCACAAGAAGAACAACATAATGAAATAAAAACACACAACAAAAGTTAATTTATTTAATGCGATGGCTGCATTTGTTTATTTTTCACTAGCTTGTCGATGTATGGCATACGTTTGCTTACAGCGCATCGAAAGTAGTGTATGGGCGCAACAAGTCGGTTTCGTTTCTTCGACTTGACAGTCATCAGGGATGAAAATCCTTGCTCGCATTCCCACGTATAAGGGAAAATTAGCAGTTGGGGAATAGCGTGAGACGACGACTTCAAAAAACTCAAAATCAACCTAACCTGAACTAATACCTCCCTTCGGTCGAAAAAAAACAGAATCTACTCGCGTACCACCTGATAGACCTTCGCGTACCACTAGTGGTACGCGTACCACAGGTTGGGAACCACTGATCTACATGGTATACGTATCGGCAGTGCTTTTCAACCTGTGTGACGGTTCGCACTGGTGCGAATGAAAAAAATTGCAGTGCAAATGACGAAGGTGGTGCGAATGGGGCGAATGAAAATCCCGGTTGAGTGCGAATGACGAAGGTGGTGCGAATGGTGCGAATGAAAATCGCGGATGAGTGCGAATGAAAATAGGGAACAATAATTGGTAATTTTTCTGAACTGGAATAATTCATATAAACCTAATAGGAAATTCAAGGGCAGCGTAACTTTTCTTGTTGCGACGCTATTGTATAAACTTGTTTAACTTACGACGCACCACTAATCGTTTCTCTCCCAAGCCGTAGCGAATTAATATTTTCGCACTATAATTATTACGTAACCAAATTCCTGGTTTGGAAACTGGTGTAGTGGCAGACATACAGTAGCCTATATCAGCCCGTCTGAGCCTATACGTCAGGCTGAAAAAATGACGTCAAATTGACTCTCTGCTTTCTTTCGCTAAACATTCATCATATCTTCGTAATAACTGTTCGATTAGCGCGAGGCACGGGGATAGTAGGAAATACCATCATTACAGACTCACATTTGCGAGTTATTGTGACGCAAAGTTTTACCGCTTCAAGGTTCATTAAAGTATGGACCGCAAAGGGATAATTTTGGGTCGACACCGTGCCAGAGCTATCTGCTAATATGCATGTAATGTTTGTTGACTTTATTGCAAAAAATTATGTTCATTTCGAGGCCAACCACTTCAGCGTCGGGTCACATGAAGACGTAAAGTTTTGGCGTCGACATAAACATTCGATATGGATATGTCCCGTTGTCGGCACGGAATAGTCCCGTTCTTGCGATCTGAGTAGACAGTAGTACAACTGCGACAGGCAGAAGAATTTAATTCACCCTAATTTGAAATCGCGTACGTCAGACATATTTTGTAGAGCTGTGTTGGATAGAATTGTGGTGTGCGCGTTCTTTATGTCATACATGTTCGTAAAGTCGTAGCATACTATTTAGGCTTACCATACATCCTCTTTTAAGAGGATTTGTCCTCTTTTTTAACTTTTTTGAAAGTGTCCTCGGAGGACGCCCTTTTGTCCTCTTTTTTGAGATTTTGTACTCTTTTTTGAAAATTTAGGCAGATTTATAGCAAATTGCGAGTGATATGCCGCATATTAGCACAGAAGTGAAGCTCTGGCGGGTATTTCGGAGTGAAAAACGGTGATTTTAGCTCTGAGGAAAAATTAACCGGTTTTTGAGAATTTCACTCCGGTTTTGCAAGTTGCAAATTTCTGAAAAAGTGTCCTCTTTTTTGATTTCCAAAATATGGTAAGCCTAATACTACCGTAATATAGGGTTGCCATATTTTTGTGAAGCAAATTCCGGACACTCTTTAGCGCCCCCTAGCGGATTTTAAAAGGAGCTGTAACACATTGGCCGTCAATATGACGTCACACTAGCAAAGCATTCCCCATCGACTGTATACACTATACATACAGGAATGAAGTGGAACATAGGTCATGAATTGGGCCATCTGTAATGTGAGCTCTGGTGATTGCTACTGGCTAGGGTTAGCAATAGATTCCTCCACGGGCCGGATGAAATCATCTGGCGGGCCGTGTCTGGCCTGTCAGGATTGTGTTTGACAGCCCTGCTATACAGTTAGGTCGGTGCGGCTATCTGTTTATGTGTTTTAATCGGGTCCGAAACAACATTTCCCCTCCCCCCTTCCGCCCAAAAAGCACTGATATTGGGCCCACCATAGGGTAGTCGATGTAACTTGTTGGGCACTTATTATATGCATTTGGCTGTTAAATTTTATGTATGAATTCTGTCGATAATATTGATTCTTCGATATATTAGGCTACTATAAAATGCACCAGCAGGTTACACATCCAGTTATTTCAAACCTTTTATGCTCGCGACCTCATTTCCCACTTGAAAATGTTCCGTGGCAAAGCTCAAAACTTGATAAGCTTGCCCAAACGTACACACGGCATAGGAAGCTGATTACATACATTTTAATAATATATTCATATTAAAACCCGAAGCTTTTCGAGCTGACACTTCTCAAGGGCAATCGTCAGCAAATGGAGAATTTCAAAAACATGCATCTAGCTACATTGCATACAACCAATTATTCCGGGGCATAGTCGTAATGAACGAGCTGCTGGACGCCAAATATACCCAGGGTAATGTGTGTATGTCCATTTCTGGTGAACTCCGGACTAATCTAGTTAATGATAGGCTTACTATGCGCATCAAAATCGTGAGTGGTCACTGGTAATGTTAAGGAAGGAAGTTCTGCTAGTCGCGCGAGGCGCGAAAAATACTCCACTTCACCAATGAATTTCGTCATTGATATTAGTAGTTTTACATATTACCCTCAAACATTTATCCTTTCTCATCCCGTGTGATCAGATTCACTGGTATAGATTTGATGTAGGAGTGTTTTCGAAAATTTAAAGCAAGTTATAAATTATGATGCATATCTTCGGGTGGGCCAATTGGTATTATAGTCACTTTGTAGCATGCTGTTATTTCTTGACCTCCCATCAGGATTGTTAGTATATAGTGAGGAGCACACGATTCCGAGCTGATATTTCCATGTGAGGCCCATCATTTTCCACTGATGTTCGCATATGTATTGGGACGCTCTGATTGTAAAGGGTGTTACTATATTAAGATCGAAAAATGTAGTCGCATTGAATCGCGCGCAGCGCCAAGAAAATTTCAAGATTAATTAAAATCTTTCAAGAAATCGGGAGTCAATTCGTAAATTCGAATTGCATGTCGACGGTCGCCAACACATACTAATTGAATTGCGTGTCTACGGCCACAAAAATTCTAAAGCAAAGGGAACACTTAAATATGTCTACTTGTATCGCCGGTAATGCCATTGTTTTAGCGGTTCTTAACTGTATTCAACCGGACAAACATCGTATTTTCGCATTGCTCGCAAATAATGGGGTTGCGACTCGCTAGAATGAAACCCCTACGGTCCGTGTGTTATCTATATGGTTGATAATAAAGTATTCCAGCGAGAAGCAATATATGGCACGAGGCAACATTTTGGATTCCGTTGACTGGTCCGGCCCGCGTGCGATTTCATGACTTCGATCCGGCCCGCGATGCAATTTGAGTTTGACAACCCTGAACTAGGCATTATCAGCCAGGGTTGATGGGATGTATGGAATTGTTTTTTTTCAACACCAGTCACAAGAAGAACAACATAATGAAATAAAAACACACAACAAAAGTTAATTTATTTAATGCGATGGCTGCATTTGTTTATTTTTCACTAGCTTGTCGATGTATGGCATACGTTTGCTTACAGCGCATCGAAAGTAGTGTATGGGCGCAACAAGTCGGTTTCGTTTCTTCGACTTGACAGTCATCAGGGATGAAAATCCTTGCTCGCATTCCCACGTATAAGGGAAAATTAGCAGTTGGGGAATAGCGTGAGACGACGACTTCAAAAAACTCAAAATCAACCTAACCTGAACTAATACCTCCCTTCGGTCGAAAAAAAACAGAATCTACTCGCGTACCACCTGATAGACCTTCGCGTACCACTAGTGGTACGCGTACCACAGGTTGGGAACCACTGATCTACATGGTATACGTATCGGCAGTGCTTTTCAACCTGTGTGACGGTTCGCACTGGTGCGAATGAAAAAAATTGCAGTGCAAATGACGAAGGTGGTGCGAATGGGGCGAATGAAAATCCCGGTTGAGTGCGAATGACGAAGGTGGTGCGAATGGTGCGAATGAAAATCGCGGATGAGTGCGAATGAAAATAGGGAACAATAATTGGTAATTTTTCTGAACTGGAATAATTCATATAAACCTAATAGGAAATTCAAGGGCAGCGTAACTTTTCTTGTTGCGACGCTATTGTATAAACTTGTTTAACTTACGACGCACCACTAATCGTTTCTCTCCCAAGCCGTAGCGAATTAATATTTTCGCACTATAATTATTACGTAACCAAATTCCTGGTTTGGAAACTGGTGTAGTGGCAGACATACAGTAGCCTATATCAGCCCGTCTGAGCCTATACGTCAGGCTGAAAAAATGACGTCAAATTGACTCTCTGCTTTCTTTCGCTAAACATTCATCATATCTTCGTAATAACTGTTCGATTAGCGCGAGGCACGGGGATAGTAGGAAATACCATCATTACAGACTCACATTTGCGAGTTATTGTGACGCAAAGTTTTACCGCTTCAAGGTTCATTAAAGTATGGACCGCAAAGGGATAATTTTGGGTCGACACCGTGCCAGAGCTATCTGCTAATATGCATGTAATGTTTGTTGACTTTATTGCAAAAAATTATGTTCATTTCGAGGCCAACCACTTCAGCGTCGGGTCACATGAAGACGTAAAGTTTTGGCGTCGACATAAACATTCGATATGGATATGTCCCGTTGTCGGCACGGAATAGTCCCGTTCTTGCGATCTGAGTAGACAGTAGTACAACTGCGACAGGCAGAAGAATTTAATTCACCCTAATTTGAAATCGCGTACGTCAGACATATTTTGTAGAGCTGTGTTGGATAGAATTGTGGTGTGCGCGTTCTTTATGTCATACATGTTCGTAAAGTCGTAGCATACTATTTAGGCTTACCATACATCCTCTTTTAAGAGGATTTGTCCTCTTTTTTAACTTTTTTGAAAGTGTCCTCGGAGGACGCCCTTTTGTCCTCTTTTTTGAGATTTTGTACTCTTTTTTGAAAATTTAGGCAGATTTATAGCAAATTGCGAGTGATATGCCGCATATTAGCACAGAAGTGAAGCTCTGGCGGGTATTTCGGAGTGAAAAACGGTGATTTTAGCTCTGAGGAAAAATTAACCGGTTTTTGAGAATTTCACTCCGGTTTTGCAAGTTGCAAATTTCTGAAAAAGTGTCCTCTTTTTTGATTTCCAAAATATGGTAAGCCTAATACTACCGTAATATAGGGTTGCCATATTTTTGTGAAGCAAATTCCGGACACTCTTTAGCGCCCCCTAGCGGATTTTAAAAGGAGCTGTAACACATTGGCCGTCAATATGACGTCACACTAGCAAAGCATTCCCCATCGACTGTATACACTATACATACAGGAATGAAGTGGAACATAGGTCATGAATTGGGCCATCTGTAATGTGAGCTCTGGTGATTGCTACTGGCTAGGGTTAGCAATAGATTCCTCCACGGGCCGGATGAAATCATCTGGCGGGCCGTGTCTGGCCTGTCAGGATTGTGTTTGACAGCCCTGCTATACAGTTAGGTCGGTGCGGCTATCTGTTTATGTGTTTTAATCGGGTCCGAAACAACATTTCCCCTCCCCCCTTCCGCCCAAAAAGCACTGATATTGGGCCCACCATAGGGTAGTCGATGTAACTTGTTGGGCACTTATTATATGCATTTGGCTGTTAAATTTTATGTATGAATTCTGTCGATAATATTGATTCTTCGATATATTAGGCTACTATAAAATGCACCAGCAGGTTACACATCCAGTTATTTCAAACCTTTTATGCTCGCGACCTCATTTCCCACTTGAAAATGTTCCGTGGCAAAGCTCAAAACTTGATAAGCTTGCCCAAACGTACACACGGCATAGGAAGCTGATTACATACATTTTAATAATATATTCATATTAAAACCCGAAGCTTTTCGAGCTGACACTTCTCAAGGGCAATCGTCAGCAAATGGAGAATTTCAAAAACATGCATCTAGCTACATTGCATACAACCAATTATGACGTCATAGAAACAAACAACATGAAATACAGGCAAACCGCGAGCGCAGCTAGTGGACAATTTTTAGATTCACTACAAATTCCTTCTGCTGACACAAGCGCGGTCGGTGGATTTTAATATAAGTCGATTCCAGTGCAGACAGATGGAAATTAGTGCGGCCTCTACCTAATATCGAAAATCTTTCATCGCGATAGTTTTTAGCGCAAGTTGCATTCTCAGCCAAATGCTTGCCGATGGCAGAGTTCATAGCCATGGCCTGATTACGTTCTAGTATTCGGAGATCAGTTACGGCTGCGTCTTCGCGAGAGTCCAATATGCGTGATCTAATAACGCTCGGGACATGTTGTTTGATGCGTTCCTGCAAGCGCTGAGTTGTTCTTCCCACGTACCGACAATCACAGTGGCACTTGAAATCATAGACTATATTGCTTTGTTGAAAAGCAGGAAGAACATCTTTGCGCGTTGCAGGAAGCAATTGTTTGGTGGTAAACACAACATTAGTTTTTACGTTATCGTAACAGCGATTTACAGCAGAAATCAATTGTTTTTCAAACCGGGAAGAGATGGGGCCCAGCCACGGCAAATGTATATATACATTTTCCTCAGACCGTGTGTTCGTGTTTTATGATTTGTTGGGATTGAAATTACTGAGTTTTCTGTCCACAGAACTTTTGATGATGTGTTCGGGGTAGCCGTTATCGATTAGAATTTTGCGGATATATTCTAGCTCCGCGTTTAATTTTACATCCGAACAAATCATCAAGGCTCTGTGCACCAATGTGCCAATCAAATTTAGTTTACGGCGATTCGGGCTAAAAGAATTCCAGCGTATGTAATGCCCTGTAAACGTTGGCTTCCGGTAAACCGAAGTGACAAAGCTAACACCCCGTTTTTCCACCAGAACGTCTAAGAATGGTAACGAGTTAGCACGCTCTTTTTCAAATGTGAATTTTAAAGACGAGTGTAGAGAATTCAAGTTAACGAAGAAATCATCGAACTCCGTCTCATTTTGTCAAAATTGTCAAAATGAGACGGAGTTCGATGATTTCTTCGTTAACTTGAATTCTCTACACTCGTCTTTAAAATTCACATTTGAAAAAGAGCGTGCTAACTCGTTACCATTCTTAGACGTTCTGGTGGAAAAACGGGGTGTTAGCTTTGTCACTTCGGTTTACCGGAAGCCAACGTTTACAGGGCATTACATACGCTGGAATTCTTTTAGCCCGAATCGCCGTAAACTAAATTTGATTGGCACATTGGTGCACAGAGCCTTGATGATTTGTTCGGATGTAAAATTAAACGAGGAGCTAGAATATATCCGCAAAATTCTAATCGATAACGGCTACCCCGAACACATCATCAAAAGTTCTGTGGACAGAAAACTCAGTAATTTCAATCCCAACAAATCACAAAACACGAACACACGGTCTGAGGAAAATGTATATATACATTTGCCGTGGCTGGGCCCCATCTCTTCCCGGTTTGAAAAACAATTGATTTCTGCTGTAAATCGCTGTTACGATAACGTAAAAACTAATGTTGTGTTTACCACCAAACAATTGCTTCCTGCAACGCGCAAAGATGTTCTTCCTGCTTTTCAACAAAGCAATATAGTCTATGATTTCAAGTGCCACTGTGATTGTCGGTACGTGGGAAGAACAACTCAGCGCTTGCAGGAACGCATCAAACAACATGTCCCGAGCGTTATTAGATCACGCATATTGGACTCTCGCGAAGACGCAGCCGTAACTGATCTCCGAATACTAGAACGTAATCAGGCCATGGCTATGAACTCTGCCATCGGCAAGCATTTGGCTGAGAATGCAACTTGCGCTAAAAACTATCGCGATGAAAGATTTTCGATATTAGGTAGAGGCCGCACTAATTTCCATCTGTCTGCACTGGAATCGACTTATATTAAAATCCACCGACCGCGCTTGTGTCAGCAGAAGGAATTTGTAGTGAATCTAAAAATTGTCCACTAGCTGCGCTCGCGGTTTGCCTGTATTTCATGTTGTTTGTTTCTATGACGTCATAATTGGTTGTATGCAATGTAGCTAGATGCATGTTTTTGAAATTCTCCATTTGCTGACGATTGCCCTTGAGAAGTGTCAGCTCGAAAAGCTTCGGGTTTTAATATGAATATATTATTAAAATGTATATTAAAGTTCTGTACCCCAAAGAGTCTCTTCGAAGCTGATTACGTTCATCATCATCGCGATCTCCAGATAAAGGCGGACGACCCCAAGATTTGGAGCCACTGTATGTGATTGAAGCATCCAATCGGCCTTAACCAACTCTATGAATATACCGTTAGCTTATAATTGGGATAACAATCAGACTTATTTCAGTAAATGATGGTTATTTATATTTATTTTGATTGCATTTTTGGCGAGGGTGGTGCCTGAAGCCCATACTAATATCCTTATACGTTGCAAACTCGCGCGCGGCGCGAAGAACAATTTTGAATAGCATAAATCTGCTTGAAAATAATATTGTTTATGTTGATTTACGAAAAACTTTTGAGCCTGCTTCAAGCCTTCAAATTCCGGACATTTAGGCATATTTTAGAAATTCCTCCCGGACGCAGATTTTTCAGTGAAATTCCGGACATGTCCGGGAAATTCCGGACGTATGGCAACCCTACTGTAATATTACACATGAATTCCTTTTCATGTGTGAGGCTCGGGTCGCGAGATGCCACAAAAACTCTGATTTTGGTGGTAGTCTAAAAAACTGCTTTAAGGTATTAAACTGTTATGAATTTTCAAGTTAGATTGAGCTAAAGAGCAGAACACACAGTATCGTGAGTTTATTTTCTCTTCCCACATAGGCCTACCCGCAAGACAGAAAATGGGAAATCGAAAAAAAAAGTTGGAGCAACGTATCATAAGGTAGCGAGCCTCAACACAAATAAGTAGGTTTTTCACCCTTTCGACATAGGTCTATACTGTAGTCTCCCAGACCTTTTTGTCAGCTCTCAAAATCGATTTCTTCCAGCAAGCATTTTTTCACTCGTGAATAATACGCTGCATTTGGGATGGAGTGCAGAACAGATTTCAAGTCCTGACTATATCCAAGCACTAGTAGACGTTCTTGTACAAAACCCAAAAACTTGTTGGGCCGAGAAGGGTTTTACAATCAGACTTATTTCAGTAAATGATGGTTATTTATATTTATTTCGAATGCATTTTTGGCGATGGTGGTGCCTGGTGCCCATACTAATATCAGTATACGTTGCATTAACTCGCGCGCGGCGCGAAGAACAATTTTGAAAAGCGTAAATCTGCTTGAAAATAATATTGTTTATGTTGAGTTAAGACAGACTTTTGAGCCTGCTTCAAGCCTTGAAAATTCCGGATATTGAGGCATATTTTAGAAATTCCTCTCGGTCCCGGACGCAGATTTTTCAGTGAAATCCCGGACATGTCCGAGAAATTCCGGACGCATGGCAACCCTCGCTTAAGATACATAGTAGCCAATTTGTTGCACATCTGAACAAATAAATGTTATATTTTCTTCTTTCTTTTTGTATAACAATATTCGGTTAGTTTGTGCGAATGAAATTTATTTTACAAATATACTGCGAATGAAGCTCAAAAAGGTTGAAAAGCACTGCGTATAGGTATGAAGTGAAATAGAACGGATTTTACGCCAAAGTTGCTATTGATCATAGACTAAGCTTGCTTTCAGAGTTGGAAACTAAATGCATATGAAAATTTTACTAGGTTTCCCCCACACGCATCAAATGTAGGCCTACTCAAGTGTTTATGAGGTGGCGAATAGTTCGAAGGTTGTTGGTATGCAAGGACGTCGCATAGAATTGTGGAGCTTTCTGTAAACTATAATCCAGTGATCTATTTTCAATCACTATACTTTATTAATCTAAACTAAGTACTGTTAGTAGGCAAACCCTAGGATCCTCTGATAAAAGCAGGAGTAATTCGTTATCCTTGAAATAAATAGATAGCGCGCAATATGAGCGGTGCTGCGATGACTGACAAATACTTTGAATTAATGTATAGAAGTAGCGATTTCGAACTACGTAAAAAGTTAGTCGAGCTCATGCATTTTTCATTTTCAAAAGTCAAAACACGTCGTTTTTTGTGAAATGAATACTAATTTTGATAAAAAATAAAAAATAAAAAAGAGCGAAAAATTACATTTTATCCCGGAACGCAACAAGAAAAATCGTATGAATTTGTAAACTACTTATTCATGACATAATAATAATTATACTCGTACACTTTCTCACATTTTATAACACTTTTAGTAGTACTTAACGGTTTCAGTTTTAAATAAAATTCGGAATATAAACTAATCGAAAAATTCGGTAACCAATTTCGCGTAGGCTATGCATACAAATGAGGAAAGTTCGCTTGTTAACTAGTTGTATTATGTAGCTTGTAATTCATGCGAGTTTCGAAACTTCTACGCTGAGTCTTTTAAAGTAGATAGAAACGAAAAAAAATAATCGAAAAAATTTACGAAGTTTGGATGCTGCATATTTAGGTTTTTTAGAAATTATTCATACCCATGATTCGAAATATTGTTAACTAACTTATGTTTTCGACATAAGATAAGCGTGAAGTGCACAAATTTCGATGTTGCGCAAATACCACAAACTTTGCTTGCTTTCAGAGCTGACAACTAAATGCAAGACAAACTTTACGCAAAAGTCGCTATTCTGAAAATTTTGTTAAGTTAATAGTTTAAAAACTTATACTTGAGCACCACGAAATGTACAAGTACTTTACCTTTACACGACGTTTTTGTAAAATGAATATTAATTTTAGTAAAAATAAAATATAAAAAAGAGCGAAAAATTACATTTTATCCCGGAACGCAACAAGAAAAATCGTATAAATTTGTAAACTACTTATTCATGACATAATAATAATTCTACTTTTACACTTTTTCACATTTTATAACACTTTTAGTAGTACTTAACGGTTTCAGTTTTAAATAAAATTCGGAATATAAACTAATCGAAAAATTCGGTAACCAATTTCGCGTAGGCTATGCATACAAATGAGGAAAGTTCGCTTGTTAACTAGTTGTATTATGTAGCTTGTAATTCATGCGAGTTTCGAAACTTCTACGCTGAGTCTTTTAAAGTAGATAGAAACGAAAAAAAATAATCGAAAAAATTTACGAAGTTTGGATGCTGCATATTTAGGTTTTTTAGAAATTATTCATACCCATGATTCGAAATATTGTTAACTAACTTATGTTTTCGACATAAGATAAGCGTGAAGTGCACAAATTTCGATGTTGCGCAAATACCACAAACTTTGCTTGCTTTCAGAGCTGACAACTAAATGCAAGACAAACTTTACGCAAAAGTCGCTATTCTGAAAATATTGTTAAGTTAATAGTTTAAAAACTTATACTTGAGCACCACGAAATGTACAAGTACTTTACCTTTACACGACGTTTTTTTAAAATGAATACTAATTTTAGTAAAAATAAAATATAAAAAAGAGCGAAAAATTACATTTTATCCCGGAACGCAACAAGAAAAATCGTATAAATTTGTAAACTACTTATTCATGACATAATAATAATTCTACTTTTACACTTTTTCACATTTTATAACACTTTTAGTAGTACTTAACGGTTTCAGTTTTAAATAAAATTCGGAATATAAACTATTCGTAAAATTCGGTAACCAATTTCGCGTAGGCTATGCATACAAATGAGGAAAGTTACATCAACGCGTGTTAACTAGGTGTATTATGTAGCTTGTAATTCATGCAAGTAAGTCGGACAAATTCGTCGCATGAACACGACTCTAATGGACATAACGAAATGAAAATTTTGTCAAGTAGATCTTTTTCGGTATGCTAAATTTGATGTTGTTCCATACCGAATAGCACTCGTCAAGTTTATACAAGCATAACCTTAAACTACTCTTTACTTCACAAAATATAAAGGTATTAAAGTAAGCAGATTTGTACGAAAACTCGTTAAATAGAAGTAAAAGTAGCCTAGAAACATAACTACTTACTGAAAAATTGTTACGTAGATGTGGGGTTAGTCTACGAACATAACCACTTACTTTGAAATCTCAACTTGTACTTGTATTCGTACTTTACCTTTACTCGGCGTTTTTGTAGAATGAATACTAATTTTATTAAAAAATAAACAAAAAGCGCGAAAAATTACATTTTATCCCGGAACGTAGCAAGAAAAATCGTAGATAGAAAGTAGATAGAAAACTACACTATTCCGATGCACTGAAGACTCTTACACTCTGGATTTTGTGTAGTATATACTAATTTTACATTGCGGAGTATTCCATAAACGTTAATCCAGTGATCCTCCTTCTATTTTCAATCACGATCCGCTTATTATTCTAGGCTTCGAACCCCACACCCAGTACGTTTTAGGGTGATTAATATTTTTAGATTCAAATATAGCGTATCGAGAACCGCTTATTCATGACATAATAATAATTCTACTTGTACACTTTTTCATATTTTATAACACTTTTAGTAGTTCTTAACAGTTTAAGTTTCGAATAATATTCGGAATATAAACTAATCGAAAAAATTCACGAAGTCCTGATACGCTATATCTGAGTTTAAAAAATTATTCATCCTAATCTGCCTCATCATTATATGCTTGTAACTAGTTCCGAGCTTGCTTGCGTCATCAGCTACGCGGTGCTAGTCTTCTTGGCCGCATGAAATAGGATGTTTTAGCTTCAAACTCAACGCATTAGCACACCGAATTTAAATATAGCCGATAAATAATATACAGTAGCTCCAATTTCATTGAAAAATAAAAATAAAAAAGCGTGAAAAATTACATTTATCCTGGAACGCACCAAAAAAAAGCGTATGAATTTGTAAAGTAGTTAGAAAACTACATTATTCTGGTGCACTAAAGACTTTGACACTCCGGATTTTGTATAGTGTATACTAATTTTACATTGCGGAGTATTCAGTAAAGTTTAATCCAGTGATATTCCATCTATTTTCAATCACGATCCTCTTATTTGTCTAGGCTTCGAACCCCACACCCAGTACGTTTTATGGGGATTCATATTTTTAGAGTCAAGTATGGCGTATCGAGACTTCATGAAACTTACTTGGAAATAGTTACTTCTACCCTAATTTAAAAGGTTTCTCAGATATCGTTACAATGGAACTGGGTTGAGCGAACGGTTAAGGCGTTGGAATTAAGTTTCACTGAACAGGTGTTCGCGTGGGTTCGAACCCCACACCCAGTACGTTATACGGGGATTAATATATTTAGATTCAAATATAGCGTATCGAGTACTTTTTCTCAACTGCACTAAATACTTTTACACTCCGGATTTTGTGTAGTATATCCTAATTTACAATACCGCATTTGTAATTCGTAAAGTACAGGAATATCATAGTCCTTGTAACAAAGTTGTATACGCACAATATATGTTTATCATAAGTCCTACACATTCATGATTTCGTCCTAGTTGAGTTTTAGAAAATATTAAACCGACATCGCGACATCTTTCAAAAACAAAGCCATGATCAATACTTGAGAGATCATTTTTGCTATTTTTCATTGGCATAAGTCATTCTGGACCGCGAAAACACATTGTACGATATAGATGAAACTTAAGCAAATCCTAGGATCCTCATTTTCAAAGTAGCTTAGATCTCGGAATAAGCTCTGACTCGCTATTCTCCTCAAACCATGGACTTATCACGAGTATCACCTTCGATCACTGAAGAAAAGGATGAAATTATATCCGAAGCATATATTCCTTGAGCAGGAATTTTATCATTTACGAACTCGACTTATGATATAGGCCTGTTTCAAATTCAAGACAGTTTCAGTGTTAAACAAAAATGTACCTTGAATACTAACTTTTACAATGTCAAATATTATATGCATCAACGAAGAAACGTCACTTTTACAATGGTTCGGTCTGATTTCTATATTATTCCACTCTCGTTATTGGACTGCGGTGTGACGCTCAGCTATATCTCGATGCCAGGGCTTCAGCATTTATTTTTTCGATGTATTCTGCCCTATGTAGATTTAACATAAGGAAGGTTATTTCACTCATAAAATTCGAAATACGTATTTGCTCGAGTTGAAGCCAAAACGCCTGGACTGAAATTTTACGTGATTTTCGTTAATATCCCACCGGGCTAATTTCGAAATGTAAATTGAAAAACTCAAATGCCGCATAGTAGGACTTCGCAGATTTTCAATATATTTTTGCTATTTTTTCATGGTGATAAGTCATTCGGTACGGTGAAATGTATTGTAGGAAATAGATGAAACTGATACAATTCATCAAGACCCCTGAAAAAAGTACATTACATTTCAGTATTTTATTAGCAGGTAATCGAAATACCACAAACTGCGCTAAAGGCAGGCAGCGCGATCATACACTCTTCATCCAGCTGATTGTAACTAATGTCAAGATATTGGAGCTAAAAAATATCGGAAACTGTAAATTTACGATCAGCAATGATCAGCCATAAAAAATCCAAACTTATAACAGAAAAAAATGTTATTTAGTCACTCACGTCATATTATAGGCTAAATGTGCTAAGATTAAACTAGAATTTCCCTCATTCTTTTCTACACAGCCGCCCATACAGAATGTGATCATTAACAACTGTACCCAGCAATAATCGCGCAGACCTTAATGTTTTTGAGCTGCATAGCAATGAAATCTGTTGACTGCAAGCGCGAGTTCACAACTGACAAATATGTTAGATCGCTCGAAATAATAGTCCCGAGTTGCGTAAAGTTAATGTTCTCCCTGTAGCTGAGATCGAGGTTTTTCAATTTCACCTACGGAAATGAGGTATTAGGAAATATCACTTCGAGAGGCTCTATACTAGATTAGCGCCTAGCTTTTTCCATCACCAATACCTGATGGTGCTGGATAAGTTTACTCAAAATAATCAGAAAATCTTCGGATCCACCACTTTCTTGCAGATTGAGCTCTGTCGAAGCACACTGCTTCATCAGCTCGCAGATTAATGGGATGAGTTTTTCAATGTCGTTGTGTGCTGTAACGCTGAGTTTTCTTATTTCGACCTGAACGAGCGCAAAACTTAACGCATAAAACGCTAAATGATCTATGAACAGCCTAACACTGATCAACTCTGACTATAGTCTATCTAGTAAGGCTATCGAGACTAATGCCTATACCAGTAGCAAATGAGCATTGTTCGCTGCGATACCACCAATTCGCACCTTAACACATTAGTAATACAGAACAATGCGATAACGATAAAGCTGTATCTCAATATTTTACGGATAACATATACTGAAATAGAACGTGAATTTATAATGATCAATGACTACGAGCGGAATGTGCGAAGGCGTTTACCCCAGATTCAAATCCGCGAATTTTATCCAATAGAATCTTGACGAGGTTTTCATTGAGATGACATTGACGAAATTCTAACTCATACACGTGAGATTGGCGAATAAGAGAATTCGCGATATTATTTATGTCCAATTCAGTCATAGTTTGGTGATAGAGCCCATAAGGAATTTTCACTTCATCATGATCCGTAAGTACTAATTCATGGTACATCCTCTTTTCAGCTTGATGATGTAGATTATCATAAAATTATTTACTTTTATAACTCTATATTCTATGACGTAAAAGTAGTATCATAAACGCTATCGGATGATATTCAACGTCGAGCAATTCTTCTCGAATATAAGTACAAGTAGCGATTTAAAGGTGAGTAAGTAAATGTTTGTAGACTATCTCCACCTCTAGCGTTCAGAGACGATGAGTAGAGAAGTACTGAGTACTCAAGTAGGTTTTCCCTACATACAGAAAATACTCGAATGTTGGTGATATAGGATCGTTTCTACTTCAAGACTGTTTCAGTAATAAACAAAAAATAGACCCCTGAATACTAACTTTTTACTTATGCAATAGCGATTACAAAGTAAGTAACTAACTGAATATGTTTGTAGACTATATCTCCACTTCTACCGTTCAGAGATGTTGAGCAGAGAAGTATATGTACTTCTTTAAAGTACTCAAGTAGGTTTTTGTCTACACGTACCAACTGCTCAAGTGTTTATGGCGCAGGAATGATTCATTAAGTATAGCGCAAGCAGGCCAAACCTGAACTTGAGTACTCCAAAATGTACAATTACTTCGCTATGTACTCCTTCCACGTAAAAAGTGGCTAGGTTTTAGACTACTTTATCGTTACTTGACAGTTTCAGTTTTAGATAAAATTTGGTAAGACTTTAAATTTTAAAGTAGTTTGAGCTTACGTTTGTATCACCTTGACAAGTAACATTATCAGACATTCAAATTATATTATCACCTAATACAGAAGTTAACACACGTCAATGTGCTTCGGAATTCACGAGAAATTGCTTACTAAGAGAAGTATATTCTTGTATACACAATAGTGGAGAGAATCTTTAAAATGTAGTAAGCAGGCCGATGGGTATTCGTTGAGTTGTATAAGCATAAAAACATTCCCGCGCGCTCCTAAACCTTTCCTAACCCTAACACCTAATACTAAGACGCGCGGGAATGATTTTATGCTTATACAACTCAACGAATACCCATCGGCCTGCTTACTACATTTTAAAGATTCTCTCCACTATTGTGTATACAAGAATATACTTCTCTTAGTAAGCAATTTCTCGTGAATTCCGAAGCACATTGACGTGTGTTAACTTCTGTATTAGGTGATAATATAATTTGAATGTCTGATAATGTTACTTGTCAAGGTGATACAAACGTAAGCTCAAACTACTTTAAAATTTAAAGTCTTACCAAATTTTATCTAAAACTGAAACTGTCAAGTAACGATAAAGTAGTCTAAAACCTAGCCACTTTTTACGTGGAAGGAGTACATAGCGAAGTACTTGTACATTTTGGAGTACTCAAGTTCAGGTTTGGCCTGCTTGCGCTATACTTAATGAATCATTCCTGCGCCATAAACACTTGAGCAGTTGGTACGTGTAGACAAAAACCTACTTGAGTACTTTAAAGAAGTACATATACTTCTCTGCTCAACATCTCTGAACGGTAGAAGTGGAGATATAGTCTACAAACATATTCAGTTAGTTACTTACTTTGTAATCGCTATTGCATAAGTAAAAAGTTAGTATTCAGGGGTCTATTTTTTGTTTATTACTGAAACAGTCTTGAAGTAGAAACGATCCTATATCACCAACATTCGAGTATTTTCTGTATGTAGGGAAAACCTACTTGAGTACTCAGTACTTCTCTACTCATCGTCTCTGAACGCTAGAGGTGGAGATAGTCTACAAACATTTACTTACTCACCTTTAAATCGCTACTTGTACTTATATTCGAGAAGAATTGCTCGACGTTGAATATCATCCGATAGCGTTTATGATACTACTTTTACGTCATAGAATATAGAGTTATAAAAGTAAATAATTTTATGATAATCTACATCATCAAGCTGAAAAGAGGATGTACCATGAATTAGTACTTACGGATCATGATGAAGTGAAAATTCCTTATGGGCTCTATCACCAAACTATGACTGAATTGGACATAAATAATATCGCGAATTCTCTTATTCGCCAATCTCACGTGTATGAGTTAGAATTTCGTCAATGTCATCTCAATGAAAACCTCGTCAAGATTCTATTGGATAAAATTCGCGGATTTGAATCTGGGGTAAACGCCTTCGCACATTCCGCTCGTAGTCATTGATCATTATAAATTCACGTTCTATTTCAGTATATGTTATCCGTAAAATATTGAGATACAGCTTTATCGTTATCGCATTGTTCTGTATTACTAATGTGTTAAGGTGCGAATTGGTGGTATCGCAGCGAACAATGCTCATTTGCTACTGGTATAGGCATTAGTCTCGATAGCCTTACTAGATAGACTATAGTCAGAGTTGATCAGTGTTAGGCTGTTCATAGATCATTTAGCGTTTTATGCGTTAAGTTTTGCGCTCGTTCAGGTCGAAATAAGAAAACTCAGCGTTACAGCACACAACGACATTGAAAAACTCATCCCATTAATCTGCGAGCTGATGAAGCAGTGTGCTTCGACAGAGCTCAATCTGCAAGAAAGTGGTGGATCCGAAGATTTTCTGATTATTTTGAGTAAACTTATCCAGCACCATCAGGTATTGGTGATGGAAAAAGCTAGGCGCTAATCTAGTATAGAGCCTCTCGAAGTGATATTTCCTAATACCTCATTTCCGTAGGTGAAATTGAAAAACCTCGATCTCAGCTACAGGGGGAACATTAACTTTACGCAACTCGGGACTATTATTTCGAGCGATCTAACATATTTGTCAGTTGTGAACTCGCGCTTGCAGTCAACAGATTTCATTGCTATGCAGCTCAAAAACATTAAGGTCTGCGCGATTATTGCTGGGTACAGTTGTTAATGATCACATTCTGTATGAGCGGCTGTGTAGAAAAGAATGAGGGAAATTCTAGTTTAATCTTAGCACATTTAGCCTATAATATGACGTGAGTGACTAAATAACATTTTTTTCTGTTATAAGTTTGGATTTTTTATGGCTGATCATTGCTGATCGTAAATTTACAGTTTCCGATATTTTTTAGCTCCAATATCTTGACATTAGTTACAATCAGCTGGATGAAGAGTGTATGATCGCGCTGCCTGCCTTTAGCGCAGTTTGTGGTATTTCGATTACCTGCTAATAAAATACTGAAATGTAATGTACTTTTTTCAGGGGTCTTGATGAATTGTATCAGTTTCATCTATTTCCTACAATACATTTCACCGTACCGAATGACTTATCACCATGAAAAAATAGCAAAAATATATTGAAAATCTGCGAAGTCCTACTATGCGGCATTTGAGTTTTTCAATTTACATTTCGAAATTAGCCCGGTGGGATATTAACGAAAATCACGTAAAATTTCAGTCCAGGCGTTTTGGCTTCAACTCGAGCAAATACGTATTTCGAATTTTATGAGTGAAATAACCTTCCTTATGTTAAATCTACATAGGGCAGAATACATCGAAAAAATAAATGCTGAAGCCCTGGCATCGAGATATAGCTGAGCGTCACACCGCAGTCCAATAACGAGAGTGGAATAATATAGAAATCAGACCGAACCATTGTAAAAGTGACGTTTCTTCGTTGATGCATATAATATTTGACATTGTAAAAGTTAGTATTCAAGGTACATTTTTGTTTAACACTGAAACTGTCTTGAATTTGAAACAGGCCTATATCATAAGTCGAGTTCGTAAATGATAAAATTCCTGCTCAAGGAATATATGCTTCGGATATAATTTCATCCTTTTCTTCAGTGATCGAAGGTGATACTCGTGATAAGTCCATGGTTTGAGGAGAATAGCGAGTCAGAGCTTATTCCGAGATCTAAGCTACTTTGAAAATGAGGATCCTAGGATTTGCTTAAGTTTCATCTATATCGTACAATGTGTTTTCGCGGTCCAGAATGACTTATGCCAATGAAAAATAGCAAAAATGATCTCTCAAGTATTGATCATGGCTTTGTTTTTGAAAGATGTCGCGATGTCGGTTTAATATTTTCTAAAACTCAACTAGGACGAAATCATGAATGTGTAGGACTTATGATAAACATATATTGTGCGTATACAACTTTGTTACAAGGACTATGATATTCCTGTACTTTACGAATTACAAATGCGGTATTGTAAATTAGGATATACTACACAAAATCCGGAGTGTAAAAGTATTTAGTGCAGTTGAGAAAAAGTACTCGATACGCTATATTTGAATCTAAATATATTAATCCCCGTATAACGTACTGGGTGTGGGGTTCGAACCCACGCGAACACCTGTTCAGTGAAACTTAATTCCAACGCCTTAACCGTTCGCTCAACCCAGTTCCATTGTAACGATATCTGAGAAACCTTTTAAATTAGGGTAGAAGTAACTATTTCCAAGTAAGTTTCATGAAGTCTCGATACGCCATACTTGACTCTAAAAATATGAATCCCCATAAAACGTACTGGGTGTGGGGTTCGAAGCCTAGACAAATAAGAGGATCGTGATTGAAAATAGATGGAATATCACTGGATTAAACTTTACTGAATACTCCGCAATGTAAAATTAGTATACACTATACAAAATCCGGAGTGTCAAAGTCTTTAGTGCACCAGAATAATGTAGTTTTCCAACTACTTTACAAATTCATACGCTTTTTTTTGGTGCGTTCCAGGATAAATGTAATTTTTCACGCTTTTTTATTTTTATTTTTCAATGAAATTGGAGCTACTGTATATTATTTATCGGCTATATTTAAATTCGGTGTGCTAATGCGTTGAGTTTGAAGCTAAAACATCCTATTTCATGCGGCCAAGAAGACTAGCACCGCGTAGCTGATGACGCAAGCAAGCTCGGAACTAGTTACAAGCATATAATGATGAGGCAGATTAGGATGAATAATTTTTTAAACTCAGATATAGCGTATCAGGACTTCGTGAATTTTTTCGATTAGTTTATATTCCGAATATTATTCGAAACTTAAACTGTTAAGAACTACTAAAAGTGTTATAAAATATGAAAAAGTGTACAAGTAGAATTATTATTATGTCATGAATAAGCGGTTCTCGATACGCTATATTTGAATCTAAAAATATTAATCACCCTAAAACGTACTGGGTGTGGGGTTCGAAGCCTAGAATAATAAGCGGATCGTGATTGAAAATAGAAGGAGGATCACTGGATTAACGTTTATGGAATACTCCGCAATGTAAAATTAGTATATACTACACAAAATCCAGAGTGTAAGAGTCTTCAGTGCATCGGAATAGTGTAGTTTTCTATCTACTTTCTATCTACGATTTTTCTTGCTACGTTCCGGGATAAAATGTAATTTTTCGCGCTTTTTGTTTATTTTTTAATAAAATTAGTATTCATTCTACAAAAACGCCGAGTAAAGGTAAAGTACGAATACAAGTACAAGTTGAGATTTCAAAGTAAGTGGTTATGTTCGTAGACTAACCCCACATCTACGTAACAATTTTTCAGTAAGTAGTTATGTTTCTAGGCTACTTTTACTTCTATTTAACGAGTTTTCGTACAAATCTGCTTACTTTAATACCTTTATATTTTGTGAAGTAAAGAGTAGTTTAAGGTTATGCTTGTATAAACTTGACGAGTGCTATTCGGTATGGAACAACATCAAATTTAGCATACCGAAAAAGATCTACTTGACAAAATTTTCATTTCGTTATGTCCATTAGAGTCGTGTTCATGCGACGAATTTGTCCGACTTACTTGCATGAATTACAAGCTACATAATACACCTAGTTAACACGCGTTGATGTAACTTTCCTCATTTGTATGCATAGCCTACGCGAAATTGGTTACCGAATTTTACGAATAGTTTATATTCCGAATTTTATTTAAAACTGAAACCGTTAAGTACTACTAAAAGTGTTATAAAATGTGAAAAAGTGTACAAGTAGAATTATTATTATGTCATGAATAAGTAGTTTACAAATTTATACGATTTTTCTTGTTGCGTTCCGGGATAAAATGTAATTTTTCGCTCTTTTTTATATTTTATTTTTACTAAAATTAGTATTCATTTTACAAAAACGTCGTGTAAAGGTAAAGTACTTGTACATTTCGTGGTGCTCAAGTATAAGTTTTTAAACTATCAACTTAACAAAATTTTCAGAATAGCGACTTTTGCGTAAAGTTTGTCTTGCATTTAGTTGTCAGCTCTGAAAGCAAGCAAAGTTTGTGGTATTTGCGCAACATCGAAATTTGTGCACTTCACGCTTATCTTATGTCGAAAACATAAGTTAGTTAACAATATTTCGAATCATGGGTATGAATAATTTCTAAAAAACCTAAATATGCAGCATCCAAACTTCGTAAATTTTTTCGATTATTTTTTTTCGTTTCTATCTACTTTAAAAGACTCAGCGTAGAAGTTTCGAAACTCGCATGAATTACAAGCTACATAATACAACTAGTTAACAAGCGAACTTTCCTCATTTGTATGCATAGCCTACGCGAAATTGGTTACCGAATTTTTCGATTAGTTTATATTCCGAATTTTATTTAAAACTGAAACCGCTAAGTACTACTAAAAGTGTTATAAAATGTGAGAAAGTGTACGAGTATAATTATTATTATGTCATGAATAAGTAGTTTACAAATTCATACGATTTTTCTTGTTGCGTTCCGGGATAAAATGTAATTTTTCGCTCTTTTTTATTTTTTATTTTTTATCAAAATTAGTATTCATTTCACAAAAAACGACGTGTTTTGACTTTTGAAAATGAAAAATGCATGAGCTCGACTAACTTTTTACGTAGTTCGAAATCGCTACTTCTATACATTAATTCAAAGTATTTGTCAGTCATCGCAGCACCGCTCATATTGCGCGCTATCTATTTATTTCAAGGATAACGAATTACTCCTGCTTTTATCAGAGGATCCTAGGGTTTGCCTACTAACAGTACTTAGTTTAGATTAATAAAGTATAGTGATTGAAAATAGATCACTGGATTATAGTTTACAGAAAGCTCCACAATTCTATGCGACGTCCTTGCATACCAACAACCTTCGAACTATTCGCCACCTCATAAACACTTGAGTAGGCCTACATTTGATGCGTGTGGGGGAAACCTAGTAAAATTTTCATATGCATTTAGTTTCCAACTCTGAAAGCAAGCTTAGTCTATGATCAATAGCAACTTTGGCGTAAAATCCGTTCTATTTCACTTCATACCTATACGCAGTGCTTTTCAACCTTTTTGAGCTTCATTCGCAGTATATTTGTAAAATAAATTTCATTTGCACAAACTAACCGAATATTGTTATACAAAAAGAAAGAAGAAAATATAACATTTATTTGTTCAGATGTGCAACAAATTGGCTACTATGTATCTTAAGCGAGGGTTGCCATGCGTCCGGAATTTCTCGGACATGTCCGGGATTTCACTGAAAAATCTGCGTCCGGGACCGAGAGGAATTTCTAAAATATGCCTCAATATCCGGAATTTTCAAGGCTTGAAGCAGGCTCAAAAGTCTGTCTTAACTCAACATAAACAATATTATTTTCAAGCAGATTTACGCTTTTCAAAATTGTTCTTCGCGCCGCGCGCGAGTTAATGCAACGTATACTGATATTAGTATGGGCACCAGGCACCACCATCGCCAAAAATGCATTCGAAATAAATATAAATAACCATCATTTACTGAAATAAGTCTGATTGTAAAACCCTTCTCGGCCCAACAAGTTTTTGGGTTTTGTACAAGAACGTCTACTAGTGCTTGGATATAGTCAGGACTTGAAATCTGTTCTGCACTCCATCCCAAATACAGCGTATTATTCACGAGTGAAAAAATGCTTGCTGGAAGAAATCGATTTTGAGAGCTGACAAAAAGGTCTGGGAGACTACAGTATAGACCTATGTCGAAAGGGTGAAAAACCTACTTATTTGTGTTGAGGCTCGCTACCTTATGATACGTTGCTCCAACTTTTTTTTTTCGATTTCCCATTTTCTGTCTTGCGGGTAGGCCTATGTGGGAAGAGAAAATAAACTCACGATACTGTGTGTTCTGCTCTTTAGCTCAATCTAACTTGAAAATTCATAACAGTTTAATACCTTAAAGCAGTTTTTTAGACTACCACCAAAATCAGAGTTTTTGTGGCATCTCGCGACCCGAGCCTCACACATGAAAAGGAATTCATGTGTAATATTACAGTAGGGTTGCCATACGTCCGGAATTTCCCGGACATGTCCGGAATTTCACTGAAAAATCTGCGTCCGGGAGGAATTTCTAAAATATGCCTAAATGTCCGGAATTTGAAGGCTTGAAGCAGGCTCAAAAGTTTTTCGTAAATCAACATAAACAATATTATTTTCAAGCAGATTTATGCTATTCAAAATTGTTCTTCGCGCCGCGCGCGAGTTTGCAACGTATAAGGATATTAGTATGGGCTTCAGGCACCACCCTCGCCAAAAATGCAATCAAAATAAATATAAATAACCATCATTTACTGAAATAAGTCTGATTGTTATCCCAATTATAAGCTAACGGTATATTCATAGAGTTGGTTAAGGCCGATTGGATGCTTCAATCACATACAGTGGCTCCAAATCTTGGGGTCGTCCGCCTTTATCTGGAGATCGCGATGATGATGAACGTAATCAGCTTCCTATGCCGTGTGTACGTTTGGGCAAGCTTATCAAGTTTTGAGCTTTGCCACGGAACATTTTCAAGTGGGAAATGAGGTCGCGAGCATAAAAGGTTTGAAATAACTGGATGTGTAACCTGCTGGTGCATTTTATAGTAGCCTAATATATCGAAGAATCAATATTATCGACAGAATTCATACATAAAATTTAACAGCCAAATGCATATAATAAGTGCCCAACAAGTTACATCGACTACCCTATGGTGGGCCCAATATCAGTGCTTTTTGGGCGGAAGGGGGGAGGGGAAATGTTGTTTCGGACCCGATTAAAACACATAAACAGATAGCCGCACCGACCTAACTGTATAGCAGGGCTGTCAAACACAATCCTGACAGGCCAGACACGGCCCGCCAGATGATTTCATCCGGCCCGTGGAGGAATCTATTGCTAACCCTAGCCAGTAGCAATCACCAGAGCTCACATTACAGATGGCCCAATTCATGACCTATGTTCCACTTCATTCCTGTATGTATAGTGTATACAGTCGATGGGGAATGCTTTGCTAGTGTGACGTCATATTGACGGCCAATGTGTTACAGCTCCTTTTAAAAGCCGCTAGGGGGCGCTAAAGAGTGTCCGGAATTTGCTTCACAAAAATATGGCAACCCTATATTACAGTAGTATTAGGCTTACCATATTTTGGAAATCAAAAAAGAGGACACTTTTTCAGAAATTTGCAACTTGCAAAACCGGAGTGAAATTCTCAAAAACCGGTTAATTTTTCCTCAGAGCTAAAATCACCGTTTTTCACTCCGAAATACCCGCCGGAGCTTCACTTCTGTGCTAATATGCGGCATATCACTCGCAATTTGCTATAAATCTGCCTAAATTTTCAAAAAAGAGTACAAAATCTCAAAAAAGAGGACAAAAGGGCGTCCTCCGAGGACACTTTCAAAAAAGTTAAAAAAGAGGACAAATCCTCTTAAAAGAGGACGTATGGTAAGCCTAAATAGTATGCTACGACTTTACGAACATGTATGACATAAAGAACGCGCACACCACAATTCTATCCAACACAGCTCTACAAAATATGTCTGACGTACGCGATTTCAAATTAGGGTGAATTAAATTCTTCTGCCTGTCGCAGTTGTACTACTGTCTACTCAGATCGCAAGAACGGGACTATTCCGTGCCGACAACGGGACATATCCATATCGAATGTTTATGTCGACGCCAAAACTTTACGTCTTCATGTGACCCGACGCTGAAGTGGTTGGCCTCGAAATGAACATAATTTTTTGCAATAAAGTCAACAAACATTACATGCATATTAGCAGATAGCTCTGGCACGGTGTCGACCCAAAATTATCCCTTTGCGGTCCATACTTTAATGAACCTTGAAGCGGTAAAACTTTGCGTCACAATAACTCGCAAATGTGAGTCTGTAATGATGGTATTTCCTACTATCCCCGTGCCTCGCGCTAATCGAACAGTTATTACGAAGATATGATGAATGTTTAGCGAAAGAAAGCAGAGAGTCAATTTGACGTCATTTTTTCAGCCTGACGTATAGGCTCAGACGGGCTGATATAGGCTACTGTATGTCTGCCACTACACCAGTTTCCAAACCAGGAATTTGGTTACGTAATAATTATAGTGCGAAAATATTAATTCGCTACGGCTTGGGAGAGAAACGATTAGTGGTGCGTCGTAAGTTAAACAAGTTTATACAATAGCGTCGCAACAAGAAAAGTTACGCTGCCCTTGAATTTCCTATTAGGTTTATATGAATTATTCCAGTTCAGAAAAATTACCAATTATTGTTCCCTATTTTCATTCGCACTCATCCGCGATTTTCATTCGCACCATTCGCACCACCTTCGTCATTCGCACTCAACCGGGATTTTCATTCGCCCCATTCGCACCACCTTCGTCATTCGCACTGCAATTTTTTTCATTCGCACCAGTGCGAACCGTCACACAGGTTGAAAAGCACTGCCTATACGTATACCATGTAGATAGTCTATTCGAATAATTCGATGTATAATTGAACTTTCCTTTGCATGATCATTAGGGCTTTTATTTTTTGTTGCAGGGCAACTTTGTTGTAGCCGAAAGCGATATTATCTAGCAACAAGGTTTAAATGACTCGCTTCCGGCGTTTATTGATGATTTAATTAGCCGTATTCTCGTCATGCAAAAATTATGCATGCATTAGTATGAAGCACAGATGAAGCAAAGTGTGCAAGACTGCCTGTAAAAATTGCGCGAAGCAGCGACTCTAATTTCCCGGCTTACAGCAAACAACGACGCTGAAATTCTACTTCGGACGCAGCAAAGTGTGTGAGACTGCCTGTAAAAATTGCGCGAATGTACATTTCTCGGCTTATAACAAATAACGACGCTGAAATTCTACTTCAGATGCAGCAAAGTTAATGCGTCTGTCTATATAAATTGCGCAAAGGTGCATTTCTCGGCTTATAGTGAATAACGACGCTGAAATTCTACTTCAGATATAGCAAATGCGGCAAATCTGCGCGAATAGCTGAATAAATTGCGAAAAGGTGCGACTCTAATTTTTAGGCTTTATTGCAAATACCGATGCTGGAATTGTACTTATGTCACATAGAACTCGGACACTATCGATGAAATTCACTTAAAATTATGCGTAGTTGATCGCGCGAAATGTACGTATAATTTTAATATATAACAATAAAACCGCGAGTGTAAAATAAATTTAAAAAGTTCTACTATACAAAATTTTCGGAGTACCGACTATTTTGGGTAAATTCTGTTACGCGCTTGATTACTAACTCTGAAAGCAAGCAAAGTTTGTGGTATTTGATCAACATGGAAATTCGTGCACTTTGCGTTTAGGTCATGTTGAAAACATTAGTTACTTAACAACATTTCAACTCATAGGTGTGGATAATTTAAAATTCAGAGTATTAAAGTCATTAAGAGATATTACCATCTTTAAATCATGGCTATCTCATTGAAGTTGACTAAATTTACGGCTTCAGAACGCGCTAATTAGTCCCTGTCGTTATAACGCTGGGGTTCGCGTATATGCGGATAAAGTGTTTGTATAATTACAGCCCTTCGCGCGCCTGCGGCTATACTTCGTTCGATTATTTTCGCCTTGGGATTCGCGTATATGCTACTAAGCTCAGTAACCTGTTGCGACTTCGGAACGTGCACATGCGACTGATTTGTTTCCATAGCTCCGAACTTGAGAATCGCTAACCTGCATCTAATCAAAATATGTCGTAAATGTGGAGACCGCAGAAACCGAAACTTGTACACATAAAATCAAATTTAAAAATATTGACGGATGAGTTATCTCCGACCAATAGAGTAATATAACCGCTTATAGTTTAGTGGGGTATTGCTAAAATGTACATCCAAACAATCGTTGCAGAATCTGAATGTTACCAAGGTCCTTATCACATAAAATCATTCATCAGAAGCGTAGGGATTAATGTTTTCAAGTCGCAGCGCTCAAAATCGCATTTCATATTAATTAATTAGTGATGATACATTTCAAGTTATTCAATACATATTGCTAAATACACATGGAAAATCGGTATTGAAATTCACAAAACAATGAAATTTGCTCATAAATACACACGATGTGGCAATGGGCGTCATATAGGTGCGGCAATGGGCGGATGATGTGGCAATGGGTTGGATGATGTGGCAAGGGGTGTCCTATAGGTGCGGCAATGGGCGGATGATGTGGCAATGTAGGCGTGGCAATTAGGGCGACGTGGCGACATTTGATAGAGCTGCGCCAAAGCCAGCTCATCCTACTACTCCTACGAACGCCTGTAAATGTGTGCGACCCATCGACCAAATCTGCATTTCTGAACTTCTTATTTAAGTGCTTTGCATAAATGCATATATTTATTTTCTATTTCCACTAGAAATGGTTTTGACATGCCAATTTAATTCATAACTGAGTAGCAATTTACTTTTGGCTGAGTCGCAGCGCTGACTTATTTGACCTGTGAATAATTTCCACATCTGTTGATCTATGCCACGATCATAGGGACATCTCAAAACACGTCTCATGTCTTACATCATTCACCTACCCAATGCTGTATTTTGTAGAGCGAGAATCCGATTTTCGAGAAGGCGGAGAAAACGTTCGTTAACCCGACCTTCGAAGCTGGAAACGAATACGAATAAACTGTATTTTTTATGTTCTTTTCAGAGCGACAACCCTGCTTACGAAAACCCTACCGCCATCACATACAACCCAGCTTTTCAAGGCATGGGTAACTCGTGATAAAGCTATCTTTTCACGATTAACACCCGATTTTAATTTACTCAAAACCCGAACGGCATGTTACGCAATAGCATCGATTTCTTCCGAATTAGGAAGCACAACTTATCACCCGATGTACTTTGTTGAAATATGCTACCAACTAGGTAGCCGCCCCATACCCAGCACACTTCCAAAAAGTGTATTTTATACCTGCTATATAATGTTGCACACTGCATAGCCTACTGCTGACAGCATAATATATGTGAAATGAAACATTATAAATCGACTCAAAGATAACTCCGATACATGACTAATCTTCAATGGCGTGCTTGAGCGTTCTATATATGCGGGAAGTAGATTGCCATTGAAAAACTTGTGTTGTGATGCCAGGTTTGGCCCATAATATGTCATGAATATTCTAAAGATATTTTGGCCTAACGTCACAAAATCCTCTGCCGACTGCATTCCCGGATATATGGTTTACTTTGGACGTGAATGCAATGTTGTTCTTATCTAGTATTCGATATAAATGACCCAATAGTGAAAATTATCGACACCACACGGGCGAGAAAAACTTGCATTTCGAGGATATAACGCGAGTATCTTTGAGACAGAAGAAGTACGTGCTATAACAGTATTAACATGTGCCTTACAATCAGTAGACGAATTACTGCTATGAACCATAGCAGTTCCCATAGCAACCTCCGAAGAGAGGTGTTTCATCTTTAAAATTCAATTTCGTATCGCTATTTGATCGCTGACTTTATTGAGTATGATGTGTATGCCTGATAAATATATATCTGGTCTATATTTCCACTTTTCCAATGAAACTGAAGCGACTTTCTTCTTGTTCCAGCACTTTTAGATGCGGATATAGCACGATGCATGTGTAGATTTTTTGTGTTTTTATACCTTACGCCTGACTAAAGTAAGGATTAGAGATTTTCTGTATATATTCATATCTGCTTTGTTTGTGGCCATGGGGGCAACATTAATATGTATTCACTGAATCGTGTTCGTTGGTACCGTAAGAGATTATTTACTGATTGTGGACTATATGAAGATATGTAAACTTGTAAGATAGAGTTTCCTTTTATGCATTTTACCAACTGTATATACTATTCATCCAACTATTCTGTGCGATACAAGATTAACACAGCGGATTCGGCTACAAAATCAATACGTCATCGTTTGCTGCAATGGACGTAGGCCAACCAATTTATCTATGGTGTTTAATCGAAGAATTGTGAGAATTGAGGAGTGAATTTAGGATTTTGCTGGTGTTAAAATGTGTGTTTATTAGTTTGTAAATGATTATGCACTACGAATCCTCGTTCCTCTCAATTTTGTGCGGCAAAACATGCTGAAAATACGTATTTATGTGGTAGCCCTTAAATATCGCTAGTTGATGCTATCCGCCACTAGTTCTTCAATACGTGCCACTGTTTATTTAATAGCTCGCTGTGCAATGTCCATTATATATTATACATTGATGGTGAACAATGTTCAATTGTATATGCACGGGTTCAAATTCGACATCTCTATGATTTCTCCGAATGTAATATGTTTGTGATACAGGAAGAGGCCAGAGGGCATTTAGGGACATTCGCACGGACCATGGCTTGTTGGCTGAATGCTGTGATGCTACAATACTCCACAAATTTGAATAACTTCAAGGAAATGCAGTATTTCCGATATACCAGTGGTTCTTTAAGCTTTACTACCAACCAGGGGGACACTCACGCTAATCGGCAAGCCTATGAGGAACCTCAAATTTTCGTCGAGTCCTAAACACAAAAATCGATCACAATACACACGTAATAATAGACCGACAGGTGTACAGGAGGCATGTAAAACATCCAGTCCGCGATACAATGGTGGATATGTGACAAAAGGCTTGAATTATCCTACACATTCTCTCAAATTTAAGAAATACTTCTTACTAAATGATCCTGCAAGACATCAAATGTCGAGCATGTTTGTTCTCTGCCGGCCTTTAAAATAAGAAAAATTCAAGATATCCTACGTTTACTTTTAGGCTTATTGTGTAGATTTATCATAAACACAATCACTTAGCCTACAATGAGGTCACAATGAAGTAGGAATCGGTCAAGTGGGGGAGGAATAACGTTTTAAGGACCCTGCTTGGTTATATCCAGTTATGTTCGTGCATTTACGTTCAGTGTTGTTCAACTCCTAATTTCTATAGGACTAGTAATTACCGCCAATCATTATTTCCTCGTGTGTCGTGCTTGTATTTATACCCTGTGTTCTGTTGTCTCGTGGTCTTTCATTTAACTGAACTCTGGATCGTGTCGCCTGTCTTGAAGTTATTCTGCTGTTAATATATACTGATTTCCTATTGCAACCTCGTCGTATTGAGTTATTGTTCAAACAAGATCTAGAACATAACAATTGGTGTCAGAAGTGGGATTCGAACCCACGCCTCCATTCGGAGAGCCCAAAGTTTTGTACCCAGTCAATCCCACCATGGCGGAGGGTGCACCAGTGTCCCACTGTGTCGGCAACGGAATGCCGTTGATGCTGGAGTTGATCCAGAGCTGGTTTCCTACGCGTCGATATAGTTGATCGATGTCGCAGGAGAGGAGTGGCACTGAGCAGAAATTGACGGATGTGACCTGTTGCGTGATACTAGGTTTGGTAGACATGCACACAGGTTTGATATGACCTTTACGACCACATTTCTGACATACTGCATGCCGATATTGACAGTCTTTTCTCTGGTGATCGATGAAACAGCGGCTGCAGGATTTCAGTCTTTCGGGGAAGTTGCCTTGGTTTGATTTGGAAGGTTTCTTCCCCTTCTTATAACTTCCCGTCATTTTGTTGAGAAGGCATAAGAACCAACTCCAACCACGCTTGATTTCAGCTGGCAATAATACAGCCACACAGGAAGTTGCTCAGCCTCAGCAGTCGCAAGCTGAGCAACCATTGGTTAGGAACAGGGCACAAGATCCTGCAGCTATAGTCCTGCCCGTACGTCGGGTAGACGTTATCCTCTTAGGAATAGGAAACCCACTGATTTCTATAGAGCTACGTAAATGTGGGCAACCCTCTAACTTACAGGGGAGGACTGTTATGTTCGTGCATTTACGTTCAGTGTTGTTCAACTCCTAATTTCTATAGGACTAGTAATTACCGCCAATCATTATTTCCTCGTGTGTCGTGCTTGTATTTATACCCTGTGTTCTGTTGTCTCGTGGTCTTTCATTTAACTGAACTCTGGATCGTGTCGCCTGTCTTGAAGTTATTCTGCTGTTAATATATACTGATTTCCTATTGCAACCTCGTCGTATTGAGTTATTGTTCAAACAAGATCTAGAACATAACAATTGGTGTCAGAAGTGGGATTCGAACCCACGCCTCCATTCGGAGAGCCCAAAGTTTTGTACCCAGTCAATCCCACCATGGCGGAGGGTGCACCAGTGTCCCACTGTGTCGGCAACGGAATGCCGTTGATGCTGGAGTTGATCCAGAGCTGGTTTCCTACGCGTCGATATAGTTGATCGATGTCGCAGGAGAGGAGTGGCACTGAGCAGAAATTGACGGATGTGACCTGTTGCGTGATACTAGGTTTGGTAGACATGCACACAGGTTTGATATGACCTTTACGACCACATTTCTGACATACTGCATGCCGATATTGACAGTCTTTTCTCTGGTGATCGATGAAACAGCGGCTGCAGGATTTCAGTCTTTCGGGGAAGTTGCCTTGGTTTGATTTGGAAGGTTTCTTCCCCTTCTTATAACTTCCCGTCATTTTGTTGAGAAGGCATAAGAACCAACTCCAACCACGCTTGATTTCAGCTGGCAATAATACAGCCACACAGGAAGTTGCTCAGCCTCAGCAGTCGCAAGCTGAGCAACCATTGGTTAGGAACAGGGCACAAGATCCTGCAGCTATAGTCCTGCCCGTACGTCGGGTAGACGTTATCCTCTTAGGAATAGGAAACCCACTGATTTCTATAGAGCTACGTAAATGTGGGCAACCCTCTAACTTACAGGGGAGGACTGTTATGTTCGTGCATTTACGTTCAGTGTTGTTCAACTCCTAATTTCTATAGGACTAGTAATTACCGCCAATCATTATTTCCTCGTGTGTCGTGCTTGTATTTATACCCTGTGTTCTGTTGTCTCGTGGTCTTTCATTTAACTGAACTCTGGATCGTGTCGCCTGTCTTGAAGTTATTCTGCTGTTAATATATACTGATTTCCTATTGCAACCTCGTCGTATTGAGTTATTGTTCAAACAAGATCTAGAACATAACAGTTTTTGACCTATAAAACAGTAGATTTTGACCTAAAAATCAAAATTTTGACATTTTATTTACCTTGAAAACCCAATTTTTACAAAATTTTGACCTAACGTATACAAATGAGGTGTTTTCCCTCATAATTTTAGAGTTGTTGTACTACTTCATCATTTCTGGTTGGAACTGTCTCTCTTTACGAAGTAGTTTGGCCTTGAAAAAACATTTTTGACTCAAACACTGAAAACATTTTATATGACAAAACTTTATTTAATCGAAATCTGACCCTATGAAGAATTCCAGTAGATAAATCACGTATTATGGTAGAATTAATTGGAATTTGTTGTAGTAAAACGAAGGATACTTTCCTACATTCTTGCGTGGAAAGTGTCTGTCCTTACTAAGTAGCTTGCCAAGAATGCAGAAAGAACGTTCAGCAGCAGCAGTTGTTCGCTGTCAACACTGAAGTTGTGCGTACACTGCTGGTGACTCACCGCTTGTTGCTTCATTCTGACAATGGTGTCTACATCACAATTTTTCATCATGCGCTTCTTGTTATAAGAACCATGCAATACATAGGATGATTGTTAAATTATTGTGCTGTTTTGGTTTGCAGCTATTTCCGTTGGTAGCACTGCAGACATGTGACATTACCGTTGTTGATGTGGCCATCGAGAGTCCACCATGCAACGTAGAAATTCTGAAAACAATTTTCTAGCTACATAATGTGTGTAAAAGTGTTGGTAGGTATTGCATAGTTGCTACTGGATAGTTAAGATATCAGTGAAGTGCCCGCGTGCGGCATGCTACATTGGGTTGGGTTAAATGTACTTGGAAATTGGACTGAAATATTGGAAATCAGCGGTCAAGTAACGGACCGACGGGTTTTTCTATCCATTTACCTGTAGCTAGTGCGCACCGTTAGTTTCAATTCACTTTGAAATTCATCAGATCTAACATCACGAGATTGCAATACCGCAAAATCATACCGAGAATTCGAAACATTATGATAAAGTCCATCAACCAGACTCCCACGCTGCTGACCCACAAACGCAGAAAGTGAAGAAGCTTACAAACTTAACTAAACAAAAAGCGCAATTGATCTGATGCATACGTATGTATGTATTAATGTGCACAACACAGTGGAGCTTATCGCCTATTTAGGCCTTGTGCTCCACGACACGAATTTCATAATGTTCAGAGGTCTTTGCTTTTTTGTAACCTTGGGAACGTCCTTCAATCTCTCTTCCAGTCATTCTTCATTCACTCTCGCTCCCATGCGTCCCCATCGTGGTCATTGCTGCCGACTTGTAGCACGGCTCACTTTCATTCTGGGCTTTTCAGTGCACTACCGTATAGTAGCGAGGTCAGCGATGAGGAGCCCAGAGAAGCCTCCGACACATAGAAGTCGGTCAGAACCTGGATTCGAACCAACGTCCATTGGTGTCGATACTGCAGTGTCTAACCAACTGCGCCACTCGCTTCTGATGCATACACATTGTGAGTTCCCGCTTACTAATGTGTTTTATGAAATGAGTCTCTTGCACGAGCCAAAAGCACGAGATTATATAGTCAAGCCATAATAAGAAAATGTCATACAGTGTGCGCGCTATGTATTAAAGCAGGGGTCGGCAACCTTTTGCTAGTCGCGGGCCAAACTTCGGGTGTACAACCCATTGGCGGGCCGGATGTTTTCTTAGTACTATATTTTACGCTCACTTCGGTATATTATCCTACATTGCTGCAATCTCAATCATACCAATCCGAAGACACATGTATTTACACTTCAACGACACAGAATAATTGTGACAATTAACGCAGCTTGCTCTGTGAAAGGTTTTCAACTTCTGGCAACAAGTCAGATGAAACAAGAATCAGACCCTATTAAAAATGGACGTCCGAAAGACGTAATCTTAGCTTGCTCTTCGTGAATTTCAATGTTCAAAACTGTTGTTCACATGCGTACGTGCTTCCAAAAATCGATGCAATTTCTTTTGCATTGCTGGTCAAGCTGGGATAAAGACCAATTTCAAGAACGTACTCTTTGTCAAAGTCATGCAGCGATATGCTCTTTATATGAAATTTGTCATTCAATTCAACTGCATCGCATTTCAGAAAGGCCCATTTGAAATTTTCAGGCAATGGTATTGGCGTCCACATTAAACAGAGTACTGAATAGTGAGAATTCATTTTGTAGAGAAGGAATGTCGGAAAAGCGGTTGAATATTCAGTAGTTAAATTTCGTATCACAGTTACAAATGTAATGTTGGTACTAGGTTTTCTCTCCTCCAGTATAGGAAAGTGAGCATAATTTTCTTTGTACTGTTGACATTTACAGAGTCACAGATTTGTTTTGAATACGCCTCAACATCTCATGTATGTAGTTGTTTTCCCCCTGAAGTTGCAAGTTCAATTTGTTCAGATGTGACGTTAAATGTACCAGGAAAGCAAGATGAGATACCCATTTTCGATTACAAGATTACGAGTCGGCGATATTTGTATTTTCGAGGAAAGTTGCTATTTCATTTCTCAGTTCATACACTCGTGTAAGCATAGCTGCTCGACTCAATCAGCGAACATGACAGATATAGGCCTACATGACATCGCCATATTGATTCTCTGCTTCTAGTAATATCTGGCGTAACTGATTCAGTTGATGAGACAAAAATCATATTAACAGTTTTCCCCACTGTGGCCAAAACACTATTCATTTTTTTGTCTTGGCACACAATGCCTTCTGGAAAATCAAACCATAGACAGGCTAACTAGCATACGGAGGCTAGTTATCTATAATTGAATAGTTTGAGATTCCGTCATTGCGTCTGAGATGCTCCAAGCGTTTTTGAAGCAAAGGAAGAACACCTTTATTGTCACACCCCGTTAGAGTGATTAGCCCTTTGAAAAAGCATGAAGCACCTTCGGTTGCGAGATACACCCGATTGATAAGCACTGATCCAGTCTAGTTTATCTCCATCTCCTACTTCAACCACCTTCGTTTTATGGCGTAACAATAGACTAATACGATGTAGGCTACTATTATATCGTAGCAATGCCGCATTTTTTTCATGCAGCGCTGCACTGCAGATTGAAACTCATTATGAAGCGGCGGGCCGTATTCTTGTGATAACTAATTATTATGTCGCGGGCCGGACGATTTCGCTTGGCGGGCCGGATCCGGCCCGCGGGCCGTAGGTTGCCGACCCTTGTATTAAAGGGACACTGCCCTCTAAAAATGATGTGGTCTCAAATTGAAAGGCGGAACGAAATAAAAATGTAGGCCGCAGCGGTTTTCTTCAGAACGCCATCGTAATGGAGCTGCAATTTATTGAAATTTTGATAGCAACTTTACGCTCCAGCAGTCACGCATGGATCAAACGTTATATAGTTGTCAGCCGATGCTATGAAGGAAATATGTCGCACAAATTATTCGCAGCTACTACAATCAAAAAACCTTTTATGTATCGTCGATATGTGGACGACACCTTCGTCATCTGCCATAACGAGGCAGAATTTGAGGATTTTCTGGCTAACTTGAATGCGCTACATCCTGCATTGAAATTCACATTTGAAAAAGAGTGCGACAGCTCGTTACCGTACTTGGACGGGGTATTAACATCGTTACTTCGGTGTACCGGAAACCAACATTTACCGGACAATATCTGCGTTGGAATTCGTTCTACCCAAACCACCGTAAACTGAATTTAATTGGAACATTGGTACATAGAGCATTGATGATCTGTTCGGATGTAAAATTAAACTCAGAACTCGAATATTTCCGGAAATTTTTTATTGATAACGGTTACCCGGAACATATCATCAAGCGCTATATGGACAGAAAACTCAACAATGCCAATGCCAGCAATTCCCAATACACGAACGAACGCCCTGGGAATAATGTATACATACGTTTACCGTGTTTGGGTCCCATCTCTTCTCGTTTTGAGAAACAGTTGGTCTCCGCCATGTTCGAATGCGGCAGGTTGGCGGTTTTCACCTCGCGCGCAAACGTAAATGAATCGGTGGCACAGTGCGAGCCATACAATGAACGCACTGGTTCTAAAATATCAGTCAGCCACTTCGCGAGCTTGTGCTGAGCCGATGCAATCATGGAAAAAATCGGCCAAACGGGCACGTTGGGCTTGTGCGTTTTCGGAAGTCCATACATTCGGGGCCTCTGCGTTCCGACTGGCCTGATGGACGCGTAAATCAGGCGGAAAAGTCGGCGCTGCATCCGTCTTTCAATCTTCGCGGTATCGTCAAAATCAGCAGCGGGACCCAGTGCCTTGAATTTCGATTCATCGCCCAGTACTGAGTTCATTTTTAGGATGTAATCCTGTTTGTTCAAGATAACAACACCAGAACCTTTGTCGGGTTTGGTGATGTGTATGTTCGGATTCTTTCGCAATGCTCTAATTGCGCGAAAACACTCCTTGGTCATTAAAAAGTTCGCCGAATCGATGGGACAGCCACAGTAGGCATGTGCCTAATCGGTCAATCTCGCTTTGAGGGCAGGTAAATTAGCAGCGGAGCTCGGCTTGCGATGATGTAGTTGTGCCATCAAGACTTCAAATTCAGCGAATATCTTTTCACTTTTGACGTTAGTAGGTGGCAGATAGAAGTTGAGTCCATGGGACAGCACAAACTCTTCAGTGGACGTGAGCTTATAGTCCGATAGATTCACAATGTTTTTTTTCCGTCGGGACTAACGTTATGACCAAGGCGTTGGGCAACTAGACGGCTCACATTCCGTTCATTCCTAGCCAAATTCTCTTTTTCTTTGATGCTATCAATAGATGCAAGATACCGCGAGAGTCGGATCAAGTCAAAAAATGAAAGAAATTCACGGATTTCCTTCTGAAGTGATCGACATGTACGATGTAAAGCAGTGATTCCCAAGCGCGGCCCCGAGGGCCGCATGCGGCCCTCAGATAGCTTTCTTGCGGCCCCCAAAATATATTAAGAAATCGATTTATAACAAAAAATAAAATTTATATTTATGAAATACTCTTGCTTGGCTTGACCTCTGTGGTTTATAATTACAGAATTGCATGAAAGTTGTGAGTATAGACTGCTAACGTTACGTCACTGCTGTTTCAATACAATGTGCCCTTACTTTCCAGTTGAACGAGCAGTAGCTATAGGTATAAATAGGTATTGTTAACTTTGAAAACCGGAGGAAAATCCTGAAAAATGGTAAATTTTTCCCACTTCGTGGTCGCTAGACTAAAAGAAGAAAAATAGGCTCAACTTCCGGAAAATACAGTTCTTCTTTCAGGTGGTTGACTGAAAAGGAGATCGACTTTCCGGTCCACTTCCCGAAATAGCCGCCGTAGTGTTTCCACAGTGATGACTTAATGTATATCAGTCGAATTTGGCCCTATAGGTAACCAAATCTTCAAAATAGAAGACAAAAGTTCAAAAAAGAAGACATTTGGGCGTCCTCCGAGGACACTTTAAAAAAAATCAAAAAAGAGGACAAATCATCTTAAAACAGGACGTATGGTAACCCTATGATAACTAGATGTGCAACATGTGACTCACGGTTGAATACGCCGAGATGTACACTGCTTAGTCGGCTTAAAGCAGCATAATTGGTAGTCCTTTATTCAGGGCCGTAACTGCCGCACCCTAAACCCCCCAATTGAGGGGACCGAGCTCGAAGGGGGCCCAAAATTATTTCGTGAATTAGCATAAATTATAAAGTATTTTTTGAAAATCTATGTAACTTCTTCAAAAATTTTTCGCGCTGTGCGCGATTTCAATTATTATTGGGTACTCTTCCCCAAGAAAAAATACGCAAGATTTATAAAAATGGGCATATCAGCGTTGGCCATGACCGCACCACACCGCACCAAGACATATAAAGTTTTAGGCCATGTAACATGTGACTCCAAGAAGTGCCGTTACGTTCCTGCCAACGGGAATACCCCCGGAGATGTTTAATTCCTATTGAGGGGGCCTATACCTTTTCAAACACACCTCACTCAGCTCTGCCGGTAAATCAGATTACGTGAACAGAGACAAGATGAAAATTGATAGCAATACATGCAATTCCCGATCATATTAACCGATTCAGTCATGAAATTAAAGAAATTTCTCGCGCTGTTCTGCAAATCTGGGACTGATACTGTGATCCAATAAGGTGTGTTTCTGTGGACTGAAGACTGCAATCGTACACCACAATAGAACACTACCTCTCGTGATTTCACACGCAATCATTAAACACACCATCGTAAGTGTTTGTCCAGTTTGTCTGGTGACATTTCGAAACGACCATCGCCACCAGAGATCGGGGTTGCTGTCGTCACATCGCAGAACATTTTGAAACGGTATCACCACAAGGCTATTGACGTTGGTTTCAGTTGGTCATGTCAATCCGTTTCACAATCAACCGTTTTTCAATTCCCCACACCATAGTGTTCCGACACAGACATGATGCGACGGAGGAAATAATAAAACACGGAAGGCAAACTTTGGTGCTATTTGACATGGATTTTACACCCGATGAACCTCACATTCGAGCGATGCGTTGGAATGACGCTTGTATTATTGACGTCGAAGGAAAAGAAATTTATCGATTTCTCGGATTCGTACATATTCAACAAAAACCTGGGTATACGGTTGTGCACGGTTCGCATATTCGACTGTGAACGCTCTATTGGTATATGCTGTATAGTTCACTTTCACCATCAATGGTAGTCGTGCGAATAACCATATTATGGTTCCATGTTTGTGTGTCTGTATGTCATGCTTCAGATTGAATTTACAGACTCAGAGTCATTGCAATGTGTCTTATTGGTACGACATTGTTATCGGGAGTACTTGATGACATTCGATCTGCATCAAATTACCGGCTATGATAATGTCTGTGGATCGAAGGCTTACTCCCTGATGTTTGTATACCAACACATTGCATGCAATGTCACACACCTCCATTTACGCGTATACTTGTGTAGGCAAACAATCGCGACGTATGTGTGGATGGTATTTTTTCGTGGAAACACGGGGTGTAACATGTTTACTTGAATATTGGTCGTTGGGTCATGAGTGAATACCCGGATCCGATCACATATCCGGTTTCAGCTGACTGGAGCGACATGTATTGACCAATAAAGACACAATATAGTAAACATGCGGGAGAAAACTCAACCCCAATTTGTTAGCGCGGTGGGAAACATAAATTCAGCCGTTTTCCGAACACCGTACCAACCATCGTCGAAGGGGTGTTTTATTCAGACATTTTGACTCTGGAAAATCCAAAGCACGAACCCGGACATCACAGACCTATCGAAACCTATTGTCCCATTTCCAAACATACAGGTCGATGTACAACAACACATTGCATGTGGGTAACTGAGGATTTTGATGGGATGCACCAGAACAAGTGAATATGCGATTATACAAATGTATCGGAGTCGTTGTTGGTGTATATTTTGTCACTGTTCGTTGTAACAATATACAAAAATATCAAATTGTCCGGTGAGTTTGTTAGTTTTCAAAACGAAAATGGTATTGTTACCTAGGGAAAAGATAGATTTCCAAGTGGAAACGGTATTGGTACTCAGTCAAATGATAGTTTTCCAAACGAAAAGGGTTTGTTACCCAGGGAGAAAATATATTTTATATTTCCAAAAGAAAATGATTAGTTACTCTAGGTAAAAGTATTTCTCCAAGTGAAAATGGTTTGTTAGTATGGGTAAACGCCAGATCTCCAAAGGAAAATGATATTTTTACTCAGGTAAACGGTGGATCGCCAAGTGAAAATGGTCTGTTGCTCAGGGAAAAGATAGATTTACAAGTGAAAACGGTATTGTTACTCAGCGGAAAAATATATTTCCAAACAAAAAAGGGTTTGTTACTCAAGGGAAAAATATATTTCCAAACGAAAATAGTTTGCTACTCTAGAAAAAAAAATAGATTAGCAAAAGAAAATGATATTGTTACTAGGGTAAGAGGCGTGTGTTCAGTGTCATTGGTATTGTTAAACGTAGTTGTCTAGTTGTACAATATACTTGTCGTGAGTATACAATTACGAAGGGAGAGAATGAAATTACTATTATGAGTGTCAGCAGGTTGTTGTATGTAGATTTGACAGTAACCCTATCATTCGCATATGACAACACACAATCATGTAACTAACTTGTTCGGTCTCGATCAATCCAAAAGAGATGATTCGTTTTTTGAAACCGTAGCGAAGACCACATGTAAATGTATGCGATAGACTTCTATCTCCTTACATTCAGTCGTGTCGTGTCCCTTTTAATACGGATCCCCACATGTATGACATGCACACACTAACGCCGTAAACAGAAGTCGATGATTTTGATTAATAAAAATATTTCTTGACTACATCGAAATGTCTATGTTGTAGAAAGTAAATACTTTTATGGTGTTGTGTGTTTAATGAAAGCGATTGGTTACAAGTATGTTTTTGGCGAAATAAAATTTATTTTTCTGTATGTGGCAGTTTGTGAGGAAATGAAAATAGATTCGTGGTTTTAATTGGATTGCGCTGTTTTGATGTATGCTTCAATGGGGAGGCTTGACGCTGAAAAACAATTCGATTCACAAAGCATGACAATTGCAAAATTTGTCATTGGCGTGCAAAGGGTTAGGAACATTTTAATACAGCTCCATCTACTGTTTGTTGTGAGGACAATCATGTGATGACTCAGCACTTTTCGTTAGCAAAGTATATTGATCTGTGTGTAAGATTTGAGAGTCGTTACTAGAAAACATATGTACTCTGTTGTTGGAGTAGCTGGTTTATTGCTATGACATTGACAGAACCCTCGGGAAGTGAGTATGCTTTTCTTTCACGAAAGTTTACGCGGCTCCGTTGTAATAAATTTGTGTTAACTAAACTCGGATGGATACCGCAATTGTGTTGGACTTACACATGGTATTCGCATACTGCACACATACAAACTTTTGTGTAAACAACTCTGATGTTTTTGTTAGTACTAGTTCTGTGTTGAACTATTTGATTATTAAGATACATGGATAACCATTCAGACAATAAAGTTCTTGCGACATCGAAACAGTTTGAAAGCGCGACCAATCATTGTACAGGTTCGTAGCATGGGAATATCAAGCGAATGTTTTCGTGTGTCATGAATAACTTTCATATACACTTAGTACGAAATGAGATGCGTGGAATAATAATTAGTGTCCTACAAAAGTAAAACTTGTTGTGTTTGATTGCATACTTTTTTATCATTGTTTGTTGTAGTTTTGAAAGACGGGTGAGTTTACATTTAAATATAGTAAGCGGAACAACTCAAGTAATAAATTTTACTCGGTTGAAAATCGACTCGTTTGAAAACACCGATCAATGGAGTAACAGTATCAATATGAGTGGTATATTATTTTTCGCGAGATGCACCAATCTTCTAAGCGTAACTTGTCAACAATTTATCATGTCGTAGAAAAGTCGGTTGTCACGAATTCGAAACAAATGTACTTCGATTATCACGATGATGGAAATTACGATCAACAGAGTATTTCGAAGTGGTATGTTCAGCAATCGCTAAATGACAAAAATATCAAACTGTGCATACAACTCGGTTGATGCAGTTACAAATCGGATGTAAGCTTGATTTACAGATGACAGCCTGATGATGTAAAGCTCAACCACTCCAGTGTGTTTATTGCAAAGTATTTGACACAAACAAAATATTGAATGAAGACCCACACCTCGGTTTCATTACCAAGCGAGTGAAATTGTTTTCCGTGTCTTGGTTGTTGTAGATAACTATTTGGTATGATATCAGTTGAGTGTGTGACAATTCGTACCTGTCGAGGTTTAATGTTTAACCATATCGAAATGAATCCAGAAGACACGAAGTATACATTGATCACAATAGAATCGATGACGATGTTAACCACATAGAGTGTGTTTGTGTGAAAGTCATTTCCAATACGGTTACTTCGATCGGTATTAATTCCATGTCATACAAAAACCATTGTACAGTTTCATAGTATGGGAATATCAAGTCAAGTTGATTATTTTTTGTGTGACGAAAATATCTTGTATTGATATTGCACACTGGTTTCAATACCCAAGCGAGTGAAAATTGTTTTCTGCTGGAAAGATATGAATTGTATTTAGAAAAAACGACCCACACCGATTAAGCGACGCTGTTTAATATCCAATGAGTGAGTGAAATTTCTTAGGGGTTTGATTTAGTAAGTTAATGGCCGGTGATTCAATCACATACAAGTATATGGTCTTTTAGTGACTGAGTATTGTGACGACATTTACTTTGACGAATGACAATGGGAAAATTTCCAATTTCTCTGATCGTATGCGTTGCACAAATAGTTCTAGTATGCAATCAGTGAACATCATACAAATTGACAACGACTTTCAGTAGTTTGGTTAGATCAGTGGTTCCCAACCTTTTTCGACCGATCGCCCCCTTTTCAAGGTCAACACCGATCATCGCCCCCCAAATTTTGTGCACCGATAATTGGGCATACAGACTGTAATCACCGGCGGGTTGACTAAAAAAAAAAAAAAAGGTCATCTTTCTCCGCTCAGAGCTGAAAATAACGTTTTTTCTCTCCAAATTGCTAGGTGGATGACTAAAAAAAAAGGTCAGCCGTTTTGACGCGTCATCGCACCCCTATCGCCCCCTTCGCTATTTTCGCCCCCCATCGCCCCCTTTGTCCATTTTCGCCCCCCTATCGCCCCCTTCGTCATTTTCGCCCCCCTAGATCGCCAAATCGCCCACGTTGGGAACCACTGGGTTAGATGATGACAATTATTCTGGAGGTTCAAATCGATATCACTACTATGAGCAGCAATACAAACACATTTTCTGTAGATTTCAGTGTAGCACATACTGTGATTTTATTATAGATATGAGTTTTGTATTAACCAAGTCTGTTGAATAGGATGTATCCAACAAGCATATACCCCTATTTACTTGTTTGCTGATCAAAGTCTTGGAGTGTGACCTCGTAATGTTTTACATTTGACGCACTCGACAGAGAGTGTGAACAGAGTTTGGCCCGGAGTCCAAAGTGATGTATTCGTACTGTGTAAGGTTCGTATGTTTCAATTCACTGTCACAGATTATGACAATAAAGTATTGTATCGGTTGTTGGTCAGCAAACGAAATTGTTGTTTCATCTTTAGTCTTGGTAACTGGAAACAATTACATTTGTAAAATATTTTCTGATATCCGCGATACGCAGAGTGATTTGTACCAAGGTGAATAATTTTCTAATCAAGAACATTTCAGACAAGTATAGTTTTACAACTCAACATGTTAATAACCATGGTAGTGAAAAGTTTGTTGCTGCCATATTAACCTTTACCACAACATCGGGTCTAATTAATGCGAATAATTTAATAATCAAGTCATGATCAACTATTACATATGTCAAATCAATGTATCAATACTTATGTTTACGGCATGATAATTTTCAATATAACACCAGCGTTCGATTGTGAGAAATGAATTCCCAACTACGTTGTTCAGACTTTCAAATCTCGTATACTCAAACATATTATGTTAATCTCAAGTCGCCTGCACCGAGTAGTAATTACTTTTGTCTTTCAAAATATATCGAGTAATAATTACTTTGTCTTGCAGAATATACCGCGTAGTAATTCCTTCATCTTACTGAATAGTAACGACTTTTAAAGTTGAATAAAAAAGACGCGTCGTAGGTATATGAATACAACCGAACTTGTTATGGATTTTAGGTTTCAGTATCGGTATGGACTCGTGTATGCTTGGCTGTTTTTCATACTGATACTGTTTGAGTTGGTCGGGTAAGTTACAAACGGACGCACTTGACAATGTTTTGTGGTTGACTTTTTGACTATGGTAAGATGTCGAGACGTAATACTATTTCCGTACACTCAATTACAACAAAACATAACCGGATAACTTGTTCAAAATTTCTTTTGTTGCAAATCAATATGTGAATAATCAGCTATTGCGACAAGTGGAAATGTCGTGCTGAAATTGCGAGCGGGAACAGTAGGCGCTTGTGTAAATGCGAAGACAGCGAGAAGGTGATCGTGTGAATAAATTAATCTGAAATACAACGGAGGGAAAGTTTGCGAGCATGTCTGACAAGTCTACTTCAAATCGCGATATGACAAAGTAGGTTGAAATATTTCGATTGCAATTTAACTCATCGCATTGCAACTCGATCGCGTTATATGCAAGCGGTTGTCAAGTTGGAAATGTTTACAACAATGGGCGATATTTCATTGATTGATTCTATTCTGTGTATTAACACATTAAAATATCGCGATAGTATTTACTGAAACTCTATTTGACAAACGGAAAACCGGATCGCGAATAGAGTTGTAATGTTTCATTACTTGTTTCAAATCATTGTGCGTATAATATCGAAATGGGACTGGAGAAAGATGGTAGTCATGTTTGTCAATCCTATTTCAATTCACACTACGCCAAAGTCAAAGTATTTCGTTTCAGATTACCTCAATTTACCTATAGAACATCTCGCGAATGGATTCCAACATCGTGCTATAACTGGATCGCTATGTCTGATGCATTATCCTGTCAGCGACGTAGGGTTTTACAATTATATCACATCTTTTTGAATAAGCATCAACTTCGCAAATGATTAGGGTTGGATCAGAAATAAGTGAGAATTTGTCGGTATTCGAATCACCGTCTGCGACGGTTCTGTTATTCGTTACTTATTAAATCTTACCAGTGAAATCCAGTTCTGTGACATCCTGATTACTAAAATATTACATTGTGAACGATCGGTATGTATGTTACAGAAAGTCACGAGTGATCGCTATGTCTGAGGTGTTATCTTGTCAGCGATCGCGGGATTTGCAACCTATTTCACACCTTTTTGAAGTGTTAGTTTGTGAACGCGGCTATTGTTGGTATTGGAATCACCGTCTGCGACGGCTCTGTGACAAACTAATTACCAAAATATTACTTGTGCGTAATTCCTACCTCTGTAACACCAAACCACGAGAGATGGTTATATCTGATGTGTTATCTTGCGAGCGCTCGTCGGATTTTACAAATATTTCCACCTTTTTGAAGTGTTAGCATGTGAACGCTGCGACGGCTCTGTGACAAACTAATTACCAAAATATTACCTTGCAAGTGATTCCTAGATTAAGCAAACTATTTCACACCCTTTTTGCTGAAAGTACGACATACCGCCCGCAGCCTATACCTGAAAGTACGAATCATCACCGCGCCCATAAGAATAACGATATATTGAAGTCGCACTCACCGTAAACGTTAGGATTACCTGGAATCGGTCATATATAATAATCTGCGATATAATCACAAACTAAGTATCAATCACGTGACTATTTACCATACCTGATACATATTCAACACCATGCCGCCGCAGTCTATACCCACAACGTTAGCATGCGACCGATCCCTATCTCCGTAACGCTATCATGCCGCCGAGAGGGGCCGAAACACCACTTCATCACCCTGTAACTGAAACGTTAGCATGTCGCCACACGTATACCAAAAAACATCAGCATGCCACCGGGGGGTTTTCACATTAGCATGCCGCCGCCGCCCATACCCGAAAACGTTAGCATGCGACCGATCCCTATCTCCGTAACGCTATCATGCGACCGAGAGGGGGGGTCAAAAAGGTTAGCATGCCACCACGAGTTTCGCGTTATCATGCGACCGCACCCATAAGCCACAATGGCACATCACCACCACAAGCAGGGTCTAAAAGGGTACCATCACCACCCCGGGTTTTCAGGCAACTCACCACCGCACCCATAAGAGCCCCTGCCACCGGTTGAGCGATCATATACACTACTGTTGTTGAGTGTGCGCAGACTCGTCAAAACGTAGAGCGAACATTGTGAGGTGTCTTGTAAACTGTAGGGCCCGTAACTAATAATTAAACATATACGGGCGGGCGAACCCGTTGGTATGACTTCGTTGCATGATGTTATTTCGTGACCTCCTGTCTGCTACATCAAAAAAATATAGAATAGCCCAACAGGGATATCGCCCAACAAGAATATCTAGTTTTAGATATCCCTGTCGTCCAATCGTACTAAACTAAAAGAAGCACACGATTTCAAATTGGGATTTCTTCACTGGCATGTAATTTTTACCTGCCAGATGGAATTCGTCTTCTGGGTTTCAGATCGCCGAGAGAGGAACATTCGGTGCCAGCCATTTAGGCGCCCATGGACAATTAAAATTATATGTCGAAGTTTTCGGTGTTAATCTGCTCTGAATACTCACTAGGGATATGTCCTACCACCACATCATTTACTGCGAAGCCATTTTTCTCTAGCGCCCCCCATACCGCCCCCCTGAGCCCAGCGCCCCCCATATCGCCCCCTGAGCGTTTCCGTCCCCTTCAAAATCGCCAGCGCCCCTTGGGGGGCGCTGGAGGCAAGGTTAAGAACCACTGGTTTAATACTATGCTTACAGCAATAATATAAATTTGACGTCAGTAGGATAAGTCAGGCAATTCCGAAAGAATTTAATGTAGTCCAGTGTAAAATTTCAGCTTCTCCGCATCTTTTGACATTACGACACTCCTCAGAGAACTGAACTTCACTAGCAATAATTGTCCGTCAATTTTTAATTGTCCTGGACGAGTTTCCTGTTTTGTGCTTCTACATCTTGCAGGAATTTGATTTTCTTGCGTTTTATCCATCGACGTCCTCTTTCTGCAGCTTCATGAAAGATATCATCAAGCCTGCACAAAATATATAATATGTTCATTTTACAGAGCAACACTGCTGTGCAGGCACCTATCAAGGCGTACTCGTCCGGCTCATGCAACGTAGCTCCACTACCAATTTCAACTAGTCATCTCATTATTGAATATATTGCTCTCAACAATTTCAATCCATTACACCGCATCAAGCAACAACACTGGAGCGGAATAATACGAGACACACACCAAGTCGATTGTGGCGTCAAGTGTGACTGTATTTCAGATAGGACTTATTTTGAAACGCAAAATTGTTCCATCTAAATTATGTCACGATTCAATATTTTTGGTACAATAACAGATACGTCATTTTATTAATAAAATGAGAATTCAGATGACTACAAGGAAAGTCTACATGCCTTTATCCGGATTTTCCATTTTTCCATGCATGTTATCGCCCCTGGGAAAGGTGCAAGCGCACACCAGGAACGGAACGGTCTGGGTAGCCATCTCCAAGTTACACAGGCTATTAGCACAGTGTTTATCCGCCATTTATCCTGATTGATTCAATACATGAGCTAGAAAAAAAATGCGGATTTCAGCTGGGAACGGATCATGTTGCCTAACGTATATCATATTAATATGATCATTGAATATGCAGACAAGTGTCCAGTGTAACAGTAATTTGCTAGATAATCATACAGACTGTAGAGTGTAGACTGTACCATATACGATCCCATAAATAGAACGCATATAACACCGAGTCCACATCATGGATACCACACATATCCTCACTGGATATTCCTCTAATATAGGGGTCGGCAACCTTTTGCTAGTCACGGGCCAAATTCCGAGTGCACAACTTTTTGGCGGACCGGAATTTTTCTTGATACTATATTTAACGCTCACGTCGGTTTAGTACCCAACATTGCTGCAATCTCAATCATACAAATCACAAAAAGGGCAAAACACATGTATTTACACTTCAACAACGCAGCATAAATGTGACACTTGGCGCAGCATGCTTTGTGAAAAATTTTCAACTTCTAGTAACAAGTCAGATGAAGCAACAATCAAACCACATTCTGAATGGGCATTAGAATACGTGATCTTAGCTTGCTCCTCGTCAATTCCATCGTTGAAAACTATTTTTCACATGCGTACGCGCTATCAAAAGTCGATGCCATTTTTGCATTGCTGGTCAAGCTGGGATAAAGATCCATTTCAAGAACGTACTCTTTGTCAAAGACTTGCAGCGATATGCTCTTTGTATGAAATTGGTCATTCAATTCAACTGCATCGCATTTCAAAAGGGCCCCTTTGAAATTTTCAGGCAACGGTATCGGCGCTCACATTAAACCGAGTACTGAGTAGTCAGAATTTAGTTTGTACAGAACGAATGCCGGAAAAGCGGGTGGAAATTCAGTAATTAAATTTCGTATCACAGTTACAAAGGTATAGTGCTGGTCTGGTACTAGGTTTACTCTCCACCAGTATAGGAAAGTGAGCATAATTTTCTTTTTACTGTTGACATTCTCAGAGTCGCAGTTTTGTTTCGAATGCGCCTCAACATCACATGTATTCAGTTATTTCATCCTGAAGTCAATTTGTTAGATGTGACGTTAAATGTACTATACGAAAGCAAGATTAGATACCCATTTTCGATGACAAGATTATGACTTTATCAGTCGGCGAGTTTGTATTTTCAAGGAAAGTTGCTATTTCGTTTCTCAGATCACACACTCGTGCAAGGATAGCTGCTCGACTTAATGTGCGAACATGGCAGATATACAGGACATTGCTATATTGATTCTCTGCTTCTAGTAATATATGGGGTAGGCTAACTGTCGGTGATTAAGTTTGTGAGACAAAATCAGCTTTCCCCACTGTGTCCAAAACACTATTCCGGTTTGTTGTCTTGGCGTACAATGTCTTCTGGTGAATTAAACTGCAGATGACTAACCTACGGAGGCTAGTTATCTAAAATGAAACGGAAAGTTTGAGATTTTGTCATTGCGTCTGAGATGTTCCAAGCGTTTTTGAAGCAGAGGAACCGCACCTTTAATGTCGCACCCTATCAGAGTGGCAACCCCTTAAAAAGTATGGTATAGGCTATACCTATGGTTGCGCGATGCACCCGCTTGATAAGCACTGGCCTAGTCTACTACATACATTCTCCATCTCCTACTTTTAGTACGAGAAAGGCTACTAATCAACAGCCTTCGCATCAGTTTTATGGCGTAACAATAGACTAATACGACGTAGGATACTTACATCGTAGTAATGCCTCATTCTTACCAAGTAGTGCTGCACTGCAGATTGGAACTCATTACGAAACGGCGGGCCATATTCTTGTGGTAACTAGTGTTGGGATGACTCGAGTCATGACTTGACTCGAGTCAGACTCGAGTCACCTTTTTCGTATGACTTGACTTGACTCGAGTCACTTTGCTAAAATGACTTGACTTGACTTGACTCGGCGTATCAGAAATATGGATTGACTCGTGACTCGGAACAAAATTCACGAGTCAATTTCAAGTCATCAAGTAATCGGTGTCGACAAAAATCACTGAATCTTGCAAATGTTCGGATTGTTCGCGAAACGCTGGTGTAACCGTGAGAGCGACCAATCATTTATTGATCGTGTGTTTTACGCAGCCTCCAGTCCATTGTTCCCTCACAAATAAATTGACCGCAAACGAAGTTATTATTATTATTATGTATAAAAACATTTAGTGGTGCTTTTCGCATCGAAGGCTTTTTGCACCACGGCGATTTAGACATTTTGATCAAAATGATAACATGAAATGTCATGAAAATACAAGATGAGTACGTAGCTAAATGCGACGCTTTGACTCTCGTATGAAGTCCAGTAGATCGGCAATAATGTTGCTGTCCGTTAAAAGGTTATATAGCTGGAAAGGTACGTTCTTTGTCTGCGCGATACGTTGTAGCTTTCTTCTTATCTCAGTCAGATGTGAGCAGGTCATAATATAATGTTCGACTGTTTCTAATTCGTCGCAATGCTCGCACAATGGTGATTCCGAGCAGCCAATGTGGTGGAGATGTACATTGAGTCCGCAGTGACCGGTGCGTAGTCGAAACAACTTAGCTTCGCTGCGTCTTGGTGGGACTGATGGTAGTTTCACCTCCAGATTTGGTCGGAAGATTTTGTAATGGCTTCCTGTTTCTGAATCGAGATATTCCCGGTTACAAATAGCTTTGCATTTATCTAGAGCGATTTTCTTTGCATCGTCTATAGGGATGTCATGAATTGTGATGGCACGGTGTGACGATGTCGCCTCCTTGGCCAGACGATCGGCTACTTCATTGCCAGGAATTCCAGCGTGGCCCGGAATCCATATGAGCGTGATTGATTTTCCTTCACTCGTCAGCCTGTTGAGAACATTAACGATTTGAGTAACGATAAAAGGCCCATCTGTTCGATAATTAGCTATACAGTCCAGCGCACTAAGGCAATCGCTGAGAACAACAGCTCGGCTAACGTTATTCGTTTCGATCCAATGAAGAGCGGATAATATGGCATATGATTCTACTGAGAATGACGACAGAGCTCCTTGGCATTTGTGGGATATTGTTATATTTCGATCTTTTACGAATATCGCATAACCAGTGGCATCTGTGGTCTTCGATCCGTCTGTGAAAACATGTAAATGGTTTGGGTATGAGCCCATTAGTTCAGTATAGGCTACGTCCACACTGTATCGGAATGAGTGACGATTGATAATTCGTGATAATGACAAATCAACCTGTAAATCACCGGTTGTCCAAGGCGCTGCTCGAACGAGTTCCTTGCCGCGAATACACTGGTCGTCGAGTGATCGAAGCTTACAGCTTACGGCCTTACGTTGTCGTAAACTAGTATAGTAAAGTAATTAATCTCCGTTTTTACCTCAACCAAACCTCTTGTTTTGTTGAAATTGAATTCTAATATAGTTTATATAGTCCTCAACCATTGGCGCAGGCTCGAATTGTATCATATCGATTTGTAAATGGGTCATGTATTGCATCCTATCAATTCGTATCTATTCTCTCTTTCGCCTGGTAACTATAAACTATGGTTTAGCAGTTCTACGTGTATGTGAGCGATACAGCGCCTTCTTGCCTGTATATTTAACTCTATATTCGTTCATCGGTTCAAAATCAATGACCACTCAATCTTTATTTCAGACAGCTAGCAAAATGCAATGACGTTATCATGCCCCATACTTCGAAAAGGCAACTTGACTTGAATTGTGACTTGACTCGTGACTTGACTTGACTTGACTCGACTTGACTCGAGTCACCTCCAAAAATTGAGTGACTTGACTTGACTCGAGTCACCTATGAAAATCGATTGACTTGACTTGAGTCGAGTCAAAATGGGCAATGACTCGAAATGACTCGTGACTCGAAGGTAGTGACTTGATCCCAACACTGGGGTAACTAATTATTTCATCGCGGGCCGGACGATTTCGCTTGGCGGGCCGGAGGTTGCCGACCCTTGCCATAGACTGTATCAACTCCACAGTGCAGCAGATACCACGACCACCGAGCTTCACTTAAAGGAGCCGACGACCAATTAGGCATGCTTTGTACTGGACAATTTATTATCTAACCCCAGAATGTTTGTAAAAGTAGTGGAATTTGTAAATTAAATGCCACCGGGCGAGTCACCTGATTGCTTGTCAATGTGGACTTTATTATGGGCCCTTGAGTCATGGTGCGAATTGACTTCGTAGTCGGTGCACCAATTTCCCCTTATTCAACCAACCAACAAACCAACTCAACAGGAAATTCGTTTACTTAGAAGCCGGTTCATTAATATGCCACCATTACGGTGCCTCACATGCGTAATCTAGATCCCAAATAAAGACAATGTGGCAAAAGTATGAGTAACAATCAAAGTTAGCAGAAATCACTCTTTCCAGTTCAAACCTTCGTTGTTGCAATTGTCACATTACGCATTATACGGCATGCGTTTTAAATTATTACGTGATCCGTTTCCAAATCCCGAATTCGTAAAACAAGTCAATCAGTGCTCGCGATTATTACATATGACTCATCAATCATCATATCTATCAGCCATAAAGGATTAACGGGCATACCAAAAAAGAAAGCCGAAAACTGAAATTCAAAGAAAGTTTAGGCCAGTGATTTCCAAGCGCGGCCCCGAGGGCCGCATGAGGCCCCCAAATAGCCTTCTTGCGGCCCCCAAAATATATTAAGAAATCGATTTATGACAAAAAATAAAATGTATATTTATAAAATACTCTTGCTTGGCGTGACCTCTGTGGTTTTTAATTATAGAATTGCAGGAAAGATGTGATTATAGACTGCTAACGTTACGTCACTGCTGTTTCAATGCAATATGCCCTAACTTTCCAGTTGAACGAGCAGTAGCTATAGATATAAATAGGTATTGATAACCTTGAAAACCCGAGGAAAATCCTGAAAAAATGGGATATTTTTCCCACTTCGTGGTAGCTTGACTAAAAAAGAAAAAGAGGCTCAACTCCAGGAAAATACAGTTTTTCTTTCACATTAACAGGTGGTTGACTGAAAAAAGGTCAACTTTCCGTTCCAGCTCCTGAAATAGCCGCGGTGGCGTTCCTACAGTGCTGACTTAATGTAGATCAGTCGAATTTGGCCCTATATGTAACCAAAATCCTCAAAAAAGAAGACATTTGGGCGTCCTCCGAGGACACTTTTAAAAAAGCAAAAAAGAGGACAAATCATCTTAAAAAAAACGTATGGTAACCCTATGATAACTAGATGTGCAACACGTGACTCACGGTTGAATACGCCGAGATGCATATTGCTTAGTCGGCTAAAAGAAGCATAATTGGTAGTCCTATATTCAGGGCCGCAACTGCAGCACCCCAAACCCCCCAATTGAGGGGCCGAGCTCGAAGGGGTCCTAAAATTATTTCGTGAATTAGCATAAATTATAGAGTATTTTTTGAAAATTTATGCAACTTCTTCAACATGCAATTCCCGATCTTATTCACCGATTTTATCATGAATTATCGAAATATTCGCGCGTCGCGCTGTCTCAATAAACAGTACAACTTTAATTTCGTGGCAAAAGCGAACAACGTCATGCGGGGTCAGTTTATCACCCTATGGGAGCCTGGGGTCCTGACGAAGTTCCGTTACGTTCCTGCCAACGGGTATACCCCCGGAAAAGTTTAATTCCTATTGAGGGGGCCTATACCTTTTCAAACACACCTCACTCAGCTCTACCGGTAAATCACTTAACGTGAACAGAGACAGGATGAAAATTGATAGCAATACATGCAATTCCCGATCATATTGACCGATTCAGTCATGAAACTAAGGAAATTTCTCGCGCTTCGCGCGTTTAGACGAGAAAAGCTGATTCATCAACGGACACCCAATGCAGCAGATAAGTAGCGGTAAACAGTGTACAGTTTTGAAATCTCTCCAAGGCAATAAAACTACTCCGAAATAGCCATGATGACTGTTTGGGTCCGTTTCATAGCCGTAGTATTCGTGCGACCCCGACCGTACCCTGAAATTCTAAATTTGGCCCGCACACAGAAAAAGTTTGGGAACCACTGGTTTAGACTTTAAAGCACTAAATATTTGTATATTGGAGTCAGTCCTTCTAGTTTTTGCTGAGCATGTCGCCTAGATTATTTAAGGTGCAACGGCTCAGAAGGCAGCGACCAAGAAAATAAGCTTTGTACTATTGTATATATATTTCAGTGCAGTGGTTCTCGAACTGGGGGCGTGAAAGCATCAGAAAGGGCGCGAAGTTGAAGTTTTATGAAACGTTTTTTCGCGCTTCGTTCTTGGCAATGACGAAAGCTGAGGTTAACGATGTAAATGGCACTGTCTGGATTCAGTGATGAGCCCGTGATATCACCGGAATTCAGCGGAACTGAGCTTTATGCCGGTCAAGCTCGCATATCCGATTTTTGAAGAAGCAAACAGCATTCATCACGAAAAACTGCGCAAGAACATGGTATTTTAATCTCAGGCTATACTACAATTAGAAATTCATTATCGGATAATCAATCCAACGTGTAAAGTTTCCGAGCATGAAATGGTTGGGAAGCTGATTACGTTGTAGAACAATTTTGAGTTCAATCGTTTTGGTACACATTGAAATCAAACTTTATTTGATGTCCAGGGGGAGGTAGATGAAAAAAGACTGGGAAACACTGCTTTGGAGGACGGTAGGTATAGGTATAGGTATTATTGAGGTAATTAGGCTTAGCTACTCGGCTTGTCTGGCTGGAGTGACCACTGTCCACTGACCATTCTGCAATCTAATTAGGATTCCAGTTTCCCTGCCTTACAAATCAATAATTGGGTTTATGTCCCTGATATCTCCAATATTTTTCTATATTGCGAGTGGTGGTCCTTTGGAGGAAGGAAATATTTCCAATTCAAAGACATGCATATTGCATAACAACACATTGCTAAATTTTTTGCTTCAATCAAAATGACTGTCACCCTACACCAGGGGTGGGCAAACTTTTGAGCTCGCGGGCCGCATTCAACATCTGAATCCACTCGCGAGCCGCACTATATAAAATTGGGATTATAAACTACAACGCAATATTAGTATTTGGTTATATAGTGAGGATATGGAGACAATATATGTGCTTATTTAAAACAAACCAAACATTGCTTTGGTGATATCGTACGCGCGTCAGAAACGTGGCGAGATTTCTTAGGCTGGTCGACCTTAATAACCAATGTGTCAAAACCATAGAGATAAAAGTCGGTTGTTCCGATTCTTAGAACAGGATTGAAATTTAAATCTGTGAGCAGCGATCTGTTCATAGATTTACTAATTCCACTTTTGGTTCAGTTCCAGCAGGACACACAATGCTGACAGCATCATAACCGTGTTAGCTTCAAACACGCTTCTACTATGTGTAGATAACATATAAATACCCTAATTCTACGCATAGAGAGAACCAATCTACCTAAGACACGCGCAAATCGTTTTTTATAACAGATGGAGTGTCCAATCTAAAATCATACCCGTGATCCGAATTACGTCAATCTCGATTAGGATTTCTGTGATATTTAGCAGTTGAAACCTTTCAAACTGCGTGGGCATTGAGATCGGACTGTCACGCCAGAAATTAAACATAAACAAATATAGAAAGTATATTTACCTTAGAACAGTCGTACTCAAACTTTTCAAGACACGCCCCCCCCCCCTTATGACGGTGAAAGATTTAGCGCCCCGGTCATCGTCATACCGCAAAACGCAACCAGCATGCAAACCTAACGGGTAGTTTGATGGCATGGAAGGTCATTACTGTGCATGACAGATTTTCTAATATGAAATTCAGACTAAATACAGAGTCATAATTATGAATTGGATGTAAATCGCGCTAGCGCGAAAAAAAATCAGTTGAGGTCAGCTTCCCGCCTCCCTTCAGATTAGGGTTAGTTCGGATACCAATAATTTTCACTATCCGGATAACGGATATATCCGTATATTTGGAATTTAGCTAACCGGTTAACCGGATAATAACTGCTAAGTGAGAAAATCGATTTCACGAGGTCTGCATGACAAATGGATCGCAAAATCATTACACAGTGTTATTGTAGATTTATCCGTACACGCGCCGTACGAGCGAATACGGGAAAAAGCACGCAAATTTAAGGTTCACTGCTTCTGCAACGCCCGCCTTATAAAGCACACTGCATCAATTGTGGCCACCTGTAGCCGGATCGGAGTTTTGTAACAAAGAGTCCACATGTATTGAATGCTCTTTCTGCTACCACAAAATGGACTGAATATAGTAAGCAGCGCTTCCTTTTTGCCCATTCATCTGTTTAGGTGTCCAGTACTGGAAGGACGAGTAGCCGATACTGGAATTTATGCCGACATGATAGCTCGTTCTAATTCCTTATTGAGAAATTCACGTGATCAGGCGCGTAGCCAGCCGAAAAATAAGGGGGTGTTTTGAATAATATGAGCGGGTTACGATTTTTTTCGAATTAATTCTCAGCGGAAATCAAGTACGCTTGCACGCACGAACATGTTGGCGAAATGAGTAAATTCGATGTCATTCAGTTTCGCGATGTCACTCATTGATCACGATCGCTCCAAGCCACCAATAGATACGAGCCAACGCATGTCAGGCCCGAGACGCGGTTGTTACGCCAGCGATGATCGTGCCATGCCTATTGCATTGCAGATGCGATTGTGTAGGCCAGCGATAATATCGTGAGCACAAAGCCATGGCAGATGCAATTGTGCAGGCCATGTGATGGTATAGTATCCACAGGGTCTATTGCAGATACGATTCTGTCAGTGGAACTATAGGCTTGTTGAAGACTCGATAAATCAGGCCAGCAACGACAGCTGCTCTCGCGGCAATCAATGACCTAATTTGGCGATCTTCTCAGAAGGAGATTGCGTCGCGTTAAATTGTGCAGTGTGCACAGACGTATCTCCCTAATTGGCAACACTGATAATACGACTTATTCAAGCTTACTGCAAAGTGTAAAACGCATTATCAACGATACTATTTTATCCGGTTAACCGGCAGAATTATATCCGGATATTAGATAATGAGAAAACCTGCGGTTAACCGTTATCCGGATAATCTAACCCTACTTCAGATGCTTTCAAGCTCCCCGGTTTTAGAACCACTGCCTTAGAATTGTCGTGATGAAATATATTAAGAAAAGGTTCAATCAAGTCCATGAATTAATTCAATTTTTAGTACGCCTTTTAATAATATTTTTTTAGAGTTTCTTTAGACTCTCGCGGGCCGCACAGAACGGCGTTGCGGGCCGCATGCGGCCCGCGGGCCGTAGTTTGCCCACCCCTGCCCTACACTAATATAGCACAAGGTTCAATTAAACCATATGTCCTGATTGATGACACTACTGATCATTACCCAATAATAGTTCAATTCAAGCCCCGTATGCATAGACCATTGGCTTATACGACACTCTCCAGGAATCTGACTTCAGAAAGCATAACTGATATCTACAATCACGTCTGGGACTATTTTGAAAAGTATGAACCAATACCTCTGACTGAATTAGATTTTAATCAGCGATTCAATATGTTTGTCAATTCAATATTAGAAATAGTTAATGTATACTCACCATTGACAGGTTTATCTGGCAAACAGCGTAAATTGAAACGTAAGCCATGGATAATTCCATCTATCCTCCGATCCATTCGTATAAAGAATAAGATGTATCGTACATTATTCGTAAAGGGGAGCCCTGAAGACAAAATAGTTTATAAATCATATGCAAACATCCTTTCGCGAACTATCACTAAAGCTAAGCAATAGGGTTGTTCAGATTTGAAAAATTGTCAGGAAACGTCGATGCTTGTGACCCAAATGATGGTTTAGTACATAAAAAACACTTTTATGAGCAATTTTGGTCATCTTCATCGAGATCTTCTATCCCCGAAAACCCCCCAAAGATCCACGGGGCAATTCTCCTTACCACTGGATATGTAATGTTGACCACGTCACCAGTTTACAGCTTTCTGTGACGTTATCAGTTGAAAACGGCCGTGTAGAGATAATATATTGCAATAAAATAGCCATGTTTTCAAAATTGTACTTGAATGTAGTCCTATAAAGGCCACATGCATATCGATTTCACTCTGCACAACCTGTCTATCATGCTCATGGGAATCATATATTGGTTGCACCATTGACATCGGCTTGATTTGGATCGTACATTGGAGAAGCGTCGTTGGGTTGCAATTCGTGAACAAATACTGATATTCCCAGCTAGTTTTCAGCCATAAGGTATTATTCAAAGGTATGTAATGTCAGTAATACTTTTCTCAACTTCAAATCATCTGTTAAATACCAAGTTGTCTTATTTTATGGTACCTGACTGATTGATTGATTCTATTTCAGTGTTAGGCGCTTGCAGATATCACAAATCCATCAAGATCACGGGATTGCATAATTCTTCACCATCAAATATTTTCAGAGCTTACTGAGTCCAGGTTTACTCACAATTCGAAACGAAAGTCTGAGCGTATAGACACCTATTTGACGCCGAGACACGTCTATAGGAATATACCTAACTATCAACCTCATATTTAAAAGTCTTGCGCGACTTCAAATACAACAAGTAGGCCGTCACGGAATCGGTATTGGATAGTTCTTCAACATAAAATGAATTTCAGCGTCTACTAAGTCCTGGTCTACTCACAATTCGAAACCAAAGTCTGCGCGTATGGACACTTATTTGATGCCGACACGCGTCTATGGGAATACACTTAACTTTCAACCTCATATTTAAAAGTCTTGCGCGACTTTAAATACAACAATTAGGCCATCACGGAATCGGTATTAGATAGTTCTTCAGAATGAAAGAAATTTCAGAGTCTACTAAGTCGAGGCGAAAGTATGCACGTATATCGCCGCAGTGGAATCAAAGTATCTTACGTCCATTTTACAAATTTTGAGAAAATTATCTTTGAGTGAAGTTTTCATCTTCTTTCAGCCATATAGTGGCGACGATTAATTTTGATATACTAAGACAGACCATGGCTAAGATATGACCTAAAGAAGTACAAAAAATTTCGAAAAGTCGACTTTTTTCAAGTTTAAAAAAGGGAGCTTCAAAATTTGAAAACTGGACATAAGATACTTTGATTCCACTGCGACGATATACACTTATTTGATGCCGACACGCGTCTATGGAAATATACTCAACTTTCAACCGCCTATTTAAAAGTCTTGCGCGACTTAATATACATTAATTAAGCCATCACGAAATCGGTATTGGATAGTTCTTCAACATGAAATGAAATTCAGAGTCTACTGAGTCCAGGTTTACGCACAATTCGAAAAGAAAGTATGCGCGTATAGACACTTATTTGATGCCGACACGCGTCTATAGGAATATACCTAACTATCAACCTCATATTTAAAAGTCTTGCGCGATTTCAAATACAACAATTCAACCAACACGGAAGCGGTATTGGATAGTTCATCCACATGAAATGTATTTCAGAGTCTACTGAGTCCAGGTTTATTCACAATTCGAGCCAAAATCTTGCGCGGGTATAGACACTTATTTGATGCCGACACGCGTCTAGGAATAGGAATATACTCAACTTTCAACCGCCTATTTAAAAGTCTTGCACGACTTCAGATACAACAATTAGGCCATCACAGAGTCAGCATTGGATAGTTATTCAAAATAAAATGAATTTCAGAGTCTACTGAGTCCAGGTTTACTCACAATTCGAGGCAAAAGCCTGCGCGGGTAAAGACACTTATTTGATGCCGACACGCGTCAGTAGAAGGGGGATCCTTTTTATAGACGCACCAATCAGAGAGCGCCACGTCATCCTAATTGCCACGCCCATTTTCATGCCCTAAGGGTAAATTCATCTGCTACGTCATCTGTGCCACATCATCAAGCGCCACGCCTATAGTGCCACATCATCCATCCATTGCTATATCATCGCTGCATTGATTGCCGCATCTTGATACTTTTCTCAGATATTGTATTATGTGTATTTAGGACTAATATCATCCGTCCATATTTTTTAAACTTGATTTTATGTGTACAAGTTACGGTTTCTGCACTTTCCACATTTTACGACTTATGATTGCCGCGTCAAAACTTACCTTGGCTAGAATCGACAGATTTTCTATTATGTGTATTTAGGACTATGTATTTAAATTCATATTCGGATTATACATAAATGCGAAAACTATGATGTCTATGCACGGCTATATTCTCTGGATAATATTATTAATATCAAAATTCTACACATCATCACTATTTACTTAATATAAAATGCGATTTTGAGCGCTGCGACTTGATAATATGAATCCCTGTGACGCTTCTAATGCATGATTTTTTGTGATAAGGAACTAGGTAACATTCAGAGTCTGCAACGATTGTTTGGATATACATTATAGCAATACCCCACTAAACTATAGGCGGTTATATTACTCTATTGGTCACAGATAACTCATCCGTCCATATTTTTAAACTTGATTTTATGCATACAAGTTACGGTCTCTGCAGCCTCCACATTTTACGATTTATTTTCATTAGACGCAGGCAAGCGATTCTCCAGATCGGAGCTACGGAAACAAATCACTCGCATGAGCGCATTCCGAATAGTCTTGTAGAATTTTCTAAAGTCGTACCAGCTTAGTAGCATGTACGCGAATCCCAAAGTGAAAATAATCGAACGAACTATAGCCGCAGGCGTGCGATTCGCAGGGCTTTAATTATACAAACACTTTCGATGCCTGTACGCGAACCCCAGCGTTATAACGAGTAGGTCTAATTAGCACGTTCTGAAGCCGTAAATTTAGTCAACATCATTGAGATAGCCATGATTTAAAGATGGTGATCGAGTGTGACAATAGCACTCGTCAAGGTTAGACAAACATAACCTTAAAATACTTCACAAAATATAAAGTTATAAGAGTAAGCAGATTTCTATGAAAACCCGTTAAATAGAAGTAAAAGTAGCCTAGAAACATAACTACTGCCTGAAAAATCGTTACGTAGAAGTGAGGTTAGTCTACGAACATAACCACTTACTTACTGTGAAGTCTCTACTTGTACTTGCATTCGAGCGGAATTGCGACCGATGCATTAATGACTTTAATACTCTGTATTTTAAATTATCATCGCAAAGTGCACGAATTTCCATGTTGATCAAATACCACAAACTTTGCTTGCTTTCAGAGTTAGTAACTAAGCGCATAACAGAATTTACCCAAAAAATCGGTACTCCGAAAATTTTGTAAAGTAGAGCTTTTTGGTGTTGGACTCAAGTTCCAATGAACAAGTGTTCACGTAGCTTGAGGTCTGAAGTTTCGAGAATCGAGTTATTAAATAACGTGAAAGTATCACACCACAAACTGCGCCAGCCTTCAAAGTTGATAAGTAGCCAAGTACTTGTACTCCATCAGAATACTAAAGTTAATTTGTGACTCCTCACCTTGAAACTTGCTATGTAGTTGTAGGACATTGTGATTATGCGGAATACCAAATTTCGTCACATATTTCATGATGGATCAACTTTAAAACTAACGCAGTTCAATACCAACTTTTGCGTAAATCTGTTTTTCGGTAGCGTGCACCTATACATAGTCAGCTTTAATAACGGAATTACCATGCCAATATGTGACTCCTCAACTTGAAACTTAATACGTAGTTGCAAGACATTGTGATTATGCAGCATACCAAATTTCGTCACACATTTCATGATGGAACAACTTTAAAACTAACGCGGCCCTACATCGACCTTTTGCATACATCTGTTTTGCGGGAGTGTATAGCACGTACCTATATATAGTCAACTTTATATTTCGAACTACTTCACGCAACTCTCGTTGTGATTCGGGATTGGCAACTAAATTTATGGTACACTCAATATCGTACCTGAACTTTGCTCTGCTTCTGTAATGCACATCAGTCAGATGTGCCATCAATTTCTTCGACATTCGTCGAGCCAAATTTTCGGAGTATGTTGTCCTGAAGGTGTTACGTAAAGGATTCTGAATTCGTAGACCCTTTGGGATCAGGTCGCGCTTTTTGCATTCGGACAGAAAAAAGATGTCCGCGTTTTTGCGAGCAATCTTCTTTGCGATTCTTTCCACTTTAATTCGGCATTTTCTGGTGTGATCCATAGTTGAATAATTCTTTGAACCGATAGCAGACGATATAGATAATATTAGGATCTTGGTTGCTTTCACACCCTATTTAGCGTCCGCTTGCAACGTAATAATTTTATTTATTACACGAGCTTTCGGAGCTCCGCTCCTTCTTCAGGTGTTAAAATGAAAATAACGCAAAGCGATTCTGGATTCAAACATATACGCGTATTGTGACATCACAGAGAAGATAACTATCAGGCCTAAAAAGTTTGTACCTTTGTGACGTCATAGACAATATAATCGAAATTGTAATTTGAAAGGACTACAGCAAGTTATGGCACTGAAAATGAGGTTTGAAAGCGTATATACAATGATTAAATACATATGCACCGAATTTCTCAACTGCAGATTCGCATGGTGTAATGTGACATGCACCCCCGATCTATATTAAGCCCTTGATGGAACGTATTGAATTGGTCGATGTATTTCTGTTCAGTGGCCTTGCGCAGGGTTGAGTCCTCGATGTTCCCGGCCAACACGTTAACAATCATATCATTTTCCGAGTGTCCCGCAGAAGAAAAGTGCTCACCGACAGGCTTCGATCTGTTTCGTTTAGAAATGTCATGTCGATGACTATTTATTCTTTTGTGGAGTGGTTGGCCAGTTTCGCCAATGTACCACGCAGCATCACATCCCTTTTTGCAACGAATTAAATATATCACATTATCAGATTTGCATGTGTACTGGCCTTTGGTCCTGTGATTAGTTTGTCCTCTAGTAATCACGGTGCTGGTGTCGAGAATTGGACACGTCTTACACGAAGTTTGTCCGCAATTTTCAACAACGTTTTTTTGTATTGTATGAGGTAATCTGCTTCGTACCAAAATGCTTCGCAAGTTTCGGGGTTGTCGGATGGCTAGGAGTGGCCTCCTTGGGAATGCCTCTTTACATTTTGGATCATTTTCCAAAATACTTTGGTGTTTCCGTAGCATCTTACGAATCTTTTCCGCCCCGGGAAAATATGTGGTAACCATCGGCACTCTGTGTTCTTTTTTGCCATCACTACTAGTGCTGCCAAGGAGTTCTTCTCGTGGAACGTTGATAGCCTTGTTAATTTGGATCTTTATCAGATTTTGATCATATCCAGAATTTATTAGTTCATCTCTTAGAACTTTCAGATGATAATCCCTGTCGTCTTTCTTTGAGCAAATACGATGTATACGAAGAGCCTTGCTGTATATTATGCCCTTTTTACAGTGCATCGGATGAAAGCTGTGATAGTTCAATATTTTACCGGAGTCCGTTGGTTTACGATAAAGTGATGTGGTAATAGAACTCTCTTCGATATTGACGAGTGTATCGAGGAATGGGACGGCGTTCGTCGAGTGTTCCATAGTTAGTCGGATATTTGGAGGAAATCCGTTTATGGACTCGTGAAACTGTTTTAGTGATTCTTCTCCGTGGGTCCATATCATAAATATATCATCGATATATCTGGTGTAGAATATAGGTCGCAATTTCTGGGTTTCCATAAAATCTTTTTCAAAATGATGCATGAAAATATTTGCATATTGTGGAGCAAATTTCGTGCCCATTGCCGTACCTTGAAGTTGTAAAAAAATGTCGTTATTAAATTCGAAGGTATTATGCGTCAACGTGAATCTGATGAGCTCCATGATGCTTTCTTTCATTGGGTGACTACTTTCCTCCAAGGATCTTTCCACAGCTTTCATACCATCACTATGTGGAATGCTCGTGTATAGTGACGAAACGTCCATGGTAGCTAATATAGTGCCTGGTTTCAATTTCTTGAAATGCTTGAGTTTGTTCAAGAAATCTGTTGTGTCCCGGCAAAAACTAGGTGTGCTTTTCACCAATGGTTTGAGATGTGTTTCCACGTATCCAGATATTTTTTCTGTTAGCGTGTTGTTGCACGAGACAATGGGGCGTCCAGGAATGTTCGCCTTGTGTAGTTTCGGAAGCAGATAAAAGCGGGCGAGGCAAGGATCAGAAGGCTTATTGATTTTCGATTTCTCTTCTTCACACATGTCTAAAGATTTCATAATGTCCCTCAATTCCTTTGTGTGTTGTTTTGTTGGGTCATTTGCTAATTTTTTGTACGAATCGGTGTCGTTCAGCTGCCTGTAACCTTCTTTTAGGTAGTCTTTCAAATCCATAACGACTACTTTTCCTCCTTTATCTGCAGGCTTTACCACGATGTCATGGTCATGTTTTAGTTCCCTTATTGCTCTTCTCTGCTCATTTGTGAGATTTTCGTCGTAGTTTCTTTTCCAATTGTCAGATTTACTGATGAATGTTGCATTTAACTCATTGTGAAAACTTTCCAGGTATTTATCCAAGTTAGTGTTTTCGCCGTGTGGTGCCCTCCATTTTATATTTTTCTTCGGTTTCTTGCTGAGTATTTGCTCATTTGTATTCTGGGCATTTTGAGACCCATCGTTTTTCGAATTGGTATCGTAGAAATGAAATTCATTTCTCATTTTTCTGTCAAATTCGTCTGCGTCTCCGGCGAGCACGTACGGATCTAGTTTTTGTGCAGGACAGAATTTCAAATTCAGACTGAGCACTTCTATTTGAGATTAGCTCAGTGTTTTGCTAGACAGATTTGCGATAGCCAGATTTGATTCATTGCTTTCAGCTGTTGCACCAGGAGGCAGTGATATTTCAGATTGCTGTCTTTCCGTTAGTAATTGCGTAATTTTATTCTCCTTCTGCATGATCATCTCTTTTACTTCCTTTGTCGAAATATTTCGAACTACTTCACGCAACTCTCGTTGTGATTCGGGATTGGCAACTAAATTTATGGTACACTCAATATCGTACCTGAACTTTGCTCTGCTTCTGTAATGCACATCAGTCAGATGTGCCATCAATTTCTTCGACATTCGTCGAGCCAAATTTTCGGAGTATGTTGTCCTGAAGGTGTTACGTAAAGGATTCTGAATTCGTAGACCCTTTGGGATCAGGTCGCGCTTTTTGCATTCGGACAGAAAAAAGATGTCCGCGTTTTTGCGAGCAATCTTCTTTGCGATTCTTTCCACTTTAATTCGGCATTTTCTGGTGTGATCCATAGTTGAATAATTCTTTGAACCGATAGCAGACGATATAGATAATATTAGGATCTTGGTTGCTTTCACACCCTATTTAGCGTCCGCTTGCAACGTAATAATTTTATTTATTACACGAGCTTTCGGAGCTCCGCTCCTTCTTCAGGTGTTAAAATGAAAATAACGCAAAGCGATTCTGGATTCAAACATATACGCGTATTGTGACATCACAGAGAAGATAACTATCAGGCCTAAAAAGTTTGTACCTTTGTGACGTCATAGACAATATAATCGAAATTGTAATTTGAAAGGACTACAGCAAGTTATGGCACTGAAAATGAGGTTTGAAAGCGTATATACAATGATTAAATACATATGCACCGAATTTCTCAACTGCAGATTCGCATGGTGTAATGTGACATGCACCCCCGATCTATATTAAGCCCTTGATGGAACGTATTGAATTGGTCGATGTATTTCTGTTCAGTGGCCTTGCGCAGGGTTGAGTCCTCGATGTTCCCGGCCAACACGTTAACAATCATATCATTTTCCGAGTGTCCCGCAGAAGAAAAGTGCTCACCGACAGGCTTCGATCTGTTTCGTTTAGAAATGTCATGTCAATGGGTAAGGTAAGATTTAGAGCAAATTGCAAGTGATATGCCGCAAATTAGCACAGAAGTGAAGCTCCGACGGTTTTTTCGGAGTGAAAAACGGTGATTTTAGCTCTGAGCGAAAAGATGACCTTGTTTTTTTTTTATTTTAGTCATCCACCTAGCAATGTGGAGAAAAATACGGTATTTTGAGCTCAGAGCGGAAGAGATGACCTTTTTTTTAGTCAACCGATCACAAAGTGGGAAAAATTCACCGGTTTTTGAGAATTCTACACTCCGGTTTTTCATCTTGCAAATTTCTGAAAAAGTGTCCTCTTTTTACATTTCCAAAATATGGTAAGCCTATTATATTCCAATAATTATTACTGATGTCATACTTGGCAGATAGCAATGTCGATGCAATGTCGATAATGCCGACGCAATGTCGATAATTCTGCGCCCATTTAAAATATCTTACACCAACTAACTCAAAATCGTTATCTTACACCAACTAACTTAAAATACTTCGTAATTGACTTATCTGGTAATAAACATTCCGACATTGCGCGACATTGCCGACATTCACAAAGTATACGGACCCGGGTCGGAAGCCTTCTCATCAAAGTAGGCATTCTATATTTTTAATTGTCGATGTCAATGTGATGTGACACTTGAAGATGAAGGCTTTGCACTGTGAATTTTATCATGCAAGCAATGTACGAACTCACGAACACTTGCCGTGCTTACTATGTCAAAACAATGACATAATGAAGTGCGCGACACGTCTGGTTCATTTGATGTAATGTCATCGCTTATCATTTATTGAGGTATTACGTGAAAATTATGGTCATGACAGTACATTTGCCGTTTTGTTACAGTATACAGTATACAGTAAACAGTATACAGTATACAGTATACAGTATAGAGTGAACAGTATACAGTATACAGTACATTTGTCGTTTTATTACAGTATACTGTATAGTGTATACGCTTTCTTTAATAACACAGAACAGCCATATGGTATAGTATGGGAGATGTGGTACCGATGGATCAGAAATTGGAAAATGATATCTGGTCCCAAAATGTTCAGCATATAACAGCAGATCTTTTGCTTGCTCGACACTCTGATACAAGCTCTACCTATCGCCCACATATACATGCTTATCCGTCTTTTCAAAAAATATTCATGAACGTTCAAAATTTGTTGCTCGAACGTATCATCGGTCCCCACCCGGTGGGTCCAAAGGCACATGACCTGGGGACATATGAGACATACTCTCAAAAACTCAAATGTTACAACTTTTCTTGCTTTGTGGTATAATCTAAGCCAGTGCTCTTCAACCGGGGTGGTCGTACACCCTAGGGTGTACCAGAATTTGCAAAGGGTGTACCACTCGAGTAGTGAGGGTATCGACTTTATACGCCCCGCCCCTCAGGCTATTTAGAATGTAAACACTCTCATAATATAATTAACGTCGGATTATGGCCGGTCCATGCTTCCGAGAGATAAATAACATTCATTATACGTTAGATGATACTTTTCCTTGATATTCTATTATGTGTATTTAGGACTAATGCGACAACGGTAGACTATCGCCATGTGTATTTATGAGCATCTCTCACCGCTACACTCTCGAAACTTTCCTCCGACAGTCTATTATGTGTATTTAGGACTAATGCGACATCTATTGCGTAGAATATGCGTACTGAGCTGTTTTTGAGAATATGAATTCTTACATAATACACTTAACGTTGAACTAGATTTCATGACATCATCACAGAGGAATTAGGCGACTATTTAGGTTGTAGGTTCGATTCTTGTAGTCACCAGATTTCATACGATTCAGTCATTTTCATGTCACTAGAATAAGGGTAATTAAATCGACGGATGTTCGCGAGATATTCTATGTGTATTTGGGACGACTTGATAAGTGGCTATATTCGCCAGATAATATTATTATGTGTATTTTTACTTTGCATTTTAGCGGATAACATGACCTCTAGGATAATACTCATCAACGTTGAACTATATAGTCGCAGTTTTATGATGATTACGTTAGATGATTAAATTCCGAAACTTCATAATAACTTGCTTTCATGGATATAAATTCAGATTATGCACATGAATTTCGAAAACTATGATGTCAATGCAAGACTCCACCACCGTGAACCACAATTCCAGCATCGGTATTGGCAATAAAGCCTAAGATTTAGAGTCGCACCTTAACACAAATTATGCAGGTATTCTAGCAGACTTGTCACATTTTCTGTATCTGAAGTAGAATTTCAGCGTCGGTATTTGTTTTAAGCCAGGAAATGTACCTTCGCGCAATTTTTACAAGTAGTCGCACATACTTTGCTGCATCTGAAGTGGAGTTCCACCGTCGTTGTTTGCTATAAGCCAGGAAATTAGAGTCGACGCTTCGCGCAATTTTGACAGGTAGTCTCACACACACTTTGCTGCATCTGGGCTTCATACTAATACATGCATGATTTTGGCATGTCGAGAATACGGGTAATTATAATTAAATCATCAATAAACGCTGGAGGCGAGTCATTTAAACCTTGTTGGTAGATAATAGCGCTTTCGACTACTTTATCGATTTTCGATGTTGCGCAAATACCACAAACTTTGCTTGCTTTCAGAGCTGGCAACTAAATGCAAGACAGACTTAAGTTTGGATGCGGCATATTTAGGTTTTTAAAAATTATTCATACCCATGATTCGAAATATTGTTAACTAACTTATGTTTTCGATATAAGATAAGCGTGAAGTGTACAAATTTCGATGTTGTGCAAATACCACAAACTTTGCTTTCTTTCAGAGCCGACAACTGAATGCAAGACAGACTTCACGCAAAAGTTGATATTCTGAAAATTTTGGCTAGTTAATAGTTTAAAAACTTATACTTCACCACTACGAAATGTACAAGTAGTTTACCTATACACGACGTTTTTTGTAAAATGAATACTAATTTTAAGAAAAAATAAAAAAAAGAGCGAAAAATTACCTTTTATCACGCTAATCCCCACCGTGAAACTTGGTACGCAGTTGTAGGATAATATGAAAATACACCATACCAAATTTCGTCAGACATTTCATGATGTAACACCTTTAAAACCAACGCAGTTCTATACTGACTTTTGGCTTAATCTGTTTTCCGTAACGCAGCGCGTACGTATACATAGACAACTTTAAAACGGAATTGCCATGTTAATAATCGACTCCCCCCCCCCTACCTTGAAACTAGGTACGCAGTTGTAAGACATTATGACAATGTACCATATTAAATTTGGTTATGCATTTCATGATTAAACAACTTTAAAACTAACGCAGTTCTATACCGACATTTGCGTGAATCTGTTTTGCGGGAGCGTAGCACATAGGCTACCTATACTTCCGATTTTGTATAGTATATACTAATTTTACAATGCGGGGTATTCAGTAAACTTTAATCCAGTGATCCTCCATCTATTTTCAATCACGCTCCTCTTATTAGTCTAGGCTTCGAACCCCACATCCAGTACGTATTTACCTACTAAGTACCTATTTCCGACTAAGTAAAACGTCAGTATTCCGGGTATTTTCTGCTTAATTCTGAAACTATAATGGATTTGAAGCAGTACAATACCATAAACACTTGAGAATATTTGGTGCATGTAGGTAAAAAACGTACTTGAGTACTCGGAAGAAGTCGATACTTACTTGTTTAGCCGCTCGGACATCATCACTTATTGTACTTTACTAGAAATTTACTGCTGATAAATGAGTGATCGACTTTACCCGATATTCGCGTACTACGAAACTGAAGAATGAATGGACGCGTTTTCAAACTATAGAATGATATAGTCTCTACAAAATGTTTTTGATATCAAGATAACTTTTTTACATGAATGATCACGTATCCTAGTATTCAAATAACCCAACACAGACCCACTACTTACAGAAATATCGTAGTTCTTGTAACAAAGCTGTATGTGCACAATATATGTTTAAGGTAAGTCCTACATATTCATGATTTCGTCCGAGTTTGTATTTTAGAAAATATTATACAACAATTTACTTTACTAACGAGAAGTGTCGAGTGATCGAATGATTTTCCCTTGCGTCAAAACAAATAGTATGTGGAACTACATTTCTAACGTTCCTAACCCTTTGCACAGCGGTGGTAAATCACACAAGCAACAAGTCTCGAGAATCGACTTATTGAATAACGTGAAAGTTTTTTTCCTGTGTCGAGTCGTTGTGTTGATTAAAGCGTATATTGTAATACCACGAAGTGAGACTTCGAAACTATATCGTCAGTTCTCCGGGACCAAATATCGTGTTTTACAAGTGTTAAGTTGTTGTATTATGTAGCTATAGTAATTGGTGCACGTAAGCTCAGGATCGAACCAACTTGTGTTAACTTGCGTTATTATGTACCTAGTAAATTCAAGTAGGTTTTTGTCTACACACACCAACTACTCAAGTGTTTATGACACAAGAATGATTCATTAAGTATAGCGAGAGCAGGCCAAACGTATACTTCAGTACTCCAAAATGTACAAGTACTTCGCTATGTACTTCCTCCACGTACAAATTGACTAGGTTTTAGACTACTTTATCGATTTTGATGTTGCGCAAATACCACAAAGTTTGCTTGCTTTCGGGGCTGGCAACTAAATGCAAGACAGACTTTACGCAAAAGTCTCTATTCTGAAAATTTTATCAAGGTAATAGTTTCAAAACTTATACCTGAGCACTACGAAATGTACAAGTACTTTACCTTTACACGACATTTTTTGTAAAATGAATACTAATTTTATTGAAACAATAAAACATAAAAAAAGAGCGAAAAATTACATTTTATCCCGGAACGCTACAAGAAAAATCGTATGAATTCGTAAACTACTTATTCATGACATAATAATAATTCTACTTGTACACTTTTTCACATTTTATGACACTTTAAGTAGTATACTTAACAGTTTCAGTTTTAAATAAAATACGGAATATAAATATAATCGAAAAATTCGGTAACCAATTTCGCGTAGGCTATGCATACAAATGAGGAAAGTTACATCGACGCGTGTTAACTAGTTGTATCGAGTTATCGAATGATTTTTTCCTTACATCAAAACAACTAGAATGTGTAACTACATTTAAAAACGTATCTAAATGAGCTCCGGGGCATTGTGATTATGCAGCATACCAAATTTCATCACACATTTCATGATGGAACAACTTTAAAACTAACGCAGTTCTATAGCAACTTTTGTACTCAACATGGAGTTAACACCGCTATTGCCTTCGCTCACTGATGAAAAAAAAATGAATGTCATTAAAGAAAGCAGATTTGTATGAAAACTCGTTAAATAGAAGTAAAAGTAGCCTAGAAACATGACTACTTACTGAAAAATCGTTACGTAGAAGCGGGGTAAGTCTACGAACATAACCACTTACTTATTTTGAAATCTCTACTTGTACTTGTATTCGTACTTTACCTTTACACGTCGTTTTTGTATAATGGAAACTAATTTCATTAGGAATAAAAAAAGCGCGAAAAATTACATTTTATCCCGGAACGTAGCAAGAAAAATCGTATAAATTTTGTAAAGTGGATAGAAAACTACACTATTCCGATGCAGTAAAGACTCTTACACTCTTGATTTTGTGCAGTATATACTAATTTTACATTGCGGAGTATTCCATAACGTTAATCCAGTGACCCTCCTTCTATTTTCAATCACGATCCGCTTATTATTCTAGGCTTCGAACCCCACAGCCAGTACGTTTTATGGGGATTAATATTTTTAGATTAAATATAGCGTATCGAGACTTCGTGAAACTTACTTGGAAATAGTTATTTCTAGCCTAATTTAATAGATTTCTCAGATATCGTAGCAACGGAACAGGCTTGAGCGAGCGGTTAAGGCGTTGGACTTAAGTTTCAATGAACAAGTGTTCTAAGTTACTCATGTTTTCAACACAACCTAAACGCAAAGCGCACGAATTTCCATACTGATCAAATACCACAAATTTTGCTGGCTTTCAGAGTTAGTAACCAAGCGCGTAACAGGATTTACCTAAAAAAGTCAGTACTCCAAAAAATTTCTAAACTATAGCTTTTGGGCGTTGGACTTAAGTTCCAATGAACAAGTGTTCACATAGGTTCGAATCCCACACCCACTACGTTTTACGAGAATTAATATTTTTAGATTCAAATTTAGCGTATTGAGTACTTTTTCTACCTTTTTCAGCGCATTAGAGACGTTTACACTATGGATTTCGTGAGCTTTACTTGAGTTTTATAAATTAACGTGAAAGTAGTCATTTCCGAGTAAGTAAAACGTTCGTATTGTAGGTTCATTTCTGCTTAATACTATAATTATCATGGAGTTGGAGCAGTCCAATATAAAAAACACCCGAAAGTATATGTTGCATATAGCTAAAAACCTAATTGAGTACCCTGAAGAAGTGCAAGTAGCACAGTTTGTGGTATTTCTATGACATCGAAATTTAGCTAACCAGAACTTATACTTGAGTACTCCGAAATGTACAAGTACTTCACCTTTACACGACGTTTCTGTAAAATGAATACTGATTTTATTAAAAAATAAAAAAGCACGAAAAATTACATTTTATCCCAAACCATCAGAATACTAAAGAAGCTTATCGCGTATATGGACCTAATACTAAAGTGTTTATGATTTCAGTTCGCTTCAACTTTATGACATTTTCAGTATTAAACAGAAGTATAGGCCTAGAATGCTAACTTTCTTCGTAAATTGCTCCTTCTGCCTTAATTTAACGGATTTATCTGAGATCATTGCTTTACTTAATCTCTCCGAAATGTGCATTATACTAGTACGTCACCATTGATACGCAGATGTAGGGCATTATGGCAATGCAGCATGCTAAATTTCATCACACATCTAATGATGGAGCACCTTTAAAACTAACGCAGTCGAATACCGACTTTTACGCATATCTGTTTTGCGTGAACATAGCATATACCTATACATAGTCAATTTTAATAGCAGAATTACCGTGTTAAACATTGAATTCCCGCCTTGAAAGTTGGTACGCGGTTATAGGACATTACAAAAATGCACGATACCAAATCCCATCACACATTTCATGATGGAACAACTTTAAAACTAACGCGGCTCTGCATCGACTTTTTGCGTACATCTGTTTTGCGGGAGCGTATAGCACGTACCCATACATAGCCAACTTTAATAACGGAATTACCCTGCTTAACATTGAATCCCAACTCTAAACTTGATACGTAGTTGTAGGGCATTATGGCAATGCACCATGCTAAATTTCATCACACATCTAATGATGGAACACCTTTGAAACTATCGCAGTCGAATACTGACTTTTACGCATATCTGCTTTTCGTGAACATAGCATATAGGCCTACCCATACATAGTCAATTTTAATAACAGAAGTAGCATGCTAAACATTAAATTCTCACCTTGAACGTTGGTACGCAGTTGTAGGACATAATAACAATGCACCATACCAAATTTCGTCAGACATTTCCTGATGTAACACCTTTAAAACCAATGCAGTTCTATACAGACTTTTGGCTAAATCTGTTTTTCCGTAGCGTAGCACGTAGCAATACATAGTCAACTTTAATAACGGAATTACCATGCTAATACTCGACTCGCCACTTGAAACTCGGTACGCAGTTGTAAGACATTATGACAATGCACCATGTCAACTTTTGTTACGCATTTCATGATTGAACAAATTATAAACTAACGCAGTTCTATACCGACTTTTGCGGGAGCGTAGCACGTACCTATGCATACTCAACTTTAATAACGGAATTACCAAGCTAAACATTGAATGCGCAACTTGAAGATTGGTTCACAGGTGTAGGACATTATGACAATGGAACATATCAAATTTCATCACAAATTTCATGATGGAACACCTTTAAAACTAACGCAGTTCTATACCAACTTAGCGTGAATCTGTTCGCAGGAGCGTAGCACGTAGGCTACCTATGCCTGATCAACTTTAGTGATGGAATTACATATGTAGGCCTAATTAAGTTGCAACACTTTTACAATGATTCGTCTTGCTTCCTATAACATCCCACTCGATTCCCGCGTTATTAGGCTGCAATCTCTGCCATGTCTTGACGCCTACGGGACTCTGCAAATTTTTTCGATTTATTCTGTCCGTTTCAATTTAAGATAAGGAAGCCCATTTCACTTAATGAATCGATGCCTACGGTACTCTACAAAATTTTCTGATTAATTCTCTCTAAGCTTATCAATCATAAGAAAGATGATTTGACACCTAAAGTACGAAATACTTGTTCGCTTGAGCTAAGCCACAGCGCTTGGAGCGGAATTTTACGGGGTATGTGGACTCATTTCGTAGGGCTCTATCCCATAGGAGCATACTTTACGCTCCAATTCGATTCCCACACATTCCATATAATTACTAACAGAACCATTGAGTACCAGCCTTGACCCGACAGTACGACGGAGACTATCAAAATATCGAGAGAAGCCCTCTATTCTTTTCTGAAACAATCAAGGTTTTATCAGGACTTCCCTTCATATAAACTCCAGCAGAATCACTAATAACCTCTCAAGTTTACTCAATTTACTTTAATCTGATACTCGTGTACCAAATCCCTATTTTCCGCAAGTATGATAGAGGCTATCGCTCGACACTCAACGATTCGTGATTTTGCTGGAATACAAGTACAATTAGGGATTGAAAAGTAACTGATATAGGTGGTTATGTTGGTAGGATATTTACACTTCTACTTACCGGTTTTCAGGAGAAACTACCTACTTTTAGGACTTTATATTTCAAAGTAGTTTGAGGTTACGTTTGTATCACCTTGACAAGTAACATTCCCGCGCGCGTCTTAGTATTGGGTGGTAGGGTTAGGAAGTGTTTTGTTTAAGAGCGCGCGGGAATGTTACTTGTCAAGGTGATACAAACGTAACCAACGTTCAAGGCGAGAATTTAATGTTTAGCATGCTACTTCTGTTATTAAAATTGACTATGTATGGGTAGGCCTATATGCTATGTTCACGAAAAGCAGATACGCGTAAAAGTCAGTATTCGACTGCGATAGTTTCAAAGGTGTTCCATCATTAGATGTGTGATGAAATTTAGCATGGTGCATTGCCATAATGCCCTACAACTACGTATCAAGTTTAGAGTTGGGATTCAATGTTAAGCAGGGTAATTCCGTTATTAAAGTTGGCTATGTATGGGTACGTGCTATACGCTCCCGCAAAACAGATGTACGCAAAAAGTCGATGCAGAGCCGCGTTAGTTTTAAAGTTGTTCCATCATGAAATGTGTGATGGGATTTGGTATCGTGCATTTTTGTAATGTCCTATAACCGCGTACCAACTTTCAAGGCGGGAATTCAATGTTTAACACGGTAATTCTGCTATTAAAATTGACTATGTATAGGTATATGCTATGTTCACGCAAAACAGATATGCGTAAAAGTCGGTATTCGACTGCGTTAGTTTTAAAGGTGCTCCATCATTAGATGTGTGATGAAATTTAGCATGCTGCATTGCCATAATGCCCTACATCTGCGTATCAATGGTGACGTACTAGTATAATGCACATTTCGGAGAGATTAAGTAAAGCAATGATCTCAGATAAATCCGTTAAATTAAGGCAGAAGGAGCAATTTACGAAGAAAGTTAGCATTCTAGGCCTATACTTCTGTTTAATACTGAAAATGTCATAAAGTTGAAGCGAACTGAAATCATAAACACTTTAGCATTAGGTCCATATACGCGATAAGCTTCTTTAGTATTGTGATGGTTTGGGATAAAATGTAATTTTTCGTGCTTTTTTATTTTTTAATAAAATCAGTATTCATTTTACAGAAACGTCGTGTAAAGGTAAAGTACTTGTACATTTCGGAGTACTCAAGTATAAGTTCTGGTTAGCTAAATTTCGATGTCATAGAAATACCACAAACTGTGCTACTTGCACTTCTTCAGGGTACTCAATTAGGTTTTTAGCTATATGCAACATATACTTTCGGGTGTTTTTTATATTGGACTGCTCCAACTCCATGATAATTATAGTATTAAGCAGAAATGAACCTACAATACGAACGTTTTACTTACTCGGAAATGACTACTTTCACGTTAATTTATAAAACTCAAGTAAAGCTCACGAAATCCATAGTGTAAACGTCTCTAATGCGCTGAAAAAGGTAGAAAAAGTACTCAATACGCTAAATTTGAATCTAAAAATATTAATTCTCGTAAACCGTAGTGGGTGTGGGATTCGAACCTATGTGAACACTTGTTCATTGGAACTTAAGTCCAACGCCCAAAAGCTATAGTTTAGAAATTTTTTGGAGTACTAACTTTTTTAGGTAAATCCTGTTACGCGCTTGGTTACTAACTCTGAAAGCCAGCAAAATTTGTGGTATTTGATCAGTATGGAAATTCGTGCGCTTTGCGTTTAGGTTGTGTTGAAAACATGAGTAACTTAGAACACTTGTTCATTGAAACTTAAGTCCAACGCCTTAACCGCTCGCTCAAGCCTGTTCCGTTGCTACGATATCTGAGAAATCTATTAAATTAGGCTAGAAATAACTATTTCCAAGTAAGTTTCACGAAGTCTCGATACGCTACATTTAATCTAAAAATATTAATCCCCATAAAACGTACTGGCTGTGGGGTTCGAAGCCTAGAATAATAAGCGGATCGTGATTGAAAATAGAAGGAGGGTCACTGGATTAACGTTATGGAATACTCCGCAATGTAAAATTAGTATATACTGCACAAAATCAAGAGTGTAAGAGTCTTTACTGCGTCGGAATAGTGTAGTTTTCTATCCACTTTACAAAATTTATACGATTTTTCTTGCTACGTTCCGGGATAAAATGTAATTTTTCGCGCTTTTTTTATTCCTAATAAAATTAGTTTCCATTATACAAAAACGACGTGTAAAGGTAAAGTACGAATACAAGTACAAGTAGAGATTTCAAAGTAAGTAAGTGGTTATGTTCGTAGACTTACCCCGCTTCTACGTAACGATTTTTCAGTAAGTAGTCATGTTTCTAGGCTACTTTTACTTCTATTTAACGAGTTTTCATACAAATCTGCTTTCTTTAATGACATTCATTTTTTTTTCATCAGTGAGCGAAGGCAATAGCGGTGTTAACTCCATGTTGAGTACAAAAGTTGCTATAGAACTGCGTTAGTTTTAAAGTTGTTCCATCATGAAATGTGTGATGAAATTTGGTATGCTGCATAATCACAATGCCCCGGAGCTCATTTAGATACGTTTTTAAATGTAGTTACACATTCTAGTTGTTTTGATGTAAGGAAAAAATCATTCGATAACTCGATACAACTAGTTAACACGCGTCGATGTAACTTTCCTCATTTGTATGCATAGCCTACGCGAAATTGGTTACCGAATTTTTCGATTATATTTATATTCCGTATTTTATTTAAAACTGAAACTGTTAAGTATACTACTTAAAGTGTTATAAAATGTGAAAAAGTGTACAAGTAGAATTATTATTATGTCATGAATAAGTAGTTTACGAATTCATACGATTTTTCTTGTAGCGTTCCGGGATAAAATGTAATTTTTCGCTCTTTTTTATGTTTTATTGTTTCAATAAAATTAGTATTCATTTTACAAAAAACGTCGTGTAAAGGTAAAGTACTTGTACATTTCGTAGTGCTCAGGTATAAGTTTTGAAACTATTACCTTGATAAAATTTTCAGAATAGAGACTTTTGCGTAAAGTCTGTCTTGCATTTAGTTGCCAGCCCCGAAAGCAAGCAAACTTTGTGGTATTTGCGCAACATCAAAATCGATAAAGTAGTCTAAAACCTAGTCAATTTGTACGTGGAGGGAGTACATAGCGAAGTACTTGTACATTTTGGAGTACTGAAGTATACGTTTGGCCTGCTCTCGCTATACTTAATGAATCATTCTTGTGTCATAAACACTTGAGTAGTTGGTGTGTGTAGACAAAAACCTACTTGAATTTACTAGGTACATAATAACGCAAGTTAACACAAGTTGGTTCGATCCTGAGCTTACGTGCACCAATTACTATAGCTACATAATACAACAACTTAACACTTGTAAAACACGATATTTGGTCCCGGAGAACTGACGATATAGTTTCGAAGTCTCACTTCGTGGTATTACAATATACGCTTTAATCAACACAACGACTCGACACAGGAAAAAAACTTTCACGTTATTCAATAAGTCGATTCTCGAGACTTGTTGCTTGTGTGATTTACCACCGCTGTGCAAAGGGTTAGGAACGTTAGAAATGTAGTTCCACATACTATTTGTTTTGACGCAAGGGAAAATCATTCGATCACTCGACACTTCTCGTTAGTAAAGTAAATTGTTGTATAATATTTTCTAAAATACAAACTCGGACGAAATCATGAATATGTAGGACTTACCTTAAACATATATTGTGCACATACAGCTTTGTTACAAGAACTACGATATTTCTGTAAGTAGTGGGTCTGTGTTGGGTTATTTGAATACTAGGATACGTGATCATTCATGTAAAAAAGTTATCTTGATATCAAAAACATTTTGTAGAGACTATATCATTCTATAGTTTGAAAACGCGTCCATTCATTCTTCAGTTTCGTAGTACGCGAATATCGGGTAAAGTCGATCACTCATTTATCAGCAGTAAATTTCTAGTAAAGTACAATAAGTGATGATGTCCGAGCGGCTAAACAAGTAAGTATCGACTTCTTCCGAGTACTCAAGTACGTTTTTTACCTACATGCACCAAATATTCTCAAGTGTTTATGGTATTGTACTGCTTCAAATCCATTATAGTTTCAGAATTAAGCAGAAAATACCCGGAATACTGACGTTTTACTTAGTCGGAAATAGGTACTTAGTAGGTAAATACGTACTGGATGTGGGGTTCGAAGCCTAGACTAATAAGAGGAGCGTGATTGAAAATAGATGGAGGATCACTGGATTAAAGTTTACTGAATACCCCGCATTGTAAAATTAGTATATACTATACAAAATCGGAAGTATAGGTAGCCTATGTGCTACGCTCCCGCAAAACAGATTCACGCAAATGTCGGTATAGAACTGCGTTAGTTTTAAAGTTGTTTAATCATGAAATGCATAACCAAATTTAATATGGTACATTGTCATAATGTCTTACAACTGCGTACCTAGTTTCAAGGTGGGGGGGGGGGGAGTCGATTATTAACATGGCAATTCCGTTTTAAAGTTGTCTATGTATACGTACGTGCTGCGTTACGGAAAACAGATTAAGCCAAAAGTCAGTATAGAACTGCGTTGGTTTTAAAGGTGTTACATCATGAAATGTCTGACGAAATTTGGTATGGTGTATTTTCATATTATCCTACAACTGCGTACCAAGTTTCACGGTGGGGATTAGCGTGATAAAAGGTAATTTTTCGCTCTTTTTTTTATTTTTTCTTAAAATTAGTATTCATTTTACAAAAAACGTCGTGTATAGGTAAACTACTTGTACATTTCGTAGTGGTGAAGTATAAGTTTTTAAACTATTAACTAGCCAAAATTTTCAGAATATCAACTTTTGCGTGAAGTCTGTCTTGCATTCAGTTGTCGGCTCTGAAAGAAAGCAAAGTTTGTGGTATTTGCACAACATCGAAATTTGTACACTTCACGCTTATCTTATATCGAAAACATAAGTTAGTTAACAATATTTCGAATCATGGGTATGAATAATTTTTAAAAACCTAAATATGCCGCATCCAAACTTAAGTCTGTCTTGCATTTAGTTGCCAGCTCTGAAAGCAAGCAAAGTTTGTGGTATTTGCGCAACATCGAAAATCGATAAAGTAGTCGAAAGCGCTATTATCTACCAACAAGGTTTAAATGACTCGCCTCCAGCGTTTATTGATGATTTAATTATAATTACCCGTATTCTCGACATGCCAAAATCATGCATGTATTAGTATGAAGCCCAGATGCAGCAAAGTGTGTGTGAGACTACCTGTCAAAATTGCGCGAAGCGTCGACTCCAATTTCCTGGCTTATAGCAAACAACGACGGTGGAACTCCACTTCAGATGCAGCAAAGTATGTGCGACTACTTGTAAAAATTGCGCGAAGGTACATTTCCTGGCTTAAAACAAATACCGACGCTGAAATTCTACTTCAGATACAGAAAATGTGACAAGTCTGCTAGAATACCTGCATAATTTGTGTTAAGGTGCGACTCTAAATCTAAGGCTTTATTGCCAATACCGATGCTGGAATTGTGGTTCACGGTGGTGGAGTCTTGCATTGACATCATAGTTTTCGAAATTCATGTGCATAATCTGAATTTATATCCATGAAAGCAAGTTATTATGAAGTTTCGGAATTTAATCATCTAACGTAATCATCATAAAACTGCGACTATATAGTTCAACGTTGATGAGTATTATCCTAGAGGTCATGTTATCCGCTAAAATGCAAAGTAAAAATACACATAATAATATTATCTGGCGAATATAGCCACTTATCAAGTCGTCCCAAATACACATAGAATATCTCGCGAACATCCGTCGATTTAATTACCCTTATTCTAGTGACATGAAAATGACTGAATCGTATGAAATCTGGTGACTACAAGAATCGAACCTACAACCTAAATAGTCGCCTAATTCCTCTGTGATGATGTCGTGAAATCTAGTTCAACGTTAAGTGTATTATGTAAGAATTCATATTCTCAAAAACAGCTCAGTACGCATATTCTACGCAATAGATGTCGCATTAGTCCTAAATACACATAATAGACTGTCGGAGGAAAGTTTCGAGAGTGTAGCGGTGAGAGATGCTCATAAATACACATGGCGATAGTCTACCGTTGTCGCATTAGTCCTAAATACACATAATAGAATATCAAGGAAAAGTATCATCTAACGTATAATGAATGTTATTTATCTCTCGGAAGCATGGACCGGCCATAATCCGACGTTAATTATATTATGAGAGTGTTTACATTCTAAATAGCCTGAGGGGCGGGGCGTATAAAGTCGATACCCTCACTACTCACTCAAATGGGGTGTAGAGGGGTGTACCAGATCCTAATTACAATGAGCCGATGGCTAGCTATCACAAAGGCAGGTCTATTCGTCAGTACAGGTTGACGCACAGGTTAATGAGCAATATGGTGCGATGTTTATCTCAAGTGTAAAACTGAGCACCGCTAGATTGTGATGTCATAAGCAAATATTTCTCCTATTCATTTAGCCGTCTGCAATTCACCAATGGTTTCGTTCGGTGTTGGAAAGGATGTAGTTAACATGTGTTCAGCTAGCTATAGAGATTTGTCTTTTAGTGATTCTTAGGGAAACCGCCGCGACAGCTCAGACTTCTTGAATCGGTGCGTCCTTCTCGACGTTAATAAATACTGCAATGCACATAAATGAACTGACGTAGCCAGCCAGGGTCGAAGCAGCTTCCTTGTTGAGATCGAAATCCTATTGTTTTAAAACGCCGATTTTATGTCCAATATTTCGCCATACATTTGCAATTTAGTATTTTGTTATTAGTGGTGCAAATTAGCGACAAACGACAGTGTATAGCGACATGCGATCTGAGGTTACTGACATCTCTTGCAGCCCGTGTGCTACTATCGACTTTGTGTGGGGCAGGCTTGATACGCACTAGGCTGGTGTGCCTGCTATCTTCGCTGGTCTGAATTACCGCTTCTGCAGCAGGTAGCTTTACCTACTCTCTCATCGTTCGTAATGTCATGCTGTTTTGGGGCTGACACGAAATAAATTTTAATTTGCGTGGCGGGCGGCCTAACTGGCTGCAAATAGACTCTGAATCCCGTACTTGATTTGAGCTATTAATAAAACATAGAGATCAGAATAGGTGTGTCAAGGGTCGAGATATCAAAATATGGGTAATATCTGAATCATCTGAAGTTGCCAGAATTGCAGATCAGACTCGGAAATTTTGATTCGTGAAAATAATCCGTCGTCGCGGAGGTGGTGTACCTATTCGTTCGCGAAATGGAGTGATTGACAGCCGCTAATGCCTGGCCAGGGCATTGGCGAATAGTGAATACGTAGAGTATTACCCGAAGATCTCGAACTCGCGAATTAACAGCGCAGCGGAACTCGCTGAAATTTTATAATAGCGTTTGAATGTGGACGTTTTATAACGTCAGTTCTCCAACACGAGTAATATTGTGTGATCCAGGTATTGTCATGCTTTAGGCGTGTACTTAACTATATTGGTAAATTTGAAAGAGATTACAGCGGTTACCGTGTTCACGTGGTTGTTTGCCCCAATTTAAATAAACATGGACATACGTAAGTTCTTCACGAAGCCCAGCGTAAGTGAAAGTGATAATTCTATTGAATCACGCAAGCCAGGCAATGTTGGTGAAACATATACTGAGACAAATGCAGAACAGTGTCCTGAAAGTATCACCAGCAACTTGCAGCAGCAGAGATCTGATTCAACGAAAACCATTCGAAAGAAAATGTCCGGTGCCGCCAAGAAACGCAAATGGAATGATGATTACATCCGGTATGGATTTTATCGCACAAAAGAAGAAATGCTGAACCCTTATCCGCCAGCACGCTGTTTGTTTTGTCCTGTCGTCCTTAGTAATAGTAACCTGGCTCCGCGGCATCTAAACAAACATTTAAAAACACAAATCCTAGTCACCAAAACAAATCAAATGCATTTTTTGAGGAATCTCTGCGTCATCAACAGAAGCAAGTTTCTTGCTTTGAAAACGAAGTAAAAGGAGTGAAAAAAGAATTAGCGATCGTTTCCCTAAAAATGACTCATGTTCTACTGAAGAAAAAGCGGTCATACACAGAGTTGGAATCCGTAGTTCTTCCTTGTCTTGAAATCGCAGCTGACCATTTGCATGGAGGTGAAAAAGCTCTCAGGAAAGTAAGAGCCGTTCCATTATCAGACACTACAGTTAAACGGAGAAGCGATGATATTTCTCAGGATTTGCTGAAACAACTAGTTGTAAAGCTTAAGAATGCCACTGCCTATGGCATACAGCTTGATGAAACGACAGATATTTCAGATGAAGCGCAATTGATTGTATATTGTAGGTTCGCTGATGCAGAAGCAGAAACTATTGTCGAACATTTTTTGTGCTGTGTAAAAGTTGGAGTTCGTACCACAGCTCAAGCCATCTTTGGTACGTTGAATAAATTCGTTGTGGAATATACTCTCGATTGGAAAAAGTGTAGATCAGTCACTACTGACGGAGCAGCAGCCATGCAAGGTCGTACAAATGGAGTTGTTCAGAAAATTAAACAAGTCGCACCGGATTGTGTGTCAAATCACTGCATGATACATCGAGAGGCACTTGTAGTAAAGAAATTAAACCAAGAAAAAAAGGTGGAATGTCCTCTGGAGATTGTTCTTCATGATGTCGTCAAAATTGTAAATTTTATTCGTTCACATTCCAAGACACATAGAATGTTTTCAGATCTTTGCAAAGACATGGGAAAAGAAGTAATAAGGTTGTTATACCATACCGAGGTACGCTGGTTGTCCAGAGGAAAGGTCTTAAAGCGAGTATTTCAACTGCGGAAAGAGGTGCATTTTTTCCTGGTTCAAAAAGGGCATGTAATGGCTGCTAAATTTGAAGATATCTTTTGGGTTGCAAATCTGTCCTATTTAACTGCAATATTAGAGACCACCAATCAGTTGAATTTATCAATGCAAGGCAGAGGATTTGATGTATTTGAGGTTGCCAGCAAAGTTAAAGCTTCTAAATGTAAGTTGAAGTTATGGCAGAACAATGTTTCAAAATGTGATTATTCAGATTTTGAATGTTTGAACAATTTCATCAAGAACAGTAATTGGAAACCGATAACCCTAGCCTTGAATCAAAAGTAAAGTCGACCGTACATCAGCATCTCGATGTGCTGCAGCAGAATTTTGAAGCTTATTTTCCAGAGGACGAATATTTGGATCTTGACTCTCTATTGTGGATCGTGCAACCTTTCACAAATGAAAGGTCGGATTTGGGCAACTTGACCGGGGAACTTATTGAACTACGATCAGATTTGGTTCAAAAGGCAAAGTTCAAACAGCTCAAAAGCTACACTGATTTCTGGGTATCACTTCTTAAAATTCCGGAGTCTCAAAATCTGAGTCAAAAAGCGATTACGATTCTTGTTCGCATGCCTACGACATATCTTGTTCCACGTCAAAAAAGGTTGAAGAGCACTGGTCTATAAGATGCAGTTGACCTTTAAGCCAAACCTGAGTCACAAGTAACAAGTATACAATCAGTCAAAATTCACTGTGAGGCCACATGAAATACCACCACGAATGATTCACCGATAGTGCTGCGCTTGCATAATACGCATCACAAAGAATTATTTAACCACTGCATAGGCCTACCGGTATGCTACCTCATGCTATAATCCAGTCAGAACGACAGCCAAACAGCAACGCCACTGCAAAATATAGTCCCTAGCATTAGCTAATCACGGCATCATTCTATAACATTTCAAACGCGGCGACCAGCTCAAAAACTACATCTCAAGCGTGATGGGTCTGCTACAGAGTAGTTCAATCACATTATTGTAGCCTGTTTAATATAGGGTTACCATATTTCTGTGACCCAAATTCCGGACACACTTTATCGCCCACTAGCGGATTTAAAAATGAGTTGTGACGTCACACTAGCAAAGCTTTGCTCATAGACCTAAGGTGGTCACGATCCAGTTCGGGAGGATGTGGCTGTGTGCTGTGTAATCGGGACCGAAAGCACATGTTTTAGGCCCCTTCCCGCCCAAATCAACAATGATTTTGAGCCCACCATTGGGTAATCGATGCCACTTCTGGGGGGCTTGCTATATGAATCTGGTTTCTATATGCATGTTGTCGTTAAATTTTTTGAATGAATTCTGTCGATAATTTTTGTTGTTCGGTTGTTCCATATATTACTATATATCAGTGCTCTTCAACCTTTTTTGACGTGGTACACCCTTTTAACGTTTTCTCCAAACTCGTACACCCCTGTTCATATAAAACACCCAAGTCGGTAAAGGGCCTAATTATCATAAGGATTAGCAAGCTATAGGAGCTGCTAAATACTAATTAGGACTCGAGATTACCGTATTATCTAATATATCGATAAAGCGTAACGACACATGTCTGTTATGTCACTTTTAAATACATTTGTTGTACATGTTTTTTTTATCGAAATTGCCTAGCTAGTCCAAAGGATCTCATTAAAAGACTACTCGCAATCTTGTGGCGTTTGTAATTGACGAAAATGATTATATAACGAACGAATTTATGGACCAATGTGCATTCAAATACAAATTACAAAATAATGCCAGACATTCAATGCGACCGTTGCTGCTGTATTTCGTCCGCCAGCTGCGCGAAGTTAGGCAGTAGCCTTTTTTCGAGTGCTCCTCTCATAAGCATATCGACATCCTTGATGCAATTTCTTTTTTTCGATTTAATTTGAACTAGTGCCGAAAATCTTTGCTCGCAAAGATATGTCGTAGGCATGCGAACAAGAATCGTAATCGCTTTTTGACTCAGATTTTGATACTCCGGAATTTTAAGAAGTGATACCCAGAAATCAGTGTAGCTTTTGAGCTGTTTGAACTTTGCCTTTTGAACCAAATCTGATCGTAGTTCAATAAGTTCCCCGGTCAAGTTGCCCAAATCCAACCTTTCATTTGTGAAAGGTTGCACGATCCACAATAGAGAGTCAAGATCCAAATATTCGTCCTCTGGAAAATAAGCTTCAAAATTCTGCTGCAGCACATCGAGATGCTGATGTACGGTCGACTTTACTTTTGATTCAAGGCTAGGGTTATCGGTTTCCAATTACTGTTCTTGATGAAATTGTTCAAACATTCAAAATCTGAATAATCACATTTTGAAACATTGTTCTGCCATAACTTCAACTTACATTTAGAAGCTTTAACTTTGCTGGCAACCTCAAATACATCAAATCCTCTGCCTTGCATTGATAAATTCAACTGATTGGTGGTCTCTAATATTGCAGTTAAATAGGACAGATTTGCAACCCAAAAGATATCTTCAAATTTAGCAGCCATTACATGCCCTTTTTGAACCAGGAAAAAATGCACCTCTTTCCGCAGTTGAAATACTCGCTTTAAGACCTTTCCTCTGGATAACCAGCGTACCTCGGTATGGTATAACAACCTTATTACTTCTTTTCCCATGTCTTTGCAAAGATCTGAAAATATTCTATGTGTCTTGGAATGTGAACGAATAAAATTTACAATTTTGACGACATCATGAAGAACAATCTCCAGAGGACATTCCACCTTTTTTTCTTCGTTTAATTTCTTTACTACAAGTGCCTCTCGATGTATCATGCAGTGCTTTGACACACAATCCGGTGCGACTTGTTTAATTTTCTGAACAACTCCATTTGTACGACCTTGCATGGCTGCTGCTCCGTCAGTAGTGACTGATCTACACTTTTTCCAATCGAGAGTATGTTCCACAACGAATTTATTCAACGTACCAAAGGTGGCTTGAGCTGTGATACGAACTCCAACTTTTACACAGCACAAAAAATGTTCGACAATAGTTTCTGCTTCTGCATCAGCGAACCTACAATATACAATCAATTGCGCTTCATCTGAAATATCTGTCGTTTCATCAAGCTGTATGCCATAGGCAGTGGCATTCTTAAGCTTTACAACTAGTTGTTTCAGCAAATCCTGAGAAATATCATCGCTTCTCCGTTTAACTGTAGTGTCTGATAATGGAACGGCTCTTACTTTCCTGAGAGCTTTTTCACCTCCATGCAAATGGTCAGCTGCGATTTCAAGACAAGGAAGAACTACGGATTCCAACTCTGTGTATGGCCGCTTTTTCTTCAGTAGAACATGAGTCATTTTTAGGGAAACGATCGCCAATTCTTTTTTCACTCCTTTTACTTCGTTTTCAAAGCAAGAAACTTGCTTCTGTTGATGACGCAGAGATTCCTCAAAAAATGCATTTGATTTGTTTTGGTGACTAGGATGTTGTGTTTTTAAATGTTTGTTTAGATGCCGCGGAGCCAGGTTACTATTACTAAGGACGACAGGACAAAACAAACAGCGTGCTGGCGGATAAGGGTTCAGCATTTCTTCTTTTGTGCGATAAAATCCATACCGGATGTAATCATCATTCCATTTGCGTTTCTTGGCGGCACCGGACATTTTCTTTCGAATGGTTTTCGTTGAATCAGATCTCTGCTGCTGCAAGTTGCTGGTGATACTTTCAGGACACTGTTCTGCATTTGTCTCAGTATATGTTTCACCAACATTGCCTGGCTTGCGTGATTCAATACAATTATCACTTTCACTTACGCTGGGCTTCGTGAAGAACTTACGTATGTCCATGTTTATTTAAATTGGGGCAAACAACCACGTGAACACGGTAACCGCTGTAATCTCTTTCAAATTTACCAATATAGTTAAGTACACGCCTAAAGCATGACAATACCTAGATCACACAATATTACTCGTGTTGGAGAACTGACGTTATAAAACGTCCACATTCAAACGCTATTATAAAATTTCAGCGAGTTCCGCTGCGCTGTTAATTCGCAAGTTCGAGATCTCCGGGTAATACTCTACGTATTCACTATTCGCCAATGCCCTGGCCAGGCATTAGCGGCTGTCAATCACTCCATTTCGCGAACGAATAGGTACACCACCTCCGCGACGACGGATTATTTTCACGAATCAAAATTTCCGAGTCTGATCTGCAATTCTGGCAACTTCAGATGATTCAGATATTTCCCATATTTTGATATCTCGACCCTTGACACACCTATTCTGATCTCTATGTTTTATTAATAGCTCAAATCAAGTACGGGATTCAGAGTCTATTTGCAGCCAGTTAGGCCGCCCGCCACGCAAATTAAAATTTATTTCGTGTCAGCCCCAAAACAGCATGACATTACGAACGATGAGAGAGTAGGTAAAGCTACCTGCTGCAGAAGCGGTAATTCAGACCAGCGAAGATAGCAGGCACACCAGCCTAGTGCGTATCAAGCCTGCCCCACACAAAGTCGATAGTAGCACACGGGCTGCAAGAGATGTCAGTAACCTCAGATCGCATGTCGCTATACACTGTCGTTTGTCGCTAATTTGCACCACTAATAACAAAATACTAAATTGCAAATGTATGGCGAAATATTGGACATAAAATCGGCGTTTTAAAACAATAGGATTTCGATCTCAACAAGGAAGCTGCTTCGACCCTGGCTGGCTACGTCAGTTCATTTATGTGCATTGCAGTATTTATTAACGTCGAGAAGGACGCACCGATTCAAGAAGTCTGAGCTGTCGCGACGGTTTCCCTAAGAATCACTAAAAGACAAATCTCTATAGCTAGCTGAACACATGTTAACTACATCCTTTCCAACACCGAACGAAACCATTGGTGAATTGCAGACGGCTAAATGAATAGGAGAAATATTTGCTTATGACATCACAATCTAGCGGTGCTCAGTTTTACACTTGAGATAAACATCGCACCATATTGCTCATTAACCTGTGCGTCAACCTGTACTGACGAATAGACCTGCCTTTGTGATAGCTAGCCATCGGCTCATTGTAATTAGGATCTGGTACACCCCTCTACACCCCATCCGAGTGGTACACCCTTTGCAAATTCTGGTACACCCTAGGGTGTACGACCACCCCGGTTGAAGAGCACTGGCTTAGATTATACCACAAAGCAAGAAAAGTTGTAACATTTGAGTTTTTGAGAGTATGTCTCATATGTCCCCAGGTCATGTGCCTTTGGACCAGAGTTGGATCAATTGTAATTTGTAATTGTAATTGAATGTAATTAATTACATTTTTCAATGTAATTGTAATGTAATTGTAATTGAAGCATTTCTATTTTGTGTAATTGTAATTGTAATTGTAATTTGACAAAAATTTTGCTCAATTACAATTTCAATTACATTAAATTGCTATTGAGACCTGACAAGCACATATAAAATAATTGACCTATAATGCATTCTCTTTTAATGTCGACAAGGAATTTGGTGGATCCATTCGCGGAAGCCCTTGACTGCGCCCTTGCGGGCGAAGTTTTTTTCTATTTTTACCGCTATGCTGGCCTAGGCTGCCATTGTATACAATTTTTAGATTACTAACCAACGGATGTATTCGCAACACGTGACTCACGATTGAATACGCCGAGAAGCGAACTGTTGAGCCGGCTAAAAGCAGCAGAATTGATATTCCCATAGCTGGCGATCCAAGCGTCGAAATTTGATATGTATGGTCCTAATCGAAAGCTAGTGTCGCACTGATTCCGCAATAAAAGTATATTTCCAGGCAATGGTACCATCCCAAAATAGTCGTGAAAGTCTGGGAATCGGCATTGTTCTGAACAATCGCTAGGCGTAATTGGTAATTCTTGTGGTCATGCTGCTGCAGCGCTCTCACTTTTCAGAACAGTCGGCCTTAAACGGCTATTTTGGAGCAGTTACATTGCCCTGACGAGATTTTATTTTGTATTTTCGGAATTAGTATATCAATAGCTTACGATAAAGAACAAATACATCAAATTTGGACGCATGGATCGCCAGCTTTAGGACCACAAAGTTTGCTGCTTTTAGCCGGCTCTGCAGTACGTTTGTCGGTGCATTCATCCGTGACTCACATCTTGGGCATCTATCCGTGGGTTGGCAATCTACAATACGATTTCAGATCACGATGCTGCATCGTTATTTCGTTTGGCTAACTAACCAGACCACTGGATATTTTATAACGTCTTATCTGACAAAGCACGGTTTTTTTTCACTCCTCATCCTAATTCCTACGTCCCTCGATAAAAATAATATTATTTCTTTAATTATATACTATATACCAGTGGTCGGGAACCTATGGCTGGCGAGCCATACATGGCTCTTTTGGGTATAAGATATGGCTCTTTGCCAAATATTTATTTTTGTACCGAATTGATCAATATTGCAGCGACTTGTTGGTAAATCTTCATCTCGGCCGGAATAATTATTCTCGTGGCAATATAAACATGTTTTTGGGAGTCAAAGACAATGTTTTCTTCAGGTTTAGGGGCTAAAACCCCCTATTTTAAAAATCATCAAATTTTAGTTACTGTGACGCCGGCGGCCAATATCACTCGCGAATTCTATGTACCCGACTCGAAATCTTGAATTGTGCGATACGTTGATTAATCAAAGAGCATATAGCAGACATGGCGACGCCCATTTCAATACGCAGTTTTCAAATACGCATTGACTTAATTGATTCATTGATCTATGGCGCGAAATGAACGGTTGTGGATGTGACAATTACAAACTCGAATTACAAACAACGTCATAGCTATCCACGTTCTCGATTGGTAAGTAGCTCTGTGTAGTACCGGCGATAAAATGTAGGCGTGTAGCGCAACGTTATGTTACCGCCGAATACTTTGAGAATTGGGAAATCGGTACGTATTTAGATTTTCGGAATCAGTGTGACAGTCACATTCGATTAATATCAGTTATAATAATTTCTATGCTACTTACGATGAATTGTGTTATCAATGGTGAGACTTGGCCCGTCTGTGCCTTACCTCTCGTTTCGAGCTTTATTTTCGAACAAAAAATAACAGTTTTTACAGAGAAATTATTGCGCTTACGAGAAATCCCATGTAGTGAGCTCGCATTAGTACTACCATGACGTCACGACTTTTCAATTGTGACGTAACAGTTGATTGGAATGTATGGCTCTTTGGGAGTTGAGATGGAAAAAATAGGGTCAATATGGCTCTTCGGACAAAAAAGGTTCCCGACCACTGCTATATACGCAAATCCAACACGTGCATATGTTATAATACTTTTTCAACGACATACTGCACCCTATCCTTAATCCTAACCCATAGGAAATTAGGTAAATAACATTTTACATTTCCAATTACGTGAGCCATAATTACCAAGCATACAAAACACGCTTATATTACGTCACACTGACATCTCACATAGCATACTATGTACGCACATAAACGCATTTATTACCACACAATCTGAACTAGACTTGAATTGTTGTTAAATACGACGCTACGGTTGTCAAGGAGCACGGTTGAATTTATGATTATTCAATTACATGTTCAACAGCAGCAATTGTAATTGTAATTGTAATGTAATTGAAGCATGCAAGGAGTAATTGTAATTGTAATTGTAATTTGATATTTTTAGCATGAAGTAATTGTAATTGTAATGTATTGAAACATTCATGAAAGTAATTGTAATTGTAATGTAATTGAACTGAAATAATTGTAATTGATCCAACTCTGCTTTGGACCCACCGGGTGGGGACCGATGATACGTTCGAGCAACAAATTTTGAACGTTCATGAATATTTTTTGAAAAGACGGATAAGCATGTATATGTGGGCGATAGGTAGAGCTTGTATCAGAGTGTCGAGCAAGCAAAAGATCTGCTGTTATATGCTGAACATTTTGGGACCAGATATCATTTTCCAATTTCTGATCCATCGGTACCACATCTCCCATACTATACCATATGGCTGTTCTGTGTTATTAAAGAAAGCGTATACACTATACAGTATACTGTAATAAAACGACAAATGTACTGTATACTGTATACTGTTCACTCTATACTGTATACTGTATACTGTATACTGTATACTGTTTACTGTATACTGTATACTGTAACAAAACGGCAAATGTACTGTCATGACCATAATTTTCACGTAATACCTCAATAAATGATAAGCGATGACATTACATCAAATGAACCAGACGTGTCGCGCACTTCATTATGTCATTGTTTTGACATAGTAAGCACGGCAAGTGTTCGTGAGTTCGTACATTGCTTGCATGATAAAATTCACAGTGCAAAGCCTTCATCTTCAAGTGTCACATCACATTGACATCGACAATTAAAAATATAGAATGCCTACTTTGATGAGAAGGCTTCCGACCCGGGTCCGTATACTTTGTGAATGTCGGCAATGTCGCGCAATGTCGGAATGTTTATTACCAGATAAGTCAATTACGAAGTATTTTAAGTTAGTTGGTGTAAGATAACGATTTTGAGTTAGTTGGTGTAAGATATTTTAAATGGGCGCAGAATTATCGACATTGCGCCGGCATTGTCGACATTGCGTCGGCATTATCGACATTGCAGCAACATCATCGACATTGCTATCTGTCAAGTATGACATCAGTAATAATTATTGGAATATAATAGGCTTACCATATTTTGGAAATGTAAAAAGAGGACACTTTTTCAGAAATTTGCAAGATGAAAAACCGGAGTGTAGAATTCTCAAAAACCGGTGAATTTTTCCCACTTTGTGATCGGTTGACTAAAAAAAAGGTCATCTCTTCCGCTCAGAGCTCAAAATACCGTATTTTTCTCCACATTGCTAGGTGGATGACTAAAATAAAAAAAACAAGGTCATCTTTTCGCTCAGAGCTAAAATCACCGTTTTTCACTCCGAAAAAACCGTCGGAGCTTCACTTCTGTGCTAATTTGCGGCATATCACTTGCAATTTGCTCTAAATCTTACCTATATTTTCAAAAAAGAGGACAAAATCTCAAAAAAGAGGACAAAAGGGCGTCCTCCGAGGACACTTTCAAAAAAGTCAAAAAAGAGGACAAATCCTCTTAATAGTGTTCCTTTTCTATCTACTTTACAAGATTCTATGTAGAAGTTCAGTGAAAGTGTAAGAGTTTAGGAAAAGCAGTTTTTGATAATAGCACTTGTCAAGGTGATACAAACGTAACCTCAAACTACTTTAAAATATAAAGTCCTAAAAGTAGGTAGTTTCTCCTGAAAACCGATCAGTAGAAGTGTAAGTAATCTACAAACATAACCACCTATATTAGTTACTTTTAAATCCCTAATTGTACTTGTATTCCAGCAAAATTACGAAATGTTGAGTATCGTGCGATAGCCACTTTCATACTTGCGGAAAATAGGGTTTTAGTACTCGAGTATCAAATTAGAGTAAATTGAGTAAACTTGAGAGGTTATTAGCGATTCTGCTGGAGTTCATATGAAGGGAAGTCCTGATAAAACCTTGATTATTTCAGAAGATAATAGAGGACTCCTTTCGATATTTTGATAGTCTCCGTCGTACTGCCGGATGTCATGAAATCGTATACATGCCATCTGGTACTACGCAAATTTTCAAGGCCGGTACTTAATGATTCTGTTAGTAATTATATGGAATGTGTGGGAATCGAATTGGAGCGTAAAGTATGCTCCTATGGCATAGAGCCCTTCGAAATGAGTCCACATACCTCGTAAAATTCCACTCCAAGCGCTGCGGCTTAGCTCAAGCGAACAAGTATTTCGTCCTTTAGGAGTCGAATCATCTTTATTATGATAAATTAACATAGGGAGAATTAATCAGAAAATTTTGTAGAGTACCGTAGGCATCGATACATTGAGTAAAATGGGCTTCCTTATCTTAAATTAAAACGGGCAGAATAAATCGAAACAATTTGCAGAGTACCGTAGAGGCTTCAAGACATAGCTCAGGCTGAGATCACAGCCTAATAACGAGGGCTTCGAGTGGGATGTTATAGGAAGCAAGACGAATCATTGTAGAAGTGTTGAAACTTAATTACATCTGTTATTCCGTCATTAAAGTTGACTACGCATAGGTATGTGCTACGCTCCCGCAAAACAGATTCACGCGAAGTCGGTATAGAACTGCGTTAGTTTTAAAGGTGTTCCATCATGAAATGTGTTACATTGTCATAATGTCTTAGAACTGTGTACCGAGTTTCAGGGTGGGGACTCGATTATTAACATGGTCATTCTGTTATTAAACTTGACTATGCATAGGTACGTGCTACGCTACCGAAAAACAGATTTACGCAAAAGTCTGTAGAGAACTGCGTTAGTTTTAAAGGTGTTACATCCTGAAATGTGTGACGAAATTTGGCATGATGCATTTTTAATATGTCCTACAACTACGTATCAACCTTCAAGGTGAGAATTTAATGTTTAGCATGCTAATTCTGTTATTAAAATTGACTATGTGTAGGTATATGCTATGTTCACGCAAAACAGATATGCGTAAAAGTCGGTATTCGACTGCGTTAGTTTTAGAGGTGTTCCATCATTAGATGTGTGATGAAATTTAGCATGGTGCATTGCCATATTGTCCTACAACTACATATCAAGTTTCGAGTTGGGATTCAATGTTAAGCATGGTAATTCCGTTATTAAAGTTGACTATGTATAGGTACGTGCTATACACTCCCGCAAAACAGATGTATGCAAAAGGTCGATGTAGGGCCGCGTTAGTTTTAAAGTTGTTCCATCATGAAATGTGTGACGAAATTTGGTATGCTGCATAATCACAATGTCTTGCAACTACTTACTAAGTTTCAAGTTGAGGAGTCACATATTGGCATGGTAATTCCGTTATTAAAGCTGACTATGTATAGGTGCACGCTACCGAAAAACAGATTTACGCAAAAGTTGGTATAGAACTGCGTTAGTTTTAAAGTTGATCCATCATGAAATATGTGACGAAATTTGGTATTCCGCATAATCACAATGTCCTACAACTACATAGCAAGTTTCAAGGTGAGGAGTCACATATTAACTTTAGTATTCTGATGGAGTACAAGTACTTGGCTACTTATCAACTTTGAAGGCTGGCGCAGTTTGTGGTGTGATACTTTCACGTTATTTAATAACTCGATTCTCGAAACTTCAGACCTCAAGCTACGTGAACACTTGTTCATTGGAACTTGAGTCCAACACCAAAAAGCTCTACTTTACAAAATTTTCGGAGTACCGATTTTTTGGGTAAATTCTGTTATGCGCTTAGTTACTAACTCTGAAAGCAAGCAAAGTTTGTGGTATTTGATCAACATGGAAATTCGTGCACTTTGCGATGATAATTTAAAATACAGAGTATTAAAGTCATTAATGCATCGGTCGCAATTCCGCTCGAATGCAAGTACAAGTAGAGACTTCAAAGTAAGTAAGTGGTTATGTTCGTAGACTAACCTCACTTCTACGTAACGATTTTTCAGGCAGTAGTTATGTTTCTAGGCTACTTTTACTTCTATTTAACGGGTTTTCATAGAAATCTGCTTACTCTTATAACTTTATATTTTGTGAAGTATTTTAAGGTTATGTTTGTCTAACCTTGACGAGTGCTATTGTCACACTCGATCACCATCTTTAAATCATGGCTATCTCAATGATGTTGACTAAATTTACGGCTTCAGAACGTGCTAATTAGACCTACTCGTTATAACGCTGGGGTTCGCGTACAGGCATCGAAAGTGTTTGTATAATTAAAGCCCTGCGAATCGCACGCCTGCGGCTATAGTTCGTTCGATTATTTTCACTTTGGGATTCGCGTACATGCTACTAAGCTGGTACGACTTTAGAAAATTCTACAAGACTATTCGGAATGCGCTCATGCGAGTGATTTGTTTCCGTAGCTCCGATCTGGAGAATCGCTTGCCTGCGTCTAATGAAAATAAATCGTAAAATGTGGAGGCTGCAGAGACCGTAACTTGTATGCATAAAATCAAGTTTAAAAATATGGACGGATGAGTTATCTGTGACCAATAGAGTAATATAACCGCCTATAGTTTAGTGGGGTATTGCTATAATGTATATCCAAACAATCGTTGCAGACTCTGAATGTTACCTAGTTCCTTATCACAAAAAATCATGCATTAGAAGCGTCACAGGGATTCATATTATCAAGTCGCAGCGCTCAAAATCGCATTTTATATTAAGTAAATAGTGATGATGTGTAGAATTTTGATATTAATAATATTATCCAGAGAATATAGCCGTGCATAGACATCATAGTTTTCGCATTTATGTATAATCCGAATATGAATTTAAATACATAGTCCTAAATACACATAATAGAAAATCTGTCGATTCTAGCCAAGGTAAGTTTTGACGCGGCAATCATAAGTCGTAAAATGTGGAAAGTGCAGAAACCGTAACTTGTACACATAAAATCAAGTTTAAAAAATATGGACGGATGATATTAGTCCTAAATACACATAATACAATATCTGAGAAAAGTATCAAGATGCGGCAATCAATGCAGCGATGATATAGCAATGGATGGATGATGTGGCACTATAGGCGTGGCGCTTGATGATGTGGCACAGATGACGTAGCAGATGAATTTACCCTTAGGGCATGAAAATGGGCGTGGCAATTAGGATGACGTGGCGCTCTCTGATTGGTGCGTCTATAAAAAGGATCCCCCTTCTACTGACGCGTGTCGGCATCAAATAAGTGTCTTTACCCGCGCAGGTTTTTGCCTCGAATTGTGAGTAAACCTGGACTCAGTAGACTCTGAAATTCATTTTATTTTGAATAACTATCCAATGCTGACTCTGTGATGGCCTAATTGTTGTATCTGAAGTCGTGCAAGACTTTTAAATAGGCGGTTGAAAGTTGAGTATATTCCTATAGACGCGTGTCGGCATCAAATAAGTGTCTATACCCGCGCAAGATTTTGGCTCGAATTGTGAATAAACCTGGACTCAGTAGACTCTGAAATACATTTCATGTGGATGAACTATCCAATACCGCTTCCGTGTTGGTTGAATTGTTGTATTTGAAATCGCGCAAGACTTTTAAATATGAGGTTGATAGTTAGGTATATTCCTATAGACGCGTGTCGGCATCAAATAAGTGTCTATACGCGCATACTTTCGTTTCGAATTGTGCGTAAACCTGGACTCAGTAGACTCTGAATTTCATTTCATGTTGAAGAACTATCCAATACCGATTTCGTGATGGCTTAATTAATGTATATTAAGTCGCGCAAGACTTTTAAATAGGCGGTTGAAAGTTGAGTATATTTCCATAGACGCGTGTCGGCATCAAATAAGTTTATATCGTCGCAGTGGAATCAAAGTATCTTATGTCCAGTTTTCAAATTTTGAAGCTCCCTTTTTTAAACTTGAAAAAAGTCGACTTTTCGAAATTTTTTGTACTTCTTTAGGTCATATCTTAGCCATGGTCTGTCTTAGTATATCAAAATTAATCGTCGCCACTATATGGCTGAAAGAAGATGAAAACTTCACTCAAAGATAATTTTCTCAAAATTTGTAAAATGGACGTAAGATACTTTGATTCCACTGCGGCGATATACGTGCATACTTTCGCCTCGACTTAGTAGACTCTGAAATTTCTTTCATTCTGAAGAACTATCTAATACCGATTCCGTGATGGCCTAATTGTTGTATTTAAAGTCGCGCAAGACTTTTAAATATGAGGTTGAAAGTTAAGTGTATTCCCATAGACGCGTGTCGGCATCAAATAAGTGTCCATACGCGCAGACTTTGGTTTCGAATTGTGAGTAGACCAGGACTTAGTAGACGCTGAAATTCATTTTATGTTGAAGAACTATCCAATACCGATTCCGTGACGGCCTACTTGTTGTATTTGAAGTCGCGCAAGACTTTTAAATATGAGGTTGATAGTTAGGTATATTCCTATAGACGTGTCTCGGCGTCAAATAGGTGTCTATACGCTCAGACTTTCGTTTCGAATTGTGAGTAAACCTGGACTCAGTAAGCTCTGAAAATATTTGATGGTGAAGAATTATGCAATCCCGTGATCTTGATGGATTTGTGATATCTGCAAGCGCCTAACACTGAAATAGAATCAATCAATCAGTCAGGTACCATAAAATAAGACAACTTGGTATTTAACAGATGATTTGAAGTTGAGAAAAGTATTACTGACATTACATACCTTTGAATAATACCTTATGGCTGAAAACTAGCTGGGAATATCAGTATTTGTTCACGAATTGCAACCCAACGACGCTTCTCCAATGTACGATCCAAATCAAGCCGATGTCAATGGTGCAACCAATATATGATTCCCATGAGCATGATAGACAGGTTGTGCAGAGTGAAATCGATATGCATGTGGCCTTTATAGGACTACATTCAAGTACAATTTTGAAAACATGGCTATTTTATTGCAATATATTATCTCTACACGGCCGTTTTCAACTGATAACGTCACAGAAAGCTGTAAACCGGTGACGTGGTCAACATTACATATCCAGTGGTAAGGAGAATTGCCCCGTGGATCTTTGGGGGGTTTTCGGGGATAGAAGATCTCGATGAAGATGACCAAAATTGCTCATAAAAGTGTTTTTTATGTACTAAACCATCATTTGGGTCACAAGCATCGACGTTTCCTGACAATTTTTCAAATCTGAACAACCCTTTTGCTTAGCTTTAGTGATAGTTCGCGAAAGGTTGTTTGCATATGATTTATAAACTATTTTGTCTTCAGGGCTCCCCTTTACGAATAATGTACGATACATCTTATTCTTTATACGAATGGATCGGAGGATAGATGGAATTATCCATGGCTTACGTTTCAATTTACGCTGTTTGCCAGATAAACCTGTCAATGGTGAGTATACATTAACTATTTCTAATATTGAATTGACAAACATATTGAATCGCTGATTAAAATCTAATTCAGTCAGAGGTATTGGTTCATACTTTTCAAAATAGTCCCAGACGTGATTGTAGATATCAGTTATGCTTTCTGAAGTCAGATTCCTGGAGAGTGTCGTATAAGCCAATGGTCTATGCATACGGGGCTTGAATTGAACTATTATTGGGTAATGATCAGCATTGGTCCACCCTTTTAACGTTTTCTCCAAACTCGTACACCCCTGTTCATATAAAACACCCAAGTCGGTAATGGGCCTAATTATCATAAGGATTAGCAAGCTATAGGAGCTGCTAAATACTAATTAGGACTCGAGATTACCGTATTATCTAATATATCGATAAAGCGTAACGACACATGTCTGTTATGTCACTTTTAAATACATTTGTTGTACATGTTTTTTTTTTTATCGAAATTGCCTAGCTAGTCCAAAGGATCTCATTAAAAGACTACTCGCAATCTTGTGGCGTTTGTAATTGACGAAAATGATTATATAACGAACGAATTTATGGACCAATGTGCATTCAAATACAAATTACAAAATAATGCCAGACATTCAATGCGACCGTTGCTGCTGTATTTCGTCCGCCAGCTGCGCGAAGTTAGGCAGTAGCCTTTTTTCGAGTGCTCCTCTCATAAGCATATCGACATCCTTGATGCAATTTCTTTTTTTCGATTTAATTTGAACTAGTGCCGAAAATCCTTGCTCGCAAAGATATGTCGTAGGCATGCGAACAAGAATCGTAATCGCTTTTTGACTCAGATTTTGAGACTCCGGAATTTTAAGAAGTGATACCCAGAAATCAGTGTAGCTTTTGAGCTGTTTGAACTTTGCCTTTTGAACCAAATCTGATCGTAGTTCAATAAGTTCCCCGGTCAAGTTGCCCAAATCCAACCTTTCATTTGTGAAAGGTTGCACGATCCACAATAGAGAGTCAAGATCCAAATATTCGTCCTCTGGAAAATAAGCTTCAAAATTCTGCTGCAGCACATCGAGATGCTGATGTACGGTCGACTTTACTTTTGATTCAAGGCTAGGGTTATCGGTTTCCAATTACTGTTCTTGATGAAATTGTTCAAACATTCAAAATCTGAATAATCACATTTTGAAACATTGTTCTGCCATAACTTCAACTTACATTTAGAAGCTTTAACTTTGCTGGCAACCTCAAATACATCAAATCCTCTGCCTTGCATTGATAAATTCAACTGATTGGTGGTCTCTAATATTGCAGTTAAATAGGACAGATTTGCAACCCAAAAGATATCTTCAAATTTAGCAGCCATTACATGCCCTTTTTGAACCAGGAAAAAATGCACCTCTTTCCGCAGTTGAAATACTCGCTTTAAGACCTTTCCTCTGGACAACCAGCGTACCTCGGTATGGTATAACAACCTTATTACTTCTTTTCCCATGTCTTTGCAAAGATCTGAAAACATTCTATGTGTCTTGGAATGTGAACGAATAAAATTTACAATTTTGACGACATCATGAAGAACAATCTCCAGAGGACATTCCACCTTTTTTTCTTGGTTTAATTTCTTTACTACAAGTGCCTCTCGATGTATCATGCAGTGATTTGACACACAATCCGGTGCGACTTGTTTAATTTTCTGAACAACTCCATTTGTACGACCTTGCATGGCTGCTGCTCCGTCAGTAGTGACTGATCTACACTTTTTCCAATCGAGAGTATATTCCACAACGAATTTATTCAACGTACCAAAGATGGCTTGAGCTGTGGTACGAACTCCAACTTTTACACAGCACAAAAAATGTTCGACAATAGTTTCTGCTTCTGCATCAGCGAACCTACAATATACAATCAATTGCGCTTCATCTGAAATATCTGTCGTTTCATCAAGCTGTATGCCATAGGCAGTGGCATTCTTAAGCTTTACAACTAGTTGTTTCAGCAAATCCTGAGAAATATCATCGCTTCTCCGTTTAACTGTAGTGTCTGATAATGGAACGGCTCTTACTTTCCTGAGAGCTTTTTCACCTCCATGCAAATGGTCAGCTGCGATTTCAAGACAAGGAAGAACTACGGATTCCAACTCTGTGTATGGCCGCTTTTTCTTCAGTAGAACACGAGTCATTTTTAGGGAAACGATCGCTAATTCTTTTTTCACTCCTTTTACTTCGTTTTCAAAGCAAGAAACTTGCTTCTGTTGATGACGCAGAGATTCCTCAAAAATTGCATTTGATTTGTTTTGGTGACTAGGATGTTGTGTTTTTAAATGTTTTAGATGCCGCGGAGCCAGGTTACTATTACTAAGGACGACAGGACAAAACAAACAGCGTGCTGGCGGATAAGGGTTCAGCATTTCTTCTTTTGTGCGATAAAATCCATACCGGATGTAATCATCATTCCATTTGCGTATCTTGGCGGCACCGGACATTTTCTTTCGAATGGTTTTCGTTGAATCAGATCTCTGCTGCTGCAAGTTGCTGGTGATACTTTCAGGACACTGTTCTGCATTTGTCTCAGTATATGTTTCACCAACATTGCCTGGCTTGCGTGATTCAATAGAATTATCACTTTCACTTACGCTGGGCTTCGTGAAGAACTTACGTATGTCCATGTTTATTTAAATTGGGGCAAACAACCACGTGAACACGGTAACCGCTGTAATCTCTTTCAAATTTACCAATATAGTTAAGTACACGCCTAAAGCATGACAATACCTGGATCACACAATATTACTCGTGTTGGAGAACTGACGTTATAAAACGTCCACATTCAAACGCTATTATAAAATTTCAGCGAGTTCCGCTGCGCTGTTAATTCGCGAGTTCGAGATCTCCGGGTAATACTCTACGTATTCACTATTCGCCAATGCCCTGGCCAGGCATTAGCGGCTGTCAATCACTCCATTTCGCGAACGAATAGGTACACCACCTCCGCGACGACGGATTATTTTCACGAATCAAAATTTCCGAGTCTGATCTGCAATTCTGGCAACTTCAGATGATTCAGATATTTCCCATATTTTGATATCTCGACCCTTGACACACCTATTCTGATCTCTATGTTTTATTATTAGCTCAAATCAAGTACGGGATTCAGAGTCTATTTGCAGCCAGTTAGGCCGCCCGCCACGCATATTAAAATTTATTTCGTGTCAGCCCCAAAACAGCATGACATTACGAACGATGAGAGAGTAGGTAAAGCTACCTGCTGCAGAAGCGGTAATTCAGACCAGCGAAGATAGCAGGCACACCAGCCTAGTGCGTATCAAGCCTGCCCCACACAAAGTCGATAGTAGCACACGGGCTGCAAGAGATGTCAGTAACCTCAGATCGCATGTCGCTATACACTGTCGTTTGTCGCTAATTTGCACCACTAATAACAAAATACTAAATTGCAAATGTATGGCGAAATATTGGACATAAAATCGGCGTTTTAAAACAATAGGATTTCGATCTCAACAAGGAAGCTGCTTCGACCCTGGCTGGCTACGTCAGTTCATTTATGTGCATTGCAGTATTTATTAACGTCGAGAAGGACGCACCGATTCAAGAAGTCTGAGCTGTCGCGGCGGTTTCCCTAAGAATCACTAAAAGACAAATCTCTATAGCTAGCTGAACACATGTTAACTACATCCTTTCCAACACCGAACGAAACTATTGGTGAATTGCAGACGGCTAAATGAATAGGAGAAATATTTGCTTATGACATCACAATCTAGCGGTGCTCAGTTTTACACTTGAGACAAACATCGCACCATATTGCTCATTAACCTGTGCGTCAACCTGTACTGACGAATAGACCTGCCTTTGTGATCGCTAGCCATCGGCTCATTGTAATTAGGATCTGGTACACCCCTGTACACCCCATCCGAGTGGTACACCCTTTGCAAATTCTGGTACACCCTAGGGTGTACGACCACCCCGGTTGAAGAGCACTGTATATAGACAACTTCGCCTAATCATGTTCAGAATTTTTTTTCATACCGAAATAGCCGACTTTCCGTATTTCAAACTAATCGGAAATTGCCGTAATTTGGACTGAAAGTCCCAATATTGGTATGTTTACAGAAAAAGCGAAATGTTCATTGTGACGTCATTTAGTTGACATCTCTTCTGGCCGCTGCGGATGCATGCTATAGGGCTGGTGCTCTTGCAGTAGCAGGGCGATTATATTAGTTAGTTATCGCGGAGGTTTCGCTTGTAATGGATTCACCAAGTGAGTCCGAGTACTCAGATGACGAATGTCAGTATGCTTTTTGCCCTTACTTACGAAAGTAATGTTTAAACTGGACAGAATACGTATCAAGTGTTGATGTGCTCAATCTCATATCGGCGGAATTCCTTGCTGCTCCGAAAACGAGGGGTCGTTCAAGAATGATTATTGATGACTAACCTAAGGAGGTTAGTAATACATAGTATGATCAGCCTAGCTTGTTCAGCTTCAGCCGCTTGTCTAGACCAAATGAAATACACCGGTATGTGTAATTTGGTGGAGAACCTCGTTTCAGTTATGAATCTTGGTATTATCAATTACAGTATAGAGGTTGCCAACTTATGCAAACTATTAGCGGGAGAGCAACTAATGAATTATTAGTGCATCACAGCATTGTCAGGATTTCAATCAGTATTGGAGATGTCTCACTATAGATATCAACAGGAATATTGTCATAGAGTAGGGTGGTCGAAAACGGACACCAGGGGTAATATGGACACTTGTCAGGTAAATTAGTATATTCGATCACTTACCAAGACGGGTTGACTATGTTTGGCGCCAAATATACGAAATAGAGCCATATCAACTCGTTACAGCGAAATCAGCAACAAGGTATCGAGTTAGCTGTGTATTGGTCGCCTTAGCGACTGTTGACGCTTTCGTTGAGGAGGAAGAGGGACATATCTGTAGAATAGCCATGTAATCCGGACCTGTATGCCGAATTATGTCTATGATTGCGACTATATTCGTGTTTTCGGTGTACTCCAAGCCGGAGCAGTGTAGATTATGAATTCGACTTGGGCGTTGGATGATGTTTACCGCCAGTTCATCAATTTTAAATATATGATGTATCTGTTGCAGCTAGATGTGGCTGGTAGAGGGGGTGAAACTTCATTTGGGCCCACATCTTCCAAATGTCGTCGAATTATTTGGCGGATTGGTGTAACAAATTTAGACTTGTTACCTGAATAGTAACATACATAACGGATGTTATTGGTGTTATTTGGTAGCTATTTATATTAGCATTTTATATAGTTCTCTTTGAAGTTATCTCTACTACTTATGTTTGATCCTTAAAACTTGCAGATATTCTACTTGATTGTTTACTACTTTAGTTCTATTTAGTGCTCAGCGGCATTACAATGTTCATTTTTAGTAGTTCTATTTATTTATATATTATATTCATATTAAAACCCGAAGCTTTTCGAGCTGACACTTTTCAAGGGCAATCGTCAGCAAATGGAGAATTTCAAAAACATGCATCTAGCTACATTGCATACAACCAATTATGACGTCATAGAAACAAACAACATGAAATACAGGCAAACCGCGAGCGTAGCTAGTGGCCAATTTTCAGATTCACTAAAAATTCCTTCTGCTGACACAAGCGCGGTCGGTGGATTTTAATATAAGTCGATTCCAGTGCAGACAGATGGAAATTAGTGCGGCCTCTACCTAATATAGAAAATCTTTCATCGCAATAGTTTTTAGCGCAAGTTGCATTCTCAGCCAAATGCTTGCCGATGGCAGAATTCATAGCCATGGCCTGATTACGTTCTAGTAATCGCAGATCAGTTACGGCTGCGTCTTCGCGAGAGTCCAGTGTGCGTGATCTAATAACGCTCGGAACATGTTGTTTGATGCGTTCCTGCAAGCGCTGAGTTGTTCTTCCCACGTACCGACAATCACAGTGGCACTTGAAATCATAGACTATATTGCTTTGTTGAGAAGCAGGTAGAACATCTTTGCGCGTTGCAGGAAGCAATTGTTTGGTGGTAAACACAACATTAGTTCTTACGTTATCGTAACAACGATTTACAGCAGAAATCAATTGCTTTTCAAACCGGGAAGAGATTGGGCCCAGCCACGGTAAATGTATATATACATTTTCCTCAGATCGTGTGTTCGTGTTTTGTGACTTGTTGGGATTGAAATTCCTGAGTTTTCTATCAACAGAACTCTTGATGATGTGTTCGGGGTACCCGTTATCGATTAGAATTTTGCGGATATATTTTAGCTCCGCGTTTAATTTTTCCTCCGAACAAATCATCAAGGCTCTGTGCACCAACGTGCCAATCGAATTTAGTTTACGGCGATTCGGGCTAAAAGAATTCCAGCGTATATAATGCCCTGTAAACGTTGGCTTCCGGTAAATCGAAGTGACAAAGCTAATACCCCGTTTTTCCACTAGAACGTCTAAGAATGGTAACGAGTTAGCACGCTCTTTTTCAAATGTAAATTTTAAAGACGAGTGTAGAGAATTCAAGTTATCAAAAAAGTCATCGAACTCCGTCTCATTTTGACAGATAACGAAAGTGTCGTCGACATAGCGACGGTACATGAATGGAGCCTTGGTTTCATCTGTCGCGAAAAGTCTATTTTCATGGAATCCCACAAATATATTGGCTAAAATCGGGCCAAGAGGGCTACCCATAGTTACACCGTCGGTTTGCATGTAGATGGTATCGTTAAAACTAAACTCAACAGAGCAAGTAGCCGTATTAAGAAGTTCAACGAACACTTTACGCGAGAAGGAAGGTGATGCTAAATCACCACCACCATAGAGCGCGTCCGCACAGATATCAATGGTCTCCTTCAGCGGCACGTTCGTGAAGAGGCTAACGATATCATATGAACCGAGAAACATATTCGAGTTTGGAAGGTCGGTTGTTTTCATCTCGTGCGCGAATGTAAACGAATCAGCGACGCAATGCGAATCATACATGGAACGCACTGGCTCCAAAATACCGATAAGCCACTTCGCGAGCTTGTGCTGCGCCGATCCAATCATAGAAAGAATTGGTCGAACGGGTACGTTGGTTTTATGAGTTTTCGGCAGTCCGTACATACGTGGCCTCTGTGCCCCGACCGGTCTGATGGAGGCATAGACCTCAGGTGATATGGAGCCGTTTTTCTTGAGGCTGAATAGTCGGCGCTGTATCCGTCTTTCGATCTTGGCGATGTTATCGAATTCAGCAGCGGGACCAAGTGTCTTGAATTTTGATTGGTCACCCAAGATTGCTTCCATTTTGAGTATGTAATCCCGTTTGTTTAGGATTACAACCCCAGAGCCCTTATCCGGTTTGCTAATGTGAATGTCTGGATTCTGTCGCAATGCTTTTATTGCACGAAAACATTCCTTCGTCATTAAAAAATTTTCCGAATCAATAGGATATCCACAATAGGCATGAGTAGTTAGTATGATCGGTCGCATGACGCAATGGGGTTCTTATGGGCGGGGTGGCATGCTAACGAGAAACCGGGGGTGGCATGCTAACGTTTTCGTCTTATGGCGGGGGTGGCATGCTAACGTTTTCGTCTTATGGCGGGGGTGGCATGCTAACGTTTTCGGGTATAGGCGGCGGTCGCATGCTAACGTGAAACTCGTGGTGGCATGCTAATGTTTTTTGGTATACGTGCGGCGACATGCTAACGACGATAAATGTGTCTGTCATGTATTCTTACGGGATCTGTGGTGACTCGCCATGTGTTCTTATGGATGCGGTCGTGATTCGTACTTTCGGGTATAGGCTGCGGCGGTGATTCGCCGTGAAAACTCGTGGTCGTGACTCGCCTTTTTTGCTATAGGTGGTGGCGGTGATGCGCCATGTATTCTTACGAGATCTGTGGTGATTCGCCATGTGTTCTTATGGGCGCGGTCGCATGCGGCTATTGTGTCTTATGGGTGCGGCCGTGAATCGCCCTTTCGGTATAGGCATCTCTCGCACGTCGTACTTTCGCATGTCGTGCTTTCGCGTATAGGCTGTGTTGGTGATTCGCCATGTGTTCTTATGGGTGCGGTCGTGATTCGCACTTTCAGGCATCTCTCGCGCGGTGTTGAATATGTACGAGTCACCAACAATAACCGCACAAACGGAAACGTGGCTTGCAAGAGGATTAAGCAGTGCGTGCGACCTATATTTCGAATGACCTGCACGCTGAATTGTTTCCGTGCAGTCGTGTGCTGCTATCGATTATTACACTAGACCAGTCAGTGTGAAATAGTTTGCTAAATCTAGGAATCAGTCGCATGGTGTTACTTTAGTAATTAGTTTACCACAGAGCCGGCGTAGCCGGTGATTCGAATACCGACAAATTTTCACTTATTTCTGACCCAACCCTAATCCTCTGTGAAGTTGACGCTTATTCAAAAAGGTGTGATATAATTGTAAAATCCTAATCCGAAACCGATTATTTCGACTTTGGCGTAGTGCGCATTGAAATAGGATTGACAATCATGACTAACAACTTCCCCACAGTCCCGCTTCGATATTATACACACATTGATTTGAAACAAGTAATGTAACATTACAACTCTATTCCCGATCCAGCTTTCCGTTTGTCAAAGAGACATTTTAACATCTTACCATACTCAAAAGAATTATTCACAACATTAACAAGTGTTTAAAATCTAGTTTTCACTTACTTGGTTATATCACTACAACTCGCAAACTTGAATTAATTCATCCATGTGGTATTCGTATGACCGATAATTTTTATTCATCTGTAAAAGTCGTTACTAATCTATAACACAAAGTAATCACTACTCGGGAAATCTAGTTTTCACTTACTTGATTATATCACTACAACTCATAAATTTGAATTAATTCATCCTGGTTGTACTCGTATGATCGATCTTTTTTTATTCGATTGTAAAGGTCGTTACTATTCTGAAGACAAAGTATTTACTAATCGGTGCATATACGATTTGACTTGAACATATCATATTTTGAGTATACGAGATTTGAATGTCTGAACAATAACTGAAAAATAATTTATCACAATTAAATCCGTATATTACAGCGTAAAAGATATTTGAATGCCAGCAACTCGGTAAGGTCATAGTTACTACCGCATTACCTAATTTACCCGACCAACTCGTCATGATCATTCCCGAAATCAACACAAACATGACTACTGACTTGAGTTAACCACAAAACAGCATCAAGTTTTAAATCCACTTGTAGCTTACGGCTTATTTGAATGCGGGTTATGTTTTGTGGTAATTGAGTGTACGGAAATAGTATTACGTCTCGACATCTTACCATCTTACGATATTCAAAGAGTCAACCACGAAAACATTGTCAGGTAAATCCGTTTGTAACCTACCCAACCAACTCAACAGTATCCTTATGAAAAGTAGACAAGACTACGCGAGTAATCACTACAATCCAAAATCCATAGCAAGTTCGGTTGTATTCATAGTCCGCCAACTCGTATTTTTATTCAACTGTAAAAGTCGTTACTATTCTGTAACCTAAAGTAATTACTACTTGGCGCACGACTTGAGATTAACATGTGTTTTGAATATACGACATTTGAATGTCTGACCAACATAGTTAAGAATTCATTTTCTTACGACCGAACACCGGTGTTACATTGAAAGTTATCCCATTATTCATACATTGAACATCCGATACAAAATGCTTTGTTATCCCGATTCGCAACGGGTAATTGAAACGACTAAGTGTAGAGTCGGTATATCACAAAGACACGTCGTTACTATTGAATCCAGGCATTGATACGATTTATTGTCGGGATCTGTGACAGCGCATTGAAACATACGCATTACACAACTTATACAGAGTGTGAAAATATCACTTTGGTATCGAGTACCGTTTCAAGCGCGCGATCAATACATAATTCCGTTCGCACTCTCCAAGACATGGCGAAGTCTACAGATTTACACTTCAAGACTTTGATCAACACAGACACAATTTGGAATATCTTTACTGGACCATCTTATTATACTAGACTTGAGTATACGCAAAACTCATAGCATTGACAAAATCGCAATAGGCACTACACTGAAATCTACAAAATGTATTTGTATTGCTGCTCAAAGTAGTGATCATAAATTATCATTTGAATAAGTAATTGTACTCATAAAACCAAACTTGCGAAAGTCATTATCATAACAAAAGAATATTGTAGGTTGCTTGCTAAATTTATGCCGGAAATATTTGTAGAACGCTCACGACCAAAGAAATCGGGAATTTTTTCCGTTGTCATTCGCTAAAGTAAATGCCATCACAATACTTAGTCGCTAAAATACCTTACTTGTATTTGATTGAATCCCTAGCAATTACCTCACTAAACCAAATTCCAAAGAAATTTTACTCACTCAACGGATATGAATAAGCGTCGCGTAATCGGTGTGGGTCGTTTTTCTAAAGGTAAATCATAATATTCATCCAATAGAAAACAATTTTCACTAGCTTGGTAATGAAACCGAGGAGTGGGTCTTCATTCAATATTTTGTTTGTGTCAAATACTTTGCAATAACCACACTGGATTGGTTGAGCTTTACATCATCAGGCGGTCATCTGTAAATCAAGGTTACATCATTCTTGTAACTGTATCGTTTACCTAACCGAGTTGTATGCAGAGTTTGATATTTTTGTCATTTAGTGATTGCTGAACACACCACTTCGAAACACTCCGTTGATCTTAATTCTCTTTGTTGTGATAATCAAAGTACATTTGTTTCGAATTCGTAACAACCGACTATGACATGACGAATTTTTGAAAAGTTTTACTTAGAAGGTTGGTTGCATATCGCGAAAAATAATATACCACTCATATTGATACCGATTCTCACCGAACTCGATTGTGATCAATGTATGGTATATGTGTTCTGGATTCATTTCGGTATGGTTAAACATTCAACCTCGATAGATACGAATTGAAACCCACTCAACTAATGTCATACCAAGTAGTTATTTACAACAACCAAGACACAGAAATTTGTTTTGTCCGTTTCGATTTTTTTTTACTAGAGGTACTCATCACTTCGCTAAATACGATCTAGATTTAAACTTCGTCTATAGTTTTGCTGGATCAGAATTATGTTAGTGTAAACAATTTTCACTCTCTCGGATTATGGACTCAATGTGTTAGCGGGCATTCAAGATTTTGTTGTATCAACTAGTTACTTTGTAGGATACGAATGACCATCCCTACAACTCTTACAAAAGTACGAAGTATATTTAGATCACACAAAGTAATCAACTTTACTCGATATCCTCACACTACGAAACCAAATGTTTGGTTACACTCTACAAACTGTTTTTGATGTCACAAGAAATTTTTTACATGAATGGTCACGCATCTAAATATTCAAATATTCCAACATACAACTATAATACTTACAGAAATATCATAGTTCTTGTAACAAAGTTGTATGTGTACGATGTTTATCGTAAGTCCTACACATTCGTGATATCCGGCCGAGTTTGACTTTTAGAAAACATTATACCGACATCTTTCGAAATCAAAACCATGGTCCCTGCTTGAGAGACCTACCAACGTCATTGAAGTAATCTTGTTACTTCCACAAAAGAGTATGTATTCGACTCATATTCCACAAATCTAACGCGCAAAACAATTTACTTTGCTAACGAAAAGTGCTGAGTCATCATATGTTTGCCCTCGCACAATACAACTAAAACATACTATCATACAAAATGATCGTTATAGTTTGCACACCAACGATACATCGTACAAGTAACAAGTCTCGAGAATTCAGTTATTGAAAAAACGTGAAAGTGTTTCCACACCAAGTCGTTATGTTGACGAAAGCGTATATTGTGATATCATGATCAATTTGCATTCGTTGGTCACAAACTGTCACTACTCTAAATAATTCTTTTTCACTCAAACGCAAAAGCATATTTGTCACCATTCGTTTTCATCAAGCGCGAGTTCAAGAAACTTACTTACTACGACATGAATTGTTATTTTTATGTTGAGTAAATAGGTAATAATTAATTTTAGTAACACTCTATCAATGTCATCGAGTTGTGCGAATAGATTTACATGTGGTCTTGTGGTTTTAATCGAAGCATACAGCATGGTCTAATGTAGAACCATCTCTATTGTGCAGCAACTCTCTAATCGAAATGCATGCATTCACATTTGAACACCGATCTTGGTTCGTCACGCAAAAAATATATTTACTGTCGCGACACTCTGATACTCTGCACAAGATGTGTAAATCCTTTTCGCACTCGTAATAATACACTAACAGGATACCGACGTCACGTAACAACGTTTAACAACATCACTAAACATACGATACCTATCCAAGTAAAAATATCATTTTCACCAAGAGGTCAGCCGTTACCTGTGTACAATTACCATTTGACCTTGGGGGTCTAGCGTTACCCGAGTAACAAAACCGTTTTCACTTGGAAATATATGTTTTCCCTCAACCACAAACGTTTTTCACTTGGAAATATATTTTTTCCCTGGGTAACAATCCTTTTTCACTTGGAAATATATTTTTTCTCTGAGTAACAAACCTTTTTCACTTGGGAATATATTTTTCTCTTGGTAATAAACCTTTTTCACTTGGAAATATATTTTTTCTCTGAGTAACAAATCTTTTTCACTTGGGAATATATTTTTTCTCTGGATAACAAACCATTTTCACTTGGCGGGTCGTCGTTTACCTTAGTAAAAATATCATTTTCCTTTGGAGATCCGGCGTTTACCCAGGGTAACAATACATTTTCTCTTGGCCATCTAGCTTTTCCCAGAGTAACAAAACCATTTTCATTTTGAAATCTGACAAACACACCTGACAATTTGGTATTTGTTGTATTGACGATAGTTTGAAATAGATTACAACGAACAGTGACGGAAATATACACGGACTACCGGTTTCAGAGTATACCTCCATCAGTCGTATCACATCAATATCATCGGTTAACCACATACAATATGCTCTTGTACACAGAAATGCATGTTCTGGAAAATTGGACAATAGGCCTCGATAGTTCTGTGATGTCCGGGTTCGTGCTTTGGATTTTCCAGAGTCAAAATGTCTGAATAAAACACCTCCTCGACGATGGTTGGTATGTGGATAACGGTGTTCGGAAAACGGTTGGATTTATGTCACCCATCGCGATAACAATTCCGAGTCGAGTTTTCTCCCGCATGTTTACTATATTGTGTCTTTATCGGTCAATGTATGTCTCGACATTCAGTTTGAAATCGGAAACCCTGATAAAGTATGTAACCGGATCCGGATATCAACTCTGAATCGATAAACCAATGAACAATATTCAAAGTAAACATGTTACACCCTGTGTTTCCACGAAAAAATACCATCCAGACATACGTCGCGCTTGTTTGCCCACATCAGTATACGCGTAAATGGAGGGGTGTGACATTGCATGCAATGTGTTGGTATACAAACATCGGGGAGTAAGCCTTCGATCCACAGACATTATCATAGCCGGTAATTTTGATGTAGATCGAATGTCATCACACCCGATAACAATGTCATACCAATAAGCCACATTGCAATGACTCTGAGTCTGCGCTATTACATCGATATTTCGACACCGTTCACTGATTTACTCGATGGTGTTATCGTGTTGTAACATTACAAGATAGTCATGACCCTATCTGCAGCTATCCATCGTGTTGTCGACACCGAAGTTTTCTGCAGAGACTGCAACGTTTGACCAATTTGAACTATCGAAGTACGGTGCTCGAAATGATTGCGATCAGTCTTTCACTAAATCACGATGCATGGATGTCGCTACTCCCACCTAACGACTCCAGATAAATATCGTGAACAGTGATTCTGCAAATCTCGGACTGATACTGTGATCCAATAAGGTATGTTTCTGCGGAATGAAGACTACAATCGTACACCACAATAGAACACTACCTCGTGATTTCACACGCAATCATAAAACACACCTTCGTATGGGTCCAGTACGTCCGGTGACATTCCGAAACGGCCATCGCCACGAGAGATCGGAGTTGGTCTCGCCATATCGAGGAACAGTTTGAAACGGTATCACCACAAGGCTATTGATGTCGATTCTGTTGGCCATATCGAAGAACATGTCAATCCGTTTCACAATCCACCGTTTTTCAACTCCCCGCACCATAGTGTTACGACACAGACAAGAAGCGTCGGTGGAAATAATAAAACACGGAAGGCACACTTTGGTGTTATTTGACATGGGTTTTACACCTGAAGAACCTTACATTCGAGCGATGCATTGGAACGACGCTTGTATTATTGACGTCGAAGGAACAGAAATGTATCGATTTATCGGTTTCGTACATATCCAACAAAAACCTGGGTATATGATTGTGCACGGTTCGCATATTCGACTGTGAACGCCCAATTGGTATATGTTGTACAATTCACTTTCACAACCAATGGTAGTCGTGCGAATAACCATATTACGGTTCATGTTTGTGTGTCTGTATGTCATGCTTCAGATTGACTCAGAGTCATTGCAATGTGGCTTATTGGTATGACATTGTTATCGGGTGTGATGACATTCGATCTACATCAAAATTACCGGCTATGATAATGTCTGTGGATCGAAGGCTTACTCCCCGATGTTTGTATACCAACACATTGCATGCAATGTCACACCCCTCCATTTACGCGTATACTGATGTGGGCAAACAAGCGCGACGTATGTCTGGATGGTATTTTTTCGTGGAAACACAGGGTGTAACATGTTTACTTTGAATATTGTTCATTGGTTTATCGATTCAGAGTTGATATCCGGATCCGGTTACATACTTTATCAGGGTTTCCGATTTCAAACTGAATGTCGAGACATACATTGACCGATAAAGACACAATATAGTAAACATGCGGGAGAAAACTCGACTCGGAATTGTTATCGCGATGGGTGACATAAATCCAACCGTTTTCCGAACACCGTTATCCACATACCAACCATCGTCGAGGAGGTGTTTTATTCAGACATTTTGACTCTGGAAAATCCAAAGCACGAACCCGGACATCACAGAACTATCGAGGCCTATTGTCCAATTTTCCAGAACATGCATTTCTGTGTACAAGAGCATATTGTATGTGGTTAACCGATGATATTGATGTGATACGACTGATGGAGGTATACTCTGAAACCGGTAGTCCGTGTATATTTCCGTCACTGTTCGTTGTAATCTATTTCAAACTATCGTCAATACAACAAATACCAAATTGTCAGGTGTGTTTGTCAGATTTCAAAATGAAAATGGTTTTGTTACTCTGGGAAAAGCTAGATGGCCAAGAGAAAATGTATTGTTACCCTGGGTAAACGCCGGATCTCCAAAGGAAAATGATATTTTTACTAAGGTAAACGACGACCCGCCAAGTGAAAATGGTTTGTTATCCAGAGAAAAAATATATTCCCAAGTGAAAAAGATTTGTTACTCAGAGAAAAAATATATTTCCAAGTGAAAAAGGCTTATTACCAAGAGAAAAATGTATTCCCAAGTGAAAAAGGTTTGTTACTCAGAGAAAAAATATATTTCCAAGTGAAAAAGGATTGTTACCCAGGGAAAAAATATATTTCCAAGTGAAAAACGTTTGTGGTTGAGGGAAAACATATATTTCCAAGTGAAAACGGTTTTGTTACTCGGGTAACGCTAGACCCCCAAGGTCAAATGGTAATTGTACACAGGTAACGGCTGACCTCTTGGTGAAAATGATATTTTTACTTGGATAGGTATCGTATGTTTAGTGATGTTGTTAAACGTTGTTACGTGACGTCGGTATCCTGTTAGTGTATTATTACGAGTGCGAAAAGGATTTACACATCTTGTGCAGAGTATCAGAGTGTCGCGACAGTAAATATATTTTTTGCGTGACGAACCAAGATCGGTGTTCAAATGTGAATGCATGCATTTCGATTAGAGAGTTGCTGCACAATAGAGATGGTTCTACATTAGACCATGCTGTATGCTTCGATTAAAACCACAAGACCACATGTAAATCTATTCGCACAACTCGATGACATTGATAGAGTGTTACTAAAATTAATTATTACCTATTTACTCAACATAAAAATAACAATTCATGTCGTAGTAAGTAAGTTTCTTGAACTCGCGCTTGATGAAAACGAATGGTGACAAATATGCTTTTGCGTTTGAGTGAAAAAGAATTATTTAGAGTAGTGACAGTTTGTGACCAACGAATGCAAATTGATCATGATATCACAATATACGCTTTCGTCAACATAACGACTTGGTGTGGAAACACTTTCACGTTTTTTCAATAACTGAATTCTCGAGACTTGTTACTTGTACGATGTATCGTTGGTGTGCAAACTATAACGATCATTTTGTATGATAGTATGTTTTAGTTGTATTGTGCGAGGGCAAACATATGATGACTCAGCACTTTTCGTTAGCAAAGTAAATTGTTTTGCGCGTTAGATTTGTGGAATATGAGTCGAATACATACTCTTTTGTGGAAGTAACAAGATTACTTCAATGACGTTGGTAGGTCTCTCAAGCAGGGACCATGGTTTTGATTTCGAAAGATGTCGGTATAATGTTTTCTAAAAGTCAAACTCGGCCGGATATCACGAATGTGTAGGACTTACGATAAACATCGTACACATACAACTTTGTTACAAGAACTATGATATTTCTGTAAGTATTATAGTTGTATGTTGGAATATTTGAATATTTAGATGCGTGACCATTCATGTAAAAAATTTCTTGTGACATCAAAAACAGTTTGTAGAGTGTAACCAAACATTTGGTTTCGTAGTGTGAGGATATCGAGTAAAGTTGATTACTTTGTGTGATCTAAATATACTTCGTACTTTTGTAAGAGTTGTAGGGATGGTCATTCGTATCCTACAAAGTAACTAGTTGATACAACAAAATCTTGAATGCCCGCTAACACATTGAGTCCATAATCCGAGAGAGTGAAAATTGTTTACACTAACATAATTCTGATCCAGCAAAACTATAGACGAAGTTTAAATCTAGATCGTATTTAGCGAAGTGATGAGTACCTCTAGTAAAAAAAAATCGAAACGGACAAAACAAATTTCTGTGTCTTGGTTGTTGTAAATAACTACTTGGTATGACATTAGTTGAGTGGGTTTCAATTCGTATCTATCGAGGTTGAATGTTTAACCATACCGAAATGAATCCAGAACACATATACCATACATTGATCACAATCGAGTTCGGTGAGAATCGGTATCAATATGAGTGGTATATTATTTTTCGCGATATGCAACCAACCTTCTAAGTAAAACTTTTCAAAAATTCGTCATGTCATAGTCGGTTGTTACGAATTCGAAACAAATGTACTTTGATTATCACAACAAAGAGAATTAAGATCAACGGAGTGTTTCGAAGTGGTGTGTTCAGCAATCACTAAATGACAAAAATATCAAACTCTGCATACAACTCGGTTAGGTAAACGATACAGTTACAAGAATGATGTAACCTTGATTTACAGATGACCGCCTGATGATGTAAAGCTCAACCAATCCAGTGTGGTTATTGCAAAGTATTTGACACAAACAAAATATTGAATGAAGACCCACTCCTCGGTTTCATTACCAAGCTAGTGAAAATTGTTTTCTATTGGATGAATATTATGATTTACCTTTAGAAAAACGACCCACACCGATTACGCGACGCTTATTCATATCCGTTGAGTGAGTAAAATTTCTTTGGAATTTGGTTTAGTGAGGTAATTGCTAGGGATTCAATCAAATACAAGTAAGGTATTTTAGCGACTAAGTATTGTGATGGCATTTACTTTAGCGAATGACAACGGAAAAAATTCCCGATTTCTTTGGTCGTGAGCGTTCTACAAATATTTCCGGCATAAATTTAGCAAGCAACCTACAATATTCTTTTGTTATGATAATGACTTTCGCAAGTTTGGTTTTATGAGTACAATTACTTATTCAAATGATAATTTATGATCACTACTTTGAGCAGCAATACAAATACATTTTGTAGATTTCAGTGTAGTGCCTATTGCGATTTTGTCAATGCTATGAGTTTTGCGTATACTCAAGTCTAGTATAATAAGATGGTCCAGTAAAGATATTCCAAATTGTGTCTGTGTTGATCAAAGTCTTGAAGTGTAAATCTGTAGACTTCGCCATGTCTTGGAGAGTGCGAACGGAATTATGTATTGATCGCGCGCTTGAAACGGTACTCGATACCAAAGTGATATTTTCACACTCTGTATAAGTTGTGTAATGCGTATGTTTCAATGCGCTGTCACAGATCCCGACAATAAATCGTATCAATGCCTGGATTCAATAGTAACGACGTGTCTTTGTGATATACCGACTCTACACTTAGTCGTTTCAATTACCCGTTGCGAATCGGGATAACAAAGCATTTTGTATCGGATGTTCAATGTATGAATAATGGGATAACTTTCAATGTAACACCGGTGTTCGGTCGTAAGAAAATGAATTCTTAACTATGTTGGTCAGACATTCAAATGTCGTATATTCAAAACACATGTTAATCTCAAGTCGTGCGCCAAGTAGTAATTACTTTAGGTTACAGAATAGTAACGACTTTTACAGTTGAATAAAAATACGAGTTGGCGGACTATGAATACAACCGAACTTGCTATGGATTTTGGATTGTAGTGATTACTCGCGTAGTCTTGTCTACTTTTCATAAGGATACTGTTGAGTTGGTTGGGTAGGTTACAAACGGATTTACCTGACAATGTTTTCGTGGTTGACTCTTTGAATATCGTAAGATGGTAAGATGTCGAGACGTAATACTATTTCCGTACACTCAATTACCACAAAACATAACCCGCATTCAAATAAGCCGTAAGCTACAAGTGGATTTAAAACTTGATGCTGTTTTGTGGTTAACTCAAGTCAGTAGTCATGTTTGTGTTGATTTCGGGAATGATCATGACGAGTTGGTCGGGTAAATTAGGTAATGCGGTAGTAACTATGACCTTACCGAGTTGCTGGCATTCAAATATCTTTTACGCTGTAATATACGGATTTAATTGTGATAAATTATTTTTCAGTTATTGTTCAGACATTCAAATCTCGTATACTCAAAATATGATATGTTCAAGTCAAATCGTATATGCACCGATTAGTAAATACTTTGTCTTCAGAATAGTAACGACCTTTACAATCGAATAAAAAAAGATCGATCATACGAGTACAACCAGGATGAATTAATTCAAATTTATGAGTTGTAGTGATATAATCAAGTAAGTGAAAACTAGATTTCCCGAGTAGTGATTACTTTGTGTTATAGATTAGTAACGACTTTTACAGATGAATAAAAATTATCGGTCATACGAATACCACATGGATGAATTAATTCAAGTTTGCGAGTTGTAGTGATATAACCAAGTAAGTGAAAACTAGATTTTAAACACTTGTTAATGTTGTGAATAATTCTTTTGAGTATGGTAAGATGTTAAAATGTCTCTTTGACAAACGGAAAGCTGGATCGGGAATAGAGTTGTAATGTTACATTACTTGTTTCAAATCAATGTGTGTATAATATCGAAGCGGGACTGTGGGGAAGTTGTTAGTCATGATTGTCAATCCTATTTCAATGCGCACTACGCCAAAGTCGAAATAATCGGTTTCGGATTAGGATTTTACAATTATATCACACCTTTTTGAATAAGCGTCAACTTCACAGAGGATTAGGGTTGGGTCAGAAATAAGTGAAAATTTGTCGGTATTCGAATCACCGGCTACGCCGGCTCTGTGGTAAACTAATTACTAAAGTAACACCATGCGACTGATTCCTAGATTTAGCAAACTATTTCACACTGACTGGTCTAGTGTAATAATCGATAGCAGCACACGACTGCACGGAAACAATTCAGCGTGCAGGTCATTCGAAATATAGGTCGCACGCACTGCTTAATCCTCTTGCAAGCCACGTTTCCGTTTGTGCGGTTATTGTTGGTGACTCGTACATATTCAACACCGCGCGAGAGATGCCTGAAAGTGCGAATCACGACCGCACCCATAAGAACACATGGCGAATCACCAACACAGCCTATACGCGAAAGCACGACATGCGAAAGTACGACGTGCGAGAGATGCCTATACCGAAAGGGCGATTCACGGCCGCACCCATAAGACACAATAGCCGCATGCGACCGCGCCCATAAGAACACATGGCGAATCACCACAGATCTCGTAAGAATACATGGCGCATCACCGCCACCACCTATAGCAAAAAAGGCGAGTCACGACCACGAGTTTTCACGGCGAATCACCGCCGCAGCCTATACCCGAAAGTACGAATCACGACCGCATCCATAAGAACACATGGCGAGTCACCACAGATCCCGTAAGAATACATGACAGACACATTTATCGTCGTTAGCATGTCGCCGCACGTATACCAAAAAACATTAGCATGCCACCACGAGTTTCACGTTAGCATGCGACCGCCGCCTATACCCGAAAACGTTAGCATGCCACCCCCGCCATAAGACGAAAACGTTAGCATGCCACCCCCGCCATAAGACGAAAACGTTAGCATGCCACCCCCGGTTTCTCGTTAGCATGCCACCCCGCCCATAAGAACCCCATTGCGTCATGCGACCGATCATACTAACTACTGGCATGTGCCAAATCACTCAATCTTGCTTTGAGGGCAGGCAAATTATCAGCGGAGTTCGCCTTGCGATGATATAGTTGAGCCATTAGCACTTCAAATTCTGCGAATACCTCTTCACTTTTTACGGTAGTAGGTGGTAAACAAAAGTTGAGACCATGAGACAGTACGAACTCTTCAGTGGGCGTGAGCTTGTAGTCCGATAAGTTAACAATATTTTTCCCGTCAGGACTAGCATTGTTACCAAAGCGTTGGGTAATAAGACGGCTCAAGTTACGATCATTCTTAGCCAAGTTCTCTTTTTCCTTTATGGTATCTATAGATGCCAGGTACCGGGTGAACCGAATCAAATCAAAGAATGACAAAAATCCACGAATTTCTTTCTGTAGTGACCGACATATACGATGTAAGGTAGCAAGCAACTTGTTGTTCTTGTCGATTTCATCATATATAAATGCACGCTCAATATTTGGGGTGAGGCGTGCTCGAGACCTCTCTATCCTACCTTTGATAAACTCCGGTAACGTCTTTTTGGCGATGCAAGCCTTCAGAAAAGCTGTTGTAGATAAAGCTGTTCTCAATCTTCCCCGACTCTTTATCAGCGTATTGATGGTATTTAGCTGCTGCTTGTTGTACCGTTTTCGGAAGTATTTGAAGAGACTCTTTGGGGTACAGAACTTTAATATACATTTTAATAATATATTCATATTAAAACCCGAAGCTTTACGAGCTGACACTTTTCAAGGGCAATCGTCAGCAAATGGAGAATTTCAAAAACATGCATCTAGCTACATTGCATACAACCAATTATGACGTCATAGAAACAAACAACATGAAATACAGGCAAACCGCGAGCGCAGCTAGTGGCCAATTTTCAGATTCACTAAAAATTCCTTCTGCTGACACAAGCGCGGTCGGTGGATTTTAATATAAGTCGATTCCAGTGCAGACAGATGGAAATTAGTGCGGCCTCTACCTAATATAGAAAATCTTTCATCGCAATAGTTTTTAGCGCAAGTTGCATTCTCAGCCAAATGCTTGCCGATGGCAGAATTCATAGCCATGGCCTGATTACGTTCTAGTAATCGCAGATCAGTTACGGCTGCGTCTTCGCGAGAGTCCAGTGTGCGTGATCTAATAACGCTCGGAACATGTTGTTTGATGCGTTCCTGCAAGCGCTGAGTTGTTCTTCCCACGTACCGACAATCACAGTGGCACTTGAAATCATAGACTATATTGCTTTGTTGAGAAGCAGGTAGAACATCTTTGCGCGTTGCAGGAAGCAATTGTTTGGTGGTAAACACAACATTAGTTCTTACGTTATCGTAACAACGATTTACAGCAGAAATCAATTGCTTTTCAATTGCATTTGGCTGAGAATGCAACTTGCGCTAAAAACTATTGCGATGAAAGATTTTCTATATTAGGTAGAGGCCGCACTAATTTCCATCTGTCTGCACTGGAATCGACTTATATTAAAATCCACCGACCGCGCTTGTGTCAGCAGAAGGAATTTTTATTGAATCTGAAAATTGGCCACTAGCTGCGCTCGCGGTTTGCCTGTATTTCATGTTGTTTGTTTCTATGACGTCATAATTGGTTGTATGCAATGTAGCTAGATGCATGTTTTTGAAATTCTCCATTTGCTGACGATTGCCCTTGAAAAGTGTCAGCTCGAAAAGATTTGGGTTTTAATATGAATATATTATTAAAATGTATATTAAAGTTCTGTACCCCAGAGAGTCTCTTATTTATATATGTATCTATATATTCCGAGATATTTTTATGTTATTTTTGTTATCGCAGTTTTACTGAAGTTATCTTAAGTTTTGACATTCAAATACATTCCGATTTGCTTAGAGCATGCAATTTCCATATTTCGACTGATTCTTCAATAGGTAGGCAGGAGATGGGGTAATATGGACATTTGGACACGCAGATTATTTTCCTCTCATTGGGTGGGCTGATAGTTATGAAGGTCGTGCCAGTTGTCAAGTGTAAAGTATTCACCAGATAATTACATATTGTACTTTTCATGGGGTGTCCGTTTCACCCCACCTAGTGTCCGATTTACCCCATTTTGGAACATATTTTAAAATAATAAAATAATTACAAATACTTCTATGGAGCGGCGCTAAGCGCGACAGACACTTGCAGCAGTTATGAACATCGCGTGTCACAAGATAAATCCACTTAACTCGAACAAAACAACAACGAAAAACACAACTTTGTTCAAAAGGTGTCCGTATTCGACCACCCTACTATATAATTATACCATTTAGTTCGATGCATGAGCGAATGAGTCTCATTCACATGAAACGTTGAGTCGGGTGCCAAGTAATTACCCGCCAGTAACACAACAATTATGCTTTTCAGGAAGCTGAGAAAAACTGTACGGAAATTTTGTTTGCTGGCCATTGGGATTCTGCAACACAAACCAACGAAAAATCCTGTCTGTGCATCCGATCAAAATTCACATCCAGTACTTTCAAAGGATTTCAATTTCGCACTGCTTCGCGAAGGAATAATTGTATTGAAAATAATAAATGCAACATAACCAATCCATCAACAGTACTACTGTGTCAGGGAGAGAAATATAGAGTTTTGTGTCCAGCAATAGCTTCTTTAGTTCAGCAATAGCTTCAACTAATATTCACGATGCCGCTAGTTGAATGAGGATGAGCCATTGCAATAGACTTGGTCGACTCCGCCGTATCTGGTCTTGCTTGAATGCATCCGTCAACTTCTTCATTACAGGAATCTAAAGCAGGTGTAAAAACATTGCAGAGTTTTATAACAAAGTCGAATAAAAGGCAGTATACCAAATACTGTTCCGAAGTATCATAAAAATGAAGGATTGCCAACTGCATCCTACCTAACTTTTCGACTGTTATGGTGATAGTGATACGTTTTCATCTTTTACTGAGCTGTCAATATCTTGAGAGGTTTCACTGATATCTGACACTCTTCATTCAGTAACTTAAGTAACTAATATGATGATTATATGACTACACATGTACACAGACAGAAGTTTATTTTCAAAAGTAATAGCAACTCTTCCATTAAAATGAGGTCTGCGACATAACCATAGCACATGAAGTCAGCAGGTTACAGACTCCTATTAACTAATGCATTTATACATCTTTTTCCGTGATTGATTTTCAAGTGGCTTTATTTCAGACTACGTACACTTCTACTCAAAGTTTTTCAAGGCATACTTATTTCAGTTATTTGCACATGCACATGAGTGTAAACAATAACTACTTTGATGACTACCGTACCACAGTCAATACTACTATAAACGGTTAGTTACACTCTTAGAATACTAGCTGACACAGTACATTTTCACTTACCGATTTTGGACACTTTGTATAGCTTTAGAAGTGCGTTCCTCTGTCATTACCACAATTTCACTGGTGCGTGAAAATAAAGTATGAACGGCACTGCGTGTGAGAGTTGCCCGTGGTCAGTAGTCAACTTTATTGCGCGTTGCGTATCTCGGATACGTCATTGAAAATGTCTCTGCCTTTGGTTGCCTATAAGTCCGCACTTTTGGTGTTAACGGCGTCCGGTCGACTGGCGGTATATGGATGGATTTTGGCAGCGATGTAAAGACATTGTAGGCACGGCATATTGCGTATTGGAGCAACCATACGCGACATAATATCTGACTCTATGAATATCTCCTTCACAGCTTTCATGATCTCACTCAATGACCAAAATCCACAGCAAATTTAAGCAATGAATCCCAGCTAACAGCCAACAGGAATAACAAGGATTTTTGTTGTGTCAACTACCTGACGTCATTTCACGGCTGGATGATTTCGGGTCCGTTTTTCGGAATTTCGATTTGTAATTCAAATTACTTGAAAACTATCACGTAATTTTCATTTTCATTATTTTTTTCTTATTCCTAACCAGATAATCTACGAAATAAGCAAAAGTCTTTTCGAAGATGCAGTTGACCTTTAAGGGAAAATAATCGGTAATGCTCAATAAATGCTCCGTTTATGGTTGAAAGTCTGTATATTTGACAACTAAACAAAAATTTTCATCGTTTCAATTTCTACTGGATGATTTGGAGCTACAAAATGGATATCTTTTGTGGACGTGATTCGAAGCCAACGAAGAATGCTGTCCTGCTTCAAATCAAAGTACATCAAAGACTGTAGCTTGCGAAAAAAAAATGCTTTTTGATAGAAAAGCAGTTACTTCCATGTGATCCGAGCAGGAGCTGCAGCAGTCTTCATTGATCACGACTGTGAGTCCTTGCAGAAAACCACCAAAGAGAAGAATATTTCCGAAAGATCTTCACAAAATCAGGGAATGTGATAAGCTGGATTCGAATTTACGTGAAGCGTCAAAATTGACATATACCCAGAGGTGGTCAGTAACGAAGTACTTCTACTTTTTCGAAGTACTCAAGTAGTTTTCCTCTACTTCTGGTACTTACTCAAGTAGATTTGATTTTTGCTACTTCTACTTCTACTTCATAATATTTTGTGATCTACTTACTTACTTTTCGCTATTTTCAGTTTGTCAAGTAGAAGTAGTTGAATCTTCCAATCAGGAAGATATGAGGAATTTTAGGACTGTTTCATAGAGTACCAACATTTAATTTCCATAAAAGTTGAGTAAGGCCCAGAATTTTCGTCGCGCTTCGCGCGCAGTGGTATGGGCGTTACCAGTATGATTCTACGAAAGTATCAATGAATATAATTTAGGTAGCGGGTTGGAGTGATTCCGTTCACACAGGGATATCTAGAACACACCACATTGTCGCCCTTCGCCTATATGAAATAATTCATCGCAGTATATATGGTTCATCATAACGTTTGAAACTGATGTTTCGCAATCTACCATTTACTTGTCGTATCGTAATCTAGCATGTCTATATGGCGCTTTCTAACCTGGAAAAGTGGACTCTGACATTTTTGTTAGTTTTAGAGCTGTTTCAGCATACCACCTTTGAAACTTTCTGTACTAAAGGTATGACAAACGTGTCCCTGGGGGATGGCGCCATACCATGCTATTTTCTAAAACGTGCTGTTCGAGAAAACAGGATAAGTATCGCATTTCCATATCAATCCTATCATTTTCATCCCATGATGTGGACGAATGCTTATGCTATCGAAAATTGGTTACCTGCTGGTATGCGTCAATGTGAATCAAGCTCGTCACCTTTCGCATAGCTCAACTTGCACCTTTATACAATTCATGTGAACGAATTTGGATCGTTTTCACTACTTACTTACTTGAGTACTTTTAAAGTCAGTCGATTCTACTTCTACTTCAAGTAGTTTTAGGTTGCTTATAGAATAAGTACTTCTACTCGTACTTGAGTAGATTTTTTCGTCGCTACTTCTACTTCTACTTGAGTAGCTTTCTTGACTACTTTGACCACCTCTGCATATACCTTATTGCTCAATGAGAAGCAAAATGTCAATTTTGTTCTGGCTCCAATCCATAAGTCAACTATTGCAACTTGCTAAAGTTACTTGCCTCGCATGGATGATATGGCTTCATTCTTTAGCCTTACCAATGCTTGGTAGACAATTGTCAATTGCTGACATAGACTTTTAACAACCCATTGGTCAAAGCAGTGTTTCCACAAAATAGCAAAATCCATTTTCTTCGCGATTTCGCTAGTTGGCTTATAAAATGGAACGTTTGGAACCCCCAGAATTATTACCTGTCAAAGCAAACCTCAGAAGCTCTGCTCGAAAGCCTGCAGTCAGAGTTACAGATTATGGCAGACTTGTTTGTAGAGGGGTAGGCTATATGTCATTCTAAGAACATTCCAAAGTGACTCGATTAAACGAAAGTTCTCACGGTATAAGCAAATGAGTGGGGGGGTTTCTAGTCAATGTTCCCTCTAATTTTTGACGAGTCTGCGCACGCTCACCAACTCACTGCGCAGATCCTTGGACAACAGTGAATAACGACAAAAAAAAAGTCATCACTTCGGATTTTTTGTGCGCAACATAGATTTTCTGTGCGCAGAGACCGTGTCAGCACTACGCATTTGCGCATGTGCGCAGCTTTGGAGGGAACATTGTTTCTAGTGGTTTAACAGAAGTTGCCAATTGTGAAAAGATAATATTGTTCCGCTCCAGCCTAAAAATTGACATTAATTACTTGGAGCATGATATTTGTGTTTCTAGTAAAACTCAAAACTTACCATTTCAAACAAGTCATTGATGACGTGGCGATTTAAATTACATGATCAGTTCTATCTCCTGACAGTGAGGAGGTGTTGTTTGTTTCTGGGTACATTGGTGAGAAGGTCCTCGAATATTGGCTTGACAGATATGTTCTAAGTTATTTTTTGATCAGTACCCTGGTCGTGCAAGTTCACACTATTTCAACTTACTCGCTCGTGGGGACTGCTTGCTCCCCCAGAACCACTCGCCAAGTTTGTTTCATCCAGTTTTTTCAATCCTAGATGGTTCTGATAATATCATCTGATCTCAACGCCACGTTGCAGTGAGGGTAGCTGGTGAATATGTTTTGCATCGTTTTGGTGGGCCTTTGCGTGTTATGATCATCGAGATCGAGCTTTGAAATTGGCGATCAAAATTATTGTGAATATATGTTACAATAAGAAGCAGATGCTGGTAAATGCTTCTCTGAGAAAAGATGCTGTGAAGGACTTTGAAAAACAACAGTTGGGCAAGACGTAGCTTGCATGTGATGCATTTCATTCCCAGTACTTGTGATCGAAGCTTGTATGTTTGTATGTACATTGTACATGTTTGTTTTTGCAAGTAGTTTCTAATATGACATGTGTACCAATTCTTCTTCACATGCTTGAATTGATTTTACCATGCAATAAAAGAGTTTTCATGAGCAAGTCAGTGTTTTCTCACTACTTAGCCTACTTGGATAATCAAATACCAATATTACGTTTTGGTTTATAATCCCAATTTTATATAGTATAGTGCGGCACGCGAATGGATTCAAATGTTGAATGCGGCCCGCTGACTCAAAAGTTTGCCCACCCCTGTAGTAGAGGGTGCAGTACGGACAACAACAGTTCTACCTATCCCTGAGTTCACATTGCAAATTAACATTCGACCACAATCTGTCAAATATCGAAATTTCTCGTCGCACTACGCGCGAAATATGTGCCGGTCATGTTTGCAACATGTTTCCATGTATGCAGTGGTTCATTATAATCCATGTAAAATGAATTGCGCGTACTTCAAGATCGCCAATTCCCCGTTAAAATATTACCATAATGCTATCTCGGGTTATTTTCCATAAAATGCTTTGAATTAGGTTAGTCACCCCGCAGCGAACAGCATGTCGAAGTCGAATAACGTGGCCCTGTGCCACGTTTCATAGCGATAGTGAAAGCCCTTATTACATTAAAGTTGCTTTGAAGGTTTTCCGTCAAAATAATTAGATAAATATATTTGTATTTGAGAGACACAAAATTTAATCTTCAGAATATTTCTCTAACGCATCATAACGGATGATAAGAGAGAGAGAGAGTCTTTATTTTCATCCAAACAAAATACATAGCATACGGCAGTGGTGGTGGTACAGAAAATATTCATGCACGGTATTCGGTATTAGATATGAATGATCGATAAGACCGTGAAGGTCATCTAGTCTGATCACATCAGCATCAAATAGGTTCACTTAACTCTAAACAGTCTGGCTGTAAAAAAATGTTACGGTAGTTAAAAAAATAGAATAGAAGAAAAATTAAACGATGGTAGCAAATGATCAATGAAGCAATGTCTAGGCGAGATAGGGCAACAGTGTCAGTGGAACGACAAGAGGTGATCAAGTAGGGATTTTTTGAAGTTATTATAAGGCAATTCACGGATATGTGGTGGTAATGCATTCCAGATGAGGTCCCGAGTAGTCGATAGATCGCTTAGTTAGGTTGCTATTGCGTTGGGGTAAGTCATTCTCACAAACTCCGACTCCAGTCTGTATTATAAATTATAGAGTATTTTTTGAAAATTTATGCAACTTTTTCAGAATTTTTTGCGGTACTAGCGATTTCAAGTTGCCAATTATCTTCATTTTTGGGTACTCTTTCCCCAAGAAAAGATACGCAAGATTTATAGAAATGGGCATATCGGCGTCGGCCATTAACGCGCCACGACGCACCAAGACATATAAAGTAGGCCATGTAACATGCGACTCCAAGAAGTGTACCAGAACGATAGACAGCGAGAAAACCTTGGGCGAAAAGGACTGCCCTCATGCTGAGCGAAAACTTCGTTATATATGCAAAATACTGTCTTGGCAATCAGAACTTCACAAGACTAATACCATCCCGCAGGGAAAAATTATATGCCAGTGAAGAAATTCAAATTTCAAATCATGTTCGTCTTTCAGTTTAGTAGCCTATGGTATGGCGATTCTATATTTTTATATAGCAGACAGGAGGTCACGAAATAACACCATGTTAAGGAGTCATACCAACGGGCCCTACAGTTTCCAAGACACCTCACTCAGCTCTACCGGTAAATCTGATCACGCGAGCAGAGAGGACAAGAATTTGGTCGCAATATATATGCGATTCTCGATTTATCATGAATTTTCGAAAAGTTTCGCGCCTCGCGCTGGCTCACTAAACAGTACAACTCATTTCGTGGCAAAAGTGAACAAGGTGATGGGGGTATGTGTATCACCCTATTGGAGCCCAAAACCCAAGAGTTTTTTCGGGGAATACGCCCGAAGATGTTTAATTATAATATTGAGGGGTCCTACCGTTTCAAACACACTTCACTCAGCTCTACCTGTAAATCTGATTTCGTGAGCAGAGAGAGGATAAAAATTGATTGCAACATATATGCAATTCCCGATCATACTGACCAATTGAATCATGAATTATAGAAAATTTTCGCGCTGCGCGCGTTTAGGCGAGCTGACCGACTGAACGGCCCCCAATGTAGATGATAAGTAGGTTGCGGTCATTAGCGAATGACCTTAGGGGGGTCTTGGGGGCAAATCTCCCAGAAGTTCGATTCATCAAAATATGGGGGCCCAAGACCAACGTTATGGGTGGGGGGCTGGCGAAGTGCTATTACGGCCCTATATGATTTTATGACCGGACAGCGTATTTGGCGTTTGCGTATTGCTGCATTGATATTGAGCAGAGTGTGAAACTAGTTTCTACACTTGCTACCGATAATGCCCCATTAACAAGTTATAAAGCAGTAGCCAACACCTAAATCGCACGGATTTTGTTTTAATATTGCAGTGAAGATATGAAGTCAAGATTAATCCCGTACGCCTGCTAGATTTTTTGCATCAAAAACGATATCAATTTGATTAATTGGTTAAATAAGCATCATTCGCTGACTACGTATTTCGCTCGTGATGTTGTGTGATTGCGGTCAAACTCACAGCAAAGAGTCATTAAATATTCACAAACGGAAGGCTGAATATTTCGTGCAAACTTTTGTAACAAAGCAAATAAAACTTTTGATATTGTCAAGGGGCATGCTCGTGTTGATTTTTATTGCTGCCAGTGCCATGAATAGAGTGGCCCACAGTTGGAATGCAATAAATTTGAACCAAGGATGTTATAATGAAGTGAAAATTGTAATATCTGAAAAGGTTCAGAGTGCAGAACCCACCAAGGTCTGTTGTGAACGCAAACCTCTAAATTTTCGCGGTTCACACACAGAACGAGAACGTGAACCTCACTTTCACACCATCCCTAGGAAATATGTCGTACACGACAAGGTGGTTCACATACCACGTTCAACGGAAAACGACCAGTCGGGAGATTTATATCAGATTTGGGCCTAGTGCATTCTATTTCTTTAGGACATAAATAGATCATTCAGCAACTTGTAAGTCGGACCCATATCTGACAACTACATATCGTGTTTTGATACTCGGGTAAAGCAATCGATGAATCATTCTCATATCACAACAATATACAACTCTGACCTAAAGACGAAAACTACGATTGTTTTCCGGCACTGAATTGGGATTCTTACTAAGTACTCAAGATACCGAACCATAGCTGGCTGCCCATGCAAAAATCTCGAAAATGCTGCAGAGCCACGTTTACAGCGTACGTCTCTCTCTTCACAGCCGACCAGCCGAGACTCAGTTAAACTCTTACTGAAGAAAGCCAGAGGTAGCCTACATATCTGCCATTCTGGTACTCATTGATGACTGCGCCCGTCGCCACTTGACTATCATCTGTCACAAGCTGAATAGGTCCTTTGAATGTCGGAAAAGCCAATCTCGCTGCATCTATCAAAGCTGCTTGGATCTGCTGAAATGCATTCTGCGCCACACTGGACCATTTGAGTTTACTTCGAGCAGTTGTTCCTTTCAATAAATCATACAACAGCTGCAGAATTGATGAGCAATTCTTGATGCTTCTCGAATAATAGTTGATCATGCAGATCATCCTTCTCAACTCACGAATAGTCTTTGAAACTGGAAATATCAAAATTGCCTCAACTTGTCTGAGATCTGGTCTGATGCCATCCTTGTCAATCAAAAACCCCAAAAACCGAACTGAGTCTGCTCCGAACTTACACTTCTCAATAGACAAAGAAAGAGACTCACTCTTCAACGTGACTCTGCTTTGGAACACACACGATCGGCTAGAAAAAAATCGAATCTTATTTTGAAATTACACCGCGCTCCAACATATCTTTAATTTTCCACCGAACTTCTAACAAATACTGGGGTGGGGGTCGATCTTGGTTTCGGAGATTTAAAATACCCGAACGTTTTTATTCGCATGACATATTTCATCTCGCGCCGTTCAACAGGCTGACGGACCAGATATCCGGAAACTTTTCAAGTAAATCGGCGTATGGCGTGCGTTCACTGGCATCGATATGCGCGACGAGAGACGAAAATTTATTTTGAGACAATTTTATAACAACACTGTGGCCGCGAGTCGCGAGTTCATCCAGTTCTGGATCTAAAAGCAACTTATGCTCTTTCATGAAATTCCAATCTAATATTGGCTTCGACACTTCCGTTATTACAAAAGTACACTCAAGTGGCTCATTATTACCGAACTCCAACTTCAAAGTTTCAGTGCCATACGCATTAATCACAGAACCATTTGCTTCCCGAAATTGCCCTTTCGGCGTATAATGCCGAATCACATGCTCCCTGGGACTCTTCAAAAATGACATTTTTTTCTCATATCGTACTGGCTACTTGATAACATTGTTAGGTCACCTAATTTGAGCCTACACACAAAATTTGGTTCAATTCCAGCCAGTAACCGCTTTGCTACACGAGAAGAAAGTTTCTATTTATTATATAAAAATAAATAATAAAAAATTTGACTTTGTCTCACAAACTGAATCACCGACAGTTATTCTATCTCAGATATTACTAGAAGCAGAGCATCAATATGGCTATGTCTTATATATCTGCCATGTTCGCGCATTAAGTCGAGAAGCTATGCTTGCACGAGTGTATGAACTGAGAAATGAAATAGCAACTTTCCTCGAAAATACAAACATCGCCGACTCATAATCTTGTCATCGAAAATAGGTATCTAATCTAGCTTTCGTAGTACATTTAACGTCACATCTAAACAAATGGAATTTGCAACTTCAGGGGGAAACAACTAAATACATGAGATGTTGAGACGCATTCGAAACAAAACTGCGACTCTGTCAACAGTACATAGAAAATTATGCACACTTTCCTCTGGAGGAGAGTAAACTTAGTACCAGCACTATACATTTGTAACTGGGATATACGAAATTTAATTACTGAATTACCCCGCCGCTTTTCTGACATTCGTACTGTACAAAATAAATTCTGACTACTCAAAACTCCGTTTAATGTGGACGCCAAAACCATCGCCAGAAAATTTCAAATGGGCCCATTTGAAATGAGATGCAGTTGAATTGAATGACAAATTTCATACAAAGAGCATATCGCTGAATGACTCTGACAAAGAATACCTTCTTGAAATGGGTCTTCATTCCAGCTTGACCAATAATGCAAAAGAAATGGCATCGACTTTTGTTTTCAACAATGAAATTCACGAAGAGCAAGCTAAGATCACGTATTCCAATGCCCATTTCGAATATGGTCTGATTCTTGTTTCAATCTGACTTGTTACCAGAAGTTGAAAACCTTTCACAAAGCAAGTTGCGCCAAGTGTCGCATTTATCCTGCGTTGTTGAAGTGTAAATACATGTGTTTTGTTCTTTTTGTGATTTGTATGATTGAGATTGCAGCATTGCAGGGTAATATACTGAACTGATCGATAAATATAGTATTAAGAAAAATTCCGGCCTGCCAAAATGTTGTGCACTCGAAATTTGGCCCGTGACTAGCAAAAGCTTGCCGACCCCTGGCCTATGGTGTTAGTCATTCAAAATCAAGTTTTCTGTTTTAAATTCCAAGCAACCTTTCGCGGGCCGCACAGAATAGCTTCGCGGGCCGCACTTTGCTCAGGTCTGGCTGGAGTGACCACTGTCCACTGACCAGTCTGCAATCTAATTAGGATTCCATTTTCCCTGCCTTACAAATCAATAATTGGGTTTATGTAGGCTTACCATATTTTGGAAAGCTAAAAAGAGGACACTTTTTCAGAAAGTTCAGACATACAAAACCGGAGGAGAATTCTCAAAAACCGGTACATTTTTCCCACTTCGTGATCGGTTGACTAAAAAAATAAATAAAATAAGGTCATCACTTCCGCTCAGCGCTCAAAATACCGTTTTTCTCTCCACATTGCCGGGTGGATGACTAAAAAAAAAAGGTCATCTTTTCGCTCAGAGCTAATATCACCGTTTTTCACCCCGAAATACCCGCCGGAGCTTAACTTCTGTTCTAATTTGCGGCATATCACTCGCAAATTCCTCTGAATCTGACCTGAATTTTCAAAAAAGAGGACAAAATCTCAAAAAAGAAGACAAAAGGGCGTCCTCCGAGGACACTTTCAAAAAAGTCAAAAAAGAGGACAAATCCTCTTAAAAGAGGACTTATGGTAAGCTTAGTTTATGTCCCTGATATCTCCAATATTTTTCTATATTGCGAGTGGTGGTCCTTTGGAGGAAGGAAATAATTCCAATTCTAAGACATGCATATTGCATGACAACACACTGCTAAATTTTTTGCTTCAATCAAAATGACTGTCACGAACTTCTGGCTGACGAATTATTGTGAGCACGGGAACGTGGCACGCGTCGATTATGCGCGCAAATGAAATTTATTAGGGGAGGAGAACGTAGTGGAGCCGACGCACAATACTCAATCGAATCATTCAGGTATACTCGAGTTCGCCCTGCGCTATAGCTGAAGCGCGCCTCTTCTCAATCGCTCGTCTATATGTTTCTGTTCTGCCATGTTTGATGGATGGACTTCAAGTCGTTTCGACTCCTTCCTTCGTTTTTGATGCATCGAAATATTGTGGTGTTCTGAAACGGTTCAACTTATAGTAAAGCCAACAGAGCACGAGACTTGATGGTATTTGTGACGAAACAGCATACTTACCAATGGCAGACAATTCATGATACTATACATTTTAATGATATATTCATGGCAGAAATATATTAAAACCAGAAGCTTTTCGAGCTGACACTCTTCAGGGGCAATCGTCAGCATATAGAGATTTCAAAAACATGCATCTAGCTACATTGCATACAACCAATTATGACGTCATAGATACGGTGTATGCTTTACACGCTGTTTTACACGCAGTTGGCATTATTACATCACGTGTCAAACACACAGATCTTTATATTTACCATCAGTTAAGCCGCAATCAACTTTCACCTCGATAATACTTTACAAAAAAAGACACGCGTTTCCATGCTTTTCAAACGTTCGGTAGTCACAATTACCGCTGTCACAATGTAGACGCAAATCAAAACGGCACGTTGCATTCTATATCTATATTCACACCGAGATGAATCGTGTTTAAAAATCTGCAAATTCTACGTGACGGTGACGTGACGGTGTATATGCTGAGACTTTTCGTGTGTTCATAGTTGTATGCGCAATAAAACGCACATCGATTTCAATAAAACTCTAAACATACCTACATGATATATAGACAAATACATATCATACATATATCGTGTCGCACCACCACACACGAGGCTATATAAACTCGATCCATCGATATATCGCAGTGATAAGTACGATTTCTCGGTACGTCGCGAGGTGGAGCCCTGGCCGACGAGAAACTAGTAACCACGGCTTCCCTGGTTCGTGCTCCGTACTTCGGGCTATCGTGGAGAGGACACATGGTGGTGTAGAGTAGATAGCCTTGCGCTTGCTTCGTGTCTGCGTCGTGATATGCAGCTTCATGATGCCGACTGCGATAGATAACTAAGGTGAACCGCTTTACCTTAGTTATCTATACTGCGATATGCATTCTTACTTCCTTCAGACTGTACTTTTCTGTGAGTTTGGAGAGAGTTGCGAAAATGAAGGACTTGTGTTTTAATGCGTTAGAAGTTCTCTCAAAGAGAGAGAGAGAGAGCCTTTATTTTCTCAAGCCTGATCAACCCATTAAATTCGTGCAAAGCATCTGGACATATCTTAGCGATGGAGCATCGGTGTCAGTCAGTCAGTATGTTTTATTCATCTCACCATCAAACACACCATGTAAATTGGTATGGATTGGGAAACGACGGGGGACAGGAAGGTCATAGATTCAGTCGCCACCCAGCGGAGTTATAAACGAGTGAATATTGCAAGATGTAGGACGCAGGTATATCACGTCTAACGAATCTGACAGTTAACCAATGGACATCTGAAAATGAATTTAGATATGCTTTGCTAATAAGTTTTTATTCGTATAATAGAGTAATCTCTATTGCTTTTTGAATCACGTAGCGTGTGGCGAGATAGCGCAGTGGTGTATTCCGCGGCTGCAACACCAATGGGCGCGGGTTCGAGTCCGACCGAGGTCGACTTCCGAATTTCGATACCTAAGGTTTACCTAGGCTCCTCCTCGCCACCTCATCCGCGTCAGCGGTGTCTTACAAAAAGCCTAGAGGTGGGTCGTGCTAATAGTCGGCAATTACGGAAAATAAGAAGAATATCGGCCTGGTGTAAATGGCCATTGGCCATAGTAGTCGAAAAACACCATGAATACCCCAAAACAAACAAACAAACAATCACGTAGCCGGGACTATACGGTATCTTGTCTCTCGGTCAGGAGCCAATTCTACCAGCTGAGAGAGCTCTGGTCATAATTTCAACACGAATGTTTTATCACTCAGTTATAATATAACGGCAGGATTCTGTTGCTGATTTCTGTCCAGGCACCGATACAGATTCAATCAAAACGATCGTGATGATACCATTTTTTGTCGTTAGTTTTACGGTTGCGTTGGCGGTGTCCGCTTACCCCGAATGTGACGTTTCAGCTCCTTTGCCAAAAATGTCAATCGATTGGAATAAGGTAGGAATGGATGGAATTTTTATAGAGGAACAACTAAATATCTTAACTGAATTATTGCATCGTTAACGAGTTATAATATTTGACAGTTCAACGGCACTTGGTACAAGGCGGCGATGCCCGTGGATGGAGTTGGAGTATCTTCGGACGAGTTATGCACAATTGTTAAGGACATTACATTTAATTCCGATGTACTTCAAAGTTCAGTAGAGATCATCTTTGCTGAGTGAGTCACCGTTACGATGATATTATCTGATTCTAAACTTATTTGACCATGAAACGTCAACGATTCCTAACCGATTTTGATAACTGTAGCTTTCATATATGCAAAAGTATATAGCTCTCATAACTACCATTTAGCGGACGAAAGGCAACTTCTCAACGACAGTCGTTGAAAACGGAAGATGGATCTTTTCGGATGATATCGACCATGAAAAGTATGGTGGTAAAATAAAATGAATAAATTAATTTATATTGCCAGTTGTGGTCGGGCTATAGCTCAAAGCAGGCTCAAAGAGATCAAATATGGACGTTTAGACCCACATCGCCTCAAACTGTTCAAGTGCTGATATTTGAGATTTTGAGATTTTAAAGAAAGAAAGGTCACTGATCCATGCGACTTGTCGGTTCTGAATCGCGTCCTATCCCGGCCCTGTTCCCTTTTTGAGTGGCGTGCGACACCCTGAATAAATCGCAAAAATGTCAGTGGCACAGTTATATATTCTGTTCAACTATATCTCTATGATCACTCTGTTTTTCTACGTTACGAAGTCCGAAACCGGACCCTATACGATATTCGAATATAGTAGGCCCCGCCGAAACACAATTTTAGGTATATACCTCTTAGCAGCTGGGCCTTACAGGTTTTATTGCAGACAGTTTTCCTAATAATTGCGTAATATCAACCGGTAACCTTTCGATGCAAACCAATTTCCCTCATTTAACGAGCTTTGCAGATAAACGGAAGCTAGCCTGTAAGAATTTTAAATTGAGCACTTCTTCCAATCATATAATTTTCCATTAAAACTTTGCTATTCTGTTATGAAAAGAAGACGCAATGAGTGCCCTGGCGGAAGAAGAAGCGGGAAAGGTCGTTCCAGAAGCAAAACCGGACTGTAAGTTGAAGTTACGGTTTTAGATAAATGAAAGCAGAGTAGCGTAGCCTACAACCCATTTCAATTATGAATATACATTTCATAGATACAGCAAAATACACCGTATTTGGAGACTCAACATACATCGCCTACGTTCGATGCAGATCATCTTCCGGTAAGGTCTTTGTGACAGTGTTAAATGCCATCACGAAGTCATACCATAGGACATCTTGTCACTCATCCTGGTGGTTGTTGTTGTGACCATGTCCAGAGGTGGTCGAAGTAGTCAAGAAAGCTACTCAAGTAGAAGTAGAAATAGCGACTAAAAATCTACTTTAGTACGAGTAGAAGTACTTCTTCCATAAGCAACCTAAAACTACTTGAACTAGAAGTAGAATTGCCTGACTTTAAAAATACTCAAGTAAGTAAGTAGTTGTGAAAACGATTCTAATTCGTTCACATGGATTGTAAAAAGGTGCAAATTGAGGTATGCGATAAGTGACGAGCTTGATTCATATTGATGCATACCAGCAAGTATCCAATTTTCGATAGCATAGGCAATAAGCATTCGTCCACATCATGTGATGAAAATGATACTATTGATATGGAAATGCGAGGCTAATCCTCTGTTTTCTCGAACAGCACGTTTTAGAAATATTATGGTTTGGCGCCATCCCCCATATTATAAGGCCCGTAGTTTAGTCGAAGAACAATACGGAGAAGTGGTATAGGATACAGTGTAAACACTCTGCGCGATAAGTAAACGTTAATAAACAATATGGTGGACCGTAAAAATGCCATATTGTGTAGCTTTATTTCCAGAAATTGAAGGCATTACTACACTTGCTTTTATACTTCAACGTGTATGTTATCCAGACAAAAGAACTGATATTAATTATAACTCAAAGTATATGATCCTGGGATTGAAAGTGAAATATAAATACTACTTCTAAAAGCAGAACATATAATTCATGTTTTTAGTTCAGAAAGTTTCAAAGGTGGTATGATAAAACAGCTCTAAAACTAAAAAAAAGTCAGAGTCCAATTTTCCAGATTAGGACACGCCATGGACATGCTCTAGATTACTATATGACAAGTAAATGCTAGATTGCGAAACAGCAGTTTCAAACGTTATGATGAGCCATATATGCAGTGATGAATTATTTCATACGGATGAATTGCGACAATATGGTGTGAACGGAACCACGCCAACCCTCTACCTAAATTATATTCACCAATACTTTCGTGAAATCATACTCGTCAGTCCGTATCCACTGCGCGCGAAGCGCGACGAAAATTTTGGGCTTTACTAAACTTTTATGAAAATAAGATGTTGATACTCCGTAAAACAGCCCCGAAATTCCTCAGGCTATCTTCCTGATTGGAAGATTGAACTACTTCCACTTGACAAAATGCAAATAGCGAAAAGTAACTAAGTAGACCACAAAATATTACGAAGTAGAAGTAGCGAAAATCTGATCTACTTGAGTAAGTAGCAGAAGTAGAGGAAAGCTACTTCAGTACTTCGAAAAAGTAGAAGTACTTCGTTACTGACCACCTCTGACCATGTCACAAGTCATTCTTACTTTTATGGGTTTGACTCGAGTCTAGTCGAGTAATTTTCAATGTGCCACCGTGTCAAGTCCGAGTCCAAGTCAGGGAGCAGAGGGTCGAGTCCGAGTCATAGTGCTGATACTCGAGTGCGAGTCCAAGTCATTGCGTTCAATGTTCACTTGCGAGTTCAGATCATGGTCAATCCATTTTTTACAACCCTGCTTGCTGGGTGATATCGAATGTCTCGCAATATTAATACACTAATTTCTAGGGATCGTGTGAACATGAGGATCATGTTTGCATTCTGTGTGTGAGCCTCGGAAATTTAGAGGTTCACGTTCACAAACGAACCTATATGTAGGTTCTGCTCTGTGAACCTTTTTCACATATTACAATTCTTCACGTCATTGGTTCAAATTCTTTGCATTTTAACTTGAACCACTCTATACTTGGCGTTGGCAGCATTAAAAAAATCAACACTAAGCGAGCATGCACCTTGCCAATCTCAAGAAGTTTACTTGCTTTGTTACAAAAGTCTTCTCGAAATATCCAGCTTTTGCTTTGTGAATATTTAGTGACTCTCTGTTTGACCCGCAAACACCCAACCTCAAGAACGAAATACACAACGTGTAGGTAGTCAATGAATGATGCTTATTCAACCAATTGATATAAAGAATACATCGCTGTCTAACGCAAAATATTCAGCAGGTGTACTGGATCCATCATGATTTCATATGCTTATTGTATCATAAACTGTATAACGTGTTTATGGGGTAATAGCGGTATAGCAAATTTAAAAGCCCGTTTACACTCTGCTCAATATCAATATAGCAATAGTGCGTGAGAAGCCGAATACATTGTCCGGTTTGGCCTAGAACGTCAAGACGTAAGCTTATATTTCGTTGCAAGTCCTCGTCTAAATTGTTGGCAAAGCGACGGAAGATATTGATTTTATGGGAGTATTATAGCATTTGATTGCTACAGTTGGTAAATTTGGTAACGTTTAAAAAGTCAACATGTGCTTCATCATTGTGGCATAATGTAGCCTGAGTCGTCGCTAGCGTGTATACATTAATATATCACTTCACTGGAATGTAGGGTTGGAATTAGCAATATGACGTCACGTGACGTTATAGGTTCACGATCGCGTTCACACAGAACCTTTCAAAAAGGTTCGCGTTCACACGAACCTGAACCTTTCAGGGGTTCACACCATCCCTATTAATTTCGACACTCTCAACAGTTTCTGGTCTTATATTCAAGTACCAGTACTGATGGACGAAATACGAATTGGACGAAATACTATTCATCGAAGTTACAATGAAATGCCTATCTTGGCCGTCCGAGTCTAGAATTATATGACTTGATCGAGTCATTTCCCTATTTTCCAGTAATGACTCGAGTCAATACAACCTTAGCATGAATCAGCGCAGACTATAACCGGATCTTGCGTAAATCGCTGCAATGTACAGATCGGCAAAAACACATCTACCAAAGTCATCCACGCGCGAGCGTATAATTATGTATAATGCAATAATTTAACACGATTACTTTCAAGTTTACGTACTCTTTTCAGTCTGGAAGGTTGATATATTCACAAGAGAAAAAACGGTATCCGCTGAGCATCTCGTATTCATCCTCAACGATCTATTAGAGCACGGTGTATCATCACCTCTCCAACTTAGTAGCTGTAAAGATGTGTACTGAATATGAAGTCGCAAATTGTACCTTCAGTGTATGATATTATGTATCATGTATAATCATCATATGTATAATCATCATATTATGTATTATGTATAATGCAGCAATATATTCAAGAGGATTCTGACGTATTAACATCGCTTTGTCGAAATACCAAATATGGCTTAATGGAATGGCACGCATGTTATAGTGCGGTTTCATCTAATACTGCATGAGCGAGGCAGCCGAAAGATCAAAATTGTGCTACATGGTGTCAAACTATAGATTACTAACCTACGGATGGATGCGCAACTCAGTCGTCAAATTGAATACGCAGAGAGGTATACTGCTGAGTCCGTTAAAAACAACATTATTGGTAGTGCTATAGCTGGCGAACCCAGCGCTCAAATTTAATAAAACTGGTCTTATTCGAAAACTACTAAAATCGTTTCATGGCAATGGAACCACCCTGAAAAAGCTGTCAAAGTCTGAAAATCTGAATTGTCCTGAACAATCGATTGACTTGATTTAATTTCCATTTCCGAATCAGTGCGACACTAGCTTTCGATTAATACCAGTTTTATTAAATTTGAGCGCCCGGGTCGCGAGCAAGAACCCTACCCATTATGCTGACAGTCAAACCATGATCAGTTGATCACAGGCGTAGGTGGAGCCAAACATGGTCACTAGTAGTGACTCACTACAACAGTTATACCCAGACCCACTGTAAGGTAACAGGATGAGCGAACGAAAATTGTGAAACCTTCAATTGCTATTGGTATTTTCTATCGATGTTCATGAATGACTAGATTTTGAACATTTTTCTCAAAATCACGGAATTTGCATACTTATTGTTCGAAAATAAAGCACGAAACGACAGAAGGCACAGGCGACCAAGCTTCGCCATTGATTGCGCAATTCATCGTAAATAGCTTAGAATTTTCAGGGTTGTAACCAAGTCACAAGGCTCCAGGTCACAATTCAATATCAGTTTTATAGTTTTGACTCAAGTCAAGTCGAGTCATTTTTAATTTACCACCGAGTCAAGTCCGAGTCCAAGTCAGCGATCAGAGGGTCGAGTCCGAGTCATGGTATTATGACTCGAGTCCGAGTCGAGGTCTTTGTGTTGACTGGTCAGTTTCCGGTTAAAGTCTTGTTAACCCACTTTCTATAACTCTGTTTGGTGATATCGAATGGTTCGCATTTATATTATACCATTTTTTCTCCCTTTTAGCTGTTTCTGGTCGCATATCCAAGTACCATCGCAGTACCAATAGACGAAATCCCAATAGTGTGGTAACTTTACTATTCTTCGAAAACACAATGAAATGTCGCTCTTGGCCGTCTGAGTCTCGAGTCATATGACTTGGTTCGAGTCATGCGCAATCACTCGAGTCCAAGTCGAGTCAATACACAGATTTTCACCGATATTTAAGTCATCAACAACTCAAATTTTGCGGTCAAGCTAATCAAATTTTTTATTGGCCTTGCAAATTCACAATTTATTACATGGGCGATTTATTATTTGATATTATAGCTAATTTCGGGAATTATCTCGCGGGCCGCACAAAATATTCTCGCGGGTCTAGAAAGTGTTGTTCATTGTGTGCTGTGTTAACTATACAAAGTATTTGAGAAGTTATTGCTGCAGTGCGAGGTGCGATGTCTTCTGAAGGGAAACCGCCTTGTGTAATTTTACTCTTTGTTTCAAATGATCTTGGATTTTTCACAGTGCTGCGACCATGGCCTCGGACTTGACATTCTGGTTACGAGAAAAGATATCACTGATACTTGACGGACATATTCTCCAACGAATGTGAGTCAAATATATCCGTTCTTGGCAATGACGAAAGCTGAGGTTAACGGTGTAAATGGCACTGTCTGGATTCAGTGATGAGCCCGTGATATCACCGAAATTTAGCGGGACGTATAAACTTTTCCAATTGTCAACCTTGCCTGAGCTTTATGCCGGTCCAGCTCGCATATCCGATTTTTGAAGAAGCAAACAGCATTCATCACTAAAAACTGCGCAAGAACATGTCTCAAGCTATACTACAATTAGAAATTCATTATTGTATAATCTATCCAACGTGTAAAGTTTCCGAGCATGAAATGATTGGGAAGTTGATTACGTTGTAGAACAATTTTGAGTTCAATCGTTTTGGTACACATTGAAATCAAACTTTATTTGATGTCCAGGGGGCGGTAGATGAAAAAAGACTGGAAAACACTGCTTAGGAGGAAGGTAGGTATAGGTATAGGCAGGGTTGCCATACCGTCCTTATTTCTAAGATTTGTCCTTATTTTGAAGGGCCACGTCTTAGGAAACTCAACTGTCCTTATTTCTAAGAAATGTCCTTATTTTCGACTTGCGTCCTTATTTTGTCTTATTTTTAACCACCACTAAACTTCGATCGTTTTCCTCTGGTATCCGTGTTGCATAATATTCGAAAATTATGTTTTTGCGTCGAGATTTTATGACATCATAACTAAGTGGACTCTTGTGACGTACATAAGATTTGACTTCTAAGTGGTGAGATAGCTAGGACAGAGCGGTGGTATAGCAGTTTCGTCTGTACCAAGCAACCGCAGCGGACGTCATTTTAGCGGTAAACAGCAGAGCCAGGCACCTGCTGTTTGGTCTACAGCAGAATAAGCTCAAGCTGTGGGGGAGGCAGCATTTCTGGCGTAGTGAATAAAGGCGCAGTGCAGTCAACACATTGGATAAAAAGTAGTAAAGCTATAAATCATTGATAAATTTATCTAAATTATATTGCACTTGCGCACATAGATTTATGATATGACTTCGTTACATGATGTTATTTCTTGACTTCCAGTCTGCTATATCAAAAAATGTAGAATCGCCCAAACGTAGGCTTCTAAACTAAGAGACGCACACTATTTCAAATTGGTATTTCTTCACTGGCAAAAATTTTTCCCTGCGGGATGGTATTTGTCATGTGAGGTTCAGATTGCAAAGACAGGAACATTCGGCGCCAGTCATTTAGGCGCCTATGGACGATTACACCTATATGTATTTTGTATATATAACGAAGTCTTCGGTCAATAAGGGCATAGACCTTTTCGGCCAAGGTTTTCTCGCTGCCGATCGTTCTGGCACACTTCTTGGAGTTGCATGTTATATGGCCTAAAACATGATTGTATTTCTTGGTGGGTCGTGGCACGGTAATGGCCCAATACCCAAAGATAAAGATAAATGGCTACTTGAATTCGCGCCCAGCGCGAAAAAATTTTGAACAAATTGCATAAATTTTCAAAAAATACTCCATGATTTATGCTAATTCACGAAATAATTTTGGGCTCCTTTCGAGCTCGGGCCCCCACCAATTGGGGGGTTTGGGGTGCGGCAGTTACGGTGCTGCATACTGTCAAAACCAGCAATCATTGCTTACCAAAGACTGTACATCGCAATTGTTCAAAGCAATATTCCCCGAATCCAACATCGCAACGGCCAGGACCAGGACTATACAAGCATTGCTGCTGGAGTTCTTGCTCTATACGCTCAAAAAATGATTTTGTCTATAGACTTGGTGTACGGCCTTTTTCGATCTTGGTTGACGCCTCTAATCACAACGAGGTGAAGAAGGTTGGTTTATCACCCTATTTGACGAAGTGCTCTTTCGGCCCTGAGTAAAGGTAAACCCAGACCTGAACTATCGTGAGATCCATGAAGAACTTTCTAATAACAAGGAGTTGCTGGAGCAGATTGTTTCTGGCGAGAAGTATAGAATGTGATATGCCACGGCTCGCATAAATACAAAATATGTACAGAAACGCTTTTTCATGCCAATCTAAATTTTTGACTGTCCTTATTTTTGGGTCCATGTCGATGGCAACCCTGGGTATAGGTATTAATGAGGTAATGAGGCTTAGCTATTCGGCTTTTCGCCCCAGGACAGGATAGGATATGGCGATTGCCACTCCTGTACTATTTCAATGGTTTACAATTACTTATAAAGCCCTTCCACTTGATATCGGGAATTCGATGACTGACCATATACTATGCGCATTAGCGCTGTTCAAAAATAACCTTGGTTGTTAATTGATGGGTTGTCTTCAAAGACGATGCAAGGATAATCCGAGAATTGCCGACGAAAAACTTAAATAACTCCGCTTCTACTAGTAGGAATTGAGTCAAATTTGTTTTGCATCGTCTTTGAACACAACTCAACAATTTCATTGGGTTGACAAAAAAATTTGAATTTTTTTTTTATTTTCCGTAATGAATTAAATTTTTTAATTGGATCTGCGGCGGCTTATACTTGTTAGAATTGAACCAAATTTGGTGTGCAGCCTTTTTTAGGGTAACCTGACAATTTAATCAGTGGATGGCCGGAATCCGGAAAAATAACTTGTTTTTGAACAGCCCTGGCCCTGATGTTCATTGTGCATCTGTGAGTAGGGACTCTGTCGTCAGTAGTACTTTATTCCGCTCGGCGGCCTGAATTAGATTTAACCTGGTACGGTCATACTTAGGGCAACGGAGGAGGAAATGCTCCACGGTTTCTTTGATCCCGCATACATCACACAGGCCATTTTTGTGACATTTTAATCTGTGGAGATGGCCATTCAGCCTAGAGCAGGGGTGGGCATTATTTTCTTCCGCGGGCCAAATGAGAAGTAGAAATACGTTGGCGGGCCGAGTGCGCCGAGTGAAAAATTTTAGTTATATTCCGCAGCGAATTTTAATTTCATTTCCGAATTACCTTGTTAATAAATGCTGCTCAGTGAATGTGTTCAGGTCAGGTAATGAGAAAGTGACGGTTAATTAGAGAAATATATATTTGCCCTCATGATTCGAAACAATAATAAACATGATACATTTTACCTCTCTTGAAACCCCTATCCACGTTCTTCTATTAAGACTCTAAAACAGGGGTTCTCCAACTTTTTTAGGCACGCCTCCCTTTATGATAGTGAGGAATTTCGCGCCCCCGTATCATGATATCACAAATATTTAAGGTTCAATCAGAATGCTAGCAATCCTAACGTATATTTAAATGACATGGGAGTTTATGGCTGTTGATGAGTGAATTTTGAAATATCAAAGTTGGAGCAAAGCAATAATTGTAAGCGTGAGGTAAATCGCGCGAAGCGCGAAAAAACGTTTCATAAAACTTCAACTTCGCGCCCCTTCTGACGTACATCGATTTCAATAAAACTCTAAACATACCTACATGATATATAGACAAATACATATCATACATATATCGTGTCGCACCACCACACACGAGGCTATATAAACTCGATCCGTCGATATATCGCAGTGATAAGTACGATTTCTCGGCACGTCGCGAGGTAGAGCCCTGGCCGACGAGAAACTAGTAACCACGGCTAAGGGCATTTTATGAAATATTTCTCAAATCTGTGAACTATATTGTTACCAAACAATTTCTTCACCAATATGTCTTTCAAGGTCTCTTATAACATGTGTTAAAATGTTGAAGTTCAACTCTTGTGGTAAACCCAGAAAAAAAGCTGTTAAATTTGACAATTTTGAAAAAATAAAACAAAATAAAAAAATTGAAAAAAAGATCTTTATCGGCTATAAGTAACTAAGGATGGGTTTAATAATGGTTTTTCATGTTTCTCAATTGATTCTTAAAATTTACATTTTACTACAGGCTGTTTTGTGCGCGCCTCATCGCTGACCTCACTGTGGTAGCAGTGCTTCCAAAGCCCAGATTGAAGGTGAGCCGAGCCAAAAGTCGACAGCAAAGTGCAAGATATGGGCAGGGAAGCCGTGGTTACTAGTTTCTAGTCGGCCAAGGCTCTACCTCGCGACGTACCGAGAAATCGTACTTATCACTGCGATATATCGACGGATCGAGTTTATATAGCCTCGTGTGTGGTGGTGCGACACGATATATGTATGATATGTATTTGTCTATATGTCATGTAGTTATGTTTAGAGTTTTATTGAAATCGATGTGGGTTTTACTGCGCATACAACGATGAACACACGAAAAGTCTCAGCATATACACCGTCGCGTCACCGTCATGTAGAATTTGCAGATTTTTAAACACGATGCATCTCGGTGTGAATACAAATATAGAATGCAACGTGCCGTTTTGATTTGCGTCTACATTGCGATGGCGGTAATTGTGACTACCGAAACGTTTGAGAAGCATGGAAACGGGTGTCTTTTTTGTAAAGTATTATCGAGGTGAAAGTTGATTGCGGCTTAACTGATGGTAAATATAAAGATCTGTGTGTATGACGCGTGATGTAATAATGCCAACTGCGTGTGAAACAGCGTGTAAAGCAGGGGCGGGCAACTTCTCCAAGTCGGCGGGTCGGATATAGGAAAATTAAGTACGTGGCGGGCCGAATTGCTGAATCGATACATTATTCGACCATTTATCCACGTATACAAGGAAGAAAACGTATTTAATGAATGTATTTTAACGACAGCAATGCAACTTCAAAGCCATTTCTCGCCAATAATGACAAAGACAATGTGGATTTGAGAACAGCACTCTCATACAGCAGGGGTGGCCAATCTTTTTGCCAGTTACGGCCGCATTTCGACTACTCATGTAGCCTACGGCCGCATTCCAGGGAATAGTCGTAATGAACTAGCAGGACGCCAAATACTCATGTTAAAGTGTCTATGTCCATTTCCGGCGAACTCCGTAGCCTACTAATCTATTAAATAATGTAGGCTGTTCATAGTCGCGCCAAGCGCGAAAATTTTTTCAGATTCATTCATGAATTTCGTCATGAAAATTATTAGTTCTGCATATTATTTCTCATCCCATATGATCAGATTCACCGGTAGAGTTGGTGGAGGGCCGGTCAGGGCAGGCCAATTATTATTAGTCACTTTGTTGCATGCTGCTCTTTGCATGTCTTGACCTCCCGTCAGGATTGTCGGTATAGTGAGGAGAACACGATTCCGAGTTGGTATTTCTATATGTGGCGCATCTGTTCGCAACTGTACTGTGGGGCTCTGATTGCATAGTGCGCAACTATATTAAAATCGAAAAATAAAGTCGCATTGAATCGCGCGCTGCGCGAAGAAACTTTAAAGAATAATTCAAATATTTCAAGAAATCGGGAGTCAATTCGTAAATTCAAATTCCACGTCGACGGCCGCCAACACCTACTAATGGAATTACGTGTCCACGGCCGCACAAATTTGCTTCTACGGCCGCAGGTTGGCCACCCCTGTCATACAGGTACCACCATGTCTGCTTCTCTCTGATCACTCAACGCACGGTGCAATCCTTCATCAAGATTTCCAGGCGTTCAATAAGCCCGGTACCCCAAATTTACCAAGATATCAATGCATTAGGATTAAGTAGGTGACGAGATAGCGTGGTTGTTAAACTGTGGGGCCTGTCTATCTCGATATTGAATTCATGCGGGCCGCGGCCTCGAAATTTGAAATTGTACGCGACCCGTTTTCAGTTGGCGACACCTGGCATAATCGGTGTCTTACAAAAGTCTATAAGTGTGCGCCGTGCTACAAGTCGACGGTTACGGAATCAAAAATAAGAAATATCGGCCTGGTGTAAATGACCATTGTCGTCGCCAAACACCATTATTACCACAAATGACATTAGGGTTCAGTACATCGTAAATGCCGATAATGCAAGTCTTCTCGCTTCGACGAACTTACGCGTAAGCTCCACCCTCGCTCGCTGTACATACATGTGTATAAAAACATACAATCACTAAAATGTATGTGAGCAAGTATAGTGGGGAATCTCGGAAGACTGGGGCCGGCGGGCCACATTATCATGTAAGACGAAAAACTGTCCGCGGGCCGGACAAAATCCCTTCGCGGGCCGTATCCGGCCCGCGGGCCGTATGTTGCCCACCCCTGATGTAAAGCATACACCGTATCTATGACGTCATAATTGGTTGTATGCAATGTAGCTAGATGCATGTTTTTGAAATCTCTATATGCTGACGATTGCCCCTGAAGAGTGTCAGCTCGAAAAGCTTCTGGTTTTAATATATTTCTGCCATGAATATATCATTAAAATGTATAGTACCATGAATTGTCTGCCATTGGTAAGTATGCTGTTTCGTCACAAATACCATCAAGTCTCGTGCTCTGTTGGCTTTACCATAAGTTGAACCGTTTCAGAACACCACAATATTTCGATGCAACAAAAACGAAGGAAGGAGTCGAAACGACTTGAAGTCCATCCATCAAACGTGGCAGAACAGAAACATATAGACGAGCGATTGAGAAGAAGCGCGCTTCAGCTAGCGCTGGGCGAACTCGAGTATACCTGAATGATTCGATTGAGTGTTGTGCGTCGGCTCCACTACGTTCTCCTCCCCTAATAAATTTCATTTACGCGCATAATCGACGCGTGCCACGTTCCCGTTCTCACAATAATTCGTCAGCCAGAATTTCGTGACAGTCATTTTGATTGCAGCAAAAAATTTAGCAGTGTGTTGTTATGCCATATGCATGTCTTAGAATTGGAATTATTTCCTTCCTCCAAAGGACCACCACTCGCAATATAGAATAATATTGGAGATATCAGGGACATAAACTCAATTTTTGATTTGTAAGGCAGGGAAAATGGAATCCTGATTAGATTGCAGACTGGTCAGTGGACAGTGGTCACTCCAGCCAGACCTGGGCAAAGTGCGGCCCGCGAAGCTATTCTGTGCGGCCCGCGAAAGGTTGCTTGGAATTTAAAACAGAAAACTTGATTTTGAATGACTAACACCACAGGCTGTATCAACTCAACAGTGCAGCAGATACAACGACCATCGAACTTCACTTAAAGGAGCCGACGACCAATTAGGCATGCTTTGTACTGGACAATTTATTATCTGAGCCCAGAATGTTTATAAAAGTAGTAGGATTTGTAAATGCCACCGGGCGAGTCATCTGATTGCTTGTCAATGTGGACTTTATTATGGGCCCTTGAGTCATGGTGCGAAATGACTTCGTAGTCGGTGCACCAATTTCCCCTTATTCAACCAACCAACAAACCAACTCAACAGGAAATTTGTTTACTTAGAAGCCGGTTCATTAATATGCCACCATTACGGTGCCTCACATGCGTAATCTAGATCCCAAATAAAGACAATGTGGCAAAAGTATGAGTAACAATCAAAGTTAGCAGAAATCACTCTTTCCAGTTCAAATCTTCGTTGTTGCAATTGTCACATTACGCATTATACGGCATGTGTTTCAAATTATTACGTGATCCGTTTCCAAATCCCAAATTCGTAAAACAAGTCAATCAGTGCTCGCGATTATTATATATGACTCATCAATCATCATATCTATCAGCCATAAAGGATTACCGGGCATACCAAAAAAGAAAGCCGAAAACTGAAATTCAAAGAAAGTTTAGACTTTAAAGCACTAAATATTTGTATATTGGACTCAGTCCTTCTAGTTTTTTGCTGAGCATGTCGCCTAGATTATTTAAGCTGCAACGGCTCAGAAGGCAGCGACCAAGAAAATAAGCTTTGTACTATTCTATATACATTTCAGTGCAGTGGTTCTCGAACTGGGGGCGTGATAGCATCAGAAAGGGCGCGAAGTTGAAGTTTTATGAAACGTTTTTTCACATGTTCGGAGACATGATGTCTAGACTCAGTAGAATATCGGATCAACATTACTGTTGTCATTATTACATCACAAAATCATGTCATCCAAGTGCTCTTATAAAACCGTACGTGTATTTGTTTTGTTCCTACACAGCGTGCAATAGTTCACGTTCACACATAACAAAATCGATCGTATTCCGTGAACAGCGAACAACGTACGCTTCATGAAGCTTGCGCAGATCACGTTCAAATGTATAAAATACCAAAGTATGGAAGTATGGAAATGTCGTTCCATACCATAGATTAAAATCTTCCATTCCATACCATACTTGCATTGTTCCATATTCCATACCAAAATATCGATCCATACCATACCATACTTCCATACCATGCCATACCATACCATGCCCCGCATTTAGGGAGCAGTAAATGTAAGGGGTAATGCTAATTAGTACTATAAGGCTGGACGGAATTACATTAAAACCAACATTACGAGGCTACCGAGACATTGATATTAGCTTCACCTGCTTAAAACTGATCCGATCAAATATCCTTCATAAAATATGCCCGCATCTAATGTAGTATCCAATCTACAGACATCTTGTTACTAAATTCACGATTCTTCGTGTCAAAGAAACAGACGACACTAAAGGTCGCAAGTCATTCAATTCATGAGGATGATATCATTGTTCTTTTAACTGAAGCAAGTAGCGAATAAGCAAGCTCTGAACACTGAACAGTATATACCGGAACCAGCAGGCTGTTGTGTAAGCCTACGTATAACTCTCGCCACGAATAGCTGGGGAGCGGAAATTCAACGAGCTCATTGCAATACATCGTGTCATGGCTAAAGTTAATTAGGAGGTATCTCTTGGATTGGTTAGGCATGTCAGTTTGTTTTTCGAAATGACAGGCACCGTAACATAAACTCCCAGTTTGCTATATCTTCCGTTTTAGGGGCGCTGTCCGTTGCGGTTTATTTAGGAGAATATAGCCTACCTACTACTTCTGCTATCGCTTTGAAAACAACAATGATGAGCAACCACGGGATCATAAACGCTACAGATCTGTAGGTGACCGACGGATATGCATAACGGCAATGAGCCGAATCTATGTCGCGGGTAGAGATTCTGGTACAAAGAGGGCCAAACCATCAAAATAAAGAGTTTTTATTCTTTACGAAAGACCCGGTAACCAGTTAGCTTGGACAATACCTGTCGATAAGATGAAACTCCTGCAACTGCATCACAGCACCACAGAATCTCAGCATCTCAGCATCAACATGCTTCAGGAAAGCTCTAGGACCTGCGTTGACTTGACCAGATTTGACATTGCCATTGTGAAGTCAACTATACTCACATCAGTAGAGTAAGTAACTGCGAACCATCTGGGATTCAGAGGCGAGACAGCGACAGTTGCAAATTGCATTGATTATAACCGGAAGGAAATGGTATGTTTACACCTTACGCGTGATCACAACTACCGCACTTCTGCAGCAAGCCTGGTATCTATAAGCACCCTGAAAACCGAAGGTTATAGAACCGATAGCGAAGGAGGGTGATTGTGCGGTCTGGTCCTGAACCGGCGATATGAGGAACTGACGCTTTAGGGGCCATATGACATCAAAAACATGTGAACAAAGAGAACAAGTATATAGCCATTCACCACTTTTCTCTTGTTGCTCGACGAAGGATACTCTAACGCTGGGGGGTATATCGACGGCTTCGGAGTCAATAATACGATATCAAGGGGTTGTTGCTGAAAGATCTACCAGGGCACAGTGATGTGTAATGTAGGGTTGCCATACCTCTGGAATTTCCCGGACATGTCCGGAATTTCACTGTTAAAACTGCGTCCGGGAGGAATTTCTAAAATATGCCTAAATGTCCGGAATTTTGAAGGCTTGAAGTAAGCTCATAATTTTTTTCGTAAATCAAGATCAACAATATTATTTTGGGCAGAGTTATGCTACCTAAAGGACATTTTTCCTCGCGCTGCGCGTAATTTAGCATCACATATTTTAGTTTTAATATGGTAGGGTTACCATATTTTTGTTTCACAAATTCCGGACGCTCTTCAGCGCCCACTAGCGGATTTCAAAACGAGGTGTGAGCGCATTGTCGATCAATATGACGTCACACCAGCAACGCTTTGTCTATCGACTAGAGGTGGTCGCGATCCGGTTCAGGATTATGTGGTTGTGTATTGTATGTTGTAACCTGGACCGAAACCACATATTTTCAACCTCATCCCGCTCAAATAAACACTGATCTTGGGCCCATCGTATAGGGCAGTGGTTCCCAACCTGTGGTACGCGTACCAATAGTGGTACGCGAAGGTCTTCCAGGTGGTACGCGAGTGGATTTTGTTTGTTTTTTTCGACCGAAGGGAGTTATTTATTAGTTCAGGTGGGATGGATTTCAAGTTTTTGAAGCCGTCGTCGTCGTGGCAAGATACGTCCGTGGTAAGTACGTCTTTATTCTCCCCACTGTGACGTCATAGAATGTCTAGGTTAGAAGCGCGCGGTGCGAGCGCTGTATTGTACTAGGAACACGCAGCGAGTTAGCCTAACATGGTGATTTGTTCAAGGGAAGTTTGTTACTGGCAGATGAGCATATGTCAGCAGAATTAATCATGCGTGTTTAGTACGATTAAGTTACGACAGTTTTTGCTCAATATTCTTTCGGTATTAGAAGGGACTGCTATTTGACCGGCAACTATTGTAGAAGCTTCGTGTGATCTAGGCGGGACGCACGCTGTAGTCTACTGAGAACTCTCAACGACGCAACTCGGTAACTGTTGAGAGTAATTATAATATAACAATCATTAAATGTATGTGTGTGTTAACGGTTATTACGAGCAGTCAGATACCATAGTTCAATTGGAACAACCTCAACGACCAAAACATTTACATTTCCTTGTACTTTTGTTACCAATTTCGTCTCATAATATTAGTATAAGTCGAGCTAATTTTTATTGGTACGATAAATAAAATTTTCACTTGATTTTATACCATGCCGAAGCGAAAATATGATCCAGAGTATTTGAAATATGGATTCATCTCAATCGAACACGGCGGAGAAGTTCTTCCGCAATGTGTGGTGTGCATGAAGACCCTTCCCAATGCGTCCATGAAACCCAGCCTGCTCCAACGTCATCTTGACACGAACCACGGCGATAAGAAATGCCGAGATCAGAGCTACTTCCAGCGGCTTGCGGAGAACGTGAAACGGCAGCGCTTGGACAAAACTAGCCTTTGCCGCCAGAAGGGGGCAGAGATTATTAAAGCATCGTATGAAGTCGCTCTCCTGGTGGCTAAAAGCATGAAGGCTCATACCATGGCAGAGTCTATTATAATGACAGGGGCTAAGATTTTGGTGAGACGTGTGATAGGTGAGGAGTTTGTGTCAAAGTTAGATAGTGTGCCCCTCTCTAACAATACTGTAAAGCGCCGCATCGAGGAAATGTCAGTTGACATTGCCGACCAAGTGATTGCGGGAGTAAAAGCCTCAAAATTTGGGTTTGCAATACAAGTTGGCGAATCGACAGACGTTGCCAACTGCTGTCAACTACTTGTCTACATCCGATTCACACAGAACAATGCCGTGAAAACAGAATTATTGCTGAGCCAAGAGCTGTGCAGTACAACAAAAGGAAAGGATGTTTTCAACGTTTTAGACAATTTCTTCAAGCTGAATGAACTGGATTGGGGGAAACTCATCGGATGCACGACAGATGGGGCTCCGTCTATGCTTGGTCGAAAGTCTGGATTTCAAGCCCATGTGAAAGCTGTGTCACCAAACGTCACCAGTGTTCACTGTTTCATACACAGATTCGCCCTCAGCGCTAGGGTACTCCCACCAAATTTGTTATCGTGCTTGGACCGAATTATAAAAATGGTGAATTTCGTCAAAACGTCAGCTTTAAATTCTTGGCTGTTTAAGCTGATTTGTGAAGATCTCGGCTCTGATCACACTTGTCTTCTCTATCACACAGAGGTGCGCTGGCTCTCCAGAGGGAATACAACAAGGCGTTTGTTTCAATTGAGGGATGAACTACTTGTACTTTTACGGGAGAAGGATCACGATTTTCGAAAAGATCTGGAGGACGAGGAATTTATCATAAGATTGGCTTACTTGTCAGACATTTTCGAAGTCATCAACCACTTAAATCTGTCATTTCAAGGACCAAACTGCACTGTCGTAGAGTTTAGTTTAAAACTGCGGGCGTTTGTCATGAAGTTGGACCTCTGGAAAAAGAACGTGGAGAACAAGCAATACGGAATGTTCAAATCCTTGACAACCCTTAACAGCGCGCCCAATGATGAAGTTTCCCGTGAAATCATAGATCACCTCTCACTGCTCAATGTTGAGTTGATGCATTACTTTCCTGATGTGACGTGTTGTGCTTATATGACCTATCCATTCACTGTTGATCCAGCCGACCTGCCTGTCGGGACTGGGGAGCAAGAGGAGCTCATAGATATCCAGAATGACCAGATAGCAAGGACGAAACACAATGATTGTTCTCCAATAAACTTCTGGCTTACAATGTCCTCCTCGTACTCGACGCTAGCTTCTCACGCTATTCCCCAGCTGCTAATTTTCCCTTCTACGTGGGAATGCGAGCAAGGGTTTTCATCCCTGATGACTATGAAGTCGAAGAAACGAAACCGACTTGTTGCGCCCATGCATGACTTTCGATGCGCTATGAGTAAACGGATGCCCCGCATAGACGAGCTAGTGGAAAATAAACAAATGCAGCCATCGCATTGAATAAATTGACTTTTGATGTTATTTCATTAAGTTGTTCTTGTTGTAACTGGTGGTAAAAAAACATTTTCATGCATCCCATAAACCCTGGCTGATAATGCCTAGTTTAATATAATTCGTTTTTACACCACGTATTAAATACGTGATTATGACGTCATAAATGGTGAAAGCATTTTTGACCGCCGTCGGCACGCGTAACTCATGTAGGTGGTACGCGAGCACTACATAAAACCTCGAAATGGTACGCGGGTGGAAAAAGGTTGGGAACCACTGGTATAGGGTATTCGATGCAACTTCTGGGTATTTACCATATGCATCTGGTCGTTAAATGATTTGAATGAATTGTGTCAATATTATTGTTTCTTCCATATATTACTGTATAATTTTAATCCTCTCCGCCCACATAATCAGAGTCAGCGGTAGAATAGAGCTGGTGGAGGATGATGACTTCGAAAATGCAAGGGGCGTAATTGTACAATGTACATCGTTAAATCATGTTCATGTTACGCCGATAAGATTATTTATCAGCCTAATGCGGGTGTGCACTTCACCATTGAGCTATATAAACATCGCACGTCCGGTGGTTTCCAACCTTTTATGGTCGCGAATCCATTTCCAATTTGAAAATGTGCCGTGGCCCAGCTCAAAATTCGATGAACTGATTACTAATTAATGGTCGGCATATTTGCCCAGGCTTACCAAGAGCCTACTTTGGAAGCTAATTACATTCAACATCTTCGCGAACCCAGGAATAAAGGCAAACTACCCCCAGGTTTAGAACCACCATCTTTGAATAAAACATCCAAACGACCTAAAACGACGACTCTATGAATACCGTTATCTTGTAATTGCGATTACAATTAGACTTCTTTTTGTAAATGAATGTTATTTTATATTTATTTTTTGATCGCAGTTTTGCGAGGGCGGTAGTCCCCATATTAAAACCAATATATATGATACTAAATCGCGCGCAGCGCGAAGAAAAATTTCATGTAGCAAAAATCTACCCAAAAATAATATTGTTTAGGTTGATTTACAAAAAAAAAATGTGAGCTTACTTCAAGCCTTCAAAATCCCGGACATTTAGGCATATTTTAGAAATTCCTCCCGGACGCAGTTTTAACAGTGAAATTCCGGACATGTCCGGGAAATTCCGGACGTATGGCAACCCTATAATATGGGGACTATCACCCTCGCAAAAACTGCGATCAAAAATAATAAAAATAGCATTCATTTACAGAAATCAGTTTAATTGTAGTAGAAATTACAAGATAACGGTATATTCATAGAGTCGGTTTAAACCATTTGGATGCTCTATTCAAAGATAGTGGCTGTAAACCTGGGGTAGTTTGCCGTTATTCTGAGGTTCGTGAATATGTTGAACGTAATCAGCTTCCAAAATAGGTCGTGATTAAGTCCGGGCAAATGCGCCGACCTAACTAGTAATCGGCTTATCAAATTTGAAGCTGAACCACAGCAAATTGGAAGTGGAGTAGCGACCATAAAAGATTGTAAACCACTCGATGCGCGGTGTTTATATAGCTCAGTGGTGCAGTGGGCATCGGCATTAGGCTGATAAATAAATTTATCGGTGTGACATGAACATGACTTAACGATGTACAATTGCGCTCCTTGCATTTTCGAATTCGTCATCCTTCAACAGCTTTACCGCTAACTCTGACAACACACAACTACATATACTCCTGAACCGGGTCGTGACCACCTCTAGTCGATGGACAAAGCTTTGCTGGTGTGACGTCATATTGATCGACAATGTGCTCATACCTCATTTTAAAATCCACTAGTGGGCGCTAAAGAGCGTCCGGAATTTTAGGGTTGTGGGTTAGGGGGATATTAGGGTTGTGGGAGGGGGGATATTAGGGTTGTGGGAGGGAAGATATTAGGGTTGGGGTTAGGGGGATATTAGGGTTGGGGTTAGGGGGATATTAGGGTTGTGGGAGGGGGGATATTAGGGTTGGCGTTAGGGGGATATTAGGGTTGTGGGAGGGAAGATATTAGGGTTGGGGTTAGGGGGATATTAGGGTTGTGGGTTAGGGGGATATTAGGGTTGTGGGAGGGGGGATATTAGGGTTGGCGTTAGGGGGATATTACGGTTGTGGGAGGGGGATATTAGGGTTGGGGTTAGGGGGATATTAGGGTTGTGGGAGGGGGTATGAGGGTTGTGGGAGGGGGTATGAGGGCTGGGGTTAGGGGATATTAAAGTTACGGGTGGGGATATTGGGTTGGGGTTAGGGTTGCGGGAGGGGGAAATTAGGGTTGGGGTTAGGGGGATATTAGGGTTGTGGGAGGGGGTATGAGGGCTGGGGTTAGGGGATATTAAAGTTACGGGTGGGGATATTGGGTTGGGGTTAGGGTTGCGGGAGGGGGAAATTAGGGTTGGGGTTAGGGGGTTGGTTAGATTACCCCTAACCGGTGTTTAACCCACAGCCCTAATATCCCCCTAACCCCAACCCTTATATCCCCCCTCCCACAACCCTAATATCCCCCTAACCCCAACCCTATTATCCCCCCTCCCACAACCCTAATATCTTCCCTCCCACAACCCTAATATCCCCCTAACCCCAACCCTAATATCCCCCCTCCCACAACCCTAATATCCCCCTAACCCCAACCCTAATATCCCCCTAACCCCAACCCTAATATCTTCCCTCCCACAACCCTAATATCCCCCTAACCCCAACCCTAATATCCCCCTCCCACAACCCTAATATCTTCCCTCCCACAACCCTAATATCCCCCTCCCGCAACCCTAATATCCCTACTCCCGCAACCCTAATATCCCCTCCCGCAACCCTAATATCCCTACTCCCACAACCCTAATATCCCCCGTGCCGGAACCCTAATATCCCCCCTCACGCAACCCTAATATCCCCCCTCCCTTCCCTAATCTTTGGATACCTAACCCCAACTTTGACCCTAACCCACTTCCAATCTCCCTTTCCATCCACCCCAACCCTAATATCCGTCTCTCTAAAGGCACAAAAAAACAACAATTTATTTTGGCGTTTATAAATTTTTGTTCGTGTTCATGGTAAACATTCCTTGGTGTCCGTGGGGAGCACTTTTCTTCGTGGGTAGGAAAGTAGACCAGACCCAATATTTCAGTCGCCCCATTCTCAGTTCTATTTTGGGATATTAGTCGACTTGTATAATAACCTGCGACACCACATACTCTGCCGCGGTGTAATTGAAACTGTTAGCTTGTTATTGACATTTATCGGGTCATAGCTTAGATATGTTTTCATCCACTGCTCGATATGTTTGGCTCACATGCCGCATCAAATGAGGCACCTTTTCTTTCAATACATTGATCATTTAAGTCATGAATCTCTGCTATATCATGTGAAATGAAGAGTCGTCAACTCACAATGTACCAGTACCAGTACTTCAAAACTTGTTATATTTTTGTTAGCCTATTTGTCTTAGTCTTTATAAGTCATGTCTAGGTTAGCAACTTGGCTTAGTATAGCGACTTACGCTGAATTATTTTTAGTGGAACTGCAATATACTAGTCACACAGAAGGAATGAAGACGAGAAAAAGAAACAATTGGAAGTTTATCCGGCGTTGGAATTAATTCACCTTTTCTTGGGACCACTCGTGCTATATTTGCATGCCTCCTAAACAAGAATTATACCTCCAGCAGCAATACTTTTTCATCGTGAATCATTAATGAATATACAGTTGTCCTAATGTCGTCTTGAGAGCGTGAAGAAACTTTTGCGGTATTTTGGCATCGCGTTGCTTTGGGATAGGTATGGATGTAGGCTGAGACGTGAATTTACAAGCTGGCATGTAATCTGATTTACAAGGACAGCATGTAGGGTTTTGTAGGTAGGTAGGTAGGTAAGTAAGGCGGTGAAATTACAGTCTCGGTGGTAAATGTACACAGAGGAAAATGTAGATTGAATATACCAGAGGTGACTGTAACATTACAGTCTGGCATGTAAAGTTAGATTACCGGGCGGTTGTAAGTTGAATTTACATTGAGTGACGGTAATGTTATATTACTGCCAAGTGGCTGGCCACCCTGCTTCCAGACATTTCGCGGTGAATCGAGGTAATTTTTTTTTCAGTGTAATAGCGTGAACGATCTCCGCGTTTTCACGAATTTCCAGTTCGTCAAACTCTGGTCTGGACCCATTGGCAAGCGAGATAAACCGTCGGCGTTTCCGTGCTGATTGGTCGGTTTATAGCGAATGTCATATTGATAAGCCTTGAGCGTTAGTGCCCATCGCTGTAAGCGTTGCGCTGTAATCAAGGGAATTTTCTTGTCGGGCGAGAAAATAGCTAAAAGCGGTTTGCGGTCCGTTACGAGCGTAAATTTTCTACCATACAAGAATTGACGAAATTTAGTGACTCCGTAAATGATTGACAGAGCTTCCTTCTCTATTTGAGAGTAGGATTATTGCGAATCGGAAAGCGTTTTCGACGCGTGTGCGATCGGTCTCTCTTCGCCATTGTGCTCAATTGAGAGGACAGCGCCGATTCCGAATTGAGAAGCATCCGTCGACAAAATGAGCTGCTTGTTTATATCATAATGAGCTAACTGCGTAGCGTCGAATACGTCGTTTTTGAGAATGCGAAAAGCTGCGTCACAGTCCGTATTCCAAATGAATTTCGCGTCTTTTTGAAGAAGATGGTACAAGGCAGCGGCTTTATTCGAAAAATTAGGAATAAACGCGTGATAATAATTGACTTTGCCCAGGAATGCCTGTAGATGGCGAACATCCTGAGGTTTAGGCAACTGTTTGATTGCTTCAACGGATTTGTTAGACGGGCGTTTGCCGTCCTTGTCGATTATGTGACCAAGGTACTCGATACTACTTTTGAAAAATTCGCATTTCGCGAAGTTGACGGTGAAACCGTACTCGGTGAGGCGCTCAAAGAGTAGCGATAAGTTGCGAAAATGATCGCGTTCATCAATGCCAGTAACGATTATGTCATCGATAAAACTAGCAACACCGGGTAAGCCGGCGATCATGGCATCAATACAACGTTGAAAATTTACGGGACTAGATGCGACTCCGAAACACATGCGTCGATAACGGAATAGACCGAATTGCGTGTTGATGACACACAAATTCTTCGCATCATCATCTAGTTCTAGCTGAAAATAAGCATCGGTAAGATCAATTTGAGAAAATACAACCACCCTGTAACTTGAAGAATTTCATCCAAGGAGGGCAGGGGATGTTGATCTATCTGAATTTGTTGATTCAATGCTTTGAAGTCACCACAAATGCGTACTTATCCATTTGATTTAGTGACGGCAACAATTGGTGCTGCACAATTACTGTAATTGATTGGTTCGAGAATACCTTGATTGACTAATCTATCCAATTCGGTTTGAACAGCGATTTGCCTTGCGAAAGGCAAAGGACGTGGCTTGTTGAATACGGGCTTGGCATTAGGTTTCAAGTGACTTGTCACCTTTGTCTTGGTGCATCGTCCTAATACATTGGAGAAAACGGAGGGAAATTTGGACTGAAAAGACACCAATTTGTCGTTCGAATCAGAAATGTCAATAGTATTACATGATTGCGATTTGACCATCTGCGAGGAAATTGCATCCAAAGCAGAAGTTCCCTTAGCGGTCATGGAGAAAGCATCGCTCCAATCAAGACCAAAAATGTTTTGCCCACGGTGTTCGTCGAGATCTACCAATTTTAAGCCAACTCGAACTTCAGAACCCACCTGCACAGTTACACTGCAAATACCTTTGGCTTGTCGCCGTACGCTACGAAAGAGCAATGGTATGCTTAGAGTTTCGGAGAGCCCAAAGTTTTGTACCCAGTCAATCCCACCATGGCGAAGGGTGCACCAGTGTCCCACTGAATCGGCAACGGAATGCCGTTGATGCTGGAGTTGATCCAGAGCTGGTTTCCTACGCGTCGATATAGTTGATCGATGTCGAAGGAGAGGAGCGGCACTGAGCAGAAATTGACGGATGTGACCTGTTGCGTGATACTAGGTTTGGTAGACATGAACACAGGTTTGATATGACCTTTATGACCACATTTCTGACATACTGCATGTCGATATTGACAGTCTTTTCTCTGGTGATCGATGAAACAGCAGCTGCAGGATTTCAGTCTTTCCGGGAAGTTGCCTTGGTTGGATTTGGAAGGTTTTTTTCCTTCTGATAACTTCCCGTCATCTTGTTGACGATAGAAGTGTCTTTACTGCTACTCTCGCCCTGGATAACCCTATCAGTTTCCAGCGTTCTCACGTGGGTTGCGGCTACTTTGAGAACGTCGTCAAGGGATGGATTGGTTTGTGTTAGACCAGGGGTTCTCAAAGGGTGGGCCATGGCCCACTGGTGGGCCACGGAGCATTTTGAGGTGGGCCACAGACCTATTTAGAAAATTTCAGAATTAATGTAAGTTCAGTTATATTTCTTATGTTATTCGCTAAAAATATATTCGTGTTATCTAATTATACGTAGGCTACATAGCTATTAAGCTTTTCATCCGACCCTGATTAGACGTAGGGGCACGTATGAAGTCAGCATGTACAAATCGAAAACGTTAGGGAGAAACGGTGGCTTTTTCTACTGGCTATGACAACCTACGGCTAAAAGAAACTAAAATAATTTCAAGCGTATAATAACTGGAAGATAATGCTGAAGTAACCAAGTATTCCGGCAGCGTCATATGTCGTATGCCGTTGAAAGAGGTATGCAATGAACTCACAATGAAGTGAAATTGATGTGCAGATTTACTGTACTTCGGCAGACCGTATTATTGTAAGCTAAAAATAGCCATAATTGCAAATTATTAGCAACTTCTGGCGAAGGTATACTGCACCACATCAACGACTGTTAATGGATTGAGGATTTATCGGAGCGCATTAATCTTTGAAGTCGGTTTAAAATGTCCGGCCTAGAAATCATTGTAGATAATGAAAGAGTCACAGGAATTGATTGTATCATTGGATTGAATATTCTGACACCGCAACTTCAGTTGTTTTGGTACAAAGCATAAGAAGTACGTCATGCATATTGAAAAATCTTTCTTCGCTTCTCTGTAGTACCCCATCCACCAATGAATTGTTCGATGCTGGCCTAGAATGATTGTAATATTCCCCACAATAGTATCACTCAAGTCCCAATCACACAGTGCGGGGATCTGATCATTGTGTTTCGCGACGCGAATGGAGCAGCGGACGAAAATAATCTACTTAGGAGTTTTAGGTTATGATCAACCTGGGCCGTAACTACCGCACCCACACACCCAATTGGGGAACTCGAAGGAGCCCAAGATTATGTCGTTGGTCGTTTGTTGGAGGATATTTATTCAACTTGAAATTTTTTCCGCGCTTCGCGCGATTTAATATCCCGGGTGATCGTCATTTAAATATCATCAGTTAGAGAAAAATGCGCATATTTTAGAGAAATAGGCATATCGGCGCTGTCCATGACCACGCAATAAACAAGATTATGACTCTAGGATATCAGGTGGGCCACAGCACACTTTTAAACCGGAAAATGGGCCACGGCCAAGAAAGGGCCGAGAACCCCTGTGTTAGACAATGCCGTCTCACATCCGCGTGCGGCGTTTCTTTAATGATGAGATCGCGCATTAGCTCATCAACGTAGCTTTGATCACAGCCTTCTCTTGGGCATGTGAAGTTGCAATCCTTGGAGATTCCGCTTAGAGTTGCGATCCAATCGGCGTACGATTGCCCCGGTTGCATTTTGCAATTATAAAATTCGTACCTGGCTGCTCGCACATGAATTGAGTCCTTGAAGTGTGTAGACAACTTCTCAGTCAACGCATCGAAGGTTTGCGCACTGACATCAGCAGCCCCAAACAAATTACGTAGGAGCGAGTACGTTTCAGGTCCGACCCACGAAAATAGACACGCTCTTTTTTCTCCATGCTTGAAATGCCATAAATTGCTAGGTGACGGTTGAATCGTTGCAGATATTGGTCCCATTTCTCTTTTGATTTGATGAACGAATCAAAACTTGGGAGCAGTAGCTTCAGATGCTGACGCACCGGGATTCAGCCTCTGCGTCAATTGCGCCATCTCTGTCATGACTTTTACCATTGCTTCGTCATGCCTTGCTTGTTGTTGCACCATCATCTCTTGCTACTTTGCTTGTTGTTGCGCCATAATCTCTTGCTGCTTCGCCTGTTGTTGCACCATCATCTCTTGCTGCTTCTCAAGAATTTTCAAAATACCCGATTCCATGATATATATTCGTCGCAGAAATAACTATGAATCCGACTTCTGACACCAATTGTTATGTTCTTGATCTTGTTTGAACAGTAGGCCTAACTCAATACGACGAGGTTGCAATAAGAAATCAGTATATTATCAGCAGTATGACTTTACGACAGGCGACACGATCCAGAGTGCAGTTAAATTAAAGACCACGAGACAACAGAACACGGGGTATAAATACAAGCACGACACACAAGGAGATAATGATTGGAGTTAATTACTAGTCCTATAGAAATTAGGAGACAATTAGGAAACAACATTGAACGTAAATGCACGAACATAACAAGTAAGATGGTTTTTCGTAGAATACAAAGTACATCTAGATTAGCCTACATGCAAACAGCAATCCGATTGAAAATGAAGTTAAATTGGCCAAACGGATAAAATAAAACATCATCGTCTCGCGACATCCAGTACGCAGGCACTTGGGATTCAAATGAATGTTCTAGCGTCCTGTCTCGCCGGAAGCCATCGCACCATCGTGCCTGATGATAGTCGTCATCGCTACGTCATTGCTATTTGTAAATAAATGGACATCTTTTAATATATAATGACAACAGCCTATATGCGGTAAATGCCAAAAAGTATTTCTTGCAATTCCGAATGATTTACGATACGAAAAAGGATGTTGATAAATGTATAGGTATACACCAGGGGGCAATTATTATTCCTGGTGGGCCAAATGTGCAGCAGAAAATACATGGGCGGGTAGAGCGAAAAGCTTGGATTATGATTTGCGGCGTGGAATATTATTTCTAAATTGAAAGCAGTGAATTACATTATTAGCACATGTTGCTAAGTGCATGCGTTAAATTAGGCTGCATCCCTAGCTCTGTGTGGCTTGATAAAATAGCCCTGCCGTGTTGCAATGTTCGCTAGCTAGCAGGTTCAAATCAGCCGAGTGTATGTACTAACTACATGGCTTTTCTCATAATGCTGACCTAAATTATATTCCTAAATACGGAGACGTGTCCGGTACTCGCCATAACCTAAAAAGACCGGTTCACGGCTGCCTTCATGAAACAAAGATGTGGTGCTACGAATCTTGTTGAAATGTCGGCCATCAGCCGCATCTTTCATTGTTTGACACGGCATCGTTTGTGAGTGAGGATGACCGCAAATCACGACTCACGAGCACTAATTGCATTATTTTACTGATTAGGATTCCGAAACTTATGACGTACCGTAACACGAACCTGACAACAAACAAGATGTGTACTTGAATATAGAAAGAGTGATTTGTAACTTTTATTGTTACGGCATAATTTGCTATATTGGTTTTATTTTGAACCTGGATTACTCATACGGCGTGCGTAATAGGTTACTCAATCACGGTAAGTAAAGAAACTGGACTTTAAAGTACACGTATTTCCGGATCAGTTGCAACTTGCAACTTCCGATTCAGCACGACGTCGATATAGTCCTTTGTCAGTTACGTCAGATATTCTTAGTGTGTTTTAAGTGTAGTTTAAAGCTCGTATTGATTAATGCTATAAAGTTGACAAAGAGATTCTTTTTAAAATATCTCCGAAATAAATATCATCTATATAACACTATTGTTTAGGTGTGCCCTCTTTTAATCAATTAACGATTATTCAAGTATCACCAAAATTTCGCTACGAATATAAGAAACCATTTTCTTCTAATTTCTTCAAAACTTCCTTTGATGAGCTTCTTGGAGGTATTCATTATTGCTGTAGTACTTATCGCTAAAACCAGTTCATAGTTTTCCTTAGAATCCGGAAAATATCTGTCGTATTCGGCATCACCCGAAATTCTGGACATCGTCCAAACATTGGACCTCAAAAGTTTATCGAACCGTGATTCTTGCACAGCAAGATTTACCATACGACCTATTTTAAGAGGATTTGTCCCCTTTTTGACTTTTTTGAAAGTGTCCTCGGAGAACGCCCTAATGTGCTCTTTTTTTAGATTTTGTCGACTTTTTTGAGAAGTTTGGGTAAATATATGGCAAAATAGACTTGGATACGGTAAATCAGCACCGAAGTAACGCTCCGGCGGTAGTTTGGGGAGCTGGGCTGGAAAGTTGACTTTTTGTTAGTTAACCACCTGATAATGTGAAAGAAAAACTGTATTTTTGGAGCTGATCCGGAAAGTTGACATTTTATTTAGTCAACTGACCACGAAGTGGGAAAGATTTACCATTTTTTCAGGATTTTCCGCCGGTTTTGCAAGTTTGAAAATTTTGAAAGTGTCCTCTTTTCAGATTTCCAAACTATGGTAACCATATATGCACAGCGCACATGATGTAGAATACAAATAGGGCCTAGCACTGAAATATCACTATGTGTCTGACACAGCAGTATTCACCCACCCACCCGATGTGCTTCGGGTAGTTTTCCGTCTCCAGAAGCCGACGAATATCTGGTAAAGATATTCCGGTGCCGCCGAGTAAATGAACGGATTCACGGCGCTGTTGATTTGCAGGACCAATGTCACGGTGATTATGCTTAAAATATCTTTGTCGAAGAGATCTGTTTCCATAAATGCGCTGGTTATGCCGATTGTGGATAGAGGTATCCAACATGCGCAGTCGGTTGCTAGAATCAAGAAGATCCTTTTCCTGAGTCTTCGAGACTCCTCATTCGCTAGTGTTGTCATTCTCGTTTGACCTGCACTTTGTTTCCTAACGCATATCAAATAATCGGAATAAAATATGCCGCATGAAAGAGATATGGAGTTAGCATGTGTGTAGTAATGACTGTCAATGGAAACAAAATGTCGAATTTCTATCAGTTAGATACAGAGGTGATCAAGGTACTAGGAAGTTAAGAAAGCTACTCAAGCAGAGGTAGAAGTAGCGACGAAAAAAATCGACTCAAGTACGAGTAGAAGTAGTTCGTTTAAAAGCACCCTAAACTCTTTCAAGTAGCAGTAGAACTGACTAGCTTTAAATCTACTCAAGTAAGTAAGTGAGTATAGTCCGTTCGCATGGACTGTCAAAAGCTCCGAATTTAGTTATGCGGAAGGTGCAGAAAGCTTGATGCAGTCGAGGAGGTATAACTTTCCGATAGCATTTGTATTCGACAGCCTCATGAGATGCAAATGATATGGAAAAGCGATTATAATATTATGTTTACTCGAATACCCCGTTACAAAAATGCGATGGCATGGCGCCCTACCCTGTATAATGGGACACGTAGTTTAGATCTGTGGTTCTCAAACTGGAGGCGTGAAAGCATCTGAAGGGGACGCGAAGCTGCGGTCAGATAAAAAAAATTCCACGGCGCGATTTACCTTCAATTCATAGTTATTGCTCTGTGTATAGTCCCAATTTCATATTGGAGAATTCTCTCATCAACAGTTATAACCATCCATGCCATCAGACTATCCGTTGGGATTCCCGGCATGGTTGTATATTTTGATATGACGATAAGGGGTGAGGAGAGGGCGCGAAATCTGTCACTGTCATAAAGGGAGGCGTGTCTAAAAAAAGTTTGAGAACCTATGGTTTTTAGACGAAGAGCAATATGGAGAATTTAGATCGGATGGGGTAAACACATGGTGCGATTAGTATACATTATTAAAAATATGGTGGATAGTAAAAATGCCATATACTGTAATTCCAATGCCGGAGGATAGAGGTAATACTACATCAAGATTTTTTTCCAGACAAAAGAACTAAAATTAGTTAGAAGAACTCAACGTAATGATACTGGGAATTAATAGAGAAAATACGAATACTACTTCTAAAAAGCGGAAATATATTTCATGCCTTTTATCCAGAACGATTCAACGTTGGTCTGCTAACACAGGTCAGACGCTCAAAATAGTCAGAGACCACTTTTCCGGATTAGGACACGCCATGCGCAGCTAGATTACGACACGAAAGGTAGGTGCTAGATTGCGAAACGGTAGTTCCAAACGTTTTGATGAGCCATGTTTACTATGATGATACATGTCATATGGGCGACAATGCGGTATGAACGGAGCCACGCAACCAGCTATCTAAATCATTTTTACCGATACTTTCGTGATAACACTCGTGTCACTCCATACCTACTTGCGCGAAGTGCGACGAAAATGACGGGCTTTAATAAATTTTATGTGAAAATTTAATTGTTGTTGCTACTCCGTGAAAACAACGACGGAATTTTTCAGCCTCTCCCTCTGATTGGATAAAAATACTTTTACTTGACAAACTGAAAATTGCGAAAAGTAAGTAAGTAAATCATAACATATTACGAAGTAGAATTAGTAGTAGCAGGAGTAGAAGTAGCATTAGTGGAAAATTAGATTTACTCGAGTAAGTACCGCTAGTAGTGGAAAAATACTTGAGTACTCCGAAAAAGTAGAAGTACTGCATTACTGACCAATATCTATTTTCTCCCGCAACAGGAGAAAATCGACACCACAGATTTGGGACTTCATACCAAACTTAACTGACCAGTTCATGTAGATCGAAAGGTATCCAACCACCATCAAAACGAAAAGCGTCGCATTGAGTACGAATATGGTCACGGTGAATGGCGCTGATTTCTCTGTCTTAGCCGGCATATTAGCCGGTAGAAATTGGGCATACAAAGCTGACGGCTGTGATAATATCCGAGCAGATTCGTAGTGCTGACGTTTAGGACTTTGTTCATGTAGTAACGAAGCGTGGCCCATTTTCCAGATGGCCTGTTGTTAACAGCGGTGCATAGTTACCGGTTAAAGTTACATTATGTAAGTATAAATATTATGGTCAGAATGGACATGTACTGAATGGATATGTGCGTTGAACCAAGTGCGCCATTATCCACTGTTCTCGTTAACAAGCGTACGGAAATGCGACGACATAGAACAGTAGTTTGCAACCTCGCGATCGGTTGTCTATCATCTAGGGGTCGCGAAGGTGCTCGGTTTTTTTCAATAATTTTTTAAACATATTTTGGCGTGGTCGCGGAATATTTTCAAATCGGAAATTCGGTTGTGAAGATAAAAAGACCATTTTCGGTCTAGCAAGGACCAAATCTCAACTTCTGCAAATATCAAGAGTAGAATAATAGATATGGAATTGACATATTAGCCGAACCATGTGTATATTGTTTTCGCATTTTATAACAGTTACCTTCATTACAAGCGGCCAATACCAGGGATATATAGAACTCCGGGATGGCTGACTTCATTTTGGCCTTTACCCAAGTAGGTCCAGAAAGTTACCTGCAATCTGCCTCGAAATATCCACTTTTCTGCAAGCTAGCGATACAGCTGTCCCTAGAATAACCATCCTCAACCTTTTGCGGAATAGTTAGTGAGTAAGCTAGACATTCTTCCCTTATCACAACCTTACTGCTGTATAGCCAACCTAATAAAGTATGACACTGCTGTATAGCCAACCAAGTAAACTATGACGAATTTCAGTGTTTAATCTCTACACTTCATATAATCTGCATCAGGCCATAAATAATAGAGTGAATAACGAATAATATCAGTGTCTTCTACCTATTTACAAGCCATTGTCGGAAACCTTGCAGCTGGGAAGGGGGGGGGGGGTTATTAGGATTGATTAAATCAACTGTTTCAATTCGCGTTAATCGACAATTACCATGGAGTATAGGCAGGGTTGCCATACCGTCCTTATTTCTAAGATTTGTCCTTATTTTGAAGGTCCACGTCTTAGAAAACTCAACTGTCCTTATTTCTAAGAAATGTCCTTATTTTCGACATACGTCCTTATTTTGTCTTATTTTCAATCACTACTGAACTTCGATCGTTTTCCTTTGGTATCTGTGTTGCATAATATTCTAACATTATGCTTTTGCGTTGAGATTTTATGACATCATAAATGAAAGGAGCTCTCGTGACGTAGGCTACACACCACAAGATTTGACTTCTAAGTGGTGCGATAGATAGGGCAGTGAGTGGTGGTATAACAGTTTCGTCTGTACCAAGCTATCGCAGCAGACGTCATTTTAGCAGTAAACAGCAATACCAGGTTCCTGCTGTTTGGTCCACAGCAGAATAAGCTCAAGCTGTGGGGAAGGCAGCATTTATTGCGTAGTGAAAAAAGGCGCAGTGCAGTCGACACATTGGTTAAAAAGTAGTAAAGCCACAATTCATTGATAAATTTATCTAACTTATATTTAGCTACTAGTTAGGCTGAATCTGATTAGTTAAAATGAGCTGGCGTAAAAACGTTTTTCGTGACGATTATGAGAGAGAATTCAAAGGTATTTAACGAAACTTGAAGGGCGAGTGTTTCGCACATTGCAATATCTGCAATTGTGACATTAACCTGGAGGCCATAGGAAAGACCGCTATTTCAATTCACATTGATACCCCAAAACACAGTAAGTGTGTCACAATGATTAATTTTAGCCAGTCGATGAATAATTTTTCCACAAGTCGATCAGCACCAACGACCACAGACTACAAGGCAGCTGCTGCAGAGGGTACCTGGGCATTCCATACTGTCAAACACCAGCAATCATTCCTCACCAACGATTGCACAATTGCAATTGTTCAAAGCAATATTCCGCGATTCCAACATTGTCAATAAGTTTTCTTCGGTCAGGACTAAGACTACAAGCATTGTTACTGGAGTTCCTGCTCCATACGCTCAAAAAATGATTTTGTCTAAACTTGGTGTACGGCCCCTTCCCAACTAGGTTGACGCCTCTGATCACAACGAGGTGAAGAAGTTTGGTTTTTCACCCTATGGGGGTGAGGGTATAGGGCAAGACCAACGTTTTTTTGGGGGGAAGTTCTGTTTCGGCTCCGAGTTAAGGTAAACTTAGACTTGAGCTGTCGTGAGATCCATGAAGCACTTTCTAATAATAAGGAGTTGCTGGGGCTTATTGTTTCTGACGAAAGGTATGGAATGTGATAGGCCATGGCTCGTATAAATACAAAGTATGTACGCAAACGCTTTTTCATGCTAATCTAATTTTTCGACTGTCCTTATTTTTGGGTTCATGTCGATGGCAACCCTGAGTATAGGGTTGCATTTAAAACAAACATGTTTAAAACCAGGCCCTTGTATAAGACATACTTTTTTTAAGCCATGACGTCAAGAATATTTAATAGTGACGTCATATTGGATTGACATTGACAATTGAAAATATAGTGTAATTATAGCTCCTTTGACGAAATATCTGTGCTATTGCTGTTGAACCGACTATTTTGAGGGTTCCAGCAATCCCATATCGATATTAGTCGGCGATATCGGGTGGTAATCGTCCGTAGGCTCATACAACCCGTATTTTGGAAAGTATTTACACAATTATGGCATAATTTTACAACTTAAAAATAATTTTTTTCAAAAGGCCTTTGTTTAAAACACTGTTTAAAGCATGTTTTAAACATAGTGTTTCAAACACCGTTTGTTTTAAATGCACTCCTACCACGGAGCATTTCCAATAACGAAAAGATAGCACGGCCTGTAAGGACTCGAAATTGTGATAGCAGCATTGTCAGCTCTATGTCACTCAATGAAAGTTGATCAAGAAATCAACACACCATTGATACTTCTCTTCAGGTTCAAATGTAGCCTCGGGGGGTAGAAGTTTGGTACATATCATTATCAATTTAAGAAGCATTCGGTAGACCCAGTTGTTGAATTCAGCTGATATTTTGTTCACCGAGAAATAGTTTCATGAATGCAGTGAAGAAATTACCGCCATGGCTTAACGGTACATCACGAATGGGCCTCCTGAAGCATTTCATGCCATTTATCAGTTAAGAAATATTCAGTATCATTGTCTTGCAGATTTTCCGATAGAGCGATAGATGATTCCATGTCAAAAAATCATCTCGGTGAGGACGCACGAGATCCAAATATTTCAACGGAATGTGCCCAGTATAATATATCAGGATATCCACTGTTGACGTGATGCAAATGCTGGAACATCGCGTTTGTTTTTCCGGAATCTGCAACAAAAATGCCGGAATCTGCAACAAAAATGAACAAATGATGTATTTAGAGACACAAATTAACCTTAAGAATATATATAGATGTATGCAGAGTTGGTCAGTGGGGAAGAACTTCTACTTCATTGCAGTACTCAAGTAGGTGTTGCCTATTTCGAAGACACATCTTGTAATTTTAAAGCAGCCATCTCCAAACCTAAGTACCTTGCAGGCATTTCACTTTCTACAGCTACTTGAGGAAGTTTAAATACCAGTACGTCCGGAAATACGACTGTTACTTGAGTAGCAATGCAGACTACTTTAACCACATCAGGATTAATGTAAATCGCTCATTTAATAACGTATCACTAGAATCAGCCAAACTTACATTGGGCCGACTGAGGAGAGGTCCATGCGTTATTGCGACGATTTGACTAAACCTTGCAAATTGAAAGCAATCTTCAGAGTTTTCTCTTCCTCCATCGTACAGGCCTATAGCCTATAGGCTATAAGTGTTTATATGGTAAAGACAGGCCGTATCTCAGGGTCGTATCGTGTCCTGACGATTGTGTTGGCTTATCCATTCAAGGGAGTGGGCATCTTCATGGCTTCAGTAAGAGCAAATGGTCAACAAATGTTGTGGCCATATACTGGGAGTCAGCCATTGGCAGTTCACAACAGTGCACTTCTGTTGAAGTATAATTCCAGTACTGCAGCATTGAGGTGCCGTTCATTAACAAACATATGCCTGCCTTGTTTAACCAGACATGTAACTGATGAATAGTATCTGTAACAAGAGATTGGATTCAACAGTTGTTATGGACACCTACAACATCAATGACCTTGACGTGTTGTGTTTGTATTAGATTCAAATGTTTGGTTATCCTCATTGAAATGCCTCTTGAATCTTGCACACCGGTGGTGTACTCAGTGGCTCTAATTCTTACTAGGAATAATCCAGCAATGATCTGGAATACCGGTAAGCCTGCAATACCAGCACTACCTGCATATTCACATATTGGCGCTCATGCGAAGTCCGCCGTGTCATAAACGGAAAATTATTAATGGGCACACTGCTTTTTACCGGGTGGAAATTACATTAACCTGTGTGCTTTTAAGGCAGAAATGGGAAATAAAGGTGTTAATACTACTTTAGTAGTTCTATAAAATCGAGCCCCGTGAATTTATGTTATTTATTACAAATACCGATGTAATTTATCACAAATACCGATATAAAATATGTGAATATGTTTGCAGGCGAAATATAATGTGACACAATTAGGAAAGGGATTGATAAACGAGTCGGTATAGAAGCGGGAAAAACCGTGGCATTACGGTTATTATAACCAAACGATCATCAATTGGGGACCCGTAATTCTAGGATTTAGTTACGCTGATGAATGCATAGCAGCTATCTAAAATTCGCTATCTAAAATTCGGACCGTTGTGTATGTTTTGAGATATCACGGATTATTATCAAAATCTACGAACTGTAACGATGCAACACAAAAGGCTTATATGAATGTTTTTATTTGTTGAAACCCAAATTGAAATTAAATTGAGATTGATGACATCATAAACTAGAAAATACATCACCAAGTTAAATGGCCGAGTGATGCGTCGAGGAAGTTAGCTGAATTTAAATACCGGAAGCTTGAACATATGGCCAGATGTTGATCGTCACACATTAAATATAGGATAATACGTTAGTCGCCGTCATTATTGTATTAGCGCGAATCTAAACAGGACGGTGATTCCAGACCTTTTTGGATTCGAGAAATAGGATAGTGTTAGCGGATATCAGAAGTATATAGTCGGATCTTAAAATGCAAATGTAATGATAACAAATGAACCATATTTTGCCAGTAGAAGCATCATGCGAGCAAGATTAGTTGTATTAATTGTAAAGATGTTGTTGACTAGTGTCAGAATGTAGTAAAAAGTGGAAGATTTGAAATTGAGCATATTTCGGAAATGAATAAAATATGTCTTTATAGTACTAGGAGCTCATAATGGATAAGGATCGAGTACCTAGATATAGGCTAATCAAAAATAATATTTACCAAAAGTGTATAGTTGTAGTAAGCAGTCTTGACGCATTGTATTAATGTTTGAATGTCATTTTGTTAGAAAAAATCCACGTTGAGCTGAGATATCGAAATAACATAATGCTTGTGAACCGAGTTATTAGACTCTGTTTTATGGTGTCTTTATATGACCCTTTTAAAGCAATATGGTGTCAATTTGTGTCAAGTAATATTGGCTATTCGTCTTGTATCATTATTCGCAATCTGTAAACAATTATGAATCGTATATTCGCCTATATGGTGAAATATTAATTTTAATGTATAGCCTGTAATGCATTATATTTCGTATTTCTTGACTTACTTATTTTGCACTCCAAAGATTAAATTGGAGATGAGGCACGGTAATTTAAGTGTATGGCGTAATTTTATGTTTGAACTGTTAATGCTTGTATGCTTTACTGCAATAATTGAATATCCGTAGTGTGCCGATATTAGGAACAAGCATGCCTTTAAAATTAGGACGACATATCTGTTAGCGATAGCCGTATAGATTATGGATTACTGTTTATGTATGTATACTGTACACTGTACATGCAGCTTTCGTTTACGTTGGAAGTAACTACCACGGCGGCCCATATGACGCCATTAATCACACAGGTGTTGTTGTTAAACAACAGAGGTGTGATTACCCACCAATAATCCTTATAAGGAAACATTATCTGATGTTCTCTGGGAATAGTGTCAGTATTATAGCCCGGAAAATACTTACGACACAGTATATACGGCCGTAGGCAGATAACTTCTTGAAGAAGGTCATTAACAAAATTAGGTGATCGCTTTGGTCAACTAACTACCGATAGGTAGGTGATTAGTGAAAACTACCCTACATACAACCCAAATCTGACACGCTCGTTATGCGTAACAAAGGTGTCTGAAGCGAATGCGAAGGATTAGCGTATGGAGGCTAATCCCGGTTTGTCTGTAATTGTTATGTACAATACATTCAAATATTAAGTTGCTTTATAATGATGGCTCCACCATTTTCGGTGTCTGCGAACTTTTGCAGTGAAAAGGCGTTAGGCTACAGTGAATTGGCGATATATGTACTGTATGTATTATATATTATGCGTTATATTTTATCCACACATTGCGTCACGCCAGGAAAACGGTTAATAAAGTGATTGTGTATATATGTGAAGTACTTATTGCATTTTTTTGGATCAATGTATATCGAAAATTGTGTGATTTTGTGTGAATTATTTAGTATGCGTTATAACTAGTGCACGCACTATATCGAATAGTACCCCTACACTTGAGTGAGGTTAGACGGTTATAAAACCAAGACAAGTTGCTTGTAAGAACCGTCATAAAACTAGATAAGTACCCTAGATTATACAAATTCAGAAAAAATCTTGATCAGCCTTAAACGATAATATGAAGATATAACAAGCCCTTCTCCAGAATGCTTTGGCCCTGGGTCAATTGAATACATGAGATAGAGTATAGGATACGTGGAATTGCTGTTGAAATATGGTCTTCATTGCATATGTGTTGAATTGCACGATTTTAGAAAACTTTTGTAACAGTTGGATGCATTTTATGAATGTATTGTTGCTATGGTAACATCACTATTTGAGTGTGACGTCTTATTGGAGTATTTGGTTGTATTAAGGTACCAAGGTCAAGTACGTACATATATGCTAGCTAAGACTGGATACTAAGGTCATTGAAAGTTCAAGACACTCGAAGACTGAACTACCTGCAACAGTGATTCACCAAATTGAATTACAAGCAAAAGAACCGGGCAAAAACAATATCTTCCTACTAACAAGATTGGAGGCAAGATATTTCTACTAACACATATGGAGGCACCCGACGGAATTGTAATTCAAGGCGCCTGGTAATCATTGTTGCTTCTAGAATATTCGTCTTTAGAAGAGAGTGGACTTTCACATATTTCTGAAGAGTGGGGAGGTGAGGGGTAATCAATCATGAAGTTATTTTGGCTACGAAAACGAAACGAGGACACTCGCACCCTTCGCAAAAACACTCAACTGATGAAGACCACTCAACAACGACAGCTAACGACTCGGGCTAATGAAGGTCAGGTGACAGCATGTGTCCAGCATCAAGCAAAATTCGTGAAAAAGGTGACGTCTATTCTACACAAGACGGCAAAACTGTTCAAAAAAGCCAAAAGAGACGTGAAACAAGCGAGAACTTATTTGACTACCGTCCGGAAAGTGAGTACCAAAAATACTGCCGATTCGCTTGAACCAGTGTTAAGGAGCCAAGCAAAATCTGGAGTGGCCAGAAGTGAAATTACAGGCCGAGTTTCAAGTCCGTTAGAAATGCAGACGCGGACAAAAGTCGAACCAGCGGTACCTCTTCGAGCGTACGGGTTCCTTCAGTCGTCGCCCGGAGTCACAGAAGATATGCAGTTGGAATCTGGAAATCGCCCGACACCACGGTCAATGACAGAAAGAGTATCGCTCAATGCGAACGCAGATCATTATATTGCACAGGAGACTTTCTTAACGCCCCTCGATCGAGAGAAGGTGCCACAGGTATTATTACCTTCTCAGCGTCCAAAAATGATCGATAAAAAACAATATATTACTGCGGAAGAAGCAATATTGATATCACCCAGTAATAGGCTGATTATTTGGTGCATGATAGCTGTTTTCCGATACATGTTACATGTCGATACAGTAGCTGATAATATTTTAGAAAATGTCGTAGGCCTACATTGTCCACTGCTGATACCCATGAAGTCGATATAAAGACGCATCAACAATTATCATCTTCAATTCTATTTAGTTTGTCCGGAGAACTTGATTAGATAGAGGAAATAAATTTTACGCTGGTCAAAGTAGTCAGCGTTGATACTCAAGTAGAAGTAGAAATAACGTTGTATATGTCTGCATGTATGAAAAACCTATTTGAGTAGTATTCTGGGATAGTAGACTATTTCCTTATTGAACAGCTATGATTCGAGTCGACTAAGTCATTAAGTGGAGAGTTCATGAATTTCCTCGATGGAAATACAAAATTGAAGTTTTGGCAGATAATTATCCGATCGTAGTGGAAATTAGCTTTGTACACGGGTAATTGGCTACATCGACAATCATTATATAAAGGTGGATCGTTTCGTGAACATACGGCAATGTGCAGACAAAGTGCTCATGACGCTTTGAATCTGATCGAATGATAAAATGCAATTGTTGGTAAACAAGGAATTGGTGCATTTCGGAAGTATAATTTCCCATTCATAACGTGTTCCGTGGGCGGATACGAGTTGAACAATTGGATATTTGACAATGGCTGCACAACATGCTAATATTGGAAACAGCATTCGCGAAGTTGATTTGAATATTAGGTCGTTATATGTCATGTGTTATATTTTAAGTCGCACACGTGCCATCCTCTCGAAAGCGCCATTAGGATACGCGCTAACAAATGTGATGATGAAAATGAGTTCGAGGGCAAGCACGGAATTTGGGCACATCCATTGTGGGATGTGAGTGCGATAGGTCTGGAAGTTTTAGGATGCAAGTTCTTTCAGACCAGAGGCCATACAGTGACTGTAGAGGCAGGCATGCCTCGATTACCTAAGGTAGGTAATCTCGCCTCATCCATAACGACAAGTAGGCAGCCAAATTATTTTCCTTGAGATTCGACGAAGTCTCGTGTTTCGGAGCGCGCGTTGAGTGGGGATAGAACAACTGAATGCAGCGATGAAGCCAATAACCGAGTTTCACAATTAAACAAAAGCAGAATGTATTAGGTAATATATAAAATAGCCTACCCTTTTAAAAAGTGGGAGGAGAGTGATGGCCGTCTATAGGTATGGTCATGCGATAGGACAAACGTCTGAATAGGATTGCTATAAACGTAATGAGATTCCATATAAGATGACTTGACTTGCAAATGTTCTATACATCCAGACGAAAGGGTGAATTAATATGAATGGATCGTCGACATATTTATGTAGTCAATTCCCGATCCATACCTCATTTTGGGCTAGGAGTCAATCACAGTGCATTGTTAAAATTGATGGAATGAAGTGATTTATTGTATGGTTATATAGTACCGTATATATATGTATATAGTATATAGCGAATAACGCAAAATAGAGTTTCTGAGCGTCCTATTGTTGTATATAATGGTAAATATGAATGGACTATCTGAGTAGCATAATGCCGCAACCTGTTAGTGTATAATTTAGATCTGCAAAGCGAAAATTGGCGCAATTCTGATGCCCTGGAGATTGGCTAATATTCGGTGGATTGTTAATTTAAAATGAGGGAAGCTCTTGTGAAAAAATATCCATATGCTCGGTGATTAACTGTCGGAAATATGAATCATATGAAGCTGCGATCATGCATGAGATCATGCGATCATTTGTATGACGCTGTCGTCATAGGCTATAGTGTGCACCGTGACAACAGATATGCGGGCGGAAAATGCACATACTCCCACATATTAATCTATAGTACAAGATCTTAACTGACGAAGTCCCTCCTAACAGTCGCCTTCATAGTTGACACGGCACTGTGTAAATGTACACTTGTACTTGTACAATGTACACTGTACAGCCTTGGATGGTGACATACATTCGCATAACATACCGGTAAATGAAAAACATACCGCAAGGCGTAATCAAAATCATACTGCGGATATCAATGTTAACGTTGGAAATTATTCTACATTTTGTTATCTTCTCACGATTATCAGCGCAGCAAAACATGTTACATAAGATACTACAGAAGCAGAGATATTCCGAAGACCAGTAAATGACCGTACCGCTATACCGGTAAATTGCTGCTGAAGGAATAGGGCTAATACCGCAACGTTTCAGACTACCTGAACATCTCATAACCTAGTTAACCTCTAGCTTTATATAATAACATAAACATGGATATTATATGCCTCTACCGCTCTCAAAAACTTAAAATTACACACAGATGAAGCGGCTGACCGGAACGTGCATCAAAACTGCATGCGCGAATCTGGACCCACTTAGGTAATACCACGATGACGCAATTGACGCAGTCAGCCATCCCGGAGTTCTATATATCCCTGGCCAATACATAAGTAAACCACATAGTTCAGACCAGTGATTCCCAAGTGCGGCCCCGAGGGCCGCATGCGGCCCCCAGATAGCCTTTATGCGGCCCCCAACATATATTAGGAAATCGATTTATGACAAAAAATAAAATTTATAATTATAAAATACTCTTGCTTGGATTGGCCTCTGTAGTTTTCAATTATAGAATTGCAGGAAAGTTGTGGGTATAGACTGTTACCGTTACTTCACTGCTGTTTCAATGCACTGTACCCTAACTGTCCAGTTGAACGAGCACTAGCCATAGATATAAATAGGTATTGATAACTTTCAAAACCGAAGAAAAATCCTGAAAAAATGGCGAATTTTTCCAACTTCGTGGTCGCTTGACTAAAAAAGAAAAAGAGGCTCAATCCCAGGAAATACAGTTTTTCTTTCACATTAACAGGTGGTTGACTGAAAAAATGGTCCAGCTCCCGAAATAGCCGCCGTAGCGTTCCTACAGTGCTGACTTAATGTATATCAGTCGAATTTGGCCCTATATGTAACCAAAATCCTTAAAAAAGAAGACATTTCGGCGTCCTCCGAGGACACTTTAAAAAAAAATCTAAAAAAAAAATCAAAAAAGAGGACAGATCATCTTAAAAGAGGACGCATGGTTACCCTATGATAACTAGATGTGCAACACGTGACTCACGGCTGAATACGCCGAGATGCATACTGCTTAGCCGGATAAAAGCAGCATAATTGGTAGTCAATTAGTCAGGGCCGTAACTGCCGCAGCCCAAACCCTCCAATTGAGGGGGGCCAAGCTCGAAGGGGGCCCAAAATTATTTCGTGAATTTATGCAACTTTTTCAAAAAGTTTTCGCGCTAAGGGCCATTTCAATTCGCCAAATATCTTGATTATTGGGTATTCTTCCCCAAGAAAAAATACGCAAGATTTATAGAAATGGGCATATCAGCGTTGTCCATGACGGCACCAAGACATATAAAGTTTAAGGCCATGTAACATGGGACTCCAAGAAGTGTGTCAGAGAGAAAGCCTTGGCCGTAATGGACAGCTTTTATGCTGACCAAAAACTTCGAAATACGAAAAACTTCGTTATAATTTATATACAAAATACATATAGGTTTAATTGTCCATATCGGCGCCTAAATGACTGGCGCCGAATGTTCTTGTCTTGGCAATCTGAACCTCACAAGACAAATACCATCCCGCAGGAAAGAAAATTGTATTCCAGTGAAGAAATACCAATCTGAAATCGTGTGATCTTTCAGCTTAGTAGGTTTGGGCAATTGTACATCTTTTGATATAGCATAGACAGGAGGTCACGAAATAACATCATGTAAAGAAGTCATACCTAGGGGGTCACCCGCCCGAAGATGTTTAATTTTACGGGGTCTGCAGTTTCAAAGACATCTCTCACTCAGCTCTACCGGTTATCTGATTACGCGGGCAAAGAGGACAACCATGCAATTCCCGATCTTATTCACCGATTTTATCATGAATTATCGGAATATTCGCGCGTCGCGCTGTCTCACTAAACAGTACAACTTGAATTTCGTGGCAAAAGCGAACAACGTGATGCGGGGTGTGTTTATCACCCTATGGGAGCCCGCGGTCGTGAAGAAGTGCTGCTAAGTTCCTGCCAACGGGTATACCCCCGGAGATGTTCAATTACTATTGAGGGGGCCTATACCTTTTCAAACACACCTCACTCGGCTCTACCGGTAAATCAGATTACGTGAACAGAGACAGGATGAAAATTGACAGCAAAACATGCAATTCCCAATCATATTGACCGATTTAGTCATGAAACTAAAGGAATTTCTCGCGCTTCGCGCGTTTAGGCGAGATAAGCTGATTCACTCAACGGACATGCAGCAAAGAAGTAGCGGTAAACAGTGTACAGTTTTTAAATCTCGCCAGGGCAATAAAACTACTCCGAAATAGCCATGATGACTGTTTGGGTCCGTTTCATAGCCGTAGTATTCGTGCGGCCCCGACCGTACTCTGAAATTCTAAATTTGGCCCTCACACCGAAAAAGTTTGGGAACCACTGGTTCAGACGGTTGCCCGACATATGAGCAATAAGAATGCGACACAATGGAAAACGACAGTTGTGCATGGTACACTTTAGCATGCGTCACTTCAGCATGTGACTTTATAACCCCAAAACTAACATATATACCCTGAAATTGACCCCCATATATATCCTAGCTCCAAGCATTATCCTAACCCAGTGGTGTCAAACATACGGCCCGCTGGCCGCATCCGGACCGCCAGACGATTTCATCCGGCGCGCGAAGCAATTCTGAGTAGATTTAAAATTCTTATATTTTCCAGCATATTTGTTACAAATGTTGAGTTTTTTTGCAGGAAATACCATGGGCTCTATCATAACCACCCGACTACGGCGCTGTGGCTTCACTATAGTCCCCACTAGTAACAAGTCGGTGAAACTTACATCCAATTTCAGGAAGGCCAAAAGTGCACAGTAAGTTCGGCGTTTTATACAAATATGGATTAAAAAGTAGTTATTCACAGAAGCGAAAACGCCAATGCGGAAACGTTATATGCAGTTTATTTAGAAAATATATTAGTTGCGCAAATATATAATTGAAATATCCATGGTCTCATTGTTGTGTTACTTTCGACCCAATAGATCCCCAGACACGAGAGATACCGGGCTCACGGTTTAATAAGAACAAACCAAATTCCAACGTCCGCGTTTCCAATTAAAATCTTGTATTCCTCACAACGCATATGCAGGGCTAATGCCAGATTACGACGAAATCAACGGGAGCAAAGAATGGGCCAACTTATATGTTGTCGTCATCGCCACTGTTTTAGTGGTTCTTAACTGTATTCAACCTGACAGTCACCGTATATTTGCCAATTCCATTGCTGGCGAATACTTTCCCCTTAAAATACGCTATAATCCGCGCATCATATCATCTATATATGGTTTATGGTATTCAAGTGAAAAGAAAGAGCACGAGGTAACACTTTGGAATAAGTTGACTGGTCAGGCCCGCGAATGATTTGAAGGCTTGAATCCGGCCCGCGACGCAATTTGAGTTTGACACCCCTGGCCTAACACAACCCTAAATTCAATCCTAACTTAACCCTAACCCGTAATTTACCACACATGCTCATATGTCCCCGGATCCATTCAGTCAATTGGATCGATCAACTATCGCGGTGACCAGAGTTGAATCAATTGTAATTTGTAATTGAGCTGAATGTAATTCATTACATTTTTCCATGTAATTTTAATTGTAATTGTAATTTTAATTTGATGAAAAAAATTACAATTTCAATTACATTGTTATGGAAACCTGACAATCACAACACAAATAATCAATCAATCAATCAATCAATCAATCATTTATTCGTCACACCAGTGAAAATCCGGTACGGACCAGGATGACGACGAGGGGCCGCAAGGCCTTAGTACGGTGTCCGGTCAATACCGAGAAAACCATTACCAAGAATGGCATTACCGAGAATGGACACCACCGAGAACGGTCATTACCGAGAATGGACACCACAGAGAATGGACATTACCGAGAATGGACACCACCGAGAATGGACATCACCGAGAATGCAATACATGCATTGCAGGCATGTTATGCATATGCACAGGTCGTGTGTGTGCATCACGGCGTCGCCACGTTCGGTATCGATGCGCAGGTATAAACTTCTCGACAACGTCAGTCCCAGTAAGCTATATTCTTGACATTGGCCCGGTAATGTCCATTCTCGGTGGTGTCCATTCTCGGCAATGACCATTCTCGGGAATGTCCATTCTCGGTAATGTCCATTCTCGGTAATGTCATTATCGGTAATGTCCATTATCGGTAATGGTTTTCTCGGTATTGGTATGGAACCCTTAGTACGCAGTCACCACCTGTAATAATTAGCCTATTTACATCGCTGTTCTATGCATGCCGCGTTATAACTAGATAAATCAGCCATGCTAAACTGCTTCCCATACTTCGGTAGCTACAGAAAACTTTGTGAATTAAATTATAGGCTAAACCAGTGGTTCTCAAATGGGGTGGCGTGAAAACATCTGAAAGGGGACGCCGCGACGCTGTGGTAAACTGAAATTTTTTCCGCGCTTTGTGCGATTCACCTCTATTTTATAGTTATTGCTTTTTGTATAGTCCGAATTTCATGTTGGAGAATTCTCTCATCAACCGTCATAACAGTACTCAGATTAGGAATAGTTGGAATATGTTTGATTTTTTTTAATTAAATGGTTTTCTACGTATCATGAATGAAACATGAATAGATTGAGATTGTTGCTAATTACGTCGCTACGTTTGTCAAAGAACACCTCTCTGCCGAATCAATTACATGTCTACCAGTAATTCTAATTGTAATTGTGATTGTAATATTTACATGTTGAACAGTAATTGTAACTGTAATTGTAATTTATTATTTTTAGCAGTGAGTAATTGTAATTGTAATTGTAATTGAACTGAATTATTGTAATTCATCCAACTCTGGCGGTGACCCAATTGGAATCGATCGGAAATGCGAGGAAATCCTTGTGATACGTACAACTATTAGTATGCAGCTAAATACACATGGCATTCCTTTAGTTGCTCAGTGTTGGGCGTCAAACGATAGCGTGCAATGTTGCGATTAATTTCGGGTAATCTATTACGTGTTGTAATTTGAATACGCCAGCTAGCGAGACGACGTAAGGCGAGACGACGATCCTGACGACACAAATCATAATGCGAGACGTTTTATATCATTTGTCCATTACTCTGTATGCCGGTATTAATTCACTTTAGACGCATACCGTGAATTGTCAACTCTTTTATAAAAAGATTGAAGCGAAGTGTTGATTTCGTCCACTTGGCTGTAATGTATCATATTTAGCAAAGGTTTTTCCGTTTGCCTGCAATCAGAATAAAAAAATTGTTCTGGTGTTATAGCCTGCGTAAAAGCTGATAATGTCGTGCGTGCTTGGTAAATAGGGGGGACGTGGTACCGATGGATCACTGGGACCGAAAATACTTGAAAAATTCTCCATGATAATTCCATGATTACACTCCGTGAATTTGTCTACAATTAACATGCTTACATAATCTTTCCTCACATGCAAAAATATTCGACCTGCGTAAGTTATGGGGTCTGTGACGAATGATTTACGTTTTAGGGGGCGTAAAGTAAATTTGGATCAACATTTTCATTTTTCTATATCACCTTTGAGACTAACAAACCCGCCATAACTTTTGATGTGAAGTATAGGGCTTGTATCAGGGTATATAATGGGACATATTTTTTTGAATAAATACCATCCTCGAGTGGCCTATTTTCAAGTCAATTACAATATTTATGGGGTGGGGGACCTATGGTACCATAGCCAAATCAAGCAAAATAGACGGACCAACTCAGTGCTTTTCAACCTTTATGAGCTCCATTCGCCCTTTTTTTGTAAAATAAATTTCATTCGCACAAACTAATCGAATATTGTTATACAAAAAGAAGATGAAAATACAACATTTATTTGCTCAGATGTGCAACAAATTGGCTACTATCTATTTTAAGCTATTAAGTGTTTCATTAAATAGACTACTATTTTCGCTCGTTTTGGTTTCAACTATTTCAGTAAAACCCTTCTACTAGTGCTTGGATGACCAGGTCTTGAAGTCTGTTCTGCACTCCTATCCAACATACAGCGTATTTTTCAAGAGTGAAAAATGCTTGCTGGACAAAATCGATTTTGAGATCTGACAAAAAGGTCTAGGAGGCTCCAGTATGTCGGAAGTGTGAATAACTCACCTGTTTGGGTCGAGGTTTTTGCCTTATGTCTTGGAATATAAGGTCCAAATGATCAATGAGAGTAGGCACATTAGAGCTCGCTACCTTATGATACGTTGATCCAACTTTTTTTTCGATTTCCCATTTTCTGTCTCGCGAGTATATGGTAAGAGCAAATATACTCACGATACTGTGTGCTCTGCTCTTAAAATCAATCTAACTTGAGAATTCATGACAGTTTAATAACGTTAAAGCAGTTATTTAGACTACCACGAAAATCTGAGTTTTTGTGGCATCTCGCGACCCGAGCCTCACCCATAAAAAGGAATTCATTTTTAATATTACAGTAGTATGCTATGATGTGACGGACATGCATGACATACAGAACGCGCACACAACAATTATATCCAACACAGCTCAACAAAATATGTCTGACGCACGCGATTTCAAATTAGGATGAATTAAATTCCTTTGCGTGTCGCAGTTGTACTACTGTCTACTCTACTCAGATTGCGAAAACGGGACTATTCCGTGATGACAATGGAGCATAGCCATATCGAATGAATTGGCCATCCAGTATCGTTCATTTTTGGCCAAGGTTTTGTCGACGCTCAAGTTTTGGCACCGCATTTTATCAGCCGTTTGTTGACCAAAACTTTCCGTCTTCATGTGACCCGACGCAGAAGGGTTGGCCTCGAAATGAATGAGTCTCATAGAAGTGAACTCGCTCGTTGCACATCCCTAGTAACTACACAGTAGTTCATCCCAACGGTCTTCGACCATGTTTTCCAGAAAAACCAGTCGGGCAAATATTATCATGAATTCTCATGATAAAGCTTAATCGCTCCAGTGCCCAACACCGTGACCTTAGATTTGTAACAACTATCGCAGGATTTTTGCAATAAATTCAACAAATAATACATACATATTAACAGATAGCTCTGGCACCGTGTAGACCCAAAATTATATCTTTTGCAGTCCATACTTTAATAATCCTTGAAGGGGTAAGATTTGCGCTACAGTAACCTGTAAATGGGAGTCTATGATGATAGTATTTACTACTATCCTCGTGCCTCGCACTAATCGAACAGGTATTACGGAAGTATGATGATTGTGTAGCGGAAGTAAGCAGAAAGTCAATTTAACGTCATTTTCCCAGCCTGTCGCAGGCTCAGACGGGCTGATATACTGTATGTCTGCCACTACACCAGCTTCCAAACCAAGCTTTTCGTTACGTAATAATTATAGAGCGAAAATATTAATTCACTACGGCTTGTGAGAGCTACGACTAGTGGTGCGTCGTAACTTGAACAAGTTTTTACAATTGCGTCGCAACAACAAAAGCTACACTGCCGTTGAATTTCCTATAAGGTATATTTGAATTATTCCAGGCCAGAAAAATTGACAATTATTATTCACGATTTTCATTCGCACTCATACGGGATTTTCATTCGCACCGTTCGCACCACCTTCGTCGTTCGCACTCATCCGGGATTTTCATTCGCACCGTTCGCACCATGCTCGTCATTCGCACTGCAAATTTTTCCATTCGCACAGGTGCGAACCGTCACACAGGTTGAAAAGCACTGATACGCAATCATATTTCAACCTTTTCAAGGTAGGAGGTTATAGTTACGAGTAGCGACGGTAAAAAAACGTCAAAGGCTCAGGATCGTGAGAACGCGAACGTGAACCTATGGCTTCAGATGACGTCATAATTCCAACTCCACATTTCAGTGCAGTGATGTACAGGATAACTTATGACGACTCGGGCCACATTATGCTACAATGCTGAAGTACATGCTGGCTTTTTAAACGTCACCAAATGTATCAACTGTAGCAATCAAATGCTATAATAATGCCATAAAATCAATATCTTCCGTCGTTTTGCCAACAATTTCGACGAGGACTTGCACCGTAATATAAGGCCTAGAATTCCAGTGGTTGCAATACGTATTATGGTGGAAATAATTTAAAAAAAAATTGTAGTACAACGAGAAATACTTTCCTATATTCTTGGGTAAAAAGTGCATCAAGGACGTTCAACAGCAGCAGTTGTTGGCTGACAACACTCAAAATCTACGATACAAACGAAATAAAGACGTCAAAATTTTTTTGACTTTATGAACAATTTTGACAAATTTTGACCTAACGCTACAATTTTGACAAAATTTTGACATGTCAAAAAAAACCGTCCTACTTATAACCATGTTTTTGCAAAAAGTGAAGCAGAAGTTTTAAAAATGTACAAAGCTCCTATAAGCGATTCACAATTATTTCGTAAATTAACATAAAACAGTCTTTTAAGGCAGATTTGACTTATCTTTAAAATTTTTCCGCGCTTCGCGCGATTTAAGGGGAGCTGACGTCTTGATTGTAATGTGAGAACCTCCAATAAATAAATATGTATGTATACAGAAATTTTTCTAAAAAATATGCATAATGTACAGAAATGAGTCAACCGTATCAGCAGTTATGCAAGAACGTCAGCCGAATATCTTATGAAACCGTCTGGATGCTTTAATCTAGGAGTGTTCACTGTACTGTACAGCGTACGGGAGAGCAACTATTTTATGAACCGACATTGCGGCGTTGGGCATTTTCCCGCTATAGAAGACACAACCTAGACATACTGTTTCGGACAACATACGTCCATGCGACTCCCGTGCAGTGTATGCGTTGCCAAAATGATTGGCGGCGATTAAACTTTGAAACAAAATAACCCCCTCATGCTGGCCAAAACGATCGACATTTATATGTCCACTGTGACCAGCGCAGTGTCACAGTGACAGTGTCAGCGCCGAATGGTCCAGCGGCCGCAGCTTGAGCCGCACATATCAAATTAGACCTGCCGAGGAAAATAATGAGCCCTGTGTCGGAAATGAGGATTTGGAATCGTGTTCGCCTCTCGGAAGGAGATATTCTTTTAGTTTTGTCTGCTGTGCGAACACAATATATCTGAAGCATCGACAATCTTTACCGCTTTACCGGAACCTTTCTAGCGTCAGATCAACCTTAACGTGACACGAAAACGACTTGCAAATTTTCCATCATCATTAGACCATATCATTGTAACAACACTGATTGGCCTGTCACTTATTGGATATGGTACCGAACACAGTGGACTTGGAAACGACCAAATCAACCACCGAAGATCGATCATGCGACTGAAAATAAATTATGTAAATATTACGATAGTAATAACCGTTAACCGATAGTAGAAAGCGAGAGGTCGGGTGCGGTGTCGACCAAAAGTTGCTCCCTTCGCGACCAACAATTCAAGAATCACTGGCATAACGGATGCCGTTGCCAGCTGCAGAAAACCGGTTGGTGGTATTCCTTGCTTGAAACGTTAAATATTCATAAATTGAATGTTTTGCACGCAAGCTGGTAATAATTTGACATTTTTGTCATTTTGGCACGCTGCACACAAAAGGTTGCCGGCCCCTGGTATAGATTATATAGTTATAGAACCACTCGAGTCAAGTCAAGGCACTAGATTTTTGGAGGTCTAGGATAGGCTGGTAACGTGTGCTCGCTCCTTAGCTAAAGAGCATATAGAAAGTGTCAGCAGTGCAACGTTTCTCTGTGGCGTGACTACATTGCAAACAACAAGCTAATAGCTCATCATTGTTGCATTCCGGACTGATTTTTCTCACTCTCGCCGAGCAGCCGTTTGCTTGTTCCTGAGCTGCGGTCTCGTTATGCCAGACTACACTGTTGCATCACGGGGCCAGATTCCATCACAATCTAAAATCCGAGGCTAATTGTGGGGGATTTCAGGGCCATGAGCGGAATAAAATTGATATTATCGTAATCATTACAGCGGCGTCTTCCGAATGAAACCCGTTTTATCTAATTTAGCGCTCGGCTAGTCGTTCAAAAATTACCGTTAAATTGCCTGTGGCCAAATGGAAAGCGTGACGTACCCCAATCGCAGAGAGAGTTATTAGTAAACGCACTTGAAGGAACTGCTTCGCACAGCTTCGATGTCATACCAGTCTTATTTCAAAGACCTTGCAGCCCAGGCGGAGACGAACCAGTGAGAACCGCAGACAAACAGTGTTGGGATGACTCGAGTCACCTTTTTCGTATGACTTGACTTGACTCGAGTCACTTCGCAAAAATGACTTGACTTGACTTGACTCGAAACTTCAAAAATACAGATTGACTCGTGACTCGAAGCACAATTTACGAGTCAATTTCAAGTCATCAAGTAGCTTAATCGATGTCGACTAAATTACCGTATCTTGTATAAATTCGGATTATTAACGAGTCACTCAATGATTGTGCGTTTTACCGAGCCTCCATTGTTACGCCACTAATGAATTGATCGTTAACGCAGTGATCGGAGCTTTTTGCTTACGTTGTCGTAAACTTGCTCACCTCAACCTAACCATCTTGCGTGCTTTAAATCGAACGAATATCGTCCATACGTATATAATTGTATATCATGGATATGCGGGTATAGGGTATTGCTCCATATCATTTTATTGAACTTCCTGATGCTTCATGTGCAATCCGATATTTTGGCTGATAATTATAGACAGGGTTGCCATCAACATGGACCCAAAAATAAGGACGGTCGAAAATTATATTAGCATTAAAAAGCGTTTTTGTACATACTTAGTTTGTATTTATACGAGCTGCGGCATATCACGTTCAATTCATCTAATTGCTAATAATTTCGTTATTTTGATTTACCTCAGACTGCGATACAGTCAAAGATAGGAAGGTGTCGAAATGACTTGGAGTAGTCTTCGAATCAGACCCCCACCTAGCCTAGACGATGTAAAAAGAAGGCATGCACACTGTATGAAAAGCAACAGAAGATAATATAAAAGGACAGGGCACAAAAAAGGGGCATGTGTCGGAAGGCGAGATCGATATGTCAGGTCGTGATCCGGTAAACAAGAGGGCTGAATAGGACTCATTCAGTATAAATTGTTTGTATTTCGAATTGAGTGTGGACAGGACATGCTCTATGACTGTCGGATAGCCGGAGAGATTTTGTTCCAAAAATTGTATCTGGCATATTTGATAGAGCGTCGATTATTTTTGTCTACCATATGCAGGCCGTGTTATTTTTGGCATTTCAGGAGCCAGATGCCAAAACTGTCAAAAATAAAAATTTGAAAATGCCAAAAATAAGCAATTTTTTGGCATATGCCAAAAATAACACGGCCTGCCAAATAGTGTATTTTGTTCATGGTGTTGTGTTAACAGGACGGGTTACAAGCAAGAAGAGCGTTTGTGAAAGGCAGGTTTCTTAATCTGGGTCCAGCCCACCCAATAGGGGTGAATGCATGGTGTCCTAAATGGTGTGGGCACAGCGAGATTGGACGGCTGACTGCATTTGGTTTACGTCAGGGCCGGCCAACCCGTGGCCCGCGGGCCACATGTGGCCCGCGAGACGGTTTTGAGTGGCCCGCGAGGTAATTTCCTAAATTTCTAATATCAAAAATGGATTGCACAGATTGTGAACTTGCAAGGCCAACCAAAAATTTGATCAAAATATCAGTTTCGACGCATTGACAGATCCATCAGCCAGTCACATATTGGTATATCTCCGTACACTACAATAAAGCAGAATAATTTGAGATAGATTTATCAAAAGTAAAAAATTTCTACAAGCTTAGCGCAACATGTTGTCACCAGTGTTGGGATCAAGTCACTACTTTCGAGTCACGAGTCATCTCGAGTCATTGGCCATTTTGACTCGAGTCAAGTCAAGTCAATCGATTTTCAAAGGTGACTCGAGTCAAGTCAAGTCACTCGTTTTTTGGAGGTGACTCGAGTCAAGTCGAGTCAAGTCAAGTCAAGTCACGAGTCAAGTCACGATTCAAGTAAAATTGAATTTTCGAAGTATGACTGATGATGCTTTGCTTAGTTATTATATTTTGCTGACTGGGTGAAGGACAGATTAATTGGCCATTTATCTTGAATGAAATTTCGAATAGGCTATAGAGTCAAATATATGAAAAAATGTATTGTATGCTAATAAAATACGTGAGTAACTGTATAGCTACATGCTGCAATCTGTTATTATCAGTCAATATAGAGCTTCGAATACGAAGCCTCGAAAAGTTGAACAAATTGATGTGGCACAATACATTGTACCTTACCCATCTACACATCCGTGAGAATATAAACGCATAAACTACATTCGATCGATTCAAATCATACAAGATGGTTGGCTAAGGTTAGCACTGCGCAATGTAAGCACTGAGCAGTCTAAGAAACTAAGATACGTTGCTATTAGATTAATCTACTGCTACTACGAAAACGGAAGCTGTGATGGTTCATTTGCGCTCAATTTATCAGTGATGTAACAATGTAGTATCAGTGAAACTTACGATCATTGAATGACTGATTGCTCTCACAAGTGACACCGGCGCATCGCGAACAACCCGCGACCATACATAAAATAGGATGATTTAATCGACACCGTTTACTTAATGACTTGAAATTGACTCGTAAATTTTGCTTCGAGTCACGAGTCAATCCACTTTTCTGAAGCGCCGAGTCAAATCAAGTCAAGTCATGTTGGCAAAGTGACTCGAGTCAAGTCAAGTCATACGAAAAAGTTGACTCGAGTCTGACTCGAGTCAAGTCATGACTCGAGTCATCCCAACACTGGTTGTCACTCGATTCCTTGTTTTTAATATTGTTGCCCTTTTTGTGAAAATGGAAGAACGCCTGATGTATCAGATTGAGTCTAACTATATTCGCGAGACAAATGCGACCTTGCGTTTGCGCTCGCAGTAAGATCGTTGACTATGAAACCTAGGCACGGAATGATTGACGCATGTTGGTCGCAGCTTTCGATATCGATATGTCCATGCGCCGATTAGCCCAGTCCTCGCAAACTTAGCCCAGCGATATACGGCAGTCCCGCAATATAGTCAAGTGGCAATATTATTGACTTATAAACTTCAAAAAATTTTTGCGCTTCGCGCGGTAAGTGGCCCGCGCAATATTTCGTCAATCGAATGTGGCCCTTTGGCTGAAAAGGTTGGCCAGCCCTGGTTTACGTCATACTTTCCATTTGTCCAAAGGCAATTTTACGACCATTTTTGACCGGCTGGTCGAGCGCTAAATTTGATAAAACGGGTATCAATGAGAAGCTGCCGCAGTACTGAATATTAAAATATAAATTATATTCTGCTCATGGAACTGGAACCCCCAAAATCAACCACGATTTTTGCATTGTGATCGAGTTGAACATTGTGACGCAACAAACTGTCTGGCTATTTATGAGCTGCATAGTCTCGTTTTGCCAGACAGTCTTGTTGCGTCAATGTTCTTAAACAAGCTAACCTTCCCAGGACGCTTCCGAGTTGGTAATATTAAAGCCACCTGAAGTGACAAAAGTCCTCTCAAAATATATCGGTACAGTGAAGGAGAAATGATAGTCGGGCTACTAAATAAAATGCGTTGAGAGACATCACAGGAAACTCCTGGAAAAAGATCGGGAAGAAAATTCTTTCCGCGATGAGATCGATGGCACTGGCGAAGTGATCTCTTTTCATGATGCATGGAAGCCGGTTCGGCCCTCCAAATATTTTGAAGCTATGAAAACCTTTTGTGGATGACTGGCAACATTCTTTCCCTCAACGACTACTGTTGAAGCCGATATTTCCCAGATTTGCTGGGCGAGAAATGAATTTAGGAGAAACTTAGCTGACCTGAGTCTGGAAGCACTGTTACAGTGCAAACGATTTAAGTCTATTCAACAGCTGTAACAATCAGCTGTTAAGCGTGTTTGATTGGCTTTTCTTTCCTTTTTTTCTGCTTATTGGCACCGATTCCGATGGATACTGCACATTTTGTGGTTTCGTTTGATGTTATTAACCTATGAAATCGTTAGGTTTTTTCTTCTTCTTATTGTTTGTTGGCACTGATTATATGTGGATGCTGCACATGTTGTGGTGTATTTTGACAAACTAGCCCAAATAAAGCGTTTTTGTGACTAATTCGAGACTGAAACTATCTATTTAGAGGACGATGCCAAAACTGCCCAAAATAAAAATCGAAAAATGCCAAAAATAAGTTATTTTTGGCAGTTTTGGCATATGCCAAAAATAACACGGCCTGACCATATGGTAGTTGGACGCCATGGACGCGCATGTGTCGTGCATCTTTGATATCGAGGTAAAGTTATTGAAGTTTTCGGGGTGGTGGCACTGATACATAAGCTTGGCTATTTCTAGTTTCCACATATCTCAACGAATCTTTTGAGCGGTGATTTGCTGGATCAACATCGCGGTCCATTTATGGCCCTATGGCTATGATACACAGAACCTGATGCTGTGGTTTTTTCAGTGGCTCCAGTGCGCTAACACTGGCATCCTCCACCAACAAATGATGCCATATTGTTACTTTGATTGGAATACTTTTTTGCCAGAAACAATCTGCTGGAGAAAGTGGATCTCACGACAGCTGATGTCTAGGTTTACCTTAACTGGTAGCCGGGATTTGACTGTCATTTCAATCTTACGTCCATTTTGACAGGCTTCCCGGGAGCTAAATTTCAAAAAATGTTTTTCAATGGAAAGCTGTATTGATTACGAAAATATGAACTTCATTCTGCTCATGGCCCTGGAACCCCTCACCGTCCAAAAAATCAGCCGCGAAATTTTTCTTCCTCTATATATTCAATTGGTAGACCTGTTTTTGTTGGTTACTTTGCTGCAAGGAAGGTTGAAGATTTGCGGTCAAGCATTGTTATAAATCCTACGTTTACTCTGGCCTTGCCTACTTTGTGTCATTACATATTCAATCATTGTAGTAAAGGGCTGTGTTTGATTTATACCGGCGTTACCGACCGTCAAGATTAGACAGGTTTCTGCGCCTATTATAGTCGCCACACGATCAATTCGCGAGCCGCGCAGAAACAGCATTGGCATGGAGTTTCGCTTTGCGATGTAACCATACTGTCTGGCTCTTTCTCTTGAGCTGCACTCTCGTTCTGCCGGATAGAATTGTTGTGTCACAATGGAAAATTCGAGTATGATTTTTTGGGTGCCAATGCCACGAACAGAGTAAAATTTATATTTTCGTAATCAGTACAGTAGCAAGTTTCCATTATTACCCATTTTATTAAAGTTAACGCTTGGCAAGCCGGTCAAAAATCCTTTGGCATAATGAAACGTTTTGAAAAAACCCAAATGCAGTGAGCCGTTCAATCTCGCTGTGTCCACATCGTTTAGAACACTATGATCTCACCATTTAGAAATCAAATCCTGTGGTGTGTACACGCCAGGAGTTCTTTTCACTTCTGATGTCATGAAATGTCGACGCAAAATCATTATTTTAGAATATTATGCAACACATATACCAGAGTAAAACGATCGAAGTTCTGTAGTTGTTGAAAATAAGACAAAATGAGGACGCAAGTCGAAAATAAGGACATTTCTTAGAAATAAGGACAGTTGAGTTTTCTAAGACCTGGCCTTCAAAATAAGGACAAATCTTAGACATAAGGACGGTATGGCAACCCTGATTATAGATCAGGGGTGGGCAGAGTTGCTTCACGCGAAAGCCGCATATCAAAAATCATTGCCGTAAAAGAGTCACAGCACAAAAATTTATATATACTGATTTATTCCGTCACAAAGAACTGTAGGGTATCGAATGAAGTTTATTATTGTGTGGTATAAGACGATGCGTCTCCATCTAGGCTGCAAGGTGTTTGAGATCGGACTTATATGACGTCAAACAGTGCGGAGCTCGGTAATCATAATACTTCGTAAATATGTTTTTTTTGGGGTAACTCTTGGCAATTAAGGTTTTGGTGTTTGGTTTCGTAATGACGTTTCAATTCTAGCTTTGGAATTATTGTGCGAATCTTGACGGGAAAGGCACAGTGGATTACACTCATTATCACCGATTGCACATTGCACACTCAATGAAGAGCCGTAATCAAACACTCAAAGAGCAGCATGCGGCTCATGAGTAGCAGTTTTCCCAGCCCTGTTATAGACCGAGGGTATACCGCTATACTTGCGTAGTTTGACAGTTCTACGTAGGCATGAGCGATAGAGCGCCTTCTTGCGTGTATACTCAACTCCTTTTTCGTTCCTCGACTCAGAATAAATGGGGACTCCATCTGTATTTAAAACAGTTAGCAAAATGCAATGACCTTGAATCATGTATCGTACTTTGAAAATTCAACTTGACTTGACTAGTGACTTGAATAATGACTTGACTCGTAACTTGACTCGACTTGACTCGACTTGACTCGACTTGACTCGACTTGACTCGACTTGACTCGACTTGACTCGACTTGACTCGACTTGACTCGACTTGACTCGACTTGACTCGAGTCACCTCGAGTCACCTCGAGCCTTGAGCGCTTTTCCATAGTCAGCGACGTCAATACCGAGGTACACTAAACTCGTGTAAGCTACGCTTAAGCTACGCTCCGCTGGTGGCCCTTGAACTCCCACAATCAGCCTCGGATTTTTCATTGTTATGGAGATTGGCATTGGGACGCAACAATGCTGTCTGGCGAAACAAGAGAGTAGCTCAAGAGAAAAAGAGCCAGACAGCATTGTTCAGCATTGTTGCGTCCCAATGCCAATCTCCATTACAATGAAAAATTCGAGGCTGGTTGTCGGAGTTCCAGGGCCACGAGCGGAATAAAATTTATGTTTTCGTAAACAGTGCAGAGTCAGCTTTCGATTGATACCCGTTTTACCAATTTTAATGCTTGGCAAGACGGTCAAAAATGATCGTCAAATAGCCTGTAGCCAAATGGAAATTGTGAAGTGATACAATTTCACTGAGGCGTGAGATTTGCCTGTGTCGACACCATATAAGACACTATGGTATCACTATAGAATGTAAACATGGAACGGCAACGACCGATTTTACAGCTTCGTTACGCCTCGCTGAGGCTGGAGTTGAGATTTCTTTTGCGCAAGGGTGGGCAATTATTTTCCTCCGCGGGCCAAATAAGAAAAATAAATACATTGGCGGGCCGAGTGAAAATATTTAGCTATATTCTGCAGCGTATTTTAATTTTATTTCTAAATTAGATTGGTGATAAATACTGCTCAGTGAATATGTTGATATTAGGTAATGAGAAAGTGACGTTTAATTAAAAAATATCTATTAGCTGCCATGATTAGAAACAATGTTAAACATGATACATTTTAGCTCTAGCTCTTTAAACCCCTATCCCTGTTCTTCTATTAAGACTCTCTAAAACAGTGGTTCCCAAACTTTTTTTAGGCTTGCCTCCCTTTATGATAGTGAAAAATTTCGCGCCCACTTATCATATCACAAAATAATAATCGGTGCAACCAGAATGTTAACAATACCATAGGATAGTTTGATGGCATGAAGGATTATGGCAGTCGATGAGAGAATTGTTATATAATAAAGTCGGTCAATACACAGAGCAACAACTAAAAGGCATGGGTATATCGCGCCGAGCGCGAAAAAATTTTTCAATAAACTTCGGCTTCGTGCCACCGTTCTGATGCTTTCACGTCTCCCAATTCGAGAGCCACTGCACAGAAATGTACAATTGTACATGCTACATGCAATAGTACAAAGCTTATATTCTTGGTTGCTGCCTTCCGAGCAGTGTGCAGGTTAAATAGCCTTTATGTTGAGCGAAGCTTGCTGTTTCTCTGAACTTCGCCCTCCCTTGACCGAGTGTTTCGTGCTTTTGTCATAAGACCGATTTTAATTAAAATCCTTAATCTCGGCGACATGATCGCCAAATACTGAAGGGATGGGTTTATACACCTGATTCCTGTATGCGAATATTTAGTGATAGGTATGATGAGTCATATAGTATAATCGCGAGCACCGATGGACTTGTTTTACAGATTAGGGATTTGGAAAGATATCACGTCACAAATTGAAACACATACCGTCTAATCTAATGTGTTTAGTCATCGAAAAAGCAAGTTTTATGTTTTTAATTCCAAGCAACCTTTCGCGGGTCGCACAGAATAGCTTCGCGGGCCGCATTGTCCAGGGGCACTTGGCCCAGGTCTGGTCTAATCTAATGTGTTTAGTCATCGAAAAAGCAAATTTTATGTTTTGAATTCCAAGCAACCTTTCACGGGCCGCACAGAATAGCTTCGCGGGCCGCATTTGGCCCGCGGGCCGCACTTTGCCCAGGTCTGCTTTTGCGTAAGCGACTGTAAGATTTCTGGCAATCCAAAAGTTATCTTCCCAAGCGCAGAAATTACTGAATCTGGTCTTGATCGAAAGCTATTGTCGCACTGATTCCAAAAATATGAATAAAAATATGGTCACGCTCCAGTCTTTGACGAAAAATCACCATCAACATCTGAAATGTGCATTGTTCAGAACAATCGGATAATCGCGACACAAGGGCCATAACAATGACCCGTTGCGACTCTCCGACTGTTCGAACAATGCCGATATTTCAGACTTGGAGGGCGGATTCTACGTGGATCAGTGCCTGACCATATTTTAATTTATATTTTCGGAACCGGTGCAACAGTAGCTCTCGATCAAGACCAGATTCAGTAAATTCTGCGCTCGGGAAGATAGCTTTTGGATTGTCCGAAATCCTACAGTCGCTTACGCAAAACAATTCTCCACTCCAGCCTCAGCGAAGCGGAACGAAGCTGCAAAATCGGTCGTTGCCGTTCCATGTTTACATTCTGTAGTATCACTATATGACAGTGGTCGGGAACCTTTTTTGTCCGAAGAGCCATATTGGCCTTATTTTTTTTCGCTTTACCTCCCAAAGAGCCATACATGTCAATCAGCTGTTACGTCACAATTGAAAATTCCTGACGTCATAGTAGCACTAATTCGAACTCACTACACGGGATTCGTCGTGTGCGCCACATTTTCTCTATAATAACTCGTCCTAATCATGCTGGTTGCCTTACTTGAGCATGCGAAACTTGAGTTACAATAACGTAGGTTCGTCGTGATGTTCCTTTCAAATGCGAGAACCCATGATCACTGCGTAGGTGGAGCCAAACATGGTCACTGAAGCAATCTATATAGGCCTATCCACTCTAAGCTATTAGCGAACATTTTGAAACCTTGAATTTGGTATATTCTATTGATGTTCATGAATGAATATATTTTCAACATTTTTCACCCAAATTCACAAAATTTGCATTTTATTGTTCGAAAATGAAGCGCGACACGAGAGGTGAGGCACAGACGGTCTAGACCTCACCATTGACAACGCAATTCATCGTAAATAACTTAGAATTTATTATAACTGATATTAACCCAATGTCACTGTCGCACTGATTCCGAAAGTCTAAATACTTATCGACTTCCCAATTCTCAAAATGTTCGGCCGCACTCGCCTATTTTATCACCGGTAGAGCTATACTTGCCAATCAAGAACAACTACAGGGATGGTGTGAACCTCTGAAAGGTTCAGGTTCGTATGAACGCGAACCTTTTTGAAAGGTTCTGTGTGAACGCGAACGTGAACCTCATGACGTCACGTGACGTCATATTGCTAATTCCAACCCTATATTTCAATGAAGTGATAGCCTATATTAATGTACACGATACCCAGCGACGATTCGGGCCACATAATGGCAATATGCTGAAGTACATATTGACGTTTTAAACGTCGCTAAATGTATCAACTGAGGCGATCAAATGATATAATAATCCCATAAATCAATATCTTCCGTCGCTTCGCCAACAATTTCGACGAGGACTTGCCAGGCAATATAAGCGTACGCCTTAACGGTCTAGGCCAGACCCAAAAATGTATTCGGCGTCTGAGTATTGCTACATGGATGTTGCGCAGAGTGTAAAACGGGTGTCTATACTTGCTACCGCTATTCCTCCATTAACAAGTTATACAACAATAGCAAACACCCCAATCGCCCGGATTTGGTTTTTATGATACAGTAAACATGTGAAGACAAGATTGAACCCGTACGATACTAGATTTTTACATCAGAAAACGATATAGATTGAATAAGCATCATTCGCTATCTACATGTAATGTATTTCGCTCTTGATATTGTGTGATTGCCGGTCAAGCTCACAGCAGAGAGTCACTAAATATTCACAAACGGAAAGCTGGATATTTCGAGCAAACTTTTGTTAGAAAGTAAGTAAAATTTTTGAAATTTTCAAGGTGTTGATCGTTTATGCTGCCAGTGCCATGCATAGAGCGGTTCGCAGTTGAAATGCAATAACATAAATGTGAACCAAATAAGTTATAATGAAGTGAAAATTGTAATATATATGAAAAAGGTTCACAGTGCAGAAACTAACACGGTTCTGTTGTGAATGCGAACCTCAAAATTTCCGAGGTTCACACACAGAACGCGAACGTGAACCTCACGTTCACACCATCCCTCTATGGCGTTGTTTGTAATTAGAGTTTGTAACGTTCGTAGCGGCAGTGCATTTCGTGTCCGTAGTAGATGAGGAAGACAATGTGTATTTGAAAACTGCGTTGTCAAATTGGTGCTATTCTCTTTGATCAATCAACCTATCGAGCAATCCAAGATTTCGAATCGGGTAGCGGGGTAGGCCACATCGAATTCGCGAGTGATGTTGGTCGCCGGCGCGACAGTAACTTAAATTTGAGGATTTTGAAACGAGTTCGAGCCCCTAAACCTTAAGACGGTTTTTCCTTTGCCTCTCAAAGACATGTTTATATTGTCACGGGAATAATTATTCTGGTTTACTAACTAGTCGCTGCAATATTGATCAATTCAGTACAAAAATAAACATTTGGCAAAGAGCCATATCTTATACCCAAAAGAGCCATATATGACTCGCGAGCCGTTGGTTCCCGACCACTGCTATATGAGGATATCCTGGTAACTCTATACTCACAGAACTTGTAATATATTATGTTATTTCGATTTTACGTTGCTGTAAGTGCCCGAGCATCTGTTCAATGCATTGCAATTGAGATGATTATGAATTCGAACAGACGAATTCGGACAGGATGACTATTCGCCACCTGTGTATGGATCAGATTCATCAACTTTGTCTACAATTGATTATTATTCCATATGTCGTAATTTAAAGAATGACAAATCTTGGTAATATTAAGATTTAGACATTAATGTCAAAATATGATATCTAAGATACTTACAAAGGCGACTGGGATTACGTTGGTAGCATTTTGCGTGATTATGTTGTACGTCAGCTCGGAAAGGTCGATTAAAACGGTAAGTTATGAGAGCATGGTAACAGTAAGTGTTCCAGAAAGCGAAGTCAAAATGAATGTTGACCCTATATTTTATATAAGGTGAATGTTATCAAGCTTAACAGGGAATTGTTTTACGTGACAGTGTGGTATGGTATGCATTTATTATGTTTCGATTACAATTCAACACCTGAAATTCTAAGACCTGGGACGCTGGCCTTTGTGCAACACGTGGCGTGGCAGATAAATTCGGAGCATTTTTTGCTTCATTGTTCACGATATAACTAACAGCGAAATTATTTGAACAACATATTAAATTTTATCCAAGATCACCTAGCTGGAATAAAGTATAAATGACGATTGCACATCATGGAATGCGTTAGAGGTATTTTTGTAATAACGAAACAATACATTTTGTTCGTATGTCCATTAAATATTTTCGCGTGACTAATAAGTCACTAGGAGACTTTTCACGGCAGACTCAACTGCGTATAAAACAATTGCTTGACCTTTCCGTATTCTAATTAATTCTACAGATCAACATTTAGCCGACTAATGTAAGTGATCGAATGCCATCTTCTATATTGCCATTGTGGTAGTTACAAATAGACAAGGTATCTGTATCAATCGCTGAATATTAGATAGAATTTAATGAATTTATTGACATAAAATACTTCAATAGCTGTTGAAGTCAATAGGATCCGTGGTCGATCAAAGTTTTTCGACTAGATCTTTGAACTCTGGGCGTAGAAACCCTTGGTAAAGACTGCAACAACTTATGCCTGACTTTTCCTACATTCATGTCAATGTTATCAATAAATAGTCTATCCTGCCCCAGAGGGACTCCCGCAATAATCCCCTGGTTGACCACACTATATGCACGTACACACGGCTCAAATGTATCGCAAGGTATTCATCATCATTTATGTACTTTGGTAGACCTTCGGGTTTATCGATTCCCTCAATATTTTCCAGTACCCACGAATGGAATAGAGAACTTAACCTTCCAATGATGGCATTCTGTTATCAGAAATTCCCGGACAAAATTCATCTTGACTCGAGTTGCAGAAGCGTATGGCGTAATTTCAACGAAAGTGACCCAGCCAGCGTCGCGAAAACCAAGGAGAGAATCTCCAACTATACCAGAGTGATGACAGTCCGCGAACCGCTCGAGAGGCTCGTTTCCGCATACAAGGACAAAATGTTACCGACAGGCAGCGGCGGAGCATCGTTCGGCAAAATATCCCAGCGCATCCACAAAGCCTACGCGGGTGGCATCGGTAGGATGGTATTTTTGTTCCAAGTCCTAGCTTATTCATGTTTAAAAGTTGGCGTGCACTCCACATGAGCAGATATGACCAGAAAATCGTCAATTCTCTAAATGACGTAACTTTTGACCTCGGAGTTCAAATTTCCTCAAATAAATTTTATTATGTTCGAAATCAACTCATTGATGCATGCACCAAATTTTAGAAGATTTGGGAATGTGGTGATTCCAACTTTAGTTGTCCATGTTTGGAATGGACCACAACTGAATTGCCTCGGTGTGATTCGTAAGGATGGTTTTAAGGGTGTACATTCCGGTTTTTGGTAACTTGGTAATAAATTCGTTGTAGCCGCTCGAACATGATTTTCCTCTATAAAGTAAAAGGTCGGGGCTGCCTTTATAGTCGGCAAGGACGTCAATAAATGTCGCTTACGTTGAATTGTTTTGGACGGAGCACAACCTGTGGCAAGAAACCTCACCAATTGACATAAATAATACCATATCGTAGTTTGAAAATAGAATGTATTAGTTCGGCGTGGTTCGGCGTCGTTAGGCGTGCATTATGCAGTCGCACATAAAATTCAAACGACACAAACTGAAACTATTTCATGACTCGGTTAGTGACAATCAACTACTATACGCATGCCGATTGAAGGTCAGTGCCTCGCTCGCCTCACCGTGGGGAATAACGACTATCGAAATGTTTCGTTTCACATACTGAAGAACTTGGCAACTGACGTCATCATCGGCGAAAGAATTTTCAAGGAACACGAAAGCGTCACATTCACGTTTTCGGGACGGCGGCCTCCGCTCACCCTGAATGCCTTATCAAAAATGGCAGTTCCTTATCCGAAACCATTCAGTCACCTTAGCAAGGATTGCCGCCCTGTTGCGGACAAACAACGGAGATACTCACGGGCAGATCTCGCCTTTATCGCAGAAGAAACGCAACGTCTACTTGCTGACAATCTTATCGAGCCAAGTAATTCGCCCTGGAGAGCTCAGGTACTCGTTGTCAAAAACGAACACTCTACCAAACAACGAATGGTCATTGATTACAGCAGGACAATTAACAGATTCACTCAACTCGACGCTTATCCGCTGCCACGCATCGAGGACATTGTGAATAAGCTTGCTCAGTATAAGATATTCACAACAGTTGACTTGAAATCTGCATATCATCAACTCGAACTGGATCCGTGTGACCGAGAATTTACTGCCTTCCAGTCAGGAAGCGAGTTGTTTCAGTGGCGACGACTTCCTTTTGGTCTGACAAATGCTGTACCTGAATTACAACGAACAATCGATTACATTGTCAAGCAGAATAACCTGAAAGGCTGTTTTCCGTATCTGGACGATATAACAATCGCTGGGATGGATCAGGTTGATCACGACAACAATGTGAAGGCCTTCATGAACGCTGCTTCACGCGCCAATCTTACCATCAACGAAGCTAAGACGCAACTTGCTAAGTCCGAAATAGCTATTTTGGGGTACAAGGTCGGACACCAGTCTGTTCAGCCTGATCCAGAGAGAGTAACACCGCTCCTAAATCTCCCATATCCGGAATCTCAGCTTCAGTTGAAGAGGATGATAGGGTTGTTCGCCTACTACGCTAGATGGATTGCAAATTACTCGACTAAAATCGGACCGCTGATCAAAGCCACGATTCCTTTAGACAACGATTCCCGTGAAGCAATTGATCTCATCAAACAAAACCTGGCTAACGCCGCATTACGACCCATCAATGAATCTATGCCCTTCACAGTAGAAACTGACGCTTCAGATTTTGCGATCGCCGCAACCTTGAATCAGGAAGGCCGCCCCGTTGCATTTCACTCGCGCACCCTATCGCCAGGCGAACAACGACATTCGGCTGTTGAAAAGGAAGCATATGCTGTCGTCGAAGCGCTACGGAAGTGGAGGCATTTGCTCACCGGGCGGCATTTTACATTGGTCACTGACCAGAAAAGTGTCTCCTTTATGTTCGACAATCGACACACCAGCAAAATCAAAAACGACAAAATCGCTCGTTGGCGATTGGAACTAATGACTTTTAGCTATACTGTCATACATCGGCCCGGCGTGGAAAATGTTGGCCCCGACGCTCTAACGCGCGCCCATTGCGGATACATGGGAAAACACCAATTGCGCGATCTGCACATTTCACTCTGTCACCCTGGCGTGACCCGCATGTCTCACTTCGTACGAGTCAAGAATTTGCCATTCTCCATGTCAGAGATACGTACCATGACTTCACAATGCGAAGAATGTCAGCAAATCAAACCTCAGTTCATTCGCTCCGACGAGGAGAAACTAATCAAGGCGACTCAACCCTTCGAACGTCTCAGCCTCGATTTCAAGGGTCCGTTACCCAGCGTTACGAAAAACCGGTATTTCCTCACTATCGTCGATGAATATTCACGATTTCCATTTGCATTTCCCTGCGCAGACATGTCTGCGAAGACGGTTATCAAATGCTTAACGACACTGTTTTCTGTATTTGGGATGAGCTCATGCATACATTCCGACCGATGGTCGTCTTTCCAGTCTTACGAACTCAAATCTTGGCTCAACTCTAAAGGGGTTTCTACAAGCAGGACCACTAGCTACAACCCTCGTGGAAACGGACAATGTGAAAAGTACAACAGCGTGATCTGGAAGGCGATTCAATGCTCGTTGAAGTCTCGACGTCTTCCTCTCAGCCATTGGGAGGATGTGCTATTGGACGCTCTACATTCAATTCGGTCGTTGCTGTGCACATCGACAAATTGCACTCCTCACGAGGGAATGTTTCATCACTCTCGCCGCTCGACAAATGGCACCTCCATTCCGTCATGGGTGAAACCGGGTCCTATCTATGTCAAGCGACATGTGCGAAATAAAGACGAACCCTTGGTGGATGAGGCGGAGCTCCTCGAGACAAACCCTGCTTACGCCCATGTCAGGCTTAACGACGGCAGGGAAACTACGGTATCGGTTCGGGATATTTCACCGCGCAATAGCACCGACGTAACCAGCAGAGCTGAATTCAGTAACCACAGCCCGAGCGAAGATTGTTCTGGTGGACAAGTCTATAACGAAGACGCCACGATTCGTGATGCTACCATTGCCACTAGCACCAACGAAGGAAATAACGAAAGTTCGCAACCGAACATTGAACCTGAAAAATCACCGCTTCGTCGTTCAACGCGCGTTCGAAAAGCCGTAGATCGATATGGCGCAGTACCCTATTATTGACAATGTATCACACTTTGTTTCGCAAATATTTTACGGGGGGAGAATGTACTATTCCTCACTATTCCTTATCTGTACTTTCCATCATTAGTTGATTGATTCACGTTGATTACGCTCACTCTCCTTACGTAGTGCTGCGAGTAGGTAATCCGATGTCAGTTGCTCTAGGTCAGTGGTTCCCAACCTTTTTGTCTTCATTCCCCACTTCGGATTTTTTCCTAGCCTTCATTCCCCACCAGGCCCATAACAGCACTTTGTCAGCCCCGCCCCCCAAAAAAAGTTGATCTTGGGCCTCTAGAGCTCCCTCATCCCCGCTGAGCCTGTACGCTTTTTTCCTGCAACTTGTTAGTTCATTGAGTCCACTGTTTAGTCGCGCGAAGCGCGAAAAATTTATATAATTTGTGTTTGAATCGGCCAATATGATCGGGAATTGCATATATTTTGCTATCAATTTTTTATCCCCTCTCTGCTCAAGTAATCAGATTTGCCGGTAGAGCTCAGTGAGGTGTGTTGGAAAAGGTAGAACCCCTAAATAAAGAATTGAACATTTTCGGGCGTACCCGTTGATATATTAACTTCGTTATACATTATGCTATTTCGTGACCTATATCTGCTATGTCAAAAGATACGGAAATCGCCAAAACTAAAAGGCACACACGATTTCAAAATTGGTATTACTATACTGGCAAATAACTTTTCCCTGCGGGATGGCATTTCTCCAGTGGGGTTCAGATGGCCAGGACAGGAACATTCGGCGCCAGCCATTTAGCCAATTGAACATATATGTATATTGTATATATATCGAAGTTTTGGGTACCCAATAATCAGATATTCGACAATATTAAATCGCGCACCCAGCGCGAATTTTTTTTGAAAAAGTGGCATTGGGGGGTTTGGGGTGCGGCAGTTACGGTCCTGTTCCCCACTACCCAGCACTTTTGTCATCACAGAGCAGCTATTTGCTGGTTTGACTACACAAGACACACAACCACACCAGTACGCAAGACAATCGCCTATAACTGCAACATAAAACGTATTGTGAACCGACACCAGTAACGCTCAAAATTTCGCAAAAGCGTTATTCCACGTCAAACTAGTCGTGCTGGATGCGTTTGTGACGCCATGATCGGCCATCCAGAGTTAAAAATGAGGTTTCGTGAACAATACGCAATATAATTTTCGATACATACATTCCAGAGCAGTTAACTGGTAACGGTAATTGCGCATGTGTCTCCATGAATATGTGGACTGTCCTGTATATGATTTTGAACAAATGTGTCTATTCCCCACCAGAAACCATTGAATTCCCCACCAGTGGGGAATTCCCCACCGTTTGGGAACCACTGCTCTAGGTGTTGGGTCTTGCGTTATCGTATTTGAACTGTTCCTATACTGTGTATCTCAATTGTCATCTGTTACAGAATAAGTTTAATAAAGCCTATCTCTAGGTCAGAACATTGTCATCTTGAAAATTTTCATGACTTACCTCTAGTTTTGACTTATCCTCATGTTGAAAATTTAAAATCGTCTTACTCTCTTCGGTGTTGGCACCCAGGAGCACGAAAGGCGTTTTATAGCGCCTCATATAATACGCCCCATGGAATCCGCTATAAGAGTACCAGCTGTTGGTCAACAATATAGGAACTATCAATTTGACAGAAAACCGCACCGCAGAAGTATCACATGCATCGTGGAAAGAGTTTGTTCAATATCTTTTCGACAATAATTGAACAATCTGTATTGATGCGCACTGGCAGTTATTTTCAAAATTGTGCCATCCTTGCATAAGCGCGTACCATCACATCGCGAAATTGGAGACTATACATCATGACGCTAAATATGTATCGCGGTTGATAGACTACGACTTGTCACCGTTCTTTCCTGGTAAGCAATGTACTCTTCAGGTTTAATCATATGCTAATGACGCTGGCCCTTAACTCGTTGTGGCACCTTTTGACTGAGCGTTCAATTTTTCGCTGACGTTGCATTAGTAGAAGTACGACGTCGTGTAGTAACATCCTCATCCTCATCATTTTTTCATGGTTCTCTGGGACAGATTATCACAAACGATTTTTGTTACAACCATGCAGCGGCGCACTGTGTATGCATCTCTGGCTGAAGTTGATAATAGTTGAAATGTTCATGCTGGCCACTCCCACACCCCGCACGTGACAACATCTATTGTTGGAATGTATCGTGGATTCGAATAGATTATTTTATTGTTCTTGGATTTAGAGTTTTTGAATTATTCTCATCACGGCGAGTAGTCTGCCGCTGTTGCATTGAGTATTTAGTTGATGTGTTCCTAGAAATACGCAAACAATTTTTACGATAATATTTGCTTTTGTTTAACAGCATCGAAAGGGGTTTCACGCCACCATAAATGGTCAACAGAATATCAAAATTATTTTAAAAGCCTTTCTAAAGAAGACCGAGAAGGACTTTACGCCATGTACTTGGAACAGTATGATTTGTTTGGATATACGAATCCAAAATCTTTACTGATTCGTGACGAGTAGACGCGATCATGGCTTGTTTCTTTTAAAGAGTCACGCCCTGAATCAGTTATAATTGTGTCAAGACAGTGAATTGACAACTAGACAAGAGACTGGGAATACTTGCCCACGTATGATTGTTGCTTCTACCCTGTAGATCTGGCGAAGCCAAGTTTTAATTTTACAACTGTGATATTTATTTTCATTATCGGGTATATCTTAAGCAAGTGTAAGCGTTGAAGCCAAATCTAAACAATAGCAGTAAAATTCGATGTCGTAAATCCGCGACATTAAACTATTGGTTAAGCGAGTTGTTGGTTCGAGTCTCGACTCTACAAGTTTCTGTGTGTCGGATGTTTATTTGTGTTCCTCATCGCTAACCACACTGCTGTCGTCAAAATACATTCATTAAATACGATTTACTCTGTGTACATGTGTATAAATGGGCGAATAATGTATCGATTCAGCAATCCGGCCCACCAAGTACTTAATTTTCCTATATCCGGCCCGCCGACTGGAGAAGTTGCCCGCCCCTGCACTATATTATAGTGACTATACCATATTTGCTTCACTGGTCTCGTGTTCTATCAATGAAACCGGCAATGCTTGAACTAAAGCTACTATGTAAACATCATTGACAATTGTGTAATGAAGAGTAATGTGCGCAATACAAACAAGCTTTCGTTGAAGCTACGTCGACGTATGGTCCGCATCTGAGTACACATTTAAAGATATTTATAGTGCCAGAACGTAGAACTGTAGTGCGGAGCATGGACCGGAGCCGGATCGGATATCCGGCCGGATTTTTTCAATTTTGGTCGGACCGGATCGGAGCCGGATCAGAATATTTTTGATCCGGCCACAGCACGACTATAGTAACTTCCGACCACAGTGAAAAAATAACCGAGCCATATTTGTAAAATCACTGAGCCATGACCCAAATATATGATAACTCATTCAATCGCAGCATTTATTATATGACTAAGCATTTATTACCTCCAACATCCTTTGTTTTCAATTAAGCCGTTTCCATGTGCGGCCACTACTTGGCTTAGCCCGCATTGGCAGAGCCAAGGAATGATGGCCGCGTGTCCATGTACACTGTACCATGGAAAACTGAATGGGATAGAACGGTAACTGCGTGGCCTGTCAATCATTTCCGCTCGGGTGATAGTGAGCTCACAAGTTGAGCAAATTCGCGCCAGTCACAAAACCTTAGCATTGAGAAAGTTTCTGTTTTCTGTTAGTGATCTTTTGTGGCATTTGACCTTATAGTAGGTGTTTTGCAGATATGTAGGCCTATCAGTGCTTAATTACAACTATCGAATATTGGAAATGCCTGCAAACAGTTGTGCCTTCCCTGGTTGTAATACTAGTCGGAAAAATAGTAATTCAGTACTGTCATGGGATCTGTCTTATTATTATTATAAATATTTTATTGTATACTCATTTATCCAGTATATCTATTGAAATGATGTCCTCGAAAGTCAGTGATGTTGTTGAGGAATGGTACGATATTCCTCCGGAAGTTGTCCATGAACTGCTCTTCAACGACTTTGACGGAAGCAAGGACACCATATATGTTCCAAATATCATACAGCAACCAGTTGATCTTGCACCGCTGCTGCGCTCATTGGATTTCAAAGACCCGCCAGTACTCTCTGAAAAAGGTATTGAACTAGCTACGGGTTGGATTATCAGTATGAACTCCAACGGAAATCCTGATGATCTTGTGATGAGTTACAGTAAGGTTTGCGGTGATCCAATATCATTCACAAAATCAAAGGACAGGCTTCTCTCTGCCAAATTTTTACTTGAGCTCATGGAAAGAATTATTGATAATGGAATAAAGGCACGGCAGCCTGAGTCATTAGCGTCTGCCAGTATTTCTGAAAGGGAGAGTGATATTTTGGAATACATGGCTGGTTATACTTTGAGAAAGGCGATTCGAAAATTCAATGACCAGTTGGACCGATCTTTGCTTGAATATATTACAAATAACACTGGTAAGCCCTTTGGCAAGTTGATCCCCCTAATGGAGCGGAAGGCCGGGGCACTTATTTATCCAAGCTCAGAGCTTTCTTCTTAGGAGAGTCTACAGGGAGTTTACAAGGGAATGCAGCAAATCCCCAAAGTTAATGAACTTTTCAATTTTGCAGGACAGAGTTATCAAAAGTTCGTACGTATTCAACTTCACAAGCAGCATCAACAGAGCGACATGTTCTGATGTCCATTCCAAACTAGTTATAGATTATATCATTGGCTTATTTCTCAGAGTGTTCGGTCACTCCTTCACGAAGAAGCTAGTTAGTAAACTTCTAAAAGGAAGAGAATCGAATAAAGGAAGCCAGGGTACTCGTGGTGATTTGAAGGGAAAACCAATCTTGAGTAAAGAATGATGAATTGTTTTGTTTGCGATTTCATAGTTATTAGCATGTATCTCGCCTTTTAATTACTTAAATCTAGTTTCTATGAATATGACCTAAGATTAGCACCAGTGCCATTGATGCTTTCTAATACGCTATGCATTATTTTTCAGGTTACACGTTCTGCCTGCGCCGCTGACTCTCTCTCTCTCTCTCTCTCTCTCCGGTGCTAACATCTAACATCGCAGGTCATTAAGAAACGTTATTACAAGTATGACGGTTCAATGACGATGCGTATATCAGTTAACCCTCTACCGTACGAAATGGCGGGCACAATATTACTACATTCCGGCTATGAAGTCATAAGGCATTGTTAACTACTATTATATCTCACTTCATGCAATCCTTTCAAGAAATGAACACATTTCAACAGTTATTTGTGGTATTGTGTATTGACCATTTGCTAGATGTTAGCCAGTTATGCAAAACTATCCGGGGCACAACTGGAAGTGACTGCTTGGTGCATGAAGACACCGTGGAGAACAAAGTGTAAACCCGGTTAAAATGAAAGATCTCCGGGTCGCCATGACCCTTGCATATCTAGCAAATGGGTTTGATGTCAGTGACAGTTTGGAGATATTCATCCGATTTCATCATCCATCGTTGCATGGTCCGTGGTCTTGCGGCTTGTCAATATTGCCCGTTTCCAACTGCATCTGAAAAATAAATATCTACGGCAGCACATGGTGTGGTTGTAAATCAGTGGACTGGACAAGGGTTAGGATCGGAGCAAGTCATACGCAGGGCGGAACATAGGGCGTGGGGATTACAGTTTTACTAATATATGTTGATAAAAATGAAAGTACCTTGGAATAACAGCACCCTGCTTCTTCATCCAAAATGATCATCTATCATGGCTACTGAGACAATCCTTCGTCTAAAAATGATCACATTTATGCATATGTAGAGACGGACTTTCAGCATTCCCGTGGCCACTTACTGGCCACGGATAATTTCGTGGCCGGCCACAGATATTCCGTGGCCGGCCATGAAAAGTGCTATTCTGTGGCCGGCCATGGTGATTTTCATGGCCGGCCATGAAATTTCAGTATGGCCGGCCATGAAATTTCCATGGCCGGCCATGTCAAACTCATTCTCATGGCCGGCCATGACTATATTTCATGGCCGGCCATAGCCAAATTTCATGGCCGGCTGCAATTTATCAAGTTAGTATTGATACTGGTACTGTACGTGACCCAATCGTGGTCAAATGTATGATCAATTATGCTCTATTATGGGCGTACAGTATATAGAACTTGGTGAGAGCGAGAATTTAGCTCAGTTTATATGCATTTTCACCAGAGGTGGTCAAAGTAGTCAAGAAAGCTACTCAAGTAGAAATAGAAGTAGCGACGAAAAAATCTACTCAAGTACGAGTAGAAGTACTTATTCTATAAGCAACCTAAAACTACTTGAAGTAGAAGTAGAATCGACTGACTTTAAAAGTACTCAAGTAAGTAAGTAGTTGTGAAAACGATCCAAATTCGTTCACATGAATTGTATAAAGGTGCAAATTGAGCTATGCGAAAGGTGACGAGCTTGATTCACATTGACGCATACCAGCAGGTAACCAATTTTCGATAGCATAAGCATTCGTCCACATCATGGGATGAAAATGATAGGATTGATATGGAAATGCGATACTTATCCTGTTTTCTCGAACAGCACGTTTTAGAAAATAGCATGGTATGGCGCCATCCCCCAGGGACACGTTTGTCATACCTTTAGTACAGAAAGTTTCAAAGGTGGTATGCTGAAACAGCTCTAAAACTAACAAAAATGTCAGAGTCCACTTTTCCAGGTTAGAAAGCGCCATATAGACATGCTAGATTACGATACGACAAGTAAATGGTAGATTGCGAAACATCAGTTTCAAACGTTATGATGAACCATATATACTGCGATGAATTATTTCATATAGGCGAAGGGCGACAATGTGGTGTGTTCTAGATATCCCTGTGTGAACGGAATCACTCCAACCCGCTACCTAAATTATATTCATTGATACTTTCGTAGAATCATACTGGTAACGCCCATACCACTGCGCGCGACGCGCGACGAAAATTCTGGGCCTTACTCAACTTTTATGGAAATTAAATGTTGGTACTCTATGAAAACAGTCCCGAAATTCCTCATATCTTCCTGATTGGAAGATTCAACTACTTCTACTTGACAAACTGAAAATAGCGAAAAGTAAGTAAGTAGATCACAAAATATTATGAAGTAGAAGTAGAAGTAGCAAAAATCAAATCTACTTGAGTAAGTACCAGAAGTAGAGGAAAACTACTTGAGTACTTCGAAAAAGTAGAAGTACTTCGTTACTGACCACCTCTGATTTTCACCCGAAATACCAGAAAAATAGCGGAAGAAGATGAAACGATCTGAAATAGTCTTTATATATCAATTAAAACACACAAAATGATGTAAAGAATGCATTAGAAAGAGGGATATCGGCTAAATGAAACAGGAAATAATGGTATAGAAAGGTAGAAGCGATAAAGACATTATCAAAACTGGTAACTGATGGTAAGTGTTGATTTGTATCTTTTTTTTTATAAAAATATATCAAAATATTCGGCTGACACTCGTCACAGCTAATCGTATGCAACTGCATAGAATTGGAAAAAACAAGGTATACCAGATATCGGTCAGAAAATCTGTATAAGTTCCCCAAAAGCTGTGAGATTCACATGTCATTCTGTGGCCGGCCACAGAACAGATCAGAGCTCGCTGTGGTCGGTGCTTCCCCCGTTCTGATATTGATTTTCAACCGTAAGATGTGAAATGAGCATCGTGCAATTGTTGCAATCGATTGTATATAGTTAGTTTTATTTTGTAAATATGCAAACCTACGATTAAACAATATGATGCTGATAATGTCCTTCGTTTTTCGACCATGTTTATCGTTTATGATGAGTCTGCGATGCGAAGTAATACACATATATTTGATCATGTAGTTTAAGGATGTAGGGGCAGTTTATAATCTTGCGTGGATCGCCCTGATGAATTTATGAATAATACAATACTGTACTGGAAGTTTGTCTTAATTCATTGCAGATTTTTTCGATTTACGCCTAAGTAGACTCGGCTATATACCTCTTTGAATACATAATCTATGTTTCATCGAGATACTGGATCGGTCAATATGCGGTCATTTTACCTGTTTTCTTGTTTTCAATACTAAATACCGTAATCAAAGTACCCGAACGAAACAATTAGAGAATCAAAGAACCAAGAATATGTGGAAAATACTCTTTCAAGTTCCAGAAAAGCTGTTAAATCCACATAACATTCTGTGGCCGGCCACAGAGCAGCTCGCAGGTCGTCGTGGCCGGTGCTTCCCTCGATCTGATATGTCTTCTAACGGTATAGGACTTGTAGTTGCAAACAATTCCATAGTTTGTTATCTTTCGTATAGCATAGCTGAATAGCTGTGAATTGGATAATGCCACGCTGATACAATCATTCTTTTCTGTATTAGGTCTATGATGAGTCCGCGATATCCGGTTTTATACATATTTGATTATCGTAGGCTACTGCTATACAATACATACGACGTTCGAGATCCTCAACATCAATGTAGCTTGCACTCATATTGTTGCACGATGAGAATTGTGTCGATGAGTCTATGAATATTTCTATGCTGTAACAGCACTTGAACTTGACATACTGCAGATGTGCTGTAGATGTAGAATAAAGGCAACGATGTAGCCTAACCTACCGGTAATATTGGTAAAATGTGGGGCTTCGTTCCCAGAAATTTGATTTTGGTCACGTTTCCGATCCCATATAATTTGTATGTATATATCCACCTAGGTGCCATTCTTCCAGGTTGAAACAAATAATATACGAATGAGATGCATGTCGCAGTCACTAACGATGCCGTGTATGCCAGAGGATACTTGATTACTTGGGTGCAAGGATCGTTTTGTATCGCATGTCGTTGTTAGATCAAGCTGCTAACCGATGTGGTGAGCATAAGGACATAAATGTGCCTGCTATATAATTAAATTACTGTTATAATAATAGTGTAGGGCTCTGGCCCCTTCTCTCTCCTATATCTGTTATGGTATAATACTACACCACGTGACTTATCGCATAGTTATAACCCAGTGCATATCAAAGTTGACTCAGTGAGACTCATGTACGCTAACCTACTGCTTGTACCCGAATTGATATACCGTCCGTACAATATATCTGGAAAAGGCAATTGTTTGTGTCTATTGAACTACAGTCAAGAACTACACAGGACGTTCGTGTCAGCTACTGCCAGTTAAGTATATACTATAAGCTGCTATCCGTAGACCACGGACTTGTCGTATAAAATCGCAGACTGACAGACCGATCTTCATCCCCGCAATAGATAACTCCAGATACTTTGCGTCATCTAATGCAGCCCCTGCCAAGCCTGCGAATTGACCAATAGGCATGATATATTTGTGATTGATGCAGGGAACAATGGAATCTTTCCTCAATCAATGTCCAGGGAACAATCTTGATGACACAGACAAGTCATAATTATTCATTATAATTCGGTATTTGAATGCAGTGCAAATACTTATAGCCGTGTAAAGTGAATCTGATCTCTCGTGCCCCCAGGTGTTTTCTGTGAAAAGCATGTATTGGACACATTGCATTTAACTACTTGTATATGAATTGTGAATGATTGTAATCATATCTTCAATTGTTTCAGATTTTGTGAAATTGGTAACGGAATAAACAAACTTTTTGTGGCAAAATATGGCGGTTGCTTTATGTAGAAAAGGAAGGAGGGGCAGGGAGTCAGATTATCTACGTTTGCATCACTAATGGGCTTGGGCGATGGAGATGCGAAGAAACTGCAAGGCTATCGAGTCCGCACCACGGTTTTATCTTTCCACGCAATCCCATTGTGTTGATCGCCTGGCGTGGAAGCTGTGTGGACACCAGTTTTAATATAAAGACACGTCTGTCTGACCGAGCAATAAGATGTACGCGCATACATTACTCTATCAAATATTTATATAGATTCTAGGAAGTTCAAGGAACATATGTTTCGGTGTTAGTTTACAACGCATCGCCCCAGAGTACTTTTTCAATAGTCAGTGGGAATTAAATTCATTTCTACAGCGAACACAGAAGGTAAACACGTGTAAAGCCGTGCAAATTTTGAACCCATCCCTAAACTACTCAATAAAGTGGTAATGTGACTTGAGTACGTGCGATAATAGTGAAAGTCGTCTTTATAAACCTTACCGCCAGCAAGTTCGTATTGCAACTGGAGAAGATCTACTTGAGTATTGGCAAATTGGATGCAAATGGTTGATTTTGATCCAACTAGATGTGCCAAAATCACGAACTGGCCATGAACTAGTGGCCGGCCATAAAATTCACTGTAGCCGGCCACGAGACAACGCATTTTCATGGCCAGCCACGAATATTCGTGGCCGACATCAAAAAAATCTGTGGCCACTAAGTGGCCACGGAAAAGCTGAGACCCCTACTGCATATGTATGCATGCGTGGAAAAGGGAGTAAATATTATGTATGCATTGCATATATATCTCAATCTATGCTAGTATTAATGAGTCTACAACTAGAAGCAGAAGCACCTGCTACTATAATATCTTCTGGCCGGAAATGTCGATCACATATTTGGGCTCTTGAAAACACAATAAATCGTCCATAAAAGAATCATAGCATGATGCCAGTAACAACGTAGCCTATCAGTCACAGGATTACAGCTACCAGCTTTGATATCATGCCGGCAATATAGCCGTACACCTCCCACCGTAACTCACGATTCTCCATCGAGCTGACTGATTATATTATCTCTTCTATCAGTAGAATCACGCATTGACAATATCAAACGACGTAGTTGCGATCGGTGCGGCCTTTCCTGTTCGTTCTTCGCGAGATCCACCCTGTAAATGATAAAGAGTGCTGAATTACTATCAACCTCACCGAGGTTCACACCAGAGTTGGATCAATTACATTATTTCAGTTCAATTACAATTACAATTACAATTACTTTCATGCATGTTTCAATTACATTACAATTACAATTACTCCATGCTAAAAATATCAAATTACAATTACAATTACAATTACTCCTTGCATGCTTCAATTACATTACAATTACAATTACAATTGCTGCTGTTGAACATGTAATTGAATAATGATAAATTCAACCGTGCTCCTTGACAACCGTAGCGTCGTAATTAACAACAATTCAAGTATTCATGTTTCATTCATGATGTAGCGGTCGCTGCAACGACTTGTTGCAAGACACGCTGGTATAGTGCTTGATTGGAGTCGACGCCACAGCTTACAGTTCCTGTTGTACGCACTAGTCACTGACTAATGACCGCTCTGAGTACACTCGCAATCCTGATCACACCACAGATCCAAGGAGCTTTCTTTACTAGCACAGAACAGCCAAATAGTAGTAATTAGTGGTCAGAAACTTGTAGATTTACCAGGTTCAAATCATACTGCAATATAATAACGAATATAGAAAGAACAATGTTAGATGTATCTAATTGCCTGTATACGACTCTGTGACTTAAGAGCGAGCACGCGCGCTACGGCGCTACACTGGCATTCTCTCAAAGCACGTGGCTTGTGCTTCGCAGACTACTTTATTGATACGAGATTAAGGTCGTGGGAAAAGAGGTTAGGTGAAACGGTGCGTGAGACGATTACTGGCACCCTGCTGGGACAGCTGTTACACATGATACGCAAATACCCGGTAATTATTAAAAGAAAAACGTTTTCGAACTATTCCAGTATGCAGTATGTCGTTGAAAAAAGTATTATAATCATGCACGGGTTGGATTTGCGTATATAGAAAATAATTAAAGAAATAATATTATTTTTATCGAGGGACGTAGGAATTGGGATGAGGGGTGAAAACAAAACCGTGCTTTGTCAGATAAGACGTTATATAATATCCAGTGGTCTGGTTAGTTAGCCAGACGAAGTAACGATGCAGCATCGTGATTTGAAATCGTATTGTAGATTGCCAACCCACGGATAGATGCGCAAGATGTGAGTCACGGATGAATGCACCGACAAACGTACTGCAGAGCCGGCTAAAAGCAGCAAACTTTGTAGTCCTAGAGCTGGCGATTCAGGCGTCCAAATCTGATGCATCTGGTCTTTATCGTAAGCTATTGATGCACTAATTCCGAAAATACAAATTAAAATCTCGTCAGGGCAATGTAACTGCTCCAAAATAGCCGTTTAAGGCCGACTGTTCTGAAAAATGAGAGCGCCGCAGCAGCATGACCACAACAATGAGCAATTACTCCCAGCGATTGTTCAGAACAATGCCGATTCCCAGACTTTCACGACTATTTTGGGATGGTACCATTGCCTGGAAATATACTTTTATTGCGGAATCAGTGCGACACTAGCTTTCGATTAGGACCATACATATCAAATTTCAACGCTTGGATAGTTAGCTATGTCCTGGGATGTATGGGACTATCAATGCTGCTGCTTTTAGCCGGCTCAGCAGTTCGCTTCTCGGTGTATTCAATCGTGAGTCACGTGTTGCGAATCCATCCGTTGGTTAGTAATCTAATAATTGTATACAATGGCAGCCGAGGCCAGCATAGCGGTAAAAATAAAAAAATTCGCCCGCAAGGGCGCAGTCAAGGGCTTCCGCGAATGGATCCACCAAATTCCTTGTCGACATTTAAAGAGAATGCATTAATTTATAAGTCAATTATTTTATGTTGTGCTTGTCAGGTCTCAATAGCAATTTAATGTAATTGAAATTGTAATTGAGCAAAATTTTTGTCAAATTACAATTACAATTACTATTACACAAAATAAAAATGCTTCAATTACAATTACATTACAATTACATTGAAATATGTAATAAATTACATTCAATTACATTACAAATTACAATTGATCCAACTCTGGTTCACACACAGAACGCGAACGTGAACCTCACGTTCACACCATCCCTAATGTCACTTCAAAAGCATCTGCTTTCTGAACGATAGTCTAATCAAATGAAGCACAGCTCAACAAGATTGTTACATGCCAAGGCAACATGGGAAAAGAATACGGTATCCGTGATAAACGGTCTTACGTTTCCTTATGAAGCATCACTTAAATTTTGTGCGCCTTTTCAGAATCCCGCAAATATAATATGAATTTCGTTTACTCTTCATGGTGCTTTCTTTCATTTGCTTTTCGGACTAATAAGGTCGGCGAATCCTGAAGAGTGATCTTCTGCTGTCCAGACTAGCCCGTTTATTTGAATAACTCCAACCTGGAATTGCGCAATGAATCGCCATATTTGTGAACTACTTGTTTAATTCAACCTGTTGAGAGAACAGACCTTGCGAATAACTACATCCTGAGAAAATCGTCGTAGTGTAGAATAAAATGCCATTCAAAAAGTGAGATTTCACTACTACAGCTGACATTATTTACCTTAGCGACGCGCGTCGCCCCTAATCACTCAAGAAGCATGCACAGTGAACACGGACTGAAAATTAACATAAAATCTACAAGCAATGAAAATGAAGCGACATGTGTCGGCAGGCGATGACATGCTAGGTCATTCAGAAGCCAAATTAGCATAAGTACTTTGCGTTCAAATGGTCCATTACGACTGTCCGCTGGAATGCGACCGTAGGATATAATAGAAATGGGGCCGTGAATAACAAAAAAGTTGAACACCCCTCCACTAAAATCATATTGTCTCTAGGAGAACTAGGCTACTACACCATTGACTGCGATGTCATTTTCTACAGCGACCCCCATATCGCCCCGAGTGCTTCCGTCCCCTTCAAAATTCAAATCACCCCATGGGGTGGCGCTGGAGCCAAGGTAAAGAACCACTGTGGTTAAGTAATCTTGTGCGGCGCCGCGACGTCACAATTATGGTTGTCTGTCGCGTTCAGCTTCAAATGAGATTAGAATCGTGCCCTAGCTACCGTCATGCGTACACTGTCGCGTTAGTTGTGATCATATCAGCCGCGTGTTGGTTGTTGCGCTATATATGCTAGATAAGATAGATGAGAAGTAGAACTAATTTCAGAAATACGGATTGCTTCATCGCTTGGTCGTATAACTGCGCGTTCGCAGTTCGTATCAATTCATAGCTTGCGTGCATGTAATGGCAATGCGCCAAACGCACGTTTACTGACAGCTATATGCTCGAGATTCGAAGGATGTGTGATTGATAGTGATTGAAATCAGAGATATCGGAGACGGTTGCACGACATTTGAGCATACGCCACATTATGATAAATCTCAATTGAGCACGCAATAATTGATCAGGTGCCGGGTGTCTGATTCCAAAAACCACTCGTTTCGACTCGAATGCCCAAATGTCGCGTGTCATTGCGTCCCACATTCAATTGCTCATAATGTCTACGGGACAATCGCAGACAAGATGCAACTTCGATTCTTTGCGAAATCTTTTTAATAGAAACATCTGTGTTAATGCTTGCTGTATATTATAGTATAATAATGTAATTTATAGAGCGCCGAATATAACAATATACATACACAAGAAGCAAACCTATTGTATTTACTCGATATTTTCGAGACTGCCAACGCAGTATTGCTCTATTGCATTTGCACAACATGAGTGCACGAGTGCACAACTGCACATTGGGGGCGAGATAGCGTAGCGGTGAGATTACGTTGGCGGCCCGGGTTCAAGTCACGCCGTTAGAGGTGAATCTGGACACCTCTCCCCGGTGTCGATGTTCTTACGGCGCCAGATGTTCTTACGGCACCAAAAAGCCCTGAAGAAGAACGACCCAATGAAAAACGAAGACAAAAAAGACCAAGAAAGAGCGGCTAAAGAGGATCGCTGAATATAGACTCCATTCGAAGAGACTGAGACATCGGACCGAAGTGAATGTTAGGTTAAGAGACCGCATCTGATCGTTTCGGCATCCTCCCACATCTTCATTACATCGCATATGTTTTGTGTATCACATTGCACAATGCACATTGAGTGTGTCGTAATCGGATATGATCTGACAATTATTGATTATTTTAATGAGCTGCATTCGTGTACATGAAGAACGTCACGCGAAAAGCATTTCATTTTGAAACCCGTACGGTGAGCTAAAAGGTTGCCGACCCGTGCCTTTCCATCAGATCAAAACGCCACAAGATTGCGATACAACGAAAAGATAGAAGGGTGTCGTAACGACTTCCAAACAGTAGTCTTTTAATCAGACACCCACCTTGGACTAGGTCATGTAAATAAGATGAGCCACGCACACTGGAGTTAAGAAAGGGTAACAAAGGAAGCGATGGAAATGAATGTGGGATGTGTTGGTAGCTGAGTTCGATATGTCAGATCGTGGTCCTGCTACCGGTAAGACGTTTTAGTATTAGTAGAAACTATTGTATTTCGACTCGAATGTGTACTGTACACGCATCGATCGCTTGCGATTTGCGATTTACAATTGCGCACTGCGCAGCAATAGGCAGCGCGCCGTTAGTTCCACGTAGGGGGATGTGACACCAGTGAGACACTGGGACCGAAATACAAGAATTATTCGCTATGAAACGCCCATGATTACATCCGTGAATTTGTTTACAATTGCATGCTGGCAGAATCGTATAGCGTATACTGGAGGGGCGTCCTGATTCTTGATCGGTAGGTCGTGGATGCAAGTTACGGTTAGATACCGTAAGTCTCGCGTCTCGCCCAGGACCCCCCGTTCGTAGGGCCACCACTGTTTGTAAGTATATCATGAGTCGTTTTATATGCCACAAAATAGGCTTACATCAGGGACAAAAATATATTACGTCATATTCCTATATTCACAATTCACATGCAAGCAAGTCTATGTATGGAAGGCCTCCGCAACTACGTCTGACTATGATTTTATAGGCTACAAATTCGTCCCTGTTTGCATGTTTAAAATATTTTGTTTTTTAATAAAGAAACCATCAAGTCAACAAAGCATCAGTCATTGATCTATCCAGACATATTCTGATCGGAAATAGATGTCAGAATATTGGTGATAACTAGTCGTGAAGGCGGTCCATGGGCTGCGTCATCCACATTCCACATGCTGGCAATTTGATGCAAATGTCTTTTCCGCACACTCCTTCAAGAATTCGAGCTGTTCGTCGACGTCGTCGCTTATCCCTTTCAGAGCCTTTATTATTCTTCCAGATTTCAATTTCCTTCTCTTGGCGTTCCTTGAAGTACCGTACATGCATTACAAAAAAAATGAGTACTGGTAATAAGCTATACACCCTACATACCGCGATACTGGTACCACATACACAGAAAATCTTAAGAATTACCACGAATGACTCGTCGGGATATCAATAATGCGCGCATGCGCATGCGCAAGCTGACGTTCCTGGCGCGCCTTCGATAACACAGTCCACTTGCACCACAAAATTGGCATCCTGGTGCGGTTGATGCATCACCGGCAAGTCCAGGCTGCTTTCAAATCATTCTGTTTTGTTAACTAACAATAAAGTAATACGTCTATCAATAGTAAAGTCCAAATTCAATTATTCCTGAAATTAGGTGATCTTCGATACACAAGAAACGCCCCAGTGACTGCGATAGTAAACAGACGACCGTAGCCAAGAGCGGAGCAGGATACTCTGCCAACCGTGAATTACTCTGTCAACCGCTACTCCAGGGGTGGGCAAACTTTTGAGCTCGCGGGCCGCATTCAACATCTAAATCCATTCGCGGGCCGCACTATATAAAATTGGGATTCTAAACCAAAATGCAATATTGGTATTTGATAATATAGTGAGGACATGGAGATAATGTGCTTTTTAAAAACAAACCAAATACTGGTTTGATGATATCGTACTCGCGTCAGAAACATAGTGGCGAGATTTCATCGGCAGGTCCGACCTCAATAACCAATTTGTCAAAACTATAGAGATGAAAGTCGGTTGACCCGATTCTTAGAACCGGATTGAAATTTAAATCTGTGAGCAGCGATCTGCTCATAGATTTACTAATTCCAGTTTTGGTTCAGTTCCAGGACACACATTGCTGACAGCATCATAATCATGTTAGCTTCAAACACACTTCTACTATGTGTAGATAAAATATAAATAGGCTACCCCAATTCTACGCATACCGAGAACGAATCTACCTAAGACACGCGCGAATCGTTTTTTATAAGCACATTACTGAGATAATTAAAACCGGAGTGGCCAATCTGAAATCCCACTCGTGATCCGAATTATGTCAATCTCGTTCAGGATTTCTGTGATGTTTAGCAGTTGAAACCTTTCAAACTGCGTTGGCCTTGAGATCGGGTTGTCGCGCCAGAAATTGAACATAAAAATTAATATAGGAAGCATTTACCTTAGAACAGTGGTTCTCAAACTTTTTAAGACACGCCCCCCTTTATGATGGTGAAACGCAACCAGGATGCTAGCAAACCTAACGGATAGTTTTATGGCATGGAAGTTTACGACTGTGGATAAGAGATTTTTAACTATGAAATTCAGACTAAATATCGAGCAATGATTATGAAGTGAAGATTTTTTTCAGTTGAGCTCAGCTTCGCGCCCCCTTCAGATGCCTTCACACCCCTTAAGGGGGGCGTGCATCCCAGTTTGGGAACCATTGTCTTAAAATTATCACGGTGAAATATACTAAGAAAAAGTTTAATTAAGTCCCTACATTAATTCGATATTGAGTATGTATTTTATCAATATTTTTTTTAAAGTTTCTTTAGACCAGTGGTTCCCAAACGGTGGGGAATTCCCCACTGGTGGGGAATTCAATCCTTTCTGGTGGGGAATAGACGCATTTGTTCAAAATTATACAGAGGACCGTCTACATAGTCACGGAGACACATGCGGAATTACCGTTACCAGTTAACTGCTATGGAATATATGTATCGAAAATTGTATTGCGTAATGTTCACAAAACCTCATTTTTAATTATGGATGGCCAATTATGGCGTCACAAACGCACCGGAAAGACTATAGTTTGACGTGCCATAACGCTCTCGCGAAATTTTGAGCGTTACTGTTATCGGTTCACAATATGCTGCAGTTATGGGCGATTGTCTTGCGTACTGGCGTGGTTGTGTGTTTAGTGCAGGCAAGCCGTAACTGCCGCAGCCCAACCCACCCCCCACGATTTAATATTGCCGAATATCTGATTATTGGGTACCTTTCCCCCACGAAGATACATGGAATTATTAGAAATGGCGACTTCGCCGTCGGCTATTACTGCGCCACGACGCACCAAGGCATACGAAGTTATAGGCCATGTAAGATGCAACTCCGAGAAGTATGCCTGAACGATCAGCAGCGAGAAGACCTTGACCGAGAAGGAATGCCCTTGTGGTGAACCAAAACTTCGATGTATATACAGTATACATATATGTTTAATTGGCTAAATGGCTGGCGCCGAATGTTCCTGTCCTGGCGATCTGAACCCCACAGGACAAATGCCATCATGCAGGGAATAAATATTTACCAGTACAGCGATACCAATTTGAAATCGTGTGTGTCTTTTAGTTTTGGTGATTTCCATATCTGTTGACATAGCAGATATAGGAGATCACGAAATTGCACAATGTAACGAAGTCAATATACCAACGGGTCCGCTCGAAGATGTTCAATTCTTATTTAGGGGTCCTACCTTTTCCAACACACCTCACTCAGCTCCATCGGCAAATCTAATTACATGAGAGGGGATAAAAAATTGATAGCAAAATATATGCAATTACTGATCATATTGGCCGATTCAAACACAAATTATATAAATTTTTCGCGCGTCAAGTCGAAATAAGGCAACGCACTAAACAGTAGACTCAATGTAGCTGATAAGTTGCAGGCAAAAGTCGTACAGGCTCAGCGGGGCTGAGGCGGTTCTGGAGGCCAAAGAACAACGTTTTTTTTGCGGGGCTGACAAAGTGCTGTTACTGTACTGGTGGGGAATGAAGGCTCGGAACAAATCTGAAGTGGGGAATGAAGACAAAAAGGGTGGGAACCACTGCTTTAGACTCTCGCGGGCCGCACAGAACGGTGTTGCGGGCCGCATGCGGCCCGCGGGCCGTAGTTTGCCCACCCCTGCGCTAATTGATCGGGGCAACAGAGATGAGCATGGATTAGGATTAGGTTTTGAAAAAACAGGATTTGTGAAATTTTATCGGATTTGGATTGGATTTGGATTAGACATTTTTTTCAGAACGGATTAGGATTTGGACTGTATTTATGTATTTTCTGGGAGATTGAAATGTCGTGTGGCGAATGGTGACAAACTTTATTCAAATCAGTTATTAATGTACTTATGGTTACTAGGTTATCCTGAATCAAGTGAATCGTTGGTTGTAAAAGAAAATTTTCGAATCCCTCCATTGCATAAATTAGTTTTTTTTCTGAATTTCCAGTTGGAATCGGATTAGGATTGGACATGGACTTGAATATGAAAAAGTTATGGATTAGGATTAGGATTTGGATTTGAAGGTTCGGATTTGGATTGGATTAGGACATAGAAATTTCAAATCCGCTCATCTCTGCGGGGCAACCACTTGGCAGAGTAATTTTGCTGAGTCATGAAAGCTATGCCCATCAGAGATGAGCATTGGATTGGACTTGGATTGGACCATAGTGTTCTAGAACACTATGATTGGACAGGATCAGGATTATGGGTTATTTTCGTTGGTACCGGATCGGACAGGATTGTGATTTTGAAAAAACAGGTTGGACTTGGATTTTGAGCATTTCAAAATCGGGTTTCGTAACCAGAAGTGAGGGGCTGCTGGAGAGAAGAATTATTGCCAGTGTTGCCAATTGACGCATTTAGAAGCCAAATTACGGAATTTTGGCACATTTTCATGCTGGTTAGCACCGTTGGTTCCGCTGTTTCCGCTGTTCCGTCTTTTAGGGATGACCGTATGACACATTGGCACTTTCGAATTTCTTCAACCAGAGCAATGTAAATTTGTTAAGCACATTAGATCTGGTTATCAAGTGCTGCTTACATAAGCACCTAAGGAAGTATTTGATGTTAGAATTGTAGAGATATGGAATTGATGTTAGCATGTAGGTGCATATCGAAATATTAGGTCCAGGTCACTTTATCTGCTGCCAAGGTGCCAAGTGGTGCAAGTGCAACGGCCCAGTGGATATACGCAGTTCACGCGCATTTGTTATCTGTCTGAAACGAGTTTTAGCTTACTCTTTGAAAGTAACTCGCAACGAAGGTTGTCAATTATATTGGTGAACAGCAAATAAATTATACAGTAGCCAATTATTCCACTTGAGAACAGCTGCGCAAACTCCATATTATCTGACGTGATCTGACGTGACGTGATCGTGACGTACGTTTAAAGAAGACCATGAATTGACTATGACGACATTGAGGTTTTATTTCTTTAATTAATGGACAAGCGTTCAACTTGACGTATTTGGTAATTGAGATAAGAAATCCCGTCCTTCACATTCGCTCCTTCATCAAGGATCACATATGAACTTTCGCCGCTTGGGATCTGCGTTCCAAATGTTGAAAGTAACCACTACCGGTAGCAGTATAGATTTTGCTTCCAAGGCCGCCTGTTCGATGCTAGTCCAGGTCGTCAGCTCACGCGAGCAAAGTGTCTCCTTCAGCCGCTTCAAACCATCTGGCAAATTCATCGAATTTAAAAATCGGCGACAAATAAACACAAGACGTGATATCTAGCGTGAACACGCCGCAGACACACGGGCTCGAGTCCGTCCGAGGTCGACTTCAGAGTTCGATTCCTAAGAGCTGGAGGTTTACCTGCGAGGTACCTGATTACTAAACAAACTTGAACACTCCAGACTTGATACCTGAGCACCAGAACAACGTGGGAGAGTGATACATACGTGATACCTGCGTGATCTGCGTGATCTGCGTGACCTGCGTATCAGAGATGAGCGGATTTGAAATTCCTATGTCCTAATCCAATCCAAATCCGAACCTCCAAATCCGAATCCTAATCCATAACTTTTTCATATTCAAGTCCATGTCCAATCCTAATCCGATTCCAACTGGAAATTCAGAAAAAATACCGATTTATGCAATGGAGGGATTCGAAAATTTTCTTTCTCAACCAACGATTCACTTGATTCAAGATAACTTAGTAACCATAAGTACATTAATAACTGATCTGAATAAAGTTTGTCGCCATTCGCCACACGACATTTCAATCTCCCAGAAAATAGGTAAATCCAATCCAAATCCTAATCCGTTCTGAAAAAAATGTATAATCCAAATCCAATACAAATCCGACAAAATGTCACAAATCCTGTTTTTTCAAAGCCTAATCCTAATCCATGCTCATCTCTGCTGCGTATATCCACAGGGCCAAGTGCAACAGCCTGTTTGTATAATGTTAACAATCCTTCGCCATCTGGGCTACTAGATATGTTTCTCTTTCTGGACACATGGATTTAGGTCGAGTCGAGATAGCCTACTAGGCTACTACTAGGTTTGCTGATCCATAGGAAACGTTAGCCTAGTTCGTATGCTATATCCGTGCCACTTTTGCTGTTGTAGACTTCTTGATTTAACTTGAGTTGAATTCAGCCCTATAGTAGAAGCTAGCACGAATTCTATCAAGTCGTGGTGGTACAATCTTCTCTCTGCAGCCTAAAGTAAGCTTGATGGTAATGCAATGCTTAATGCCTATTGCAACACATAAGCATACTTGAGATAATTTGGCAGTATTTCACAATATATTTGGGCAGCAGTAGTTGCTCACCTATATATTGTGATTCGGCTGGTTCTTTCGTCTATAATATTTTATGTGCTCATGGAACAAACTACTATGGCAAGTTTTTTGTATAGTGACTCCTGAAAGTGAATATGTTAGTCATTTGTTTTGTATAAGTACATTAGTGTTGGATAGAAATAACTTCTTTTTTCAAATTTACTGGCTAAAGATGCTACTGGTTGGATTCCAACCGGTGTAGGTGTAGTGTTGAATAGTATATTCATATTGGAATGAACCCGGATATTTTCGGATGACATATTTTGCCTGTCATATTTTGTGATACAATTGTTGATATACAAGGTTCTTTCCAATTCTCTTCTAGTTGCTGACGATTATCCCTGATGAGTGTCTGCCGAAAATGTTTGGGTAAATCTCCATATGAATATATCAGTCAATCGTATATTCAAGTTCTGTACCTCCAGGCTCCAAGAAGCTGTTCAAAATAGGGTTGTAGAGCTATAATTATTGATAAAAGAATTTCCCACAGTAAATTCCACGATTTAACGCTTCCATTGGTTGGAATTGAATTAAACATGTAATGCACTAATTTCTTACAAAACTTCGTAGGGACGGGCAGCCACTATCAAAAATGTGTATACTTTTTTAGTATATTGGAAATTCTCGTGTTATAACTTCGCTTCTACAAGCTGGAATTGAATCGAATTGGGTGTGCAGTGTTTATAACGACCCTAACATGTCCTGTTTTTTCAGTTGTAGAATTGGACTTTAGATTTTGAAATTTTTTTGGATCAGGATGGAGTTGGACTGAAAATCTGGCAAATATTTTTGGATCAGGATGGACTAGGACTGAATTGGAAATTTTCAGGACCGGACTTGGACAGTAAATTTTGAAAATACTTTTGGATCAGGATGGGCTAGGACTGAATTGAAAATTTTCAGGACCGGACTTGGACTGAAAAATAATACACTCCGCTCATCACTGAATTGCCCATATATGGTCACTCTGCCAACGAAACCTGCACATGGAAACGGCTTAATTGTATGTGGTCGATGCGGGGTCCCTTTGCGTGCAGTGAGATGGCAGGTAATCCTACTAATGTAAGCAGGGTTGCTATACCGTCCTTATTTCTAAGATTTGTCCTTATTTTGAAGGCCAGGTCTTAGAAAACTCAACTGTCCTTATTTCTAAGAAATGTCCTTATTTTCGACTTGCGTCCTCATTTTGTCTTATTTTCAACAACTACAGAACTTCGATCGTTTTCCTCTGGTATATGTGTTGCATAATATTCTAAAATAATGATTTTGCGTCGACATTTCATGACATCAGAAGTGAAAAGAACTCCTGGCGTGTACACACCACAGGATTTGACTTCTAAATGGTGAGATCATAGTGTTCTAAACGGTGTGGACACAGCAAGATTGAACGGCACTGCATTTGGGTTTTTTCATACGTTTCATTATGCCAAAGGCAATTTTACGGCCATTTTTGACCCGCTTGCCAAGCGCTAACTTTAATAAAATGGGTAATAATGGAAACTTGCTACTGTACTGATTACGAAAATACAAATTTTACTCTGTTCGTGGCACTGGCACCCAAAAAATCATACTCGAATTTTCCATTGTGACACAACAATTCTATCCGGCAGAACGAGAGTGCAGAGCTCAAGGGAAAGAGCCAGACAGCATGGTTACATCACAAAGCGAAACTCCATGCTAATGCTGTTTCTGCGCGGCTCGCGAATTGATCGTGTGGCGACTATAATAGGCGCAGAAGCCTGTCTAATCTTGACGGTCGGTAACGCCGGTATAAATCAAACACAACCCTTTACTACAATGATTGAATATGTAATGACACAAAGTAGGCAAAGCCAGAGTAAACGTAGGATTTATAACAATGCTTGACCGCAAATCTTCAACCTTCCTTGCATCAAAGTAACCAACAAAAACAGGTCTACCAATTCAATAATATATAGAGGAAGAAAACATTCGAGGCTGATTTTTTGGACGATGAGGGGTTCCAGGGCCATGAGCAGAATGAAGTTTATATTTTCGTAATCAATACTGCTTTCCATTGAAACCATTTTCTGAAATTTAGCTCCCGGGAAGCCTGTCAAAATGGACGTAAGATTGAAATGACAGTCAAATTCCGGCTACCAGTAAAGGTAAACCTGGACATCAGCTGTCGTGAGACCCACTTTCTCCAGCAGATTGTTTCTGGCAAAAAAGTATTCCAATCAAAGTAACAATATGGCATCATTTGTTGGTGGAGGATGCCAGTGTTAGCACACTGGTGCCATGCAAAAACCACAGCATCAGGTTCTGTGTATCATAGCCAGGGCCACAAAGGGACCACGATGTTGGTCCAGCAAATCACCGCTCAAAAGATTCGTTGAGATATGTGGAAACTAGAAATAGCCAAGTTTATGTATCAGTGCCACCACCCCGAAAACTTCAATAACTTTACCTCGATATCAAAGATGCACGACACATGCGCGTCCAACTACCATATGGTCAGGCCGTGTTATTTTTGGCATATGCCAAAACTGCCAAAAATAACTTATTTTTGGCATTTTTCGATTTTTATTTTGGGCAGTTTTGGCATCGTCCTCTAAATAGATAGTTTCAGCCTCGAATTAGTCACAAAAACGCTTTATTTGGACTAGTTTGTCAAAAGACACCACAACATGTGCAGCATCCACATATAATCAGTGCCAACAAACAATAAGAAGAAGAAAAAACCTAACGATTTCATAGGTTAATAATATCAAATGAAACCACAAAATGAGCAGTATCCATCGGAATCGGTGCCAATAAGCAAAAAAAAAGGAAAGAAAAGCCAAACACGCTCAACAGCTGATTGTTACAGCTGTTGAATAGACTTAAATCGTTTGCACTGTAACAGTGCTTCCAGTCTCAGGTCAGCTAAGTTTCTCCTAAATTCATTTCTCGCCCAGCGAATCTGGGAAATATCGGCTTCAACAGTAGTCGTTGAGGGAAATAATGTTGCCAGTCATCCACAAAAGGTTTTCATAGCTTCAAAATATTTGGAGGGCCGAACCGGCTTCCATGCATCATGAAAAGAGATCACTTCGCCAGTGCCATCGATCTCATCGCCGAAACAATTTTCTTCCCGATCCTATTCCAGGAGTTTCCTGTGTTGTCTCTTAACACATTTTATTTAGTAGCCCGACTATCATTTCTCCTTCACTCTACCGATATATTTTGAGAGGACTTTTGTCACTTCAGGTGACTTTAATATTACCAACTCGGAAGAGTCCTGGGAAGGTTAGCTTGTTTTAGAACATTGACGCAACAAGACTGTCTGGCAAAACGAGACCATGCAGCTCATAAATAGCCAGACAGTTTGTTGCGTCACAATGTTCAACTCGATCACAATGCAAAAATCGTGGTTGATTTTGGGGGTTCCAGTTCCATGAGCAGAATATAATTTATATTTTAATAATCAGTACTGCGGCAGCTTCTCATTGATACCCGTTTTATCAAATTTAGCGCTCGACAAGCCGGTCAAAAATGGTCGTAAAATTGCCTTTGGACAAATGGACAGTATGACGTAAACCAAATGCAGTCAGCCGTCCAATCTCGCTGTGCCCACACCATTTAGGACACCATGCATTCACCCCTAATGGGTGGGCTGGACCCAGATTAAGAAACCTGCCTTTCACAAACGCTCTTCTCGCTTGTAACGCGGTCCTGTTAACACAACACCATGAACGAAATACACTATTTGGGAGGCCGTGTTAATTTTGGCATTTTCAAATTTTTATTTTTGGCAGTTTTGGCATCTGGCTCCTGAAATGCCAAAAATAACACGGCCTGCATATGGTAGACAAAAATAATCGACGCTCTATCAAATATGCCAGATGCAATTTTTGGAACAATATCTCTCCGGCTATCCGATAGTCATAGAGCATTTCCTGTCCACACTCAATTCGAAATACAAACAATTTATACTGAATGAATCCTATTCAGCCCTCTTGTTTACCGGATCACGACCTGACATATCGATCTCGCCTTCTGACACATGCCCCTTTTTTGTGCCCTGTCCTTTTATATTATCTTCTGTTGCTTTTCATACAGTGTGCATGCCTCCTTTTTACATCGTCTAGGCTAGGTGGGGGTCCGATTTTTGTTATGTTCCTGATCTTGTTTGAACAATAACTCAATACGACGAGGTTGCAATACGAAATCAGTATATTTTACAGCAGTATGACTTTAAGGCAGCGACACGATCCAGAGTACAGTTAAATGAAAAGACCACGAGACAACAGAACACAGGGTATAAATACAAGCACGACACACAAGGAAATAATGATTGGAGTTAATTACTAGTCCTATAGAAATCAGGAGACATAGGAAACAACACTGAACGTAAATGCACGAACATAACAATTTTGAAGACTACTCCAAGTCGTTTCGACACCTTCCTATCTTTGACTGTATCGCAGTCTGAGGTAAGTTAAAATACCGAAATTAATAGCAATTAGATGAATTGAACGTGCTATGCCGCAGCTCGTATAAATACAAACTAAGTATGTACAAAAACGCTTTTTAATGCTAATGTAATTTTCGACCGTCCTTTTTCTTGGGTCCATGTTGATGGCAACCCTGATTATAAGATCATCGGAAATAGCCAAAGCTCTGTATGAAGAAGGGAAACTAAACGCGGTTGATGTGAAGGGAAATAAAAGTGAGGTGTGGAAGAGTTTTGCCTTGCTAACTGGCCCTGGCACCAGTGAGGAGGGCGGTGACTACTCAGGATTTGTTCTCTGTCGGCATTGTGGTTTGACATTCAAGCATGACAGAAAGAACAGTGGCACAACACATTTAGCCACTCATACCAAAACCAGATGTAGTGTATCGAAAGTCATACCATCAGCGGGTCAACGTTCAATGTCATCCTTTCTGACAAAAAAGAAATCTGCTCCGCTTCCGACTAAGGCCAAGGTACAATTGCTCAAAGCAGCCACATCATTCATTGTGAAGGATTTGAGACCATTCCGATCTTTAGAGGGTGATGGTTTTGTCGAGCTGGCTCAAACATTTATGGATATAGGGTCGGTGTATGGTCGAATGAATGCAGAAGAAATAACCCCATCCAGACATACCGTTAAAAAGGAAGTTCTAAGCCGTGCTGCACTGGAGAAGGAAAAAATTTCTGTCATAGAGAAAGCGACTATTGGCGAATATGGGATGATTGGGCTCACCACGGATATGTGGACTGATATCAAAAGCAGACATTACATGTCACTGACAGCCCATTACATTCGCGGGGAAAAGTTGCACTCTGTAGCAATATCTGCTACAAAGTTTGAGGAGCAGAAATCAGGTGTAAATCTGCTAAATAAATTCCTCAGATCAGGAAAATCTAGTACCAATACCTGAGCCACCAACAAAACAAAAATATGGCGATCTGGACATTGGCGTTGAAGACTGGGTGGTAGCCAAGCCTGCTTGCGAACCCAAAGAAGATGGGATCTCAAGATAGATCAAATTCTGCTTTGATGAAGCAACACTGGGATCATTTCATGACGAAGATGCAGGCCTCTTTGATGTAGTGAAGTTTTGGCTATCGCCGCCAATCAGAAAACTATTCCCCTTCCTGCACCGATCGGCGTTAGGTATTCTTTCCATACCAGAATCTAGTGCTGCAAGTGAACGACTGTTCAGTGTGTGTGGCCATACTATTGTAACAGTGTTGTTGTAAGTTCTTTATTCTTCAAGCTATCAGATCGCAGCACAGGCGCATGGAAACATGACCAGTAAATACAGCACGTGCACCTCGCACGGCGTACATCCAACAGAGCGAACGCATCAATAATAACACGCTTCGTCGATATGCATGACGTCATCACTAGCCATAGATGGCACCCCGTTACATATTACAAAGAAACGGGCAGCCTTGTCGTCATCCACCCTTGAGGCAATAGTAATATTAAACACTTCATGTAAATAATAAATCACATGCGAACTTCCAGTTTTACTTAGGGGTTGGGCTTAATCTTTGAGCTTCCTTCGTTTCAATCAATAGTAACCTGTGAGTTTTTCTTGCCATGTAGTCTACCTTGTCATTTTTAATTCGATACCAGCCTGTGAGTTTACTTTTATATCCTATACAAAACTGTGAGTTTTTCTTACCCTGTAGACTACCTTGTCATTTTTAATTCAATACCAGCCTGTGAGTGTAGTTTTCATATCCGATATAAACCTGTGAGTTTTTGTTACCATGTAGCCTACCTTGTCTTTCTATATTCGATACCAGCCTGGGAGTGTTTATGTAGTGTTTGAGTAGTTTTTATAATCCACACAAAGCTGTGAGTTTCAATGCCATGTTTCTTTTGTTTCAATATAACCTGGACCCATTGCCTATGATCTACTGCATTTGTTTGTAGTCAACTAGAAATAGCTAGTCGTTCATGAATATTATCGGAGTTATTTGGATCGGATATCGCTCATTTCAAGTATCCGGCCTCGGAGTCGGAGTGGAGTCGGACCAGAGAATTGTGGAACAGGATCGGAGTCGGACCAAAGAATTTATCGATCCGCTCCGCACTAAGAACTACAGACGCAGTGCAAGGTGATACAACGAATTTCGTTATCATGCTGCTATCAGAATACGCCGATATTCAGTCGTTGGCGTTATTCACAGTTGTATTTATATTGTGTTGGAGGCTGTTACGCGGAGAAAAGCACAACAGCTTCAGTCGGCTGCCACCAGGTAAGCGATCCATTCATAGAATGTTCGAATAAAGGTTTGGAAAACATAGCAAACAGCATTGAGCTATTTCAGGTCCGAAAGGCTATCCCGTCGTGGGTAATCTACTGTCTCTCAGCTTACATTCAGAAAGAGATATGAGCGACTGGAACAAGACATATGGCCCGGTGTGCCGGATGAAGTTTGCGACTATGGAATTCGTTATCTTAGGCAGTCTGGAAGCCGTAAACGAGGCGTTTGTCAAGAAGAGTGATGTGTTCAGTGACCGATTACAAGACTCCATGCCGGGATTCACCGGTGGCACTGGCATTCTTTTTCTGAATTACGGAAATCTTCTCAAAGAGCAACGACGCTTCGGTTTATCGACTTTAAAGCTCTTTGGAATGGGGAAGAAAAGTCTCGAACCGATAATACTAGACTTGTGCACAGATCTGTGTGACACATTGGAAACGTATTGTAACTCGAACGAGTTTGTGGATGTTAGTTTTCCAATTTACGAGCGAGTCGCAGCTGTCATTTCGCAACTGGTGTGCAACAAGAACTTACCGAAGGAGGACGTTGATTTTCGACAATGGCTGCACCGTATTACTACCGGATCAAAGTACAGCGCTTTTTCTGCAATCACCGTATTTTATCCGTCTTTAAAAGTACGTGGACAGTTCTCATTCCTTAATACATATTGGACATGTAGCCTAAGTCGTAATGTGATATCGTTTTTCAGGTGATTCCACCGTTCTCTTGGGGACAGCAAGCTTCGCAAGAGCACGAACAGGAGGGATTCCAGCTGATAAAAAAACAGATTGAGAAACACAGAATCTCCCGCGATCCCAAGGAGCCGAGGGATCTCATTGATTGCTTTCTACAGGAAATGGATGTCAGGAGCGAGCAGTCGCAGAAGTTTTCGGAACAACTAGGTATATGTGTTCAGTATCACATCTATATACGCGTCGCAATGTTGCTTAGTACGGAGAAGAATTGACATCACAATGCAGGATCACAATTATAACTATTCTGCGATATTTTTACTTAATTATAACTACAAGCGCAAAGATAAAATACCTATCTACATAAATAAATTCTTACAGGAGTATTGGACTGTAGGGCGGTAGGCACATTATTATATTACTCGAATTCAAATATAGAAATAATTTTGTCAGGATTTCGCGACGATCAACTGAATGGTCTCATAAGAGATTTGTTCCTGGCCGGGTCGGAGACTTCGTCCTCAGCCTTGTGTTGGGCGATTTTGTTTTTATGTAAGCACCCCAAATACCAATCGAAATTACACGAGGAAATCGACGAAGAGTTGCATCAAAGACCGCCAAAGTACAGCGACGATTTAAATTTTGCGAAAGCTTGTATTCAGGCAAGTACTTGATGCATTCAATTTATTATGACAATCAATTTGATAAGAATGAAACGTGAAATCTTTATTGTGATTGTTTCAGGAGACACTTCGTATGCGGCCGGTAGGTCCAATTGGAATACCGCACGTAGCGAACAAAGACGCCACGATAATGGGTTACGATATCAAGAAAGGCTCTTGTGTGGCTCCAAACTTATTTCGTATCTTAAACGACGAGAACTTGTGGCCACAACCAGAAAAATTTGATCCCACTCGGCATCTCGACCAAAACGGAAATTTTGTGAAGCACCCGAGCTACATCCCTTTTTCGATTGGCCCCAGACAATGTCTTGGTATGCAACTAGCCAATATGGAAATTTACCTTTTTTTGGTTTCGATGATTCAGAGATTTTCGTTTGAGTTGGAATCGGGGGAGGATATTGACATGCGCGGACAAAATATATTTACTCTGCGGCCATATCCGTTCAGAGTAAGGATTCGCCGAAGATAATTACTCACTTTATTTGCTATGCTGAAAATACATCTTTGCGAGATTTTATTGCTGTCAGTATAAGTTTATATAAAATCATATTATATGAATTACAATTTTATGTATAATATTATTTCATGGTAATGGCCTAAATATACTATCACATTTTCCTTTCGAGTATTACTGCAATCTGTTATTTGTTATAATTAGAACTACAATTTCATGGGAGGTGATACCAAACGAGACGTAACTTCAGATTGTATGAATGACCGTATCGCGGCGTGCTATATCACGCTGCCAATACGCGCTTTTGACTCCGAACTTAGCACACCGCATTTGTATGCAGTACGCGTAATTTTCTAGATCTTTTAACCCGACGATTTGCCTACTCTAATGCACTGAATAAGGTACGTAAATACAAAATTTAGGACGACAGTCCCGCACAAAAAATTCAACTTCCGGACGACGCTTGACGGCGCCTCGGAATTTGCAGAGTATGACCTGTCATTCATTTTCGCAGAAAACTAGCTTCTTTTTCATTTCAGTTTTGCTTCGTTAATTTCGCGATGATCGTCTTGATTACATCGCGTAGCCTTGGGTTCTTTCATTTTGTTGTTCTGACTCATTAGTCATTATTTGTTTGTTTGTCTTGAGGTTTTCATGATGTTTGTCGACTACTATAGTCATTTACACCAGGCCGATGTTCTTCGTTTTTATCCCGTGGCTGCCAGCTTCGAGCGCGGCCCACTTCTAAGCTTTTTGTAATACACCGCTTACGCAGATGACGTGGCGAGGAATATCCTACAGTTATTCATTACTTATATTACTTACTTACTTACTTACTTACGTACTTGCTTGATTTTTCATTGTACATTTTACATTTCACGGCATGGCTACCTATTACTGACATCTGGTCACCTAGATCCGTGAAACGTTTGTATAGTCACGAATCTGTTAATTTTAAATACCTCGTTGCCCATTAGCGCTACTTGGGGAACTCGTTTATTAAGGTTATGGTCGAAGTACCGGGTCTACGACTTCACTTTTGCTCCCCCGGGTCGTGTGTAATGTGTGAGTTTAAGGAATTTACGCGTCCACGCTATATTCCTCGTTCTGGCCATGTTATCTCGCTAAGTCGTTTTTAGACATGGGAATTGCTGGTGCATGACTCAGCGATTCTACCGGCCATGGAATCTATGGGATGTAGACCTGCGATTTTAACTCATGCTATTAACTTCCATCATTGCATAACGAAGTTGAGGTGAAGTTCGGTCGACTCGCGTCTCGCCCGTACGCTTTTTTTTATCGAAATGATCCACGACCGGACACTATATAGCAGTGGTTCCCAAACGGTGGGGAATTCCCCACTGGTGGGGAATTCAATGGTTTCTGGTGGGGAATAGACGCATTTGTTCCAAATTATATACAGGACAGTCTACATATTCACAGAGACACATGCGCAATTACCGTTACCAGTTAACTGCTCTGGGATGTATTTATGGGAAATTATATTGCGTGTTGTTCACAAAACCTCATTTTCAACTCTGGATAGCCAATGATGGCGTCACAAACGCATCCAGCGCGACTAGTTTGACGTGAAATACCGCTTTCGCGAAATTTTGAGCGTTACTGGTATAGGTTTACAATACGTTTTATGTTGCAGTTATAGGCGATTGTCTTGCGTACTGGTGTGGTTGTGTGTCTTGTGTAGACAATCCAGCAAATAGTTGCTCTGTGATGACAAAAGTGCTGGATAGTGGGGAACAGGATGGTAACTGCCGCACCCCAAACCCCCCTATTTGGGGGGGGCGAGCTCGAAGAGGCTTAAAATTATTTCGTGAATTAACATAAATTAGGTACTTTTTTGGAAATTTATGCCACTTTTTGAAAAATTTTTCGCGCTTCGTGCGCGATTTATTATTGCCGAATATCTGAATATTGGGTATACCCGTCCCCCACGAAAATACCAATTTGAAATCGTATATGCCTTTTAGTTTTGGCGATTTCCATATCTTTTGACATAGCAGATATAGGAGGTCACGAAATAGCATGATGAAACGAAGTCAATATACCAACGTGTCCGCCCGAAGATGTTTAATTCTTATTCAGAGGTCCTACCATTTCCAACACACCTCACTCAGCTCTACCGATGAATCTGATTACCTGAGCAGAGAGGGGATAAAAAAATCATAACAAAATATATGCAATTCCCGATCATATTGACCGATTCAAACACAAATTATATAAATGTTTCGCGCTTTGTGCGTTTAGTCGAGATAAAGTGACGCATTAAACAATAGACCAAATGTAGCTGACAAGTAGCTGGAAAAAAAGCGTACAGGATAAGCGGGGCTGAGGGGGTTCTGGGGGGCTTCTCCCCCCAGAAGTTGAGTTTATCACCCTGTGGGGGCCCAAGACCAACGTGTTTTTTGGCGGGGCTGACAAAGTGCTGTTACTGTCCTGGTGGGGAATGAAGGCTCGGAATAAATCTGAAGTGGGGAATGAAGACAAAAAGGTTGGGAACCACTGCTATATAGTGTATATAATATTTAATACGGTTTTTGGATAAAGTATTATCCAGTGTTGGAGAAATTTGATCTAACACTGTGTACGATGTATCTACCGGTCGATACGTCATTTTTATGTAAGGCATAGCCATATGTAAGTCTTCGAAGCAAATTATTGAAGTAGCGGGCGCACGTTTTTACACTTGCGATATGTTAAGTGGCGTGCAGTGATGTTTGATTATTATTGTTATCCCTTTCTTTCGATCCGTTAGTAGACCAAATTCTTGATTAAATCACGTTAACATTGCTAATCCCGTTGATTTTTATATCGACACTAGATTTGACTTGCTACCACATTACACGTGTTTCGATGTACTTAGCTGACCAGTTTGATTTCTGCCTTTCTTTTTCATTATTTTTACGAGTGGTCGCCTACGTCACATAGATGACGTCACCACCACCACTTGAGTTGATTGCCGCGGATGGAATTACTTGTTTCCTACCTAAAGGAAGGAGCCATTCATCTTCTGTTTCGCTGCCTGCCACACGTTGCTTAATTGTTGCCTTATTATTGTTTGAATGCACTTGTTATTATTATGTTCTTATTGTTACTCGTGTTTACGGCGCGAGCATGTATTTGTTTTCGTGATACTGCTGCCCGACTTATCTTCCAGAAATCGTATTCACGCCGCCGTGACCGCACCAAATTGCCAAACACCAAATGCTCACGAAAGACATTATACTCGCTACCTGCCCGCGATACCCAAAAGACGCGCTGACTCGTTTATCTCAAGAGCCATCTGGCTGAATGAATCGCATTCACGATTACAACGTCCGGTTCTAAGGTTGCTGATTCAACCGGAATCTTACCACACCATTTCCGCTTCGCGCCTCGCGCATCGAAAATCTACAAACCTGGTTGGTCTTTAATGCCATATCGCGATTATATATGGCCATTACATTGGTAGGGTTATCAATACATGAAATGAGCATAGACTTCTGTAAATATTTCGGCAATTTGGCGGTTTTTTTCACACGGCTTTGTTAAATAACTACGTTCTTTCGCTTAACATGACGGACTGACTTTCCCGTTCGCACCATTAGCGGCACATGTGTTCGTCACATCCCCTAATGGATGCCGGATGGCTGGACATTGATTTATCCCTCAGAGGACCAATTTTAATGTGTTTTCATTATTCCCCTTTTTATGCTTGCATGTATTTTGCTTGGCGACCATAACTACTAGGGTGGAGTGAAAATGACTTTTTTTTTCAAATCGAAAAAAGGGCTTCCTCAATCCTGACAAATGACCTAAAACTTCAGTAAAAAGTGACTTCAGTGGATTACCCCCATTTTCCAGCCGACAACCCCCCAATTTCTGTGCGTGGGGGGTAAAATGGCCCATCTCGGCAACCGCTGGTCGTAGAGTCATGATATATAGCTCAAAATCTGCGGAAACATCATGCTTCTATCTGTCTTAAGAAGAAAGTTTTCTCTATTGTGAACACAAAATGAGTTATAGCCAAAAAAAACAATATATACGCACATTTTTGTTGAAATTCAGCATTTATTTTGACGAATTCTGATCTGTCATCAGTTTTTTTGAAAAGGAAAGTAATACACTGACAATACCGAATATTGGGCCCATAATACAAATATATTCACAACACAGTTTTTTTAAAATCGGTTCCAAACATCATAACGAAACATTCACGTTTAACGACTTATTGAAAATGCATTTTTGTGTCAAATTTTTTCATCAGTTTACGAGACTTAATTTTTTGGCGAATGAGGCCATCTCGTCTTTCAAATCCGGAGACTTGTGCTGATGCTTCTGTTACGAGCTTTACATGTCGTTCCACTGTTTGATTGTGGCATGGATGAAGCAAAATCAGGGGCTTCTCGGGGCATTCTTCCAACTCTGCATCAGTTAAGTGCTCAATCGCTGGAGGAAGTTGTTGATAAGGTTCAATATTAACCAACTCGTGGTATGCCTTTGCTTCCAAGTTCAACTTTGGGACATAGAATAAACGAATAGGACCGCAGTTCAATTGGTTGGAACTGCTATGACTTTCAATGTCCATAAGTGAATTTTGTTCAGCGGCATGTTTTCGAATCGCAAGCACCTTGGTCACACCCTTATTTCGTATGTCTGCATTATCATCTGCCAGCATTGCAATCATAATATTTTCGGGGTGTGCAAAATAACCGTTTCTTATCACGACATTCAAAGCAATTTTCCGAACGTTTTGGTCAGAGAAATTCAAAACCCGTTGAATCAAGTTGAAGAAGTTTCTGGATCCATGTGTTATATGTTTGTTTAGCTTGATATCAAACCAAGTCGGAAAATATACTTCAAGGCAAAAACGAGCCAGAATCTGCAGGTTCAAAGGCGGTTCATCAACTGTCACATAATACCGTAAAACTCTGCATCCCAAAGTTAGCCATCTTGAATGCACAACTGGTCCAATCTCCAAATAAGCGAGATCATCATCAACGTTTCCTTAAATAATTGCCCAGCACATTTTATAAGCATATAACTGGTCCGTACTTGAGTCATTCACAACTTCGGATGGGAGCTTTGGAAAGGCCAAAAGTGGTGGCGAGAGCTTTTTGAATTGAGTAACTGACCAACAAGATACACTTCCATGTAGTTTTTTTTTCAATTGGACCGGCAAATGTATCTGGGCCACTTGTAACACCGTCGAGACCTGCAAACACGTGCCGCAAAGGCAATTCATTAGCATGAAGCAGACATACTATCCATTGAAGTGGCTTATTCAGCAACTCTTCCAGGCTTTTAATGCATCCATTATGTTTTCCTGTCATTGATGCAGTGCCATCAGTACCGACAACTGCCAGTTTATCTTGCAATTCTGTATCTTTTTATGCATTGAATAGATGTTGAGCTATGGTTATGCCCTTTCAGGAGGAAGGTGGGTGAGGTAATAACTCCCTGGCTCGCCAACTACAGTATAGCCTAGTGTTCTTCCAATTGAAGAGATCTGTAGTACTTCTCGTTTGTACCGTGCATAACCATTTGTGTGGCATCTTTACGACCATCAAAGTATATACCATCCACCATACTGAAGTTTTGTTGCTCTTCTTGCCGTAGTGCCTCTCTGCATCTGTCACGTTCTCTTCGTAACTTGCTTCGGTAAATCACCAATTTTTTATCATGATCGGTAACCAATCCAACATCTATCAAAACGCTGTTAGCAACTGCAGCTGCAGCTCGGTCCGATATTTGAAATCTTTCACACATTCTGGCAAGATTCGGCCATTTTTTTCGATTCTGGGTTCGGAATTCAGTTGATTTGGATGAAGAGCTGGAAATATTTGAAAGGTGACTGTGAATTGTGGAAGGATCTGTGCTTGTTGATTCAAACTCTGAGGCATGCCCAGCATACAGTTCGACCTCCATTTCACTTTGGGCTGCGGATGCGGAAGTTCTGGCGTTCAGTTGTGATGTTAACCGGCGTGCAAACATTTGGTCAGATGAATCCAAAGGCACGATACTATCCATACATCTTTCAGCACGTGGCCCCTTTTGATCATTGTAAAATTTCCAATCCTCCTCAGTCATTCGCAACTTATGCTGTTTTTCCAACTCTTTTCGTTGATCCTCATCTGTACAGAAGATGTCATACAATTCATCTACATTGGATAAAAAAATTGCTTGCTTTTCCAAGTACGATTTAGTACGTTTGCTTTTTGGCCACCGGTCGAGTTTACTAAAATCTATGACCAGCGATTGAATCCTTTGGGTTATGGTACGTTGGTGCAAAGGATAAACATTGCAAAACACCCATATGTCATAGATTTCTTTCGCAACTTTTGACGCAGCTTTTTTAGTGCGAAAGTTCTTAAAGTGGAGCATTCTCTCCATCACTTGCCGTTTTGTGGGCGGTAAACCAGGTGGAAACTTTTCACAACCAGTAAACTTTTTGCCACCATGCAAAATCTTGATATGTTCTCCACTTCGTCTAGTTCTCACCATAATTGTGATCATAAATCCAATAAATCCTACGATAGGCTACTTTGTAAAGTATCTAGGTGTAGCGTAACAATCTGTAAAAACAAAACATGGCTTATTAAGAGTAAATAACCGCACCGTACAACGTCAAAATTTGGAAAAAAGGGCGGTTTTACTGTTTTTGGCTATAAATCGCTTTGTGTTCACAATAGAGAAAACTTTCTACTTAAGACAGATAGAAACATGATGTTTCCGCAGATTTTGAGCTATATATCATGACTCTACGACCAGCGGTTGCCGAGATGGGCCATTTTACCCCCCCCCCCTTCCCCCCCACGCACAGAAATTGGGGGGTTGCCGGCTGGAAAATGGGGGTAATCACCTGAAGTCACTTTTTCCTGAAGTTTTAGGTCATTTGTCAGGATTGAGGAAGTCCTATTTTCGATTTGAAAAAAAGTCATTTTCACTCCACCCTAATAACTACCGCTCTTTGTCGGCAACCCCGCGTCATTAATTGGATTTGGTTTCGGTTTTTTTATTATTTATGACTAGACTCAGACACGGCTTCGTTCACGCCGATTTCTCAAGCCACCGATTTTACTGTTAACGAATTCTCACAACTCTTGCATAAAATTCGCATAATATGACTTCATCATGTCTCAGTCCCCTTGCGTCACTCCGAAAATAATTCCCCCCTAATTGTCGATTAACGAGTTGAGTGATTCGGCTTTTGTAAACCCAGACTCGCAGATACGGGATTTCCGATGACTCCTTAAAACCGCCTTTCAAGTATGCCACGCCGCACACATTCACTTTCTGCACGCATGGCGCGGTGGTTATGACGCTTCTCGCCCTTTACTTTATTGTTCTTTGTTTCTTATAATAAAACAAAAAAAAACTTTTCGCCTTTTCCAACCCATGCCGCTATCTAATGGTTTCTTGGACACGGGATTCGACCTCACATGATGACCACGTGCCACCACGTGACCACTACCTTCAATCCGCACACTGTACCGTTACTGTATTGTATATAGTTATAGCATTTCATATTCGTGCCTCTGTTCTATTCAGTTACCTGTATGATTGGAATATCGTTATCACTCCGTCTTTGTTGGGACAGTGCAGGAGCTCGTGCTCCTTCTCTCCTATCGGTTATTGAACAATACTACATCACGTGACTTATCGCATAGTTATAACCCAGTGCTTATCGAAGATTGACTCAGTGAGACTCATGTACGCTAACCCAGTCCTCTTCAACCGGGGTTTTCGTACACCCCAGGGTGTATCATAATTTTTGAAGTGTGTACCACTCGGATTGGGTGTACAGGGGTGTACCAGATCCACATTATGATGAACCGATGATGCGATGACTATAGCTATATCACAATAGATATGCCAGTTTACCCTTCAAAACAGATTGACTGGATGTGTAATATCGTACACTGTGATGTCATTAGCAAATTATTCTCACCAGTTAGCCTTTCGTAATGGACTTATTACTTCCTTTTGGAGGGTTCCATACTATTACCGAGAAATACATTACCGATAATGCTATATTACCGAGAATAGACATTACCGAGAACGGACACTACCGAGAATTGGCATTACCGAGAACGGACATTACCGAGAAATGACATTACCGAGAATGGCCAATACCAAGAATCTAGCTTATGTAACGGACGTTGTCGAGAAATTTATACCTGACAATCGATACCGAATGTGGCAACGCCGCCACGCACACACTCGACCTATTCATATGCATAACATGCCTGTATTGCATGTATTGCATTCTCGGTAATGTCCATTCTCCGTATGGACCGGACACCCTTTTCAGGTAGAGCAGGGTGGAGTTAGCATGTGTTCAGCTTGCGATATCTGTCTGATGATACTCGAGGAAACCACCGCTACAGCTCGGACATTTTGAATTGGTGCTTCCTACGGCAAGCTTATGAATAGCGCAGAATACATGCTTGTGCAACCAGGGGGTCGAGTTTGCGAACCACTGGGTTAGATGGTGGTCCAGTAACCTCGAGCCCTGATTCGTATTTAGCATTTACTATACGTTGCAGCCTTGCTCATATGTTCATCCTTATTTCGGCTAGGCCAGGGGTGCTCAACCTGCGGACGTACGGCCTCATTCAGCCGCAAACCCATAATTTTGCGACCTTCTACACATATTTAAATTACCGTGTGTTGGCGGCCGTCATTATGCAACCAATTGTTGCTGGTTCTAGTCTCGGCTCTGTCGTGTTTCTATGTGTCGGAGGATTATTTAGGCTCCTCGTTGCCGTCGTAGCGTCTAGAAAAGCCTAGCTAGAAGAAGAGTGAGCCGAGCTCCAAAGTCAGCAGCAGAGTCTTGAAAGTGGACGCACGTTAGCGAGAGAGAATGAAGAGTTGGAGTGCACGTGCAAGCGAAAGACGTCCTCATTACCCAAAGCAAAGACATTAAACCTTAAGAAATGCACTGTCGTGGCGCACAAATTCTAAACATGCGATTATCGCCACTGTCACTAATGTGTAATAGAAATACTAATAATAACGATACAAATAATCCTGGTGGGAGGCCAAGAAATAACAACATGCAACTAAGTGAATAATAAAAACCGGAAGATGCATCATTAATATTGTGCCCAATATATTCGAAGACACCCTCCATCAGCTCTACGGGTTAATCTGATCACGGGAGCTGAGAGTGAATTAACTTTTGACAATAATATGTGAAACTATAAACATTTTCGATGAAATCCATTCAAGGGGCCAAATTTTCGCGCCCCGCGCGACTGCACACAAAACTCTAGTGTCTTTTCTTGACATTTATACTGTAAGCCTGCTGGGATGTTTTGCTTCTACAATAAGAAAATTTACGCAAGGCATATCTCAAGAAATAAATGAAGGCACAGAACACCATAAGGGCTCTCAGTGTTAAGTTCCCAGTATCAAATCTCATATGAGTATTTGTCGTCCATGGGCCATGGCGACTCCCCGCTGGACTCCGGACGTATTGTATATGTAATCAAAATGCGGCTTTCTGCGTTATCGGTGTATTATATGGTCAGGGGTGTACGAGTTTTGAGAAAATGTTGAAAGGGTGTACCACGACGAAAAAGGTTGAAGAGCACTGCGCTAGCCTACTGCTTATACCCGAATTGATATAATCGTCCGTACAATATATCTGGAAAAGGCAATTGTTTGTGTCTATTGAACTACAGTCAAGAACTACACAGGACGTTCGTGTCAGCTACTGCCAGTTAAGTATATACTGTAAGCTGCTATCCGTAGACCACGGAATTGCCGTATACAATCGCAGACTGACAGACCGATCTTCATCCCGCAATGCTTTCAAGCAAGTAGCAATATTTCTTCGCAAACTCTTGAAAGCTTCTGGTTCATGTGTACATTAGTAAAAGGTTCGATGCGAACGCGAACGTCACTTAGCACTTTGTTCAGTCCAACACTTCATCAACTTAAGTTGTTGATAAATGTATATAATTATTGGGGGCTGAACCGAACATTCATCCTTGTCTCGTCTATATATCTGTGTTATATACCAACAAACATGGATATAATCAGCGGTAGGCCTATGTGTGAGAGCGGATAGATGAGACGATAGCAAAGTGGGCAGATGTAATTAAAGTAGCACCTTGCGGTCCGTGATGGATTTTGGGGTTGGCTAGGTGGTCGGTCGCCCAGCCCCCCTGGTCGAAGCCCAGCCCCTCTTTGATTCAAGCGCTTTTTCGAGGCTTACCAATTTACCAATCAAGAAGATGATTCCGTACAGATGGGCCAATCATCAAATATCTGCATTTGTTAGAAAAGTCCCATATCCTGATAATAATCGAGTCTCTGCATGCGGTAGAGGTAATCAGTCTTGATGTATAGTCTATCCTTGCAACCATACAATAATAGATATATAGGGTTACCATACTTTTGTAACACAAATTCCGGGCGCTTTTTAGCGCCCACTAGCGGATTTTAAAATGAGGTATCAGCACATTGTCGATCAATATGACGTCACACTACCAAAGCTTTGCCTATCGACTAGAGGTGGTCACGATCCGGTTCAGGAGTACGTTGTTGTGTGTTGTAAGCTGTAACCAGGGCCTAAGACACATTTTTCCGTCCCCGCCCGTCAAAATAAACATTGATCTTGGGCCCGCCATAGGGTAATCCAGAGGTCTCAAACTCAAATGTGTTCGCGGGCCAAATTCTAGTTTTTGACGATGCCGCTGGCCGCGGCCCCGATTGGGGTATTCAATGTCTTTTCAGGTAAAACATATGTGATGGGATTATATTGTCCAATTGAAGTTGAGCCAACCTTGCAGACTGAAATTCCACACAAGTAGTGATATAGATCGCACAACCGGTGGCAGGGGCTCTTATGGGCGGGGTGGTGACTCGCCTGAAAACTCGTGGTGGCACATCGTACTTTTTGACCCCCCTCTCGGTCGCACATCGTAATGTGTTCTTATGGGTGCGCTCGCACGTCGTACTTTCAGGTATAGGCTGCGTTGGCATGTCGTATTGGAAACTCGTGTTGGCACATCGTACTTTTAGGTATAGGCTGCGTTGGCATGTCGTATTGGAAACTCGTGTTGGCACATCGTACTTTTAGGTATAGGCATCTGTCGCACGTCGTACTTTCGCATGTCGTATTTCGCGTATAGGCAGTGGTGGTGATTCGCCATGTGTTCTTATGGGTGCGTCGGCATATCGTACTTTCGGGTATATGCATCTCTCGCACGGTGTTGAATATGTATCAAGTAAATAGTCACGTGATTGGCTCTTAGTTAATGTGTATATCCCAAATTATTATATATGACCGATTCGAGTTAATCCTAACGTTTACGGCGAGTGCGACTTTAATATATCGTTATTCTTATGGATGCGGCGATGATTCGTACTTTCGTTTATAGACTGCGGGCGTCATGTCGTACTTTCACCAAAAAAGGGTGTGAAATAGTTTGCTAAATCTAGGAATCAATCGCATGGTAATGTTTTGGTATTTAGTTTACCACGGAGCCGGCGTAGACGGCGATTCGAATAGCAACAATAGCCGCGTTCACAAACTAACACTCCAAAAAGGTGTGAAATATTGGTAAAATCCCGCGATCGCTCACAAGATAATACCTAAGACATAACCATCGCTCGCGACTCGCTGTTACATACATGCCGATCGTTGACAATGTAATATTTTGGTGATTAGTTTACCACAGAACCCGCGTAGACGGCGATACCAACAATAGCCGCGTTCACAAACTAACACTTCAAAAAGGTGCGAAATAGGTTGCAAATCCCACGATCACTCACGAGATAACACCTAAGACATCGCCAGCCCTCACCAACTTGTTGTTACATACATTCCAATCGCCACAATGTAATATTTTGATAATCGGTATGTCACAGGAACCGGATTTCACTGGTAAAATTTAATAAGTAACGGATAACAGAGCCGTCACAGACGATGATTCGAATACCGACAAATTCTCACTTATTTCTGATCCCACCCTAATCCTTTGCGAAGTTGACGCTTATTCGAAAAGGTGTGAAATAATTGTAAAACCCTACGTCGCTGACGGGATAATGCATCAGACATAGCGATCTAGTTATAGCATGGATCGGAATCCATTCGCGGGATGTACTAGGTAAATTCAGATAATCCAAAACCGAATATTTTGACTTTGGCGTAGTGTGAATTGAAATAGGATTGACAAACATGGCTATCAACTTTCCCACAGTCCCATATTGATATTATACGCACATTGATTCGAAACAAGTAATGGAACATTGCAACTCTATTCGCGATCCGACTTTTCGTTTGTCAAAGCGACATTTTTAACATCTTACCATACTCAAAAGAATTATTTACAACATTAACAAGTGTTCAAAATCTAGTTTTCACTTACTTGATTATACCACTGCAACTCACAAATTTGAATTAATTCATTCTGGTTGTATTCATATGATCGATCTTTTTTATTCAATTGTAAAGGTCGTTACTATTCTGAAGACAAAGTAAGCTATTTACTAATCGACACATAAATGACTTGACATAAACATATTATATTTTGAGTATATGAGATTTGAATGTCTGAACAATAACTGAGAAATAATTTATCACATTAAAATACGTATATTACGGCATAAAAGATGTTTGAATGTCAGCAACTCTGTACGGTCATAGTTACTACCACTAATTTACCCGACCAACTCGTCATGATCATTCCTGAAATCAACACAAATATGACCACCGACTTGAGTTAACCACAAAACAGCATCAAGTTTTAAATCCACTTGTAGCTTACGGATTATTTGAATGCTGGTTATGTTTTGTTGTAATTGAGTTCACGGAAATAGTATTACGTCTCGACATCTGACCATCTTACCATATTCAAAGAATCAACCACGAAAACATTGTCAAGTAAATCCGGTAACCGACCAACTCAACAATATCAATATGAAAAACAGCCAAACATACACGAATCCATACAAGCACTAAAACCTAAAATCCATAACAAACCTGGTTGTATTCATATCCCTACATGTCTTTTTAATTCAACTTGAAAAGTCGTTACTATTCTGTAAGACAAAGAAATTACTATGCGGTATATTTTGTAAGATAAAAGTAATTACTTCTCGGTGCCGGCGACTTAAGATTAACATAATATGTTTGAGTATGCGAGATTTGAAAGTCTGCCCAACATGTTGAGAATTCATTTCTTACAATCGAACGCAGGTGTTATATTGAAAATTATCATGATGTAAACATAAGGTTTGACACATTGATTTGACATATGTAATAGTTGATCATGACTTGACTACTAAATTATTTGTGTTAATTAGACCCGGCGTTGTGGTAAAGATTATTGTGACAGCAACAAACTTTTCAGTACCATTGTTATTAACATATTGAGTTGTAAACTATGTGTGTCTAAAATGTTCTCGATTGGAAAATTATTCAGCCTTGGTACAAACCACACAGAGTATTGTGGATATCAGGAAATATTTTACAAATATCTGCATTAAACAAGACTAAAGATGAAACAACAATTTCCTTTGTTGAACAATAACCGGGGCAATACTTTATTGTCGGTGAGAATTGAAACACTTTCGCGCATTACCTGGTGTCAAGATATCACACTAGGTGAATTGACATACCACCATTTGATTAATGCTTAATCCGTTCGCGTCATTTCACACACACTTTGATCATTACAAAAAAACAAATTGGAATATGTTTGCTAGGCACCACCTATTCAACTATACTTGAGTAATACAGAAACCTCTCAACATTAATAAAATCGAAATGTGCGCTACACTGAAATCTACAAAATGTGTTTGTATTGCTGTTCGTAGTAGTGATATCGATTTGAACCTCCATCATCTAACCAAACTACTGAGAGTCGTTGTCAATTTACATGACGTTCACTGATTACATACTAGAACTATTTGTGCAACGCACACGATCAGAGAAATTGGACATTTTTCCATTGCCATTCGTCAAAGTAAATGTCGTCACCATAATCAGTCACTAAAAGACCATATACTTGTATGTGATTGAATCGCCGACAATTAACTCGGTAAATCAAACCCCTGAGAAATTTCACTCAGTCATTGGATAGGAAACAGCGTCGCTTAATCGGTGTGAGTCGTTTTTTCTAAATACTAATCATATCTGTCCAGCCAAGAACAATTTTCACTCACTTGGGTAACGAAACCAGTGTCCAATATCAATACAAGATATTTTCGTCACACAAAAATAATCAACTTCACTCGATATTCCCGTACTACGAAACTGTACAAAGGTTACATGTTTTTGTATGACATGGAATTAATACCGACCGAAGTAACCGTATTGGAAATAACTTTTAAACAAACACACTCTACGTGGTTAACATTCTCGTCGATTCTATTGTGATTAATGTATACTTCATGTGATCTGGATTCATTTCGATATGGCTAAACATTCAACCTCGACGGATACGAATTGTCACACACTCAAGTAATATCATACCAAATAGTTATTTACAAGACACAGAAAATTTGTTTTGGTCGTTTCGACTTCATTACTGGAGATACTCATCACTTCACTTAATACAATCTAGATTTAAACCCCATCGAACCTTTGGTGTCTATCGTTTTGCTGGATACGAATTATGTTAGTCTAAGAGTACACAATTTTCACTATCTTGGGTTATGAACTCAGTGTGTTAGCGATCATTCAATATTTTGTAGTATCAACTAGCTACTTCGTAGGATACGAATGATCATCCTCACAACTCTTACAAAAGTACGAAGGATATTTACATCACACAAAGTAATCGACTTTACTCGATATCCTCACACTACGAAACTGAATGGTTGGTTTGACTCTACAAACTGTTCTGATGTCACAAGAACTTTTTCATACGAATGGTTACGTATCTAAATATTCAAATAATCCAACACACGACTATAGTACTTACAGAAATATCATAGTTGTTGTAACAAAGTTGTATAAGTATAATGTTTATCGTAAGTCCTACATAGCCATGATATCCGTCCGAGTTTGACTTTTAGAAAACATTATACCGACATCGCGACATCTTTCAAAATTAAAACCACGGTGACTGCTTCAGAGACCTACCAATGATATTGCAGTAATACAGTTACTTCCACAAAAGAGTAGTATTCGACTTACTTACCACAAATCTAACGCACAAAACAATTTACTTTACTAACGAGAAGCGCCGAGCCTCACATCAAAACAACTAGAAAGTGGAACTATATTAAAAAACGTCGCTAACCTTTGTGCACCAGCTGTAAATCACACAAGCAACATGTTTCAAGATTCTGGTTATTGAAAAACGTTAAAGTGTTTCTACGCCAAGTCGTTATGTTGACGAAAGCGTATATTGTAATACCATGATCGATTTGCATTCGTTGGTCACAAACTGTCACTACTCTAAATAATTATTTTTCACTCAAAAACAAAAGCATACTTGTCGCCAATCGTTTTCATCAAGCACGAGTTCAAGAAGCTTACTTACTACGACATGAATTGTTATTTTTATGTTGTGTAAATAGGTAATAATTTATTTTAGTAACACTACATAAACATCATCGAGTTGTGCGAATAGATTTACATGTGGTTTTAATCGAAGTACACAGCACGGTCTAATGTAGATTCATCTCTATTGTACAGCAACTCGGTAATCGAAATGCATTAACATTTAAACAACGATCTTGGTTCGTCACGCGAAAAATATCTTTACTGTCGCAACACTCTGATGCTCTGCACAAGATGTGTAAATCCTTTTCACACTCATAATAATACACTAACGGGATACTGACGTCAAGCAACAACGTTTAACAACATCACTGACACTGAACATACGATACCTACCCAAGTAAAAATATCATTTTCACCAGGAGGTCAGCCGTTACTTGTGTACAATTACCATTTTCCCGTGGGAGTTTAGCGTTACCCGAGTAACAAAACCATTTTCACTTGGAAATATATGTTTTCCCTCAACAACAAACGTTTTTCACTTGGAAATCTATTTTTTCCCTGGGTAACAAACCCCTTTTCACTTGGAAATATATTTTTGCCCTGGATAACAAACCTTTTTCACTTGGAAATATATTTTTTCTCTTGGTAACAAACCTTTTTCACTTGGAAATATATTTTTTCTCTGGGTAACAAACCTTTTTCACTGAGCAACAAACCCTTTTCTCCCCAGGCAACAAACCCTTTTCGTTTGGAAAACTATCATTTACCTGAGTACCAATACCATTTTCGTTTTGAAAACTGACAACTACACCGGTCAATTTGATAATTTTTGTATATTGTTACAACAGACAGTGACAAAATATACACCAACCACGACTCCGATACATTTGTGTAATCGCATATTCACTTGTTCTGGTGCATCCCATCAAAACCCTCAGTTACCCACATGTAATGCGCTGTACATCGATGTGAATGCTTTGGAAAATTGGGCAATAGGCTTCGATAGTTCTGTGATGTCCGGGTTCGTGCTTTGGATTTTCCAGAGTCAAAATGTCTGAATAAAACACCTCCTTGACGATGGTTGGTATGTGGATAACGGTGTTCGGAAAACGGTTGGATTTATGTCACCCATCGCGATAACAACTCCAGGTCGAGTTTTCCTCCCGCATGTTTACTATATTGTGTCTTTATTGGTAAATGTATGTCTCGACATTCAGTTTGAAATCGGAAACCCTGATAAAGTATGTAACCGGATCCGGATATCAACTGTGAATCGATAAACCAATGGACAATATTCAAAGTAAACATGTTACACCCTGTGTTTCCACGAAAAAATACCATCCGGACATACGTCGCGCTTGTTTGCCCACACCAGTATACGCGTAAATGGAGGTGTGTGACATTGCATGCAATGTGTTGGTATACAAACATCGATCCACAGACATTATCATAGCAGGTAGTTTTGATGTAGATCGAATGTCACCCGATAACAATGTCATACCAATAAGCCACATTGCAATGACTCTGAGTCAATCTGAAGCATGACATACAGACACACAAACATAGAAACCGTAACATGGGTATTCGCACGACGGTGAAAGTGAGCTGTACAGTAAATACCAATGGGGCGTTCACAGTCGAATATGCGAACCATGCACAATCATATACCCAGATTTTTGTTGGATATGTACGAAACCGATAAATCGATACATTTCTTTTCCTTCAATGTCAATAATACAATCACCATTCAAATACATCGCTCGAATGTGAGGTTCGTCTGGTGTAAAATCCATGTCAAATAACACCAAAGTGTGCCTTCCGTGTTTTATCATTTCCACCGACGCTTCTTGTCTGTGCCGTAACACTATGGTGCTGGGACTTGAAAAACGACAGATTGTGAAACGGATTGACATGACCAACTGAATCGATGTCAATAACCTTGTGACGATGCCGTTTCAAAATGCTCCCGATATGACGAGACCAACCCGATCTCTTGTAGCGATGACCGTTTCGAAATGTCACCGGACGAGCCGGACCCTTACGATGATGTGCTTTATGATTGCGTGTGAAATCACAAGAGGTAGTGTTCTATTGTGGTGTACGATTGCAGTCTTCATTCCGCAGAAACACACCTTATTGGATCACAGTATCAGTCCGAGATTTTCAGAATCACTGTTCGCGATAATCATCTGGAGTCGTTATGTGGGAGTAGCGACATCCATGCATCGTGACTGATCGCAATCATTTCGAGCACCGTACTTCGATAGTTCACCTGGATCAAACGCTACAGCAGAAAACTTCGGTGTCGACAACACGACGGATATCGACCGATGTATCCAATTGGTCTGGGTGATCTGTCCGGAGATAGGGTCATGACTATCTTGTATTGTTACAACACGATAACACCATCGAGTAAATCAGTGAACGGTGTCGAAATATCGATGTAATAGCGCGGACTCAGAGTCATTGCAATGTGGCTTATTGGTATGACATTGTTATCGGGTGACATTCGATCTACATCAAAACTACCTGCTATGATAATGTCTGTGGATCGATGTTTGTATACCAACACATTGCATGCAATGTCACACACCTCCATTTACGCGTATACTGGTGTGGGCAAACAAGCGCGACGTATGTCCGGATGGTATTTTTTCGTGGAAACACAGGGTGTAACATGTTTACTTTGAATATTGTCCATTGGTTTATCGATTCACAGTTGATATCCGGATCCGGTTACATACTTTATCAGGGTTTCCGATTTCAAACTGAATGTCGAGACATACATTTACCAATAAAGACACAATATAGTAAACATGCGGGAGGAAAACTCGACCTGGAGTTGTTATCGCGATGGGTGACATAAATCCAACCGTTTTCCGAACACCGTTATCCACATACCAACCATCGTCAAGGAGGTGTTTTATTCAGACATTTTGACTCTGGAAAATCCAAAGCACGAACCCGGACATCACAGAACTATCGAAGCCTATTGCCCAATTTTCCAAAGCATTCACATCGATGTACAGCGCATTACATGTGGGTAACTGAGGGTTTTGATGGGATGCACCAGAACAAGTGAATATGCGATTACACAAATGTATCGGAGTCGTGGTTGGTGTATATTTTGTCACTGTCTGTTGTAACAATATACAAAAATTATCAAATTGACCGGTGTAGTTGTCAGTTTTCAAAACGAAAATGGTATTGGTACTCAGGTAAATGATAGTTTTCCAAACGAAAAGGGTTTGTTGCCTGGGGAGAAAAGGGTTTGTTGCTCAGTGAAAAAGGTTTGTTACCCAGAGAAAAAATATATTTCCAAGTGAAAAAGGTTTGTTACCAAGAGAAAAAATATATTTCCAAGTGAAAAAGGTTTGTTATCCAGGGCAAAAATATATTTTCAAGTGAAAAGGGGTTTGTTACCCAGGGAAAAAATAGATTTCCAAGTGAAAAACGTTTGTTGTTGAGGGAAAACATATATTTCCAAGTGAAAATGGTTTTGTTACTCGGGTAACGCTAAACTCCCACGGGAAAATGGTAATTGTACACAAGTAACGGCTGACCTCCTGGTGAAAATGATATTTTTACTTGGGTAGGTATCGTATGTTCAGTGTCAGTGATGTTGTTAAACGTTGTTGCTTGACGTCAGTATCCCGTCAGTGTATTATTATGAGTGTGAAAAGGATTTACACATCTTGTGCAGAGCATCAGAGTGTTGCGACAGTAAAGATATTTTTCGCGTGACGAACCAAGATCGTTGTTTAAATGTTAATGCATTTCGATTACCGAGTTGCTGTACAATAGAGATGAATCTACATTAGACCGTGCTGTGTACTTCGATTAAAACCACATGTAAATCTATTCGCACAACTCGATGATGTTTATGTAGTGTTACTAAAATAAATTATTACCTATTTACACAACATAAAAATAACAATTCATGTCGTAGTAAGTAAGCTTCTTGAACTCGTGCTTGATGAAAACGATTGGCGACAAGTATGCTTTTGTTTTTGAGTGAAAAATAATTATTTAGAGTAGTGACAGTTTGTGACCAACGAATGCAAATCGATCATGGTATTACAATATACGCTTTCGTCAACATAACGACTTGGCGTAGAAACACTTTAACGTTTTTCAATAACCAGAATCTTGAAACATGTTGCTTGTGTGATTTACAGCTGGTGCACAAAGGTTAGCGACGTTTTTTAATATAGTTCCACTTTCTAGTTGTTTTGATGTGAGGCTCGGCGCTTCTCGTTAGTAAAGTAAATTGTTTTGTGCGTTAGATTTGTGGTAAGTAAGTCGAATACTACTCTTTTGTGGAAGTAACTGTATTACTGCAATATCATTGGTAGGTCTCTGAAGCAGTCACCGTGGTTTTAATTTTGAAAGATGTCGCGATGTCGGTATAATGTTTTCTAAAAGTCAAACTCGGACGGATATCATGGCTATGTAGGACTTACGATAAACATTATACTTATACAACTTTGTTACAACAACTATGATATTTCTGTAAGTACTATAGTCGTGTGTTGGATTATTTGAATATTTAGATACGTAACCATTCGTATGAAAAAGTTCTTGTGACATCAGAACAGTTTGTAGAGTCAAACCAACCATTCAGTTTCGTAGTGTGAGGATATCGAGTAAAGTCGATTACTTTGTGTGATGTAAATATCCTTCGTACTTTTGTAAGAGTTGTGAGGATGATCATTCGTATCCTACGAAGTAGCTAGTTGATACTACAAAATATTGAATGATCGCTAACACACTGAGTTCATAACCCAAGATAGTGAAAATTGTGTACTCTTAGACTAACATAATTCGTATCCAGCAAAACGATAGACACCAAAGGTTCGATGGGGTTTAAATCTAGATTGTATTAAGTGAAGTGATGAGTATCTCCAGTAATGAAGTCGAAACGACCAAAACAAATTTTCTGTGTCTTGTAAATAACTATTTGGTATGATATTACTTGAGTGTGTGACAATTCGTATCCGTCGAGGTTGAATGTTTAGCCATATCGAAATGAATCCAGATCACATGAAGTATACATTAATCACAATAGAATCGACGAGAATGTTAACCACGTAGAGTGTGTTTGTTTAAAAGTTATTTCCAATACGGTTACTTCGGTCGGTATTAATTCCATGTCATACAAAAACATGTAACCTTTGTACAGTTTCGTAGTACGGGAATATCGAGTGAAGTTGATTATTTTTGTGTGACGAAAATATCTTGTATTGATATTGGACACTGGTTTCGTTACCCAAGTGAGTGAAAATTGTTCTTGGCTGGACAGATATGATTAGTATTTAGAAAAAACGACTCACACCGATTAAGCGACGCTGTTTCCTATCCAATGACTGAGTGAAATTTCTCAGGGGTTTGATTTACCGAGTTAATTGTCGGCGATTCAATCACATACAAGTATATGGTCTTTTAGTGACTGATTATGGTGACGACATTTACTTTGACGAATGGCAATGGAAAAATGTCCAATTTCTCTGATCGTGTGCGTTGCACAAATAGTTCTAGTATGTAATCAGTGAACGTCATGTAAATTGACAACGACTCTCAGTAGTTTGGTTAGATGATGGAGGTTCAAATCGATATCACTACTACGAACAGCAATACAAACACATTTTGTAGATTTCAGTGTAGCGCACATTTCGATTTTATTAATGTTGAGAGGTTTCTGTATTACTCAAGTATAGTTGAATAGGTGGTGCCTAGCAAACATATTCCAATTTGTTTTTTTGTAATGATCAAAGTGTGTGTGAAATGACGCGAACGGATTAAGCATTAATCAAATGGTGGTATGTCAATTCACCTAGTGTGATATCTTGACACCAGGTAATGCGCGAAAGTGTTTCAATTCTCACCGACAATAAAGTATTGCCCCGGTTATTGTTCAACAAAGGAAATTGTTGTTTCATCTTTAGTCTTGTTTAATGCAGATATTTGTAAAATATTTCCTGATATCCACAATACTCTGTGTGGTTTGTACCAAGGCTGAATAATTTTCCAATCGAGAACATTTTAGACACACATAGTTTACAACTCAATATGTTAATAACAATGGTACTGAAAAGTTTGTTGCTGTCACAATAATCTTTACCACAACGCCGGGTCTAATTAACACAAATAATTTAGTAGTCAAGTCATGATCAACTATTACATATGTCAAATCAATGTGTCAAACCTTATGTTTACATCATGATAATTTTCAATATAACACCTGCGTTCGATTGTAAGAAATGAATTCTCAACATGTTGGGCAGACTTTCAAATCTCGCATACTCAAACATATTATGTTAATCTTAAGTCGCCGGCACCGAGAAGTAATTACTTTTATCTTACAAAATATACCGCATAGTAATTTCTTTGTCTTACAGAATAGTAACGACTTTTCAAGTTGAATTAAAAAGACATGTAGGGATATGAATACAACCAGGTTTGTTATGGATTTTAGGTTTTAGTGCTTGTATGGATTCGTGTATGTTTGGCTGTTTTTCATATTGATACTGTTGAGTTGGTCGGTTACCGGATTTACTTGACAATGTTTTCGTGGTTGATTCTTTGAATATGGTAAGATGGTCAGATGTCGAGACGTAATACTATTTCCGTGAACTCAATTACAACAAAACATAACCAGCATTCAAATAATCCGTAAGCTACAAGTGGATTTAAAACTTGATGCTGTTTTGTGGTTAACTCAAGTCGGTGGTCATATTTGTGTTGATTTCAGGAATGATCATGACGAGTTGGTCGGGTAAATTAGTGGTAGTAACTATGACCGTACAGAGTTGCTGACATTCAAACATCTTTTATGCCGTAATATACGTATTTTATTGTGATAAATTATTTCTCAGTTATTGTTCAGACATTCAAATCTCATATACTCAAAATATAATATGTTTATGTCAAGTCATTTATGTGTCGATTAGTAAATAGCTTACTTTGTCTTCAGAATAGTAACGACCTTTACAATTGAATAAAAAAGATCGATCATATGAATACAACCAGAATGAATTAATTCAAATTTGTGAGTTGCAGTGGTATAATCAAGTAAGTGAAAACTAGATTTTGAACACTTGTTAATGTTGTAAATAATTCTTTTGAGTATGGTAAGATGTTAAAAATGTCGCTTTGACAAACGAAAAGTCGGATCGCGAATAGAGTTGCAATGTTCCATTACTTGTTTCGAATCAATGTGCGTATAATATCAATATGGGACTGTGGGAAAGTTGATAGCCATGTTTGTCAATCCTATTTCAATTCACACTACGCCAAAGTCAAAATATTCGGTTTTGGATTATCTGAATTTACCTAGTACATCCCGCGAATGGATTCCGATCCATGCTATAACTAGATCGCTATGTCTGATGCATTATCCCGTCAGCGACGTAGGGTTTTACAATTATTTCACACCTTTTCGAATAAGCGTCAACTTCGCAAAGGATTAGGGTGGGATCAGAAATAAGTGAGAATTTGTCGGTATTCGAATCATCGTCTGTGACGGCTCTGTTATCCGTTACTTATTAAATTTTACCAGTGAAATCCGGTTCCTGTGACATACCGATTATCAAAATATTACATTGTGGCGATTGGAATGTATGTAACAACAAGTTGGTGAGGGCTGGCGATGTCTTAGGTGTTATCTCGTGAGTGATCGTGGGATTTGCAACCTATTTCGCACCTTTTTGAAGTGTTAGTTTGTGAACGCGGCTATTGTTGGTATCGCCGTCTACGCGGGTTCTGTGGTAAACTAATCACCAAAATATTACATTGTCAACGATCGGCATGTATGTAACAGCGAGTCGCGAGCGATGGTTATGTCTTAGGTATTATCTTGTGAGCGATCGCGGGATTTTACCAATATTTCACACCTTTTTGGAGTGTTAGTTTGTGAACGCGGCTATTGTTGCTATTCGAATCGCCGTCTACGCCGGCTCCGTGATAAACTAAATACCAAAACATTACCATGCGATTGATTCCTAGATTTAGCAAACTATTTCACACCCTTTTTTGGTGAAAGTACGACATGACGCCCGCAGTCTATAAACGAAAGTACGAATCATCGCCGCATCCATAAGAATAACGATATATTAAAGTCGCACTCGCCGTAAACGTTAGGATTAACTCGAATCGGTCATATATAATAATTTGGGATATACACATTAACTAAGAGCCAATCACGTGACTATTTACTTGATACATATTCAACACCGTGCGAGAGATGCATATACCCGAAAGTACGATATGCCGACGCACCCATAAGAACACATGGCGAATCACCACCACTGCCTATACGCGAAATACGACATGCGAAAGTACGACGTGCGACAGATGCCTATACCTAAAAGTACGATGTGCCAACACGAGTTTCCAATACGACATGCCAACGCAGCCTATACCTAAAAGTACGATGTGCCAACACGAGTTTCCAATACGACATGCCAACGCAGCCTATACCTGAAAGTACGACGTGCGAGCGCACCCATAAGAACACATTACGATGTGCGACCGAGAGGGGGGTCAAATAGTACGATGTGCCACCACGAGTTTTCAGGCGAGTCACCACCCCGCCCATAAGAGCCCCTGCCACCGGTTGTGCGATCTATATAACTACTCACACACACCGTCACAAAATGTGATTTACTATTTTAGCAATTCAGGTCTGAAAAAAAAATCACATTTAGAAGTGTTTGAATGAAATTGTTGTTGTACATGATTGGAGCAATACGGAATGAAATGCAAAGAGGCGGCGATTCGGAATGAAATGCAAACGTACAAATACACAAATAAGAACACAATACACGATAAACAGAAGTAGGCTAATGATATAGTCATATCTATAGCTGTAGTCATTTTTGGCTACTCAATTGGCAGCGCTTTTGCTTGACAAGGGCCGCGATATTGGGTTTGAACTTGTCAGCAGAAATCAATCTCAGAACTGCTTGTAGATGTTCATCTGTGATGCGTGACCGTCGCAGAGTCTTGTTGATATTCATGGATGAAAAAAATTGCTCACATACATATGTGCTTCCAAACATTGCAATAATTCTTGCTGAAGCAGATACTAACTTCGGAAATCTGTCTCGTGAAATAAACATGTAGAATTCTGGGATCCCTACCTCAGCATACTTTTGCTTCAGCATAGTATCACATTGCAGTTCCACTAACTCCATCTGCAATTCTTCAGTCACGCTGTCAATTTCCACAGCAAATGGCGTTGAAAAAAGTCGAAATTGCGGTGCCAATGCTTCAAATTCAGCAAAGCGCACTTCAAATTGCTGATGTAAATCAGACAGCAAATCTGTATATTCTTTCATGCATTCGGCTTCAACTTTTCCCAATGACTTCAGAGTTGAGAAATCAGCCAAATTCCCCTCCCTCAACTGCTTCATCCATAAACGTAGTTTGACTTTGAACGATTTCATATGATCATACATCTGTGTAATAATTTGTTTTTTACCTTGAAGCTTCAAGTTCAATTCATTCAAATGATGTGTAATATCTGTTAGGAAAGCAAGATTGCATTGGAAAGTAGCATCAGTTAACGAAGGAACAGCCTTTTTTTTCATTTGCATGAACGAAGTGATTTCATTTCTGAGTGCAAAGAAACGCTTCAAAACATTTCCACGACTCAGCCATCTTACTTCAGTATGATAACGTAGTTCACCATACTCGGAGTCCATTTCTGCAAGAAAGGATTTAAACTGTCGGTGATTCAACCCCCGAGATCGTATAAAGTTGACTGTTTTAACTACAACATCCATCACTTCCTTCATTTTCAGACTTTTACTACAAAGGGCTTCTTGGTGTACGATACAGTGTATACTAGCGAAGTTATTCGTCTCGGATTCATGACTGTTTAGTTTGTTTTTCACAAGTCCAACTACACCCACATTGTCAGAACGCATTGCCGGTGCACCATCTGTGGCCAAACATACCAGCTTATCCCATGCCAAGCCGTATTTCTCGAAGCACTTTTCCAAAGCTTCAAATATATCACGCCCTGTTGTAGTACTCTTTAATGGCATTAATTCTAGAAACTCTTCCGTCAAATTCAGGATGTAGTCAACACCTCTGATAAACACAGCACACTGTGCGGTATCTGAGATGTCTGTGCTCTCATCTAGGGCAATCGAAAAAGCTTCAAAGTCCTTCACCGCCGCAACTAATTGATGCTCCACATTTGCTGCTAAATCGGTGACCCTGCTTGCCACTGTATTTGGGGATAAACTGATGCCTTCAAACAGCTTTCTTTTACTTGGACATAAAATGTCACTTGCCTCTAAAAGGCATTCTTTTATGAACAAACCCTCGGTAAAGGGACGTGAGGTCTTTGCTATCATTTCACTGAGAACAAAGCTTGCTTTTACAGAATCTTCGCTTGACTGAGTAAAATTGGCAAAGAAACTTATTTGTTTGTGAAATGATGATTTCAGTTGTTTAACTTTTTCGTCTCTTACTTTGCCCTGGTAAGCATCATATTTATCGCGGTGCATTGTTTCGAAGTCCCGACGCATGTTATACTCCTTCATTACTGCTATCTTTTGCTGGCAAATAAGACAATAACTAGTGTCTCTGAGTGCTGTGACAAAGTATAACTCCTCCCATTTATCTTGAAAAACTCTTCCTTCGTCTGTGATTTTTCTTTTTCTCGAAGCAGAAGACATGTGTAATAGCAATTATTTCTATACTAAACTAGCCTTCACCTGGACAATACATTTGAACATTATGGCAAATTCCACCTGACTGATGCAATTTCCTTCTGTAGCTTCCGCGCTTCAGCTATCTCGAGCCTCACATGAACGGGTATGTATCCATGGGTTCAGGAATTTGTATCTTCGCGATTGCGCAGGCAACACGAGAACACACCAGTCCTCAGGGCTATAATAAAATGATTAAATATATTCCTACGGTACAAGATAACGCAGGTACCATAATGAAAACAGACGACCTATCAAACCCGCACGATGCATATACACAGTAACATAACTCCACATCAACCACCAGCTACCTCTGATCCTTGATGCTATCCAACCTAGAGACACTTTCACACACAGCCATCTCCAGATCCCAGTCGGAACTGACTAAACATGCCATTCCCAGCCATACCACGTGCAACATAGATTAGAAACGGAAATACCGAACGTTATAGAACCCTAGGTTTCTACATTATGCTGTGATGACAACTTCACGGATGTGAATACTAAATAGGCAATATGACGAAATAACAGTTCATCCGCTCCGCATGGTAACGTTTGAAAGCGATGTGCTAGTGAAGTTTGATGAGTTATTTGCGGTTTATGGAGCAATTTTAGAGTGAATTTCAGCTTTTCAAATCAGAAAAAATGTGACATTTATTATTGCCAAATATTTGAATATTCCAACTGTCGACGCGGGCCGCACAAAAAGCTCTCGCGGGCCGCATGCGGCCCGCGGGCTGCGTGTTTGAGACCTGGTAATCGATACAACTTCTGGTGGCTGACTATGTGGATCTGGTTTTTATATGCATCTGGTCGTTACATGATTTGTATGAATTATATGCATAATATCGGTTCTTCCATATATCACTATATATTTTGATCCTCTCTCTGCCCACGCGATCAGAGTTAGCAGCAGTGCTGGTTGAGGATTATGACTTCGAAAATGCAAGGAGCGCAATTGTACATCCTTAAGTCATGTTCATGTCACACCGATAAGATTATATCAGCCTACTGCCTGTGCGCACTGCACCACTGAGCTATATGAACACCGCACATCCGATGGTTTCCATTTCCAACGTCCTATTTCCGAAGCTGATTTGATTACGTTCAACATCTTCGCGAACCCCGGAATAAAGGCAAACTACCCCCAGGTTTAGAACCACTATCTCTGAATGAAGTATCCAAACGGCCTAAACCGACTCTATGAATATACCGGTATCTTATAATTGCGATTACAATTAGACTTATTTCTGTAAATGAATGTTATATTTTTATTTATTTTTGACCGCAGTTTTTGCGAGGGTGGTAGTCCCCATATTAATACCAACGTATGGGATGCTAAATCAGCGCGAAGAAAAATTTCTTGTAGCATAAATCTGCACACAAATAATATTGTTTATGTTGATTTACGAAAAATTATGAGCTTAATTCAAAATTCCGGACATTTAGGCATATTTTAGAAATTCCTCCCGGACGCAGTTTTAACAGTGAAATTCCGGACATGTCCGGGAAATTCCGGACATATGGCAACCCTAAGATATGACCAAATCTTGAGTATGGCTTAAACCTTGAGGTGGTATGCTAGCTTATTACTACTGCCAACCGACAGCTTTCCAGATTAGTGTGGTCTATTTAGCCTGCAGCAGTTGTATCGCTATTCTATTATTTCACACGACATGCCATACAACTTCAACATGAAGGCATGAGCTATAGTTATAACCGGGTCACTTCTTTTTATAATTTGACAATGTATGATAAAAGAACTCTCATGAGCTGGAGGAATTCAACATTTAAGCATGCTCCAGAGCCGTGTTATAGTGGCCTATACACACCACGTAATTGTGTTCCATATGGTGCGCTAATATTAAGTTGGTAATAATTAGGGCGATATTTTTGACATGCCAAATTAAATCAAAATTATGACAAAATTGTAGCGTTAGGTCAAATATTTGTCAAAATTGTTTACAAAGTCAAAATATTTTTGCAACCTGCATTTCGTTTGTATCGTAGATGTTCGCACTGTCGGTGAACTTATCATTTGACATTTTACAGCTTGTAGCCTACTTTATATGCCTACCGTTGTAGACGGCCCATCGACTGCTCATTGTGAATCATAAGCGGTCAAGTGAAACAAATAGGTTGACTTCGTGTTATGCTCAACGTGCCGCAATACCCTACCGGAAGCAAGACTGCGTGGACATTGGTTTTTATATCAAGAAGCGCGTGACGAAAAATTGCGATGTAGAAAACATTGTCAGAATGAAGCGACACGGTGTGTCAGCAGCAGTGTACGCACAACTTCAGTGTTGCCAGCCAAGAAATGCTGCTGTTGAACGTTCTTTCTCTATTCCTGGCAAGCTACTTAAGGACAGACACTTTCTACCCGAGGTTGTAGGAAATCATCTTTCGTTGTTGTTGTACTACAACAACAAATTTAATTCATTCCTACCATAATGCGTGCTGTAGCTATACTGGAATTCTGCATAGGTCCAGATTTCGTAAAATAAAATTCTTCCATGTAAATATTTGTCAGTGTAAGGACCAACAGTTCCAACCAGTGATGAATATAAGTAGTAAAATTCTAAGATTATGTGGGAAAACACCTAATTTACATAGGCCTACATGGAGTCAAAATCAGGGTTGTAATGACACGAGTCATGACTCGACTCGAGTCCGACTCGAGTCACGATTTTCAGATGACTCGACTCGACTCGAGTCATTTTCTCAAAATACGGAAATGACTCGACTCGACTCGAGTCAATCTGTGTATTGACTCGACTTGGACTCGAGTCATTGTGCATGACTCGAAGCAAGTCATTGACTCGAGATTCAGACGGCCAAGACCGATATTTTATTGTCATGTCGAATCCAACACACTATTGGGATTTCGTTTGTTGGTACTGGTACTTGAAAATGCCACCAGAAACTGCCCAAAGTGAGGAAAATTGATATATTATAAATGCGAACCATTCAATATCGCCAAACGGTGTTAAAAAAGTGGGTTTAGGAAGACTTTAACTGGAAACTGAGCAGTCAACGCAATGACTTGGACTCGGGCTCGAGTCATAATACCATGACTCGGAGTCGATCCTCTGTTCGCTGACTTAGACTCGGACTTGACTCGGTGGGAATTGAAAATGACTCGACTTGACTCGAGTCAAAATTATAAAAGTGAGATTGACTTGCGACTCGGAGCCTTGTGATTTGGTTACAACCCTGGTCAAAATTTGGTCAAAATTAAGTTTTTAAAGGTAAAAAAATTTGTTTTTCTAGGTCAAAATCTTCCGTCTGTAAGAGCCTCCAGAAGTTGCGATTACATACTTATAGGGCCTCCACCAGGAAGTCTCACCCAGTGCATCCCTCCCCTCTAATCGTAGGGCAACCACTGCCTGCGGTCACGGGTCATCTACACATGATTCGACGTCACATCAGCATTCGAGACCTGAAAGTATTACACTTGACAGCAATGTATATTTTCAAATATGACCTTACTCCTGTTGTCGGTATAAGTGAAAGCCAATGCACCTTGATGAATAGTACCGACTGTATATATTATTATAATTCCTTTCAAAATAGTTTCTCGTCGTTCATGCTAGCTATAAAATCGCTCAAGCTTGAGCTCGTAGATATGTAAATACCGGTATGGTCGGTTATGTAACTAGCAATATTGACTTAGTCATGGTCAACAGTACAATACAATCAAGTCGCGAGGCCAGCAGATTAAACGTCCTCTTACCCTGTAGCATCATTATAAAGAGTTGTTATACCAAAGTCGCAGAAATTTCTTGGCGGTATAGCGAAGTCGAAAAAGGCATTATGAAGAATACGTTAATGTCCAGTCTATGCTGTTGTTTGTGGTTGTATTTGTATATTGCTGGAAGCTACTAAGTGAAAGAAAACACACCAGTCAACTGCCACCTGGTAAGGAATGACGCTACGTCGCGCGGTTTCAACAGGCTGCATATCCATAAATTTACCTACCGTGTCACGCAATTTCAGGTTCGAAAGGTTATCCATTCGTGGGCAATCTACTGTCTCTCAGCTTACATTCGGAAAGGGATATGAGCGAATGGAACAAGGCATATGGTCCGGTTTGCCGCTTGAAGTTTGCGACGATGGCATTCGTTATCTTGGGTAGCCAGAAAGCTGTTACGGAAGATTCGTCAAGAAAAGCGTTGTGCTCAGTGATCGTTTGCAAGATTCAATACCTGGACTCTCTGGTGACACAGGCATTATTTTTCTGAATTATGGAAACCTTCTCAAAGAGCAGCGACGATTCGGTTTATCGACTTTGAAGCTCTTCGGAATGGGCAAGAAAAGTCTCGAACCGAAAATTCTAGAGTTGTGCACAGACTTATGCGACGAACTACAAACGCATTGTGACGCGAAAGAGTTGGTCGACATCACCTTTCCAATTTACGAGAGAGCATCTGCTGTCATTTCGCAACTGGTGTTCAATAGGAACTTACCAAAAGAGAGTTCCTAGTTTCGACAATGGCTTTATCTCATTTCTACCGGGACCAAGTAGAGCGCAATCAATGCAATCACGGCATTTTATCCATGCTTGAAAGTATTCGAACACTAGCTCATATAGAACTAGCATGTGATCGTGGATGTATTATGATTAAGGCCATTCCGCCGTTCCGCTGGGGAGCGCAAGAGGCAAAAGAGCACGAACAGACGGGATACAGGTCGATTGACAAGCAGATTGAAGAACACAAGATGTCGCGCGACGCCAAGGAGCCGCGGGATCTCATCGACTGCTTTTTGCAGGAAATGGAGGTCAGGAGCGAGCAGTCGGAAATATTTTCAGAGCAGATAGGTACACCCATTGCGCATCCACAGTTAATACTAATTAAATTGTAATAGAATTTGCTGGAACCACTGTTGGCGGCGGTCAAAGTAGTCATAATTGGTAGAAGAAGAAGTATGATGTCATACATTTCTACTCAAGGAGAATTAGAAGTATTCAAGGCATAGTTTTGTCAAAAAAATGAAAACCTATAAGTAATAGTAGTAATAGTAGTAGTACGTGTAGTAGTAGTAGTAGTAGTAGTAGCAATAGTAGTAGTATTAGCCTAAAATCATACCCATGTGATTAAGTGGTACGACTAGGCAACATATCTCCTTGAGTAATTCGTTATTGACCACCTCTAATAGTCAGTCGGACGTAGGCACTTTACCCCTCCCGCGAAAATACGACTACCTGGACATTATAACGTCATCAGTTTCACTGCCTTACAATGAATAAGTGATATCACCTCATTATAAAATTATTTGTCCCATACCAAGTTCCCTCCTCAGTACGACTATCATTGTTTACTTGTGAATCGAGAGGTATTAGGGTTCATTGAGACTTCGCTGTCGTGGTGACTGACAAGAATGATTGCCGACTTCACCCATACCAGTTGCGCGATAGAGATATTGACACGGGGACAGTATGTAGTCATGGAAGACATGCGATAGTTCCTCACTTGCCACCATCACAACCATAAAATAATATTGACACCACTTGGACAACTGGATATTTCTAATTTGAATTATCGTCAAAGTTCTTGTATTTCTAAAAATGCTACAGGAGGAAAATTTCATAGTGCGAAGCGAGCCAAGCTTGGTGTACAGACATTTCCCACTCTCATGCTTATGACAATGTACTGAGATAGATTTCATATGAACTGAAGATCTTAATTTTTGTTGTATTTCTTTCTAAATGGAATATATTTCAATTTTCATTTTGCAAATTCATCTATTCTAATTCTAATCTAATTTGGAAAAAATCTGCAGCTAGAATTCTAATTTAATTCTAATTTTGAAAAAACTGAAAGGTTTCTAGTTCTCCAACTCTGCCGTCGTAAGGTGATCACGATTTGCCCAATGTTATTTATGAATCAAAAATTTCGAACCGTTGAACACTGCACAGTTACCGACAAGATAGCATAATGGTGAAGCGTCCGGCTTCTTGATCGGTAGGTCGTGGGTTCGATCCCAGACCTGGTCCAGACCAAAGACCCGGTAAGTAACACTGGTATTGATGACTTCCCCGCTTGGCGCTCATGCATTACTGTGATAGCAGGGATGGTGGTGCATGGCGAGGAAGCAATGGGCCCAGCCTCTTCTCTTTACGTCAGCGTATTGACCGTATGGATTTGTATATCGGTGTCGCAATCATGTGTAATAGTATCAATATAAGTCGAATTGTACTAACAGCAACTTTTAATACTCCATCGTAATAGCTTCAACCAAAATAATTAAATCAAAGCTTGTCGATGCACCGCACTGCCCACGCACATTAAAACACACACCCTTAAGAGATTGATGTAATTTGTCTCATCTTATTTTTATCTCAATTGCGACGACCAACTAAATGGTCTGGTAAGAGACTTGTTTCTGGCCGGGTCGGAGACTTCTTTCACTACTTTATGTTGGGAGATTCTGTTCTTATGCAAACACCCCGAATACCAATCGAAATTGCACGGGCAAATAGACGAGGTACTGCATCAGAAGACTCCAAAGTTCAGCGACAATTTAAATTTTGCGAGAGCCTGTGTTCAGGTAGGTATATTCGAGTTGAGGCGAATGAAGTGTAAGTATGCATCTTGTTTGCAATCGTTTCAGGAGACCCTTCGTATGCGACCCGTTGCTCCAATCGGAATACCGCATGTGGCGAGCAAATACGTCAGTAGTGGTATTGCCCGGTGGTGATTCGCAAAATATAATAAACAATTAAAGACTTCCGGAATCGAAAATGCCGCATTTTGGAGTCACAAACACTGCATTTTGACCTGCGTGATACGCTAAAAGCGGCCGATATCGTTTCGCAAAATATAATAAATGAGTAGAAACAGGAAATTCACTAAAGCGCGCTTCGTGCAAGCTGATTTTGAAAAATAGATGTTCGCAGCTGCATTTTGACATGTGTGACACACCAAAAGCGTCCGTTTCGCAAACAGGAAATTCAGAAACGCGGCCTGTTGTGCAAGAGGATTTGATTTCGAGCGCGCGCGACCTATATTTCGTGTGACAAATGACTCTGGCATCCTGCGCGCTCACATCCGGAATTGTTTCCCGTGCAGCTGGATGTTTTGTGCTGCAGTAAACTGAACTATCGTAATATCGAGTATTACGAATATACCAGAAACAATCGCTCAGCACCAAACTGACTCACTGTGTTAAGTATATCACAAACCACAGATGTATACATTTAATGTGTTTTTTAGTCACCCGCAATCAAACTCTTTACAAATGCACGAACAATTTTATCATTCTCATATTTTTTATCGCCAAAATAATTTAGATACTGTTCAGTTGAAAAACCTTGAGATCTTTTAATCAAATATGAAATACAATGATCTACGCACATCTCAGCACAAATCACAGATGTATACATTTAATGTGTTTATTAGTCATCCGCAATCAAACTCTTTACAAATGCACGAGCAATTTTATCATTCTCATATTTTTTATCGCCAAAATAATTTAGATACTGTTCAGTTGAAAAACCTTGAGATCTTTTAATCAAATATGAAATACAATGATCAGCGCACATATCAGATTTTTTACTTTGAAGCTGTTGCCTGGTAACGCTGAAGTCCTCTAAACCCTACAGCAAAATGGTGTGAAATAGTTTGCTAAATCTAGGAATTACTCGCATGGTAATATTTGGGTAATTTATTGGCGTAGACGGTGATTCGAAAACCAATTAAACCGCGCTCTTAACTCAACACTTCAAAAATTGTAAAATAGATTGCAAATCCCGCCATGCAAATCCCGCCATCGCTGACAAGATAATGTCTCGGAAATAACCATCTTTAGTGACTTGGTGTTACAGACATACCGATCGCTCACGCGGTGAAATTTTAGTAATCAGTTTGTCACAGAACTGGATTTCATTAGTAAGATTTAATAAGTAACGAATAACAGAACCGCCAGTGTGGGTTACTTGAATAGCAACAAATTGTCACTTATTTCCGTCCTAACTCTCATCCTTTGCGAGGTTACCGCATACTCAAATAGGTGTGAAATAATTGTAAAATCATACGATCACTCACAAGGGTAACGAATAACAGAACCACAACGGTGGCAACTTGAATACCAACAAATTGTCAATTGTCGGTATAACTCTAATCTTTTTAGGAGTTTAATCTTTTTGAAACTGAATATTACTTGACTTGACAAACTTTCAGCTCCGTTTTCGATTTCCACACAGTCGCTATAAGTTTTCACGCTTTTAGAATGGCATTGACATTAGTTGCGTCATAAGAATCATGATAATATTCAATAAATGTGTTCATTTACCAACTCGAAATCTCACTCGCGCTACAAGTGAAGCTGAATTGTATCCGAATATGTTAATTTATCGCCTTGACATCAGGATAATATTATTCAAAGTCTGTAAACATGGTAATGTCTTATATCAATAATACTAAGAATGTTGATGGCGTGTTTGTCGGATTATTCACACAATGATTTGAAACAGAACGTTGAAACTTACAACTTTATCATTGGTCTATAATTATTTTTTTGTTGCAACTGAGTTTATGGAAATGAAAGCGCTAGTACATCCCGACGTTTCAATATCTGACGACACTCAAAGGACTTATTCACAAACAACATTCACAAGTCATAAATCGATTTTGGCTTACTTGATTATATCACTACAACTTGCAAACTTGAATAATTCATCCCGACTGTACTCATATGACCGATGTTTTTATTCAACTGTAAAGCTCGTTACTATTCTGTAAGACAAAGTATTTACTAATCGGTGCATATACGACTTGACATAAACATATTATATTTTGAGTATACGAGATTTGAATACTCGTCCGATCAGGGACTGAGAATTAAATTACTACAAGTGAATCCGAATATTATGCCGTAAAAAATATTTGAATGTCACCAACTCTTTACGACATAGTTATTACCACATTAACTAATTTATCGGGCAAACTCGTCATGATCATTCTTGAAATCAACGCAAACCTGGTTACTGGCGTGAGTCAACCACAAAACAGTGTCAATTCTTAAATTCTGCTTGTAGCTGTTGGATTATTCGTATTCATCGATAGAGAATACTATTGAACTCGTAAGTATGCTATTTCAACGAACTTTCGTTTTATTCCAACCGCGAAAAATAGCGTCTAATCGTAAGACTTGAATCAAATCACACATTTGTGTGATGATAACGCACATACAACAAAAACATTATCGTGGTTCTGTAAACTGGTCATACTAATCAACGCATTTGTCAATATTAAAATACAAGTCGTCAGACCTTTTGTTTAAAGTGTCATTTCAAATTGCAGAAATAGATTCGCTGTTGTCTATGTCATTTATACAAATTACATTTCTGCGACACCGAAGCAAAGTATTTTTTATTTGAATTAAACAAATCATTTATATTCGACTTGTGGTCTTAAATCACATTCGACAATTCATCACGAATGTGTTGTAACGAAGTTACGAAAAAGTTGCACAACAAAATTTTTGAAAACATTGTTATTACCATCTCTATTTGTGAATCTACCTAACACAATCGCGAATCGATGTTTCCAAGTACACCGTAGCAAACTCGCTAGAGTTATCAATGTAAAATTACGTATTTGTTCGAATTTCGTAATGAAATATTGATTGGAAATTAATCCATTACTCACCTCTGTATGTATTACAGAATGCTATAATATGCTTGCTAAGATTTTACAAATCGGTCCGTTGTAATCGCCAGGGTCAAATGAAAAGCGACAATATGGTTAATGTTGAATTTACAGACCAACACAAAACATATTTTATTAATTTTCGTTGGCAAGTCGTTATTGATACATTTAACAATCGGTTCAATATTTTATTATTAGAGTGTGTGGCGAGAATTGAAACAGGTACGCGCATACCGGGTTTCAAGATATCACACTATGTGACATGACATACCGCCGCTCGATTATTGCTTAATCCAGTGGTTCCCAACGTGGGCGATATCGCCCCCCAGGGGGCGATTTGGCGATCTAGGGGGGCGAAAATGACGAAGGGGGCGACAGGGGGGCGAAAATGGACAAAGGGGGCGACGGGGGGCGAAAATAGCGAAGGGGGCGATAGGGGGGCGATGACGCGTAAAAACGGCTGACCTTTTTTTTTTTTTTTTTTTTTTTTTTTTAGTCATCCACCTAGCAATGCGGAGCGAAAAAACGTTATTTTCAGCTCTGAGCGGAGAAAGATGACCTTTTTTTTTTTTTTTCAGTCAACCCGCCGGTGATTACAGTCTGTATGCCCAATTATCGGTGCACAAAATTTGGGGGGCGATGATCGGTGTTGACCTTGAAAAGGGGGCGATGGGTCGAAAAAGGTTGGGAACCACTGGCTTAATCCGTTCGCACCATTTCAGAAACACTTTGATCATCACAAAATCAATTTCGAAAATGTTTGTTACCGTTATCTTAGTTGGATAGACTTGAGTTATTTGTAGAACACGCACTAAAAAAAGAAATCAGAAACACAACCTACGTCGAAATATGGTAAATGTGTTTGTTCATTAGTACTATTGATATAACTTTCTCCATTTCCATTCGGTAAAGTAATTTTCACCACAGCACTTAATCACTAAAAGATCTTACTTGGATGTGGTTGAATTCTAGACAACATTAGTCCTGACTTAGCAGTACAAGACCCCGAGAGTATCACTGAGCTGTCAACATAGCGCATATATTTGAATACATCACTTAGTAGTTTAAAGCTAAAGCATCGATAGTAACAACCGACGTGATTATTATCATTATTTATTTCGTAATCATTTCAACGAAATTACACACACTGTATAATACATTGGTTGTTTTTGCGTGACATGAGAATACTCGGATCACAACGAACTCAAGGTGTGTTTTATTCACTCGTCGCATTATGGACATTTCCCAACATCGGTCCCATCGTATGGATAGTTTTTCTAGATACAAATTATATTAGTGTCGCAGAAAACAATTTGGTGTAACAGAAAATAATTTTCACACGCTTGAAATATGAAACGAATGCGTGAGTCTTCATTCAATATTTTCTTTGCGACACATATTTTGAAAATTGCCCCAATCGAATGTTGATCGAGGTTTATCACATCAAGCTTTCGTCGGTGAATTAAGATTTCATCAAACCTACGAATCTGTAACTGTGTCGTTCAACTAACCGAGTTGTAATCACAATTCACTACCGTTTTCGTTTAGTGATTGATGAACATACCATACGACAGACAGTCAATTCCGAAGTATTGCATTGTTCCTAATTTCTATCGTCAATAGAAGTACATTTTTTCGAATTTGTAACAATCACATTTTTTACGATACGAAGAATTTTGAAAAACTTATGTTTAGAAGAATGGTTCATTCAACTGTTGCGGATACGAATTGTCACACTCAACTGATTTTATACCAAGTAGTTATTTAGGTCACAACATCCAAGGTACAGAAAAATGTATGAGTATACTCTATAACAAAATACGGTAAAACAGTCACTTGGTTGGTTATAGGGCTATACTCTGTGAACCTTTTCTTCGTTCGCGATTGACAACTATCTCATTCCCATAAATAATATGTTCACTGTATTGGTAAATCAAATAAACACTCTACGTAAGACACGCAAATCCTGCCCTGACAATAATATTTCATACTAACGACAAGTATATATCTTGCGCGACCCGATGAGTTGAAAACACCATATACCAAGACCCCATGATTTTACAAAATTTAGTTATCGTAATGTAAAAAATTTCCATGAAGAATATTTTAAAGCATGATTTTAGTGTGGCTAGATTAATACCGACAACCATGATATGCTCCCTCATGAAAATGTGGTGTTTCAGGTTCACCGCGACGTGTAACATTCGTGAAAATATAGTCCTGAAATTCCCATTTCGCACTCACATCGGCATTGAAACATTTTTTTCACAAAACAAAAATTTTCTACCACGTTATCGCGGCGTTTTTCGTGACACAAAGCCATAGTCACTGGTTGACAGATCTGTCAATGTAATCGCAATCATCTTGTTTCCCCTAGATAACAGTAGATATGTATTCGACCCATACCTCACAAATCTAACACGCAGAACAAACCACTTTACTAAAGAAAAGTGGATGGTTATCAAATGATTGTACTCGCATCAATACAACCAGAAGACAGTTCATTTTGAAAAATAAATATTCGGTGTCCTTTACACACTCGCGCTAAATCTTATAGTGAGTATGTTGTATCAATCGAACTGCTGAATAACGTGAAAGTGTTTCTTGAGCGTCAAAGTCTCTTAAAACATACATTGAAGCGTCACAGTCACAACCTAATTGAAACCACGAGTCTATTTTCTGTGTTTTAATACAAGCTATCACGATATTGACCATTAGATTTTCTTCATCAACCTCGAAGCATATGTGCAATCTATCATTTTCATCGAACACACCAGTTGCAACCAATATTCTGATTTTGTTGTACAGATAGTTAACAATTATTTTATTATTGATATTATTATAAAATAAATATAAAATTAAACCGAATTGACATAATGCATAAAGAGTTGAAATGCTTCAATTCGATTTGCATGTGATATTCGGTGGAGTTCCAAAAAACGAGTCATGCAACGACATTTCCGAAAAAAGTGCATCTCTTTTGCGTTGCTCGAGCCGAACATGTAATATACAGATTCGCATTTGGATAACGATCTTGTTTCATCATATGTGTGATATGTTCAGTGTTCGCGCCCTCGCGATGATGCAAATCAGTACTGTGTATGAGACGTGCAAATCTTTCTCACTCCTGATAGTGCACTAACGGTAACCATAGTCGGTGTGAAGCGACAGCGTTGAACAAGTCCCATGATTGTGCTAACCTTCTGTAGAGTCACATATTGCATTTCCATAAGTATATTTCAAAATACGATTTTCGTTTGGCGATCATATTCTTGTAACCATACACAACCAACAATTTGGTATTTTGGCATTGATTGCTGTCAGTTTCATATTAATTATCCAACGAACAGTCGCAAAAAACATACACCAAATCGATTTCAGTATATTTGTGTAACCGCATGAACTATTTACTTGTTCTAGGGTGCATCGCATCATAATTATCGGTTACCAGCATGCAATACCAATGTAATGTTGTACACCGACATGAATGTTTTGGAAATGTGGTGAATAATACAGGTTTCGATACGTGGATTATGTTCTTGTTCGGATTCGTGCTTTGATTTTATTTTCCAGTGTCAATATGCCTGAAGTAACAATTTTGTTACCTGGCAGATACTTGGGTAACGGTAATGATCTTCGTTCGAGAATGAATTCATGCTCACCATCGTGCTAGCAACTCGGGTTGTATGCTTGTGAGTTTTCTTGGTAGCAATATACAGATGATAGGTACACGGATATGATGTGTTATTCGTTATTGTTCAATGCATATCGCTCATAATCATTCAAAATCGGATAACCAATATGAGAAAGTTTGTAAATATATTCACTCTGAATGGATAAACCAGAACTAATGATCAATATTCAAAATAAACATGTTCATTCATAACCCGTGTTTGCTTCCATGAAAAATACCAATGCATATACCTTCACACATATTAATTTCTTCACGTTTTTTAGTCACACCAAGTATTTGTATAAATGAGGCGTATGACATTACATGCAATGTGTCGTTGTACAAATATTGGAAAATAATGCAGGTTTTGATCCATAGGTTACATTATCATAGCCGTTAATTTTGATACCAGTGATTTGGCACACCTTATTATATTACAAAATAATTTTGACGATCTCCAACTTGCAACGAGTGATCAATAAAATCGACTTTGTTCAACAGAAGAGTTTGGAGATCCAACGCGCAAACACTCGTGTTTTCGTCTTACTACATGGTTATTCGATCAACTATACCGTTGATGCTATCGATACAATGAACAGCACAAAAGCGATATATTTAAAGCTGAATATGGGAACCACGAACGACAATGTAGCCCGATTTTCGTTGAAAATTCACAACACCGATGAATCGATACATCTCTCTACCGTTTACTTTGACGATAGAATTGCCATCCCAATGCACAGCTCGAATGGTAGGCTCATCGGGCGTGAAATCCAAATCAAATAACACCAAGGTGTGCTTTCTCGATTTCAGGATCTGCACAGAGGCACATGCCTGTGTTTCAGCACTATCGTATGAGGCAAGAGAAATCTATGAACGCAAAAACGTATTGCCATGATCCCTGTAGATATAATCAACTGAAATCAACGTCGCTCAATAGATATGTGGTGATGTTCTGTTTCGGAATGTGGCCTGGTGAGCTAGACCAAGACTTTTGACAACACATAATTATGTGTGAAATTACGAGACAGCGCTCTCTGACGGGGGTTAACACGATTTCAGTCAGAAGACCGTGTATTGGGTTCTAAAGAGAGTTAAAATATATCATGTTTACCATTGTTATTTCGAATCATGACGGCAAATAGATATATTTTTTTAATTAACCGCCACTTTATCATTATACCTAATATCAACACATTCACTCAGCAACATTTATTAACAAGGTAATTTAGAAATAAAATCAAAATACGCTGGGGAACTTTTTACCTCGTCCCGTCAACGTATTTTCTATTTCTCATTTGGCCCGCGGAGGAAAAAAATTGCCCACCCCTGCGATAGATAGTTTGTGGAGTGAAGTGATTGGTTACAAGTAGTACAAGTGTGTTGGGGAAAGAAAATTTATTTTTTTCTGTGTGTGACAGTTTGGGGTAAAATGAAAATAGATTAGTGGTTTTAATTGAATTGCGCTGTTTTAATGTACGCTTCGACATGGAGACTTGACGCTGAACAACAATTCTATTCACAAAACATGGCCATTGCAAAATTTGCCACTGGTGTACAAAGAGTTAGGAACATTTTTTAATACAGTTCCATGTACTGGTTGTTTTGTTGTGAGGTCAATCATGTGATGACTCGGTACTATTCGTTAGCAAAGTGGATTGATTTGTATGAAAGGTGTAAGGACCGTGACTACAAAACATATGTGGGCTGTTGTTGGAGTAGCTGATTTATTGCTATGGCATTGACGGAATCCTCGGGAAGTGACTATGCTTTTCTTTCACGAAAGTTTATGTGGCTCCGTTGTAATAAATTTGTGTTAACTAAACTCGGATGGATACCGCAATTGTGCTGGACTTACACATGGTATTCACATACTGTACGCATACAAACTTTTGTGTAAACAACTCTGATGTTTCTGTAAGCACTAGTTCTGTGTTGAACTGTTTGATTATTAAGATACCTGAACATCCATTCAGACAATAAAGTTCTTGTGATATCGAAACAATTTGAAAGCGTCACCAATCATTGCGCATGTTCATAGCATGAGCGAATATTTTCGTGTGTCATGAATATCTTTCATATACATTTAGTGTGAAATGAGTTGCGTGGAATAATAATTAGTATCCAACAAAAGTGAAACTTGTTGTGTTCGATTGCATACTTTTTATCATTGTGGTTTTGAAAGACGGGTGAGTTTACGTCTAAATGAAGTAAGCGTAGTACCTCAAGTAATAAAGTTTACTAGATTGAGAATCGACTTGTTTGAAAATACCGATCAATAGAGTAGCAGTATCAATATGAGTGGTATATTATTTTTTCGCGATATGCAACCAGCCTTCTAAGCAAAACTTTTCAAAAATTTATCATGTCGTACAAAAGTCGGTTGTGACGAATTCGAAACAATAGTACTTCGATTATCACGACGAAGGAAATTAAGAACAACGTAGTATTTCGAAGTGGTATGTTCACCAATCAATAAATGACAAAAAATATCGCACTGTGCATACAACTCGGTTAGGTAAATGATACAGTTACAAATCGGATGTATTCTTGATGTACAGATGACAGCCTGATGATGTAAAGCTCAACCACTCCAGTGTGTTCATTGCAAGGTATTTGACACAAACAAAATATTGAATGAAGACCTACACCTCGTTTTCATTACCAAGCGAGTGAGAATTGTTTTCTACTGGGTGGATATGATTTGCATTTAGAAAAACGGCCTACACCGATTAAGCAACGCTGTTTAACATCATAATCCGCCAAGTGAGTAAAATGTCACTAGGGCTCGGTTTAGTGAGTTAATTGCTAGGGATTCAATTACATACAAGTAAGGTATTTTAGTGACTGAGTATTGTGATGGCATTTACTTTAGCGAACGACAACGGAAAAATTTCCGATTTCTTTGTCGGTGTATGTGTTACACAAATAATTCTAGTACACCTAACTATAGGACACATTTGGTAAACATCGTACAAAGTGCTTCTTTGTGATGGTAACGACTTTCAGCGGCTTGGCTTCATGTCGGGAATTATTATTTGCGGGTTCAAGAACAATTTCAATCAATACTACAAATGAACAACAATGCAAAACACGTTTAGCCAATTACAGTGTAGCAAGTACTTCCTTGATATTACGAGTGTTGTGCACTAGACATTTCTAGTTGAATTGAATGCATCTAGCAAACATATTCCAATTTACTTTTGTAATGATCAAAGTCTTAGAGTGCAACCTCGTGATATTTTACATTTAGCACGTTCTATAGAAAGTGTGAACGGAGTTGAGTATTAATCGTGTACTTGGGATAGTGCTTTGATATCAAAGAGATATTTTCACACTGTGTATTGTTTTCAATTTTCTGTTTCGAATTCCGACAGTAACCACATTGATGTTAAATCATCACTCTCGGTCATTGTAAGTGAATCCTAAACATCGCAACAGTCGGTATGGAAATCGAACGCATGCATACTTTTAGATAGGCGACACTAACAAGTTTATTACATCCGTGAAATACTCAGAAACGTCGATTCGTGATTGTGTGAGCTTGATTCATCCTCTATACCCGTGGACACAAAGATATCTTAACTTTGGTTACAACTCATTTGAAACGAATTGTCGCGTGCAATCTAAAAATGCCCAAGTCGAAGACGAATGATTTGATTTTAATCATCTAAAAAGTTCTTTTGTTTAATACAATTTGTATGACTATAACGAACCCGATTTTAAAAGTGAAATGTTACTTTAAACAAAAAGTTTGACGACTTGGAGTCTGATATTGATAGACGTGTAGAGTAATATGACTAGTTTATAAAATCTCGGTAATATTTTTGTCATGTCTCTGTTATCATCAAACAAATATGTGATTTGTTTCAAGTCTTACGATTCGATATTAACTCTCGCAGTCGGTATAAAAAACGAAAGTTCATTGAAATAGAATACTCACGAGTTCAACAATATTCTCTATCGATGCATTAAAATTATCCGTTAGCTACAAGTGGATTTAAAACTTGATGCTGTTTTGTGGTTATCTCAAGTCAGTGGGCGCGTTTGTGTTGATTTCAGGAATGATCATGACGAGTTGGGCGGGTAAATTAGTTAATGTGGTAGTAACTATGACCGTAAAGAGTTGCTGACATTCCAATATCTTTTACGCTGTAATATACGGATTCACTTGTGGTAATTTAATTATCAGTCCCTGCTCGGACGAGTATTCAAATCTCGTATACTCAAAATTTAATATGTTTATGTCCAGTCGTATATGCACCGATTAGTAAATTTAGTTAACTTTGTCTTACGGAATAGTAACGAGCTTTACAGCTGAATAAAAAGATCGGTCATATGAGTACAGTCAGGATGAATTATTCAAGTTTGCAAGTTGTAGTGATATAGCGGTGATGTGGTACCGATGGATCAAAAATTGCAAAATGATCTCTGACCCTCAAATCTTCAGCCGAGAATAGCAGATCTTTTTCCATCTCAACACTTCGATACAAGCTTTACCTATCGCGGACACTTACATGAATATCCGCCTTTTCAAAAAATATTTACAAACGTTTAAAATTTGTTGCTCGAACGTGTCATCGGTCCCCACCCGGTGGGTCCGAAGGCACACGGCCATGGGACCTATGAGACATCTGCTCAAAAACTCAAATTTGTTAACTTGTTTTGCTGTGTACTATAAGCTAAGCTACAGCAAGCCAATGAAGAATGTTTCGTCCCGACCTTCAAGAATAAAATAGAATATATCAACTCAATTGTTGGCATAAATTCATGTTTTGATGTACGCCTAAACTTACATACATATTACGCGCAAATCGACATTTTAACTTTCAAATACCTCATAATAGCGATAAAACACCACAGGTAACTATGATTTACAGCCTACATATACGTAGGCGAGTTTCTGTTGTTAAGTGATTAGTTGGTCCATCTATTTTGTTTGATTTCGCTATGGTACCATAGGTCCCCCACCCCATAAATATTGTAATTGACTTGAAAATAGTCCACTCGAGGATGGTATTGATTCGGAAAATATGTGCCATTATATACCCTGATACAAGCCCTAAACTTCACATCAAAAATTATTGCGGGTTTGTTTGTCTGAAAGGTGATATAGAAAAGTGCAAATGTCGATCCAAATTTACGTTACACCCTCTAAAATGTAAATCATTCGTCACAGACCCCATAACTCACGCAGGTCGAATTTTTTTGCATGTGAGGAAAGATTCTGTAGCTTGTAATTGTAGACAAATTCACGGAATGTAATCATGGAATTATCATGGAGAATATTTCAAGTATTTTCGGTCCCAGTGATTCATCGGTACCACATCTCCCCCTAATCAAGTAAGTCAAAATCGGGTTTATGACATGTAAATGTTGTTTGTGAATAAGTCCTTTGAGTGTGGTAAGATATTGAAACGTCGGGATGTACTAGCGCTTCATTTGCATAAACTCAGTTGCAACAAAAATAATTATAGACCAATGATAAAGTTGTAAGTTTCAACGTTCTGTTTCAAATCATTGTGTGAATAATCCGACAAACACACCATCAACATTCTTAATATTATTGATATAAGACAATACCATGTTTACAGACTTTGAATAATATTATCCTGATGTCAAGGCGGTAAATTAACATATTCGGATACAATTCAGCTTCACTTGTAGCGCGAGTGAGATTTCGAGTTGGGAAATTAACACATTGATTGAATATTATCATGATTCTTATGACGCAACTTGTTATCATCAAGCGAATACGTGATTTCTTTCAAGTCTTACGATTAGGCTTGAGTTATTTAATAATCATATAATACCAGTCCTCAAAAACAGTGGTAGGATTGTGAGAAATAGATAAATTTCCAATCAAGCACTTTTAATACTGGATCTCCAGGAGATATTGATATTTTTTACTCGGGTAAGCGTCATGTATCCAAAGGAAAATGTATTGTTACTCGGGTAAGTGTCGTTGGTTCAGTGATTCCAGTGTCGTTGGTATTGTTAAACGTTGTCACCGGTAGCCGTTGGTATACTATTATCAGTGTGAAAAGGATTTGCACGTCTTGTGCAGAGTATCGCGACAGTGAACATATTTTTGGTGCGACGAAACAAGATCGTTGTTTAAATGTGACCGCATGTATCTCGACTACCGAGTAGCTGTACAACAGAGAAGAGTCTACAGTTAGTTCGTGCTGTATGTCCCGATAAAAACCACAACGAAGACCACTTATGAATCGATTCGAAACATTTCAACCCTTCTTGCATTTAGTCAATTCGAATCAATTGTAATACAGATCCCCCAAGTATGACACACACACATACACACTAATATCGTAAACACTCAACTCGGTGACATTGATATAGTGTTACTAAAAATAATTATATAAAATATTTTCAAAACAAAATCGGAATTCACGTAGTAGCAAGTAAATAAGTTGTTTGAGTGTCGTGTTCGATGAGAACGATTGATGACAAGTATACTTTGGTGTTTGAGTGAAAATGAATTATTTAGCGTAGTGACAGTTTGTGACCGACGAATGAAAATTGATCATGATATTACAATATACGCTTTAATCAACATAGCGACTTGACACTGAAAAACACTTTCACGTTATTCGATACCTCGATTCTCGAAACTTGTTACTTGTACAATTTACCGTTGGGGTGCAAACTATAACGACCATTTTGTATGGCAGTATGTTTCAGCTGTTTTGTTGTTAGGACAATCATGTGATGACTCAGCACTTTTCGTTAGCAAAGTAGATTGATTTGTGTGTAAGATGTAAGGACCGTGACTAGAAAACATATGTACTCTACTCTGTTGTTGGAGTAGCTGGTTTATTGCTATGACATTGCCAGAACCCTCGAGTAGTGACTATGCTTATCTTCTACGAAAGTTTACGTGACCCGGTGTAATAAATGTGTGTTGACTAGACTAGGATAGATACCGCGGCTGTGCAGGACTTACGCATGGTATTCACATATTGTACATATACAAAATTTTGTGTAAACAACTCTGATATTTCTGTAAGTACTAGTACTGTATCAAACTATGTGAATAATAAGCTACGTTGGCTCATTCATGTCAAAAACACTTGCGACGTCAAAACAGTTTGTAGAGTCTAACTAAGCATTCTTTACTTTGAAAGCGTAGAAAATCATTCTTCAGTTTCGTAGTACCAAAAATATCGAGTAAGGTCGAGTACTTTGTGTGATGTAAATATCTTTCATACTTTTATATGAGCCGCGGGGATTATCAGTCGTATCATACAAGTAACTATAGTTGACACAAACAAAATGTGCGTGTATTGTTTTCAAAAGTCAAGAAAGTGAAAATAGTTTTCTGTTACGCTAAAACGTTTGCTACACTAACATATTTCGTATTCGGCAAAACGATGCACGCCGTTGAAACGATGTTGGTCAAAATCCATAATGCGACGAGTGAGTAAAATACACCTTAAGTTCGTTGTGATCTGATTTATTCTCGTGTCACGCAAAAAGCAACAATGTACAGTGTGTGTAATTTTGTTGAAATGATTATGAAATAAATAGTAATGACCCGTGTCGGTTGTTACCGTCGATGCATTAGCTTTAACCAAGTAAGTGATATTTACAAATATGTGTGTCGTTTTGACAACTCAAAGATTTTAGGTCTTGTGTCCAGAAAAACGACCCTATAGTTGTGCCCGCGTAGAAAATGACTAGGAGTTCAATCTCAACTAGGAATCGTGTTAGTGGTTGCGTGTTTTTCTTTGATGGTGTGCGTTCTACAAATAATTCCAGTTTACCAAACTAGGATGCATTGAGCAAACATCCTGCAATATGCTTTTGATGACTTCCTCTGGTTTGGTTTTATGATTACAATTTTAGAAGATTCAAATGATAATTTATGATCACTACTATAAACATTGAACATCAATGCAACCACATTTTGTAGTATTCGGTGAAGCATATGTTTCGATTTTATTAATGTTAAGAGTTTTCTGTATTACTCAAGCCTAGTTGAATAGGAGGTGTCTAGCAAACATATTCCAGTTTGTTTTTGTAATGATCAAAGTGTGTGAGAAATGGTGCGAACGGATTAAGCATTAAGCAAGCGGCGGTATGTCAATTCACACATCTTGACACCGGGGTAATGCGGGTATGTGTTTCAGTTCTTCGTCGCAGATTCCGACAATGAAGTATTGCGCCGGTTGTTAATCAGCAAACGAAATTGTTGTTTCATCTTTAGTCTTGGTTACCGGAAACAATTACATTTGTAAAATATTTTCTGCTATTCGCGATACGCAGAGTGATTTGTATCAAGGTGGAATAATTTTCCAATCAAGAACATTTCAGACACGCATAGTTTTACAACTCAATATGTTAATAACAATGGTACTGAAAAGTTTGTTGCTGTCATAATAACCTTTACCACAACATCGGGTCTAATTACCGTGAATAATTTAATAATCAAGTCTTGATCAACTATTACATATGTCAAATCACTGTGTCAATCCTTATGTTTACATCATGATAATTTTCAATATAACGCCTGCGTTTGATCGTAAGAAATGAATTCTTAACTACGTTGGTCAGACTTTCAAATGTCGTATATTCTCAACATATGCCAATCTCAAGTTGCGTGCACCGAGTAGTAATTACTTTATGTTACAGAGTATACCGAGTAGTAATTACTTTCACAGTTGAACAAAAAAGACGAGTTGGCGGTATATGACTACAACCAAACTTGCTATGGATTTTAGATTGTAGCGATTGTATGTACTTGCGTAATCTTTTCTACTTTCCATACGGATACTGTTGAGTTGATTGGATGAGTTACAAACGGATTTACGTGACAAGGTTTTTCCTTGTTGACTCTTTGGAGTATGGTAAGATGTTAAAATGTCGAGACGTAATACTATTTCCGTTAACTCAATTGCATCAAAAAAATAACCAGACAGCTTGTTCAAGGTTTCGACAAATAGATTGAAATATTCCGATTTAACTCATCGCGTCGCAACTAGATCGTGGTATGCACAAGTGGTTGTCAAGTTAGAAATATTTACAACAGGTGGTATTTCATTGACTGACTCGATTGTGTGTAGTAACACATTAAAATATCGCGATAGTAATTACTGAAACTCTATTTGACAAACGGAAAACTCAGTCGTGAATAGAGTTGTAAGGTTTCTTACTTGTTCCAAATCTAATTCTAAATATGACTGGATTGAAAGTTGGTAGTCATGTTTGTCAATTTATTTCAATTCAGACTATGTCAAAGTCCAAATATTTCATTTTGGATTATCTGAATTTACCTTTAGTACATCTCGCGAGTGGATTCCGACACCGTACTATAACATTTTTTGATAATAAGGATTCAAGGATTTTCAATCAACAATGCCTGAATTTTTTTGGTAATGCTAGAGTTGGCAAATGATTAGTTGCGTGTTTTTGTTAAGCGTTTGATTTCTCAGTATTAAATACAATTATTGTATGTGTATACTTGTAATTCCTGATTATCATTGAGCTAGTTGGTATTGATTCTATAGGTGTGAAACAGCGGCGCGGAATGTGCGAATAATTCGATGTGGCTGAAAGTCGGCGTCAGTAATATTCAGGTTACGTTCGATTCAACAGATCGCGTTATTAGGATTTCTCAAAAGAATTAGAGTTGTGCCGAATTAACACATTCAGATAAGAATCAACTTGAGTTGTGTAGTGAGTTTCATTTCAAGTTGACAAATTGACACATTGCTTGAATATTTTCATGATTCTTATCATACAACTAAAGTCAGCCACTATTCCGGAGGCGTGAAACATATAGCGATCGCGGGCAAGTGACAAATTGTTGGTTTTCGAGTCACCGACTGCGACGGTTCTGTGACAAACTAATTACCGAAATATTACCTTGTGAGCGGGCATGAGGGATCGCTATGTCTGAAGCATTACCCTGTGAGTGGTCGTAGGATTTTAAAATTATTTCACACCTTTTTGAATAAGGGTTCACTTCACAAAGGATTAGGGTTAGAGCAGAAATAAGTGACAATTTATCGCTATTCAAGTTACCGACACTGGTGGTTCTGTTATTCGTTACTTATTAAATCTTACGAGTGAAATCAAGTTCTGTGACAAACTGCTTACTAAAATTTCACCGCGTGAGCGATCGGCATGCCTGTAACACCAAGTCGCGAAAGATGGCTATGTCCGAGGCATTATCTTGTCAGCGATCGCGGGGTTTGTAATATATTTCACACCGATTTGAAGTGTTAGTTTGTGAGCGTGGTTATTGTTGATAGTCGAATCACCGTCTACGCCGGCTCTGTGGCAAACTAATTACCAAGCGACTGATTCCTAGATTTAGCAAACTATTTCACACCTTTTTGCTGAAAGTACGACACACCGCCGCAGCCTATACCTGAAAGTACGAATCATCGCCGCATCCATAAGAATAACGATATATTAAAGTCGCACTCACCGTAAACGTTGGGATTACCTCAAATTGGTCATATATAATGATTTGCGATATACACGTGACTATTTACCATACTTGATACATATTCAACACCGGCGAGAGATGCCTATACCCACAAGTACGACTTACCAACACGAGTTTTCGAGGCACCGTGTGAGAGATGGCTATACCTAGAAGAGTCACCGTGTGAGAGATGCCCATACCTGAAAGTACGACTCACCAATACGAGTTTTCGAGGCACCATGTCGCCGCGCCTATACCTGAAAAGGTAACTACGCCGCCACGAGTTTTCACGGACCGTGTGAGCGATCCCTATACCGAAAAGGGTTACCGTGTGAGAGACCCCATAAGACACAATGGCACCGTGCGAGAGATAGGGGGGGTCAAAAGGGTCACCGTGCCAACACGAGTTTCGCGGCACCGTGTGAGCGGGCCCATAAGAACCCCACGCACCTCACGACCGATCTATACTACTACTGACGTTTGAAAATCCCACAAAAATATTAAAAAATCAATTTATAACAAAACAAAAAAATTCATATTTAAAAAGTGCCCTTGCTTGGCTTGGAGTCTGGAGGTTATAATCAAGGGCGGAGACCAATTCGTCTGCTGTCGAGTAGCGATTCTCTACTCAGCAACGATTTCGCTACGCAACTCGCGCAAAAAAGTATACTCACACTCATATATCCCAACTTGATAACCAATGCCCAGAAAAACGATTATCTATTATGATCAACTTTTGTATGAGAAGCACAGTTTTAGCAAAATGGTCGGAATCAAAAATTAATATCGCAATCGATTGACCGATACCACCTTAAGCAACTACTGCGTGCTGCATTCTATGCAATTACGCCTCGCTGTGACACACATCTTGAAGCTCAAAGCCAATGCCAAGTTGGACATTAAATTTATTTGTGTATTTTTTTTCTTGTTAATGTTGCTATTCGTTGGTACGTGCATTCATCCTTTATAATTTTTGTTATACCTAATGAGTGTAATCGTGCGGCTGCCAACGTAGGCTACTCTGAAATTTGAACCGACCCATAAAATGTTGGGAACCACTGGCCTAGGCGATGTAAAGAGGAGGCATGCACTGCGCAGTGCGCACTGAATGAAAAGTACAAGAAACATAAAAGGACAAGCGACAAAATGAGATGGCATGAGACGGTAGGCGAGAGGGAGAGAGATAGAGATAGATAGAGAGAGAGAGTCCTTATTTTTCATCCAGCCAAAATACATAACAAACAGACGGCAATAATGGTGGTACAGAAAATATGCATACACAGTATTCGGTATCAGATAGGCATGATTGATACGACTTTAACTAGTCTGATCACACCCGCATCGAACCGAGGTCGATCGATATGTCACGTCAGATCGTGGTCCGGTAAATTGGAGGGCAGACTACTACATCGTTAAGTCATGTTCATATTGCTCATGTCAGCCTAATGCTGGTGCGCACTGCACTACTGAGCTATATAAACACCGCACATCCGGCGGTTTCCAACCTTATGGTCGCGACTCCATTTCCAATTTGAAAATGCTCCGTTGCCTAGCTCAAACTTTGATGATTAATTAAAGGTCTGCACATTTGCCCAGACTTACTCACGGCCTATTTTGAAAGCCGATTACGTTCAACATCTTCGATAACCCCAGAATAAAAGCAAACAACCCCCAGGTTTAGAACCACTATCGTTGAATAAAGCACCCCAACGTCCTAAACTGACTCTATGAATATACCGTTATGCGATTACAATTAGACTTATTTCTGTAAATGAATGTTATTTTTGTGTGTTTTTGATCGCAGTATTTGCGAGGGTGGTAGTCCCCATATTAAAACTAATTTATGTTCATTCATCAGTGGTTTATTAGCAATTTCATCAGTTCCATACACCACAAAAATGCGATACAATGAAAAGATAGGAAGGTGTCGAAGCGACTAAGAGTAGTATGAGATACTAAATCGCGGATAGCGCGAAGAAAATTGTATCATTTCCACTGCGGTCATTGCCCCGAATATTTCAATAACTTCTTTACCTCGGAATCAAAAGCGCACAAGTACAACACGTGCGCGTCCGAGAATCGTTATACAGAAAGAAAATGAAGACAGTAAACGACGTTTTGTTTAGATGTGCAGCAACAAGTAGGCTTTAAGGGTAGGCCACACGTACAATTATAGATAACTAACCCGTTTTATCAAATTTGATGCTCGGCAAGCCGGTCAAAAATTAACGTCAAATTGCCTTCAGCCAAATGGAAAGTGTAACGTGAACCAATTTCACTGAGCGGTGAGATTTGCTTGTGTCCACACCATATAGGACACTATGGTTCTACAGTGGTGTGGACACAAGCAAAGCTCACGGCTCACGGCGATTGGTTTACGTCACACTTTCAATTTGGTCAAAGGCAATTTTCCGCAATTTTTGACCAGCTTGCCGAGTTCGAAAATTGGTAAAATTGATATCAATTGAAAGCTATCCAGGTACTGATTGCGAAAATATAAATTTTATTCTGCTCGTGTTCCTGGAACGCCCCCCACCCTCCCCTCCCCAAAATTAGCCTCGAATGTTGCATTGTAACGGAGTTTGTTACTGTGACGAAACAAATCAGTCTGGAATAACATGGCGCAGCTCAGGAGCAAGTGGCAAGAGCGCACGAGAATAAGCGTGTGAATGCTCAATCGATTGCGCAGCAATGGCCAACACGCTTGCGGTTTGCGCTGCTCCTCGCCTGCTTTCAGATGGCATTGTTGCGTCACAATAACAAACTCCGTTACAATGCAAAATTTGAGACTGATGATGATCACATAGATAGGTGTTTTCCCGACATAATGTTTTCAACTAGGTATTATATCAGAGGTCTCAAACACGCGGCCCGTGAGAGCATTTTGTGAGGCCCGCGACGGCATTTCGGAATTTCAAGTATTCAACAATATATTTAAGTGCCATATATATTTTTTTTAGATAAAAGAACTTAAAGTTCACGCTAAAACTACTATGAAAATCACTGGAAATCTCAACAAACTTCACTATCTCATTACTTATTGTAAAAGCTACTATGCGGTAGAAGATCAGCTATATGACCCGTTGATGATTCGTGACTGAAAATTGTGATTTGGTTTGGTGCGACCTACTCGTAAAATGACTTGATTTCGGATTGACTGGGTGATCAAATAAAAATGACTCGAGTTGAGTCGGGTCAAACGGTAAAATCAGAGAAGTACTTGCGACTCGGAACGGTGACTTGGTAATCCTATGGACGCAAAAATCTATGAAATTGTCATCGTAGCTTGCGTTGCGTAGGTTATATAGCTATCTAATCAGGTCAGTATGGCAACTGTTAGTATTCTGTGACCCCCGTGACGTACATTTAGTTACATGCTGGGTGTCGTTTGTTCTCTTTATCCATGGTAGGTAGTAGTACGCTCTACAGTGGTGAGACCAATGAATTCTTCGCCGATTGGACATTTCTATTCCAGGGCTTCTTAACCAGGGTCCGTAGAGCTATCGGCGTACGAAGCACCACATCAGGGTGTACGAGATGCAATGTGGAATTAGGCGTATATGCTGTGGAATATATTTTCTTGGTCGATTTCTTCAACTTGAAAATATAGTCTTCGCGCTACGCGCGATTTTATGTGGACGGGCTTTCTGATTTTAATATAGGTACCATCAGAAATTGTGTTGAAAATGGAGAGGGGCTACGAGAAATCTTATTGGTTTTGGAAGCACAAGGGGTACGATCGCTAAAAAGGTCAAGAAGTAATGCTATTACTATGGCTCAATAATGATTATATTTCAGTTGTTATTGATATGTTGCAATAATAATAATCGAAGGAAAAATTTAACGCTGATTTAATTTGACTTTGGCAATGACTGTAACGATAGCCTATACTTATCATGACTTTATCAAAACCAGGATTTGGCTACACCGCTCAAATGCCCTGATATCAGATCAATCTTCAGTGGATTTTAAAAATTGTGGCACGTCAAAGTTCCAATAGCTGCACAGTTTTACGATGTCATGATGCATCCTCTCGCATGATGTCTATAACTCATTAATTAACAAAATTACGTCCGGCACAAAAACAATTTTATTGAAATATTTGAAAATGGGATTTTTTTCCGCGTCAAGCGTGAATATTACAATAGTAAATTACATTTCCAAGATGTTTGTGGAATGCCTGTCGGCAAACTTTCTAACTAGAATGATTAACGAAATATCGTCGTTTTCGAGAGCTACACACTACAACGTCATGGAATCGGGGTGTGTACATTGGGTTCGGGGAATGAGCCCGTACCTGACAGTTGTTATGAGAACCTTGTTTTGATCCCGCAAATAGTGCATCACATACAATTATTAGATCGTTAATTAGTTGAGTGGTCATCGGGCGCTATTCAAGCGTGAAGTATTTCCAATAGTCAAGTCCAAACCGAAAAAATGGATCGTGCTTGGACTGGACCTCTACCCATCGTCTTTAGCACAAAGTCTTTAAAATATGGGGGCGCCAGAGACCATGAAAATTTCTGAAAGGGGCGCTGGGAGGAAAAAGGTCAGGATCCACGGCATTAAGGCATTCATAAAATCTCATGCAGTGCCTAATTTTATATTGTGGTCCCATTGTGGTAGAAAAAACATTCAGGGTCCTGGCTGGGCTAGACCCACCAACCTTCCGGTTACCAGTCAAACGCGCTAAACCTCTATTCCGCCACAGAGGCAAGGCAATAACTGGCGTCGTCAGTCGTTGACTGTGTTCACTAATGCTAGAAATTCCATCCAGCGATCCTTCGTTCCAGTGTCAGTGGCAGACAAACCACACGACTTCCATGGGCGAGGTTGATCCATACCAAACTTTCGGTTAACATACGTATGCGTTAAACGATTGCGCCACAGTGACATGGCGATATCGATTGCGATTGAGTATTATGGGTCACAGCTCACAGTTCATACTTCGCAAGTGAGTGACATCATTGATATCGATGGTCAGTTATGACAAGACAAAGTCACAATATCGCTTGTATGGATACCAGACCATTCCGGAATACGTTTTAGTAAATCTGTAGATCACTTGGTAAGGACGGCGACTTCTACCACTTGCAGCCGTAGCGATAATGTCATTCCAATCTGCGACCGACCATACTTATTGAAGTATCGTAAAGAGTGGAACTAGATATCTATCAGTCTACAGAAGCATACCGACCGCGTCTTCATGCAAATTGCCAGGTGTTGGCGCAAGACTAGGAGACTCAATTCTTCCACGGCCCACGGCAGACCGCAGCGACTCTATAAGTTATGGGAATTATGTCACACCAAAACTGATGGAATCATTATTCTCCAAATTTACTCAAATACGATATAATCAAAGACAGTGGTTGCGCCACCATGTGCAGGAAAATAATAACGATTTTGCCATAGCTGCCTTATACCGATGCATGCAAATACATGCAAATAAAGTGTTGAATGTAGCAGTGTTCATGTTCACACAGTGTACTGCACTACAGTAGACTTTTGACTGAGGTCAATCTAATCACAGACAATTACTTCATCGGAGAAAGTAACAGATTTCGGCAGACGCATTAGGTCTAAACGAGGTTCGTGAAGCCTCATATCAAGTCGATCTGAAGACACAGAAGGCCGCATTGGTTTTTCCTCAGATCTGATTAACTTTCTTTGCATTTGAGGAGTGTAATATCCGTCTCTAGGTTTGGATTGCGCGGTATGCTCCAGCACCTTCCTCCGCAGTACAGCCGGTGACCTGCTTCCATTTCTGCTGTGCGGCCGGCGTCCTGCAATCTTTGTTTATGAGCAGCGTCCCTCGGGTCAAAGATAATTTTTCGATTGCTTGCCGGGGATTGCCTCCGAGCCTTGTCTCTGGGATCTGATACTTTCATTAGGACGATATGTAATATCAAATCTATACCTGCGGCCCCACAAAATGGTACGTTAAATTGACGGAGTTTAAGATCAAGGTTGGACCTATATTGATCTTTATAAAACAGACACATGCATTATGGTCGAGACTATATTTTTATTACATGTTTTCGATGGTGTTTTATTACTTTTAGTGGAAAGGGCGTATAATTTCAATACTCGAAAAAATCGTCTCTCGCTACTCGAATCGAATCATGACAGTTAATACTCCATTCGGATTCGAATAGCCTACACGAATCATCGCGCCCAGGCTCGATTATTGATGCAAGAAAATGGACGATCGAAACAATTGAAACACGTTCAACGTTTGTCAATATGCGTTATCTGGTCTTGTTTTCCTACGGGAAAGGGTGATTCGAGCAGGAATCACAGAACGACAATCGCAAAGTTCTTCCTCATCAACTCAGCAGCACTCAATTTGTCAGGTTTGTGAACTTCAGCCATCTGTTATAAACCTTATCTGGTACGAGACCTGGAGAATGGGAGTAAAGTTATCCAAGACGGGATAGAAGAGTATGGAAAAAGCAGTCAGTGTGGCTACTCAAGTAGAAGTAGCAACGTAAATTTCTAGTCTATTACAACGAGAAGTAACGCTTTCCAAGGCATGTCAAAACATATTCAAGTGGAGGTAGAAAGTGAAAGGTTTGTGAGTGAAAGTACTTAAGAAATAGCTTTACAAAGTAGATTTGACATACTTTCGAAAAGGCAGGGTTCATCTTCACGGCTAACACAAAATGACTAATGACGTTACAAATAGGTGCAATCTTCGAATATTTATTAAGCAGCTCTTGTGATCGGATATTTCGCCCGGTTCCAGCTCTTCACACATAAAAGTGATGGAGACCCACCCCGAAACTGCTTTCTACTTTTCAAGATCCAAATCTTGTAAAAAGTAAGGAGTTTTGCCTAGCAAACCGCTCAAGTAGAAATAGAAGTAACATAGCCGTCTGAGTAAGTGGGCAAAAATCTACTCGAGTAAACTGAAAACGCAGAAGCATGATACTCGTGCGAATTCCCTATACCCAATACCTTTCAAATATAGATCGAAAAATCTCAACCTTAGTGTGCGATCCTGATGATAGGTTTAACCCAATCTTCTAGCTCGTGTACTGCAATGTGTCCCCCAAAACCTGTTGCTCATCTATAACGATTTCGCTCGATGTTTCAACGAATATAACTACCAACCAACCAACCTACCGATCTGTCGAGGAACACCGGTTGAAATGAATGAACTAATATATTGAAATATGTTGAAATGCGATTTTGGAGGTAGCCTACTGGTGCGTTTTTTGTCCGCCCGCGTTCAGAATGTCAAGTTCAAAAACAGGTAGTTCAAAACAGCGAATGGTGCAATGGCGAGGCAGTTAAAACTGCGAGTGTAATATTAGCAAGGAAATCAAAATAGAAAGTGTCATAATTGTGAGACATTTAATTCAAAATAGGGAATCTCAAAACAATGAGTGCCGTGAGTGAGACATTCAAAGTAGCGATTCATTCGAAGAAATCCAAGCTAACCCGAAGCAAAGCTAATCCTAACGATAATAGCAAAATTTCAAGCTCACACCGACCCGAACTATCCATTTTGGATGACTCGTTATTTTGACACTAGCTTTGTCTTTGACACCCCAAATTTTTTCCGCATGTCACCTTTACCCACTCCATTTTGTAACCGGGATGCTAGATGTATTTAGTACGTCACAACCGATACGTGAGGTCTCACAACCTCCTACCAAAATTACCTTGCTCCCTCGCAATCTGTATTATAAAATTGATATCTAAGGGCGCCTATTATCATTATTGCTCTCTTATTGTGCTATTATAAATAAAACAATTAGCCTACACTTTCTATTTCAAATCCCACTCCTACTCGATCCTTCATTTTTGCTATTTCTGCAGCTTATTATATCTAACTGTCTTGAGCTCACCCTTCTCCAGCGTAATGTGTGATGACTTGAATTTATACATCAGCATGAAATTACCGCGCTTATCTTTTACATATTTTATCTCGGCAAGAGCTATGGAGGGAAGATGATTATTTACATGTACCTAATACATCATTCTGATCACATTCACGAAGTGAAACGTTAGCATAAATTCAGACTGACTTATATTATTGCTGAAGCAGACAAGACATAGTGATTTGAACAGACCGTGGCAAAATTACATGAATCCGTATATTATAATTATACACTTTCCGGTCTATTCAGACTAAGTTAATGTGTGACTCAATTACACGCTAAACATCCCTTATCACGCGGTAGAAAACGGGACGTGTTTGCTCATGCAGTTTGCTCTCTCTGCTGTCTGGATACGTCACATAATCGTCATATGCGGTTTCACGATAGCGTTGTTTTATGAACGCCAGACCCGGGCGGACGGATGTTACGGATGTCTATAATTCGGCAATAATATAGTAAATCAACATTGTCGCAAACATAATCCTATAGGACGGTGCAATAAATCGCAGAAATGCTTACGGTAACGACTTCGTGCCAAAGATTCGGAAAAACTTTTAGATGTTACAATTGAGCAACAAATATCTTCAAAATATTGAAATAGCACGTGTGGCATGTCGTATATCGCAATGCAATGTTTACTGTTTATTCAGTACACTTCTCAACGCAACTTACGGACTGCGAAAATTTTAAGACAATAATTTTGCAATATATGCAATGATTTAATATCGATCATAGAAATATACTATCGAACACCGAATATATACACTAAGTAGCTGGGATTCCACCAATGTTGATCTTGGTCAGTCCCTTTCGACCCGTGGGTTGGTACGCACATGTGCGGGTGAAAAAATGCAGTGGCAGTGGCCAAAAAATTCACTTTGATTTTCGTACCATCTATCTACATTCCGATAAAAGATATAGCCTGCCAGCATTTATGGCACCTATCACTATTTTATGCTCTCTCCGTGTTCGTTTATTTCAGTGTGGAAAGTATGTTATTTGCTAACTAAATATCACCATCGTTATAACGAGGCAGTCTCAGTGAGGTTGACTAATTTCATCTAATCGACGTCATAATTCTTTTTCATCAATTCGCAATGTCTTCATCTAATCTCTGAGTGGTTCTACTCTACCGACACTGAACTTCTATATTTGTCAGCGAAAATTGAGCCCATGCAATGGCTGTGTGAGTGCGGTTCAATCACTAGCGAGCGATATCATCATTGAGGCAGTACTGGACGACACGAGGCATGACATGATCAGAGTAGGCCTAAGCATGGCGTAGGAACATATGCTGCTTACCCTGGCTTTTGTTGCAAATGCCGCCATAAGTATAGATTGCAGCAGATTATAAAAAAAAGTTTCATGTTGAAGAAATCTTTTCAATAAAAGTGCCGCGTCTCAGAAGTTCTACATTGTTTTAGAAAGAAGCCTCACTGTCTCGGCGTTAAGGCTAAAATTAAAAGATAAAAAATGGAGAACAATGGGCAATAAAAGATCAATAGCCGCCTCAAAATTGAATTTTTCGAGCTTCCGCCGAGGCAATATCAGCGAAAATAACTCCAAAATGAAGGTTTTTAACGTAGTCTCTTTCTATACTGCTTCGCACCAGCCTCTTAAATCTGTCAATCATTCTGTCACGCGCAACATATTGTCTTTTACGTAACAAATTATCTCGCGATTAGTCAATCTCTACGTGCTATGTGCACGTACTGTGCACTGTGCATTAGGGCTCTTCAAAAATGACTTTTTTCTCAAATCGTACTGGCTACTTGATAAAATTGTTTGGTTACCTAATTTAAGCCTACACACAAAATAAATAATAAAAAATTTGAAAATTTTCTGTTAGGCTATCTATAGAAACGATGCTCACCAAATTTGGTTCAATTCCAACCAGTGGAAGCAGAGATATTGCCGTCGAAAAATTTGTATTTGAATAAAATAGTATTTACGGTGACCGATTCTTTGTTTATTTATTATAGTTGTGCTCACCGTAAATACTATTTTATTCAAATCCAATTTTTTTTATTATTTATTTTTATATAATATATAGTAACTTCCTTCTCCTGTAGCAAAACGGTTACTGGCTGGAGTGGACCAAATTTTGTGTTTAGGCTTAAATTAGGTAACCTAACAATTTCATAAAGTAGCCAGTACGATTTGAGAAAAAAAAGTCATTTTTGAAGTGCCCTACTGTGCATGTGCAGTAGAGGGTTGTTCAAAAACAATTTTTTTTCCAAATCTCACTCGCTTGATGATAAAATTGTCAGGTTGCCAAAAAAACAACGCTTCACACCAAATTTGGGTCAATTCCGACCAGTTAAGGCCGTGCAATCTTAAATTGAAATTTCGACCATTTTTGAATTTATGGTAGCCTATTTACGGTGAAAAATTGCGACACTTTGATATCACCAAGTATCGTGTTCCAGGCATGCCTGAAGGGAAAGTGATGCCTTTTTCCTGGGTTTACATTTTACACCTTGCAGCCTACCGCCCCTGGTGGCTGCTACGCCACTGGGCCTAAGACACTTGTTCAAGTTCATTCATAAAATTTCATCATTTCAAAACATCAACAGACTGCGATACAATGAAAGATATAGGAAGGTACCGAAACCTGGAGTAGTCTTTAAGATCAGACATCTACCTGGGCCTAGGCGATGTAAATAGTAGAGATGAGCATGGATTAGGATTAGGATTTGAAAAAAAAACGGATTTATGAAGTATTTTCGGATTTGAATTGAATTAGGATTAGAGATCTTTTTCTGAATAATTAGGATTTTGATTGAATTTTCCGATTTTCTGGGAGATTGACATGTCGTGTGGCGAATGGTGACAAAGTTTATTCCGATGAGTCATTAACTTATGGTACTCTCGGTGTCAATGTACATGAGAGGTGCTGTCCGCTAAGTTGTCTTAAATCAAGAGAATTGTTGGTTGTGAAGGAAAAAATTCCAATTCCTCCCTTGTATAAATTAGCATTTTTATTGACTTTCAAGTTAGAATTGGATTAGGATTGGACATGGATTTGAATATACAAAAGTTCTGAATTAGGATTTGTTTAGGATTTGTGGTTTCGGATTGGGATTGGATTAGGACATAGAAATTCCAAATCCGCTCATCTCTGGTAAATACTCTAAATAGGGGGCATGCACTGCACTCTCAACACACTGAATGAAAGTAAAAGAGAAAATATAACATGATAAGCGACAGAATAAGGTGACTTGTGACGGAAGGCGAGATCGATATGTCAGGTCGTGGTCCGGTAAATGTTGAGGGCTGACTATAGTATTCATTCAATTGAATAGTATATTCATATTGAAATAAACTCGAATATTTTCGGCTGACACTCGTCAGGGGTAGCCTAATTGTCAGCAACTAGTAGAGAATTCAAAAGAACATCGTATTCATTCAGAAGATATTGCTTATATTTCGACTTGAATGTGGACAATCTGGACATGCTCAACCACTGTCGGGTCAGATAGCCGCCGAGTTACTGTTTCACACTTCAGGTCGAGCAATGGCATACTTGATAGAACGATACTCTTTCGCGTCGATCATATGATACTTGGACGACGAAGACGCGCGTGTGTTGCACTTTTGATACAGAGGTAGGGAAGTCATTTGAATTTTCGGGGCAATGACCACAATGGCGTACTGATACATAAACTTGACGATTTCTAGTTTCCGCATATCTTTTATGTTTAGGACACCGAATCTTTTGAGCAGTAATTTGCTGGATGCACAACCTGGCCCCAATGGGGCCCTAGCTATGCTGCGGAGGACCTGATGTTGAAATTTTTGCACACTGGCAGCTCCCCAGCAGATGATGCCATATTGTAATGTCGATTGGAATAACGATTTAAAGAGTGTCAGAGGGACCCGGCGCGGCATGAAGCGTCTACAGTTCCGTGATAACTTTGTTTCAGCGACTGGATGCGGCTCTTCCAGGACATGTTCGGATCAAGTAAAAACCCGAGGTATTTGGTATTTTCCGCGTCGGAAATTGACTGACCAGCAGTGTTAACGGTTAGGTTTGTTTTGGAATTTATGGCCAATAATTGGGATTTCGCGGCGTTGACGCGAATGTTGCTATGGGCCGTCCGCTCGTGCACTTTGGGCATTTGACTCGTGTCAACTTTTCACATGACCTGACTTTTCGGAAATATGGATTAAATCGTTAGTCGAAGCAAAATTTTCGAGAAATTTCAAGTCGATCATCATGTAATAGGTGTCGACTTATTGGCTGTACTACCTTCGACGCGCTATATGGCCTGTGCTATATGTAGTATGCACTGGTCGACAAAATTTCACACAATGTTCTAAACAAGAACGTGAGCATGTGATTTTAGATTTATATTTCCCGCTGACACTGAATCTGCCTTTAGTTTTCGTTTATAGCACATTAACCTTTTCAAAGTATGGTCGAATTTGTATATTTCGAAAATTATTTAAAAAAAATTACAGCAATTTTCCATGACGCTTTAAAATGTTTGGCACATGACATGACACATCGATTGTATAACGGCGCCTTAGGACGAAATAAGAAAAGCTTATCTTCATGAAAAACCATATAGATTCGCTAAAATCGACCCAGGCGACCCCGTAGCTACGCCATCGATCTGCCTATACATTTAAATTGTTGAATCTCTTTGCGACGTCATGGCGTAACATACAGGTGACGTGTCCCACCATTTCCTCACAAAAACACCGGTAACGAATTTCCATGTTCCATATAGCCCAAATGTCCCGTTCAAATCGCTCGCCGTGTTTGTTACTATAGCCGTTTGTAGCAATGTATAGCTTTAGAACTGCTCTTCGAATAGTCGATGATAAGCCACAAGCCATCAACATTGTGTGATTCAACGTGTTTTTTAAATAAGACTTTAATTTTAGTTTGTACCCAGGCTAGGCAGAATCAGTGCTGCATCTTGAAATTCCTTAACGACCACTGTCTTTCAAAATCATTATAAAAAGATAAGGTCATCATGAGACAGAAGGGGAACTCCTGAAGGTCAAGACACACACTTAACTGAATCAACTCCTCGACCTCACCTACAGAAACATGCCGCATTCATTTTCGTCGCTTACTTTTACGTTTCCCTTTCTTTTATCCAGTGTGCAATGTGCATGCCGCTTATTTACATGCTGTAGGCCAAGGTTGGTGTCTGATTAAATGACTACTCCAAGTCTCTTCGGCACCCCCTATCTTTTTATTATATCGCAATCGTGTGGTGTATTGATTTGATAAGAAATAATACGATGGCACTTTCCGAGGTGAAGCCTCACATTTCTGAACTGGTATCCGAAAGGGAACAGCAAACGTCACTGATTTGCAATTAATATTCATTGTAATATTTTCATTCGTATGAAACTCATACTTCAATGGTTTTATTCTTTTAATACTCTGTCGATACACGATTCATTTTATGCACCAGTAGCCTAATAAATAGTAATGTGTTGGATTTTTGTTTTATGACTCGAAAATTTGGGGTTCCCGAAGGCTTGCAGATTACTGAAAGTGTTTCATAGGTTAGTGAACTCTAAAAGGGCACCGCTTGCGTGGGATTAGGCTATCATCGTCCTAGACAGTTCAGCAATCACGTAAAAGCTATGCAATTTATTTATTCTGAAAAATGCTCTCCCTCAGTATAGAAACGTGCTTTTAACGGCCATTCAACAAACACCGTCTTCGCATTCTTCCAATGGCGGTCGTGTTCCCCTTATACAGCCAACAGCGGGTGGTCGGCAAACTGCAATATGCCACCCCGTTGTTGATTTGCGCGCGAGCTCATTGTGACGTCACGTGATCGAAGAAAATTTGATCGCGCATCCCAACACTGGCGAGTGGCTGCGCTTGGTTCAGCATTGCCCTCTATCACGTCATGCGTCGTTGGCTCTTACCTTTTTCTTCCTTATTTTCGCCAAAACCAACTCCTCCAATTCATCCACATCCAAGCCGCCAGATTCTTCGTTTTTCTCCTCTTTCGAAACCGTTGTTTTCCGACTATTGTCGGAGACAGTGGCAGAGCGCGCATGTAAATTCGAGTCTGGGCGCACCCCACCTAGCCACGAGATATGTAACGGACACTGCGGGAAACCTATTTCGGAGTCGTGAGCGAACAGAGCTTGTCGGGAGTCGGCAAACTCCACAATTGCGGTACCATGTTTTTTCTTAGCCCCTAGCACCAATCCTGTGACTACCCCATGCTTAGAAAACATACCTCGCAACGCATTTTCGCTATAGAGACCGTTTCCCGCGTCAGCGAGTTTCCATTTTACTTTCAGGGTGGCGGGCTGCTTCGTAGACGACTGCAGTTTTACTTCGGTTTTGAGCTGCCTCCGGATAGCGTCCGTTTCTTCTTGAAGAATCCTCGAGCCTTGCTCTCTCAGCCTGCGTATCTCCGCTTCCAGATCGAGCTCGACTTTCTGACCGACATTTTCGGCAGCCCTCTCTCTTTCGTCGAGGTCCAGTTTCGCGCGTTTGCGTCCTTCGTCCCATTTAGCAGTGCGGGCCTCGGCCGCTTTTCTGGCGTTCCGGACATGGTCGTAAGCCGCTCTAGCGCCGACGTCTGTCAGGATTTTGAGCGCCTCCGACAACTCGTGGAATAATTCGGCTGCCTTCTCATCATTTGGGTTTTTGTCGGGGTGATGTTTCAAGGCTTTCTTCCTGTAAGCTTTTCTGATACTCTGAGCGGTAGCGCTTTCTTCAACGCCTAGCAGAAGATACAAATCTTTCTTTTTAATATCCGCCATATCGAACCTGCGTGACATGAAAAGTCGAAAACCGATTACGCGACAGAATTCGCTCACAACACGGCGAAATTCGACAATTTTCAGAGTGGTTGGAACCAGCGCGCTTGAACCCGGACCTTTTCTATACACGCTGTACGCGGGGACCCTAATATCTACACTACGCTACACCTGTCGAAACAGCCCATCACAAAACAAATAACATGCTACACTGGAAGTATTTGTATTCTTGTTAGCGGTTATCGTGAAATTATATCAAAAGTAAAAAGGTTCATGATCGACTGATTATGGGGAGAGCTACGCGGGCAACCACCCTGAAAATCCTTACGCCCGCACAAAGACAACGTACGCATGATATATATATCGGTTATAGATTTTGAGTGTAACAATGAAATTGTACAGAAAAATTACCATTAGACAATATATAAATATTTACACAAAAATATACCAGCTAGCGGATCGCTACTAATAGAAATATTGAGTTCACAAACGCAAACTAGGAGCAGTAAAACCACGGTGTGTTGACTTTATACAATGATGGAGAAGTCTTAGCCATAGCTAATACCACTGAAACAATGGCCAGAAGAGATTGATAATGATTTTGTCATGGTATGTTCAAGGCACCTTACCAAGCTTGAATTAGAACGTCCCAACAATGGTAAACCGTGGGAAGGCAAATGATGAAAATTGACATTTGGTGCTACACATCTACACGCAGGCTACAAATTCTGGAGGATATGTACAAGGGTCTGTATACGGCAGTGCACTCATTTTTCATAGATACACAGAACTTAGCGGAATAGGTCCATGAGAGTTTCATTTGTGAAATGTACATGAGTTAAATAGCACAATTATGACCCAACACATAAGTGCAAACTTGATGGAGAAGCACGCTATACACAAGACTGTTCTACAAACAACACGCGGCACTCAACATCAAATATTAGGTGGCATGTGGCTCCATCAAAAATTGGAGTGACATATGACATCCAATGAAACAAAAAATGATTAAGTCTGGCAAGCATGAGTTAGTAATCATGTAATATACAAGGGATCAATTGATAAACATATTCAAATTGATCGCTGACTGTCAACGTGCATGAGATCAAGGTCACTCTGCCAGCATCCTGAGAGGTCACATCAACACTGGCAAATCGCAAAATAACGACCAAGACTACTTTCCCGAATTTAGGAAGGTAAATGACAGAATTTCAGGATTTACAACACAATTCCACGAAAACCTATTACTAGACATACCCAAAACTAGCGAGAACAAGCAGAACGCAAAGGATTTCAACATACTTGATAAGCACACTGTGTTAAGAATGAGGTGTTACTACACTAGACTTTACATCCTGAACAACAATATTACCTAGCCTACCAACCCATTCATGACTTCGGCACTGCGGGGCGTGAGCAATTGAGCATAGCACGCATTTCATCGTTCTATGTATATATAAATATATATGCATAAATGTAATTATTTGGTACTTGAAATTGCTGGAAAAAAACCCGCAAGCGAAGCAGACTGTTTTGATGCAAAAAACGGTAGCATCCTTCGAGTAAATAACGCAAAAACAGGGTTATCGCCAAGTACATTGGTCAAGTAGTAGAGAATCTTTGACTATTCGCTACTGACTGAGTCTGTGTATAGCGCAAAGGAAGAAGACAATGGATTGAACATCGCAAATACTCTAATCACACATCGTCCTATTCTGGCATTGGCGACCGTTTCCTAAATTTGGTATTTTTAGAACAAAAACCCAATCATCTGCGCGAGACTAGACTGACAGCTTTACAAGAAATATCAAAAAGTCTGCCAAGAAGGAAGAGCGAGTGTACGGCATTCCTTAATGGGTAACCGACTGAAAACCAAGTGGAATTACCAACTATTGCTGTGTAAGCGCTCGAAACCAAATACAGTATACGTTGCAATAATTTGAGTTGAGTTGGGTAGCGAGAGACCTCAATGAGAATTACAGTCGCGGAATCTCAATTAGTCATGCCAAGGCATCCAAAACATGAGCCAAAGCCACGAGCGTTGGCGGGAGCGATATCTCTATTGGTCACGGTTGACCTGCGCAAATAAAATGGCACTATTGGAAAAACCGTTGCTTAAGAGGTACATATTTGATCTGTCCCAAGTCATCCATACTATCCCGACAACATTCACAATCGAATCGCCAGATAGTTCATTTTCACAGACGTATCGTTAGGAATTGGTTATGTGTGAAAAATTATCAGCGATGCCGCAGCCGTACATCGCACAGTTGAGACGCGGGCTCTCTCAAATCTCCTTGCTAAGTTTCAAAGCCAGTTCGTAGTCCTTTTGCTCCTGAATTTCCTTCTGCTTCCGGGCCTCGTCATCGAACGCGTCTGCGCCGAAGGCACCGGCGTTTGATTTCGAACCAAAACTGCTCCCGAATGCTTGATCAAACCCAGAACTAGTGTCGGCGCTAAAAGCGTCACCACCAAATGGATCGTTTTGAGGCGAGGCTCCCGAATCTGGCGCCACACCGAACGCAGCCCACGGATCGCCCGAAGCGGCTGGCTTTGCTCCAGCGCTTTCCGTGTCCGGAAACAGTCCGGACGGGCTAGGGTCGTCAAAAGCGACCTGGAATTTTTCTGCCGAATTCTGCTCGGATCCGGTTTTGTCCGCCCAGGTATCAGACGTCGCAAAAGGGTCCGACCCGCCGAACGGGTCGCTGTCGAAATCGGTTTTGAACGAAGCGTCCGCGCCCGAGGCGAAAAACTCTTGATTCGTCGAAAACATATCGTCTTCGTTCTTCGACTCTTTGCTATCAAACGGAGTGACCTTGCCACTTGTAGCAGCCGTTATTCCGAACGCATTAAAAGAATCATTTTTCCCAAAATCTCCACCAGAAGAGAACGTGCTATCCGGATTGGGCGACACCTCGTTGACGCGAGACAACGGCTCCGCCCCCATTTTCAAAATCAAAGTGTCTGTCGCTTCTTTTTCGCTTTTCAATGCCACCACGGCCTTGTCGTACTGCTCTATGTTCGAAGTCACGCTTTTTCTCTTCTCCGCCATAGACGTAATCCGCTCTTTCATCTTCGCTATCTCCTTCTCCGTGTCCGTAACCTGCTTGACGATACTCTGCAGCTGCTGCTCGCCTATTTGCAGCGTCTGCCGCAACTGGGACTCTTCTTTTTTCAAATTCTCCAGCTCTATCTTAGACTTTGCGCACTCCGCCTCTTGTTGTTCATTCGCGAGCTCCTGCGATTTAATTTGCGAGCGCAGCGCCGCAACCGCGCGCGACTCTTCCTCGATTTTCGAGCGCACGTGCGCGATCATGTGGTCCAGCTTGAGCTGCTGCTGGTCCAGCTCGTCGATTCTAGTGTGAGACTCGGCCTTGTCGCTTTCTAACTGAGAGAGAGAGGTGCTGGCGCGGTCCAAAGTGTTTTGCAGTTCTTGCACTTCGTTGCTTCTGTTCTGCGCTATGCGCCTTTTTTCTTCTATCTCTCGAGTCAGCGTGTCTTTTTCGAGCCGCAGTTCTTCGATCTCTCTGTTCAACGCGTCAAGCTCTTTGACCGCGGAAAAATCACCGATACCGCTACTGCTACTATCGGACATATTTCCGGCATCCACCAAACCCGAGTCTCGATTTTTAGGCGTCAGCGCCTCGACAGGTATCTGCGCGGGCACCTCGACTCCTTTGACTTTCTGCGCGATAAAATGCATCGCCAAAATAAACTGGTCTTGGTTCAACTTCCCGATTTGACCCTGGTCGCATACGTTCCAGACATGCGCGAGGATATTTTGAGGCAGTTGACTTTGTACGAACACTCCGCGAGCTTCCACTCCGTGTATAAACCCCTCGGCGTCTGCCTTTTGAGCAAATATCGCGGAAAACCTTTGAATTTCTACATCGGGAATGTATCCCTTAATGTGAAGTGTACCGGGCGGACTTTTAGACGGAATTGTGGGGGATGCGGTGCTGACTAGTGCGTTGTGTGTTGGTGATGTCTTTTGCAACTGAGGGATCAATGATACGGGAGGTAGCACTGACACGGCCCCCGGCAGAGTTGGTTTTCTTTTTGACACCGGGATCAATTCTTGCGGTAAAATAGTCGGAACGGGTTCGCGCTCCAAGGCTTTGTACACGAGATGCATAGCGACCGAAAATTCGTCTTTGTCCAGCTGACCATCTTTGTCGATGTCTGACAGTTCCCAGACTTGCCCTAGGATTTCCGTCGAAAGTTTAGAGTTGAGCAGTATCGGCTTCACCCTGTCGCCACCTAGCTTGCCATTTATGGGGCCGAGGCTTTCGAAAATGGTTTCAAACTTCTGTTTTTCTTCACCTTGTATAGCCCAAGGAAGGCTCGCCATTAGGTGACGTTAGAATTGAAGCATACAAATATCTGTGAAGAAGACAGGTTTGATGCGGAATTAGTCGATTCAGAGAGACATAATGCATTCCTTCCTAAGCATGCTAGCTTCTAGAGGTGGCCAAAGTAGTTATTGTTGGTACTCAACTCAAAAAGAAGTAACATCTGTCCCTGTCAACTCTACCACAAATACAGATTTCCAAGTAAGTGAAAGAGTGAGTATTCTAGGTCTGGTTTTGCCTATTAAACTGAGAACTGTTAAGTAGATTTGGAAGCAGTCTTTTTTGGAAACCGCTAGAGCGGTGGTTCTCAAACTAGGGGGCGTGAAAAATCTTAGGGTAGGCACGAAGCCGTCTGAGAGAAATTTTGTTTCTCTAACTCGGAATGAGTTCAATTTGTGCTGAAACTTCGATTTTACATGTCATAATTGGGTCATACCATCCACACACCGATGCTAGATTTTGACTGATACCGAATCTTGCACTCAACAGAAGATGTCCCTGAATGAAGTATAACAGGTAACACGTTTAGCTGCAATTAGTCTTTGATTTTGGTTATGGTCAGGTATGATTCAGCTAAGCAGAAACGGGACTAGCTAAACACCAAAATATCCACGTGTCACTTGGTACACTGCAAAGAAAATTAGACGAATTTCGGAATTTGGTTAATCTTTGAACATTACGATGATTTGGTCTCATTTTCAGTCTTAATGACGAAGTGAGGTTTTAAAATTGAGAGCGATTCAGCTTTAAAGTCCGTATAGAATTGTCACAATCTCACAATTATTCGGTCTTCAAAATAAGACCAACAAGCGATTGTGCTTATTAAGACAGTTTTTAGATGCATCAATCAATTTTGTTAATATTGTTATATTAATATTGTCGAATTCTGCTAATCAAGATGTGGTCTGTGGTCTTAAAAATGGGACCGGAAAGTCGTCATGAACGAGAACACAAGACGAAACTAGCTTATTGAGACAATTTTTGTGTGATGCTTCAGTTTTTTTGGTCTTGTTTTCAAGATATATACTTGCACATGATTATGTTCAACAAAATATTCAACTGGAAATTTTTATGCGCTCTGCGCGATTTAGATCACCCTCATAATTGTTGCTTTGTGTTTAGTCCGAATTCCATATTAGAGAAGTATCTCAACAACTATAACACCTCCTATGCCACCAAACAACGCGTTGGGGTTGTAAAAATTCTGGTTGCTTTTCTAAATATTTTTTGACATGACAATACGGACGGGGGGTGCCAAAAGTTTTCACTATCGTCAAGGGGGGGGGTCGAAAAAAGTTTGAGAGTGACTACAATAGAGTAAGTGGTGAAGTAGCCAGACCTACTTGAGTAGGCTACTTCGAGAAAGTATAAGTACTTCGTTACTCCTAGTTTCAGATGGTCATGGTTTGAGTGTTAACAAAATTTTGACACACAGTGACAATTCCAATCCAATAAACTGTCTTCTATCCCTTCGGCCCTCCGTTGATTCCAAAGTCAAGACCGTTGCCTTGCTTTTATTTTCTACCATAAACACTACCGACTAACACAGGTCATGTTTGACATGTGACTTTGGTCAATATACAGTCATTATTTTTGGCTTTGTGAAATGGAGCAAACACAGTAGATTTGATTATTTGTGTTGCAGAGCAGAAATCTAAATATTTATCTATTGGATTCCTCCATTCTACCGTGCGTTAAGCTACTCAGAATAGGTACCGTAGTTCACTACAAGTTGCATTCAAAATTTGAAAAAAAAATCATAAGTCTATTCTATTCTGGTACTTAGTGGTATCTATTCTATAGCCTACTACCGTATACCGCAACGGGGTGGCCGGGGCCCGGGTACAATGATTCGAGTACTTGAGGTACTACAGTGAGAGACATTTTTATCGAGTACAGAAATTATACACTCCTTGCCATTGCCACTCAACTGAAGAATAATTTCTGAAGAATTTGACATTGATACTGACACCACCTGTCGCTATTTTCCGTTATCTACGTTATTCCGCCTTTGATTTAGTTTGCATGCCACCTACTTTACGCTCTACGTTTAGGTGGGTGACTGATATTTCGAGTAAGCAAAGTCCTTAAATAGCTGGTTCGTGGTACAGAACTTGAATATAGCTTTCAATACAACATCCATTGTAGCAGTATATTTATTAAACTCGAAGACTTCTTCGAGTTTAATAAATATACTGCTACAATGGATGTTGTATTGAAAGCTGTAAGCAAAGTCGTTTCAACACCTCCCTATATTTTTCATTTGCTCCTAATCTTGAAAATATCAATAAAGTAACGAATGGGAAGCTTCGGACGCAGTTGTACAAGTATCTTCAGACCTTGAGAAATACCAGCAAACGTTCATTCTCACTGAGCAAAATCCAAAGATGCGTAAAAGTACCGTGAACATAACCTGGACACCGGCCAACTAGTGGCAAACGGCAAGGATCATCCCAGGTCCTAAAAAGCCAGAAAACAGAGATTAGCGGATTTGAACTTTATATGTCCTAATCCAATCCAAATCCGAACCTTGAAATCCAAATCCAAATCCTAATCCATAACTTTTCCTTATTGAAGTCCATGTCCATTGTCCAATCCTAATCCGATTCCAACTGGAAATTCAGAAAAAATCCTAATTTATGCATAGAAGGGATTCGAAAATTTTCTTTCACAGAGAGAGAGAGAGAGAGAGATTTATTGATTTGTCCAACCGTAAAGAAAACATCATAAGGCACATGTTGGCACATGCAACAACAATAAATGAACTTACGGTATAGGACAGGGTGTGACCGATATGACTCTGGGTAGGGTCAACTAGTCTGATCACACCCTGCATTAACAAATACAGATATTGTGTTATAAATTTGGATGCATTGGTTGGGATCAATCAATTCAGCTCAGCATGAAAATAAAATACTAAAGAAACTACAAATTTGGTGGGAGACAAGCGGATCATTGGTAATGGGAGATGAGGTGACTGAATAATTCCTTTTTGAAGGAGTGGTATGGGAGGTCCCGTATTGAAGAGGTTATAGCATTCCATATGACAGGACCGGCATACTCGATCGATTTCTTTGTGAGGTTACTGGTGGGTCGATGAAAATAGATGTTGCCCTGGGAAGAAAATCTGGTATTGTGTGAGTGAACAGTTTGAGCAAGGACGAAGAAATCACACAGGAGGCAATTCATTTGAAAAATATTGATGCATAAATTTAGCTACTTCAAATGTAAAAATATCGTCAAATTTTAGAATATTGTATTTGCGATAGTACTGGGATAATCTTGTTCGATGGGGCAAGCCAGCCATCAAACACATGGCTCGGATTTGCAGGGTACGAATTTTAGAACAATGTGAAGTACAAGCATTCCCCCATACAATTATGCCATACTGTACATACGAGTAAAAAAGCGACAAGTAAATTGTCCTAAGCACAGATCTAGGAACTATGTGCTTGAGTTTTGTCATTACACCTACACATCTAGAAAGCTGTGTTATGGTATGAGCCAGAGATGAGCGGATTTGAAATTTCTATGTCCTAATCCAATCCAAATCCGAACCTTTAAATCCAAATCCAAATCCTAATCCATAACTTTTTTCTATTCAAGTCCATGTCCAATCCTAATCCGATTCCAACTGGAAATTCAGAAAAAATACTAATTTATGCAATGGAGGGATTTGAAAATTTTCTTTCACAACCAACGATTCACTTGATTCAAGATAACTTGGTAACCATAAGTACATTAATAACTGATCTGAATAAAGTTTGTCGCCATTCGCCACACGACATTTCAATCTCCCAGAAAATAGATAAATCCAATCCAAATCCTAATCCGTTCTGAAAAAAATGTCTAATCCAAATCCAATCCAAATCCGACAAAATTTCACAAATCCTGTTTTTTCAAAACCTAATCCTAATCCATGCTCATCTCTGGTATGAGCAATACGCGGTTTCCATGACAATTTGGAGTCAATGATGATTCCAAGATATTTTGCTGAGTCACACAGGGTGGAGCCCAATTCTTCTCCTCAACTAAGTAATACTCAAATGCGTATCTCCACTCAACTAAGTATCGATCGATACTCAGGGTTGAGTGCGCGCCAATTCTCTCTACTCAGTTGAGTATCGATTTCCAGACGGCATTTTCCGAAAGTTCGTTGCCAGATTTTTTTAGCCTTGACCCAGACACGCCTGGACGATTTTGTCATGACAACGAGACGCTTTCCTCGTTATTTCGTCACAAATCCTGCTACGTAGACGTCGATCTCACTGATTTACCTTATCCAGACCTTTTCAATATGGCCCAATAGAAATAATAGTAATTCTTCAAGATACCCAGAACATTCCTTTGCCCCACAGAAGTATATTTGCAAGATGCTAAGTGCATGCCTCAAGATCAAAAGAATGCATCGATATCGTGTAAATATATAGAAAATGGACATTTCTTCAGGGTTTCTTTAAAATTGAAGCTCATTTATGCACGATTCACTTAGCTCCTCTATGATTAAACTTTGCCATATCCGCAGCATTCCTTGTTTCCAAAAGCTTTTTGCTGCTCTGTTCAGAGAGTCTCGTCTGAATATTGAAAGGCCTGGAGGTATAGTGACTCCATCCCAACACTGATATCACCGAGAAGTCTGTCAGCTCAAGTTCAAGATAAGATACTGCATCTACTTAATTGTGGAAGGAGCATTCGTAAAGTACCGGCAGCGTGAAATTCAATAGCTAGCAGCGGCACAAAACTTGTCGGCTTTGCTTGACTATCGACATTTGTCGCCATTTCTGTACCTATAAATTTCAAAAGCCAGTTGACATGACTTTTGTACGATAAAATTATATGAAACAAAATCCACCCAAGCGCCATCTCACTCATTCATTCAACGGAACTTGACGCTAGTGCATTTATTTTGAGAGAGTAGAAGTTACCATTCCTTCCGGTATACCGAGATGCCGTACGATACAGTCCATCCTCAAGATTACCGGACCACGACTGACCTATCGATCTCGCTTCCCATGACATGCCGCCCTATTTCTTGTCGCTTCTTTTCTATACTATCTTCTTTACTTTCATTCAGTGTGCATGCCTCCTCTTTACATCGCCTAGGCCAAGGTGGGTGTCTGATTCCATAGACTACTCCTAGTCGCTTCGACATCTTCCTGTCTTTTCATTGTATCGTATTTTTTGTGGTATATTGAACTGATAAAATTGCTAATAAACCAATGATGATGATGATGATGATAAGTCGAAAGGCTACATAAGAGAATAACAAATAAACATAAAATCCACCCAAGCGCCACTGATTTCATTTGCTCAGCTGAAACTCACATCATGAAATAGCGCCGATTTACCTATACGACAATACCGGTACTCCGGTATTTTGCGGGTGTTTCTTGCAGTTGGCTCTTGGCTGCTGGCTGGTGAAAATTGACACTTAAGTCAGGTGGTGCGTTGACTTAGATTTGAGTGCCGATTCGAACGCATTTGAGTGTGAGTATACTTTTTGGCGTGAGTTGAGTTACGAAATCGTTGCTGAGTAGAGAATCGCTACTCAGCAGAGAAATTGGGCTCCGCCCACAGTGAGATACAGTTATTATTTAGATTCACAGTAAGGTTATCAGAAGCAGTATTAAAGAGCATCATCACAGTTTTATCGGTATTTAAACTTAATTTGTTAGCAGCAAGCCATTGAGAGACTTTTGTAAGTTCACTCTGCACAGAACTTTCTAGGTTGCTTATAGTATCGGATGAAAGAAAAAGATGGGTATCATCGGCAAACAGTGTAGTATAAAAGGAGGAACAGTTAATAATATCATTGATGTAGATCAAAAATAGGGTCAGTCCTAAAACTGAGCCCTCCAGAAAACCGACCCGGCCGATACGAGACTTTCTTCACGGATGGGAAAATTTCACGGTCTGTCGCTGGCGACATCCAGTGAATGCTACCATAGTGTCCTATATGGTGTCGACACAAGCAAATCGCACGGTTCAATGAAATTGTAACACGTCACAGTTTCCATTTGGCTACAGGCAATTTGACGGAGATTTTTGACCGACTTGCCGAGCATTAAATTTGATGAATCGGGTATCAATCGAAAGCTGACGCTGTACTGCTTGCGAAAATATAAATTTTATTCCACTCATGGCCCTGGAACCCCCACAATCTGCCCCAAATTATTCATTGTCTAGTAGATTGGCAGTGTGACGCAACAATGATGTCTGGTGAAACGAGAGACTAGCTCAAGAGCAAGGATGCGGCCGAGCGGCGAGAGTGGGATCAGCTGACGTCGCGGCAATAGCAATGTGCAACCGCGCCACAGAGAAACGCTGCGTTGTTGATACTTTTTCTATGCGTTTCGGTACAAGCGAGCACACACCAGCCTTTCCTTGACTTGTAAGGGTAGAACTGGGTCCACGGAATGTATTAGGGCCCTACCAATTTTCGCGCGATATCCTTCAGCTGATAGAGATATGTAGGCTACGTCTAAGTAGTCTACATTGGATATGTCAGAATATTATGATATCGATTGCCTTAGCCTACTTGTTGCGTAGGACTCCAGAGATGCGTGGCGCTGTTGGTACTTTTTCTATGCGCTTCGCTAAAAGCGAGCACACACCAGCCTTTCCTTGACTTGTAATAGTAGAACTGGGTCCACAGAATGTATTTGGTCCCTACAAATTTTCGCGCAATCCTTCAGCTGTCAGAGATATTTCTAGTAAGAAAAATATAATTTCAAGTAATAAGATTCACTCAAGACAGCAAATTTAGATAATGTAAATATATCATATTGTAGTAATACAACTACAGTGTTGAGTTTTCACTCTAGTCCCCATAAGCACCACGTCGGTGACCTTGCCAAATTCCGAGAAGGCGAAAAAGTGCAAACTCTGTTGGGCCGAATGGACAATGGACATTCAGTTATTCACAGATGCGAAAAAAATACTGCAAATCTGTTTTACGTAAGTTACATTAGGAATATATATACAGGCTACAGAATGAATATAATTCAAATATCTGTGATACCACTGTAGGGTAGATGTGGTACCGATGGATCACTGGGACCGAAAATACTTTGGAAATTCTCCATGATAATTCCATGATGACACTCCGTGAACTTGTCTTCAATTGCATGCTGGCAAAATCTTTCCTCACATCCAAAAAAATTCGACGTGCGCGAGCAATGGGGTCTCTCACAGATGATTTTTGTTTTAGGGGGTGTAAACTAAATTTAGATTGACATATGCATTTTTCTTTGTAACCTTCAACACGAACAAACGACCAATCATTTTTATTGTGAAGTGTAGGGCTTGTATCAGGCTATATAATGGCACCTATAATTTTTTTCAGTACTTTCCTTGAGTGGACTTTTTTTCGATTCATGTATAAAATTCGTAGGGTGGGGACCGATGATACAATAGCCAAATCAAGCAAAATAATTAGGCATACTAATCATGAAAAAAATGAAACATGCATACGTACAGAAAATCTTTATGTAATAATTGCATATGATGTTTTATCGCTATAACGAGGTATTTGGAAGTCACACTGTCGATTTTCGGGCAATATGTATGTACCCTCAAATTTATAAGTCCGAGCCTAAATCGAAACGTGATTTTATGACAACATTTGAGGTAATATTTATTCTATTTTTTGACAGTTGCGACCAAACATTCTTCTCTGGCTTGCTGTAGCTTAGATTATAATACTGAGCAAGAAAAGTAGTTACATTTGAGTTTTTTAGGGTATATGTGTCATAGGTCCCTGGGTCGTGTGTCATTGGACCCACCGGGTGGGGACCGATGACTCGTTCGAGCAACAAATTTTGAACGTCCATAAATATTTTTGAAAAGACGGATATTCATGTATATGTGCGCGATCGCTAGAACTTGTATCGAAGTGATGAGCCAGCAAAAGATCTGCTGTTTTCGGCTGAACATTTCAGGGCCAGCGATCAGTTTCCGATTTTTGATCCATCGGTACCACATCTCCCCTATTACTTTTGACGCAAAAGGTCCCCGGCATTCAAAAATACTATTTGGTGATTGAAAAATGCTAAACCAAATTCCAACGCCAATGTTTATAGTGATATCAGATATATTCCAGTGAAAAACAAAGGTATGAATTTGGTGGTAACATTTTGGAATCATTTGGCAGGTATGGCCCGCAAGCTTTCTAGTAACGGATTGAATCCGGACAGCGATACCAGTTTAATTCGACACTCCTGCTGTTAAACTTTATTCAACAATCAACATTTTACCTGCTGCATTCGCGGACCAAGTCCTACCCATACGGATCAAATAAAAGCTTGTAATGTATGCTCATGCTCAATGCTCCTTGCTCACACTTAACCATAAAAGCGAGTATAGAAAGTATCGACACCCGCCATCAACAGCGCGACGTGTCTCTGGAGCCCTACGCTACAAGCGGGCTAAGGCAATCGATATCATAATAATCTGACATATCCAATGTGGACTACTTAGACGTAGCCTACATATCTTTATCAGCTGAAGGATATTGCGCGAAAATTGGTAGGGACCTAATACATTCTGTGGACCCAGTTCTACCCTTATAAGTCAAGGAAAGGCTGGTGTGTGCTCGCTTTTAGCGAAGCGCATAGAAAAAGTATCAACAGCGCCACGCATCTCTGGAGCCCTACGCAACAAGCGGGCTAAGGCAATCGATATCATAATAATCTGACATATCCAATGTAGACTACTTAGACGTAGCCTACATATCTTTATCAGCTGAACGATATTGCGCGAAAATTGGTAGGGCCCTAATACATTCTGTGGACCCAGTTCTACCCTTACAAGTCAAGGAAAGGCTGGTGTGACCTCGCTTGTACCGAAACGCATAGAAAAAGTATCAACAGCGCAGCGTTTCTCTGTGGCGCGTTTGCACATCGCTATTGCCGCGACGTCAGCTGATCCCACTCTCGCCGCTCGGCCGCATCCTTGCTCTTGAGCTAGTCTCTCGTTTCGCCAGACATCATTGTTAAGTCACACTGCCAATCTACTCGACAATGAATAATTGGGGGGCTGATTGTGGGGGTTCCAGGGCCGCGAGCGGAATAAAATTTATATTTTCGTAATCAGTGCAGAGTCAGCTTTCGATTGATACCCGATTCATCAAATTTAATGCTCGGCAAGCCGGTCAAAATCACTGTCAAGTTGCCTGTATCCAAATGGAAACTGTGACGTGATACAATTTCATTGAACCGTGCGATTTACTTGTGTCGACACCATATAGGACACTATGATGCTACAGTGCTATTTATCAGAGATGACCATGGATTAGGATTAGGTTTTGAAAAAACAGGATTTGTGAAATTTTGTCGGATTTGGATTAGACATTTTTTTCAGAACGGATTAGGATTTGGATTGGATTGAACTATTTTCTGGGAGATTGAATTTGAAATGTCGTGTGGCGAATGGCGACAAACTTTATTCAGATCAGTTATTATTATACTTATGGTTACTAAGTTATCTTGAATCAAGTGAATCGTTGGTTGTGAAAGAAAATTTTCGAATCCCTTCATTGCATAAATTAATATTTTTTCTGAATTTCCAGTTGGAATCGGATTAGGATTGGACGTGGACTTGAATATGAAAACGTTATGGATTAGAATTTGGATTTGAAGGTTCGGATTTGGATTGGATTAGGACATAGAAATTTCAAATCCGCTCATCTCTGCTATTTATATCAGCTCAGTGCTTTTAATACCTAAATGTAAGCCGCGGTTGGGCTTCTAAAGTTAGATAATCACATTCGACTTTCATTGTAAGATCGCCGGTAAATAAACTTGTCCACAGTAAAAATAAAGTCGAACGATTGAATCTTCTATTTCTATAGCAGTGGTTCCTAACGTGGACGATATCGGCCCCCAGTGGGCGATAGGGGGCGAAAATGTTGAAACGTCCAGTGAGATATATTTAATTAACCGTTAAAAAATGCACGTGAACACGGCTTATTCTGCATATGACGCGAAAAAGGGTCAACGCAACAGAAAGTAGACGCGGAAGCTGGTTTTCCGAGCACCTACCACCTCAGAAAATGGCCTTTTTCTTAGTAAATTCACCAGCGATCAAAGTTAAGTGAATAAATTTCCCGATGATATGTCCTATTTTTCGGGTCCGTAAATATGAAGGGCGAAAATTTGTTTCGAGATTGCTAAGGGGGCGATGAGTCGAAAAAGGTTGAGAACCACTGTTCAAGATCTAGAATGTACATTTTAACCAACGAAATTCGCGAATGACTACTCCAAGTCGTATTGACACGTTCCTATCTTTTCAATTTTCATTGTATCGAAATTTTGTAGTGTTTAGAAATCATGAAAATATAAATACACTGATACTGATACTGATTACTCTAGAATCCTTATTCAATTCAGTTCAATAATAATTTTATCGGATCAATTCGCCACAATATTGCGATACGAGAAAAAGAGAGGAGGGTTTCGAAACGACATGGAGTAGTCCTTGAAATCAAGCAATCACTCGGGCATGGGCGTCGGGGAGATCGAGGCATGTACATTGTACAGTACACTGGATGAAAATTAATAGAAGATAACATTAAATTTACTCCCGAATCCGACGAAGCGAATCTGACTCCGACTCATCAGCCCTGCGGAAAACACATCGAATATAGAGTTACAGCTCCCTTAAACCAATCGGGAGAATGTTAAATATAGAGTATAGACCTTTTCAATAATACTTGATCTTCAAAAACTAATTCTTTGCAATAGTTCAACATCTTAAATTTATTTCTATACGTTTACCAGCTTCGTTATCACGCTTCAGTGGAATTTTGAAAATCGTAATCCTGCATCATGCCTTCTGGTATAAAGTAATAATCCAGCATCTAGGCTATCGATCCATAAATCAACTGAACTCTTAAACCGTATATTGACTGGATTTGGTATTGAAACACTATAACTCTATCTGATAACCGTATATTACATGGTTGTTGTGTGAATATCAGACGAGAGTGATGTGGGGCATCATATTAATAATGCAAGAGTGTGAATATAATGTTGCGGTTGAGATTTTTTTAACGGAGAGAAGTTTTTCTCCCTATACGCCGCTTTAGTCGACGATGCTGTGAGTCAGGGATATCTAGAGTTCTATATATCCCTACTGTGAGCCTGCCGTTCCATTCAATTCAATGATGAACTTGACGATATGATTCAATGGTGGTGTCAATCTTGAGATGAAGGAGCGATGAATATCAATTTATATATAGCGATAATTGTTTTATCAGCCTCATATAACGATTGCTAACACATATAGGCTACTTTTAGCTATTAGGGTTCAGTGAACCTCTGTAGAATTATGCGCGAAATACAGTTGCGTTCAATAGATGAAATTGAATGATGCGTTATGTGAAAAGGGAGATTATAGTAAACTTGATGCTGCACTGTTACCAGGGGCTTTTGGTTAGAAGGACATCAGTTAGTCTGTTGCATATAAGTACTATATATATTACAGGTGTAGCCAACCTGCGGCCTCCGAGAAAGTTCTGAGTCGCCCGCGCGATAATCTCCGAAATGACTTATTATTAGGGCAGGATTTTGCAACTTTACCAACTTTTTTACAGCTTCCTAAATACGCGGAAGTTATGTAGAATGCTGTATTAAGCTGTTTGAAGGAATCTTATAGTGCAACTTTTTCGACTTTTCATGAAAGGTTTTTTGATTTGTCGCTGGATGTGGCAATACAATCAAATGTATTTTATCATCATACGGTATCCACTTTTACCAAGTCGCGTCGTCTTTCATCAATATATTTTAATACTGAAGGGCGTACCAAGTGGATTCGATTGTTCGACTATATATTAAATCAGTGTTCTCGACGCCTGGGTTGCTATAATATATTATATTGTTATGACATCGATCTTAGGAATTGTTTTCCATCAGGCTAAAGATACGAGAAAGACTCCGTCTGTTTTGTTTATCACATCCGCATTTCCAATGCTCTCTGGTTGATACTAGAGGTCGACCGATTATTGAGGCCTATATTTAGAACTTTCCCGATTATGGATGTCGGGCATGTCGACCCCAATGGATGCACCGATATCGCGGTCGAAATTCAATTTAAAAAATAAATATTGGGAATTCAATGCTCCGTGTTCTCAATATCAAGAAATTGACGACGCAATGGGCGTTACGTACGTGACAGATGTACAGGCCTACATTGCCGAACAAGTTTAACTGGTGAGCATGCAGAGAAATTGTGCTTCCTGCATTACAATCTACCTCTACTGGACTGATCTGCAATTCTGTATCACGTTTTGCTTGCTGGGTTAGCCTAAATGTCAATGAATGTGCACAATTCAGCAATATATTTTCTTTAAATTCAATTTGCTCGTTTGTTGTTCAGCTTTCGGTGGCATGCACATAGCACATTGTACAAGTGCCATCTTGCCTAATATATATTTTTTGAGAAACGGTTCTGCTCCTTCGATAATTAATCGGTATCGGTATCGGCAGGAAAAAATTGAAATCGATCGACCTCTAGTTGATACTACGTAGCCTAGTCTAACACAAATCTCAGTGTCGTTGGTACGAGCATGAGCTAAGCAGAGAGAAAACCGCGGTAGAAGCTGTCAACGCTAAATCTAGTTGCCAGAGAAAAGATATTGCAATGTTAATACCAGGTACAACGTACAAGTATTAGCATCATCATCAACTGCTCGGATTTCTCATTGAGCGCTTGCGGTTTCGTGAGGGATTCCGTCTCATTGAGTGCGACCAGTTGAATGCATTAATGCTGCGTATTCTGAATATGCTCAATACTCATGCAATACGTGATTAGGTAATATATTTTCGTAATCGGGCTGGTAAGGGATAAGGCGCACGCATGTTGTATAGATAGAAATCGCAAAATTTAGAAAAAGAATCGCGAATCGACCCCTACCACTACATTCTAAAGGGGAGAAGGCTGACAGAGGGCATCGAAATATTCCAAACAGATGCATCAAGGCGTTAAATAAGATCATATTATGAGCTGGAATGGGTTACACTGGCATTGTTCATACATGCTCCTTTACCCTTCATACGGTTCTTGTCCTGCGTTACTGTCGTCAATAACAAGCAAGGCGTGGAAAGCTTTGAAGGGCGTTTATTCTAATTGCTCCACAGTCCAAAGATGTTGAGTCGCGACAAAAAAAGAACCGCTGATTTAAATCAAAGAAATTATGTGTCACCAACCGTGACCTACGGGTATATATAGATGATCAATAATCATGAACAACCATCAACCAGCTAATATAGTTGAAATACCATATCTGCGTATAGGATTGTTTTGACATCATGATGTTTCAGTCCGGCCTGTTTCGGCTAGATCAGTGGTTCCCAAACTTTTTAGACATTCGCCCCGTGACCCATAGCGGAAAATTTCGCTTCACTAATCAAAAAACTATAAAAATAGCAACAAGAATGTTTGCAATCCCAAAGCATAGCTTGATGACATTGAAGGCTATGACTTCTCGAATATGAAATTCGGACTATACACAGAGCAGTAATTATCAGCTGGAGGTAAATCGAGCGGAGCGATAATAATCATGTGCAATGGTAGCACGTAGCATATACATTATACATATTTTAGCGATTTTGGTGTCTAATAGCCTACCTTCAATTCTCTGACTTTGCTTGGCTCAAGCGTATTTGACCATAAGCTAAATCAAAAACCAATGGAGTGGCTCCGTTCTAAGCCACTTCGATTTAAATCCTCATTTCTAAGAACCAAAAGGCATGTTACATATGACAATGGCATATGACATGACCTCCAGTTTGAGAACCGCTGGGCTTGATAGATCTGTACCCAGGTACGCAGTCTATCTACAACAAAGGTATACCTGTACAACAACCTTTTTGCTATTCACGGCCCCATTTCAATTATATGTAGCGTAGCCTACGGCCTCATACCAGCGGACAGTCGTAATTGGGTTTGCATTTAAAACTATTTGTTTGTGTTTTAAACAAAGGCTCTTCAAAAAAATTGTTTTATTTTTTTAAATTGTATAATTATGTTATATTTGTGTAAATACTTTCCAAAAACATGTTGTATGAGCCCTACGGACGATTACCACCCGATCTAGCCGACGCATACCATGGAATGGTTGAAACCCTCAAAATAGTCGGTTCAAAAGCTATAGTAGGTATATATTTCGTCAAAGGAGCTATATTTACCCTATATTTTAGTTGTCAATGTCAATCCACTATGACGTCATAATTGAATATCCATGGCGTCAGGAATTAATACACAAAAAAACATGTTTTAGACAAGGGCATAGTTTCAAACATGTTTGTTTTGAATGCAGCCCTAGTGTAACGGCCCGGTCTTCGGATTGGAAATGCTTTATTACGGAGCTTCGCAAGCTAACTGCAACGTATCGACCGACACCACTGCACAATACGGCATTGAGCCGGCGGTCACACGACCGACCTGCACGACGGCCAGACCAGAAAGAGGCGAATCTCATGATTACAAGAAAGCACGTGCACAGTTCATGACCACAGATACAATAACAACAAGGTTAACAGCAGCACTAGGGCTGCTACACTAGTCGTAATAGACCACCTGGAAGCCCAAAATCCATGTTTAATAGGCTACTGCGGCGCGGCTTCACATCGGGGACAGCGTTTGTCGTGTTCTATGCCATAACTGCATGTTTGGTTGTTAAATAGGCTACCTTGCTCATAACAGTTTCTGATTGTAAACATAGAACGCCCGCAGCTGCTGGACATGGTTCAATAAATCATTTCAGCTTCCCTATTGTCAAATGAAGGAATATTCGACAGTTCAATGTTATTGGCAGTTGACTACACAGAGCTTTAGCCTATGATATATATATATATAATATATATATATTCGAGAAAGTAGTGAAAATGGATCATTTGGACTCGTGTGAGTAACTGAGTATTGGTAAAATGCATGGCACGGGCTAAAGAGTTATCCACGTGCAGATTGCGTCATAATTGACTTATCAGAGAAAATTTATTTAATATAGTAGTAATATTATTATTTACTCTGGGTTAATTGTATTCAAGACGGCAAATCTTTCAATGTCATTTGTACGTCTACAAACTCTTGTCAGTTTCCGATGATTGATTCAGTAAATAATGTCGGGTAGCAAGAAGACGACCAAATTTGTGTCTGCATTCGCAACTAGAACGACATGTCACGGCTTGGATCAAGTTACAGAAAAGGGAAGGCCTTTGTGGGCTCGGTACAAATCTGCAATTGCGATTCCAAACGGTCAACGATTATTACTGAGCACTTGACCAATCATTTCAGGGCGATGTGGGCCGTTGGACTGGCAATTTTATTCACTGGGATGTGCTTGCAGCTGGTCATTCGAATTCAAGAATACACAGAATTCGCTTCTGATACACAATTACACGAGGAATTCGAGTCGTACATCGACTTCCCTGCAGTTTCCATTTGCAATTACAACAGGTATGACGTGTGGTGGTCTATAAGGCATGTATATTGTAGATTATGTGTGGAATTGTGAGGCCTGCGAGCCTGGAAAGGCTTGCTCGAAACTAATCGTGACGTACAGAGATATCGACCAAAACAACGGGCTTAGACCCTGTTTCACAAACCATTATATGAACTATATAGTCTAACTCTGTATGTATTCACTCTATTCCTATATTATATTCAAAATCATTTCAAATATTCCTACATTTGATCAATGATCACTAGTGTTTGCTTAACAAATGGTGTTTAGAACACTTTGTTTCAAACATGTTTTAAACAGTGTTTTAAAAGAATGCCATTTTAAAAAGAACAAATTTGTGTTTATTTTTCAAAAGTTGTATAATTTTGCTATCATTGTGTAAATACTTCGAAAAATATGTAGCATGAGCCTACAGACGATTTGCACTCGATATATATATATATGGAATGGTTGGAACCCTCGAAATCGTCATCGGTTCAACAGTTATAGCACTAGATATTGATCATTGGTACGGAAGGGATGTTTTGATGATGATGACCGCCGACCGTAAAAAGATGGTTATAGTTCCGGTTTTTATTGCTACGTTTGAGAAGCGAGTATATAGTGCTAATTCTAGCTCTCAGCTGCGACCTCTGATAAGAAAGTAGTCCTAGTTATAGTTTATAATTTTGAAAATCGATAGAAGTTTGTACAAGCCTGCCTGCAACCATACTTATTACTTATTACAAGAGTGGTCTGATGAAGGTTCGAGTCAGGTTTTTGTGCTTTGTGATCATGGATATGAACTAGCTCTGAGGGCCGTTTGAACTCGCTGTTAGTCATTCGAGCCACAGTTCTTCACAAAACACAACTGGAGTTGGAAGTGCTTTGTTGAATATGTTCCATATAATTCTTTAATCAAGCACAATCGGGCTGCATGATAATTCAGTGTCAAATGCCACTCAACTATACCATATACTATATGTATCACAAACAGTCGATGCGATTGTTTAATTTCAGATTCTTTAACATCACTGACCACAGCGAACTTGCTGCGGTGGACGGGCTAATACGGCTGACATCTCCGCTGAGAGATGTCAGTAAAGACGCGGAATGGGAGAAACTCATTCAAAAATACTACCAAGACGCCACCCACATTCCGCTGCTCAGTAAAGAAGTAGAAGATAAAGGGTGGCCTTTGAACGAAAAAACAATTACTTCGTGTACGTTTCATCAAAAACCCTGCAGTTTCAAGGTCAGTGCGTTGATCATTTAAATTGGGGTTTTAAGTGATTTACTATCACTCGTGCTTCAAATCGTTATTGTGGATATATAATGTCGATATCCCAGTCAATCCTATAATAGCCTACATGCGTTGTGATGAAACATTAGCACGAAAACTCAATAGCTTAAAAATATATCCTAGTTCAAAGACTAACGGAGGAATTGAACAAGTCGCATATCTAAATATGGGTACAAAGTTACAATTTCTGGTTAATCAAGTAGAAATCCAAAGTTTGACTGATATTTGAAATGTAGGCTACCTATAGGTATAGCACAGACCAATGTGACAACATATTTAACACGTACATTAACGTATGTTATGGTGTGTGCTGTGTAAAACTATATACTATATAAATTGACACGTATTTTGAATCCACCAATTGACGAAGGGCAATATCGGTCCGTATTGTTCCATTTCAGAATTTTAAAACCTTTATCACAACTATGGGAAGATGTTTCACCTTCACAACAGACGAAGAGATTGTACAAAGCGTTCCAGGTAGCGGCCACGGGCTCTTGCTAGCCTTCAACATCATGCAAGTACGGACGAACGATAGGAATTATAGTGAATTGAGTTAGGATTGCACCATTCCCCATTCAGGACTATTATTCGGAGCACCCGGACTATGGTCGACCTGAGGCAGGTCTGAAAGTCCACGTCCACGAGCACGACGAGCCTCCAATGGTAGAAGAATTTGGCATTGGAATCCCGTCGGGGTTTGCTGGGCATTTGTCAATCGTCAAAGAGGAGGTATATAATATTACAGCGCTGAGCAGCGAGCACGTGTTTTGACTCTAGAAAACAGGATTGGAAGATAATGGAAATCGGGTCCGAAATGTATCTACAATGTTTGAAAAATCCGAAATGGTTTTCACATAAAGAATATCAAATCATCTCGAGCTTACATTTGGCATTTTCGAATTTTCAGTTATCGTGGCTTATATATATAGGCTAGGGTTACCATACGTCCTCTTTTAAGAGGAATTGTCCTCTTTTTTGAATTTTTTGAAAGTGTCCTCGGAGGACGCCCTACTGTCGTCTTTTTTGAGAATTTTGGTCATATCTATAGCAAAATTCAACTGACATGCCGTAAATCAGCACCGGTATTTCGGGAGCCGAGTGAAAAGTTGACCTTTTTTGTAGTCAAGCACCCGACAGTGTGAAGGAAAATACTGTATTTTGGTCACCAAGCGGGAAAGTTGACCTTTTTTTAGTCAACCGACCAAAATGTGGGGAAAATTTACCATATTTTGAGAATTCCTCTCCGGTTTTGCAAGTTTGTAAATTACGAAAAAGTGTCCTCTTTTCAGATTTTCAAAATATGGTAACCCTAATATAGGCCAACTCGGATTTGCTGGTCAGCATTAAAAATAAATTCCATATTTGTAAATGGAAAAATACTTATATTATCCGGCATATTTTTGACAAAAATTTAAATGGATCAAACATAGTTATTATCAGAGGCGAAAACCCCAATGCAAATCCCCGGTATATGAGTTTCATGGAGAATATATTACATACAAAAGGAGTATAATTTAAATATCTGTGGTCATCCTGCTGTCAAACTTCTGACTCAAACACTACAGAGAAATTAAAATGGGGATTTAAAAATGATGAACAAAATTACGACGGCCGCATTTACAGTTTAATTTTTTGACTTGATCACAACGCAAGTGGCAGGGGTAACGTCGCATTAAAACTAAAATAAAGGGATCAATGAGCATACAGATATCCCCATTTATATCGTCGTTGCATAGCCGCTATATTGGCTGGTTAAAACTGTATTCAATCGGCCAATCATAGTGTTTTGCCAACTCCGTTGTTTTCGAGAAAAGGTGCTGCTAAAATAGAGGCCCTATAATCCGTAATGTAATGTATTGAATTCATATTACAAAACTCAGGTGAATAACAAAGCTACAAATTTGGAGGTAACATTTTGGAATCATTTGACTGGTTCGACCCGCTAGCGATCAAAAGGTTTGAATCCGGTAATCTCCGCGGCTGCAGCACCAATGGGTGCGGGTTCGAGACCTTCGAGTCCGACGGAGGTCGACTTCCGAATTCCGATATCCAAGTGTTGGGGGTTTACCTAGGCTCCTCCTCGCCTTCTCATACGCGTCAGCGGTGTCTTACAAAAGCCTAGAGGTGGGCTGTTCTATAAGTCGGCAGTTACGGAAAATAAATAGAATATCGGCCTGGTGTAGATGACCATAGTAATCGACAAACACCATGAATACCCCAAAACAAACAAATCCGGGAATCAAATATTGGGAACCGAAAACATCAATTCCGTTCGTTTTGAGTAGCCTGAACGAAACAGCTTGGTCGCGTTAAAGTATTTAGAAGAGTCTGTGCATTGGCCAGCAAAAGCGTAAGGTTTCGTTTCGAAGTAGCCTGTAAAAATGACATGAAACCCAAAACAACAAGTCAATTACACGTCTCACATGTCGGTATGGGGTGGGAGTGGAAAAGGTGTGAATTTTCAAATTTAAACGTTGCGCAATGACTTCGTGCAATTCCTTTCGTTGCTTGCATGTTGATTACGGGAATGGACGAAGATAATTTGAAAGAAAGATCGGACATCAAATTGAATTGAATTGCATAGATGTATCATGTATGCATGCATCGGTCTGGTGCGCCACTGCAGGAAATAGCCAAGGACTGTAAGTGGGTTAGATTACCACATTTCTGTCCAGCGGCATATGAGTCATGCCTATCATGCATTGCACACATGGTATGCATGCGCATATTTGAAGAGCTTCTTGGAGGTACAAAATGTGCATCACGAGTCACGACGCCGTGGTATAAGGTATTCTCAGATTTAGATTTCAGGACATTGTTAGTCTTGATACGTTAGATTCTTTGCATTGTCCATTATCGGTAATGACCACGCATTCTCGGTGGTGTCCATTCTCAGTAATATCTATTCTCGATGGTGTCATTCTCGGTAATGGTTGTCTCCGTATTGACCGGACACCCTTATATTTGTACCGTTACTCCTTCGTTTGGTCTGAGAATTATTTCACTCTTTGCTATATTTTTGACAAGCGCAGGCCTATTGCGTATATGGCTATATTATTATCAGATGCTCTCTAACCCGTTTCCAGTGGAATCAAAGAAGACTATGTCTTTAACCGAAATCTTCAATAATCTTAAAATAACAGCAATTTTGTCTATCAATCCTGCTTGAATTTTGTAGAGAAATTTGATGCATAAGCCGTGGGGAATATGTAATCCCAATCCGAAAGAAATGAAATATCATCCAAAGTACAGCTTTGAAGAATGCATGACAGAATGCAGGTATAAAATTTATCCGACACCTTCGCTTTCGGACTTCTATTCGATCGAGGAACTCGTGATTTTAGATTAGGGGTGGCCAACCTTCGGCCGTCGACATATGATTCAATTAGTGGCCTATGTGTTGGCGGCCGTCAACATGCAAAGTGAATTACGCAATTGACACCAGGATTTTGAGATGTTTTAAATAATCTTGAAATTTTCTTCAATGTGACTGGATTTTTCGATTATAATGTAGTATTGCTCTTTGAAAACCGAGCCCTGCACTATACAGATGCAAAACGTAGAGGAAAATGATGCGCGCCATAGAGAAAGTTTTTGGAATCGTTTACGTCTCACGAAATAAATTTGTTTCTAGTTCGTTTGAGCGATTCCAATATCTTTCCACTATACCGACAATCCTGACGGAAACCAGGAAATAATAGCATGCAACAAAGTGACCAATAACAATTGGCCCAACCGAAGATACATCATCATTTATAACTAAATTTTTGCATACACCCCCTCCATCAACTCTACCGGTGAATCTGATCACATGAGAAAGTATAAATATTTGATAGCAATATGTCATGTGCAACTATTAATATTAACGACGAAATTAATTCATAAATTTGAAAAAAATTGTCGCCAGAAAGCTAAACCCAGTGGTTCTATTCATAACATGACTAATCGCGATTTCGCGGTGCGTATAGTAAGTCAAAATGAATAAATAGCTGAGTCCGGAACTCATCGGAAATGGACGTGGACACTGGACAGTTTAACATTTATATTTGGCGTCCATAGTTAGTGGATTACGACTATACACCCTGAAATGCAGCCGCAGGCTATATAAGTAGCCTCATCGAGATGGGGCAGTGAATAGCAAGATTAAGGTTGGCCACCCCTCTCATTTGACCAAAAATTATGAATAAAGTCTTTACCGATCACAGGAGAGTTATTGGACACCATGGTATTTACGCTTGATTCTGGAGCATGCATGGTATGCCAATTCGACTGAAACTACCCAATTAATCCAATAATGCTTTGTATAGTACTCGTGGTGGTAAATGGACAATGGACAATGGACATACCTAGATGACTGTAAAACCCATGTCTCTTCATTTCCATACAATCAAAAGTCCACGTAATTCTCAGAATACAAACTACCTTAAAATTTGAGAAAATGAGGTCAACATTAAATTAAATTATATCATGTACATTTCACACAGAATCGACTATATCGTTGACAAGTGCGGTTGCAAGCCGTACTGGGCTGATGTTGTTCAAGGAATTTCCGAATGCGATGTATGGCAGATACTAGCTTGTTCCGGGTCAGCAGAAGGTGATCAACAGCATATAGAGCCGCCTTGTAGAATTACGGTATGCCTAGGCTATGACAAAATAACACGACATACTATTTCCAGCGGAATCGCTCAATTTAACGCCACATAACTGCAGTTGCGACCAGGCATGTTCTTCTGTGAAGTACCGTCACAATCTGTCGTACGCCACTTACCCGGCTGTACAAATTGGCGAGATATTAGCAGCGGACGAAGAGCGAGGAGAAACGGTGACCGATGACATCGGTAACTGAGGCTTTGTTACGTATAACTGCGTACTTCGCAGATATGTCGTGAACAATTGCGAATGCTTCGGCAAGAAATTTGAAATTCCGAGTCCAAAAATCGGCTGGACCGAAAAATTCCACAGAGTCATGCTATATTGAAACATTTCGGCAGAAAAAAAACCGTAGACGAAACGTGAGAAATAGATAGCAATGTTGGGACCAAGTCACTACCTTCGAGTCACGAGTCATATCGACTAATTGCACATTTTGACTCGAGTCAAGTCAAGTCATGCGATTTTCAAAGGTGACTCGAGTCAAGTCAAGTCACTCGTTTTTTGGTGGTGACTCGAGTCAAGTCGAGTCAAGTCAAGTCAAGTCAAGTCACGAGTCAAGTCACGATTCAAGTCAAATTGAATTTTCGAAGTATTATTTCGAAGTCATTATATTTTACTGACTGGGTGAAGGACGGATTAATTGGCCATTTATCTTGAATGAAGTAACGAAAATAAAGTGCAAAAATGTATTGTATGCTAATAAAATACGCGAGTAACTGTATAGCTACTGCTAAAATCTGTTATTATCAGTCAATATGGAGGTTAGAATACGAAGCCTCGAGAAGTTGAACAAATTGATGTGGCACAATACACTACCTTAGGGTTGCCATACGTCCGGAATTTCCCGGACATGTCCGGAATTTCACTGTTAAAACTGCGTCCGGGAGGAATTTCTAAAATATGCCTAAATGTCCGGAATTTTGAAGTAAGCTCATAATTTTTACCTAAATCTACAGAAATAATATTTTTGGACACATTTATGCCACATGAAGTTTTTCTTCGCGCTGCGCGCGATTTATTATCACGTTCATAGGCGCCGAGTTACGGAGTGGCGGGGTGGCGCAGCCACCCCATACAATAGGCCGTCTGCGATTTCAAATCATCAGCGCTGTCAATTAGCGAGCCCATGATAGCGCGTAAATGCCAATTATTTACCATTACCCGATACGGGCGCGAATAATTGAATACGCAGCTTCGTTGGCGACGACGAACTATAGTGCTTAAAACGCCCCGATAAATTGTAATCCGCGATTAGTAATCAGACAATCGAAGCAATCTCGTTTACGATGTCGATTTCGACACGCTTAGGCTGAGAAACACCATCTTCTCCCTCGACCAGACGAGCGAATTCACGTTCCCCTTATTCTTAATTAAATTGTATTTGCGCCCATAATCGTTTGCAAAATAATTCTTGAGTTAATTACGTGATAGTTTCTGTAATTGGAGGCTTGGATCGCGAAATAGGACAGTGTGTTTGTGTATGATGGCGAGTTGAAAGTCATTCCTGCGCAAAGTGCACATGCGCATATTCAGTACGTCGTTATAATGAGCAAACAATTGTCGCGATGTCAGACTTGGTACCCGATTGTGCTGTACGCAAGTTGAGGAATTACTGATTAGATGCGCGCTTTCTCGTTTGCTATGATCTGTAGGCTACTTGTCTGCTTGATACACTCGTATTCCCTCGGTGTCACTTGTACGTGTTTGATTTGTTATTAATACTGTGCATTGTGCAGTGCACGGAGTTGAATTACGTTGTCAAAATTGATGCAACACGAGATTCTCGGTGGCGCAAATTCTGAATTTATTCGATTAGTTTGAACGGGAACCTTCTCTGTCCCAATAAACTTCATTGCTGGGCGGACTCTATCGAGCGCAACCATATCGCGGATCGAATTTCAAACCTTTTGGATATGTATTTCTATTGATAAGGTCGCGGCATGCGCCCATATTGCTCTTACTGCAATAACACTTGGATAATTAAAAGCGCACCATTTACGATCAAATTCGACTGACTGATCGGGGCCTACGTAGACCGTAGGCCCTGACCTGATATTTACCAGAACGTTGTCGGCATAACAATCCCAGGTGCGTAGCCAGAGAGTTTCTCATTTATAACTAGAAATCCCGTCCTTTTGAAATGCCAATTCACTAATTCATATTATCGATTTAGTTGGTTTTATTGGTTTTAATATGGGGACTACTGCCCTCGCAAACTGCGTTCGAAAATAAATAAAAATAACATTCAGTTGCAGAAATAAAGTCTCGTTGTTATCGCAATTACAAGATAACCGTATATTCATAGAGTCGGTTTATGTCGTTTGGTCATGACCTAACGATGCACAATTACGCTCCTTGTATTTTCGAAGTCATCATCCTCGACCAGCTCTACCGCTAACTCTGATCACGTAGGCGGAGAGAGGATCAAATTATATAATAATATATGGAAGAATCAATATTATTGACATAATTCATTGAAATCATTTAACGACCAGATGCATATAGAAACCAGATGCATATAGCAAGCCCCCAGAAGTTGCATCGATTACCCTACGTTGGGCTCAAGATCAGTGTTTATTTGGGCGGTAGGTGGCTGAAAAATGTGGCTTCAGCCCTGGTTACAACTTACAACACACAACCACATACTCCTGAACCGGATCGTTATCACCTCTAGTCGATAGACAAAGCTTTGCTGGTGTGACGTCATATTGACCCACCTCATTTTGAAATCCGCTAGTGGGCGCTCAAGAGCGTCCGGAATTTGGATTACAAAAATATGGTAACCCTACACTGCCTATCTACACATCCGTGAGAATATAAACGCATAAACTACATTCGTTCGATTTAAATCATACAAGATGGTTGATTAAGGTTAGCACTGCGTAATGTAAGCACTGAGCAGTCTATAAAGAAACAAAGATACGTTGCTATTAGATCAATCTACTACTACTACGAAAACGTAAGCTGTGATGGTTTCATTTGCGGCAAATTTATCAGTGATGTAACAATGGAGTATCAGTGAAACTTACAATCATTGAATGACTGATTCCTCTCACAAGTGACACCGGCGCATCGCGAACAACCCGCGAACGTACATAAGATAAGATGATTTAATCGACACTGTTTACTTAATGACTTGAAATTGACTCGTAAATTTTGCTTCGAGTCACGAGTCAATCCACATTTCTGAAGCGCCGAGTCAAGTCAAGTCAAGTCATTTTGGCAAACTGACTCGAGTCAAGTCAAGTCATACGAAAAAGGTGACTCGAGTCAAGTCATGACTCGAGTCATCCCAACACTGATAGATAGCACAATAATATTGTGAGGTAGGGTTACAATACGGATTTTCCACCGGTTTTGCAAGTCTGAAAAAGTATCCTCTTTTCAGATTTCCAAAATATGGTAACCCTATTGTAAGGTCACAGACAAGATGGCGTCGCAATGATCACATTAGTCAAAATTCTACATTTCTACAATCCTGTGTTGGGATCAACTCATTACCTTCGAGTCATGAGTCATCTCGAGTCATTGCACATTTTGACTCGAGTCAAGTCAAGTCACTCGTTTTTTGGAGGTGACTCGAGTCAAGTCAAGTCAAGTCAAGTCACGAGTCAAGTCACAATTCAAGTCAAATCGAATTTTCGAAGTATGAGTGATCATGATCACTGATCATTCAAATGCATAACATTTTACTAGCTGTGTAAAGACAGATTAATTGGTCATTAATCTTGAATCAAATAACGAATATCAAGTTAAATATGCATGCAAAAATGCATTGTATCGCTCACCCACAAGTAGAACTGTTAATAAAATAAATGCCTAGCAGCAGCTAGGCTACATTCTGTTATTATCAGCCAAAATAGAGGATCGAATACGAAACCTCGAGAAGGTGAAACAAATTGATTCGTACAATACACTAACCGTCTACCCATCCGCGAGAATATAAACGTATAAACCATACGTCCTATTCGTTCGATTTAAATCATACAAGAGGGTTGGTAAAGGTGAGCGCTGTGCAATATAAGCACAGAGCCGTCTAGTAAACGGAGATACGTTGCTGTTGGATTAATCCAGGGTTGTAACCAAGTCACAAGGCTCCGAGTCACAAGTCAATCTCACTTTTATAGTTTTGACTCGAGTCAAGTCGAGTCATTTCAATTCACCATCGAGTCAAGTCCGAGTCCAAGTCAGCGAGCAGAGTGCCGAGTCCGAGTCATGGAATTATGACTCGAGTCCGAGTCCAAGTCATTGTGTTGACTGCTCCGTTTCCAGTTGAAGTCTTGGTAAATCCACTTTTTATAACTCTGTTTGGTGATATCGAATGGTTCGCATTTATAATATACCAATTTTCCTCACTTTTAGCAGTTTATGGTCGCATTTTCAAGTACCAGTACCAACATGCCAAATCCCAATAGTGTGTTGGCTTCGGAATTACAATGAAATGTCGGTCTTGGCCGTATGAGTCTCGAGTCAATGACTTGGTTCGAGTCATGCGCAATGACTCGAGTCCAAGTCGAGTCAATACACAGAATGACTCGAGTCGAGTCGAGTCATTTCCGTATTTTGAATAAATAACTCGAGTCAAGTCGAGTCATCAAAAAATCGTGACTCGAGTAGGACTCGAGTCGAGTCATGACTCGAGTCATTACAACCCTGGATTAATCTACTACTGCTACGACAGCGTAAGATGTGATAATTTCGTTAGTGGTCAATTTATTTGTGATGTAACAATGGAGGATCGGTGAAACGTACAATCAGTGAATAGCTGTTTGCTCTCACAAGTGGCGCTGGCGTATCGTGAACAATCCGAACATACAAAATATACGGTGATTAATCGACACCGTTTACTTGAAGACTTGAAATTGACACGTAAATTTTGCTCCGTGTCACTAGTCAAACCATGTTTTGAAGTGCCGAGTCAAGTCAAGTCATTTTTGCAATGTGACTCGAGTCAAGTCAAGTCACGCGAAAAGGGGGACATGAGCATGTATGTTTGTTTGATATGACCTCGATTCCATTCCATCATCATATGCTATAGGGATTCTTAAACATTTTGGATCGCGGACCCCGTCATCGGAATTAATTTAATTCGCGCTGAAACTTGCAGGTTTCAAAGGTGTTTCCAATTAGATTACAATTTAAATGTCATCATTGTGTCGTGCCACCCATACATCAATGCTACATTTTGACTGATACTGGACCTTTGCTTTTACCGACCAGAAGATGTCTCTGAGTTGAGAGTATAGCTGTTAGCTGATGCTGTTATGGTCTGTCTGCCAAGCACCCGTGCAGAGTGACAGGCACAAAGTTATAGCAAAATAAGATATTTCTCATGTCATGTGATGTGTAGGCTATAAAATGCCTTTTGAATCTAGAAACAAAGGGTTTAAATCGAAGTGGCTTACAAAATCGAAGCAGCCACTGAATTATTCTCTTGCCGAACAATTGCCACCAGTAGAGAATAATCGCTTTGTGTATAGCCCAAATTTCATATTTGAGAAGTCTCTCAACAGTTATAATAACCTTCCATGCCATCAAACTATGCGTTGGGATTGCAAACATTCCTGCTAGAATATGGCAGTGTTGGGATCAAGTCACCACTACCTTCGAGTCACAAGTCATCCGGAGTCATAGAACATTTTGACTCGAGTCAATTCAAGTCAATCGATCTTTGAAGGTGGCTCGAGTCAATTCGAGTCTAGTAAAGTCAAAATTAAAGTCAAAATTAAAGTCAATATTCAAGTCATTGCATTTTGCTAGCTGATCGAGATAGAGATTGCGTTGCCATTTGTTTTATATCGAGGAACGAATACAGAGTTTAACATGCAAAAAGGCATTGTATAGCTGACGCATCGCGTAGAAATTCTAAACTACGTAAGTAACTACTGTATACCCCATGTCTATAATTATCCGCCAAAATAGAGAATATATGATAAGAAACCGCATAAAGTTGAAACGAATCGATACGATACACTACCCAACTACATATCCATGAGATACAATGTAAGCATGCGCCAATGATTGACGAGTAATATAAACATAAAATTATACAAGAATTCATTTGAAATCACACAAGAGGTTTGGTTAAGGTGAGCATCAAGCACCAATGACCACTGACCAGTCTATAGAACAGACGAGATAGAAGGATAGGCTACTTTGCTATTATATTACATTCCTACCAGTTCACGGCAACGTACGTTGTAAGCTCCGATCACTTTGTTTACAGTCAATTTATTTGTGATACAGCAATGAAGGATCAGTAAAATGTAAAATCGCAGAATCAAATAAATTGGTCGCCCTCACTGGTCACACCAGCGCATCGAGTAGGCTAGCCTACTATCCGAACATATGCAAGATACAGCGATTTAGTTGACACCGATTACTTGATGACTTGAAATTGACTCGTAAATTTTGCCTCAAGTCACGAGTCAATCCACATTTCTGGAAGGCCAAATCAAGTCAAATCAAGTCATTTTCGCAAAGTGACACGAGTCAAGTCAAATAATTCGAAAAAGTGACTCGGGTCAAGTCAAGTCATTCGAAAAAAGTGACTCGAGTCATCCCAACATTGGAATAACAGGGGCATGAAATTTTTCATCATCATCGAAGGGGGAAGTGTCCAAAAAGAACATTGCCCTTCCACGGACCCCCCTAAACCAGTTCACGGATCCCTAAATGGTGAACCCCTGTCATAGGCTGTATTCGATGAATTGTTATAGCCTACGGTAGACAGGCCCAATATATAATTTTTGTTCTTTAGACAGTCACATTACCACTGGTGAGGAGCTGAACTTGACTGCAATAGATCCATATCGAGCGAAACTGGCAAAGTACAGAGATAACCACTTGCTGCTGGACGTGTACTTTTCGTCTTTGTCTTTTACTAAGATAACGCAATCAAAAAAAGTCACGGAAATCAGCCTAGCCAGTGAGTGTTGTAGCCTTAAGCAAGATCGAAATTCTGTCTGTATGCGTCAGAGGCATGTTCGCTACAATCGAATTCGCCTGTAGGCCTACTTTTCAAATTGAAGGGAGTTAACATTTTATGCGTTTCGTTTTTCACGTGTTACTTAGGGTAACTGCAACAATATATTAAGTAGGCCAATTTAGGTGAAGTTTTCAGGCCTCATTCGTAATACCGCATGTAAAGTATACAGCTCTCGAAAGTAGTTTTGGCTTTCCTTGGTAACCGTTGCTTCCGGTGGTTCTTGAGTAGTAGGTTACTACAGCACTTCCTGTAATCCTACTTGACTATGAATAGGCCTACCGTGACTTCCACCGAAAACAGCATACGCCTAAAACTGGAATACGTCGGTCCGGCTTCATTGACAAGTCTATTTGTATTGGTACGTTTATCATATATTTCATTGCATTTCAGGCGATTTTGGCGGCTTACTCGGACTTTGGCTCGGAATCAGTATTGTCACACTCGGGGAATTTATTCAATTTTTCTGCCAGCTGGGTGCATTACATTTAAAGAAAAACGACACAACCGATGATGAATTGAAATATTACAATGCCACAACCTTGCCCTCGTATTACGGAAATTCGAGAACGATCAATCCTAACCTGTCGCTTGACTCCAACGCATGATGCACTAATAATCACATATGCTGCTGGCATGCTTCAGCAACCAACTCATTCCTGTCGAAAGCAAACGCCGCGCCAAATGTCTATCTCCATCTCCGCACGATAGCCATATTGCGCGAAAACAAGATTTCATCTGATCTGTAAATAGCTTGTAATTTAATGCGAATATCTTTAATGTTTTGAATCCGCAATCAGAGCAAACTCAAATTGCAGTCAACAGCGACCTTAGTGACGAATTCAATTCAATTTATTGCTACTATTTTCATCATTTCAATACACCACAAGACTGCGACCCAATGAAAGAGTCAAAAAAAGTGTCGAAAGGACTTGGAGTAGTGTTCGAAATCGGACACCCACTTGGACTAGGCGATGAACAAAGGAGGCATGCACACTGGGTTAAAAGTAAAATAAGATAATATAAAAGGACAGGTGACAAAAATGTGGCATGTGTCGGAAGGCGAGATCGATAAGTCAGGTCGTGGTCCGGTAAACTATAGGATTAACTAATATCTATTCAGTAGAAATTGTTTGTATTTCGACCTGAATGTGGACATGGAATTGTTCGATGTCTGTCGGATAGCATGCGAAAGGCAGCGATATAACCCTATACACACTGCTGTGACGGATGCGAATTATTTTGTTATCTACAACCAGAATGTTACGTGATTGTCCGAGAAATATTCTACAAAAATGTTTTGAAAAATTAGTGTGAACTCTTGGCATGCGTAAATAATGTTAATATGAATGAAATTTGTCAATAATGTGGGTACTTATACATATCAATTTCTGATCCTTAGTCAGTTCACACGATCAGATTTACCAATAGAGCTGTCACCTTCGAAAATCCAAGGTACTTTTATTTACAAATTATACAATATAGGCCTACATCTTAGTAGCGACACGGTTATCCTGGAGTTTTTGCGAGTTAGTTTCGGGCGGGTCCATATTGCTAAATGAATTTTCGGTGCCATCAATACTGAAGATTTCAGCCAACCATGTATTTTGAGCGAAGATTTTTTCCGCTAATAATCTCGGCACAGTACTACGTGGAGATGGCCGGTGCCGAAATTCCGAGAGTTTGGTGTGATTGCATGTAAAATAAGCGGTCCGTCGTGCAAAATAAAATCAGTTGGCGAACAACCTTTTTCTGAATGTAGCCTAACCTACTATTCTTATTCATCATGTGGCGACTAACCTTACTTTGCATGCATGTATAGCCTACTGTCCTTATTCTGCATGTAGCGTCTGACCATATTTGCATCAATTGTCCTTATTATGCACGTCGGATATGCTCATATTGAAACGTCTGTAGAATTAGGATCTAGATAAGGAATTTCAATGCTGATATGAAAATTGGTAATTTCAACATAAAATAGGAGAAAAATAAATTTTAATTAGAAAATAGTCTGTTTTGAAGTACAGATCACGAACAGATCAGATCAGGAACTGTTTGCGTTGAAACATATCAAGATTTAGGATCTAGAGATCTACAGTTGGATATAAAATCTCATTCATATTAAAAAAAAAATAATTTGGATTTTAGCATCAAATCAGTGTACTAAGAATTTCATCATTTCAAAACACAACAAATGCGATACAATGAAACGATAGGAACGTGTGGAAACGACTTGGAGTAGAGGAATCATTCGATTTCATTATAAATAAGTTAGATTTGAAATTAGGATTTGTGCGCGGACTGACCTTACTTTGCATGCAATCTGACCAAACCTGTAAGAAATTCCGTCGCGTTGTATTACCGCACCTTGCACACCCCGAAAAATAATGCAGCGATCAGTCGACATCAGCGATATATCGCTCTCTCAAATCGGAAACGCAGTCGGACGAAATATTTATTCTTGTTTATACTTTCTGTTAGGTACCCATATTAAAGTCAAGAAACCTAGTGACAATGAACCTTCAAGTCAGGAATATCTTGCTCGAGTGAACAAGCCTATTCGTGCAGTAATTTGGTCACTTTCGGTTCGGGACGCTCCCCTGGAGCAGAACAATTCAAGCTTCTTTTAGGACTACGAAGTCTGAAATTACAAATACCGAAATAGCTTTCTACCAACCTCCACATGTGTACCACGCACACGTCAACAAACCATTCTTCAGATCGGCTGACGGGCCTGCCCTACATCACATCTTCAGCACGCGTCTGCGCATATTATATCGTAGAAACACTGCAAATACTGTGGAAACCCAGCGCGTAGCAACAAACATTTTGAGAGCACCAAGCTTTATATTCGAGTAGCGTCGTGAAGAGTACCATAATTTGAAGATCGAAGAGTAGATTCAAACTCGAACGGCAACGCTCATACATAACAAAAAAACCTCAGTACACAGCAAGAATAGAACACTAGGCGTATTAAGCAGCAAGGTAGATAGCAATTACTAGAGAAGGCGTGATCATGTCATGAGCGAAATCCGAAGCACCATGCCATGTTTAGAAAAATGACAAGGAAGACTTTCCACCAGGAGGCTGAGCGCATCGGATTCCAGAATCGTTCTTTACTGGTCCGAGATGCGGATCATTCTTATCATCCGTCTTGATCACTGCTTCCTGAGACGCTTTAGCAGCACCATTGCTAACGGGAGCTTTTTTATCGGATGTAGCACTAGCCTCCGATGTCGAGGAAGTCGGTCGACCGACCACCAGACCGGTTATCGGATCGTAACGCGTCTGGGACGAGTCTAGAATTTGATGTAGAAGAATCAGCAATATGATACCGATAGCAAAAATAGTTGAAGGAACATAAGCCTACTTACCTGGTGCATGAACAAAAAAATTTCGGGTTCGTAACAAAACCATTGTCGAGCCACCAACATATACTACATACTATGAAATGCTGTAGGGTAGACAATTGATCCAATACCAACTTGCCCGCTTTCATATCTGGGTTGTTGTTCGGCCGGTCCTAATCGCGACCGTGACGAGAGTGTACACTGTACTCTACACGCCAGTGATAACGCTAGTTCGGTCATAAATAGTCAGCTAAATCGCTTAACGAGGCACGTTATTCCGGTCGAGTGACAATCGACTCGAATTGATTGCGCTATACGGTATCATTGATGTATAATGCGGATGGCATCATATTAGAGGGTTGTAACCAAGTCACCAAGGTTCCCAGTCTCAAGTCAATCTCACTTTTATAGTTTTGACTCTAGTCATTTTCAATTCACCACCGAGTCCCGAGTCATAGTATTATGACTCGAGTCTGAGTCCAAGTCATCGTGTTGACGGCTAAGTTTCCAGTTAAAGTCTTGTTAAATACACTTTTTACGACTCCGTTCGGTGATATCGAATGGTTCACATTTATAATATACTAATATTCCTCAATTTGAGCAGTTTCTGGTCGCATTTTGAAGTACCAGTACTAATGTCGGAATCTCAATAGCTTGGTTACTTTATTACTCTTCAAAATCACAATGAAATGTCGGTCGAGGCAGTCATTACAACCCTGTCATATTATCAATGAGCATGAACTGATCAAACGGTTATCATCTCTGCAAGGGTCAAATATCTTGCGGATCACCGTTGCAATACAGTCAGAATTGGTTTGCCTTTTCGATATTTGCTGATATTTGATAGCATGTGTGTAGGCCTATACTTGAAATACAATGCGGCGAAACGGGTATAGCGGAAAGGAACGTGCCATGAAAGTGAAAATAGTATTCTACTCAAATTACTTTTTGAAAGGACATGGGAAATATTCGCACTTCCAATGACACAAGTTACGATTAGATAATAGACTAAGGTCAGTACAACCACAGAAAAGGAACCAGCTTATTTGTCTCGTAGAGTCGTTTAATACCATACATTTCATGTAAAATCAAAACGAAATTAGATAAAATCGCAGCAGCCAAGTTGAATTAATGTATTAGATTGCGATGATCGGAAGACAAATTAAACACGGTTCACAATTGCCAAACGCGATCAACTCTGATCAACCGGCGGGACAGGCGGGTGTTTAATCTCGTCAGCCTGTACCGTGAGTTCGGGCCAAGAAGAACTACAATGCGTAAAGACGTTAGAAAGGCTGCTGCCGCTTCGAGCAGCACAATTTTTCGCGCGCCGCGGCGTCATGCTAAATCCCGACGAATAGAGTGGCAAAGAAGAGGGGTCGAACTCGTCAAACACTGTCGACTTCTGCGCCTCAACACTGCCTCTTTTCTCACAACGCCGCCTCGGCACGCCTCCCGCGCTCCAAAGATCTGCGTTCGACTTCAAATCCTCATCCTGGTTAAATACTGTGGACCGCATGGTGTTAGTCACCACGGGATCGTCTGATTCAAAGCTCTCATCCTGGCTAAACACTGTAGACCTCATGTTGTCGTTTACTACAGGCTCGGACAGCGGCGCGGCTTCCGCGTCAGGCGTAGCAGCACCGCTGCAATCCTCGCCGAATACGGTGGACTCGTTGTTGGTACCAGAGACTTTTTTAGAAAAATTCAGCACCGCTCCGTTCGACGAATACACTTTACTCTCAAACCCTTCCTCTGGCTGAGTGAATGCGACCGACAGGTACGTTTTACTGCAAACGCTACGTTGCGACTGCCTTGATCTACAATCGGCCACCGACTCTGCCGCGCTGTCGCCTTCCGCGATTGGACAACCGGTGAACGACACCGTTTGACCTATCGCGCACTGTTCTGCGAAATGCTTCCTGCCCAACAGCGGGTCGTTCTCGGGTGCGTTGAATACTGTTGACCTGAAATTTGCGTTGGCTGGCCTGTAACCTGCGGAAAAATAACGAATACCTCAGCACCGAGAAAGGATAAAATTCGCTCTATCGTCATCATCCTCAAAATAACGCGCTCGAAACAAGGCATCAGATCAATAGACTACTCAAAATTGAAAATTCAACGAGTGATTCACGAGATTTACAGCAGTAGCCCCTGAAAACAAAAACAGGGTAAAACAACAAGTTTTAATTCCAAGCGATCACCACGGTGGCACATGGCATTATTGGCACGATCTAATTGGCGTCGTTGAGCCAAGGATTATTGGATCACTAATTACAGTAATCAATTACCGAGTTCCGAATCAAAGCCACGCACAACCTACTCTGAACTCCATAAAACTAACATGATGAGCGAGACATATAGTGAAATTGGCTTTTGCTAATTGACAGAGCGCATCATAATATCGAAATACGAGCAAGCAGTTTCGGTTCTCCTTATTTCTGACTAATCGAATTGAAGACAGGCTGCAAATATGTTCACTTTCCTGACTAATTACCAGTGGCCCGCTCTACACATTCCACGCTAATCATTTCAATCATGCTCCACGTAATTACAGCGGACTGCTCTGAAATCATTTCAAGCATTGATTGAAACACAATCAATAGGACACGACAAGGCATGCAGACCTGGCAGACTGATCAACCTGCGTACATAGCTGTCGCTACCACCACCACCATACTTTCCACACCTGCATTGACTTTCCTCCTCTGCCCAACTGGGTTCCTCACGTCGATTGAGGACTCCGATGAAAAACACGACGATATCAAAGACGGCGCCGTTATCGGACGTCTATTGGGCCTTCTAACCTCCACCGGCCCGTGTTGAGTAAACATCGGAATATTACTGATGGGTATTTCTGTATTGCAAAGCATAAAACAGGATTCAGTGATTTTTGAGTCAGGTTGAAACAAGGTGGTCGCACTCGCTGGTCAGTAACAAAGTACTTCTGCTTTTTGAAGTAGGCTACTCAATTTATATAGTCTACTTGCATTACTTGCTCAGGTTATGTTTGATACTTCCATAACTGAGTCAAACAGGACTTCTCGGAAAATATCAACATTTCATTTTTTATTTTGCAGTAAAAAAAGTAAAAATTAGTATTGTGTTTTCATAACCATCGAGAGAAACGGCAGTAGAATCTGCCTGAAATACTCCTGTATCACGGTAGCTGCATTTTGTTGTAGCCGCAAAAGATACATCTTGCATTTTTTCAAGTAGTCATAATAAGCGACACCTTGAAAAATCGACTTATTGATACTACTCTACTGTTGTCACTTCTGCTTGTGATTGCGTAGGAAGTCGTGGCATTACTTGTACTCTTACTTCTACTTGTAATTGACTAGTAACACCGACTATGACCACCTCCAGTTAAAGGAGAAACTGAGTGGCATACAAAGACAAGTCGTGGTAGGTACACTGGCCCCGGCAGTCCGGCATCCCAATTAGACCAGCTTCCAAGTTTTATCTATCAGTGACATACGCTACATTCAGTTTATAGGACTTCTGAAGTTGAACATGGAGAGGAATCGACTATAGCATGCGGCATAGGCGAGCAAGTGCGGTTCACTGTAGGACCACCAGAACCCTAATTTCAACACCACAAATAATACTCCCTGTATACAATATCTGGAAATAACGGGATTAGGACTGTATTGTAAATTAATAGTTAATTTTGGATAGAGTTGAACGTGCATTTTGCCTTACACCGAGGAACAGTAATGAAGTACGGTGCCAGCAATTTGTTTACTTCATGAATGCCTTATTTATGTCAAGTGTGTTGACCTTACTATACTAATGATTGCTCAAATCGGGCAAGTTTCATTTCACAACTAAACGGAAGCTGAGAAACTAATGGCATCGCAATGGGCCAAATCAACAAGAATACTCTCGAGCACTACAATTAGGTAACGAGACTAGGAACATGCATCATGAACCAGTATTATGGAGCATACATGAACCTGTGCAAACACAGGTGAATGAATACAGAGTCAGTGAATGAAGTTGGGAGGTCGACAAATCCCATCAGTACTGTCCAAACAAGGATGAGCAAATAAAATTCAGACGAAGAATTTTTAATGCCCTTCAGGCAAATGCAATGATGATATCCCAACAAGACAAGACAACCTATCAGCTATCCTACACTACATTCATACACTCATGTAGGCCTGTATTGTCAGCACGACAGAAGAAACCACCTACATTCATATTCTCACATACGCCTACAATAGTCAAGTATGGCGCAAGGAAATTGAAATGCCATGTAAGATGGATCAACATTCTGAATTGTGCATGGAGCTTGGGAGTTGATCTGGATCAAATTTTTGGTTCGATTTCAGGGGTAGAATGACGAAATCCTGTTGCACTAAACAGCAATAACATACTGATGGGCTTAAGAGCATTAAAGAGTATTATCAAGAGTGACTTGTTCACAAAAACTAACATATGCCCAGCTATTCAGCTACCCAAATGATCAGCTTCTCATCAGGGGACAAGGTTCAATTACCTCCTATATTAATCCTATAAGATTAGGGGGTTACCATACTTTGAGGTCCGAAAAAGAGCACATTATTCAAAAATTCTAAGAGATCTAGTACTGGTGAAGTGAACTGGTGAATTTGAAAAATTTTCTTGCAAAACTTCCTGTGTTGACTAAAAGAGGTCATCACTTTGTCTCAACTACAGAGAAACCAGCTTTATGACACTTTTGTGGTGTTATAAAAAAAATTGTCATTTGGATCGACGCTCGTATTACTCACTTTTTTACAATTCTACTTTCCAATTATGCCTAGAAGTTGACTTTTTCATGGCATTTTAATACTTTTTCTGAAAAAAAGAGGACAAATTCGCGACTCCGAGGACACTTCAAATTTTGCGAAAAAGGAGGACAAATCCTCTTGAAAGAGGACGCATGGTGACTCTATATTAGATTCAATGCAAAATTTCAGCACATATAATTCTTCAATCTCAGTTTTTGATAGCGTGATGGAAACACAGCGGCTGGCGGTTATCTACGAACACTTACAATAGCATCGATTTTGATGAAGGTTTCACCAAAATGATGCACCCCTCCACTCCACAGACACACACAGGAATGCAGTTGGCATCATTTCGTACTGTTCAGTTTGACAAAATATTCTGCGTCAAGTGTAGAGTACAGTCACTTTCACAGTCACAACCACATTCATGACTATTAAATAATTCTAGCTAGCTCTAATATCATGTATCGAGGTGTAACATAGAAATTCCAACAACAACTAAAAACATGATACTGGATTGGTCTATGTCTTGGTTACCTGGCTTGGTGTTGCTGAGTGGCTCAGAATCCTGAAAAACGGACGACTGATGCGTTTTGCTGACTGCTTTCCTTGGCGAGTTTTGCCCATTATCCTCGGGTTCTGTGTCGAATATGCTGCTAGAAGTTACACCTGCAAAATATTACAAATATAGCAAGAATGCCATTTAGTGGTATTGGCATGAATGAATTTAACGAGTTACATCTGAGCATGGACAGAAATCACATTCTACTTTCGGTAGGAGCCAGCTGCAGTTTTTCTGGTGCATTAGCTGCAGATAGTGATAATGCACACAAAAAGTATGCCGAGAAGATAAATGTACCTACTTTTGGCAGAACAATACATGAAACATATACAAGTACAGTAGCAAAATCATTTTCAGAAGTTGGAAAAGATATGATGGATGTTATCAACTACGGTGCTCTTTTGAATGACTTTGTTAACCATGTAAATTGTGGTGTATAAAGTTCAATCTTTTACAGCTGGTAAAATTTCATTCCATTCCAATATGTCCATTTTTGATTTGATAAAATTTGTTAGGGAAATGAAATGATCAATCCAATCGTAATCAAATGCATACCTTCAACTACCACAATTTCAAAATAGTGGGGACATAGCCGTCCAGGATAGTTTTTGCTCGGTTTTAGTAAAAAAGACTGACACGATATCGGGCAGAGATTAGGGTTCCAAATATCTTCAACGAAAAACTCGCACAATATCGGCCACATGACACAGCATAGGCTACAAGGTTTGGTACCCATGGAAGGCAGATAAGCATGCTACACTAAGTCATTCAAGGGACATTCAGGCTTGGTAGAATCACGGATGTTTTCTCGTCACCGAAGTTTTCTCAGCATGCAGAACAAGATAACGGAGTGAGAATATAAAAAGATCAGCATTCTGGTCGGAACAACTAATTTATTGGTGGAATTTAGCAGAGGCCTTCTGGCCACATCAACTTATTCATTGGTGGAATTTCCACCGTACCTAATTATATTGAAATGGCCCTCCCACTACTACTCGCAATTCATGGTACACTATACTGGACTATTACCCATAAACCAACTGTAGTGAAGCTACTGATTAGTAATTCTTACTTGGTCGGTTAGTTGGTTTCACTTTAACTGGCTCAGGCTCCGTGCTGAAGACCGAGCTCTGGAAGGTTGGTTTTGTCGCTGCATGTTTGCTCGTTCCATTCGTTTGATCAGATCCTCCGAAGATGTTACTCGAACCACCACCTGGGGGTCGCAATACTCTAAGAAACAGCAGTCAAATTATCACCAAAATTCACCAAATAGCGAAATTTTCACAAGTTCAACATACCTGGATGAGGGCTTGTCTTTGAAAAATTCGCCCATAACGGATAAGGATTATAAGGTTGACGACCGTACTTGCCGGAAATAAATACTCTAATTCGAAACTGACACTGCTAGAACTGAACAGAAATAAGTATGGATCGCCCGTTTATATCCATACCGTCGGCCTTTTAGAACTGGGCTAATGACTAGCACTTGACATTTTAATCTCAATAACTGACCCATTATTCAATAATGACGCAATAATGAAGAATATGATGAACAAATCTCGAATCTTGAGAAGCCGACTTGTAGCCCACTTCTAATTGAGCTTCTCGTCGATTATGTATGCTGGCACTGGTATATAGCCTTTTAAATGCAATCACTATCAGTAGCCGAACAGTTCACGCAACCGACTGCTTGTTACCAGAAGTTGGCTATCTGACGAGACGGTAAGCGAATCAGATAGAATCTGTCCGCTCAACCCAACGCATTTTCGAGGAAAACGCCCTTACCAATTTAAGATAATTAGTCGATCTGCTGGAGAGCAACAACATATAATCAATAATCAGCACGCTTTACCGGTGCTCGATTTGCTCGAACGACTCTGAATCTCCTCGATCCGGATCCGCTGCTGAAGAGATTCGGCGTCCTAAACATAGAAGATATGCGGAAACTAGAAATCGCCAAGTTTATGTATCAGTTTCACTGCGGTCGTTGCCCCGAATATTTCAATGACTTCTTTACCTCTGAATCAAAAGCGCACAAGTACAACACACGCGCGTCCACGTCGTCCAAATATCATATGATCGACCGAAAAGATCATCGCTCTATAAAATATGCCGGACCTGATGTGTGGAACAGTATCCCGCCGGCCATCCGACAGTCGACGGGCATGTCCACATTCAAGTCGAAATACAAGCAATTACTACTAAATAAATACAGTCCATCCTCAAGACTACCGGACCACGACTGACCTATCGATCTCGCTTCCCATGACATGCCGCCCTATTTCTTGTCGCATTCTTTTTCTATACTATCTTCTTTACTTTCATTCAGTGTTCATGCCTCCTCTTTACATCGCCTAGGCCAAGGTGGGTGTCAGATTCCATAGACTACTCCTTGTCGCTTCGACATCTTCCTGTCTTTTCATTGTATCGCATTTTTTGTGGTGTATTGAACTGATAAAATTGCTAATAAACCAATGATGATGATGATGATGATGGGATGCGTTTGATATGGTGTCCGGTCAATACCGAGAATGCTATTACCGAGAATGCTATTACCGTGAAGGACAATACGAATACCGAGAATGGACAATACCAAGAATGGACAATACCGAGAATGGACATTACCGAGAATGGACACCATCGAAATGGACATTACCGAGAATGCAATATATGCAATGCAGGCATGTTATGCATATGAACAGGTCGTGTGTGTGCATCACAACGTTGCCACATTCGGTATCGATTCCCAGGTATAAATATCTCGACAACGTCCGTTACATTAAGCTAGATTCCTTGGCATTGGCCGAGCGAGATAGTGTAATGGTTATGCGTCCGGCTTCTCGATCGGTAGGTCGTGCGTTCGATCTCCGGCCGGGTCGTACCAACGACTCGAAAATTGGTATCCGCAGCTATTCTGCTAGGCGCTCAGCAATCACGGATAGCATGGAGGAGAAAAAAAAACGGGGGCGCAGACTAGATGACCTCAGGGCCGTATCGCAACTCCGTCATCAAAGCTTTTCGATGGTGCTGGCGAAAAAGAATATCATATCTCTCTCTCTCTCTCTCGGTAATGTCCATTCTCGGTAATGCCTATCTCGGTAATAGCATTCTCTGTAATAGTATGGAGCCGTTTGATATTGCAGTTTGCATTCTAAAGTCAGCACCGAAAAAATGTACATTTCAATTGCTATATGCCGGACCGAAACTACTGCCGCACTCGAACTTCCTCAATTGGGGGAGGGGTTGCGAGCTCTAAGGGGACCCAACATTATTTCCTGGAGTTTTTTTTAGAATCATGAAACTTGAAAATTGTGAAGTGAAATTCTTGTTTGGTTTATTATCAATTATTATCAGTTCAATACACCACAAAACTGCGATACAATGAAAATGTAGAAAGGTGTCGAAAGTCGAAACGAATTGGAGTAGTCTTTGAAATCAGGACACCCACCTTGCATTGCCTATGCGAAATTTCCGGTACGTCTTGGTTTTCATATGGTTAGGTTACCCCCATATCATCATCGTTTTATATAATTTTTCAAAAAAAATAAAACACCACAAGATTGTGATGTAATGAAAAAGATAAGAGGGTGCTGAAACGACTTGGAGACTCCCAACTTGGGCTAGAGAAAACCCGGGCTGCCTATGTGAAAGCCAGGAATCCTGGCAGGAAGACAAAATATTAATATAATTCAGTGGTTCTGAACCTGGTCCTCAGCGCCCCCTGGGGACGATTTGGATTTTGAAGGGGGTGGAAACGCTCAGGCGGCGAAATGGGGGGACTGGAGCTGAGGGGGGCGGGATGGGGGGCGCTGAAAAACAAAATGGCCTCTCAGTAGATGGTGTAGAAACGACATATGATCACATAGTACAACAATAGTTCTATATATCTCTGAGTTCTCATTGCAAACTAACATTCGACAAAATCTGTCAAATAGAACAACGTTTTGTGTTGTGGTCATCGCGAAATATTCACCGACCATGTTTCAATGAATGTAATGGGTTATTTTAATTCATGTAAAATGAATTTGGCGTAGTTTTGGATTGCCAATTCCCCGTTATCACACTCCCGTCACACTAGCTACTCCAAGTCGTTTCGACGCCTTCCTGATCTTTTCATTGTATCGCAGTTTAGTGGTGTTTGAAATGATGAGAATATTAATAAACTTATACTTATACTGATAGCTAGGGTTATTTTCCACAAAATGTTTTGAAGTATAGAGAGAGAGAGAGAGAGTTCTTTTATTCGTCAACCATGAAATATAGTAAAGGCAATGTCCACAAACATTCACGTCCAATAGTATACATTTTTTAAATTTTCCTAACTATAATTTACACGGTATAGACTGGGAGACCCGATATGACCGAAGTCTTCTAGGCCGGAGTCACCCAAGCATATTGGCAGTATTAATTATAATATGGATCAATTTCTTCTCTCAGTCGAGTAGCACCGCAAAGAGTAACGAAATAAACAAAAGTATTGTATTAGGTATTGTATCCTACAGCGCACTGCGGGTTGAAATCGAGAAGGCACTATAGGCTACTGTTAAACTTTTGAGAGTGATGCCCGTTGTACATTAAAAATGTTTTGAAGCTTTTTGGCTGATATACGTTTGGCTTTTTGGATGATACTGCTTAGTGTTGTTACCCCTATTCATGTTAAACTTAGGAGTTTGGTGCAGGTTAATGTGAGCAAATCTCTACCAGATTCTCAGTTGATTTCTTAGTCACACAAAGCAATAAAACAAAACCCAATAAATTAACTTCCCCGTATTGCCAATCGCAGAGGAGAATTCAGGATCTGTAGCCTACTGCGTTCTCGAACCAAATGCAATGAGCCAGGGTTGTAATGACTCGAGTCATGACTCGACTCGAGTCAGACTCGAGTCACGATTTTATTGTGACTCGACTTGACTCGAGTCATTTTCTTAAAATGGGAAAATGACTCGACTCGACTCGGGTCAATATTTGGATTGACTCGACTTGTACTCGAGTCATTACGCATGACTCGACCCAAGTCAATGACTCGGCTTATTTTATATGACTTGAAGATGAATAGCGAATCGTAATTGCTAGTTCAACACATCTGACGAATTCTGCCGACATCGCTATTTGTCACCACTGCTTTCGTTGCACTCGTCTGATATCAGATATGCCGCCGCAAAAACAACAGACAATGGTACCATAGTGTCCTATATGGTGTCGACACAGCCAAACCTCAATGCCAATCAGGGTCGTACCAACCCTGCTCTCACTCTACAACCATACAATTAGGCACACTCTCACTGCCAATTACTTGCGCGCATTAGTGGAAGCATTGAAAAATTCTCTATCAAAGCGTTTTGCAGGAGTGTTTGTATATGTGAACATGATCACAACTGATGAGTCTTTGGATTGGCCCATCGGTAATCCCAAACCGTTTGGCGAAACCATCTTCTTTACATCATGCGTGTTTGATCCAAAATTTGCTTTCCATTGGCTGGTGGATTCAAATTGCTCAGAACAATCCCGAATTGCACTGCGGCAGAAAATAATCGATTTGATGATGACTGAGGCTGACACTCATTCATACAACATGACCAGCCAAAGTACAAAATCATCTGACAAAGAGGTACTAGATCCTCCGCAATCAAAGTATTTAGGACTTTTCAATTATACAAGCAAACAATCGAAGCAAAGTTCAATTAGAGCCAATGCAATGACTCAGATAGTCAAGTACTTGGAAGCGACTGATAAGCTCATGTGTAGATTTGAAGGCGATGATTCTTTGCATTTTTGGGCGACTCGAAAGAATGAGTATCCTATGCTCTTCAGTGAGGTTCAAATATGCTTGTCAATTCCTGCATCTAGTGCACCAGTGGAACGTGTATTCAGCAGAGGTGGATTTATTCTAAGGCCATGCCGCTCTAATATATCTGAGGATCTCCTTTCCACTTTGGTATTTTTAAAGTGTAACTCATCATTGATTTGATCTGCTGTCTGTGAAAACACACAATACCTCTATCAATTTGAGATTTTGCTAGGTATGTGAATTGTGCACGTGAGTAATAATGAATGGCTAATGCTGCGTGATATTTGTACAATAAGACTGTTCAAAAGTAACTTATTTTTTATTTTACTGGGTTGCTACTGGATGAAGTTGTTACGTTTCATAAAAATAACATTGAATCTGGCTCAATATTAAAAAGTAGAATCAATGATATGAGAGGAGAAAATTCTGGATTTGAAAATAAATGAAATATTTTTAGTGAGATATTCTTTCATATAATATAATTACATATTAGTAAGCCGACTATTTTTTCATATCCAAAATATTCTACTCTAATAACTTCATTTCTTTCTTAGTTGGAGTTTGCTATGAATCATATATTTTTGCACAATGTAACAATATCATGAGATAGCCGGTAAAATTCGGAAATCTCTATTTGTAATTAATCTAAAATTTTTCATTCATTGCATTGCTTTCTACTTGTTGGAATTGAGCCAAATTTGATTTTTTCGGCCGGAAAATTTGAAAAAATGTTTTTGAACAGCCCCATTGTACAATCATTTCTCCAATGCTGTAACTGCGATGTAGTCTGTAATGCAATTGGGAAAACCTTAGGTAATATCAAAAGGTATCTGTTTTTTTTGTCACTGCACAATGCACATAGCTGCATGCATGCTTTTACAGCATCCTGGCTTGGTGTGAATACCTCTACATAAACATGCATCTGTTGATTCTGCTGGTATCAGCTGGTATCTTGACGTGAATTCGTTGGTTCTCTATCAGCTATTTATGAGCTATCGTCGATGTGCTCATCATAAAAGCTGAAGGCTTGAATTGGTGATGTATCAGACTAACAATTAAGACAGATATTTGATTTTACGTTCTAACTTAGTGAAGTTATCTGTAGCATCGGTAAATGAGGCCAGAACCTGTCCGCTAACTGCCTAAATAAACACGTGCCAAGACTCTGATAGGGACAAAACGAGCATGTTTGGCAAGCTAGGAATTCGATATCATCCAAGCAGGATTGAAAACATGAGTTGAACATGACTTCAATACTGTGACTTGGAATCGACTCGAGTCATAACACTATGACTCGGACTTGACCCTTTAAACGGTGACTTGGACTCGGACTCGAGTCGGTGATGAATTGAAAATGACTCGACTTGACTCGAGTTAAAACCACAAAAGTAAGATTGACTCGTGACTCGGAACCATGTGACTCGGTTACAACCCTGCAATGAGCCCATCGGCCTTACCCGATGGTTGTTATAACAACCTGGATTTGATCCCGAAAATAGCACATACAATTACACCGTTAATTAGTCGAGTGGTCTAATCGTGAAGTTTCAACGCGAAACCGGACATCGACCACTTACCCAATGTTTTTACTGCAGTCCTCAAAATAAGGGGCTCCAGACCCAGGCAATTTTTGGAAGGGGCGTTGGAGAAAAAAAGGTTAAGAACCACTGGTCTAATTTAATTTATAAAAAATAGGCATTTCGGCGCCGACCGCTACCGCGCCGTGATACACCAATACGTATGAAATTTCTACCATCATGCGACTCCGCAAAGTGTGCTGCCAAAATATTGGCGGCGTGATAACCTGCAACTAGAAATTACTTCCTCGTGTTGGCCTTCGATATCACCGGTCAGTGGCCAACACATATTCAGGCGGACAAAGTATAAGAGTGGTTTAGGGGGTTCTGAAGGGCATTGATTTCGAATATGTTCTTACAGTTTTTTTTCTTCAAATTGGCTCTGGTTTTGGAGATAATCCATTGGGCTATTTTGACTAAAATCTCACATTCTCGCAGATAAAAAAAACGGCTCTTCAGTCGTATTGTAAAGTTGAGAAATTCAATCTAATTCTTATTATTACATAGTGCAAACTGCTTAAAATTATAATACAGTAACACCATTAAATGTTAGGTAGGCTTACCATATTTCGGAAATGAAAAAAGAGGACACTTTTTCAGAAATTTCAGACAAGCAAAACTGGAGAAGAATTCTCAAAAACAGGTAAATTTCACCCGCTTCATGATCGGTTGACTAAAAAAAAAAAAAAAAAAGGTCATCACTTCCGCTCAGAGCTCAAAAACACGTTTTTCACTCCACATTGCTAGGCGGATGACTAAAAAAAAAAAAAAGGTTTACTTTTCGCTCAGAGCTGAAATCACTACTTTTCCCTCCGAAATACCCGCCGGAGCTTCACCAATCTGACGGATCCTGTTCGATTCCCGTCGGAGGTTTATCTGGGCTCCTCTTCCCCCGTCGTTGCCGTTCTCACGGCGACAAAAAAGCCCAGTATAAGACCCGACGAAAGAAAGGACTCACAAGGAATGGAAAGAACTAGTAGAAAGAGCCGCGGATTCAAAAAAGATCACCACCGAAAAGAACTGTGACATCGGGCACTCTATAGGCCGAGGTGGATGTTGGAGTAAAGGATCGCTATTGATGCGTGTCGTTCGACATCCTCCTATCTGTTCATGACATCACATTGTGTCCTATCGCATTGTACATTGTGTGTGACTTGTTCAGATGAAAAATATAACCCAACGATTTTATCCTAGTTGAAGATCTTCACGGAAATCATGTATGCTACATAAACCCTAATCAATCAATCTATCAGTTTTATTAATATTTTTACCATTTCAAAACCCCACAAAACTGCGATACAATGAAAAGATGGAAGGTATCGAAACGACTTGGAGTAATCTTTGAGATCAGACATCCACCTTGCTGGCCTATATGCGAAGTAAAGAAGAGGCATGCACACTGAATGAAAATAAAGCAGCGAATATAAAACGCAAGCGGCAAAATGAGGTGCACTGTAAAAAATAAACATGGATTTTATCATGGAAATGACATGACTTCCTCTTTCTCATGTTAATTCCATGGAACACCGACATGGTTTTAAAATCTCATGTTGACATGACAAAAACTTCCATGATGGGACATGATGGGACCCATGTCTATGGTTATCAAGTAAGAGTATCACGTTGAGCTTCAGTGATATCATCATAATTATCATCATCATCGTCACTGAGAGAGAGGTAGAGAGAGAGAGACAGAGAGGAGCGAGAGAGGGAGAGAGAAAGAGAGGAGGGAGAGAAGGAGAGAGAGGAGAGAGAGAATAGAGCAGAAAGAATAGTGGGGGGAGAAAGAAGGGAATGAAAGCATATAGAAAGGAGAGAGAGAGAGAAAGAGAGAGGGGACGGGGAGGGGAGGAGAGAGATATGGGAGAGATAGAGAAGAGAGCAGAAAGAAGAGAGGGGGAGAAAGAAGGGAAAGGGAGCATAGAGAAAGGAGAGCGAGAGAGAGAGAGAGAGAGAGAGAGAGGGGGGAGGGAGAGGGGGGAGGGGGGAGGGAGAGGGGGGAGAGAGATAAGGGAGAGAGAGGGGGGAGAGAGATATCAGACTTATTCTCGTTTTCACCATTGAGAGGCTTTGACGATTGAGATGCGATAACCATGCTATCCCTGAATGCTGAACGTTGAGCCGGATAGCCACGGATACCAGTTTTTTAGTCTTTGGTCTGACATGGCCGGGCATTGATCATATGACCTACCGATCAAGAAGCAGTACGCTTTACCATTTCACTATATCAGCTGAGTGACAAGTAAACATCGTTACATCCTCACAGGATATATTGCAATGCACAAACATCGTGATTCGACCATAGCTACATCATCGCACGCAAACATAGCCGTTCGGTTACGGAGCCATAATGACTCCGAATTATCTGATTACAAAACCAGTCATGCGTACAGTATAGCCGTAGCGTTCAATTCAAAAGGATTGGGAAAAAAGAGGAAGTGTGATGGAGTTGTTCATTTCATGGTTGCCGGTGAACTCGGCACTTGGTGAATTCGGCCGGACGAACTCGGCATTTGGTGAACTCGGCACTTGGTGAACTCGGCCATTGGTGAATTCGGCCATTGGTGAACTCGGCCATCGGGAAATTTTGTAATAAAGTGTATTAACAGCTATTAATATGAATTATTAAACTAATAATAGTAATATCAAGTGATTGGCAATCTTGTAAGGAGGTCAGGGCATGCGTAGATCACGCAGTCACGGCGTGATTAGATCACGTGATCACGGATTGCGCAAGCGCAGGAGATAACGCGACGTTCGCACATCGACCACGCGTGGTCGGCTCAGTGTTGATTTGACTTGGCGTGGGACGGACGGACGACTTTCGAGAAGATATCTGTGTTTTATGTAATAACGAAGTTGTGAAGGATCACCAATAAACGTTTCCCACGAACACGAACAAAAATATATAAACGACAAAATAAATTGTTTTTTTGTGCCTCTGGAGAGACGGATATTAGGGTTGGGGGGGGGGGGGTATTAGGGTTATGGAAAGAGGGATATTAGGGTTTGGAAGGGGGATGTTAGGGTTGGGGGAAAGAGGGATATTAGGGTTGGGGAAAGAGGGATATTAGGGTTTGGAAGGAGGATGTTAGGGTTGGGGAAAAGAGGGATATTAGGGTTGGGAAAGGGGGATATTAGGGTTTGGGGAAAGGGGGATATTAGGGTTTGGGGAAAGGGGGATATTAGGGTTTAGGGAAAGGGAGATTGGAGGTGGGTTAGGGTATCCCAAGATTAGGGTTGGGGATGTTAGGGAAGGGGGGATATTAGGTTGGGGAAAGGGGGATTGGAAGTGGGTAAGAGTATCCCAAGATTAGGGAAGGTGGGATATTAGGTTGGGGGAAAGGGTGATTGGAGGTGGGTTAGGGTTGCGGGATGTTAGGTAAGGGGGGATATTAGGTTGGGGGATTGGAGGTGGGTTGGGGTCAAAGTTGGGGTTAGGATATCCCAAGATTAGTGCCGAGTTCACCGGCAAACATTCCAGTAACCAATCATGGTGACCGGTACCGCTACGCGATCTACCACGGCACGCGATTCTTCTTTATCTGAGATATATATTTAGTGCATTTTTATTATAAAATTTCCCGATGGCCGAGTTCACCAATGGCCGAATTCACCAAGTGCCGAGTTCACCAAGTGCCGAGTTCGTCCGGCCGAATTCACCAAGTGTTCACTGGTAATCGCGAGACCTCTAAATTTTTAAAATGGTTGATAACGTAATTTTTATTTTATTTTTCAAGTTGAGAAAGCATCCAATCCATTTTATCCTGTGATATACATAACCACTATTTGAACAGCTTCTTGTAGGTACAGTCTTCAATATACAATTGAATAGTATATTCATATTGAAATACACCCGAATATTTCCGGCTGACAATCGCCATAAATCGGACGATGACATACCTGCTCTTGAAGCTCGGCTATCAGATTTGGCGCATTCTTATTGCGGATGCCCTATCGACAAAGCTGCTTTTTTGATGAACAAGGAGTGTTTCGTTGCTATCAAAGCATTACGCTCCAACCCTGAAATTTATGTCACCAGTTATATTGGTATGCAGCTTTGTCTTGTTAATTCATTCAATTGTTCATGGTCGAAAATGTTTGCACGTAAATATATATGTAAACCCGAACAGAACAAGTCGTTTCATGACAGTCTTTCTCAGGTTGGAAAACTTGGTTCATTATTTGACGCATAAAATTTGTCTACACTATTAGATTAGGATTTCACTTTGACGGTGGAAACTCTCTGCGGGCCGCGGTCCGTATGTTGCCAGTCCTTGCGCTAGGTGCTGGACGTGATATGTTCATAAAATATATTTTTCTTCATTTTGGTGCCATAAATGTTGCGATCACACCAAAAGTATCGTCGGAAGCGTTATGCGTTAATACTGTATTAGCCTCCATCTATCTTTGCGGAAATGGTTTTCGGCACTCCTCGTTCATATCAAAACGAAGACGCGGATTTTCAAGACACGACCACTTACTTCAAGAAACACAGCAGCAACATTAGCTTTGATATAATAAAAGTCTACCAATTTCTACAAAAATAGTATGATGTTATTTTCAAGAAAAATCATGATTTTGCTGTTTATCACAAGCCTACAGTTCATAGTTGCACAACACAGATGAAGGTTGCACCATAATAGAGCTAAAAAATTGATCTAAAACTTGAGGGGGTCCACGAGGGTTCGTGACGGTCAAAAGGGGTCCGCGAAGCCAAAAAGGTTGAGAACCACTGTCCTAGACGTTTCACAAGCTTCCTTGCTTTTATTTTGTACCGTACTGCCCCAGCAAACACAAAACCGTAAAAGGATCATCCGGGATCATCTCGATTAGGTTCTGATTTTCTAAGTGTCGAGGGAATGTCTAAAATACGTAGTAGGATGGTCTTGTGGTTATATTCAATCAGAATAAATTCATACTCGGTGTTGTTCCATCTCATGCATTAGGCTTCGTTATATCCGGTAGTTAACCTAATAATGCAAATTTTCTATCTCTCGCGGGTACGACTAAAATACGTAGAAAGGATGACTTTTTCGGTACATTCAATAACGATGAATTCTATCCGGTTTTGTTCGATCTCATGCGGTAGCTTCGTTCTATCCATTAGAAAACAATGTTCTCCCTTCGTTTTATTGCGTGAGGATGTCACCGGTGTTGTATATTCGTGTTGTTGCTCTAAGGTCGAATAGTTTTGTTTTCCTCTGATATATATGATCTTCATTATATATATATTCGCTCTTTCGGTAATCTCGCATGTTCAACGAGTATGGTTAATAGTTTTATTCAGCGAATAACTAAATAAGTGATATGTTGTACGTTTAGGAATATGATTATCGATGCGTGACTTCTAGAATATTTCGGCGATTCAAATTTTACGTCATCGCGCCATCCAAAGATTTGAAGCGCAACAGGTCGCAGCCAGGCATAGTTCGCTCTTTCTGTATGGTAAATGCCGTAAATATATAGGATTTGTGACTGACTGAGGTAGCGGGTTAAAGGTATATATGCAGTAGCATATAGCTTATGGGGTATTTCGAATTGCCTGTAGTATATGACGCCTAGAGCTGTTTGACTTTCTGCAAAACAGGTATAGACAACTATAGAAAAGTTTCAGCTTTTCCAGGTTAGAATTAGAGCTAAACCGTTTTTCCGAATTAGATTACAATTATATTGCTGGCATTTCGCTCTAATTTAGTGAAATTAGACCACTATAATTCGCTTCAAACATCTGAATTACCGGTACCTATACCTACGGTATATCATAATATTTATGCTTGAATTTTCTAGGTATATAAGTCATATAGATACATTCCTGTAGAACACTGATTCATGATTTTATAAAAGTTGGTGCAAGAATGGACATTTTCAACTTGATGTTGATTAATGGAGCAAAATTTGATATTTAAGTGCAATTATACCTCGAATCCAGTAACAAGATTATTAATCGTTGAAACCAAACGCAGCTTGATTATGTTGGCCCAGAGAATTTGGCTAGCCAGACCATATTGATGGAATATGGTCACAGTTAGATAATATTTTGGGCTATTTTACATGAACTTTCCAACATTTGATTTGATATGTCCACTAAAACAGTTGTTATTCTGCTTTCGAATAAGACCTTAATTGCTGGTTTCAATGGTAACTGTGTTTGTCAAAGGCTGCAAAGGTAATTTCTTTTCCTTGTTAGATGTTTATTTGTTTGTTTGTGGTGTTCATGGTGGTGGTTCGACTACACTGGTCATTTTACACCAGGCCGGTTCTTATTATTATTATTCCGTATCTGCCCGATTACCAGTGAACTCGGCACTTAGTGAATTCGGCCGCACAAACTCGGCACTTGGTGAATTCGGCCGTGGTAGATCTCGTAGCGGTACCGGTCACCATGATTGGTTACTGGAATGTTTGCCGGTGAACTTGGCACTTTGAGTGGTCGTCAATGCTGTACGGCGGTCAGGGCATGCGTAGATCACACAGTCACGGCGTGATTAGATCACAGATTGCGTAATTGCGGGAAATAACGCGACGCTCTTCACTTGGTGAACTCGGCCCTTGGAGGAATTGGCACTAGAACACCTTCGCATTAGAAATGCATTAAGTATGAATGAACAGTATCAAAAAGGAAACTTAAACGTGTCGTGGCTCGTGGTAGATCTCGTAATCTTGGGATCCTTCAACCGTGTTATCGAGACACCCTAATCCCAGAGTGGAATCGTCTCTCCAAAGGCGAAAAATAATTTATTTTGACGTGATCATGCGAAACATTTGTTGATGAGGAACACTGGCTTGTCGTGATCGATAAACGAAGAAGCGCCGCTTGATGTTCCACAGTGTTGATCTCACATACAACGCCAAGATCCATCTTCTCAAAACTTACACGACACAGGCCCGTGACTCACGCCATCGATTCCAAGCAGACCGCGCGTGGTCGGTATATGAGCGCTGTGTTATTTCCCGTGGCTACGCAATCCGTGATCTAATCACGCCGTGACTGCGCGATCTACGGATGCCCTGACCTCCTTACAAGATTGACGAATCACTTGATAATACTTTTATTAGTTTGATAATTCATATTAATAGCTGTAAATACACTTCATTTCAAAATTTCCCGAGGGCCGAATTCACCAAGTGCCGGGTGCATAGGCAACCATCTGCCCACTTACAGCACGGCCCACTCCTAGGCTTTTTAAGACATGGCTATGCGAATCAGATGGCGAGGAGGAGCCTAGATAAACGGCCAACACTTCGGTAGGAATTATGGAGTCGACGTGTCACGCTCGAACCCGCAATTCATTGGTGTTTAGCTATAATGGAACGTACCACTACGTTTCCTCGCCATACCTTGTAAAATGAGACCGTAGCATTTGGCATTTCGTGTGGCAATTGACTTTTGTGTGGAAAATTGTGTTAGTTTTAGAACTTATCCGAAACTTTTATTCCGCCATAGATTGTATATGATAAAACAATATCGGAATTGATCCTAGAAGAATTCCAAAGCAACTCACCACAAAGGAGGATTTAAAGAAGTTTGATGGAAAATTGAATGAAAGCAAAAGCCTTTGCAAGAGATGTGGTATGTTGAATCTGTTTTGGTATTTTTAAATAGGCCTACTTTGTTGTGCCGATAGCAGACAGTATATATAAACGTAAGATGTGGAAGCTATCAAGGTGTTTTTAGAAATTCAGTCAGTCAAAGTGGACGATCGTATTGCTTGGATTATATTTAGGCTTATTTTAGCATCTTTGAGATGCAACTCTAAACGTGGACGGTCATGAACAGTAGGGCTCTTCAAAAATGACTTTTTTTCTCAAATCGTACTGGCTACTTGATAAAATTGTTAGGTTACCTAATTGAAGCCTACAAACAAAATATGGTTCAAATCCAGCCAGTATCCGCTTTGCTACAAGAGAAGAAAGTTCCTATTTATTATATAAAAATGAATAATAAAAAATTTGAAGATTTTCTGTTAACCCCATGAAAGTGTTAGGCTGTCTATAGAAACGATGCTCACCAAATCTGGTTCAATTCCAACCAGTGGAAGCAGAGTTATTGCTGTCGAAAAATTTGGATTTTAATAAAATAGTACTTACGGTGAGCACAACTTTAATAAGTAAACAAAGAATCGGTCACCGTAAATCCTATTTTATTCAAATCCAAAATTTTTCGACGGCAATATCTCCGCTTCCACTGGTTGGAATTGAACCAAATTTGGTGAGCATCGTTTCTATAGACAGCCTAACACTTTCATGGGGTGAACAGAAAATTCTCAAATTTTTATTACCTATTTATTTTTATATAATAAATAGAAACTTTCTTCTCCTGTAGCAAAGCGGTTACTGGCTGGAATTGAACCAAATTTTGTGTTTAGGCTTAAATTAGGTAACCTAACAATTTTATCAAGTAGCCAGAACGATTTGTGAAAAAAAGTCATATTTTAAGAGCCCTAATGTCCATGTCAGAGAAACGTTTTAGGGTAGGCCTACTCATATGTCTCGCAGCGTTCTCTACATAATTGTCAATTGCGATACAAACTGTTTGCTTGTATTGGTAAAGCCATCCAACTTCGAATTGTAAAATGTTGGGAGTCTTGATATCAAATTTTTGAAAGGTGCACTTTGAGAAGATTACGGAATCTGTCAAATTATACAAAAATTTAGCAAATTCTTTGACATATTTCATCTATTTGGGACTCGATCAACGTAAAAGAATTGGTAATCATTTTATACAATATAGGCCCTATTGTATTTGTAGTTGAAGTATAGTAATAATTCTTATGGTTACCGCACTTGTAACGATTCACGGCCATAACTGGAATAATTAGAATGATATAACTTTCAAATTGTCATGCATTTTGCAACAACATTGTTCTCAATTTTCAAGGTGCTGACCATTCGAGGAAGAATCACCCACTGGGAATTCACGATCCGTAAACGCGGCCGACTGTTTCTCTCCTCAAGCGGAAGCGACAGAGAAGAGGAGCGAAGAGAAAAAAGGAGCAGAAATAGCAAGAGTGTGACAAGTCGCGTCCGTTCGCTTTAATGCGTATTTCCATCCGCGAAGTAGTAGGTGGGAAAACTAATGGGCGTTTGGTTAGGGCTTATATAAGGTTGACTCCAGCGCTGTATTTGCTAAATGTTGCTATGAAATAGGTGTGGTGTCATTTGGTATCAATATTGACTATTGAAAGACCATTTGTTAGTGGGTCATGGATTTGTTCGGCCAGTATGCAGTAATTTCTGATGGTCACTTCCCGGGCTTCTGTTCTCTAACCCCTCATGATTGTTATTCTGCTTCTAGTAAGACTGTCGATTCTAATGTTTTATCGTATCATTTGTCGGAGGTTTCGCTCGCTTTATTTACAACGTTTTGCTCTCTGCTAGGTCAATTACTGGCTGAGTATCACTACAGCCTAAGAAACTGCACTAATTCTCATTTTAATGTCTTGCTGTCAATTCTAATAATTTATTAATGTCTATACCAGTGCCGCCACTCAAATGTTTTGTTCTCTGTACACAATATTGTTAGGTCTTCAGCTTTCCAGGCAGAGAATCATTCCACTTTCTAGACTTGAGTATATATCTCTCCAACTAGCTGCCAAATAACTGATTCATTTGGATTGTTGAATTGATCATTTTGGACAGAATGTGAAGAAATTTTAGTCAAGAATTCTTTTTGTGTTAGTGGCTATTTTCAAAGAGTGCTGAAGTAGTCATCGTTGATCTTGATAATCAAGTAGAAGTGACGATTGAAGTCAGTTCTCTAGTCATATAATATTAAAAAATATAATAATAAAACTTGAAAACTTGAGTGGAAATAGTTCAGGATCGAATCCATTTTAGTAAGTATGGGCGAAAAAAATGTAGGAGTCATTCGTTAGTCGCTACCTCTGCCATTTTCGCAGTACGAATGTCTTAGCTATTAATCATCATTTTCATTTTATTTCTGCAGGGTGTTGAAAAAAAAAGGCCGCATGCTGGTTATTTAACTGGCTCATCAGAAGATGAAACCTGATGATAAGGACTGTTTTCACTTTCTTTCTAAAGACATTCGTTCGTTTGTTCGTTTTATTTTTTACAACGGCATTATTGCCAATTCGTTTGAAATTAAATTATCACAAATGTGATTAATATGTAGTAAATAATGTGGTGTGTGTACGCAGCCGTGATCAGGTTAAGCCCATAGTGGTAGAAAACAGGTTATTATATCAGGATCTTCTTCTTCTAACGTAGGATCTACATTCTACTCACCATGTTTAAAGGCTGTAGCATCTGCATAATATTTACATTATTGAAGGACATGGAAAAGACGTTGAATTGAGTCGACACAAAATCCCCCTTTCTACGACCTGCCGAGATCTAATATCTACTATATCGGCTCGGCTTTTCTACATCTTTGGTCTGTACTGTGTTTGCTGGGTGGGCAATGTTAAAGTGAAGTATTTATCCAACTGGAGGAATATTCATCCTGAGGTGATTGAAAAAACTTCAGCTTTAAAAAATATGGGATATCATGCTATACTCGAGCCTTTGATTCAAGATTTGAAAAGCCTAGAAACATAAGCTACCGATGTAAATTTGTATTTTACCGATATACATACTGCAGTTGTTTGTAATATTACTCCTGTGATATTTGTGACATTGAAAATGAGGCTGCTGGAGATCATGAACGAGTGATTACAGTGGATCACAGATCTTAGATAGCTGAAACTGTGAGAATTGTATTTCGGAAATATCGGGGACAGTATATTCAACTTCTACGGTATATTACGACGAGGCATTTGCCTCGTATGATCTCTTGGCAATTCAAGATAAGGACTAATCATGAAAGACGATGAAAGTAAGTAATTATTACCACAAATAAATTGGTAGGCCACTATACTATGATTACACTCATAACGCATATTGGAAGAGCTGTTTCGGGGTTCTGAAAGACACTGATTCCAAATATGACCTTATTTTTTTAAATTGTCTCTGGTTTTGGTGATATCCTAGATGGGGTTATTTTGACTAACGTCACATTTTCACTGTATGGTCCAGATAAAAAACGGCCAGGAAATTAAATCTACTTGTTATACTGAACACTGTATTGAATCAAAATGCAGTTAAATAGTTATGTTCAGGGTACGGTAATTGGATTTATCATAATTGGAGTTTTTTATAGATTATTTTTTGAGAGACCACATCATATTTGGAGCGGTGCCCCTTTAATTTCAACCTTGCAATCGATTTCTTACAAGCACGTTGCTATTTTTGTGCTGAAGAGATATTTCCATGGCTAAGCCAAGTATTATCGTGACTCTTCTATACTGGTGCAGAGAAAGCTGTTTGCAAAGTCAACACATCTACCCTTCCGAAGACGAACTTAGCGTCGACGAGCATCAAAAGGAAATAAGTCAGAGTGGAAATAGAGGGTGCCAGATGAAGAGATGCTGCAAGATAGAATGAGAAGAACTTTTAAATCAGGCCGCGACAGTGTCGTAAATGGAACATCAGCAAGATTACTTATGGAGAATGAAGATATACCCAGTTTTGACCCATGCTCCCTTGGTAGGTACAATCTAACGCAGTGGTTTCAAACACAACATTGCCATGATCGAGTCAACCTGCGACTTTGCAACAAACTCACAAATTAATTAGCTATGATGTAAATCAGTCACAATGTTCAGATTTTGGAAGAAGTGAAAATATGTTGCCTGAATCAAGCCTGTTTGGATGTTGACTTGACCTCGAAGATTCCACAGATCTAGTTAGTTCAGGGGTGGGCAATTATTTTTCTCTGCTGGCCACTTCAGTAATAGAAAGTAAGTTGGCGTGCCGAGCCGAGCCAACATGTTCAGCTATATTCTCCAGTGTATTGATTTTATTTATAAATGGAAAGCAGTGAATTACATTTTTAATAAATACGTCTCCGTGGATGTGTTGATGTTAGATGGCCTAATGAGAAAAGTACGGTTAATTAACGAAATGAAAATTTATATTTATTTTCCCTCCTAATTCAAGATAATGTTAAACATGATACATTTTGAATTCTCTGTGATCCAGGTTTTTATATCAATACATTAAAAGGTAGGCTACATCCTAACAGTGCGACTTGATGAAATTGACATATATATATCGGTTTCGGCCGACATGTGGCGGTACTTTTGGTCAAGGTTTCCTCGCCGTTGAGCATTTTTGCAGCACACTTCGCAGAGTCACATGTTAGCCCAGTGGTTCCCAACCTTTTTCGGCTCATCGCCCCCTTTTCAAACTCCACACCGATCATCGCCCCCCAAATATTGGGAACCGGAAAATGGGCATACAGACTGAAATCACCGGCGAGTTGACTAAGAAAAAAGGTCAACTTTTCGGCTCGACCTCGAAATTACACTTTTCCAGCTGAATTTTGGTGAGTTGACTTAAAAAAAGGTGATTTCTCCGAAGGACCGTAACAGCACTTCGTCAGCCCCCCCCGATACGTTGGTCTTGATCCCCGCTCCATAGAGCGAGGAAGCAAACTTCTGAACCCCTCAGACCCAACTCCCCCGATACTTTTTACCGCTACTTCTGAGCACAAATTGTTGGACTCTTAAGTTAGTCGGTTTAATTCGCGCGAAGAATTTCTATCATTCATGATTGAATCGGTCAATACGATCGGGAATTGCACATATATTGCTGTCAATTTTTATCCTCTTTCTGCTCATGTATTCAGATTTACGGGTAAAGCTGAGTGAGGTGTCTTGGAAAATGTAGGGCTCGTAAAAAATAATTGACCGTATTCGGTCGGACCTGTGGGTATAATGACTTTGTTACGTAATGAAATTTCGTGGCCTGTCTGCTATGTCAAAAGATATTCACATCGCCCATACGTACACTGTAAATCCGCAAGGTCGTATTGAACACTTCATAACACTTTTTTCTGCGTACAGACACACTTTTTGGGCATATAAACGCATTGGGCCATTATCGTCGCAACGCTTCTGCGTATTTCTCCGTTTACTTGTAACACTTCGCCACTGCGGCTTATTTTCAAGAAAATTTATACTTGATAATGTATCATCAATTTCGCATTGATAAACCATCGGTACGCTTGGAGATCACATTAAATCATGTTATATGTAAAATAATATTACTCACTTGACCCAGCACTAAGTTTAAGGGTAATATTTCATTGAAATATACATATTCCCCCGTGACGTAGAGGGGTCACCACCTTCGTTACGGTAGAGCGCGCTCGATTTCAGTTTGGATTTGAATTAGTGGTTCGTCAGGCTTCAGGCAGAGAGTAGGGTACACGATAAAACTTGGCGAAATGGATATATTGAAGCAGTTTCTACTACCTGATGGCGTAAAGGATCGTAACATCCATGTACTGTAAGGTATGGAAATGCGGTAAATGTTATTGAATATATGTAATGTGAGAATAGTCATAAAATGAACTCGTTTTGACATTGCAGTAAGGTCGTTTGTTTTAGATGTTTTAGTAGGCTACTGATATCGCTCATTCATATGAATGTTCTTTAGATGTTTTGTAGTATATGATTCGTCTGATCTTATTGCTGGATGATCGAGCTTCGAATCTGATAATATATCATGCTGCGACCAGGTCCAGTACTACGGTACTGATGGGAAGCTGCTATAGCAGTAACTTTTTTGACATAAGGATAAAGGGATGTTCTCTTTATCCACACTGAAATATCCCTATGTAGGCGATATTGTGGTCCATTGTGGACAAGTACTGCAACGTCAGCAATTGAATGCCGGTATGACAGTCATGCAACGGTTTTCATTGTTTTTCAACTGCAACACATTATACACTGTCCTGTTTATTCTAAGTGGTAAGGTGTTAACTAAAGCGATTTTTTTGACATGTCAAAATAAGGTCAAAATTTTGTCAAAATTGTACCGTTAGGTCAAAAATTGCCAAAATTCTTTACAAAATCAAAATTTTGTTGGCAACTTGCATTTCGTTTGTATCATAGATGATTGCACTATAGAATGTAAACGTGGAATGGCAGCGACCGATTTTGCAGCTTCATTCCGCTTCACTGAAGCTTTACTCAGACTTATTTTACGGCAGCTACTGTAGGATTTATGACAATCCAAAAGTTGTCTTCCAGAGCTCAGAATTTACTGAATCTGGTCTTGATCGAAAGCTACTGTCGCACGGATTCCGAAAATATCAATCAAAATAGGGTCAGGCTCCGCACTTAGATGACAAATCACCCTCAACATCTAAAATTTGCATCGTTCAGAACAATCGGATGAACGCACAACAATGACCATAACAATGACCCATTGCGGCTCTTCGATTGTTCGGACAATGCCGATAATTCAGACTTGAAGGGCGAATTCTAAGCGGTTCAGTGCCTGATCATATTTTCATTTACATTTTCTGAGTCAGTGTGACAGTAGCTTTCGATCAATACCAGATTCAGGTAATTCTACGCTCTGGAAGACGACTTTTGGATTGCCATAAATCCTACAGTAGCTGCCGTAAAATAAGTCTGAGTAAAGCTTCAGCGAAGCGGAACGAGGCTGCAAAATCGGTCACTGCCATTCCACGTTTACATTCTATAATTGCACTGTCGGTGAACTTATCATTTTTCAATTTACATCTTGTAGCCCACTTTATAGTCCCACCGTTGTAGACGGACCATCGTCTGGTCATTGTGAATCATAAATTGTCAAATGAAACAAATACTCAACATAGCCTATTGCACTATCCTAACTGAAGCAAGACTGCGTGGGCATTGGTTTTTCTATTAGAAACCGTATGATGAAAAATTGCGATGTAGACAACTTTGTCATAATGAGAGAGAGAGTGCAGTGGACGCACAACTTCAGTGTTGCCGGCCAACAACTGCAGCTGGTGAACGTTCTTTCTTAATTCTTGCCACGCTACTTAGTTAGGACAGACACTTTCTACCCGAAAATGTAGGAAAGTATCTTTCGTTGTACTACAACAAATTTTTAATTATTTCTACCATAATACGAGATGTAACTAATACTAGAATTATTCATGAGTCGAGATTTCGATAAAATAAGTTCTTTTTCATGTAATAATTTGTCAATTTTCATGCTAAAAGATTTTTTTCAGGTCAAATTACTTCGGAAGAACAGACAGCCCCAGTCAGAAATTAGGATAAGTTCCGGTAATATAATTCTAACACTATGTGAGAAACACCTAATTTAAGTACATGGGGTCAAAATTAAGTTTTTCATCATCAAAATATGTGTGAATTTGAATTTTTTACTCAAAATCTTACCTTTTTAGGTCCAAAAAATCGCCCCAATAATAGCACAGCCAAACAAACAATCTTTTCAACAAACCATGGATCACAAGGGGTAGTATTTGTTTTGCCCAATCCCCCATTTGACTTTTCTGAGTTTATTGAGATACGGTAACTGAACTAAACTCTATTTTGCAGGTAGTATGTATTGAACTTGGCACCTTTTTGATATGCATTTGCTGTATGGAATACTGGTAAGCATCACGGTGTTTTGTAAAGTGAACTGGTATATCCTTAGAGAATGAATTTGATTATGTTGCAATCGGTTATCTTTGTGATAAAGATTTTTATGAATGTTTGCTGATAAAATTTCACAGAAATTGTTAACAATTCAGGAAGTATACTAACTGTGCCAGAGTAAAATTGGTGGTAACGTCATGTGCAACTTTCTATTCCATTAAAGACACCCTTCTGTCACGTACAACTTATTGCAGAAAAAAATAACTGTATCCAGTATGATATCTGCGTGATTACTGAGCAGTTCATTTGTATTGCGAATTTTCGCAACAAATATTTTCTTTTCGATAGTCTTGGATTGATCCTCAAATTCGTCCAACTGATGTCTACTCTTTAAAAAGAGCCCCCTGGGTCTACCGTACCTGCGCTATCAGACAATGTTGACAGTGACGTGAGGAGTCGTTCGTAACGGGTTTTGTGCCAGCACAGTCATCTTATGCGATGCAGACCTTCTCAAGAACCCATGGATACATGTGATTATGTAAGCCTATTTATTCAATTTTTATATCACCATTGATTATGTAATTTGCTGGTTTTTGCAGTCCTACTTTTCTCACGAACTATCTCGCAGAGTAGCTTACGGACTATTCGATATGAGCTGAAAAAGGCTTCATCTGTGTACACTGTACAGTGTACAGTGAACTGTATATTCTGAACACTGAAAAGGGATGTAGTTGAAAGTAATGAGCTCGTGTAACTTGTACTTTAACTATTGCTTACTGAACTATAATGGACTAGGTCAGTGGTTCTCAACCTGGGGGGTTGAGCACCTCTCCTGTGCTTCTGTAACCTATTACCTGTGTGAAATATTTATATTTACTTGTGCATAAAATTTACAATTTTCCTTTGGTATTTATTGTATTTTCTAGGAGCAGCAATTGGATTTGACCAGTACAGAAAAAGAGCCGCCATGGCATGCCACGAATCAGAGACTCATCAAGCCTGGGTTGCGAGACCGATGGAAAGAATATGAAAAATGCCCCAAAGTGCAGGTAGTATGTATTGCAAATAGCACTTTTTTGAAAAAGATTTGTTGTTTGAAATACTGGTGAGCATCGCCATGTTTCGTAAGTAAACTGGTATATCCTTAGATAATGAATTTGATTCAGCTGCATTCGGTTATTTTTATGAATGTTTGCTGGTAAAATTTCACTAAAAGGATTAACAATCCAGGAAAGTATGGTACTCGGGCTGGAGTAAAATTGGTGTTAAGGTCACATGCAACTTGCCATTACAATAATTAATTGTTCTATGAAAGACACCCTTTTGTCACATACAATACATCCAGTCTGATATCTGCGTAAGTAAATACTGAATGCTGGTAATGTCTTATTTTGTGATAATATTGTTGATGTACAACGTTCTTTCGAGTTCTCCACTAGTTGCTGACGATTATACTATATATTAATATATTATATACTATTCAATTTTATATTGAAGTTTTGTACCTCGAAGAAGCTGTTCGAATATTGAATAGTTCCCTTGTATTGCAAATTTTTAAAACAAGTATTTTCTTTTCAACAGTCTTAGATTGATCCTCAAATTCATCCAACTGATGTCGACTCTTTTAAAAGAAACCTGGTTTCACCGTGCCTCTGCTAACAGACAATGTTGATAGTGACGTGAGCAGTCATCTGAACAGATTTTGTACCGGTGCAGTCATCTTTTGTGATACATACTTTTGCCTCAAGAACCCATGGAAACATGTGATTATGTAAGTCTATTTATTCATTTCATATATCACCATTGATTATGTAATGTGCCGGTTTTTGCAGTCCCAATTTTCTCAAAAAACTATCTATATATGCTATATTAGCTGAAGAGAGGCTTGATCTGTGTACATTGAACAGAGGTGTTGTTGAATGTGAAGAGCTGGTGTAACTTGTATTTAAACTACCGCTTACTGAACTATACTTGGAACATCAAATGGAGATCATTTCCCATGTCGTGCTAATGCCAATTAATTTTGTTAGTTAAATTTTATCAGGAATGAAGGATTTTGAAAGATTGAGAACAGTTACAATTACCGCAATGAAGGAAAAGTATTCAACACCTTCGATAAGATGTCACAAAGTTTTCGTACTAAAGACAATCAATGTGTCCTTTGTCTGGTATATTTTCTCGTCTCAATTCGAAGCACCTATAAAATCTTGGAATCAAAGTTATATGTAAAGCCTACCGTATGTCAATTATAATAATGGAAAACCGAACCCATAGGGATAACAATTCTACTACATTTATTGTCGGATCTTGTTTGCAATCAATTACATTTTCAGCGAAACGAGGTTGATGAAGTCAACTGTCATCTCAAAGCCAAATTGAGAGACAAACGAATATAATCCAAGACCCAAGCGCATGTCTTATTGAAACAGGTACCGTAATCTTTCTTTTTTGTGGACCATACAAATTTACATAGACCTGCGACGTTCTGCTATAACTGTCATTTTGAGTTACAGTTCTGCATTCTCACTGTTGCCTGTGCGTCTGAATGTCAATGTAAATGTCAAAATGGCCGAATTGAAAAAAAACGCAGACCTGATTCAAGATGTTTTTATTAGTCGTTATGCTAATTTTAGTCCTTCTTCCTGTTCAACTCTACAACAAACGATAGGCCTAGATTGTTCTTAAAGTGAATCAGTTACAGCAATTCAGCTATATAATTCATATATACCTCATAACTGTATGTTTTGTTGAAGATGATGATTTTCATATCACTTGAGACATTGTTAAACTGTTTTATATATTATACATATTGTACAAGCTGCTGTACTCATCTTTGGAATATTCTAGAACAGTGGTTCCCAACCTTTTTCGTCTCGTGCCTCCCTTGGCCGAAATTTGAGCCTAAATTCCCCCCCTTAGGGGAAATCTGCCGATGATTAAAAAAGGTAATTTTTACTGCGCAAACCCCCTTTTGACTAAGAGAATAAGACGGGCGGGTACCGAGTGTTTGTCTCTAGCAGGGCTATAACAACACTTTGTAGACCTCCAAAAACAATGGTCTTGGTTTCAATGACACAAATTCTGGAAGGCTTGACTCAACAGACCCCCATACTTCCATTTGTGTTTTCGGTTTACCATGCACCAATCGCTTATATAACTGCTGTGGAAAATCAGTATGCATACATTTACTGGTCTCGCGATTTTTTTCTCAAGTGTGCCTATGCATTTGGCCAACAATAGTGGTTCTTTCACATATAGCAGGGTTGACCAGACTCGAGCCACCATTTTCTGATGACTCGACCTGACTCGAGTCATTTTCTCAAAATACGGAAACGACTCGAATCAAGACAATCAGTGTATTGACTCGACTTGGACTCGAGTCATCGCGCATGACTCGAACCAAGCCATATGACTCGAGACTACAAGGCGGCCAAAACCGACATTTCATTGTAATTTCGATAAACAGTAAAGTGACCACCCGATTGGAATTTCGTCTATTGGTCTTGATGCTTAAAAATGAGACAAGAAACTGCTCAAAGTGAGGAAAATTAGTATAATATAAATCCAAATTATTCAATATCACCAAACAGAGTTATAAAAAGTGGGTTTAACAAGACTTCAACTGGAAACTGAGCAGTCAACACAATGACTTGGACTCGGACTCGGGTCATAATACCATTACAATGACTCGCCTCTGCTCGGTGACTTGGAGTCGGACTTGACTCAATGCTGAATTGAAAATGACTCGTCTTGACTCTCGAGTCAAAACTATGAAAGTGAGATTGACTTGTGACTCGGAGCATCGTGACTAGGTTACAGCCTTGATGTATAACATACACGCGATGAGATTTACTGCTTGAGCTCATTGAAATTTAGGTAACCCATTACGTTTCGGCAACGTCGCACCAAGTTTAACATGTCTTTTTTCGATCGGGGAGCTGCTCACTAAAAATAAAGCAAGGCTAGCGATCTGTTTGACTTGAATCGATGACGTTGAAATTGGAATATTTTGTCACTGTCTGAAAATGTTGACTTGAAAATATAAGATAAATATACCTTCACTAGAGGCCTGGTTGTGATAGATTCGGCACGACATTTGCTCGCTTAGGATATATTTGATTGAGAGGACGTCCCTGGCCTACAAAATTCCCTTGCGAGCTGCAGCACATCTGAACTAATTTTTTTTTTAAAAAGGAGGAATTTGTATGTGAAAAAGAGATTTCAAATAGCATTTGAACATACTTTCAGCAAAAAAAGCCATATAAGGAGCAAATATTCGGATATAGCTGGTTGACTACATGGCAGCTCGGACATGAACAATTTGGGAAATCCGTTACAATTCTAAAGTGGAATTCCTCCCTAAAATTTGCAAAATTCCCCCCAAGGGGGGAATTCCTCCCCGGTTGGGAACCACTGTTCTAGAACTTTGATAGTCAACCTCGAGTCTTCCAGTAAGAGTGATGATGACTCATTTTGAAAGTGTTCCGGTTTCTGGTGTATCTTGGAGTTGATCATATAATAACTCTTGTATATTGGTTTCAAAACTGACTCCACCATGTGCAGTGTCTTAGGCCGCTGGCTGTATGAACAGGTCACTGTAATACACTCTGCTATGTCTGTGAATTGAACTGTCATTGCCTAGTAAAAGTACAGATTCAGAATTTCATCATGTTCGACTTACAGCAGATTGTGGTTTATCAATGTACAAGTAATTGAAGTAATGTTAACAAAAAAAAGATCCAAGACTGTTGTTGCTTGCAAGAAGTTGCACAGTGGTGAAACTTTTCTAGGTGGTGATGGTTTTCCTTCTGGTAGACAGATAAAGAGAGTTGTTTGATCACAACTAAAGTGATCAAAGTTGAGCATACCCTCAGTGACTTGTCTTTTAGTTGGGCGTATTCCAGAAGGAAAACCATCAACACCTTGAAAAGTTTCTCCAATATGCAACTTCTTGCAAACAACAACAGTCGTGGATCTTTTTTTGTTAACATTACTTCAATAACTTGTACATATGATAAACCACAATCTGCAGTAAGTCGAGCATGATGAAATTCTGAATCTGTACTTTTACTAGACAATGACAGTTCAATTCACAGACATAGCAGAGTGTATTACCGTGACCTGTTCATACAGCCAGCGGCCTGAACCACTGCACATGGTGGAGTCAGTTTTGAAACCAATATACAAGAGTTATTATATGATCAACTCCAAGATACACCAGAAACCGGAACACTTTCAAAATGAGTTATCATCACTCTTACTGGAAGACTCGAGGTTGACTATCAAAAGTTCTAGAATATTCCAAAGATGAGTACAGCAGCTTGTACAATATGTATAATATATAAAACAGTTTAACAATGTCTCAAGTGACATGAAAATCATCATCTTCAACAAAACATACAGTTATGAGGTATATGTGAATTATATAGCTGAATTGCTGTAACTGATTCACTTTTGAAACAATCCAGGCCTATCGTTTGTTGTAGTGTTGAACAGGAAGATACCCGTTCCACCAAGTTCATGACATAAAGGTTTGTGATGATGTACTATGATGAAAGTTCAATCATTCTCTCTTCCTCATCATAATTGTGCTACGTTCATATAGAAATTAATTGACAGATCCCGCCGACCATGATTTTGTTGTTAAAGCAGCAATGTAACAAATTGTAACATGCAAATTGGCATTGCAAACTTGGTAAAACTAACCAACATTTTTAATGGCGCTATAAAAATCAATAATTTGCTTATAACTTTTTTTCTGTACATTTTCAAGACAAAGTTCTATGGCAGTGAGATAGAAACATGGTGCTTACGCAGCTTTTAAGCCCAAAACTAGCTTTCTAGCATAAGCGGTTATTGAGATATGGCAAAATCAGCTATTTTCGGCTTGTTCGGTGAAATTGCACGGCCACTAGAGGGTGCAAAAACCTGAAATTATGATAGAAGTGATTCATTTGAGATTTGGGACCAAATATCAAAGGCACTTTTTGAAATTCAAATTTTTCTTTTTTTCACTTCACCTTATTTTACATGTATCCCAACGCCTTTCCTAAGCTTGTGTAACCTGCGTGTGTGAAATCTTTATATTTATTTCTGCATAAAATTTAGAATTTTCATTGACATATTCAAAACTTTGGAATTTATTCACATTTTCAAGGAGCACAACTTGGAGTCGACCAGTAGAAAAGAAACAAACGCCATGGCACGCCACGAATCAGAGATTGACCGAGCCTGGATTGCAGCTGATGGCAAGAATATAAAACTGCTTCAGTGAAAATGGAGTATTCAGAAACATTCTTGACGTTTTGAGCTGCTACGCATTGGATTGTCATACCCTAAAGGAGTGGTTGTCAAACAGGAGAAAGCATTTGAAGCGACGTGAAGCCGCTGTAAACTAAAATCTTTTTCGCACATGCATGCATGGCAGCTTGTAGTTATTTCTCTGTGTATGGTCAGAATTTAATATTTGAATATTCTCTCATCAACAACCATTACCGTCACTGCCATCCAACTATCCGTTGGGATTTCTAGCGTTCTGGTTGCTTTTTTAAATTTTATTATACGACAACAAGGAGTGTGTGAAATGTTTTGCTATTATATGGGAGCGTGTCCAAAAATTTTTAAGAACCACTGCCCTAATGACTTCCATATTTCATATTTTGCAGCAGACTGGTAAATAACAACAAAATCTTTTCTGTAAATCTGCAAAATTTGTATGGACTCAAAGAAACGATTTCTTTGTTATTTAAACAAAAGTGATTGGCATTAAGCTGATATAAATACTACTAATGCAAGCCCTACGATATTTTTAGCAGGCCCAATTTCATTAAGAGTGAAAAAATACTTATGGTTGTTTATCGTGGTAGTGGTATTGATACTGATACATTCATTGTTTGTTTGTTTACAATAAAATTAGAAATTTACAAGCCGTAATTTGAACAGTTTTAAATAAGTTGTAATGATTTGTGTTGATCATGTTTTCCGCTAACGGGCGTAACCAATGAATTTGATTCCACGTCCCTGTCACGAAAGTTCAGGATACTAAATGATATTTTTTTTATCACTATCCCTAATTCCCTATGCATTCATTTTCATCATTGAGCGATTTGCATGATATTTGTAGTAAGTTTGCTCTTAAGCATTTGTGATGTTCGTAATTTCATCGACTCTTCCGGGAACGGTTTCAACTGCTGATCTGAATTTATGAAACCCTGTCACAGCATTGGAAATTTCAATGTTTGCACGTATTTAATCACCCAGGTTGGGTATTATAAGCGTCATTTATTCATGAATCAATAAAATCTGATTTTACTTTGAGCCCTGCGTTCCGGTGACTAGTCAACCAGCCACTTTGAGACTGAACACTTTTTAGGTAAACACCTTAAATTTGAACACTTCGCAACACTTCTAGGCGTTCAATTTTTGGATCACGTTTCGTGTTCAATTTTCCGGGTTGAGCAACACTTCAGAATTTACAGTGTACTAAACTAAAAGACGCACACGATTTTAAATTGGTATTTCTGCACTGGCAATTAATATTTCTCTGCGAGATGGAATTTTGTGGGGTTCTGATTGCCAGGACAGGAACATTTGGCGCCAGCCATTTAGGTGCCTATGGACAATTAAATAGATATGTATATCGTATATATATCGAAGTCGGTCAGCATGAAGGCAGTCCTTTTCCGCCAAGGTTTTCTCGTTCTGGCACACTTCTCGGAGTCGCATATTACATGGCCTGAAACTATGTCTTGGTACGTCATGGTGTGATAATCGATGACGCCGAGATGCCCATTTCTATAACTCATGCGTATTATTTCTTGGGGGATGGGGATCCAATAAGCAAGAAACACGTGACCACGAAATGGCGCGCATCGTGAAAATCTTTTGAAAAAGTTGCCTAAATTTCCGAAATAATACTCTATAATTAATGTTAATTCACAAAAAAAATTGTGGGCCCCCTTTGAGCTCGGGGCCCCCCATCCCAATTGGGGGTTTGGGCGTGGCAGTTACGGTCATGGACGCCAATATTGCCATTTCAACGCGCCATCGCCCCCCTATCGCCCCCTTCGTCCGTTTTCGCCCCCCTATCGCCCCCTTGACTATTTTCGCCCCCCTGGACCTACAAATCGCCCCCTGGGGGGCGATATCGCCCACGTTGGGAACCACTGTGTTAGCCGAAACGTCATTGTCAACGTCTTGGGGTGTCCTGACGCGCTAACGGCCGACGCCGAAATGCTGATCTCTATAAATTAGCTGTTTTTGCAGGTAGAGTAGTACCCCTATTAATATCAAAACATCTAGTCACTATATATCGCGCGAAGAAAATTTGAATGAAGTTTCATAAATTATAGGATTTATGTCCATTTACGAAGTAATTTTTGGTGCTTCGAGCTCGGGCCCTCTCCATTTGAGGGGTCTGGGATGCGGCAGTTGCGGCCCTGTGTTTAGTGCTCCATACCTTCTTTGCATTTCAGCTTTCGACATCCATTTTATGATATGCCCATTCACCCTTTATGTATGATGAGGTCTCAGTCAGAACGCGCCCTGACAGTGGCAACAAAGAAGGTTTGAACCAAACTATATGAAAGGAGTAACTTATTGTGACTAATTGTTACGACTTTGCTACATTGACTTGATTTTAAATCTGGATCACGCATACAAGCTTGGGAGGGACGTAGGCTATGTAATCGCGATATATTATTGAGCAGGTTTCAAAGTAAATCAATTTCCGTTCCAGCTCAGTTTATCCAGCTTATAATTTTATTCAGCAATATTCAAAAGTAGGTTTTATGTTTTTAATTCCAAAAAATGGCCACGCGTGCTTCTCAAAATAGCGGGGCTCACTTTGCCCATGACTGAGTTCGATGTATTATAGTTCGTTAGTTGTGGATTTATAAAGGTCATTACTTGGTAGGATATTATAGAAATAGGGTATTTCAAGTTGCCGATTTTAAAAACTGTCTGGTTCCTAAGGCAATGTTAAAATTTGCATATTTTTTGCCACGCCCATATTTGCAGTTCACACTACACAAACAGTAACTGCATTCATTTAATTTTTGTAACTGAATTCATTTAATTTTTAAAACGTTTTTTTTTCTCGAGTGTTTCATTTGAGCTGATCTCTCACTTCTCATTCAGGTAATCAGAAATTGGACTGGGTGGTCGGCATCCCCACCATTTTCAATGAACGCTTCGACAGCTTCCTGATTGTGGATAAGGTGAGTTGTTGATAATGGCCAAAACTGGTTTGCTCAATAATACTACAAGACAATACTACAATAATAATAATAATACTCAATACAGATTCAAGTGCTCGAATCATTATGCCCAGCCCTAGAAACAATGTGAGTTTAGTGTGCGCCATTGCCTCGCGGGAAAACCAGTCAAAAACCACTGATATTGTTAGTTGTGATTTAGTTCGTAAGCTCCTGATTTTAAAAGGTTGCTAGTACTAGTTCTGGTATCAAATTTTAAAAAGTTATAGGTATAGTTGTAAGTTATAGTTATATTTTTGGATTTAGAAAATTGTGTAATTTTAGTTACAATTCTAGTTTTGAATTTTATAAGGTGATTGATCAGTCCTAGTTTTAGTTTTACTTGCGGATTTGAAAAAGCGAGTAGTTCTGTGTTCGGAACTCCCAGAAAAGACACAAACAACCTTTCGCCGGGTCACAATCAGAGTTGTATCAATTGTAATTTGTAATTGAGCTGAATGTATTTAATTACATTTTTCGATGTAATTGTAATGTAATTGTAATTGAAGCATTTTTATTTTGTGTAATTGTAATTGTAATTTGACAAAAATTTTGCTCAATTACAATTTCAATTACATTAAATTGCTATTGAGACCTGACAAGCACAACATAAAATAATTGACTTATAATGCATTCTCTTTAAATGTCGACAAGGAATTTGGTGGATCCATTCGCGGAAGCCCTTGACTGCGCCCTTGCGGGCGAAGTTTTTTATTTTTACCTCGACTGTCATTGTATACAATTATTAGATTACTAACCAACGGATGGATTCGCAACACGTGACCCACGATTGAATACGCCGAGAAGCGAACTGCTGAGCCGGCTAAAAGCAGCAGAATTGATAGTCCCATAGCTGGCGATCCAAGCGTCGAAATTTGATATGTATGATCCTAATCGAAAGCTAGTGTCGCGCTGATTCCGCAATAAAAGTATATTGCCAGGCAATGGTACCATCCCAAAATAGTCGTGAAAGTCTGGGAATCAGCATTTTTCTGAACAATCGCTGGGCGTAATTGGTCATCGTTGTGTGGCGCTCTCACTTTTCAGAACAGTTGGCCTTAAACGGCTATTTTGGAGCAGTTACATTGCCCTGACGAGATTTTAATCAATAGCTTACGATAAAGACCAGATGCATCAAATTTGGACGCTTGGATCGCCAGCTCTAGGATTACAAAGTTTGCTGCTTTTAGCCGGCTCTGCTGTACGTCTGTCCGTGGATTCATCCGTGACTCACATCTTGCGCATCTATTCGTGGGTTGGCAATCTACAATAAGATTTCAGATCACGATGCTGCATCGTTACTTCGTCGTAACTAACCAGACCACTCGATATTATATGACGTCTTTATCTGACAAAGCACGGTTTTGTTTTTACTCCTCATCCTAATTCCTACGTCCCTCGATAAAAATAGAATAATATTATTTCTTTAATTATATGCTATATACGCAAATCCAACACGTGCATATATAATAATAGTTTTTTCAACGACATACTGCATACTGGAATATCTCGAAAACGATTTTTCTTTTTATTAATTAACAGGTATTTGCGTATCATGAATGAAACATGAATACTTGAATTGTTGTTAATTACGACGCTACGGTTGTCAATGAGCACGGTTGAATTTATGATTATTCAATTACATAGGCTATTCAACAGCAGCAATTATAATTGTAATTGTAATGTAATTGAAGCATGCAAGGAGTAATTGTAATTGTAATTTGATATTTTTAGCATGGAGTAATTTTATTGTAATGTAATTGAAAAATGCTTGAAAGTAATTGTAATTGAACAGAAATAATGTAATTGATCCAACTCTGGTCACAATCACCAAAGTTGAACTCCGTCACCAAAATTCAAGTTTTCAAATCCTGGATTTACCGCCCATCCGTGCATTAATCCATCCATTTATTAATAATTGGATAATCGTAGGTCGTAGCATCAAATAGAATAATGGTGCAGAGGTAAAGGAATGGAAAACTGTGCATGTGTGCATACTTGATATTGTCAAGTGAAAAGTAGATTTTGTACATACCGAGACAATTCATATACAAGGTCAATGTAATGAGGTGCTAATAGATTTTTGTCATCTTAACTGGCTGTGATTGATACAACTTTAAGCCATCTTGGAAACTATTCATATGTATTCTATCAACCCGTGTGCCTTGAATAGTGCATGGATGGTAATGACATTTATATTCATTATAGGGTCCGAAGAATGTCTACCCGACGATGAAGTGCGATACTCTTCAGAAAAAGTGGACAATCCATTTCGTTGGGGAATCTGTTGATGGAATAATGAGTTTCCATCATACATTGGCGACATATTGCGTTTTTAACATCAAGTTTGCGCCAGCATCAGCGAGTTCATTGAACTTTTTGCAGATTTTCTTGCAAACATTCCAGATGTCGAATACAGCTAAATACATCTAACCACAGGGTATGTGTACATTAGTAGGTGAAAGGTCAATTTGAAGCATTATTAGGACATGGGTAGGAACCAGAGTTGGATCAATTGTAATTTGTAATTGTAATTGAATGTAATTAATTACATTTTTCAATGTAATTGTAATGTAATTGTAATTGAAGCATTTTTATTTTGTGTAATTGTAATTGTAATTGTAATTTGACAAAAATTTTGCTCAATTACAATTTCAATTACATTAAATTGCTATTGAGACCTGACAAGCACAACATAAAATAATTGACTTATAATGCATTCTCTTCAAATGTCGACAAGGAATTTGGTGGATCCATTCGCGGAAGCCCTTGACCGCGCCCTTACGGGCGAATTTTTATTTTATTTTTACCGCTATGCTGGCCTCGGCTGCCATTGTATACAATTTTTAGATTACTAACCAACGGACGGATTCGCAACACGTGACTCACGATTGAATACGCCGAGAAGCGAACTGCTGAGCCTGCTAAAAGCAGCAGAATTGTTAGTCCCATAGCTGGCGATCCAAGCGTCGAAATTTGATATGTATGGTCCTAATCGAAAGCTAGTGTCGCACTGATTCCGCAATAAAAGTATATTTCCAGGCAATGGTATCATCCCAAAATAGTCGTGAAAGTCTGGGAATCGGCATTGTTCTGAACAATCGCTGGGCGTAATTGGTTAATGTTGTGGTCATGCTGCTGCAGCGCTCTCACTTTTCAGAACAGTCGGCCTTAAACAGCTATTTTCGAGCAATTACATTGCCCTGACGAGATTTATTATTTTGTATTTTCGGAATTAGTACATCAATAGCTCACGATAAAAACCAGATGCATCAAATTTGGACGCATGGATCGCCAGCTCTAGGGCTACAAAGTTTGCTGCTTTTAGCCGGCTCTGCAGTACGTTTGTCGGTGCATTCATCCGTGACTCACATCTTGCGCATCTATCCGTGGGTTCAAAATCTACAATACGATTTCAGAACACGATGCTGCATCGTTGCTTCATCTGGCTAAGTAACCAGACCACTGGATATTATTTAACGTCTTATCTGACAAAGCACGGTTTTTTTTTACTCCTCATCCTAATTCCTACGTCCCTCGATAAAAATATCATTATTTCTTCAATTATATACTATATACGCAAATCCAACACGTGCATATATTATAATACTTTTTCAACGACATACTGCACCCTATCCTTAATCCTAACCCATAGGAAATTAGGAAAATAACATTTTACATTTCCAATTACGTGAGCCATAATTACCGAGCATACAAAACACGCTTATATTACGTCACAATGACATCGTACATAGCATACTATGTACGCACATAAACGCATTTATTACTACACAATCTGAACTAGACTTAAATTGTTGTTAAATACGACGCTACGGTTGTCAAGGAGCACGGTTGAATTTATGATTATTCAATTACATGTTCAACAGCAGCAATTGTAATTGTAATTGTAATGTAATTGAAGCATGCAAGGAGTAATTGTAATTGTAATTGTAATTTGATATTTTTAGCATGGAGTAATTGTAATTGTAATGTAATTGAAACATGCGAGAAAGTAATTGTAATTGTAATTGTAATCCAACTCTGGTAGGAACATGGATGTCAACAGGTCTACATGGATGTCGACAAGTTATCATGGGCCTTATCCATGTCAACATGACTCAGGTGGGACCAGGTCTAGACTATGGGTACACCCATGATTATTTGTAACAGTGTGGCATGCGGCGGAAGGCGAGATCGATGTTAAATCGTGGTCTGGTAATCCTGAAGGCTGACTAGTATTCATTCAGAAGAAATTGCTTGTATTTCGACTTGAATGCGGACATGTTCGACGACTGTCGGATAGCCGACAAGATATGCTGTTCCACAATTGGGGTCCGGCGCGCGATGAAGCAATGAGTTTTATTGTATTCCGTCCTGATCATATGATAGTTTTCATCATTGACGCGCGTGTTCTGTACTCGTGCGCTTTTGACTGCGAGGTGAAGTATAGTCGAATCATATATAGAAGGAGGCTACTTCAATAAGCATGATTTAGACCAGGAGTGGGCAAACTTTTGAGCTCGCGGGCCGCATTCATCATCTGAATTCATTCGCGGGCCGCACTATATAAAATTGGGATTATAAACCAAAACGCAATATTGATATTAGATTATATAGTGAGGACATGGAGACAATATATGTGCTATTTAAAACAAGCCAAATATTGCTTTGATGATATCTAACACGCGTCTGAAACATATAGTGGCGAGATTTCATAGGCTGGCGGACCTCAATAACCATTGTCAAAACTATACAGATGAAAGTCGGTTGGCCCGATTCTTAGAACAGGATTGAAATATAAATCTGTGAGCAGCGATCTGTTCATAGATTTAGTAATTCCACTTTTGGATCAGTTCCAGGACACACAATGCTGACAGCATCATAACCATGTTAGCTTCAGACACGCTTCTACTATGTGTAGATAAAATATAAATACCCCCATTCTACGCATACAGACAACGAATCTACCTAAGACACGCCCGAATCGTTTTTTATAAGCACACCACTGAAATAATTAAAAGTGAAAATGAAGTGGCCAATCTGAAATCCCACTGGTGATCCAAATTATGTCAATCTCGTTGCAGCTATCGAGCTGTGATATTAAGCATTTAACTAGCATCAGTGGTTCTCAAACTTTTTACGACACGTCCTGCCCCCTTATGATGGCGAAAGATTTCGCGCCCCCTTATCGTCATATCACAAAACGCACCCATGATGCTAGCCAACCTAACAGGTAGTTTGAAGGCATGAAAGGTTACGACTGTGGATGAGAGATTTTTCAATATGTAATTCAGACTAAATACATAGCAACAACTATGAACCGGATGAAAATCGCGCGGAGCGCGAAAAAATATTTCAGTTGAGCTCAGCTTCGCGACCCGCTTCAGATGCTTTCACGCCCCCAAGGGGGGCGCGCCCACCAGTTTGAAAACCACTGTCTTATAATTATCAAGGTGAAATATACTAAGAAAAAGTTAATCAAGTCCCTGCATTAATTCGATTTTTAGTACGCATTTTATCAAAATTAAAACTCTCGCGGGCCGCACAGAACGGCGGCTGTAGGGTTGCCATACGTCCGGAATTTCTGGGACATGTGCGGAATTTCACTGTTAAAACTGCGTCCGGGAGGAATTTCTAAAATATGCCTAAATGTCCGGAATTTTGAAGGCTTGAAGTAAGCTCATACTTTTTTCGTAAATCAGCATAAACAATATTATTTTTGGGCAGATTTATGCTACATTAATTTTTTTTCGCGCTGCGCGCGATTTAGTATCATGTTGGTGTTAATATTGGGACTATAACACCCTCGCTAAAACTGCGATCCAAAATAAATAAATAAAACATTCATTTACAATAAGAATTCTAATTGTAATCACAATTACAAGATAACGGTATATTCATAGAGTCGGTTTAGTCAGTTGGAATGCATTATTCAAAGATGTGGTTCTAAACCTGGGGGTAGTTTGCCTTTATTCTGGGGTTCGCGAATATGTTGAACGTAATAAGCTTCTAAAATAGGCCATGAGTAAGTCTGGACAAATGCGCCAACCTTAAATGAGTAATCAACTCATCAAATTTTGAGCTGTACCACAGAACATTTACGAATTGGAAATGGAGTTGCGACCATAAAGGTTGGAAACCACCGGATGTGTGGTGCAGTGAGCATCGGTATTAGCCTGATAAATAATCTTATGGGTGTGACATGAACATGACTTAGCGATTTACAATTACGCTCCTTGTACTCCATCATAGACTGATTTTCATTTATTACGCAATTCTTGGTCGTGGTGCAAAAGACCAACAGGTGATAAGCGCCAAATCTTTCTTTTTAATAAACAACAACAACAACAACAATAATTACGTTCCTTACATTTACGAAGTAATTATCCTCCACCAGGAGGGCGGAGAAAGGATCAAAATTATATAGTAGTATATGGAAGAACCAATATTATTGATAAATTCATTCAAATCATTTAACGACCAGATGCCCCCAGAAGTTGCATCGATTTTACCCATTGGTTGGCCCAATATCAGTGCTTATTTAGGCGGGAGGGTGCTGAAAAAATGTGGCTTCGGCCCTGGTTACAACTTAAAACATACAACGACATACTCTTGAACTGGATCATGACCATTGACCACCTCTAGTCGATAGACATAGCTTTTCTGGTGTGTCGCCATATTTATCGACAATGAGATTATACCGCATTTTGAAATCCGATACTGGGCGCTAAAGAGCGTCCGGAATTTGTTCAACCAAAATATGGTAACCCTAATTTAGAATCTGTCAACATGCAATTCGAATTTACGATTTGGCCTTCAATCCGGCATGAATAGCTTATATATAGTCACAGATGAAGTTCGTCATTTCTTTAAATTTTTATTTGTGCCTCCAGTGAGATTCACAAACTTCCCAGTCGCTGCGCTCAAAGACGTGTCTCTTTTCCTGTCTCCATCTATCGATTGAAGCGGCCAACTTCCGTACAATCTTCAATAAAACACCCAATCACGTTCAAACGGCACATCACGAGGCAGGCTACAACAAAAATGCCAGCGGCTATGTAGTCGTTGTTGTTGTTGCTGTTCGTATTTTTTATATTATGATTGCCCTTGTACACCAGGTCCCAGGTTCAAACATACTCTCGAGGTTCATAACTTATTGTAGAGTTCTAGAATAACTTAGTAAGGTTATGAGCCGAAATAATATGCATCAGTTTTTCGCTGTCCTCTTCAAATGATCACGCTGGACGGAACATCGTTGGCAAGGAATTGAGATTTGCTCAACCACCTCGTCTGTATCAGATATTTCATATAAACCAGTGTAGTAACTCGTAACTAGGGTTGTATTAAAAACAAAAATTAATTTAAAACAATCATGTTTCAAACGTGACCCCTTTATAAAACATGATTTTTAGTCATGACGTCGCGTATTTCAAATTGTGACATATCATGGTGGATTGAGGTTGCTATATGGCTTCTGTGATGAAAAAGGTTTCTGAACCGTCTTAAACGGACCAGGAAATATCTCGGACCAGGACTACATTGCCCTCCATCATTTTTTTCCGGTCGGCAGTCATCATCATCTAACATCCATCCGTTCCAGTGATATATAAATACGCCCTATAACTGTTGAAACGTCGACGATTTCGAGCGTTCCAACCATCCCGTATCACATATACGTCTACTTCATGCAGGGATATATAGAACTATATATCCCTGACTTTATGCAGTGCAAGTCGTCCGAAGGCACATAGGCTACTACATGTTTTTCTCAAAGTATTTACACAATTATGACACTATTATATAACTTCTGAATTTTTTAAAAATGGCAATCATTTAAATCACTGTTTAAAACATGTCGTTGTTTTAAATGCAACCCTAGTCGTAACATCCTATTTTGCGCTCGTGGGCACTCGGCATGGATATCGGCGTAGCCGGGATGATTGATTGTCTGCGATGCAACTATTTATTGATATTGCGAAGTGTCAATATAGTTTCCTTGAATTCATCATTTTATCTCTCAGGAAAATAGTCGGCTTTTTCAGACCTTATTAGATCTTACCAATTCTCTACCCGTCATGTCCAACGTATGAGCTGACGGAAAATCCAAAAAATCGCAACGAATCAACAAAATTGTACTGACAGAATTGTAATAACAACGGTGAAAATAATTGGAAAGCAGTACAGTGCATGGAATTTTATAGGTCAAATATATTCTGCTCTTTGACTTGAATATTTCAGTCTAATTTGAATTAAAAGCCATAATATTTACAGTGGTTTTTATAATCTGTCCAGATATAACTTATTTTAGTATAATGGACCGAGGGATGCAGTTAGAGAATTAAAGGTATAAAAGCGCCGGAAGTTCGAGAGGCACACCAGAAGTGTTAGGATGAATAATTATTAATGCTTAACAACTAAGATAAAGAAAGACAAGCACACAGAAAATGACATAATCTTTTTTCATATGATAGGATCCGTTGCGAGCAATCAGCAGTTTTTGTGCTATAAAAAAAGAAAGTCATTATTACCAACTAGCCTTATCGAAATTGTTTCGTCATTGTCAGTGAGTTATCAATGTTACATTTTATTTTTCGACCAGAACTAAACCGCGGTAATATAGGCCCTATCGCCTTTGCCCTTTCACATTGCATAGTTAGATGACCCAATGTCAATCATATAGTCACTGATATAGTTAGTAGCCTGAACATAATCAGTGATGTCTGACAAGCACTCAATAGTAATATGGGACAACGCGTTCAAACATGTTATTTGTCAATTTCCCACGACTGCTATTTCTACTTGGCAAAATTGACGAACGATCAAGTCAGCAATTTGGCTTCAAATTGTTCAATGTTCAAGTATATAAAGAGGTGTGGACGATCCCACAAAATTTCTCCGTAAGAATGCAATTTCATGACTGGTCTGAATATTAGAGGCCAGTGTAACAACTTGACTAGCGCCTATCCTTGTCGCAATGGACACCCACCGCAGACTACGCCAATAGTCGCTCCGTGGCACCTATGCCACTAATAAAATGAAATGCTCATGCTCACCATCCTTTTCTGAAAGTTTTGACTTCAACTCTTTACGTAAAGATTCCACTTCGATATTGACATCTGCAACTATGCTTTTTAGATTTTGGAATTCAGATCGTACGCTTTTACTATTTTGTCGATCTTCATTGACGTTGTTCTCAAGATTTACGATTCTGGGTTTCTGAGCGTCGAATTCAGATCGTAACCCGTCACTCTTTCGTTGAACTTCTTTGATGGTGTCCGATAGTTTCGACAAGAGATTGGAGTTTGAATCAACCGATCCACTCAAATCTTCGTATTTGAGTTTGAGTGATCTGACCTCTTCGCGGAGTCTCGCTACATTGGACTGTATTTCATCTACTCCTTGCCATTCCACTAGGATATTGTCAAACTGACTTTCGATGGATGCTATGTCGCTTTTAAGTTGATCAGTTTCTGAAAGTGAGAGTGAATCATCATCTGATATGTACGAGTGCAAACGAGTGTATTAAAACGTCGCTGCCATGGTGTATTTGACATAACTTCTAAACTTTTCTTCTATATAGGAATGGAACGCATCGCTAGGGTATATCCAAGGCCTAGTTTCGGACTGCCACTCCACTGTTAATTTCGATTATACTTTCGGTTAATTTTGAAAGCTCCGATATCTTTTCAACATTCAAAGTCTTATGGACTAATGCAAACACTAAGCGAGAGCATCCACGGACTCCCCGCGATATGGTTATATAGGGATGGGCGATTCGGATCGGATTCTAATATATCTACATACCAATCGATAAAAATCAGAATTTTTTAAATCCATTTTTCAATCAGCAGTATTACAGTATACCAGTGTCATGAATGATGCCATGCGCAGTGCACACATAATTGAATTGTGTATGGTTGCATCCACCACAGCTTCGGATTTGATGTGGTATGGGCTCTACAAGTCAAAAAAGTTATTTCGCTTCTTGAATCTTCAAACTCGATATAGATATTTCGATGACCAGATCCAATTTGAAATGCCTGATTAAAAATGTCGTTTATACTACACAAAAATGCCCGATTTCCAATCATTATTTCGAATTGACCATCCTATCAATATTGCTGCAACTTTTTTGTAAATTTTCATACCAACCGCAATCATTACACTGGTCAACAAAATGAAAAACAAATTGACAGAACATCTAGGAGTCGTTCCTGGGGTCTTCAAGGTTGTTGATTACGAATATCACATTCGGTTTGGTGGATTTGGCTCTAGAAAAAAATATATTTTTACTCATAAAAAATTCCAAAATCACTGTGTTTTCCCTAGAATATTTTACTTGGTAGGAAGTAAATCTTAGATATTTTTACTTTTATTCTGCGCATAAATAGATAATTAGGTATGTGGTTTTCAGTTATCCCATCAATATTATGGCCTGATGCGACATCTTTGTTTGCTAAAAAAGCAGTTTGTCAAGCCTAAGAATTGTATTTTGCACAACGGAACTATATTTTCTCCTGTACCAATTAGTCATTCTACTTAAATGAAAGAGGGGTATAAAGCTATGAAATTTGTCCCTGGAAAGCTTAACTAAAATAATCACATGCGTCTCAGCTCTTATGACTTGTAAATGGATAATTTTCCGCTGAGCCAACAAAGTGGGTAAACTTAGTATCTCTAACAAACGAGAAGCTTAAATCTAGTATCTTTGATGGACCTGAGATTCGAACACGGATGAATGATTCCAATTTTATGTTAAGAAAGGAGCTCACTGCATGAAATTCGTTCTAGGAGGTAGTAAATAAAACTTTTTGTAAGATCACAAAGCACCCAACAAAAAACAGGTGGTCCGAGAATTGGTATCTGCATATGGAAACTTTGGAGCAAACATGAGCATTAAATCTCCCTTCCTGTTTAGTCCTCTTGATATATTTTCTGATAATAGTCATGATTAGAAAGAATAGAAAGGTGAAAGGTTCCACCAAGACATCAAAACAACAAAAGAAAGATATCTAGTGCAGATGAGATGAACATATTATAGCAGACTATTGCGGGAACCTATCGAGAAACTGCACTGAATTGCGTACAAGTCAAAATAGTACAAGAAATAATTTTGCTTTAAGATAAGTTAATAATATTATATTCCAACTATTAATTTGCTGTCGCACCGGCAACCAATATTACATGTACTCGCGAATTCCGAATTGGGCTTCAGATCGAGTCGAACATCACTCATGATAACGTCATAGCAGTATGGATGATGCCGAAAGTTCATATATGTTCCTCTTTGGTGACCACGTTGAAATTATGTACGTTATATAGCAGTGTTGGGATGACTCGAGTCATGACTTGACTCGAGTTAACTTTTTCGAGTCACTTTGCCAAATAAATAGGTTGACTTGACTTGACTGAGTGCTTCAGAAATGTGGATTGACTCGTGATTTGGAGCAAAAGTTAAGAGTAAATTTCAAGTCATCACGTAAACGGTGTCGAATAAATCACCCTATCTTATGTATGTTCGGATTGTTCGCGATATGCCGGTGTCACTTGCTGTGTTGGGATGACTCGAGTTATCACATGACTCGAGTCAGACTCGAATCAACTTTTTCGTATGACTTGACTTGACTCGAGTCACTTTGCAAAAATGACTTGACTTGACTTGACTTGACTCGGCGCTTCAGAAATGTGGATTGATTCGTGACTCGGAGCAAAATTTACGAGTCAATTTCAAGTCATCAATAAGTATATGGTGTCGACTAAATCAATGTATCAAATCATGTCATTCATGTGTATGTTCGGATAATTCGCGATACTCCGGTGACACTTGTGAGAGCAACCAGTCTTTCACTTATTGTACGTTCCAATTCCACTGGTCCTCCATTGTTATATCACAAATAAATTGGCCGCAAACGATCTGATCACAGCTTACGCTGTTTTAGTTGTAGTAGATTCATCTAACTGTTTCTTAGATGACGCAGTGCTTACATTGCGCAGTGCTCACCTTTACCAACCCTTTTAAATGTAATAAATACACTGTATGCGTTTATATTCTTACGGATGTGTAGATGGGTATTATTGTACAATACAAATTTGTTTAAACTTCTCTAGTCTTCGTATTCTGTCCTCTATTTTTGCTGATAATCACAGATTGTAGCATGTGACTTAGCGTGTGCGTGTGCGATACAACGCTTTTTTGCACGTATATTTAACTTTATATTCGTTATTTGATTCAAGATAAAGGCTAATTAATCTTAATTTCACCCAGCTGGCAAAATGTTAGGACTTTGAATCATCACTCGTACTTCGAAAATTCAATTTGACTTGAATTGTGACTTGACTCGTGACTTTGACTCGACTTGACTCGAGTCACCTCAAAAATTCGAGTGACTTGACTTGACTCGATTCACCTTCAAAAATAGATTGACTTGACTTGACTCGAGTCAAAATCTGCAATGACTCGAGATGACTCGTGACTCAAAGGTAGTGACTTGATCCCAACACTGGTCACTTGTGACAGCAGCCAGTCATTCACTGATTTCACCTTTCATTGATCCTCCATTGATACATCACTAATTAATTGACCGCAAACGAAACGATCACAGCTGACGTGGTCGTAATAGTAGTAGATTAATCGAATACCAACGTTTCTTTGTTTCTTGGACGGCTCAGTGCTTATATTGCGCAGTGCTCACATTTCCCAACCATCTTGTATAATTTAAATCGAACGAACATAGTTTCTGCGTTTCTATTCTCGCGGATGTATAGATACTAGATGGGTAGTGTATTGCACCATATCAATTTGTTGCAACTTCTCGAGGTTTCGTATTCGATCCTCTATTTTGGCTGATAATAACAAACTGTAGTATGCGGCTATACAGTTACTCACGTATTTGGAGTTTCACGTGTGCGTGAGCGATACAACGCCTTTTCCACGTATATTTAACTTTATATTAGTTAATTGATTCAAGATAAATGACCAATTATTCTCTCTTTCATCCAGCAAAATGTAATGACTTTGCATCATCACTCATACTTCGTAAATTCAATTTGACTTGATTCATGACTTGACTCGTGACTTGACATGACTTGACTTGACTCGTGACTTGACATGACTTGACTTGACTCGACTTGACTCGGGTCACGTCCAAAAAACGAGTGACTTTGACTTGACTCGAGTCACATTCGAAAATCGATTGACTTTACTTGACTCGAGTCAAAATGTGCAAGGACTCGAGAAGACTCGTGACTCTAAGGTAGTGACTTGATCCCAACACTGTTATATAGTCACATATTGAAGATAATTTGGTAAGTTTTTGGCCGTTTTGGTCAGGGGTCGGCAACCTATGGCTCGCGAGATACATATGGCTCTTTGCCAATTTCTTATTTTATTTTTGTACTGAATTGATCAATATTGCAGTATCTTGTTACTAAATTTTCATCACGACCGGAATAATTAGTCTCGTGGCCAGACATGGGGTGATTACTTCACGAATGTAATCGATTGCGATTACGATTACTTGTGAATCCCGCGATTACGATTACGATTACGATTACAGCAAAATCAGGAAGTAGTCGATTACGATTACGATTACATTTCAAAAGTAATCACGATTACTCACGATTACATTTGTTTTGCTTCTTATAACTAATATATTGGAAGAGATATTGGAGATATTGGAAGACAATATAAGGCTTTCGATGAAAAAAAGGTCTAATGATATAACAACTTTCTTTATAAATCATACGTCATTTGCTTGTTACGTCATTATGCACCCATGTCCCAACTCTATGCAGGGCTATTCGTCGCACCCAACGATTTGCATTCTTGCCAGGTCCGTAACTCCACAAAGTGTGCTACTAAAGAATGACCTTGGCCAAAACTTTGGGTGTGTGTCCATTGTCAGTAGCCGCGCTCTGTGGGCGTGACGAATAGTCCGGTCCCTCCAATCTGAGCCCCAACAATGCAAATGCTAGCCGGGGCACTCACTGAAGAATGAAGACATGGCAATATGTGTGTGCGTCTCACGAAAGTTTTTCTTTTAGTCTGCTACGTTTGGGCGACTACAGTATCTTTTGATTATATAAATTCGGGAGGTCACCAATTAACAACATGCAATAAAGTAATTATAACAACATACCAGATGCTATAATTATGAATTACGTGCCCCCAGCTCTACAGGTAAATCTGAATGAATAGCAATATAATGCAATTACCAATGTTATGACGAAATTCAGTCATGAACTTGAAAACTGATCACCATGGGGCCCCAATACCCAGGGTTGTATAATGACTCGAGTCGCAATTATTTGGTGACTAGACTTGACTCGAGTCATTTTTCAAATGCGTAAATTGACTCGACTTGAGTCAATTTTTGTATTGACTCGACTTGTACTCGAGTCATTTTGCATGACTCGAACCAAGTCATATGACTCGAGACTAGAACGGCCAAGACAGACATTCCATGTCACTTCGAAGAATAGTAAAGTTACCAGCCACATTATTTGTATTTCTCGTCTATCAGTCCTGGTACATGGAAATAGGGCCGTAAACTGTGAAAACTGATGAAAGTTATTATATTATGAATACGAGCCATTCTATATCACTCGAGCAGAGTTGAAAAAAGTGTTTTGAACCGGATTGATCTGAAAACTGATCTGTGAACAAAACGACTTGGACTCGTACTCAAGTCAAACACTATGACTCGGACTCGACCCTATACTTGCTGACTCGGACTCGGACTTGACTCGGGAGTGAATGGAAAATGACTCGACCTGACTCGAGTAAAAACTATAAAAGTGATATTTACTTGTGACTCGGATCATTGTGACTTGGTTACAACCCTACCAATACCAACGTTTAGAGTCGGGGACGAATTGCTGTTTTGGTCCTGATTGTACCTACAACCCATGCTAACATGGTGTATAAGCGGATGGCTATGGCGACAGCTATAAATGTCGAGTGAAGAATTGTGAAATAACGATTGGCGCCCGTTTCAAGTAGAGTCATGTGAGAATAAGATAAAGTGAACTTAAAATTCTACCTTCCACTTAATACAGATACTGCAAGCTGCCGTTACGAGAAACGGCAAAGAACGGCTCGGTCATGATATATATCAGCAGCAGTTGATTATAACCATCTTAATGTTTTATTTGACGAGTACAAAATTTCAAATCTTTGTCCGGTGTACGTACAATACATACGTATACTACATAGATAGGCCTACTGCCCGCCAAGCAGCAACGGCCAAACTGCGTTTAACTAAGCATAACCAAACATCAATACATAAGTTACTATTAGAAACAAGGTAGAGTGGTGATTATTATCTTGCTTTGAGGTAGTAGCGTCTGGAGTTTATTGATAACCTGATATACAGCATGACTTACACTGTTCTAACAATCACACAACAATTACCATCAAATATATATTTACTACGTGGTGTGGATACGCCTTACGCAAGGACGAGCAAAGCTAATACTTCTGACGTAATAATGAGCAGTGGCGTTCGAAAATCAACCGTTTGCGCTATCAATAACCTGGTGGAATATCTCTTCCTTGTTCACGAATGTTCGGTTAAGTCAAATTCATTGTCCAAATAAAAAGTAATCGTTCTTTCACAAAGAAATCGATTAGATATGTGAAGTAGTCGATTACGATTACGATTACTTTGGATTTTTTTCGAATGTAATCGATTGCGATTACGATTACTTGAAAATGCTGTAATCGTCGTAATCGATTACGATTACTAATCGCGATTACCCCATGTCTGCTCGTGGCAGTATATACATGTCTTTGAGAGGTAAAGACAATGCCGTATTCAGAGTTAGGGGCTCTGGCCCACATTTTCAAAATCCTAAAATTTAAGTTGTTGTCGCGCCGGCGATCAATATCACTCGCGAATTCGATGTACCCGACTCGATATCTTGGATTGGACGATATGTTGATTGATCAAAGAGAATAACAGACATGGTGACCAGATATGGAGTAATCGCGATTAGTAATCGTAATCTATTACGACGATTACGGCATTTTCGAGTAATCGTAATCGCAATCGACTACTTCACGTATCTATTCGATTTCTTGGTGAAAGAACTATTACTTTTTATTTGTATAACTACTATGACATAAACTGAACATTCGTGAACAAGGAAGAGTTACCAGGTTAGTGACAGCACTAACATACGATTTTCAAACGCCACTGGTCATTATTACGTCAGAAGTTTTAGCTTTTCCCGTCATTGCGAAAGAAGTATATCTACACGTAGTAAATAGACATTCGATGTGCATTGTGGTGTTTGTTTTGTTTGTTTTGGGGTATTCATGGTGTTTGTCGACTACTACGGTCATTTACGCCAGGCCGATATTCTTATTATTTTCCGTAACTGCCGACTTATAGCACGGCCCACCTCTAAGCTTTTGTAAGACACCGCTGACGCGGATGAGGTGGCGAGGAGGAGCCTAGGTAAACCTCCAACACTTAGATATCGAAATTCGGAAGTCGACCTCAGTCGGACTCGAACCCGCACCCATTGGTGTTGCAGCCGCGGATTATACCACTGCGCTATCTCGCCGCCACATTGTGGTGTGATTGTAAGAACACCCGCCATGCTGCATATCAGGTTATCAATATACACTGCAGACGCCAGTACTTTGCAGCAGGATAATATTCATCACTATGCCCAGTTTCAAATATTAACTTATGTACCGATGTTTGGTTTATGCATAGATAAACACAGTTTTACCGTTGCTGCTTGGCGAGCAACAGGGCCGTAACAGCACTTCGTCAGCCCCCCCCAAAACGTTGGTCTTGGGCCCCCCATAGGGTGATAAACCTAACGTTCGCCCCCAGACCCCCCTTAGGCTATGCGCTGTTTACGTTTACTTATTATCATCTGCATTGGGTGTCCGTTTAGTGAAGCTTTTCTCACATAAACGTGCGAAGCGCGAGAAATTTATGTAATGCATGGATGAATCGGTCAATATGATCGGGAAATGCATATATATTGCTATCAATTTTTATCCTCTCTCTGCTCGCGTAAACTGATTTACCGTTACAGCTGAGTGAGGTGTGTTTGCAAAGGTAGGTCCGCTCAATAATAATTGAACATCTCCGGGTGTCTACCCGTTGGCAGGAACGAAACAGCACTTCGTCAGGCCCCCCAAAAAACTTGAATCTTGGGCTCCTATAGAGTGATAAACCGACCCCCCATCACGTTGTTCGCTTTTGACATGAAACTATAGGTGTACTATCTAGTGATTCAGCGCGAAGCGCGAAGATTTTAGATAATTCATGATAAAATCGGTCAATAAGATCGGCGATTGCATATATATTGCTATCAGTTTCTTGTCCACTCTGCTCACGTAATCAGATTTACCGGTAGAGCTGAGTGAGGCGTCTTTAAAACTGTAGAGCCCCTAAATAATAATTATACATCTTCGGTCGGGTGGACCCGTTGCTACGACTTCGTTACATGATGTTATTTCCTGAAATCCTGTCTGCTATATCAAAAAATATAGAATCGCCCAAACGTACTAAACTAAAAGATCACACGATTTCAAATTGGTATTTCTTCACTGGCATATAATTTTTCCCTCTGGGATGGTATTTGTATTTTGAGGTTCAGATTGCCAAGACAGGAACATTCGGCGCCAGTCATTTAGGCGCCTATGGACAATTAGACCTAAATGTATTTTGTCTATAGAACCAAGTTTTCGCTCAGCATAAGGGCAGTCCTTTTTGCCAAGGTTGAATCACTGCCGATCGTTCTGGCACACTTCTTGGAGTCGCATGCTACTGGGCATTAAACTTTATATGTCTTGGTGCGTCGTGGCGCGGTAATGGCCAACGCCGACATGCCCATTTCTATAAATCTTGTGTATTTTTTCTTGGGGGAAGAGTACCCAATAATCAAGATATTTGGCAACTTGAAATCGCGCATAGCGCGAAAATTTTTTGAAAAAGTTGCATCAATTTTCAAAAAAATAGTCTATAATTTATGCTAATTCACGAAATAATTTTGGGCCCCCTTCGAGCTCGGCCCCCCAATTGGGGGGTTTAGGGTGCGGCAGTTACGGCCGTGGCGAGCAGCAGGCCATGTGGGTACGTACATCGGACAAAGATTTGAAATTTTGTACTCGTCGAACGAAACATTAAGATTTCCACATCGAAGCATTAAAAATCAACAGCTGCCGATATATAGCCTATGAGAACCGGGCCGTCCGTTGCCGTTTCTCGTAACGTCAGCCTACAGTGTCTGTTTTAAGTAGAAAGCAGAATTTTATGTTCACTTTATCTTATTCTCATATGACTCAATCGCGATTCTTTACTCGACATTTGGACCTGTCGCCATAGCCATCCGCTTATACACCGCGTTAGCGTGGGTTGTAGCTAGAATCAGGACCAAAACAACAATTCGCCCCCCACTCCAAATGTTGGTCTTGAGCCCGCATAAGGTGGTCAGTTTTCCCGTTGATGACCGAACTTCACCAATAATATTGGTAATTGCATTATATTGCTATTCATTTCTAATCCTCTCCCAGCCCCCCGATGGTAAGATTTACTCGTAGAGCTGGAGGCACGTGATTCATAATTAGAACATCTAATATGTTGTTATAATTACTTTATTGTATGTTGTTAATTCGTCAGCTCCCGTCTGTTATATAATCAAAAGATACCGTAGTCACCCAAACGCACTCACAAATTGTCATGTCTCCATTCCTCTATGAGTGTCCCGGGTGGCATTTGTATTGTGGGGATCAACTAGCGCGGCTATTGACAATGGACACATACCCATATTTTCGGTCAAGGTCATTCATTCATTTGGTAGCACGCTTCGTGGGGTCGTATGTTGGACAAAACTGCAGATATAATTTGGTGTGCGCAGTAATGACCGACACTAAAATGCCTATTCCTATAAATTATGCATGCTTTTTTTCCTGAGAGGAGAGGTATGAATTTCAAAATCAAGAAATCTCAAGAAATCGCGAGGCTCGAAAAAATTTTCAAGTTAATTAAATCTCTCGAAAATACTCTAAAATTTATGTTGATTTACGAAATACTTTTTAGTCTCCTTCGAGCTCGCTCACAACCCTTTTGGAGTGTTTGGGTGAGGCAGTTACGGGTCTGGCAAGAGTGAAAATAGTTGGGTGCGATAAATCGTTCCCCATAAAATTGGGCAATGGTACATTATGACGTAACAAGCAAACGACGTATTATTTATAAAGAAACTTGTTATCTCATTAGGCCTTTTCATCGCAATCCTTTTATTGTCTTCCTATACATCTTCTAAGATTAGTTCTCTAAGAAGAAAAATAAATGTAATCGTGAGTAATCGTGATTACTTTTCCAATGTAATCGTAATCGTAATCGACTACTTCCTGATTTTGATGTAATCGTAATCGTGTGATTCAGAAGTAATCGTAATCGCAATCGATTACATTCATAAAGTAATCACCCCATGTCTGATAGTGACACCAGTATGACAATGCGGTTTTCAAATACATATTGTCTTCCTCAAAGGTTCTCAACCTTTTTGACCTCGCGGACCGGTACAACTTTAAAACAAACGTTGCGGACCGGCGAACTTTCAAAAACCAAAGTTCACTCTAAGTTTATTTACGACAAATGCATGCTACTTAAATGTTAAATTGGAAACTTCACTTAATGGCGTCTTTTAACTTTTGATAAATATATTTTTATATTGCAATTTCTGCAAGGAGAAGCTCACAAAGTCCTGCTAAAGAACACTAATCTGATTGTGATTGTTCGGCATCCTTGAACGAAACGCGAGTTTGCTATTTATTAGAGTAGTGGTTCTCAATCTTTTTGTCTTCGCGGACCCCTTTTGGAACGTAGTTATAGAAAATAAGACAAAATAAGGACGCAAGTCGAAAACAAGGACATTTCTTAGAATTAAGGACAGTTGAGTTTTCTAAGACCTGGCCCTTCAAAATAAGGACAATTCTTCGAAATAAGGACGGTATGGAAACCCTGGCTATATCTGCTAATATGTATGTAATATTTGTTGAAGTTATTGCCGAATATCCTGTGATAGTTTTCACATATTTAAGGCAGGGTTGTAACCAAGTCACATGGTTGCGAGTCACGAGTCAATCATACTTTTGTGGTTTTGACTCGAGTCGAGTCGAGTCATTTTCAATTCATCACAGACTCGAGTCCGAGTCCAAGTCACCGTTTTAAGGCTCAAGTCCGAGTCATGGTGTTATGACTCGAGTCGAGTCCAAGTCACAGTATTGAAGTCATGTTCAACTCATGTTTTCAATCCTGCTTGGGTGATATCGAATTCCTTGTTTGCGAAACATGCTCATTTTGTCCCTATCAGAGTCTTTGCACGTGTTTATTTAGGCAGATAACGGACAGGTCCTGGCCTCATTTACCGATGCTAAATATAACTTTACTAATCTTAGAACTTAAAATCAAATATCTCTCTTGTCAGTCTGATACATCACCAATACAAGCATTCAGTTTTGATTATGAGCACATCGACGATAGCTCACGAATAGTTGATAGAGAACCAACGAATTCACGTCTACATACTATCTGATAGAGAACCAACAAATTCACGTCAAGATACTAGTTGATAGAGAATCAACAGATGCATGTTTATGTAGAGGTATTTACAACAGGCCAGCATGCTGTAAAACCGTGCATGCAACTATGTGCATTGTGCAGCAGACATGGGGTGATTACTTCATGAATGTAATCGATTGCGATTACGATTACTTCCGAATGACGCGATTACGATTACGATTACGATTACAGCAAAATCAGGAAGTAGTCGATCACGATTACGATTACATTGGAAAAGTAATCACGATTACTCACGATTACATTTATTTTGCATTTTAGAAGTTATATTGGAAGACAATATATGGATTGCGCTGAAAAGGCCTAATGAGATAACAAACCCCCTTTGAAAAGATGCGACATTAGCTTGTTACGTCATAATGTACACATTGCCCATTTTTATAGAGGACATTTATCGCACCCAACCTATTGCATTCTTGCCAGGTCCATGACTGCCGCACCCCAAATTTCCCAATAGGGTGGGGAGCGAGCTCGAAGGGGACTCAAGAGTATTTCGTAAACCAACATAAATTATAAAGTATTCTCGAAAGATTTAATTAACTTGAAAATTCTCTCTAGATAAGCTTGATTTTGGAATGCATACGTCTCCCCCTCAACAAAAAGGCATACATAATTTATAGCAGGCATGCATTTAAAACAAATGGTTGTTTAAAACACATTGTTTAAAACTTGTTTTAAACAGTGTTTTAAACAAAGGCTTTAAAAAAAACTAAATTGTGTCTTTTCAAGTTGTAAAATTATGCCATAATTGTGTAAATGCTTTCCACAATTACCACCCGATTTGGCCGACGTACATCGATATGAGATGGTTGGAACCCCTCAAAATAGTCGGTTCAACAGTTATAGTACAGATATTTCGTCAAAGGAGCTATATTTACCCTAAATTTTCAATTGTCATTGTCAATCCACATTGGTGACGTCAAAGCTTGAAAAAAAAAAAAAAAATTAAAAAACATGTTTTAAACAAGGGTATGTTGTAAGCATGCTCGCTTTAAATTTATTTTTGTTTTAAATGCAACCCTAATTTATAGCAATAGGCATTTAGGTTCCAGTCAATACCGTGCCACGACACACCAAAAGACATATGGAATTTCGACGAACACGCGACTTCACGAAGTGTGCTACTAAAAAAAGACCTTGGCCGAAACTTAGGGTATGTGTCCATTGTCAATAGCCGCGCTGGGTGGGCGTGACCAATAGTCCAGTCCTTCTAATCCGAGCCCGCAATGCAAATGCCCCCCGGACTCCAACAGAGCATTAAAGACATAACAATTTGTGTTTGCGTCTCACGAAAGTTTTTCTTTTAGTCTGCTACGTTAGGGATACAACAATATCTCTTGATTATATAACATACCGGAAATCACGAATTAACAACATACACTAAAGTAATTATAACAAGATAACAGACGTTATAATTATGAATTACGTGCCCCTTGGTAAATCTGACCATCGGGGGCAGAGAGAGAGAGAGAGAGAGAGGAATAAAAATTAATAATAATGTAATGCGATTACCAATGTTATTGACGAAATTCAGTCTTCAACTTGAAATTATCATCCTATGGGGGCCAAAGACTAACGTTTGGACTGGGGGACTAATAGCTGTTTTGGTCCTGATTTTAGCTACAACCCACGCTAACATGATATATAAGCCCATGGCTATGGCGGCAGGTCCCAATGTTGAGTAAAGAATTATGAAATAACGATTAGCGCATGTTTCAAGTAGAGTCATATGAGAGTAAGATGAAGAGAACATAAAATTCTGCCTTCAACTTAATACAGATAATGTACTGCAAGCTGCCGCTACGAGAAACGGCAAAAACGGCTCGGTTGTGATATATATCAGCAACTGTTGATTTTTATTGCTTCCTTGTGGAAACCGTAATGTTATATTTGACGAGTACAAAATTTCAAATCGCTGTCCGGTGTACGTACGTACTACATAGGCCTACTGCTCGCCAAGCAGCAACGGTCAAACTGCGTTTGCATAACCAAACATCAATAGACAAGTTACTTGGTAGAGTGGTGATTAATTATCCTGCTCCGGGGTACTGGCATGTGGAACGGGTTGATATCCTGATGTACAGCACGGCGGGTGTTCTTACAATCACGCGAATGTACGTGATGTACATCGAATATCTATTTACTGTGGATACTTCTTACGCAATGACTAGCAAAGCTAATAGGCTGCTTCTGACGTAATAATAAGCAATGGCATTTAAAAATCAGACGTTTGTGTTATCATGTACCTGGTATAATACATCTTCCTTGTTCACGAATGTTCAGTTTATGTCATAGTCCTTGTACAAATAAAAAGTAATCGTTCTTTCACAAAAAAATCGATTAGATATGGGAAGTAGTCGATTACGATTACGATTACTTCGGAATTTTTTCGAATGTAATCGATTGCGATTACGATTACTTGAAAATGCTGTAATCGTCGTAATCGATTACGATTACTAATCGCGATTACCCCATGTCTGTTGTGCAGTGACAACAGAACAGATACCTTTTGATTATACTAAAGGTGTTCCCAATTGCATTACCGACTACATCGCAGTTACAGCATTGGATAAATAATTGTACTATGGGGCTGTTCAAAAACATTTTTTTCAAATTTTCCGGCTACTTCTTAAAATTGCTAGATTGCCTAAAAAATCAAATTTGGCTCAATTCCAACCAGTAGAAAGCAATGCTATGAAAGAAAATTTTAGACTAATTACTAGGGCGGTTTTTTTTTGACATGTCAAAATTTGTCAAAATTTTGTCAAAATTGTAGCGTTAGGTCAAAATTTGTCAAAATTTTTCATGAAATTAAAAAAAATTTGACGTCTGCATTTTGTTTGTATCGTAGATTTAGCACTGTCGGTGAACTTATAATTTGATATTTTACCGCTTTTAGCCTATTTTATAGGCCTGCCGTTGTAAACGGCTAATCGTCTGCTCATTGTGAATCATAAACGGTAAAAAAAAACAAATAATAGGTAGACATGGTGTTATGGTCAATGTACCGCAATATCCTAACTGAAGAAAGACTTTTTTTGCATTGCATCATTCTTATAGTAAGAAGCGCATGATGAAAAATTGTGATGTAGTCAACATTGTCAGAATGAAGCAACACGGTGTGTTACCAGCACCAGCAGTGTACGCACAACTTGAGTGTTTTCGCCCAACAACAGCTGCTGTTGAACGTCCTTGACAAGGTTCTTAGTAAGGACGTGCATTTTCTACCCAAGAATGTAGGAAAGCATCTCTCGTTGTACTACAAAATATTCTAATTATTTCTACCATAATACATATTGTAGCCACTGGTATTCTTCATAGGGCCAGATTTCGTCAAAATATTGTTTTTTTTTCATGTAAAAACATGCCTGTTTCTCAGCCAAAAAAGTTTTTTCAGGCCAAACTACTTCGTTAGGACAGTCAGTTCAAACCAGAAATGAAGATAAGTGGTGCAATTTTAACATTATGTGGGAAAACACCTAATTTGCATACGTTTGGTCAAAATTTGGTCAAAATTCATTTTTTTTAGGTCAAAAAAAGTCAAAATTTTGATTTTTTAGGTCAAAATTTTCTTTTTTTTAGGTCAAAAAAAAACCGCCCTACTAATTACAAATAGAGATTTTAGAATTTTACCGGCTATCTCATGATATTTTTACATTGTGTAAAAATATGATTCATAGCAAATTTGACTCAATTCCAACTAGAAAAAGTGAAGTTATTAGAGTAGAATGTTTTGGATATGAAAAAATAGTCGGCTTACTACTATGTAATTATATTATATGAAAGAATTTCTCACTAAAATACTCCATTTATTTTCAAATCTAAAATATTCTCCTCTCACATCATTGATTCCACTTTTTTCAAATTAAGCCAGATTCAGTGTTCCTTTTATGCAACATAACAATTTTATCAAGTAACCACCCAGTAAAATAAAAAAGAAGTTATTTTAGAACAGCCATATTGTATAAACATCACACAACATTAGCCATTCATCATTATACTCACGTGCACAATGCACATACCTAACAAAACGTCAAATGGACGAGGGGCATTGTGTGTTTTCACAGACAGCAGATCAAATCAATGAGTTACACTTCAAAAATACTAATGTGGAAAGGAGATCCTCAGATATGTTAAAGCGGCATGGCCGTAGAATGAATCCACATCTACCGAATACACGTTCCACTAGTGCACTAGATGCAGGAATTGACAAGCATTTTTGAACCACACTGAAGAGCATTAAATACTCATTCTTTCTAGTCGCCCGAAAATGCAAAGAATCATCGCCTTCAAATCTACACATGAGCTTATCAGTCTGCTTATCAGACTGCAGTCTCTTGACCATCTGAGTCATTTCATTGGCTCTAATTGAACTTTGCTTCAATTGTTTGCTTGTATAATTGAAAAGTCTTGAGTACTGTAATTGCGGAGGATCTATTACCTCTTCATCACTGGACGATTTTGTACAATGCTTTATTGCTACTATGTATCATTTTCTGTTGTTTTTACGGTGGCATATCCGATATCAGACAAGTGCAACGAAAGCAGTATTGACAAATAGCAATGTCGGCAGAATTCATCGGATGCGTTGATCTAGCCATTACGATTCGCAAATATCTTCATCTTCAAGTCATATAAAATAAGCCGAGTCAATGACTTGGGTCGAGTCATGCGTAATGACTCGAGTACAAGTCGAGTCAATCCAAATATTGACTCGAGTCGAGTCGAGTCATTTTCCCATTTCAAGAAAATGACTCGAGTCAAGTCGAGTCATAAAAAAAATCGTGACTCGAGTCTGACTCGAGTCATTACAACCCTGATTTAAGGTCACTGAGTTGGGTACTGTATCCAATAAACGAGACACGCAGAAAATTATGGCATTATCATAAGAATTCATGATAAGATTTGCCCGACTGGTTTTTCTGGAAAACATGGTCGAAGACCGCTGGGATGAACTAGTATAGGGGTGTGCAACGAGCGAGTTCAGGCCTATGAGACTCATTCATTTCGAGGTCAACCCGTTATGCGTCGGGGCACATGAAGACATAAAGTTGTGGCCAACAACCAGCTGATAAAATGCGGTGCCAAAAACATAAGCAGCAACAAAAACTTGGTCTAAAAATGACAAATGCTGGATGGCCAAACCTTTCGATATGGATATGCTCCGTTGTCGGTACGGAATATAGTCCCGTTCCTGCAATCTGAGTAGACAGTAGCCTAGTACAACTGCGACACGCAGAGGAATTTAATTCGCCCTAATTTGAAATCGCGTGCGTCAGACATGTTTTTTAGAGCTGTGATGGGTAGAATTGTAGTGTGCGCGTTCTGTATGTCATACATATCCGTAAAATGGTAGCATACAAAGGTAATATTAAAAATGATTTCCTTTTCACGGGTGAGGCTCGAGTGGCGAGATGCCGCAAAAAAATCAGATTTTGGTAGTAGTGTAAAAGCTGCTTTACCTTTATTCCACTGTTATGAATTATAATTAAGGAGCAGAACACACAGTAGGCCTATCGTGAGTTTATTTGCTCTTCTCATATACTCACGAGACAGAAGTTGAAGCAATGTATCATAAGGTAGCGAGCTATAATGTGCCTACTCTCCTTGATCGTTTTGCACCTTATGTTACAAGACATAAGGAAAAAGCCTCAAAACAAACATGTTGATTTTTCACCCTTTCTACAAACTGGAGCCTCCGGGACCTTTGTGTTAGCTCTCAAAAACGATTTCTGCCAGCGAACATTTTTCACTCGCGAAAAATACGCTGTATTTTGGATAGGAACGCAGAACATATTTTAAGACCTGGCTATCCAAGCACTAGTAGACGTTCTTGTACAAAACCCAACAACTTGTTTGGCCGAGAAGGGTTTTAGTGAAATAGTTGAAATCAAAACGAGCGACAAAGTTGCCCTATTAATGAGACACTTGATAGATTAAGCTATATAGTAGCCAATTTGTTACACATCTGAACAAAATGTTGTTAAGTATCTTCATCTTCTTTTTGTTAACAATTTTCGATTAGTTTGGGCGAATGAAATTTATTTTACAAAAAAGTGCGAATGGAGCTCAAAAAGGCTGAAAAGCACTGCTGTAGACAGTTTCTTCTAGCACGCCCAAAGTAGACTACATGAACTCTGAATTGCGACACCGAATAAAATATGTTCCAAAACTTTGAAATACGTTTAAAATTTTATGTTTTATTTTGTTAAATTAATGGACACGTGATCAACTTCTTGCATTTTGGAATTGAGGTATAAAATCCTAATTATCTGGCGGACCGACAGGAAACTTGCCGCGGACCGGCACCGGTCCGTGGTTTAGAACCACTGAGCTGCCGTAGAAGTGACATTCACAATTACAAACTAAAATTACAAACAACGCCATGGCTATCCACGTCCTTGATTGGTAACTACAGCGAAACGTCACCACTTTGGCTCGACACACTAATTAACCACATTTTTACGATAATATCTGGTGCTAACTAAAAAAAATAAGGTCATCACTTTGACTCGACTCCCGTTTACCAGACTTTGACGAAGCTCTGACGTTTGCTGCGTCGGACCCGAGTTTTTTTTATTGCATTTTAATACATTTTGTATCACCTCAGGTGGATTTTATTCTGCGCGGCACAGCAGCTTAGAGGGGACAATGAATATGCAAATTGCGTGATTTTGGGAGTAAAATCTTCAAAATCTTCTCAATCATGAACATCGCTAGAAAAAAAAAACAATATTAACACCGGGCAACAAAAAAATTATCTTTTTCAAAAATCATGATCGATTTAGGGGTACATCAGGAGCGCTGATTCGGAAAGTGGCATTACTTTTGTCGAATTGGCACTTTTTTTGAAATATTGCCTCTTCCTACATATGCCATGAAAAGTAGTATCTTTGTGGGTAATATAGGTTAACTCGCGCTTCAAGAGGTGAATATGGGCTTAGATTAGTTTATATCATCTCCCATGTAGTACTAACATGTGCTTTGTAGTGCACTGATAAAGCAATAGTTAGTTTTATCCTGAAAATTATCATTTAGAGACTATTTTTCCGATAGATTACGTCAATTAACACCCCTCCCCTCATTTAAGCGACAGAAAGAGTCAGATGACACTTATCTCATCACCGATGATTAGCGGGCTCAGATCAGACGCTTTTTAATATTAGATAGGGGAGATGTGGTACCGATGGATCAAAAATTGCAAAATGATCTCTGGCCCTCAAATCTTCAGCCGAGAAAAGCAGATCTTTTGCTGTCTCAACACTTCGATACAAGCTCTATATATCGTGGACATTTACATGAATATCAGCCTTTTCAAAAAATATTAATAAACGTTTAAAGTTTGTTGCTCGAACGTGTCATCGGTCCCCACCCGGTGGGTCCAAAGGCGCACGATCATGGGACCTATGAGAGATACGTTCAAAAACTCAAATTTGTTAACTTGATTTGTTGTGTACTATAAGCTAAGCTACAGCAAGCCAATAAAGAATGTTTCGTCGCGACCTTCAAGAATAAAATAGATTATATCAACTCTAACATTTTGATTTTCAAATACCTCGTAATAGCGATAAAACACCACAGGTACCTATGATTTACAGCCTATATATATGTAGGCGAGTTTCTGTTGCTAAGTGATTAGTTGGTCTATCTATTTTGCTTGATTTGGCTATGGTACCATAGGTCCACCATCCCATAAATATCGTAATTTACTTGAAAATAGTCCACTCGAGGATGGTAGTGACTCAAAAAATATGTGCCATTATATACCCTGATACAAGCCCTATACTTCACATCAAAAATTATGGCGGGTTTGTTAGTCTGGAAGGTGATATAAAAAAATGCAAATGTCGATACAAATTTACTTTACACCCCCTAAAACGTAAATCGTTCGTCACTGACCCCATAACTCACGCAGGTCGAATTTTTCTGCATGGGAGGAAAGATTCTGTCACCATGTAATTGTAGACAAATTCACAGAGTGTAATCATGGAATTATCATGGAGAATTTTTCAAGTATTTTCGGTCCCAGTGATCTATCGGTACCATATCTCCCCTACTGTCCCTTGCTAACATTTTCAGAAATTTCAATACATGGGTGTTTCAAAAAGTATGTTAAAAATTTAGTGATAGCTAGACAGAGCAAGTGTCGTAATGACTTAGATTTGTTTTGCTACATATGTTACGAAAACACGGTGAGGATGAAGCGATTTAATATGTGAATGTCACCAAGTGCCCTTACAAGGAGTACTCTCTGGTATGACGTTGGGAGATCAAGATGAAAGACGGGTTTCGCAAACGGTCAGCCAGCATTAGGCTGAAACTTCGCGCTTATGGACTCAAGGTCAAGTCTAAATGATGCAATTTGTAATCCTCGTAGTCTTGTGCGGGCCAAAGAGCCTCAATGATGATTTATATTTTGAAATGAATGAGATGTAAGATCAAATAAATGGAAGAGAAATATAAAGATAGTTGGGATTCTCACATTATGACTGATTACTGCCAGCTGCCTATTGCGAATCTGTCCTCATCAAAATCGTACAAGAGGACTTTCCTGCAGATGACTCCAAGCTAATTTGAGTTAATAACAGGAGTTGCATCTAAGAACTTCACTAATGCACATCCCGATATTGATTTATTTCTATGAGAAGATTTGAATACTCATTGGTAAACAAAAATATTGCTTGCGTGTTTATTTCGTCTGTGTTTACAAATTGTCGTCTTTTTGTAGGTTCAGGCATACTTGGTTTGTTATTATCGAATTGCTGCTATTTGTTGTTCACTTCAAGCACATTGATCGGTATAGGAATCTTATTGTCGCAAATTACAATATATTAGGAGAATCCTATGAAATTACGAATAAATGGGGTAATTTTGTGTTCGATATGTGGAAAAGAATAGATTTATGCAGAACAGTTTCGTTCAGCCGATCTTATTGTGTTCTACATTTACATTTCTCACATTCTCGTGGTTTCAGTACAGACAGACCTTCTAAAACATTTAATATAGGCTGTTAGGATAAAATGTAACCTGATTTGAATAAAATAAAATAAAATAAAAATGTCCAAATTCGGCGATACCTTGGAAAATAGAGCCAATCTTCAAAAACCAATCCCATTTTCGAGCTCAGCGCCCCCGATTCACCCTAAAATCGATCTCATCTACCATGATGAAATTTTTTTTTGTTGTCCAGTGTAATTGAAGGTTTCACAATTTTCTTTCACTCATCCTGACGGCAGGTGAGGCACTGCGTCATTTGACTCCCTTGACCCCACGTCCCTGATGTATCACACCTTACAGTGACTGGGTATATATTGCTGCGGTGACCATGTTTGGCTCCGCCCACGCATGTGATCATGGATTCTCGCATTTAAAAAGAGCATCACGGCTAACCTATACGTTCGTGTATAACTGGCGAAAGTTTCAAATTTTGTATGAAGCTTAACCTCACCATTATCAACCAAGACTACAAAGACATCTGTAATACCATGCAACATAAAAAGAGGCATTAACTGTAAAAATTGTGTAAATGGTAGATTCAAACTTTTACTGTTGTCTACGTCTGTTGGAAATGTTTCGATGAAATAAATGATTGACATGTATGGCTCTTTAGGAGTTAAAATGGAAAAAATAGGGCCAACATGGCTCTTCGGACGGAAAAGATTTCCGACCCTTGCTACAGGTTGAGCACTTATACGTGCCTAGTTATGTTTTAGGTGTGATGAAACGACTATTGTAGTTAAACTTTACTCGTGTGGCAGGAAAGTACCGAAACTATATTTCTACTTGATAAAATATAACTATATCGAAAAGAGGCTTATTATTTCAATACTTGAGAAAATCGTCCCTCACTACTCGGCTTGAATCATTAGGCTACTATTAATACTCGATTCGGATTGGAGAACTCGAATCATTGTTCTCGTCGCGAAATTCGCTGTACTCGATATAGAAATCTTGGATTGCAGGATGCGTTTATTGATCAGAGAGAAAAGCAAACAGTATTACAGCTTTCAAACCCGAATTGTCTTCTTGATCGTCGGGGAAAAGGAGTGAAAACTAAGCTAAAGTGTCCCTGCTCAACTGTCGTTTTTCATTGTGACCCATGCTCAAATGTCGGGAGCCATCTTGGTTAGTGTTACAACATCAAATTAATTTTTGCAGAGAAAATATGGCGCACATGACGAATCCAATATAGCGAACTTCGATTTCGTGTCACCTTGGCGTCACAAATCTTCAATCGTAACAAAAGACTTGGTTGAGAACGTTGTATCGCTTTTGGGGAATAACATTTGAAAATATAGGACCAATAAGTTTCTTTTTATAAAAAGGTCCCCGACCCGGATTTATACAGTCATTTTCCAAAATTGACAGATTCGCGACACACTAATGTGCCGCGGTACACAGTTAGAGAATCGCTGGCGTAGACATTCATGAAATAATCAACATCAATATGTTCGAATCCGACGTCACATCTTTCGACCACTGACCTCTGGCCTAAGCGTGTTAAATGTAGATAAGGGTATTGTAAAAGTCTTGCACGTTCCTGATTCCCATTATGATGAGAGCTCATCTAATTTCACGCGTGACGTTCCCTATCAGACATGACTATAGAGTGCGGTGAATGTATTTCCACTAATCTCATTTGCTTTGACTCGCGATAATTGGTGTAACAGAACTTAACATATGAATCCCTTACCTTCCGCGTAAATGGTTGTCACCCAGTATATCCCCTAAAACGAAAATATTGATATATTACCCTTGAAAATAATCGACATCATTTTGCGTGCGAAGCTAATTACAATCGTCATCATCATCATCATCATCATCATCATCATCATTTTTTTAATGTTCATCAAATCAAAACATCATATTATTGCGACATACTGAAAAGATAGGAGGGTTCCGAAACGATCTGGAGTATATAGCCTTTCAATCCGATACCCACTTTGGCTTAGAGCAGGGGTGGCCAACCCGTGGCCTGCGAGAAGGTGTTGAGTGTCACGCGCGTTAATCATCGAGATTGGTTATACTATCAAAAATTAAATTGCCAACGTAAATTATTGTGAACTTGCAAGGTCAACAACCAAAACTTCTATCGGCCTGATCGCGAAATTCGGGATGTTGGTGACTAAATAAGCAACAGTTGGCGTAGCCACGGGTGACGAAAGAGACCATGCCTCCAGATTTTCGTGAATCTTTGTCAATGAACATAAGTACAGTGTTTTGCGGCACTTTGATTTGAATTTAATTTTTTGCGCACTTCCTTTGATTATGTTCCTCATTTTTTTTTGCTTTCAGTAACCCCCCCCCCGAAAAATTAAAATATATTTACAATTGCGTCTAACTATTCACATCTGTACGAGCCAGGATACATGAAGATATATGAGTTGTCGGAAAATGCGACTTCCCAACAGATCTCCCCGAAGGATTGTCACTCGTCAGCATGGTTGTAACCAAGTCACAAGGCGCCAAGTCACAAGCCAATCTCACTGTTATAGTTTTGACTCGAGTCAAGTCGAGTCAATTTCAATTCACCAGCGAGTCAAGTCCGAGTCCAAGTCATGCAGCAGAGGCTCGAGTCCGGGTCATGGCATTATGACTTGAGTGTAAGTCCAAGTCATGGCATTATAACTCGAGTCCAAGTCCAAGTCATTGTGTTGACTGCTCAGTTTCCAGTTAAAGTGTTGTTAAACACACTTTTTATAACTCTGTTTCGTGATATCGAATGGTTTTTCGAAATTACAATGAAATGTCGGACTTGGCCGTCTGAGTCTCGAGTCATGCGAAATGACTCGAGTCCAAGTCGAGTCAATACACAGATTGACTCGAGTCGAGTCGAGTCATTTCCGTATTTTGAGAAAATGACTCGAGTCAAGTCGAGTCATCAGAAAATCGGGACTCGACTCGGACTCGAGTCGAGTCGAGTCGAGTCATGACTCGAGTCATTACAACCCAGCTCGTCATCGATGAAATTTTGACCGAAATTGTCATCATGTGTTGGCTGAAACCTGTCCACGAGACGATTACTCTTGTCATTGCAATCTGAGCCGTGGCGATATAGCGTAGTGGTATAATCCACAGCTGCAACACTAATGGGTTGCATGTTCGTATCCGACCTAGTTCGACTCCAGAATTCCTACTGAAGTGTTGGAAGTTTATCTAGACACCTCCGTGCCATCTCATCAGCGTTGGTGTCTTATAAAAGCCTAGAAGTGGGCCGTGGTACAAGTCAGCAGATACGGAATAAACATAAAGAATATCGGCCTGGTGTAAATGACCATAGTGGTCGACAGACACCATGATTGCCACAAAAAACAGCAATCTGAGCCCCACGGTACAAATATGACCGTGACCCGCGATATAAGCAATATATGTACCGATATTATTGACCGAATTAGAAATATATTCGAGCGTCGCACGGATAGAAAATGAATTCAGACTGATTTTTCATGACATTACATGATTTTGGTGAGCAGTAACATAATTCTTCGCGTTCCCGTCACCTAACCTAGAGTTACATTTTCTGAATTTGGGAAAATATGTTCATAATGCTAATCGACCGGTATGTTGACTAAAAAAACTCTCCACACCAGAAGTATCCGATTATCACGTGTATTTTGTGGAGAGTTGACCTTTACTAGTCGTCTCTGTATAGTCGCCTTATTACACTCAAAATAAATAGAAAGGACGTAGTGTGGCATTTGGGCGTCCTCGGAGGAATTTAAATTTTATTGAAAAAGAAGACAAATAATCTTAAAATAGGATTTATGGTATCCCTACCTAATCTAGCTCTAAACAAAAGATCATCTGCAGCAGTGTGTCAAATTGAACTGATGCGTGGGCTGGATATAAAAGTTTTGATTGCTCGCAGATCGTACCAGTCAAATTATTCCAATGTGTTACAAATTCATACATTTGTTTTTCACTGGAATGCTGTATTATGCGTATACATTAAAGAACAGACATGTAGGCTGTATTCGACCAACATCGTGATACCCAAACAATGGAATTGCAAGATTGCGATGATTGGCCGATCGAATACAGGTATAAACACCAAATCATTGGGTCTATCGAGTAACGACGTTACACTGGAATATTTCAAGGCTCCCCTTGTTGCGGTGGAGATAAGAAGGGCGTTTTTTTTGACATGTCAAAATTTGTCAAAATTTTGTCAAAATTGTAGCGTTAGGTCAAAATTTGTCAAAATTTTTCATCAAGTCAAAATTTTTTCGACGTCTGCATTTCGATTGTATTGTAGATTTTGCACTGTCGATGTACTTATCATTTGATATTTTACAGCTTGCAGCCTATTTTATAGGCCTACCGTTGTAAACGGCTATTGTCTGCTCATTGTGAATTATAAACGGTCAAATGAAACAAATAGGTAGACATGGTGTTATGGTCAACGTACCGCAATATCCTAACTGAAGAAAGACTTCTTGGGCATTGCATCATTCTTATATTAAGAAGCGCATGATGAAAAATTGTGATGTAGACAACATTGTCAGAATGAAGCAACACGGTGTGTCACCGGCAGTGCACGCACAACTTGAGTGTTGTCAGCCAACAACTGCTGCTGTTAAACGTCCTTAGCAAGCTTAGTAAGGACATGCACTTTCTACCCAAGAATGTAGGAAAGTATCTCTCGTTGTGCTACAACATATTTTAATTATTTCTACCGTAATACATATTGTAACCACTGGAATTCTTCATGAGGCCAGATTTCGTTAAAATATTGTTTGTTTTTTTCATGTAAAAAGTTGCCTGTTTCCAAGCCAAAAACGTTTTTTCACGTCTTTAGGACAGTCAGTTCCAACCGGAAATGAAGATTGAGTGGTACAATTTTAACATTATGTGAGAAAACACCTAATTTGCATACGTTAGGTCAAAATGTAGCCAAAATTCAGTTTGTTTAGGTCAAAAAAAGTCAAAATTTTGATTTTTATGGTCAAAATTTCCCTTTTTTAGGTAAAAAAAACCGCCCTAGTGATAAGTCGTTGGCCATGCGTGTTATTGGCGGACGTTGGAATTTCGGTAATTTTCTTTACATCGCCAATTCACCATTCGAGTTCCTTTAGAGACAGGGCTAGGCTGGGGCCTTTTGGGTCAGAATAAAGTATAGAGTAGTGCAATCAAATATACTTCAATTGTATTCTTCGTGTAGCTAATAACTTCACAAGATATTTTACATACATTAGGGCAGAGGTCTCAAACACGCGACCCGCGAGAACATTTTGTGCGACCCGCGACGGCATTTTGGAATTTCAAGTATTCGACAATATATTCAAGCGCCACATATCTTTTTCAGATATAACAACTTAAAGCCCACCCTAAAACTACTGAAATCTTAACAAACTATACAAACTACACTATGGCATCACTTTTAAAAGCTATCATGCGATAAAAGAACAGCTATTACGTCATATTTCTAGTTCATGATGATAAAGGGTTGATCCTTTGATGATTTGTGACTGAAAATTGTGATTTAGTTTGTTGCGACCTATCGTAAAATCACTCGATTTCGTATTGACTGGGTGATTAAATAAAAATGACTCGGGTTGAGTGAGGTCAAGCGTTAAAATCAGAGAAGGACTTGCCACTCGGAACGGTCACTTGGTAATCCTACGGACGCAGTAATCTATGAAACTGTCACGGGAAATAGTAATTTATCAAAAGGTAGCTTGCGTTGTGTAGGGTATATAGCTATCTAAACAAGTCAGTATGGCAACCATCTGCACTACGCGAACCCCGTGACGTAAAGTTGGTTACATGCTGGGTGTAGTTTGATCTCGTTATTCTCATGTTATTATCGGTGGCGAGTAGTACGCTACACAGCTGTAACACTAATGAATTCGTCGGCGATTGGACATTTCTATTCCAGGGGTTCTTAACCAAGATCCGTAGACCCCTTCGGGGTACGAAACACCACATCATGGGGTACGAGATGCATTGTCGAATAAGACCTATATGCTGTGGAATAGAATTGACAAATTTATTCAACTGGAACCTTGTCTTTGCGCCGCGCGCGATTTCATGTAAATGGACTTTCTGATTATAATATAGGTACCATCAGAAATTGCGTTTAAAATGACCATAGAGGCTACGAGAAATCTTATTGCAAGCAAGAGGGTTACGATCGCTAAAGGTAAGAAATAATGCTATTACTATGGCTCAATAATGATTATATTCAAGTTGTTATTGATATGTTCCAATTATAATCGAAGGCAAAATGCTGATTTAATTTGACTTTGGCAGTGACAGTACCAATAGACTACTTATCACGAGTCCACGACTATATCAAAATTAGGATTAGGCGACACCGCTCAAATGCTCTGATATCAGATCAATCTTCCGCAGATTTTACAATATCCTACATAAAATTGTGGCACGTTCAAGGTCCACTAGCTGCAATATGATATCCCGACAGTATGACAGTATCATGACGCATCCTCTCGCATGATGTCTATAAATTATTATTTTAACAAATTATGCCCGGCACAAAAGCAATTTTATCCAAATAGTTGAAAATGTGATTTTTCTCCGTGTCAAGCGTGAATAATACAATAGTAAATTACATTTTGACGATGTTTGTGAAATGCCTGTCTGCAAGCTCCCGTCAAAATAAGGTCTACTTGGAAATTATACATTAACCATCCCTATTATTGATGCTGCGGCCCGTGGCGTCATCAAAAACTAGGAAATTGGCCCGGGAGCACATTTGAGTTTGAGACGTCTGCATTAGAGTTACCATAGTTTGGAAATCTGAAAAGAGGGCACTTTTTCAAAATTTTCAGAATGGTCAATTATCCCCACTTCGTGGACGGTTGACTAACAACAAAGGTCAGCTTTCCGGCTCAGCTCCCGAAATAGCCGCTGGAGCGTTACTACATTTGGGTGTCCTCCGAGGACACTTTTTTTTAAAAAGAGGACAAATCCTCTTGTACGAGAACGTATGGTAACCCTACTGTTGCAACTTTCTGCACAGAAGACATGCAATATATTTTCCGCATTTTAGAAGTAGCATTCATTTGCATTTTGTATTTTATTGAACTATTTTTGGTGCTTATCGCTGTTAAAGTCATTTGCGCCCGATCATGAATATTTTCCTTTGCTTGGTCTTTGCTTGTGGTACGATTTATGCGAACGATTTTCAGTCATACTCTCATCCACGTCTTTCACTCTCTCTCGCATGCGTCCTCGTCAGAGTCAGTTGCAGCCGGTTTTTGTAAGCTCGACTTTACTTGCTTCATCTGTGCTTTTTGTACGAACACTGCATATGCAATGAAGTCAGCGATGAGGAGCCCAGATAAACCTCCGACACATAAAAGTAGGTCAGAACGCGGATTTGAACCACTACCATTGGTGTCGTGACACTGGTGCATGACCAACTGCGCCACTCGCTTCCCAAAAAGTAGTATTTCTATTTCTCTTTGATTCCCAATATCATACTTTGAGTTTTAGTTAGTTTCACTTCTTTTGTCAGGAGAACATACATGTTGAAGTATAAAAGGAAGTGTATAGTAATGCCTTTATTTTTCAAAAGTAAAGTTACACTATATGACATTTTTACGATCAGCCATATTTTTTATTAATGTTTACTAATCGCGCAAAGTGTTAACACCGTATCCAACACCACTTCTCCGTGTTGCTCTTCGGCCAAATTACTGACCTTATAATATGAGGAGGCCGCCATACCATGATATTTTCTAAATCGGGGTGTTCGAGTAAACTTGTTTCCATGTCAATGCTATCATTTTCATTCCATGATGCGGACGAATGATTATGCTGTCGAAAATATATACCTCCTGGGATGCATCAATATGAGTCAAGCTCTGCACGAATCAAGCTTTTGATAGTACATGCGAATGAATTACGATCTTTTCCACTACTTACTTACTTGAGTAGATTTAAAGTAATTGAATTCTACTTCTACTTCTACTTCAATTAGTTTTAGGCTGCTTTTACAAGTAATACTTCTACTCGTACTTGAGTAGATTTTTACGTCGTTACTTCTGCTTCTACTTGAGTAGCTTTTTTTGACTACTTTGACCACCTCTGCCAGTGAGTGGCAACGGGAATGCTGAAAGTCCGTGTCAAATGTGGAGACTGCAGAAACCGTAACCCCGATTTCTCTACGCTTGAAATCATATTTATATTGAATAATTAGTGATGATTACGGCAATTTTTTTACCTAAAAAACGGAAGATATTGACCTAAAAAAGATCAAAATTTCGACATTTTTGTACCTTGAAAAACTTGATTCTGACCCAATTTTGACCTAACGTATGCAAATTAGGTGTTTTCCCCACATAATGTTAGAATTGTACTTATCATCATTTCCGGTTCGAACTGTCTGTCCATGAAGTAGTTCGGCCTGAAAAAACTTTTTGACTCAACAACTGACAACTTTTTTCATGTAAAAACTTGATTTTAATGAAATCTGGCCCTATGGAGAATCCCAATAGATACATCACGCACTATGGTAGAAATAATTAAATCTGTCGTAGAACAACGAAAGATACTTTCCTACATTCTCGGGTAGAAAGTGTCTGTCCTTACTAAGTAGCTTGCCAAGAATGGGGAGAAAGACGTTCAACAGAAGCGGTCGTTGGCTGACAACACTGGAGTTGTGCGTGCGTAAACTGCTGGTGACACACCGTGTTGCTTCATTGTGACAATGGTGTCCATCACAATTTTTCAAAATGCGCTTCTTATTATAAGAACCATGCAATGCCCACGCAGTCTTGCTTCAGTTAGTATATTGCGGTACGTTGAGCATAGCACCATGTCAACCTATTTGTTTTATTTGAATGTTTATGATTCACAATGAGCAAACAATGGGCCGCCTACAACGGCAGGCCCACAAATTAGGCAATAAGCTGTAAAATGTCAAATGAGAAGTTCCCCGACAGTGCAAAATCTACGATACAAACGAAATGCAGGTTGTAAAAAAAATTGACTTTGTTTACAATATTGACATTTTTCGACCTAACGCTACAATATTGACCTGATTTTGACTTTTTTACATGTCAAAAAATTGCCCTAGTGATGATGTAGTTATCGAAGCGCTATCATAGCCCCGCGAACATATATAGTCTTAAGTACCCGTAAAATCAAATTTATCAAATATAGACGGATGCTGTAGTGTAGGGGTCACAACAAGCTGCCCGGGGTCATAATTTGCAGCCCGCGAACTGATTTGAGATATCGGAAGAACTCTTAGTAGAGCATTTTGAAATACTGAAATTGATTTCAGTTTTGAAATGTTGTTGTTATTCAAAATAAGCTCTTCTTCTGTGCCCAACATCGCTCTATTCCTCACTAGCTGATACGGCTTCGGCGATTGTAATAGCATGGAGGAAGAATTAGCTGGTATGAATGGGCTTGGGCATATGGCCTTCACTTGTAAAGACCCGGACACGGCCAAGACCAATACGCTTAAAAACCGACTTCGGGCTTCGACCCAAGACCAAGCTTTAGGAAAATTTAGTTTTCCTTGGAAATACCTTGTATATCTAACCCCGATATCGATTCTTTAGTCTCTTAAAAGTATTGTCAGTAGGGTTGCATTTAAAACAAACGGTCTTTCAAAACACAGTGTTTTTAAAAAACGTCTTTTAAAAAAACAAAATTGTGATTTTTTAAGTTGTAAAATTATGCCATAATTGTGTAAATACTTACAAAAAACATGTTGTATGAGCCTATGGACAATCACCATCCGATGTAGCCGACGTATCGATATGGGATGGTTGGAACACTCACAATAGTCGGTTCAACAGCAATAATACATATATTTCGTCGGAGGAGCTATTTTTACTCTATTTTTCAATTGTCAATGCCAATACACTATGACGCAACAATTGAATATTCGTGACGTCAGGAGTTAATTGACTGGCTTTTAAAAAAACATAAAAAACATGTTTCAAATTAGGGCCTTGTTTTAAACATGATTGTTTTAAATTGATTTTTGTTTTAAATGCAACCCTAATTTTCGGGTGCTTCTCATAGTTTAAAATATGTTCAAATTGGTGATCATAATATTTTGTTGTATTTGTATTTTTTCTAAGTATATTCATTTCTTTTGTGGTAACTATAGGCCAGTCGTCCATGTTAGAGAGCACAACATTGTACTTACGTCAAGTTTTAAAAGACGTGGTTGTCAAACTGCGCGGCCTATTTTATCGCGATATTAAATTTATGCGGTCCGCGGCATTTACGAAATTTGAAAAGTGGCCCGCGACCCGTTTTGAGTTGGCGACCCCTCCTATAGTGTATGTTCAAAGATCGTACAGTTGTAAAGCGAGCTGAAAATAAGTCGTAAAACGTGGAGACCTCGAAAATCGAAACCGCGATCTCTCTTCGTGTGCAAACATAGTCTTAAATACACGAAAAATCGTACATAGTTGATCGCGCAAAATTTACGCTAGAAATTGAAAGTTACAACGTCGCTCTTCCTCGGAAGCGTAGGCATTAATATTATCAAGTCGCATTAACCATTGACGAAAGGTACAAGCTTAATTCACACTCCGCGAAATCAGATAGTCTTAAATATACATTGAGGATAATTTCGACGTTATATGCAAAGCACGCATTATTGATGAGTTTACTAGTGTTAACCGACGTTTATGTTACCAAATATAGCTAAATTAAGTAATCAACCGCCATAGCAAAACGGTATGATTCTCGGATCAGCCATGTCGTGTACGTAGCTCAAGTCTCAAAGATGAAATTGGCACGAAATTTGAAAATCGGAATCTCATCAACTCGGTGAAATTGTGACGTCACCAAGAGGGGTATCAAAACCGGATCCATTCACTATGACCATCAACAGTGTCAACAGTTTGGAGTTTTCACGCATGTAAAACCATCATTTACAAGTCGGCGACATTGACACTACATTCCGTGAAGGCAGAGAAGTTCACATTCAGGTCATAGTTTTCTGGAAAAATGAACCTAATAATAGTTATTCGCAGAGGCGGAAACGCCAAAGCGAAACCGATGTATGTTAGGGTTGCCATACGTCCGGAATTTTACGGACATGTCCGGGATTTCACTGTAAAAACTGCGTCCGGGAGGAAATTTTTAAATATGCCCAAATGTCCGGAATTTTGGAGACTCAAAATATTTTCGTATATCAACATAAATAATATTATTTTTAAGCAGATTGATTCTATTTGAAATTTTTCTTCGCGCTGCGCGCGATTCAATACAACGTATATTATTATTATTATTATATTCTTTATTCACAGTAAAACTGGTAGATACACACATAATCCGGGGAGCAACCTGCCCCCAAAGGAAAATGGCGAGATTGGAGTAAATTTTTAAAATTTCAGTAATACATTCAAATTGTTATTCCTATGCAATACACGGAGAAGTCAGATTACAGAATGGGAGACATTCACAAACCACTTGGGGCGCCAACACCACGCCCTATGGTCCGTAGTAAACAAACAAAACTTACAGCTATATTCGCTAGAAACCAGGTCAGCCACTGCCTGTTGGATTCGGGTAACAGAATTAATGTCTTGTATGTACGGAGTTTGAACATATTTACGACTGATGATTGAGTTCAGTGCAATTTATGAATTGTCAGGTTACTTCGTGTACCGATATTTCATTTCCAGAGAGTGACGTTTGAATATTAGCTGAGTGACATATATATTTCATTTTAATAGACTGTATTATCATCTATCTACATTATAAAATGACACGATATTGCTGTGTACCTGGTTGCACGAGTCGGATTGGTGGTCATTTGTTTCCTACGTCACCAGGGAAGCTGATGAAATGGAGAGAAGCAATTAATAGATCAAACTCCAAAACGAAACAGCTTTGGACAGAGATATTGGGCAAAGGGCAGAGACATTGCTTGCTATGGTCATTTTCTTCCAAGTGATTATATGAGCCGAACATGAAACTTGAAAGACAGGAGGCAGTCCCATCAGTCTTTCAGCATGATAAAAGAACGCCACTAAAAACTGTCAGGAAGACAAACAATTCGAACCCATTTACACCAGAACCTACTGAAATAATTCATTCCGGAACACATAGTGACCAGAAATTTCAAACAGACTCGGAAAATATGGGCATTCAGTGCCAACTATGTGCTTCAATGCCAGCTTTCAGCTTAGAAAATATCAAGGATGATAAGAAAGCAGTGCATGGTACTTTACTGGATTTGATGACATCAAACAGTTTCTGCTTTTAAAGGACATTGCAATGTACGATGTTCATCTATTGGAGTACACCTGTACGTTGTGTTCAAATGAAGAGCAAGTTTTTTCCGACACTAATCAAGCTCTTGATCATCAACTGCTTGGTATTGTTTCAGAATCAACAGCTTCCCGCATCATTAATGCTTGCTTGGATCAAGCATATGTACTGTTTATCATCAAAATTACTAATTTCGCCTTCAAAACAAGTAATATTGGATCCCATGCCAGATGATTTAAAAAACTATATCCATCAACGAGATAATTATTGACTCTACAGAAATCCCAATTGAGAAGACATCTGACATCCATAACACACTGCACAGTCTGTTACATTCTCCACTTGAAAGAATGGAAATACCATGGAAGTATTAATTGGTAATGCACCCACGGGTGCTGTCTCCTTCATAAGTGACTGCTATGGTGGATCCGTTAGTGACCGCAGCATTATTGAGCAATCTGATTTGCTGGCCGAAGCCAGAGCAATGTTTGAAAAGGGCGACAGTATCATGGCTGATAAAGGATACCTACTGCAAGGTTTGTTTGCACCATTCGATGTGAAAATCAACACCCCTACTTTGATGAAAGGCATGACTCAGCTCTCTCAGGAATAGCGGGTAGAGGATTACTCCATCTCCTCAAAACATGTACACCTTGAAAGGGTTATTGGTTATGCAAGGACATTCAAAATGTCTTGCCTTACAATCTCTTGCATTTGAAAAATGAAATAGTCTTTATCTGCTTTATGATTTTTAAATTTAGGAAAGACATACTTTGATATAGTCCTACATAACAGCATTTGATGCTTTTATTATTTTGTGTTTGCTGAAGCAGACTCAGACTTGGTTAGTGATAATGATTGATTACTATTAGTGTTGCATGAATTTTCTTGCTCCCACTTCAATATTGATGCCGCCATAATAAACTGGAATATCACTGTACTGGATTTGATGACTGAACAGAAAACATATCACTACCTAAAGTCTAGACGCAAGTTTTGTTTTCATTTACTAAACGAGTTACATAAAAACTCCCAATATATAGGTAGACTACGTAATCAACAGAAAGAATCATGGAATTTGGAAATAACAATAATCACCACGACGGCATGAACGGTTTTGCTCAAAAAATTTGTATTCAAAGCTACATTGCATTCAGCAGTTTTTCGTCTTGCGGTGACACAATCTTGACCACCAAAAAAGGACGCCAATACATTTCGTAAAACTTTTGCAACTTCAGAATCCTAAATTTAGGAACAAATTATGGGTCAAACTCTATATTTTCCATGTGCACTGTGCACATTACGAAATGTATGCATAAAACAACATATAGTTTCATACAAGCGCAAGTCATTTGGCCTTGTACTTGGGCATACCATCTGTGATTTTTCTTCAGATAATAGCCATCTGCAGCAATCATCAAATATGGAAAATACTTTCAAGGTGTTATTAGTTCATCCTTTACCGTGTAGGGCCCCTTGAATTCCAACCAGCTACGCTAGGGATGTCAAAAGACAACAAATCAAGACGACGTTTCTTTCGGTATCCAATGTAAGCAATGGATCACTAGGACGAGGTTTTGGCGCCCCCAAGTGTATGAATGTCTCCCATTGCAGCAGATGAAGAATTGGCAAGGGTTACAGAGCAGAGGTAGAGATGATTGAAGATGAAGAATCGAAATTACAGAAATTATGCTGTGATTCACAAGTGTAATTTTAGTCCAGTGGTGCATTCAAGGCCTTCCGAAGAATGTGCACAGTGCCCAATAATGTGATTTTCTGGATCATGTCGAATCGAACGTTACCCGGAATTTGTTGGATATGCCTCATGAGTTTTTTGCTCACGACCCCTGTAGCACCAATGACTATCGGTACAATGTTTATTTTGCATCGCCACATTTTTTCACATTCCATTTTGAGGTCTGCGTATTTGGAGTATTTTTCTGATTCTTTTTGCAGTAGGTTGTGATCAGCTGGGACAGCCAGTTCAATGAATAAGCATTCTCTTTTCTTTTTTAGTTTGACGATTATATCCGGGCGGTTGCTCCTGATTTCGCGGTCAGTTATAACTGGTACATCCCACAGAATTTTTACTTGTTCGTTTTCTGTCACTGGTGCTGGGCTGTAATCATACCAATTTTTTGTCGAAGTGGTGATGTTAAAATGTTTGCATAATTCAAGATGAATGTAGTGACCAATCCTATTGTGTCTCCATGTGTATTCGGTAGCTGCAAGTGCACCACAGCCGGACATGAGATGTGCTACAGTTTCATTTTGGTTGTGGCACATTCTGCATTTGCCGTCCGTGTTTTGCTTCAGAATTCTTTTGCGATAGTATTTTGTAGGAAGCGATTGGTCTTGTGCTGCGAAAATGAATCCTTCGCTTGCCGGTTTCAGGCCAGAGCTGGATAGCCAGGTCCATGAAAGCTCGTCTACATGGGGCTGTGAAGTTAACTTCTTGTGCTGTCCATGAAGAGGCATCGATTCCCATATCGTTTCTCTCATTTTGAGCATTGCATTTTTGTACTGGACTCGTGCTGCTTTTGCTATTGTTGTGGGTTTGGCAACAGTGTTTTCAGCAGTGTACAGGTTAGCTGTTTCCATGTTGACTTCTCTGACGTACTTGTCGTGACGATAGCTCAGAGATTTTGTTTTGCGCTGTTTGTCTTCCTGTGCAATGAGTATGCAGTAAATGTTTTCGCTGTTGTTGATGTACTGTGACAAGCCGATGATTTCTGTTTTGAAAGTTTGTTCAATTTCTTGTAGTCCTCGACCACCTTTTTTTCTGGGGATGTACAGTCTTTGTGTATCAGATTTTGGGTGATGCATGTGGTGCATTGTCATCAATTTTCTCGTCTTTGTATCCAATTTTTTAATTTCATCTTTGCGCCAGTTCACCACACCAAAGCTGTATCTCAAGACAGGCACTGCAAGACTGTTTATGGCATTGATTTTGTTTTTGGAATTGAGTTCAGTTTTGAGAATTGACTTGAGCCTGCTAATGTATTCCTTTTTCAGACTTGATTTCATTGCAGCATGTTTAATGTTGTCGCTTTCACAGATCCCTAGATATTTATAGTGATCTTCGGCATTCAATTCTGTTATGGTTTCACCCAGTTTGAAGCTCATGTCGCCAGTGCTGGTGACTCTTCCACGTCGTATGGTAAGTTTTGAGCATTTATCCAAGTCAAATTTCATTTTTATATCTTCTGAAAACTCATGAACAATTTTCATTTGGGTATTCAGGTCTGCATCGGATTTCGCGTACAGTTTCAGATCGTCCATGAACAAAAGGTGATGAATCTTTTGACCTTCAGAGTTTGCTGCTTTTTTCATCACGTATCCTGTTTCATTTTTTCTCAGCAACTCACTGAGTGGAGCTAAACTGAGGCAGAATAGAAGTGGTGAGAATGAGTCGCCTTGAAAGATACCATTCCGTATCTGAATTGTACAGGTTTCTGTTTCGCCTTGGTCATGTTTGATCAACAGTTTGGTATGCCAATTTTTCATTGAATCTTCAATAAATCTGATGATGATCGGATTCATTTTGTACATACGCATTGTTTTCAGTATCCATGTGTGAGGGACTGAATCGAAAGCTTTTTTGTAGTCTATCCATGCCATGCTGAGGTTAGTGTGTCTCCTCTTGCAGTTTTCAAGAATGGTTTTGTCAAGGAGCAGGTGATCCTTACAGCCAAGGGCACCTTCCTTGCATCCTTTCTGCTCAGGCGGAAGGAGGTTTTCTAGGTGTTTGTAGCTTCGTTTTGCCAGGATTTTGGTCAGTGTTTTGTACATGGTTGTCAGGCATGTTATCGGCCTGTAGTTCTTGGGGTCCCTGGTGTTTTCATTTTTTGGAATAAGATAGGTGATCCCTTGTGTGAACCAGGCTGGGATCTCGTGCGAGTTAGTTGAGGATAAAAGCTCATTGTAGATCGCCGCTAGGTAATTATGTGTTGCAGTTAGTTTTTTTAGCCAAAAGTTTTTGATCTGGTCAGGACCAGCTGCTTTCCAGTTCAGTGAACTTTTTAGGGCCTCCTTGATTTCTTGTTTTGTGATTTCTGACCATTGTTGTTCTGGTGTTTGTAGGTGGTCAGTGTGGAGGTCTTGTATCCAAGTTGCATTTGAGTTGTGCAATTTTTCGGTTTCCCATATTTCTTTCCAAAATGATTCCAGATCTGCAGTGGCTGGAATTTTGCTGCTGGTAATTTTGTGGTTTGACTTTTGTTTCATCATTCGGAAAAATTGGCCAGGTTTGCGAGTAAATAACAAGTTTTGGCGATATTGTGTTTCTCGTTTTTTATATCGTTTCAATCGTTGTGCTTTGGCGCATATTCTCATTTTTAATTCCTCTTGCAACATTGTCACTTTTTCTGTTGACTGCAGTTTTGTTTGGTGCTCCAGTTCTATTTTTTTTACTTTATTTTTTACTTTGCGGGAAACATTTCCTTTTTTAGTTCTGAGAGTATCGCAACATCACACCTTAGTTTTGCGATTTTGTTTTCAATTCTGCGTTGCCAAGCTGGCGTGTGGCTTCCCCTTTTTTTGTTGACAGGTCTTGGTATTTTGCAGTGCCTTTCCGAGATAACTGCCGCAGTGCTGTAAATGAGGTTGTTGATTGTCGTTAAGGGACATTGTGGTCTTTCTCCTTTTTTGTCATTTATTGCAGGTAGTATATGGTTTCTGTCAAAATTTTGTTCGCTACTGCAATATCAGTTTTCAGTTTCTTTGTAATTTGTAGGTCAGGTAAATTCACTCTGTCATTTATATCCAATGTGGAGTTCATTCGGTCGATAATTTGATTTTTGATCTCCAATTCTAATTCCGTGTCCATGTCATCAACGTTAGGTGATGTTGGTTCATTCGGGTGCCCGATGGTGTTTTGTGATTCTACCTCTGGGATGTTCAGGTCTTCAAGTGGTTGTTGCGGATACAGGTCATCTTGGCCGAATTGAAGTTCTAGTGCCTCAGAGTTTTCTGTGTTTTTGTTACAAATTTCGCTCTCGATTTCTGCGAGTTCTTGTTCTGATAATTTTTTCATTACACAGCGTCTCATAGTTGCCAGGGTATTGGCAGCCATGGTTGGAGAGTTGTTTGTTCTCTCTTTCCATTTTTGAAAAGTTCCTTCGGTTACTCCTGCCGAGTTTTCAAGTTTGGCTAAGAAGTAACATCTCATTATTTCTTTATACTCTTCTTTACTCCATCTGTGTCTCTTCTTTTTTTCTTTTGCAGCAGAGCTTTTTTGTGAGCCACAGTTCGGTGTTGCACAGGCGCCATGTTGAGAAATATCTTCTCTTTGGTGTTCCTGTGTGGTCGGAGTTGAGGAGTCCTCTGGGGTCATCCGCTTGGTCCCACGGCGGGTACGTCCAGGTGCAATATATCCAGATCGTTTCGCAGGCATCCACAGCAGTGGTGCGTCAGTTCAGAAGTTAGGTTAATTTAAAGTAATAATTAATTATTATTAATTAATTTCTTAATACAACCAAATACTCCAATGAAATACCCACGCGTCGAACATTTGAATAGGAGCGCTTATTAACGCGCCGAACAATTAAATTCGCGCGCTTATCAAAGCGTCCAACAATTATATACGCCCGCTCATCAATGCGTCTTACGTAGCCTCGGCGACGATTTGCGCAGGTAGAAATGTACGAGTTTTTATGGAATATGTGCTATAATGACGCCGATTTCAGGTGGTTCAAACCTTACCTCTTATAACTCAAGCCTACTGGACTATAACTGAAGACTAGTGGAAATCAATTACGCATGTACGCACGCGTCGAACATGATTGCGGACATTCGATGTCATTCAGTTTCGAGATGTCACTCTTTAATCACAATCGCTAATCAGCTTATACTTAATAGCGTTTTATCGAAGCCATCGAGAAATAGGAGCCAAAGCATGGTAGGCCTAAGACGCGGTAGTTAGGCTAGCGATATCTTTAGTACTAGGCCTATTGCAGATGCGATTGTTATTATTATTATTATTATGCCACCATCATTTACTGAAATAAGTGTAATTCGAATCGCAATTATAGGGTAACGATAAATTCTTAGGGTTGATCAAGGCCGTTAGGATTCTTTAGTTTAGTCAAAGACAGTTGTTCTAAACCTGGGGGACGTTTGCCTTTATTCTGGGATCGCGAAGATGTTGGGCGTCATCAGCTTCCAAATAGGCCGTGAGTAAGTCTGGGCAAGCTGACTTTTTCAGTAATCAGCCTATCATTTTTGGAGCTGGACAACGGAACATTTTCAAATTGCAAATGAGGTTGCGGCCATAAACCGCTGGAAACTACCAGTGGATAATCCGAGAATTATCAACGAAAAACTCAAATAACTCCGCTTCTATTAGTTAAAATTGAGTCAAATTTGTTTTGCATCGTGTTTGAAGACAGCTCAACAATTTCATGGGGTTGACAGAAAAATTGAATTTTTTTTTGATTTTCCTGAATTAATTAAAAAGTTTAATTGGATCTGCCGAGACCTATACTTGTTAGAATTGAACAGAATTTGCTGTGCAGCGTTTTTTAGGGTAACCTGACAATTTAATCACTGAATGGCTGGAATCCAGAAAAAAAGTTATTTTTGAACAGCCTTATGTGCAATCTACTGGTGTATTTTATAGTAATATATGGAAGAACCAATATTATTGACAGAATTAATTCACAAATTTTAACAAGCAGATGCATATAGTATGCCCGCAAGAAAATGCATCGATTACCCTATGGTGGGCTCAAGATTAATGCTTTTTTTGGGCGGAAGGGGGCTGAAAAAAATGTTGTTTCGGACCTGGTTTCTTCAACTAGGGCTGGGTAAAATCGAGTACCTGATTGATCGATTACGAATCACGTATTATGCTTCGAATCGAGTCGAGTAATCGGGTATTACTCATAACAAAATGTGATATTTGGAAGTTCAAATTTGTACTTTTTATGCGAATAAAAATAACATAATGTATGTTATTCATCACATTAAAGATGCTTTGGTATATTTTTTCGACAAAACCGATTTCATTGCACTTGGCGACAATGTTGTGGGATGGCCATGACTCATAACTTCGAAAATGTGCTATTGCCAGTAACGTTCGTAGCTCTGTACTATATGTTTGGTATGTTACGATACGGTCAATCAAGGTTTCAAGGCTCAACAGTGAAAATTAGTATCGAAACTATAATTCTCGTTGCGAAATTAACTTTCAGTAGCGAGGAGCGTATAATCTCAGTACTAAAAAAAAATCGATTTTTTACGACTCGACTCGAATCATTAATATTAATACTCGATTCATATTCGAGTACTCGTATCATCGTACCCAGCCATAGTTACAACACACAACCAGATAACCGCACCGACCTAACAGTATAGCAGGGCTGTCAAACACACAACCGGCGGAAAGGATATGGTCCACCAGACGATTTCATCTGGCAAACCCAAGCAATCACCAGAGCTCACATTACAGGCCAAATTCAAAACCTATGTTCCACTCCATTCCTGTATACAGTCGAAAGGCGACGCTTTGCTAGTGTGACGTCATATTATCTGACAACGTGATCATACCTCTTTGTAAAATCCGCTAGTGGGCGCTAAATAGTGTCCGGAATTTGATTCACAAAATATGGTAACCCTGATATATAACATGACCATTCGCGATTTCGGTGCGTATAGTAAGCCGATATGAATAAATAGATTAGTCTGGGGTTCACAAGAAATGGATATGGACAGTGTAACATGGGTATTTGACGTCCAGTTAGTTCATTACGACAATGATCTGGAATGCGGCCTTAGGCTACTTGAGTAATGGAAATGCGGCCGTGAATATCAAAAAGGGTGGCCACCGCTGTTGTAGTATAATCGATTAGTTGCGACGGCAAGCATGTAGTACAGAGCAAATGCATTCCCTTACTGGAGTAACTATTATGTATTTCGCACCCAGACCTACCTTCGATTGTGGATACATAATGTAGATTACTACTTGGCGTGCGTGTGAAGAGTGCTAATATGATAAGAAACAAGTCGCCAACTGAGTCAGCAACCGTTTTGATTATTAGATTTGAAAATGTCACTCTAAAGGCGTCAGTGCCTCATCTACCACTGTTATGGCTTTTATGGAAGGTACGACGCAATAATTAAAATAAAGACTATATTGTCGCTAGTATAGGCCTACACACTTTGAAGTTGAAGCACAACTCAATAGATTCATTGACTTCGTGCCCGCCTTAAAATCTTTCATGACAGTTTCAGAACCACCGCTCTGGATGCTTTCAAATTTTCATTGGAATTTTAGTCTGAGGATATGGTCCATGATTTCTCACGCATCTATATTAGCGGAAGGACTCATGAATAAAGCTCAAGAAACAACGTATTTTGTCTCTTGGTTCTATTGAACTACCCCCGATGTTGCGGCCCTTATTCTTGCTTGCAGTCTTGGACCACCCGATCCAACTTATTTGAAATCTGAAGAATTCTTATACAGTACTTACGTAAAAGGATATTCCTGCTGCCACAAACGTTAGAAAAATCGTGGTAAGTCCACAGGCTCTCTTCAAACATTTACATTTAGATGCCTTCGATTTTTTTTCATGCATGGTAAAATTTCAATCTGCAATGTGAATTGATATGATGTAAGTAATCGGTGGCGAGATAGCGCAGTGGTAAAAATCCGCGACTGCAACACCAATGAGTCGCGGGTTCGAGTCCGACCTTGGTCGACTTTAGAATTGCTATACCCAAGTGTTGGAGGTTTATCTAGGTTCCTCCTCGCCACCTCATCCACGTAAGCGGTGTATTACAAAAAGCCTAGAAGTGGAGCGTGCAATAAGTCGGCGGTTACGGAATAAAAATGAAAAATATCGGCCTGCTGTAAATGACGATGGTGGTCGACAAAACACCATGAATACCACAAGAAAAGTAAGTAATCGTATTTTATCGTAGCAACCTTGATCAAGCGAGGACTCGTTTTCAACGTTTTTAACCTTGCGAGTCGGTAAAACTCCGAAACAAATGTTGCGGACCGGTGAATCTTCAAAAACTGAGATCCACCCAAAATTCAATTAGGACAAATGCATGCAACTTAGTTGATGCATTTTTGATGATAGATATTTATACGTAGTACTATTAAAATTTCTGCATGTCGGAGCTCGCAAAGTACTGATTGTAATTGTTCCGTATCTTTTGAAAGAAATGCGACTTGGATAGTGGCGATAGCCTCTATTATACTGTCAATTGTCGCTTAAATGCACAGCCGGAATTTAGTGAAATCTGTCTAAAAGTCTCACTATCCTTCACATATGACTTGTCCGAAACGAGTTGTAGGCTACTTTTGGACAGTTTCTTATGACACTTGAACCATATAAAATACGTCCACACTTCTAAATCAATTTAAAATTTGATACTTCATTTCTCTAATTAACGGAGAACTGCCTAACGTTCTGCATTTTGGAATTGAGATAGAAAACTCGAATCTATCTGGCGGGCCGGCAGGGAACTTGCCACGACCGGTGCCGGTCCGCGGACCGGTGGTCGAGTACCACTGAAGTTATCATCGTATTTTTCTCCGTAATAACACAATAGACTACTCCGCAGCATGCAGTCGCATGCCATAAGTTCCACAGATTCTGCGAATACTGGGTAGGACGCAGTGAAAGTCATTTGATGGGCTCGATCGTTCCCTATATATACATTCTCTCGGACTTCATATATAAGCCTTTTTCGGCAAAAATTTGTGTCCCGTCTCAGTGGCGTATAGGAGCATATGCTGCCGTCCCTGGCTTTCGTTGAAAATGCCGCCCTATAAGTAGACTGCAGCAAATTTTAAAATGGTTTCATGTTCAAGCAATCTTTCCAATAAAATAATTTCAAATATTGTGTCGCGTCTCGAAAGTTCTATGTTGCCTGAGGAAGAAATCGTTAAGGCAAAAAAGACAAATAACGGAGAACAAATGTATTAGGCAAATAAAAGATCAATTGCCACCTCAAAGTTAAACCTTTTGAGCTTTCGCCGAAGGAATCAGCGAATATATCTTCCAAATCAATTTTCTGAACGTAGTCTCTTTCTATAGTAAGAATCGGCAGAGCTGATAGCCGATCACCATTCAGAGTGGAACGTAAATAAGACTTTATCGTTTTGTGCTTTGAGAAACTCCTATCACAGCTCGCAATAGAAACAACAATGGTAAGATGAAGTTTCAGACACCAGCATAAATACGGTGTCGAATCGAGTATAGATGTGATTTAGCTAACCACTGTAAAACATCAAACGCTGTTGCAATACGATCAAATGTGGTTTCACTGCTTCGCATCAGCATTTTAAATCTGTCAATCCTTCAGTCACGCGCAACATATTGTCGAAAACAACCCCCGATTCGAGTCTGGATTGTAACAAATTAACTCGTGATTAGCCATCTCCTCCGTGCTGTGTGCAGCTGTGCACTGTGCACTATGCAGCCTCCTTTTGCCGTCCCTGGCGCAGAGTCAGAAACGCCAAGTGGCTACTACGCCACTGTCCTGTCTATCTTAGCGTTACCACATTTTCGTGGCTCAAATTCCGGTTACTCTTTAGCGCCTGCTAGCGTATTTCGAAATGAGGTATGACCACATTGTCTGTCAATATGACTTCACACAAGCAATGGCAATGGTTCTGGCGATTACTAGGGTTGGTATTTTCCTTTGGTCTGCAACAGACGTCTTCATGGGCCGAATGATGGTTGGACGGGTCGAATGACTCCCTAAAGACCCGCTCCAACATCCACATTGCGGGCTTCGAGTAATTTATGCCGTTTTTTAGTTATGCCTGTCCGGTGGCCTGACTGTCAAAGCTATAAAGGAAGAAGAAGTGTCAAAAAGGAGGACATTTGGGTGTCCTTGGAGGACATTTTCGATTTCGTGAAAAAAAGAGGACAAATCCCTCTAAAGGAGAACAAATTGAAACCAAAACTCACTTCCGTAAGTTATTTAGCCTATCTATACTAAATCAATGAAAAATTTCAAGTGGGGTAAATCTGCACAAAATAAGACACTGTCTATGCTAATTTACGGAAGAAGTTGAGCTACCTTCAAGCCTTCAAAATTCCGGGCATTTAAGCATATTTTAGCATATCCTTCAGGATGCAGTTTGAATGTCCGAAAAATCCGGCCGTATGGCAACGCTAGCTCTATCCTGTCTTTCAACTACCAAATGGTCATGATGATGAATGAAAGCAAATCCATTAATATGAACAGTCCCTCCCCATAAGTACTTCCTCATTGAGATACGATAATAATAACTTTCCGCCTTCACGGATATAAATATGCCTGAATTCGCGCTTGCGTGCACCTATACATATAGCTACAATTGTGACGCAAAAGTGGTGCAATAATTGTTCAATGATCCTAAATATGTAAATACTGCATATTGCGTCAGAGAAAGAGACAGAGAGAGCCATGATCGTGCGCCGTGAATTGATTTGACTTGATTGGACGGTCGTTAAACTGTGATCTTTATTTTATGTCTTTATTGCATACATTGTCCGTGTTTACTTTGTGGGAGGATTGTCAACAATATTTTAGTTCCAGGAACCATTCGCTTGCGTCGTTATGTACTAAATTATAAGACAGATGTCCTAGTGCTGGCAGTACTCGTTTAAGCGAATCGCAGTTCCTCGGTTTCCGCTTGGACACCACGATGATTGCGATACGCTTCGTTTCGTCGCTCGCTCGCTTTATTTCCGTCGTCAGGTTCTTTCTATGTGATGCTGGACAAAGTTAAACAACTAGAAAAATTTCAAATTAGATTAGAATTACAATTATAACTACACTGTTGTTTCAAATTAGATTCGGAAAAACTTGGAAATTGGATAAAATGCCTAATTAGGAAGAAACACATAAATTAACTTCAGATCAGATCAAATGCGCACCGAGCTTGGCTCGTTTGGCACTATACACTTCTCGTGTAATATTTTTAGTAAACCCGAAAATTACAATGAAATAAAAATCTGAGCATACAGAAACATTTCACTGATTGGGTTGGAATTAAATTACCGGCATTTCGCTCTAATTAGTCCGCTGTTAGGTCTGTGTTGGGGTTGGCATATCAATGTGGAACGAACACCGAGAACAAGTCACCGCTTTCAACCTTGTGTTTCCGTTAGGACAATGTCTTTGGGCTTATGACGACTCCTGGAATATCCGTCCCTGGACTACGAAGCGACTATTCGGCTGGCTTCAATGCAAGCGGTTGTTCGTTCACGAAGTTGTGACGACGGTCGTGTTGACGAACAATCATATGCGGGCACCCGACCGTATCGGCTCCTGTGGGGAGTACGGCAACGTTACGTCTTTATGGGGCCTGTTTATTCCTCTCGAAGATTGTCTATTGATTCAGAGATGCGGGCACAAACGTTCTCGTCGTTGCGTCGACAGACCTACTCGCCATGTTCGGTTGTGACGTTACGTGTGAAACTGATCACTCGGTAAGACATTGGTATTAGGTAATAGTGGTTTTCAAATTGGCCTATATTGCCATCTGGAAGCGATTTTGAGAGCGACAGATATCAACATTGTAAAATCTCAAACACGTTTCGGTTTCTTAATAAAAACATAAGTGTATGGCAATTTAAATGTTGCATGTATCACTGATTCGAATAACGGCACTGAATAAATATCTTTTGTAAGTTAATCGTGACTTTCTCACTATTACCTAATATATTAGGATTTGCTCTTGCAGCATCTTGCGTTAATATAATTCACTCACTGCATTCAATTTTGAAATAAATTTAATTGACCAAAAATATCTTTTTCGCGATCGGCCTGATTTACCTCCAATTCATAGTTATTGCTACATAAACCATCCGTTGGGATTGCTAGTATTCTGGTTGAATCAATAAAATCAAAATGGTAAAATTAAAATAACCTTGTGGCGTTCTGTGTCTTCACTGTTTTCTTGAGCTATAACTTGTGGATAGAAGTCTCTCAATGTAGAAGCTGAACACCCCCTCAGATTAACTATATATGCCCCCAAATCGTGAGTATAATTGTTGAGAGAAGTGACCGCGACTCGCGTAACAGTCGCGTCGAGCGCGACAATTTTTCAAACCTCTTGAATGAATTTTGTCGTTGATATTGGTAGTTTCACATATTTTCCTGTAAAATATTCATCCATTACAAGCCCACGTGATCATATTAACTGGTAGAGCTGACAGAGGGAGTGTCTTCAAAACTGTTGGTCACAAAATCAATGATAATGCATCTTCCGGTTTTGGGAATCACTTTGTTGTCTAATGTTTTTTCTTGACCTCCCATAAGCATATTTATCCTGCTGCTGAGCCAAAATATATTGAAATCACTCAAACGTACTAAAAAGACCGTCATTAGTGAGATGTCCATGATTCCAACTTGGTATTTCTTTATGGAACGCATCACTCTTCTATGATGCGTTTCGCATTTGTACGGTGGTGCTCAGATTGCAAGGACACTATCATAATAAAAACGGAAAAATCCAAGTGACCCTCAATCGGGTTAAGCGTGAAGAAAATTTTTAGTCAAATTAAAATCTCTCAGAGATTGGGGGGACCAATTCAAATTGCATATTGACGGCTGCCAATTAGGGATGCATTTAAAACAAATGGTTGTTTAAAACAATTTGTTTAAAACATGCATTCCAGAGGTCTCAAACTCAAATGAGCTCGCGGGCCAATTTCCCAGTTTTTGATGACGCCGCTGACCGCAGCATCAATAATAGGGATATTCGATGTATAATTTCCAAGTAGGCCTTATTTGACGGGACCTTGTAGACAGGCATTCCACAAACATCTTGGAAATGTAATTTACTATTGTAGGCTACTATTCACGCTTGACAATAAAAAAAATCACATTTCCAAATATTTGAATAAAATCGTTTTTGTGCCGGGCATATTTTTTTAATTAATGAGTTATAGACATCATGCGAGAGGATGCATCATGACATCGTAAAACTGTCGGGTTATAATATTGCAGCTAGTGGACCTTTGACGTGCCACAATTTTATGTAGAATATTTTAAAATCTACTGAAGATTGATCTGATATCAGAGCATTTGATCGGTGTGTATCCTAATCCGGGTTTTGATATAGTCGTGATAAGTAGGCTATTGTTACTGTCACTGCCAAAGTCAAATTTAATCAGCGTTATATTTTGCCTTCGATTATTATTGTAACATATCAATAGCAACTTGAATATAATCATTATTGAGCCATAGTAACAGGGTTGTAATGACTCGAGTCATGACTCGACTCGAGTCAGACTCGACTCACGATTTTCTGATGACTCGACTTGACTCTAGTCATTTTCTCAAAATACGGAAATGGCTCGACTCGACTCGAGTCAATATGTGTATTGACTCGACTTGGACTCGACTCATTGCGCATGACTCGAACCAAGTCATATGACGTGAGACTCAGACGGCCAAGATCGACATCATTGTAATTTCGAAGAATAGTAAAGCAACCACCCTATTGGGGCTTCGTCTAATGGTACTGGTACTTGAAAATGCGACCAGAAACTATGAAAAGTGAGGAAAATTAGTGTATTATAAATGCAAACCATTCGCTATCACCGAATAGGGTTATAACAGTGTGTTTAACAAGACTTTAACTGGAAACTGAGCAGTCAAAACAATGGCTTGGACTCGGACTCGAGTCATTATCCCATGACTCGGACTCGAACCTCTGCTCGATGACTTGAGCTCGGACTTGACTCGGGGCGAATTGAAAATGACTCGACTTGACTCGAGTCAAAACTATAAAAGTGAGATTGACTTGTGGCTCGGAGCCTTGTGACGTGGTAACAACCCTGCATAGTAATAGCATTGTTTCTTAACTTTAGCGATCGTACCTCTCGTGCTTCCAATAAGATTTCTCGTAGCCCCTGTTCATTTTCAACACAATTTCTGATGGTAACTATATATTAAAATCAGAAAGCTCATTCACATAAAATCGCGCGTAGCGCGAAGACCATTTTCTAGTTGAATAAATTGGCCAAGAAAATATTCCACATCATATAGGCCTGGTTCCACAATGCATCTCGTACCCCCTGATGCGATGCTTCGTACCCCGAAGGGGTCTACGCACCCTGGTTAAGAGCCCCTGGAATAGAAATGTCCGATGTTGTTACAGCGTGGAGCGTACTAATACCTTACTCGCCACCGATAATAATATAGATAAAGACAACAAACAACACTCAGCATGTAACCAACTATACGTCACGGGGGTCACATTATGCCGATGGTAACCATAGTGACCTGATTAGATAGCTATACACCGAATTCCGATACCTAAGTGTTGGAGGTTTACCTAGGCTCCTCCTCGCCACCTCATCCGCGTCAGCGGTGTCTTACAAAAGACTAGAGGTGGGCCGCGCTATAAGTCGGCAGGTACGGAAAATAAGAAGAATATCGGCCTGGTGTAAATGACCATAGTAGTCGACAAACACCATGAATACCCCAAAACAAACAAACAAACCCTATGCAAGGAAAGCTACGACCTTATAAAATTTCATCACTTCAAAACATCACTAGACTGCAATACAATGAATGATAGAAAGATGCCGAAACGACTAGGAGTAGTCTTAAGATCAGACATCCACCTGGGCCTAGGCGATTTAAAGAGGAGGCATGCACACTGAATGAAAGTAAAAGAAGATAATATAAAGTGGCAAGTGACGGAAGGCGAGATCGATATGTCAGGTCGTGGTCCGGTAAATTGTGAGGGCCGGCTAGTATTCACTCAGCAGAAATTGCTTGTATTTCGACCAGGGATATATAGAACTCCGGGATGGCTGACTGCGTCAAATGCGTCATCGCGGTATTACCTAAGTAGGTCCCTACGCGCATTCAGTTTTGATGCACGTTCTGGTCAGCCGCTTCATCTGTGTGTAATTTTAAGTCTTTCAGAGTAGTAGAAGCATATAATATCCATGTGTATGTTCTTTTTATAAAGCTAGAGGTTAACCAGGTTATGAGATGTTCAGGTAGTCTGAAAATTTGCGGTATTGGCCCTATTCCTTCAGCAGCAATTTACCGGTATACCTGTACGGTCATTTGCTCGCCTTCGGAATATCTCTGCTTCTGTAGTATGTTATTTAACATGTTTTGCTGCGTTGATAATCGTGAGAACATAACAGAATGTAGAAAAATTTCCAACTTCAACATTGATATCAGCAGTAGGATTTTGATTACGCCTTGCGGTATGTTTTTCATTGCTTACCGGTATGTTATGCGATATAACCAGGGTTGCCATCGACATAGACCGAAAAATAAGGACAGTCGAAAAATTAGATTAGCATGAAAAATCGTTTTTGAACATACTTTGTATTTATACGAGCAGTAGCATATCACATTCCATACTTTTCGCCAAAAACAATCTGCTCCAGCAACTCCTTGTTATTAGAAAATGCTTCATGGATCTCACGAGAGCTCAGGTCTAGGTTTATCTTTACTCAGGGCCGAAACAGCACTTCGTCAGCCCCCCCCCCCAAAAAAAAAACGTTGATCTTGCCTCCCACCCCCCATAGGGTGATAAACCAAACTTCTCCACCTCGTTGTGATTAGAGGCGTCCACCAAGATGGAAAAAGGCCGTACACCATGTTTAGACAAAATCATTTTTGAGCGTATGGAGCAAGAACTCGAGTAACAATGCTTGTAGTCTTGGTCCTGGCCGAAAAAATATTTGTGATGTTGGAATCGGCAAATATTGTTTTGAACAATTGCGATGTGAAATCGTTGGTGAGGAATGATTGCTGGTGTTTGACACTATGGAATGCCCAGGTACCCTCTGCAGCAGCAGCTGCCTTGTCATCTGTGGTCGTTGGTGCTGATCGACTGGCTCAAATTAATCATTATGACACACTTCTTGCGTTTTGGGGTATCAATGTGAGTTGAAATAGCGGTCTTTCCTATAGCCTCCAGGTTAATGTCACAATTGCAGATATTGCTATGTGCGAAACACTCGCCCTTGGAACTTCGTTAGATATCTTTGAATTCTCTCTCATAATAGTCACGAAAAACGTTTTTACGCCTGCTCATTTTTACTAATCAGATTTAGCCTTATTAGTAGCTAAAACTATGTGTGCAAGTGCAATATAATTTAGAAAAAAATTTCAATTATTAATAGCTTTACTACTTTTTAACCAATGTGTAGACTGCACTGCGCCTTTTTTCACTACGCCTTAAATGCTGCCTTCCCCACCGCTTGAGCTTATTCTGCTGTAGACTAAACAGCAGGAACTTGGTACTGCTGTTTACTGCTAAAATGACGTCCGCCGTGGTAGCTTGGTACAGACGAAACCAATCACGGCCCGAGCTTTCTCACCACTTGGAAGTCTAATCTTATGGTGTGTACGTCACGAGAGTTCCTTTCCTTTATGATATCATAAAATCTCGATACAAAAGCATAATTTATGAATATTATGCAACACAAATACCAGAGGAAAACGATCGAAGTTCTGTAGTGGTTGAAAATAAGACAAAATAAGGACGCAAGTCGAAAATAAGGACATTTCTTAGAAATAAGGACAGTCGAGTTTTTTAAGACGTGGGCCTTCAAAATAAGGACAAATCTTAGAAATAAGGACGGTATGGCAACCCTGGATATAACGTATGTCACCATCGAAGGCTGTACATTCTACAAGTGCAAGTGTACATTTACACTGTGCCGTGTCGACTATGAAGGTGACCGTTAGGAGGGACTTCGTCTGTTAAGATCTTGTGCTATAGATTAATATGTGAATATGCGGGTTGTGCTGGTATTGCAGGCTTATTCCAGATCATTGCTGGATTATTCCTAGTAAGAATTGGGGCCACTGAGTACACTACCGGTATGCAAGATTCAAGAGGCATTTCAATTGAGGATAACCTAATATTACAAACACAACACGTCAAGGTCGTTGCAGTTGTAAGTGTCCATAACAACTGTTATAACAATAACTGTTGAATCCAATCTCTTGTTACAGATACTATTAATCAGTTACATGTCTGATAAAACAAGGCAGGCATATGTTTGTTAATGAACGGCACGTTAATGCTACAATACTGGAATTATACTTCAACAGAAGTGCACTGTTGTGAACTGCCAATGGCTGACTCCCAGAATATGGCCACAACATTTGTTGACCATTTGCTCGTACTGACAGTAGGGGTCTCAGCTTTCCCGTGGCCACTTACTGGCCACAGATTTTTCTGTGGCCGGCCCCGAAATTTTCGTGGCCGGCCATGGAAAAGCGGTATTTCGTGGCCGGCCACAGCGAATTTCATGGCCGGCCATAATGATTCATCGTGGCCGGCCACAGGTTCGTGGCCAGTTAATGATTTTTGAATATCATATTGAAGTTCTGTACATCCAAGAAGCTCTTTAATGATCTTTGCTCGTCTAGATTGATTGAAACTGTCATCTTTCAATCACTGTGACTATCTGAAGCAGATCATCTCGATTTGCACTGCGTCGGTTTGGTTTGTGAAGTATAATTACACGAATATCGTCAGTTATCAAATTATATCACTAAACCTACTATTTAATGTCGTCGGGAAGAGACTAAAATTTCATCGGCTCGGCACATATTTACCCTTTTCCTGCATGCGTTGTAGAAATGTCTTTTATCCTCTCTGACTATCACAAATTTACGGTGAGGAACGATGTAAACTCTACTAGTGCTACCACCCAAACAGAAGTTACTTAAACCGTCCTGTCTACTTGTCCACTTGTCTTGAAATCATCCTGCTCTACATCAGAAAGTTCGTTCCTATACCAGTTTCATATAAAGGAGAGTAAATAAAATCATAATTGCGAACTGCCAGTCACGCCGCCCCATCGCTAAAACGGCGTTAAGATGATCTCTTACGGATTATCACTGCACTGACGTATTGTACACAAGGAATCAATTATTATGCAAGCGAATTGCTTTTATTAGTCTGATACACAGATTAACGAATCGAGAAAACCATTAGAATGTATTTCGAGGCGTTACCCGACGCGTCTCCTCTGCAATACGTCCTTTTCTGTGGTAAAAGAAACTATGAATAAGCAAAATTTCCAACCTAATGATACCCAAATTTACCAGTAAAATCTAAAAGCATGTTCCCGAATGCCTGACGATATTGACGGCAACACTCAGTGCTCGCAGAAAAGTCGAATTCCTCGTCACCATTCAGAAGGTGCTAGGCAAACTGAAACAGCAATTGCGATTACAGATGAAGAGTCTTTTGAAATTTTGAGTTACCTTCAATACCAAGACCCCGCACCCGCAGTTATAAGAGTCATTCTGTTGACTATGAGTCCTGGATACGATTTCCCACCCAGTGGCAGAACTATTTGTATGGTACTTCCAGAATCCCCTGGGAGCATAGAGATATGCAGAGTGTCAACAATAAGTAATATCTCAGTTACTCACTTCCCTTTACGTTCCAAGCGTCTTCGGTAGTGTTCCTCATTGCCCATGGCGTCGTAGAAGTAGAGTGTTTTTGAATTTAGGTTAGTCGCCTGCTAAAAATACATTTGATTTAATTATTAACACACCAATAAGCCGTAAGGCCCCTAGTCGCTTCCTTGTAGGGCATTAATCATATTTCCCTTTTCCTTGGTGTGACAGATGCTTCTATAAACCGAGCTATTATCGGCCTATCCATCTTTGTATCCAATTCATCAGTTACTCGAAGTCGAGGTAGATGCAAGTATCGTTCTAGTATTGTTATCATAAATAAGTCCAACCAGTAGAATCCAATAATTGACGACATGCAACGCTGTGATGAAGGAGCAAGTCAACGATTGATGAATCTGGAAATATTCTGTATCGATTAATACGGAGAAGAAAAATTGTTTCTATCAAAATTGTTGATTACGTACCAATTTCTTGTGACGGGTTCCACGGTATCTACCATCACACCACCACAACGTGGAGTACTGGCAATCCAAGTACATCTCACTGCTACCTGTCTGAAATGAATATATCTAGATAAACTTTCGGCATTTACTTTTACCCCTTTCATTCGTAACACGACTCATTACGACATGGAAGGACAGCACCTAAATAGAAGAATTCAAAGAGGGACATATTCAAATTACCCTGCTTATCCATCAACATTATGTCCAACAATAATTTGGATTTCAATATTCAACTTAGAATTTGAAAATAGAATGAAACTCAATGGTATCGGACAAAAAACAACAGAAGATGTGCTTGAACCCTGCCAATATTGCCCAGTGCTACGTACCTGCATCACAATCACTGTCCTTTCTTACATATACAGCAAATCTGCAATGAATTAAGTCCAGGTGTCGGTACAGTAATGTACTACTCATGAATTCGTCAGCGCAATTCACAGGGCACTTTAGATTACCCCCTGCATCTTCCAACAATTTTGACGCCAGGTCCGTCGAGGTTGATGGTGGCGAACATGGTATATACAATATAGACCTGTATATAACCTCATATCGCAGACTTATCGTAGACCTGGTACAGAAAAGAAGGATTGTATCAGCCCGGCATTACGCAATACACAGCTATTCAGCTATACGAACGATAACAAACTATGCAGTTGTTGCAGATACTACAGCATAAAGTACTCCGAATCATAGCTAGGGCCCCAAAGGGGCCCGGCTGCCCATCCAATAAGTCGCTGCTGAAGAGATTCGGCGTCCTAAACATAGAAGATATGCGGAAACTAGAAATCGCCAAGTTTATGTATCAGTTTCACTGCAGTCGTTGCCCCGAATACTTCAATGACTTCTTTACCTCTGAATCAAAAGCGCACAGGTATAACACACGCGCGTCCACGTCGTCCAAATATCTTATGATCGACCGAAAAGATCATCGCTCTATCAAATATGCCGGACCTGATGTGTGGAACAGTATCCCGCCGGCCATCCGACAGTCGACGGGCATGTCCACATTCAAGTCGAAATACAAGCAATTACTACTAAATAAATACAGTACATCCTCAAGATTACCGGACCACGACTGACCTATCGATCTCGCTTCCCATGACATGCCGCCCTATTTCTTGTAGCTTCCTTTTTCTATACTATCTTCTTTACTTTCATTCAGTGTGCAATGTGCATGCCTCCTCTTTAGATCGCCTAGGCCAAGGTGGGTGTCCGATTCCATAGACAACTCCTAGTCGCTTCGACATCTTCCTTTCTTTTCATTGCATCGCATTTTTTGTGGTGTATTGAACTGATAAAATTGCTAATAAATCAATGATGATGATGATGCAACTACATGTTTCATACCGTTGGTAAAGAGATATCAGATCGGGGGAAGCACCGGCCACAGCGAGCCGCGAGCTGTTCTGTGGCCGGCCACAGAATGTGATGTAGATTTCACAGCTTTTCTGGAACTTAAAAGAGTATCTTCCACATATTCTTTGTTCTTTGATTCCCTAATTGTTTCGTCCGGGTACTGTGATTACGGTATTTAGTACTGAAAACGAGAAACAGGTTAAATGCCCGCATATTGACCGTTCACGTATCTCGATGAAACATATAGATTATTATGTATTCAAGGTGGTATATAGTCGAGTCTACTTGAGCGTAAATCAAACAAATCTGCAGTGAAGTAAGACAATTTTCCAGTGCAGTATTGTATTACTCATAAAATCACCAGGGCAATTCACGAAAGATTTTAAACTGCTCCTACATCCTTAAACTACATATGATCCAATATATACGTATAACTTCTCATCGCAGACTTATCATAAACGATAAACATGGTTGAAAAATGAAGGACATTAATCACATTATCAAGATCATATTGTTTAATCGTTCATTTGCATATTTACAAAATATAACCATAACCAACCATACATACGATTGCAACTGCACAATGCACATTTTATGGTAGAAAATCAATATCAGATCGGGGGAAGCACCGGCCACAGAGAGCTCCGAGCTGTTCTGTGGCCGGCCACACAATGTCATGTGAATTTCACAGCTTTTGGAGAACTTATACGGATTTTCTGACATATATTTGGTACACATTGTTTTTTTCCAATTCTATACAGTTGCTTACGATTAGCTGTGACGAGTCTCAGCCGAATATTTCGGGCTATTTCTACAAAAAAGCATCCAAATCAACACTTACCAGTTACCAGTTTTGATATGTCTTCATTGCTTCTAGCTTTCTATGCCATTATATTTCCTGTTTCATTTGGCGGATATCTCTTTTTTTAATGCATTCTTTACATCATTTTGTGTGCTTCTAATTGATATATAGAGACTATGCCAGATCGTTTCGACTTCTTCCTATCGTTTCATTGTATCGGTATTCCTCTGGTATTTCGGGTGAAAATGCTTATAAACTGAGCTAAACTCTCGCCTTCGCTAAGTTCTATTTACTGTACGCCCATAACAGAACATAATTGATCATACATTTGACCACGATTTGGTCACTTACAGTACTTATCATCAATACTAACTTGATATATTGCAGCCGGCCATGAAATTTGGCTATGGCCGGCCATGAAATTCAGTCATGGCCGGCCATGAGAATGAGTTTGGCATGGCCGGCCATGGAAATTTCATGGCCGGCCATACCGAAATTTCATGGCCGGCCATGAAAATCACCATGGCCGGCCATAGAATAGCACTTTTCATGGCCGGCCACGGAATATCTGTGGCCGGCCACGAAATTATCCGTGGCCAGTAAGTGGCCACGGGAATGCTGAAAGTCCGTCTCCGTACTGAAGCCTTGAAGATGCCAACTCCCTTGAAGGGATAAGCCAACACAATCGTCAGGACAGGATACGACCCTGAGATATGGCCTGTCTTTACCATATAAACACTTACAGCCTATAGGCTATAGGCCTATATGATGGAGGAAGAGTAAACTCTGAAGATTGCTTTAAATTTGCAAGGTTTCGTCAAATCGTCACACTAAAGCATGGACCTCTCCTCAGTCGGCCTAAGGTAAGTTTGGCTGATTCTGGTGATACGGTATTAAATGAGGGATTTACATTAATCCTGATGTGGTTAAAGTAGTCAGCATTGCTACTCAAGTAATAGTCGTATTCCCAGGGCGTACTGGTATTTAAACTTCCTCAAGTAGCAGCAGAAAGTGAAATGCCTGCAAGGTACTTAGGTTTGGAGATGGCTACTTCAAAATTACAAGATGTATCTTCGAAAATAGGCAACACCTACTTGAGTACTGCAATGAAGTAGAAGTTCTTCACTACTGACCAACTCTGCATACATCTATATATATATTCTTAAGGTTAATTTGTTTCTCTAAATACATTATTTGTTCATTTTTGTTGCAGACGCGATGTTCCAGCATTTGCATCACGTCAACAGTGGAAATCCTGAGATATTATACTGCATGGGCACATCCCATTGAAATCTTGGCAAAGATGGCCACAATCTGAATATTTGGATCTCGTGCCTCCGCACCGTGATGTTTTATTTAACATGGAATCATCTATCTATTGGAAAATCTGCAAGACAATGATACTGAATGTGAATATTTCCTAACTGATAAATCTCATGAAATGCTTCAGAAGGCCCATTCGTGATGTACCGTTAAGCCAATGGTGGTAATTTCTTCACTGCAGTCGTGAAACTATAGAGGATGTACAACCTCTATAGTGAAACTATTTCTAGGTGAACAAAATATCAGCTGAATTCAGCAACTGGGTCTACCGAATGCTTCTCAAATTGATAATATGTACCAAACTTCTACCCCCGAGGCTACATTTGAACCTGAAGAGAAGTATCAATGGTGTGTTGATATCTTGATCAACTTTCATTGAGTGACGTAGAAGATAACAATGCTATCACAATTTCGAGTCCTTACAGACCGTGCTATCTTTTCGTTATTGGAAATGCTCCATGGTAGGGTTGCATTTAAAACGAACGGTGTTTTAAAACACTTTGTTTGAAACATGCCTGAAAAATAAATATTTTTAAGTTGTAAAATTATGCCATAATTGTGTAAATACTTTCCAAAAACATGTTGTAAGAGCCTGCGGACGATTACCACCTGATATAGCCGACTAATATCGATATGGGATGGCTGGAACCCTTAAAATAGTCTGTTCAACAGCAATAGTACAGATATTTCGTCAAAGTAGCTATATTTACACTAAATTTACAATTGTCAATGTCAATCCAATATGACGTCACAATTGAATATTCTTGACGTCATGGCTTAAAAAAATACAAAAGTATGTTTTATACAAGGGCCTTGTTTTAAACATGTTTGTTTTGAATGCAACCCTACTCCATGGTAATTGTGGATTAACACGAATTGAAACGGTTGATTTAATCAATCCTATTTCTCCCCCCCCCCCCACTTCCCGGCTGCACGGTTTCTGATGACGCTGATTTTATTTGTTATTCACTCTGTTATTTGTGGCCTGATGCATATTATATGATGTGTAGAAATTAAACACATTCATGATTTACTGAAGTTCAGAGTTGTCATAGTTTACTTGGTTGGCTATACCGCAGTGTCATACTTTACTTGGTTGGCGGCTATACAGCAGTAAGGTTGAGATATGGGAAGAATGTCTAGCTTACTAACTAACTATTCTGCAAAAGGTTGAGGATCATTATCATAGAAACAGCTGTATCGCTAGCTTGCAGGAAAGTGGATATTTCGAGGTAGATTGCAAATAACTTTTTGGACCTACTTAGGTAAAGGCCAAAAAGAAGTCAGCCATCCCGGAGTTCTATATATCCCTGATTTCGACTTGAATGTGGCTGATGGACATGCTCGACGACTGTCGGATAGCCGGCGAGATACTATTCCACCATTCAGGTCAGGCATATCTTTTTTGTCAATCATAAGATAGTTAGACGACGTGGACGCGCGTTTGTCGTACTTATGCACTTTTGATACCGAGGTAAAGAAGTCATTGAAATTTTCGGGGCAGTGGCCGCAGTGGAACTGATACATAAACTTTGCAATTTCTAGTTTCCGCATATCTTTTATGTCTAGGACACCGATTTTTTTTTAGCAGTGATTTGCTGGACACACATTCTGGTCCCTTTGGTGCCCTGGCTATAATTAGGGCTGCGCACAATGATTCGAGTACTCGAATCTGAATCGAGTATTAATTTTAATGATTCGAGTCGAGTAGTAAAAGACGATTTTTTCGAGTACTGAAATTATACGCTCCTCACCACTGAAAGTTGATTTATCAACGAGGAGTTTATCAACGATCAACGAGTTTATGCTAATTTCACTGTTGAAGCCTTGAAACCTTGATTGGCCGTATCGTAGCATACGAAACATGAAGTACAAGGCTACGAACGTTACCGGAAATAGCACATTTCCGAAGTCATGATCATCCCACAATATTGTCACCAAGTGCAATGAAATCGGTATGGTCGAAAAAAATAACAAAGTATCCCTAATATGATGGATAACAGGCATTATATTCTTTGTGGTCGCTTAAAAGGTACATATTTGAACTCTGACAAATAATATTCTGCTATGACGTCATAATGAGTGATACTCGATTACTCGACTCGACTCGAAGCATTTTACGTGATTCAGAATCGAATCACTCAGGTACTCGATTTTGCCCAGCCCTAGCTATAATACGGAGGACCTGATGTTGTAGTTTTTTGTAGCAGCTTCAGTGCCGTTTTACCGGCAGCCCGCCAACAGATGATACCATATTGTAAAATGATTTAAAGAGTATCAGAAGGACTCAGGCTGGCATGTAGTCTCTAAGGCTGTAGAACAGAATACAGTTTCACGATAATTGTTTTTCTTGCGACTGAATGTGACTCTTCCGGGACATGTTCGAGTCTAGTAGTTAAACCCCAAGGTATTTCGCATTTTCCGAGTTGGAAATAGGTTGACCTGCGATGGTAACGGTTAATTTTTTTTCGGAGTTTAAGGCCAATTACTGGGATTTCGCGGCGTTGACGCAAAGATTATTGTGGGCCGTCCACTCATGCACTTTGTGCATTTGGTCACTGGTCACGGCCCCCAGCTTAGCCTTAGAGCAGGGGTTTTCAACCCGCGGGCCGCATGCGGCCCGCGATATCTTTCATTATGAACGCAATTATTACTGACACATTATTGTTACATATTAATTTTGCTACTTAGCTCTCTTATCGAACCGTCTCTGTTCCGCTTGATTACTCATTCTCCGGTGTGTTCTGGTTTCTTGATATATGCTCGAGTTTAGATTGCTATTGTTTTGAATCGGTAATCGGCTGGACTGGTTCAAGAGAATCCCACTATACGTAGTACACTTTTAACGAGTGTTTCACTCACCGCGAATCATTTGAACAGATACAAGAAGAAGGAACGGGAAATTAAACGGCGCAAACTAGGTTCGTAACTCTGCGTGGAACAATGAATTTGCTTTCTGAGATATAAATGGAAAACCGATTTGTCATATTTGTAGAAGAATAGTTATCACAAGTCGTTACGAATCGTAGAAGTTTAAAATGATACCACGACAGTTTCTGCTGGAGTTAAACATATCGCCTAATCTTAGAAAAACGTTGCTAGATAGCGGTCAAGCCCAGCATCTTATATTTCGAGGCATTGTTAAAATTGCCGACCACGTTACAGAAGCATCGTTCAAAATTGCTTGGAATATCAGAAGTCTGCTAGAGAAGCTGTGATTTCAATAAAACCTTAACATACTGTGCGAATAATTGCTGTTTCCGGAACTCAGCGGCAAGGACAATATCACATGACAAATTTCGAAGCTACAGTTTTCTGATTCGATGTAGACCCGAAGGGTAGGCTAACAGCAAAGTCAACCGATATTTTGTCGCATGAGTCAGCCGATCTTTTGTCGCATGTTCTGAAACACCATGTCGCGTAGCCTAGGCTACTTTAGCCTAGGCTACTTTAGCCTAGGACGAATCCAACGACTCCACATCCACATACGTTGCATAGCTAGTTAGGCTATCTATGGGTGCATTTTATCAGAGTGGACATATTTGTAGAAGAAATGCTGGCTGGGAAAACGTGAGAGCGGACCAGCGAAAAACATCGACTTGACAAAACTGACTTTCTGTCACTATTGGTGCAGGGCCCCAGCCATGGAAGAAAAGGAGAAGGGTTGATTGGTTTTCTCAGAAGTGATCCCGAACGCCAGACTTCTTTTCTTATCACTGAGAGGTCAAAGTTATATTGGCCTCTGCAACGAAAAAGTTACCGTAATTTTATACTTGCTCGCTCACGCATTGAAACAGAGAGTTCGGTTCTCTGGTGGAAGGGTTTGAGTTGAGGATGCACATACCGACTTGGCAACGAATGCATTGCATGCTCCATGAAGGGATTTACTTGCGCCGCTGGAAGATACATATATTCTAACACAAAGCAGCAACTGCAAACTTACGAACACTGTCCTTTAATGCTTTAGAATGCATATGTCCTAAATGCCGTATACGACTGGTAAAGCTACACTAGCCTAAATTTAATAGTAGCCTATAAATACATGTTAATAATGTTCTGCGGCCCGCTGCGTCTTTTGCCGTTAAAATGCGGCCCGTCATACATGGGAAGTTGAGAGCCCCTGCCTTAGAGGATGAACAAGAGAGGAGGTGAGTATCATCAGCGAACAGTGTGGTATTCAATGAGGAGAACTCAGAAATGTCGTTGACATATAAGGTGCAGAGGACCGGCCAAAGCACTCAGCCTTGGGGTACATCACAGGTGACTAGTTGAGGAGAGGACAAGATGTTAGTGATTGAAACCATTTGTTGGCGTCCAGTGAGGTAGCTTTTCATGAGATCCAGTTGTGGGCCCCGGAATCCGTAACGCGCCAATTTTGAAAAGAGAATATTATGATCTACACACAGTCAAACGCCTTTTTTAGATCAGGGAAAATACTACACCCCACATCTCGTGTCTCGTGTCTCCAAGACATCGTAGTACTGCTCGGCCACTGTTAGGAGGGCATGTGAGGTTTGGTGATTATTGTGGAATCCTAATTGGTGAGGGGAAATTATAGACATTTTGGCGAGGTATGAAAATAGGCCGGACAGAAGCTGCTTTTCGAAGACAATTCCACTACACGGAAGAACTGACATCGTAGTTCTGTAGTTAGTGACATTAGTTCTAACCAGAGTTGGAGCAATTACAATATTTTAATTCATTACAATTACAATTGCAATTACTTCCTTGCATGTTTCAATTACATTACAATTACAATTACTCAATGCTAAAAATATCAAATTACAATTACAATTACAATTACTGTTTAACATGTAATTAATTACAATTATAATTACAATTTCAATTACTTTTAAACAGGTAATTGATTCAGTAAAGAGGTGTTCTTTGACAACCGTAGCGACGTAATTAGCAACAATCTCAAGCTTCATGTTTCATTCCTGATATGTAGAATACCCTTTAATTAAAAAAAACTCGAACGTATCCGAACTATTCCTAATCATGAGTACTGAAAACTACAAGCACAGAAAAATATTTCAAGCGACTGTTTAGAACCAAAGGTTTGAGCGACTAACAGCGAATAGGCTACAGGACTGTCAATGAAATGTAATCAAACGAATAGTCTACTCAGAGCTGAGTCAGGATAATAAAATGTAATTGGTAAGGCGTCGGCGATAAGGATGATAGCGATGAGGTGCGTAAAATTAAAATAAATGCAAAAAAAAATATCCTCCTCATAACCAAGAAGTAAGAATTACAATATTTTGGTTCGCATTTACATTTTCACTTGCTCGGAAACTGTTAGATTGCATTTGATGAACATTAGGGTGTGAAAAGTTTCTGGCCCCAGTAAATTTGGCAATGACTGGAGGTAAGATTGGGATAACATCTCTACAAATGCGTGATCAAGTTTGATGAAGCCTTGGTTGGAAACTTGGAATTTTTTTTGCTATTGTTGCAACAAGCCTCGGTAGTGGTCAGAGATTAAAAAAAAACTTTGACCGTGGTGCAGACATGGGGTAATCGCGATTAGTAATCGTAATCGATTACGACGATTACAGCATTTTCAAGTAATCGTAATCGCAATCGATTACATTCGAAAAAAATCCAAAGTAATCGTAATCGTAATCGACTACTTCTCATATCTAATCGATTTCTTTGTGAAAGAACGATTACTTTTTATTTGTACAATGAATATGACATAACCGAACATTCGTGAACAAGGAAGAGATATTATACCAGGTTATTGATAGCGCAAACGGTTGATTTTCAAACGCCACTGCTCATTATTACGTCAGAAGTATTAGCTTTGCTATTCCTTGCGTAAGAAGCATCCACACGTAGTAAATGTATATTCGATGTACATTGTTGTGTGATTGTTAGAACAGTGTAAGACATGCTGAATATCAGGCTATCTATACAATCCAGACGCCACTACCTCGCAGTAAGATAATAATCACCACTCTGCCTATAGTTTCAAATAGTAATTTATGTATTGATGTTTGGTTATGGTTAGTTAAATACAGTTTGACCGTTGCTGCTTGGCGAGCAGTAGGCCTATCCACGTAGTATACGTATGTATTGTACGTACACCGGACAAAGATTTGAAATTTTGTACTCGTCAAATAAAACATTACGATGGTTAAAATCAGCAGCTGGTGATATAGATCATAACCGAGCCGTTATTTGCCGTTTCTCGTAACGGCAGCTTTCAATATCTGTATTAAGTTTAAGGTAGAATTTTAAGTTCATTTTATCTTATTCTCATATGACTCTACTTGGAACGGGCGCAAATCGTTATTTCATAATTCTTCACTCGACATGTATACCTGTCGCCATAGCCATCCGCTTGTACACCATGTTTGCGTGGGTTGTAGGTACAATCAGGACCAAAACAGCAATTCGTCCCCCACTCCAAACATTGGTATTGGTAAGGTTGTAACCAAAGTCACAATGTTCCGAGTCCCCAGTCCATCTCACTTTTATAGTTTTGACTCGAGTCAAGTCGAGTCATTTTCAATTCACCCCCGAGTCAAGTCCGAGTCAAAGTCAGCTATAGGGTCGAGTCCGAGTCATAGTGTTTGACTCGAGTACGAGTCCAAGTCGTTATGTTCTCAGATCAGTTTTCAGATCATTCAGGTTCAACCCACTTTTTTCAACTCTGCTCGAGTGATATAGAATGGCTCGTGTTCATAATATAGTAATTTTCATCAGTTTTCACAGTTTACTGCCCCATTTCCAAGTATCAGGATTGATCGACGAAATGCAAATAATGTGGTAACTTTACTATTCTTCGAAGTTACATGGAATGTCTGTCTTGGCCGTTCTAGTCTCGAGTCATATGACTTGCTTGACTCGAGTACAAGTCGAGTCAATACAAAAATTGACTCGAGTCGAGTCAATTTACGCATTTGAAAAAATGACTCGAGTCAGATCTAGTCACCACAAAATCGCGACTCGAGTCGAGTCATGACTCGAGTCATTACAACCCTGGGTATTGGGGCCCCATAGGGTGGTCACTGGTCAGTTTTCAAGTTGATGACTTAATTTCGTCAATATAATATTGGTAATTGCATTATATTGCTATTCATTGAGATTTACCGGTAGAGCTGTGGGCACGTAATTTATAATTATAGCATCTGGTATGTTGTTATAATTACTTTATTGTATGTTGCTAATTCGTGACCTCCCGTCTTTTATATAATCAAAAGATATTGTAGTCGCCCAAACGTAGCAGGCTAAATAAAAAACTTTCGTGAGACGCACACACAAATTGTCATGTCTTCATTCCTCTGTGAGTGCCCCGGTTGGCATTTGCATTGTTGGGGCTCAGATTGAAAGGACCGGACTATTCGTCACGCCCATAGAGCGCGGCTACTGACAATAGACACATGCCCAATGTTTTGGCCAAGGTCATTCTTTGGTAGCACACTTTGTGGAGTTGCATGTTGGCCGAAATTGCTTACGTCTTTTGGTGTGTCGTGGCGGGTTAATGACCGCCACCGAAATGCCTATTCCTATAAATCAGTGGTCGGGAACCTTTTTCGTCTGAAGAGTCATATTAGCCTTATATTTTCCATTTTAACTCCAAAAGAGCCATAAATGTCGATAAATTGTTACGTCACAATTGAAAATTCGTGACGTCATGCTAGTACAAATTCCAACTCCCTACATGGGATTAATCGTGGGCGCCAGGCGCCATATTTTCTCTGTAAAAACTAGTAAGCTAATAATCATCCTGTGGTAGCGCAATCCATCGTAAAAGCTGAGAATTTATAATAATTTATATTAATCTAATATCACTGTAGCACTGATTCCGAAAATCTAAATATTGATGGACTTCTCAGTTCGGAGGAAACATAAACGTTGCACGACACGCCTACATTTTAACGGCAGTACTAGAAAGCTACTTATCAATGACGAACGTGGATTTGTAATTGGAATGTCACTTCCAAGGCAGTAGATCAGGAAGACAATGTACATTTGAAAACTAGATCGTCATATAGGCGTCCCCACGCCATGCTATTCTCTTTGATCAACCAACGTGTGCTGCCATCCAAGATTACGCAGCGTGCGATGCCGGGTATACATCGAATTCGCGGTGATAATAGTCGCTGTCGCTACAGCAACTTAAATTTGAGGGTGTTTGTAAAGGGGTCCAAGCCCTTAACCCTGGATTCGCCACTGTCTTGACCTCTCAAATACTTGTTCATGGTGCCACGAGTACAATTATTCTAGCCGTTAAGAAAATTTACTAACAAGTTGCTGCAATATCGATAAAATTAAGTGCAAAATTAAAAATATGTCAAAGAGCCATATCTTATACCCAAAAGAGCCATATATGGCTCGCGAGCCATAGATTCCCGACCACCGCTATAAATTATGCATGCTTTTTTTCTTGAGGGGGAGCGATATGCCTTTCAAAATCAAGCTATTTAGAGACATTAAACCCCGAAGCTCGAAGAAAATTTTCAAGTTAATTAACTCTCTTGAAAATAGTTTTGAGTCCCCTTAGAGATCGCTCCCGGCCCTATTGGGGAGTTTGGGGTGTGGCAGTTACGGACCTGGCAAGAATGCAAATCGTTGGGTGCGACGAATAGTTCTGCATAAAGTTCGGCAATGGCGGCATTATGACGCAACAAGCAAATGACGTATGATTTATAAAGAAAGTTGTTATCTCATTAGACCAGGGGCGGGCAACTTCTCCAGTCGGCGGGCCGGATATGGGAAAATTAGGTACTTGGCGGGCCGGATTGCTGAATCTATAAGATATTGACCCATTTATCCACATATAACAGGAATAAATCGTATTTAATGAATGTATTTCAACGACACCCATGTTACTTCAAAGCCATTTCACGCCGATAATGACGAAGCCAATGTGGATTTGAGAACAGCATTGTCATACAGGCGCCGTCATGTCTGCTACTATCTGATCAATTAACACACGGTGCAATCCTTAATTAAGACTTCAAGGCGTTCGATAGGCCCGGTACCCCAAATTTACCAAGCTATCAATTGATTTGCGTTGAGTGGGTGACGAGATAGCGTCGTTGTTCAACTGTGTGGCCTGATTAATCTCGATATGGAATTCATGCGGCCCGCGTCCTCCGCGAAATTTGAAAAGTGTCCCGCGAGCCGTTTTGAGTCGGCGACCCCTGACATAAGCGGTGCCTTACAAAAGCCTACAAGTGTGCCGTGCTACAATTCGGCTGTTACGGAATGAAAATTAAGAAATATCAGCCTGGTGTAAATGACCATTGCAGTCGACGAACACCACGATTACCGCTAACGACATTAGGGTTGAGTACATCGTAAATGCTGATAATGCAAGTGTTCTCGCTACGACGAACTTAAGCGTTAGCTCTACTCTCGCACGCTACATACAGTCACTAAAATGTAACTTAGTAAACAAGTAGTGGGGAATCTCGGCAGACTGGGGCCGCGGGCCACATGATCATGTAAGATGGAAAACTATCTGCGGGCCGGACAAAATGCCTTCGCGGGCCGTATGTTGCCCACCCCTGCATTAGACCTTTCATCGCAAGTCTTATATTGTATTCCAATATCTCTTCTAAAATTAGTTCTAGGAAGCAAAAAAAAATGTAATCGTGAGTAATCGTGATTACTTTTGAAATGTAATCGTAATCGTAATCGACTACTTCCTGATTTTGCTGTAATCGTAATCGTAATCGTAATCGCGGGATTCACAAGTAATCGTAATCGCAATCGATTACATTCGTGAAGTAATCACCCCATGTCTGCCGTGGTGTAGGAAATGGTTCAGCACAAGTTACAGAAGAGTTTATTTGCTGTTCATCCATTTTTGAAATATCAAGATTTAGTTTAGCCCACTGGTTCTCTAACTTTTTTAGACACGCCCTCCTTTATGACAGTGAATATCTCGTGCCCCCCTTATCGTCATAGCACACAATGAAACCAGAAAGTTAGCAATCCTTACATATAGTTTGATGGTATGGGAGGTTATGACTGTTGACGAGAGAATTCTCCAATACGAAATTCAGACTATACACCGAGCAATAACCATAAAACGAAGGTGAATCGGGCCAAGCGCGGAAAAGATTTCAGTTCACTGGGGCGTCGAGCCCCGTTCAGATGCTTTCACGCCGCCCAAGCGGGCACGCCCCCAGTTTGAGAACCCCTGGTTTAGGCTATATTGTAATTCACAAAGTTTTCTGTTGCTACTGAAGTATGGGAAACAGTTTAGCGTGACTGAATTATCTTAGTTATAACGCAGCACGGATAGAACACCGATGTAAATAGGCGAATTATTACATGTGGTGACTGTTTACTAAGGCTTTAATGCCCCTCGTCCTCATCCTGGTTCGTACCGGATTTTCACTGGTGCGACGAATAAATGATTGATTAAATGATTATTTTATGTTGTGATTGTCAGGTTTCCATGAAAATGTAATTGAGATTGTAATTGAGCAAAATTTTGATCAAATTACAATTACAATTACACAAAATAGAAATGCTTCAATTACAATTACAATTACATGAAAAAATGTAATTAATTACATTCAGCTCTATTACAAATTACAATTGATCCAACTCTGGTTCTAACCCCAGCTTTGTGTATCGGGACCACTCTGACTGTTTTCAGATAGCTGGGATAGACACCGTTTTCTATCATGAAGTTGAAAAAATGAGCAATAACATGTTTAATGTGCAAGCTGATCGTTTTCAGAAACCATGATGGGACATGATCATAGCCGACGGCCTTGTTGGATTTCAGTTTGTGGATGGCTACTTCTACTTCGACGTGATTGTTAGGCTCGAGGATAACAGACTGGGATATCGATCTTACTTCCGGCCTAGATGACGAAGGTTTCGCAATAGAAGAGGCAATATTAGGACCTAAGTTACAAAAATATTCATTGAAGTGATTCGATACGTTCGCAGGATCTGAAAGTTTTTCACCGGTATTTGAATTCACAATTTGCAGAACAGATTTGTGACGTTTTGTCTTGACCAGATTTTGCGACTCTCTTTTTGTGTCTGTTGAAAAATCTCTCATTGTATTGTGCTTTTGCCTTGGAAATGAGATGCGTGATGCGATTCCTGAAGCGTAGAAATCTTTTTCGCTCATCTTCTGAACACTTCTTGGTATCTAGTCTGTTATGCCACCGGTTTCGTTTACGGGTATATTGTCCAACTTTGTAGTTTGTTTGTTTTGGGGGTATTCATGGTGTTTGTCGACTACTATGATGGTCATTTACACCAGGCCGATATTCTTCTTATTTTCCGTAACTGCCGACTTATAGCACGGCCCACCTCTAGGCTTTTGTAAGACACCGCTGTAGTCATCCACGGGTTTCGCATTTGCTTGTTTTAACTCCTCGATAGACGCTGTAATGGTGCGAATCGATCAAGCAGCGATTTGATGGAAGACATAAACTCCCCAAATTTTTCATCGAAGTTGTTTATTGAGATGGAAGGGAGGGCTGATAGTTGAAATTCATCAAACGCAGCGTTGTCGAGCGCTTCGTCGCCTACTGATTCACGTCGTCTGCTGAGTTGGTGAGGTTCGGGAGGTATCCTTCGCTGCTGCTGTGATAGTAAACCAATATGGTTACGGTCGCTGATTTTTGAAGACATATAACAAACGGAGTGATTTCCATGTCGTGCAAATTCTTATATAGATGATCGATCAAAGTCCTTGATTTACTAGCTATTCTAGTTCGCTTGGATATCATCTGACAAAGACCGACTGATTTGACGGCATTGGAGTATGTATCTCCTTTGTCTTTTAGAAGATCGATATTTATGTCGCCCGCGATGAAACAGATCTTGACTTTGTCCATCGAGCGTTTTAGCGCTTTTGTGAATTGGCTGATTTCGAGAGGATTGTGATGACGATTTAATACAGCCACGAGAAATGATTTGTGAGTTCCAACTAGGTGATCAATTTCCAGCCGTAACTCCTCGCAACCTTTGACATTTAGATTGTAGTCCATAGCCTACAAGTCTCGTATGGAATATTTTCTTCAACGTAGATTCCAACACCTCCGTAGGATTTTGGCGCCGGGGTGTACTCAAAGTTGTAGCCCGATATATGAACGTTCCGAGTTGGTTCATTTGGAAAGTTTATTTCTGATATTGCCACAAAAGTAGGTAAGTTCAGTTTAGTGAGAAGTTCGTTTAGTCGATAACGCTGAGATTGTAACCCTCTAATATTTGTATGAAGGAAACTCATTTGCTTGTCTTTCGGGGCTTGTAGAAGTGATGCTGTCTTTTTTGTAGAGGTTGAAATACACTCATTAAAAAGCGGAAAGTTGTTGTTATTCATGATTTTGAGTTGACCCAGAACCCACGTCGGCGATGTATGAGCTATAAGCTAAGTATGCAGTAGCGATTTTGTTTTCGGAATCACGCATTCCCCGTGACCAGGGTTGTAACCAAGTCACAACAAGGTTCCAATTCACAAGTTAATCTCACTTCTATAGTTTTGAGTCGAGTCAAGTCAAGTCATTTTCAATTCATCACCGAGTCAAGTCCGAGTCCAAGTCACGGAGTCGAATGTCGAGTCCGAGTCATAGTGTTTTGGCTCGGGTCCGAATCCAAGTCATTGTGTTTACTATGTTCAGTTCCGATTTAATGTCATAGGAAACCCACTTTTTACTACTCTGCTCGGTGATATCGAATGCTTCGCATTCATAATACACTAATTTTCCTCACTTTTACCAGTTTCTGGTAGCATTTTCAAGTATCAGTACTGATAGACGAAATAATAATAGCGTGATGACTTTATTATTCTTCGAAATTACAATGAAACGCCTGTCTTGGTATACCCAGTCTCGAGTCATGCGAAATGACTCGAGTACAAGTCGAGTCGATGCACAAATTGATTCGAGTCGAGTCAAGTCATTTTTCATTTTTATGAAAACGTAAGACCTTGGTAGCTTTCGCACCCTATTTAAAGTCCACTTATGAATGAATATAACTTTATTAATTACACGAGCTTTCGGAGCGCCGCTCCTTCATCAGGTGTTAAAGCGAAAATAACGCAAAAAGAGCAACGCAAAGAGATTTTCAATTTGAACATATGCATATTATGACATCAGAGGGAATATGAATTATTAGATTTCAAAGTCGTTTATTCTGTGACGTCATATAAACTAATATCAAGGTTATATTTGAAAGGCATACTGTAATTTGTGTTCCTAAAATAGGATTCGATAAGGTGTTTATAGGGTAATTCACATGCACAAAAGGTGTCAAGTCAAGCATTCATGGTGTAGTGAGACATACATCCTTTATCTATATTCCGCCCTTGTCGGAAAGTGTCAAATTTGTCAATATATTTTTGCTCAGTAGTCTTGCAGAGGGTAGAGTCTTCAATGTTGTCGACCAATACGTTGATTGTCATGTCGTTCTACGAGTGCGCAGCGGAAGAAAAATGATCACCGACAGGCTTCGATTTGTTTTGTTACCTTTCGAGATATCATGTCGGTGACCATTTACTCTCTTGTGGAGAGGTTGCATTCGTACATCCTTTTCGATATCGAATCAAATATACGACGTTACTTGATTTACAAGTAAAATGGCCTTTGGTGTTGTGCCTGGCACGTCCTCTTGTAATCACGGTGCTGAAATTGAGAATAGCACACGTCTTGCATGATGGTTGTCCGCAATGCACCACGCCGTTTTCTCGTCTTGACCGAGGTAGCCTGCTGTTTACCAAAATGTTACGCAAGTTGCGTGGTTGCCGGATGGCTAGAATAGATCTTCTCGGGAGTACTTCATTGCATTGCGGATCGTTGATTAGTATTCGTTGATGTTTTCGTAAAATCTTTCGGATCTTTTCTGCTCCAGGGAAATAAGTAGTGACCAGCGGTATTCTTTGATCTCGTTTTGCCTCGTTGTTGTTTCGACTGCAATGAAGGAGGTTTTCTTGTGGTACATTGAGCGCCTTTTTTAATTGTTTTTTTATTAGCTGCTGGTCATAGCCAGATTTGATTAGGTCGTGTCTCAAAACTTCCAAATGCTCATTTTGCCCTCTTTCTTCGAGCAAATTCCATGAACTCGAAGGGCTTTGCTGTAGACCAGTGCTTTTCAACCTGTGTGACGGTTCGCACTTGTGCGAATGAAAAAAATCGCAGTGCGAATGACGAAGGTGGTGCGAATAGTGCGAATGAAAATCCGGATCAAGTGCGAATGACGAAGGTGGTGCGAATGGTGCGAATGAAAATCCGGATCAAGTGCGAATGACGAAGGTGGTGCGAATGGTGCGAATGAAAATCCGGATCAAGTGCGAACGAAAATCGTGATTATTTGTTAATTTTTTTGGCGTAAAATAATCAATATAAACCTAATAGGAAATTGAATGTCAGTGTAACTTTTGTAGTTGCGACGCAATTGTAAAAACCTGGTACGACGCAGCACTAATCGTAGCACTCATAAGCTGTAGTGAATTAACATATTCGCACTATAAATATTACGTAACCAGAAGCCTGGTTTGGAAGCTGGTGCAGTGGCAGACATAAAATATATCAGCCCGTCTGAGCCTGCGACTGGCTGAATAATGACGTCAAATTAACTTTTGCTTTCATTCGCTAAACAATCATCATATTTTCGTATTAACTGTTCGAATAGCGCGCGGCACGAAGATAGTATAGTAAATACCATAATTACAGACTCACGTTCGCAAGTTACTGTAACGTAAATTTTTACCCGTTCAAGGGTTATCAAAGTATGGACCGCAAAGGGTATAATTGTGGATCGACACGTTGCCAGATCTATTTGTTGAATTTATTGCAAAATACTGCGATAGTTTTGACATATACAAGGTCACTGTGTTGTGCCTTAGTACCCAATAAGCGAGACACGCAGAAAATTTGGCTTTATAATTAGAATTTCTGATAAGATTTGTACGACTGTTTTTTCTAGAAAACATTGTCGAAGACCGTCGGGATGAACTAGTGTAGGCCGTAGGGGTGTGCAACGAGCGAGTTCGGGCCTATGAGACTCATTCATTTCGAGGCTGACCCCTTCTGCGTCGGGGCACATGAAGACGTAAAGTTTTTGCCAACAAACCGCTGATAAAATGTGGTGTCAAAAGCATAAGCAGCGACAAAACCTTGGTCTAAAAATGACCTAGATGCTAGATGGCCAAACCTTTCGAGATGGATTGGATATGCTCCGTTGTCCGCGCGGAATAGTCCCGTTCTAGCAATCTGACTAGACAGTAGTATAACTGCGACACGCAGAGACATTTAATTCGCCCTAATTTGAAATTGCGTGCGTCAGACATGTTTTGAGAGCTGTGTTGGGTAGAATTGTGGTGTGCGCGTTCTGTATGTCATACATGCCCGTAATAGAATGAATTCCTTTTCATCGGTTAGGCTCGGGTCGCGAGATGCCACAAAAACTCAGATTTTGGTTGTAGTCTAAAGGCTGCTTTACCGTTATTATACTGCTATGAATTCTCAAGTTAAATTGAGCTAAAGCAGTGGTTCCCAACCTGGGGCACGCCCCCTTGGGGTAGCGTGAAAGCTCTGAAGGGAGGCGCGAAGAAGCGATCAACTGAAAAAAAATTCGCGCTTTGCGCGATTTACCTCCAATTCACGCGTGTTTCTTCATGTATACACCGAATTTCATATTTTTTTAATTCTCTCATCAACAGTTATAACCTTCCATGCCATCAAACTATCTGTTGGGGTTGCTAGCATCCCGGTTGGATTTTGTGATATGAAAATAATGGGGGCGCGAAATTTGTCACTATTATAAAGGAGGGCGTGTCTAAAAAAAGGTTGGGAACCACTGAGCTAAAGAGTCGAACACACAGTGACACAGTTATCGTGAGTTTATTTTCTCTTCTCATATACTCGCGAGACAGATGTTGGAGCAACGTATGAACGTATCATGAGGTACCGATCTATAATGTGCCTATACTCTCCTCCATCGTTTTTCACCTTTTGTTCCAACACACACATGAGGGTTTTTTATTCTTTCGACAAACTGGAGCCTCCGGGGCCTTTGTGTCAGCTCTCAAAAACGATTTCTGCCAACAAGCATTTTTCACTCGCGAAAAATACGCTGTATTTTGGATAGGAGTGTTGAATAGATCTTAAGGCCTGGCCATCCAAGCACCAGTAGACGTTCTTTTACAAAACATAACAACATTGTTTGGTCGAGAAGGGTTTTAGTGAAATAGTTGAAAGCAAAACGAGCGAAAATATTTGCCTTTTTAATGAGACACCTAATAGCTTAAGCTACATAGTAGCCAATTTGTTGCACATCTGAAAAAATGTTGTTAAGTATCTTCATCTTCTTTTTGTGGCAATTTTCGATTGGTTTGTGCGAATGAAATTTATTTTACAAAAAAAGTGCGAATGGAGCTCAAAAAGGTTGAAAAGCACTGCTGTAGACTATTCCTTTTTTTACAGTGTTTGGATAGAAACTGTGGGAGTTTAAAATCTTGCCAGAGTCCATTGGTTTACGATAGAGTGACGTGAAAATACGACCTTCTTTCATGTTGACAAGCGTATCGAGGAATGGAACTGCAGTCATCGAGTCGTCTATAGTTAGGCGAATGTTAGGATGAAACTCGTTTATGGAATCGAGAAACTTTTGTAGTTACTGTTCTCCATGGGTCCATATCATGAAAATGTCGTTAATATATCTCGTATAAAATATCGGCCGCAATGTTTGAGTTTCCATGAAATCCTTCTCAAATGGCGCATGAAAAAATTAGCGTATTGCGGATCAAATTTCGTGCCCTTGTCGTGCCTTGAAGTTGTCGAAAGATCTCTTCGTTACAATCGAACGTGTTGTGCGTCAACGTGAAGTGGATAAGTTCCATGATGCTTTTTTTCAATGGATGTCCACTTTCTGCAAGAGATCTCTCTACAGCTTCCATGCCATCCTATTGAGGAATACTTGTATACAGGGATGATACGTCCATGGTGACAAAGCATTTTTAAGAAAATGACTCGAGTCAAGTCGAGTCACCAAAAAATCTTGACTCGAGTCATTACAACCCTGCCCATGATAGATTCATAGATTGTTGCGTCCGTAAGATTACCGAGTCACCGTTCCGAGTCGCAAGTCCTTCTCTGATTTCAACGTTTGACCCGACTCAACTCGAGTCATTTTTATTTAATCACCCAGTCCATCCGAAATCGAGTAATTTTATAAAAGGTCGCACCAAACCAAATCACAATTTTCAGTCACGAATCATCAACGGGTCATGTTTTGTCATCATGAACTAAAAATGTGACGTAATAGCTGATCTTCTACCGCATGGTAGCTTTTAAAAGCGACGTGATAGTGTAGTTTGTTGAGATTTCAGTGATTTTTAAGATTTTGAAGTAGTTTTAGGTTGAACTTTAAGTTCTAAAATCTAAAAAAGATGTGTGTTACTTGAATATATTGTCGAATACTTGAAATTCCAAAGTGCCGTCGCTGGCCGCACAAACAGTTCTCGCGGACCGCGTGTTTGGGACCTCTGCAGTGTACATATAGTGTACATAGTATAGGCCTACATGTGCTTATACTCAACCAATCTATTATTTACATCGACAAAATTGATATAAAGAATGCATCGTTGTCGAAAGTAAAGCGTAAAGCAGGCGTACCAGATCAATCTTGATTTGATATGTTTTTTGTATCATAAAAACCTGAAGTGTTGGTTACTGTATAACTTGCTTTCTGTAAGAAGTATAGGTCCATGTCGGTAGATGTAGAAACAGATTTCCCACTCGATCAATATCAATGTAGCAGCAGTCTCCGTTGCGGTGCCATGCGTAGTACGCTATTTGTGTGCTTCAAGTCTATTGTAAAGAACTTTTTCTCCATTTGAGTTATAATTGGCATGTGTATGACGAATAAACGTTTTGCTATAACTTGATGACATTTCAATACATCCACGTATTTTGGCTTTACATCAAAACATATATAAATATATATGTAGGTTATACGGTTAGAAAGCTATGTTGCTTCTATTTTCCGAAAGTAAGAAGGGCGCCATACCGTGATATTTTCTGAAAGTAGTCATTCTCTCCCTCTTTTGGTCATTTGCAAGGCAAGAGCACCACCCTCCTAGGTTCGTCTGGGATCCTCCTCTCACAGGTCACAGCGTGTTTATAGAGCATACCAGACAAAAACTAGGGGAACAATGAACACCATGAAAGCTAATGAACAAGAGCAAAGAAAAGACAGCTGAAGGAATACAGATCTCGCGCAACGAGCATTAGGACGAGGTTGATGCTAGATTGAAGGGACCGTACTGGGTCGATTCGGCATTCTCCTATCTGCTTAATACATGGCATTGTGTCTTGGGTACCGCATTGTAGATTGTCTGTCTTCAGCGGAAATACTATTAGAGCAGCCAATTATACCGAGGCTTTTGTCAATAAAAATATTGCGAATCCGTGATTCGATTTGAACAAAATTTCGAATAACCGATTATAATCATACGTGTTTTGGTATTCCCAATCCTCGATGACTTTCCATTTGACATTCAATGCCTCAATTGTTCTAACAACTGATCAAGGATCGCAACTAGAACTTATGCTGAGGCATCACAATGGCAGTCAGCATTATTATCACGTGATTTGTAATTATGCCGCCATATTTTAACATTGTGTATAAAGGCGTGAAATCCCTATATATACAGGAATGCTCTAACTGAGTAATTACTAAACAAAAACTATCATGTATGCAAAGCGGTGTCATTTCATACACGTGAAAATCGGAAGAAAATACCCCCTATTGGTTGTCGACTTGATGCCACTTTTCAAAATACGGCGTTTATACAGGGCATGGAAATGTTGCCCTATACATAATAATTGGGGGAGGTGAGGTGCGAATGATCGTGTTTCCGAACGAATTTGCTGATCACAAGATAGCAACTAAGCGAAAAATGGTGCCAAGAATTAGAGAGACATAACATTGTCTCCCAATGTTTTCCTACACCAACTGCTACAAAAATTATTACGATTGTGATAATAAGTTTACAAGATACTAGGAAGCGTTTGATTATAACACGTGCACACGCTGTCATAATGCAAATTGACATGTATTCGAATACATACACATGACCAATGTTCCCTCTAAGCTGCACACGTGCGCATTGCGCAGTGCTGACACAGTCTATCGAACAGAAAATCTCTAAGCTGCGCACAAAAAATCCGAAGTGATGACTTTTTTTAGTCGCTACGCACTGTTGTCCAAGGGACAGCGCAGTGAGTTGGTGAGTGCGCGCAGACTCGTGAAAAATTAGAGGGAACATGGCAAATGACAGATGTGCCTTCAGAAATCGATCTGCATCGTTGTGGTTTACTTTGATTTTAATTGACAATAAAGCATTTTCAATGGCAACTTCCAAAGTTTTTATTTGCTTGCTGATTCCAATTAGCTTAATGTTACGCATCGCGTTATTTTCTTGCTGTATACCGGAATAACTGTATCTGTCGAAATGGTCGGCAGTCGGCATCGAATAGTCCCGTCCTCGCAATCTGAGAAGACAATATAGTACAGCTGATTTTCACAATAAACCGTGTAACTTATTGAAAATCATCTCCTGCAATCATTAATCCTGTCGCAAATAAGCTTCACTCGTAAAAGCCGACAAGACCTCTGTGACATGAGCACCTGGTTGTTAAAAAATCAGGACTGGATTCAAGCGAAAATTCGTATGACCGCGCTAATATGTGAAGATGTGTGTTTGTTTATGTGTTTTTGCTTTCAAACCTGTGGTGGGGCCAAACCAGACACATTACATTCTGAGAGTTATTCTTTAATAAAACGTCTGCAGTGCAGTTTATTTTATGCGTTGCAATCACGCGACGAAAACTAAATTAGCAACTGTCCAATTCAAAAATACTTCGAACTTTTCCTCTCCAATGGGTTCGTACAACACATCAATCGTAGGTGATTTGTGGTCTGTTGCGTGTCGAACGTTAATCTCGCAAAAAATTGTTCGCCCTACAGAATGTGCATTTGTACAAGCATTATTGACTTGCCTATAAGTTATCACCGAATCAACGTTGTTTTTGCAGCTTTTATTATTGCGATATACGGATGATCATAGAATTGATGCTTGTTTCTCTTGCGTTAACAATATCATATCTGCGCAAGCCATTACCTGACTCCTTCAAGCCAGTTCGAGAACCCCCACGGGGTCCACACTCCACAGACCCCAGGCGATTCCGTGCGATAATGAGGCGAGAAGATGGCACGTCTTCAAGATTTTATTTGACTCTCTTGCGAAGTTTAATTTTCGATCGATGGACATTAACGCAAAAGGAATTCAATTGTTTCTTGTTATACGATGAGCAATTGATCATGTTCGATGCGCCCGGTAATATTATCTATTTTGACGAGATTGCTTATAAATTATCGCATCGTTGATTTCATATTACGATGATTTCGACCAATGATAGTAGCTTTCTCAAACACATAGCGAATAACCTTAAAAGCGCAGTTATAGTCTTAATTTTTTCAAAAATGCGGACATATGCCGCCTAGTTGTCAGGTGGGCGTTGGATTGTTCTTTCGAGAAATTTCGCAGGATTGTCGACTGTGACACGATCCTGCACAGTGTAGCTCCGAGGAGTATATAAATGTTATCAAAATTGACGAACATTCCATTTATTCTGGTGACTTATCCAACGGCCATTTGTGGGTCAACTGTTGTTCGTGATGACATTTTTGTTCTTCGCCTTCATGACTTTGCCTTGTTTACCGGATCACCTGCTCCCAAAACCAAGAGTAAACGCCAATACAAAGATATCTTTCAATAGAATATTTTACTCCTGAAAATATTTCAGCGCTTCACTCGATTATCTAACTGCGTGGTTCAAAGTTGATTTCCGCGAGGTTACACGCTACAGTATGCTTGGGTAGGCTATATATAAGGTTTTATAGATCTAGAATATCAGATAAAATAACTTGTTGAATTATAGTATAACGATATAGGATTCGACATTTATATATGCATCACACATTTCGATGAAGATGAATGCTTTAATTTTGCGGGAACCCGGGGAAGAGGAACAAACGCTTTCTTCCAAAGGTATCGCTTCCATCAACACTCTCGCTCTTCCCTCGTGAACACTGGTGCCCGGATTATAAGATACTTCTTTGGACATCTCATCCTTAACCTTCTCCATCATTGCGACTACGTCATCGGTAGCAGCAAACGTCATAAACACCCTCTTCAGGCTCTGAATGAACCAACTACCCCTTCTTCTGTTAAGAAACGCTACATGCTCTGGCTGAGATGCAAATGCTAGCATTACGTCCGGTAATTCGAAAGTGTATTCACTGGCAAGAGCATCGCTTTCGTCGATATCTGATCCCAGTGTTCGACCTTCCTTCAAAATGTCGTTGATAAGCTGGTTTACCCATGTACTGTATTCTTCGTAGAACAGGCGGTCTTGCTCATTGTGTGATCTTGCGGGTCCACTATCGACATGGTTGCGCTTCTCTGCACCGCGTTCCCCTTCCTTCGTGTGGATCTGGTCAGCCGAATCCTGTCTATAATCACGAAACGAAGCTGCTTCGATATTATCCCTCTCAACGTTTAGTCCACGGCACATTTGGAAAAAAATGAGTTTTGGTCTTCACCGGAGCTTTTCGCTCCGTGCGATAGCGTCAACAATTTGCTTGACTTGCATTTTATGCCTGTCCGCGCCAATAATGAAATCATCCGTACAACCATGGGACATGATAATCGCAACAAAGAAATCAACCTCTTTTATACGGGAAACCGCTGATTCAACAGCGGTGACCATATCTCTCGTATTTAGATCTCTCTTCGTAATGACTCTACATCCCATCTTTCTCCACAATTCCTCCATATCCGCAACATCTTTAGCCGATCCCTCACGCCATCCTTGTTCATCTCGGAATTCGTTGTTAAGAAGCAAGACGAGACCCTTTGAACGATGAATGATTTGATAGTAAGCCTCGTTTCCTATGTGGCTGAGATAAAAGTCTTTGGCCGAAGTCGAATGACCGGGATAGTCTGGAATTGCCTCGACGTGCTCCTCGGGTTTTTCACTGCGCACAAAAAGGTCACTTTCACTCGACTGTTCTATTCTCATCATTTTCGACATCGAGCTGTCATTGCTCCTGTCCTCCCTTTTTCTAGTGGGCTGGACATGTGAATGAAAGTGCAAATTGACATCCCCATGAAAAACAGCACTTCCTGACAAAACAATGCTTGGTTTATCCATAGAAGATATTCTAAAATAAAAAATGTTCAAGTCATGCGCTTATGCACTGATAAACTTGTCATCAGCAGCTCTGTATCCCTGTGAGGTGTAGGACTACTGCGTCGGAATGTGTAATTGACTTATGAGATCATCGCGCAAGCAGAGTCGACACCTCAATCTCCGCATAAGTATAAGTGCTCAAGATCTCCCTCGCATTCCAATCCCACTTATTATTCAAGAATCACCACAATCAACTGCATAACTAGTTATGGCAAGTTCATTAATGATTTGAACCAATCGTACGAACCTCATTAATGTATTTGATGCCCGTGACTGGACCGAAATCCCTGGGATGTTGGAAAGAAACATTATATATAATTTCCATTTCTTGGCTCACTTTCAAATCAGTTATTAGCGTGTGATTTACCCATTTTACTTACTATTCTATCTTATGAACCTTAAAGACTTTCAGATTTTGAATGCGGCCCTCGAGCTAAAACATTTGTCCATCCCTGCTTTATTGCGTCCTTGCTTTATTGTGGCTATGTCTGATAGAGTCAGTCACCGAACTCTATCATCCATATTGTATTAATTTGTATGAGTCACGCTATTTTATTTTCCTTACTGGGGACTATCTAAATACTTTTGCTTGTCTTTCAAACACATGGCCCTTTGTGTTTACTGTTTATCTTGGCCATATTAGACTCGCACGATTATATATATTTGCTTGTTCAAATTCCACTCTGTCACGGACGTATACATATTCTAGTGTTGATCATTGCGCTGCTTGTACAGTACACAAATACAGTTCACCTGAAATTCAATTGTAACCAAGCAAAGTAAATATGGTGCGAAAATTCGGTTCACGTTCGTATTTGCTGTGAATGTAATGAAACGCACCAAGCGTATGCTACTTTGATTAATGAAAAAACTCCGGAAATAGCTCAACAGTGAGGGTGCCCAACCTTTTTGCTATTTACAAAATCATTCCGATTATTTCAATAATGCCGCATGCCAACGGACAGCCATCAAGGTCCACCTGAATTAAATAGTGAGGGACGACGTGTTGCGGACAGTCGTTATATTTTTACTGTGGCCCCGAGAACAAATTTTCAACTGGGATGTTGGGCACAACCCTGTACAGGTACACAAAGGACAGGATGCGTGAAAGAAGATGAGGCACCCTCAGCTCGAAATGCGAATTCTGCTTCTACACGGGAATTGCAGAGAGCAGATGTCAGATGCCGAATCAGGAAACCAATTATCTTCCGACCAGTAATCGTGTGGGACTTGACGACAAACAGAACAGCACTCAGCTCTCGGAAAAGTTAATTATAGGGCAGAGCCTGCCCGATAGTTATGAAGCAAATCCCCATTGCTTCATGTAATCGCAACATTCACGAAAGCAATCTGGAGTATGAGGAATAGACACGTGTACGAGGGAGTCCTGCCGAGCATACTCTGGCTGAAGAAGTCTATCATACTGCGGATGCAAATAAAATCAAGCAACAAAAAGATATCCTCGGACCAATTACCATAGTGACATTGAAACATATAAATAGAGAATTTCGAGAAACATCCTAACCCTATTTCATATATATTGATGGAAATACTAGCGGCAATCGTCATTAAATTGTGTAAAAATGTACCTCAAAAACATTTGTTTGTATATATTGTTATTTGTAATCAATAGCCCGAAGAAAAAAATTTTGCATTATTAATTTCACGATGATGAATTCTTACAATGTGTAAGAAACACCTCTTTTTGATTTTGAAATATACGAAAGTTGCCTTTAGCTGAAGATTTCCGAGGGGAGGGGTGCTTTCGGAGTTTAAACAATTTTTCGCAGCCAGGTGTGTTCTAGGCCAAGGTGGGTGCCTGAAGACCATGCAACAAGTCGCTACGGCACCCTCCTATCTTTTCATTATATCGCGATATCGCGGTGTTTTAATTTGTTGAAAATATTAATTAAAATGACGATGATGAAGACATGATAGAATAATACATTATTACAGATTACTGGTGCTCCACATTGACTGCACATCAACTGAGCTTTGAAGGAACGAAGCCATCGAAATGTAATTTTAACACAGAACGAAAAATAATCAAATTTTTATTGAAAATCAGGGTGACTTATGCATTTCCCATTGAGATACCAATTTAGAAATGCGCGAGGCTTCGCCTTGGAAAATGTCATTATAGAGGATGTCCTACATCCTCTATAGCAGCGGTTCTCAACCGGGGGTCCGCGAAGCAATTTCAGGGGGTCCGCGAGACCACTAAATTTTTAAAATGGTTGATAACGTAATTTTTATTTCATTTTTTAATTTGGGAAAGCATGAGGCAATTTCACACCACAACTGCTGAAACCTTATGACTCATATCATCATAATAATCGTCTGACATGAACTATCGTAGTGCGGAAATTCATTTTCATTGCCAATTTTCCAATAACCTGCTGATACAAACATATTGCTGTTTAGAGACGTTTTGTTGGAGTTTGTTGAAAAAATAAAAATATGGAGATAGTAACGTCGATCAGGGTGACTTCGTAATGTCTTCTCGATTTGAAGTTGTCAGTCTCATTAAATTAGTGAACAGTCGTTTGAAATAAAAATTTCCGAAGTATTTCCCTAATTTGTCCCAATGCAGGGATTGAAACCTCGACACGAAATCCATTTTATCCTGTGATAAACATAACCACTATTTGAACAGCTTCTTGGGGGTGCAGAACTTCAATATACAGTTGAATAGTATATTCATATTGAAATGAACCCGAATATTTTCGGCTGACACTCGTCATAAATCGGACGATGATATACCTGCTCTTAAAGCTCGGCTATCAGATTTGGCGCATTCTTGTTGCGGATGCCCTATCGACAAAGCTGTTTTTTGATGAACAAGGAGTGTTTCGTCGCTATCAAAGCATTACGCTCCAACCCTGAAATTTATATCACCAGTTATATTGGTATGCAGCCTTGTCTTGTTAATGTTTAATTGTTCATGGTCGAAAATATTTGCTCGTAAATATATATGTAAACCCGAACAGAACCAGTCGTTTCATGAGAGTCTTTCTCAGGACGGAAAACATGGTTCCATTTTTTGGCGCATGAAATTTGTCTATACTATTAGATTAGGATTTCACTTTGACGGTAGAAAGTCCCTGTGAGCCGATCAAAATGCGTCGCGGGCCGAATCCGGCCCGCGGTCTGTATGTTGCCCGTCCCTGCGCTAGGTGCTGGACATGATATGTTCATCAAATATAGGTTTCTTCATTTTGGTGCCATAAATGTTGCGATCACACACAAAGTATCGTCGGAAGCGTTATGCGTTAATACTGCATTAGCCTCCATCTATCTTTGCGGAAATGGTTTTCGGCACTCCTCGTTCATATCAAAACGAAGACGCGGATTTTCAAGACTTGACCACGTACTTCAAGAAATACAGCAGCAAAATGAGCTTTGAAATAATGTAAGTCTACCTATTTTTACATAAATAGTATGATGTCATTTTCAAGAAAAATCATGATTTTGCTGTTTATCACAAGCCAAGAGTTCTGCACAAGACAGACGAATGTTGTACCATAATAGAGCTAAAATTGAACTAAAACTTGAGGGGGTCCGCGAGGGTCCGTGACGGTCAAAAGGGGTCCGCGAAGCCAAAAAGGTTGTGAACCACTGCTCTATAGTGTCATCGTGTTGTTCGGTCGAAACGTACCAGCGTGATACCAATTGTATAATTACAAATGGGCGTATGAATATAGGAGATAGAATCGGCATTTTGGAAGATCAGGTATTGATTTCGAACCCCAAACCATCCTGCGCAGGCCACAGCATACGACGCATCACCACAACAGTCACGATACGACTACTGATTGGGCCTAATTGCCTGCAACAAATGATGGCTAAGACGGGCGTTTCATCACAAATCCTACAGACGAGTTTACTCTGTGTCTTTACCTCCACGAAACCACGGAGACTAACTCATGGCACCCCTAGCGTTTCATGGAACACCAGTTAACTACCACTGAAGTGTAGGTCGGTACAGATTGGTGCATAAAGTTTCTAAATGGCTTGGAAAAGCATGGTAAACAAACATGTATCTCGGTTCGCATTTCAAATATTTATTGGGCAAACCGTCTCTCAGGCCACAGTCGTTAAACAGATAATGTAAAGCGGGCAGACAAGGTATAATTATATACACTTGTTATCGAACCGTCAAATGAAATCATCTTTTGAACGTTATATGCAGCGATTTACATGCAGCCAACAACACATATCACTTATTATTAGGGCGGTTTTTTTTTGACATGTCAAAATTTATCAAAATTTTGTCAAAATTGTAGCGTTAGGTCAAAATTTGTCAAAATTGTTCATAAAGTCAAAATTTTTTTGACGTCTTTATTTCGTTTGTATCGTAGATTTTGCACTGTCTGTGAACGTATCATTTGATATTTTACAGCTTGTAGTCTACTTTATAGGCCTACTGTTGTAAACGGCGCATTGTCTGCTCATACTGAATCATCAACGGTCAATGGTCCACGTACCGCAATATCCCAACTGGGGCATCATTCTTATATTGAGAAGCGCATGATGAAAAATTGTAATAGACAACATTGTCAGAATGAAGCAACATGGTGCGTCACCAGTAGTGTATGCACATTGCACAACTTGAGTGTTGTAAGCCAACAACTGCTGCTGTTGAACGTCCTTGGCAAGTAAGGACATGCACTTTTTACCCAAGAATATAGGAAAGTATCTCTCGTTGTACTACAATTTTTTAAAATTATTTCCACCATAATACGTATTGCAACCACTGGAATTCTTCATAGAGCCAGATTTCGTTAAAATATTGTTTTTTATATGTTCAAAGTTGCCTGTTTCTAAGGCAAAAGCGTTTTTTCAGGCCAAACTACTACGTTGGGACAGCCAGTTACAACCGGAAATGTAGATAACTGGTACAATTTTGACATTATTTGGGAAAACACCTAATTTGCATACGTTAGGTCAAAATTTGGTCAAAATTCAGTTTTTTTAGGTCAAAAAAAGTCAAAATTTTGAATTTTTAGGTCAAAATTTACTTTTTTTTAGGTCAAAAAAAAAACCGCCCTACTTATTATATTATTTAGGTGTGGATTTCTGTAGCGTATGGAAAGCCAACATGGCTAAAATCGTGAAAATTTGCATATTTGGAGCATATGTCGGAAAACGAAAACTTTACGTGATAGAAGAAAACCGGCGACATTTTTGGAATCAGCACACCAAAATTAGTGCAAAAACAAATTTTTCGTTTAAAATTGTTCCCCAGTGTTATGTATGTATTAACCATTTTACTGCGAATAAAGATTATGATGTTAATGCCAATTCTTCATTAACCACAATTCTGTAATCTAACAACCTATTCAGTTATTGCGTATAGGAATAACAACATGACTTTGGTACCGAATTTTTAAATCGTCACATCTTCCTTAGGGGGTAGGTCGCTCCCCAATTATGTGGGTATTTATCAGTTTTTGTGTGAATAAAGAATATGATATAATAACGCAGATGTAGATTTATTGTTTACATTTCATTCGTACCAACTTACAGATTCGTCCTTATCGGCATGCACGATGTGACAATTAGTTCAGAACAATAGTAAACTATACCAGACATTTCATGCAATATGAACAACTCCCATACATAAAACTTCAATGAATAAACTGATGGACTAATTTTGATGATTCCCTGAAACGTTTTGAAAGTTGTGTGAGGAAGTATTCATCTGGTCAGTCGTCTGCATGCGTGTACTAAATATTCACACTATTTTGACAATCATTCGTCGCTAGAAATCGCCACAGTCACTTTAAATAAGCGGCTTTATCAAGATATCAAGATTGTGAATAGTTTTCTTTTAACAAAAACAAGTATATGTCTAAAATCATGTTTACGTTGTCACTTAATATATTCAATGTCCAATCAGATCTGCTGCGATAACGTAAATATGTTTCTATTTGATCAGAATATTACCACGTAGGCGGTGTTCGTTAATCATTGATATTAGGTGTAGTAGAATGTTAGCAAATATTTTTGGACCTACACGTCGATGATTTGTAGTTGATGTATATACAGTACATGTACTGTACGTGTACATCCATGAACAAAGCCCTCTGATTACAGAGATGCAAGAAATGCCCTCTCTCCCAAATGAAGACTAAAAGTAGTATAGTATAGACAGGGTTGCCATCGACATGGACCCAAAAATACGGACAGTCGAAAAAATTAGATTAGCATGATAAAGCATTTTTGTACATACTTCGTATTTATACGAGCCGTGTGGCATATCACATTCTATACTTTTCGCCTGAAACAATCTGCTCCAGCAACTCCTTGTTATTAGAAAGTGTTTCATCTCACGACAGCTCAGGTCTAGGTTTACCTTTACCCATGGCCGAAACAGCACTTCGTCAGCCACCCTCGCAAAATAAAAAGTTGGTCTTGCCCCATCCATAGGGTGATAAACCAAACTTCTTCACCTCGTTGTGATTAGAGGCGTCAACCAAGATGGAAAAAAGCCTTACACCAAGTTTAGACAAATCATTTTTGAGCGTATAGAGCAAGAATTTCAGTAACAATGCTTGTAGTCTTGGTCCTGGCCGAAGAAAACTTATTTGCTATGTTGGAATCGAGGAATATTGCTTTGAACAATTGCGATGTACAATCGTTGGCAAGAAATGATTGCAGGTGTTTGACAGTATGGAATGCCCTGGTACCGTCTGTAACAGCCTTGTAGTCTGTGGTCATTGGTGCTGATCGACCGGTGGAAAAATTAATCATCGACTGGCTCAAATTAATCATTATGACACACTTCGTGGTGAGATAGCGCAGTAGTATAATCCGCGACTGCAACACCAATCGGTTGCGGGTTCGAGTCCGACCGAGGTCGACTTCCGAATTCCCATACCTAAGTGTCGGAGGTTTATCCAGGCTCCTCCTCGCCACCTCATCCGCGTAAGCGGTGTCTTACAAAAATCCTAGAAGTCGGCAGTTACGGAATAAAAATGAAGAATATCGGCCTGGTGTAAATGACCGTGGTAGTCGACAAACACCATGAATACCACAAAACAAACACACTTCTTGTGTTTTGAGGTACCAATGTGAGTTGAAATAGCGGTCTTTCCTATGGCCTCCAGGTTATTGTCACAATTGCAGATATTGCAATGTGCGAAACAATCGCCATTCAAGCTTTGTTAGATACCTTTGAATTCTCTCTCATAATCGTCACGAAAAACGTTTTTACGCCTGCTCATTTTAACCAATCATATTTAGCCTTATTAGTAGCTAAAACTATATGCGCAAGTTCAATACAATTTAGATAAATTTATCAATGATTTATAGCTTTACTACTGTTTGATCAATGTGTGGAATGCACTGCGCCTTTTCTCATTGCGTAATAAAATGCTGCCTTCCCCACAGCTTGAGCTTATTCTGCTGTAGACCAAACAGCAGAAACTTGGTACTGTGATTTACTGCTAAAATGATGTCCGCTGCGGTAGCTTATTACAGACGAAACTGCTATACCCCCACTCACTGCCCTAGCTATCTCACTACTTAGAAGTCAAATCTTGTGCTGTGTACGTCACGAGAGATCCTTTCATTTATGAGGTCATAAAATCTCGACGGAAAAGCATAATTTTATAATGATATGCAACACAAATATCAGAGCAAAACGATCGAAGTTCTGAAGTGGTTGAAAATAAAACAAAATAAGGACGCTCGTCGAAAATAAATACATTTCTTAGAAATAAGGACAGTTGAGTTTTCTAAGACGTGACCCTTCAAAATAAGGACAAATCTTAAAAATAAGGACGTTACAGAAATCCCTGGGACTTTATGGCAACCCGGAGTATGAACCTACTTTATACGCCGGTCAATCAACTTCGAGCATTTTAACACGTCTTTTATCCAATTAGAACGCACGAAAATATGGGCGTGGATGCAATAGGAGAGAGGTTTTGGTTGCGCGAGGGAATGGTTTCCAGCATAGTGTCCTATATGTATATGGTGTGGATGTGGACACAGCGAGACTGAACGGCTCACTGCATTTGGTTTACGTCATACTTTTCATTTGAGCAACGGCAACTTTACGGCCTATTTTGACCGGCTTGCAGAGCGCTGGATTCTATAAAACAGGTATCAATGGAAAGCTGCAGCTGTGCTGATTACGGAAATACCAATTTTGTTCTGCTCATGGTCCTGGAACCCCCCAAAATGAGCCTCGGATTTTGGATTGTGATCGAGTTTGGCATTGTGACGCAACAATTCTGTCTGGCAAAACGAGAGTGAAGGTAAGAAGAAATAGCCAGATAACTCGATCACAATGCAAATTTCGAGGCTGATTTTGGGGGGGTTCCAGGACCATGAGCAGAATAAAATTGGTATTGGTATTGGTGACAAAAAAGTGGTATGTGTCGGAAGGCGAGATCGATAAGTCAGGTCGTGGTCCGGTAAACTATTGGATTAACTAATATCTATTCAGTAGAAATTGCTTTTATTTCGATGTTCGATGTCTGTCGGATAGCATGCGAAAGGCAGCGATATAACCCTACACACTACTGTGACGGATGCGAATTATTTTATTATCTAACCAAAATGTTACGTGATTGTTCGGGAAATATTGTAGAAAAATGTTTTGAAAAAATAGTGTGAACTCTTTGCATAGTGCGTAAATAATGTTAATATGAATGAATTTTGTCAATAATATGGGTACTTGCATATCAATTTCTGATCCTTAGTCAGTCCACATGATCAGATTTACCAACAGAGCTGTCACCTTCGAAAATCCAAGGTACTTTCATTTACAAATTATACAACACATCTTAATAGCGACACGGTTATCCTGGAGTTTTTGCTAATTAGTTTCGGGCGGGTCCATATTGCTAATTAATTTTCGGTGCCATCAATACTGAAAATTTCGGCCAACCATGCATTTTGGCCGAAGATTTTTTCCGCTAATCATATCGGCACAGTACCACGTGGAGATGGCCGGAGTAGTATAGTAGATCGCTCGTGATTTGCCTGGGGCTCTTATGGGTGCGACGGTGATTCGCCTGAAAACCGGGGGTGGTGAGCGGCTCTTATTTCTTATGGCGGGGGTGGTGAGTGGCTATTGCGTCTTATGGCGGGGGTGGTGAGCGGCTATTGCGTCTTATGGCGGGGGTCGTGAGCGGCTGGAAAACCGGGGGTGGTGAGCGGCTCTTATTTCTTATGGCGGGGGTGGTGAGCGGCTATTGCGTCTTATGGCGGGGGTGGTGAGCGGCTATTGCGTCTTATGGCGGGGGTGGTGAGCGGCTATTGCGTCTTATGGCGGGGGTCGTGAGCGGCTGGAAAACCGGGGGTGATGAGCGGCACTTATTTCTTATGGCGGGGGTGGTGAGCGGCACTTATTTCTTATGGCGGGGGTGGCGAGCGGCTATTGCGTCTTATGGTGGAGCTGGCATGCGGCTATTGTTTCTTATGGGTGCGGTCGTGATTCGCCCTTTCAGGTATAGCTCGTGGCGGTGATTCGCCGTGAAAACTCGTGGTGGTGACTCGCCTTTTCAGACCCCCCTCTCGGCGGTGATTCGCCATGTGTTCTTATGGGTGCGGTCGTGATTCGCCTTTTCGGGTATAGGCCGCGGTCGTGATTCGCCGTGAAAACTCGTGGTGGTGACTCGCCTTTTTTGCTATAGGCTGCGGTGGTGATTCGCCTTTTTTGGTATAGGCGGTGGCGGTGATTCGCCTGTCATGTATTCTTACGGGTTCTGTGGTGACTCGCCATGTGTTCTTATGAGTGCGGTCGTGAATCGCCCTTTCGGGTATAGGCATCTCTCGACTGGTGTTGAATATGTATCAAGTAAATAGTCATGTGAATGAATCTTTGTTAATGTGTATATCGTGAAAACTCGTGGTCGTGACTCGCCTTTTTTGCTATAGGCGGTGGCGGTGATTCGCCTGTCGTGTATTCTTACGGGATCTGTGGTGATTCGCCATGTATTCTTATGGGTGCGGTCGCATGCGGCTATTGCGTCTTATGGCGGGGGTGACGAGCGGCTCTTATTTCTTACGGCGGGGGTCGCATGCGGCTATTGCGTCTTATGGGTGCGGTCGTGATTCGTACTTTCGGTATAGACTGCGGGCGGCATGTCGTACTTTCAGCAAAAAAGGTGTGAAATAGTTTGCTAAGTCTAGGAATCACTTGCAAGGTAATATTTTGGTATTTAGTTTACCACAGAGCCGGCGTAGACGGTGATTCGAATATCAACAATAACAACGGTCACAAATTAACACTTCAAATAGCTGTGAAATAGTTTGCAAAACCCCGCGATCGCTGACAAGATAATGTCTCGGTCATAACCATCTTTCACGACTGGGTGTCATAACCATACCGATCGCTCACGCGGTGAAATTTTAGTAATCAGTTTGCCACAGAACTTGATATCGCTGGTAAGATTTAACAAGTAACGAATAACAGACCGCCAGTGTCGGTAACTTGAATAGCGACAAATTGTCACTTATTTCCGCTCTAACCCTAATCCTCTGTGAAGTGAACGCTTATTCAAAAGGGTGTGATATAATTTTAAAATCCGACGACCACTCACCGGATAATGCTTCAGACATAGCAATCCCTCATGCCCGCTCACAAGGTAATATTTCGGTAATTAGTTTGTCCCAGAACCGTCGCAGACGGTGATTCGAAAACCAACAATTTGTCACTTGCCCGCGATCGCTATATGTTTCACGCCTCGCGAAAAGTGGCTGACTTTAGTTGCGTGATAAGATCCATGAAAATATTCAATCGATGTGTTAGTTTGTCAACTTGAAATGTAACTCACTACACAAATCAAGTTGAATCGTATTTGAATGTATTGATTCGACCCAACTCAAATCCTTTGACAAATCCTATTAACGCGATCTGTTGAATCGAACGTAACCTGAATATTACTGACGCCAACATTCACCCGCATCGGATCATTCACACATTCCACGCCGCTGTTTTAACACTTATAGAATCAATACCAACTATCTCTAACCCGATTATATTCAATCATTTTGGTAATTTCCCAACTTTAAATCCATTCGCGGGATGTTCTAAAGGTAAATCCAAATAATCCAGAATGAAATATTTGGACTTTGACATTGCGCGAATTGAAATAGGTTTGACAAACATGACTACCAACTTTCACCCAGTCACATTTCGAGATTATACTTTGAAACAATCCTTGAAACTGACAACTCTATTCACGACTCCGTTTCCGTTTGTAAAATAGAGTTTCAGAAATACTATCGCGATATTTTAATGTGTTACTACACACAATAGAATCAATCAATGAAATAACACCTGTTGTAAATATTTCTAACTTGACAACCATTTGTGCATACCGCGATCGACTTGTAACGCGATGAGTAAAATCGGAATATTTCAATCTATTTGTCGAAACCTTGAACAAACTATCGGGTTATTTTTTGTTGCAATCGAGTGAACGGAAATAGTATTACGTCTCGACATCTCGCCATCTTACCATATTCAAAGAGTCAACCACGAAAACATTGTCAAGTAAATCCGTTTGTAACTTACCCGACCAACTCAAGCAGTTAGCCAAACATACACGAATCCATACAATCACTAAAACCTAAAATCCATAACAAGCTTGGTTGTATTCATATCCCTACACATCTTTTTTTTATTCAGCTTGAAAAGTCGTTACTATTCTGTAAGGTAGAGGAATTACTACGCGGTATATTCTGCAAGACAAACTAATTACTACTCGGTATATTTTGTAAGACAAAAGTAATTACTTCTCAGTGTCGGCGACTTGAGATTAACATAATATGTTTGAGTATGCGAGATTTGAAAGTCCGACCAACGTGGTTGCGACTTCATTTCTTACAATCGAACGATGGTGTTATATTCAAAGTTATCATGCTGTGAACATAAGGATTGACACATTGATTTGACATATGAGATTTTGTAATAGTTGATCATTACTTTATTATTAAATTATTTGCGTTAATTAGACCCGGCGTTGTGGTAAAGGTTATGACAGCAACAAACTTTTCAGAAACATTGTTATTAACATATTGAGTTGTAAACTATGTGTGTCTAAAATGTTCTCGATTGGGAAATTATTCAGCCTTGGTACAAACCACGCAGTGTATTGTGGATATCAGGAAATATTTTACAAATGTCTCCAGTAACCAAGACTAAAGATGAAACAACAATTTCCTTTGTTGAACAATAACCGGTACAATACTTTATTGTCGGTGAGAATTGAAACACTTTCGCGCATTACCCGGTGTCAAGATATCACACTAGGTGAATTGACATACCACCACTTGATTAATGCTTAATCCGCTCGCACCATTTCACGCACACTTTGATCATTACAAAAAACAAATTGGAATATGTTTGCTAGGCACCACCTATTCAACTATACTTGAGTAATACAGAAACCTCTTAGCATTAATAAAATCGAAATGTGCGCTACACTGAAACCTACAAAATGTGTTCGTATTGCTGTTCATAGTAGTGATATCGATTTGAACCTCCAGAATAATTGTCATCATCTAACCAAACTACTGAGAGTCGTTGTCAATTTGTATGATGTTCACTGATTGCATACTAGAACTATTTGTGCAACGCACACGATCAGAGAAATTGGAAATTTTCCTATTGTCATTCGTCAAAGTAAATGTCGTCACAATAATCAGTCACTAAAAGACCAAATACTTGTATGTGATTGAATCGCCGACAATTAACTCGGTAAATCAAACTCCTGAGAAATTTCACTCACTCGTTGGATATGAAACAGCGGCACTTAATCGATGTGGGTCGTTTTTTCTAAATACTAATCATATCTGTCCAGCCAAGAACAATTTTCACTCACTTGGGTAACGAAACCAGTGTCCAATATCAATACAAGATATTTTACTCACAAAAAATAAGGAACTATACTCAATATTCCCGACGAAACTGTACAACGGTTTCATATTTTTTGTATGACATGGAATTAATACCGATCGAAGTAACCGTATTGGAAATAACTTTTAAACAAACACACTCTACGTGGTTAACATTCTCGTCGATTCTATTGTGATTAATGTATACTTCATGTGATCTGGATTCATTTCGATATGGCTAAACATTCAACCTCGACGGATACGAATTGTCACACACTCAAGTAATATCATACCAAATAGTTATTTACAAGACACAGAAAATTTGTTTTGGCCGTTTCGACTTTATTACTGGAGATACTCATCACTTCGCTTAATACAATCTAGATTTAAACTCCATCGAACCTTTGGTGCCTATCGTTTTGCTGGATACGAATTATGTTAGTCTAAGAGTACACAATTTTCACTATCTTGGGTTATGAACTCAGTGTGTTAGCGATCATTCAATATTTTGTAGTATCAACTAGCTACTTTGTAGGATACGAATGATCATCCTCACAACTCTTACAAAAGTACGAAGGATATTTACATCACACAAAGTAGTCGACTTTACTCGATATCCTCACACTACGAAAATAAATGATTGGTTAGACTCTGCCAACTGTTTTGATGTCGTTTTTTACACGAATGGTCACGCATCTAAATATTCAAATAATCCAACACACAACTATAGTACTTACAGAAATATCATAGTTCTTGTAACAAATTTGTATGAGTATAATGTTTATCGTAAGTCCTGCACAGTCATATCCATCCGAGTTTGACTTTTAGAAAACATTGTACCGACATCGCGACATCTTTCAAAATTAAAACCACGGTGACTGCTTGAGATACCTGCCAACGATATCACAGTAATACAGTTACTTCCACAAAAGAGTATGTATTCGACTTACTTTCCACAAATCTAACGCACAAAACAATTTACTTTGCTAACGAAAAGTGCTGAGTCATCATATGATTGTCCTCGCAACAATACAGCTAAAACATACTATCATACAAAATGGTCGTTATAGTTTGCATACCAACGGTACATCGTACAAGTAACAAGTCTCGAGAATCCAGTTATTCAAAAAACGTGAAAGTGTTTCTACGCCAAGTCGTTATGTTGACGAAAGCGTATAATGTAATATCATGATCGATTTGCATTCGTTGGTCACAAAATGTCACTACTCTAAATAATTATTTTTCACTCAAACACAAAAGCATACTTGTCACCAATCGTTTTCATCAAGCACGAGTTCAAGAAGCTTACTACGACATGAATTGTTATTTTTATGTTGTGTAAATAGGTAATAATCAATTTTAGTAACACTATATCAACATCATCGAGTTGTGCGAATAGATTTACATGTGGTCTTGTGGTTTTAATCGAAGTACACAGCACGGTCTAATGTAGAGTCATCTCTATTGTACAGCAACTCGGTAATCGAAATGCATTAACATTTAAACAGCGATTTTGTTTCGTCACGCGAAAAATATGTTCACTGTCGCGATACTCTGCACAAGACGTGCAAATCCTTTTCACCCTCGTAATAGTATACCAACGGCTACCGACGACGACGTTTAACAATACCAACGACACTGGAAACACTGAAACCACAACACTTAACCGAGTAAAAATACATTTTCCTTTGGCTACATGACACTGACCCGACTAAACAATATCATTATCACCTGGAGATCCACCGTTACCCGAGTAACAAAACCATTTTCCTTTGTAGATCTATCGTTTACTCGGAGTAACAATACATTTTCACTTGAGGGTCTATCGTTTTCTAGAGTAAAAAACCCCCCTTTCCTTTGGAAATTCATTTTTTCCCTGGGTAACAATCCTTTTTCTCTTGGAAATATATTTTTTCTTTGGAAAACAAACCTTTATCACTTGGAAATATATTTTTTCCCTGAGCAACAAACCTTTTTCACTCGGTTATATATTTTTTCTCTGGGTAACAAACTTTTTTCACTTGGAAATATATTTTTTTCCTGAGCAACAAACCTTTTTCACTTGGAAATATATTTTTATCCTACAGCAACAAACCATTTTCACTTGGAAAAATACTTTTACCTAGAGTAACTAATCATTTTCTTTTGGAAATATATTTTCTCCCTGGGTAACAAACCCTTTTCGTTTGGAAAACTATCATTTACCTTGTACATTCAATGTGGGGTAGATGACTTGGAGACAGACAAACACACATATTTGACCGTAACATGATCTAAGCACGAACCGACGTGTATTCAACTTGGAGAAAAATGAGTCGCATCGTATTTCACGAGATTACATTCCCTTTTGTGGTTCACACCTTGATTTTGCTTACATCGTGATCCAGACCTCGGAGTATAGTAAAATCGGGATATGTAGTTTAATTACTTGCTCACTACCCTGTGTGTTGGTGGTGGTCATACCCTGCAAACTTTTTTTCTGAGAACGTAGTGTTTCACCTTACATCAGTTGGTTCAATGTATGTACCGAGTTGTGAAAGCTGTCGCTGTTTTGACTATGTGTCACAATCAATACTAAACACGGAAATTCGTTACTCGTCGAAACGTCGCAGTCAGACATCGTTAACAGCGATTCCGCGTACGAAAATCTTAAATTCGATTGCGGTTTTGTAATGTAATCCGGGTTACTGTTTTTCTGTGGTGTGAAGACTAAATTCGTGTTGATCCCCCCTGCAAGAGTGCGATGTCTATTTCACACCTAGAGTAATTATAAAACGCATCTTCGAAACCTTTGGTCTAGTTCATCTGCTTGCATGTTGAAACGGACCATAACCACAAGACTCTAACCCACCACATCCGTGGTTTCAGTTGATCGTATCGAAGAATATCATGTCCATCCGTTTTACCACCCACAGATTTCTCCATCCTCACACTTTAGTGCTAAGACACAGACAAGATGCGGTTGTGGAAATATTGAAAATGAGAAAGCAGACCTTCGTGTCATTTGATTTGGATTTTACACCCGATGAACCCACCATTCGTACTGCGCATTGGGGTGCGGATTCTATCGTTGATGTCGAAGGAAAAGAAATGTACAGATTTGTTGGTGTCGTCGATATTCAACGAAAATCGGGGTACATGATTGTACGTGGTTACCGTATATGACTGTGAAGATATCGCTATACATAACGTGCTGTTCACCGTATCGATCGCACCAACGAATATCCATGTTACGGTCAAATATGTGTGTTTGTCTGTCTCCAAGTCATCTACCCCACATTGAATGTACAGAGTCGGTTCATGTATGAGACTTGAGAACATGAATTTGTCATCCATGATGCTTGTGATGCCGGCCATGATGTTATCCATGATGTATGTAATGTCACACACCTCGTTTACGCGAATACTTGGTATCTATGAACAATCGTGAAGTATACTTGATGTGTAATGTCTTGTTACTTCCATGGAAACACAGGGTGTGACATGTTTCATTGGTTTTTTGATTCAGAGTTGATATCCGGATCCGGTTAATACTTGCTCGGGTTTCCGATTTCAGACTGAACGGTGGGATATGTATTGACCAAAAAAGAGTGACACAATATAGTAAACATGTGTGAGAAAAATCACAAGTAGCCCGGAACTGTTAGCACGACGAGAACCTATATTCATCGATTTCCGACCACCGTTATCCATGTACCAGCCAGGTACCAAAGTCGAGGAGGTGTTTTATTAAGACGTATGGACTCTGTGCAAAAACTAAAGTACGAACCCGGACATTACAGACCTATCGAAGCCTATTGTCCAATTTTCCAAAACATGCATTTCGGTGTACAACGGCATATTGGTATTTCGTGTGGTTAACCGATGATATTGATGTGATACGACTGATGCGGGAATACTTTGAAACTGGTAGTCCGTGTATATTTCCGTCACTCTTCGTAGTAATCTATTTCAAACTGTCGTCAATACAACAAATACCAAATTGGCAGGTGTGTTTGTCAGATTTCAAAATGAAATGGTTTTGTTTCTCTAGGACAGTGGTTCCCAACCGGGGAGGAATTCCCCCCTTGGGGGGAATTTTGCAATTTTTTGGGAGCAATTCCACTTTAGAATTGGATTTCCTAAATTGCTCATGTCCGAACTGTCATGTAGTCAACCAGTTATATCCGAACGTATGCTCCTTATGGTTTGTTTTGTTTGCTGAAAGTATGTTCAAATGCTATTTGAAATCTCTTTTACACATACAAATCCCCCCCCCCCATCCCCCATTTTTTAAAATTAGTTCAGATGTGCTGCAGTTCGCAAGACAATTTTGTAGGCCAGCGACGGCCACTCAATCAAATATATCCTAAGCGAGCAAATGTCGTGCCGTATCTGTCACAAGGCCTCTAGTGAAGGTATTTATCTTATATTTTCAAGTCAACATTTTCAGACAGTGACAAAATATTCCAACGTCATCGATTCAAGTCAAAGAGATCGCTAGCCTTGCTTTATTTTCAGTGAACAGCTACCCGATCAAAAAAAGACATGGTAAACTTGGTGCAATGTTGCCGAAACGTAATGGGTGTCCTAAATTTCAATGAGCTCCAGCAGGGAATCTGATCACTTGTATGTTATATATCAAGGCTGTAACCAAATCACGAGGCTTTCATAGTTTTGACTCGAGTCAAGTCGAGTCATTTTCAATTCACCATTGAGTCAAGTCCGAGTCCAAGTCACCGAGCAGAGGGTCGAGTCCGAATCATGGTATTATGTCTCGAGTCCGAGTCGAAGTCACACTCCATTCAACACTGTTTGGTGATATTGAATGATTTGGATTTATGATATACTAATTTTCCTCACTTTGAGCAGTTTCTTGTCGCATTGTCAAATACCAGGATCAATAGACGAAATTCCAATAGAGTGGTCACTTTACTGTTCTTCGAAATTACAATGAAATGTCGGTCTTGGCCGTCTTATAGTCTCGAATCATACGGCTTGGTTCGAGTCATGCACAATGACTCGAGTTCAAGTCGAGTCAATACTCAGATTGTCACGAGTCAAGTCGAGTCGCTTCCGTATTTTGAGAAAATGACTTGAGTCAAGTCGAGTCATCAGAAAATGGTGACTCGAGTCAGACTCTAGTCTGGTCAACCCTCCTATATATGAAAGTACCAATATTATTGGCCAAATGTATACGCAAACTTCAGAAAAAAATCGCGAGACCAGTAAACTTATGCATAGTGATTTTTCACAACAGTTATATTAGCGATTGGTGCATGGTAAGCCGAAAACACAAATGGAAGTGTGGGGGTCTGTTGAGTCAAGTCTTCCAGAATTTATTTGATTGGGACCAAGACCATTGTTTTTGGAGGTCTACAAAGTGTTATTACAGCACTGCTAGAAACAAACACTCGGTGCCGCCCGTCTTATTCTCTCAGTCAACAGGTGTTTGCGCGGTAAAAATGACCTTTTTTAATCATCGGGCAGATATATCCTAAGGGGGGAATTTTGGCTTAAATTTCGGCCAAGGGAGGCACGAGGTGAAAAAGGTTGGGAACCACTGCTCTAGGAAAAGCTAGATGGCCAAGAGAAAATGTATTGTTACACTGGGTAAACGTCGGATCTCAAAAGGAAAATGATATTTTTACTCAGGTAAACGACGGACCACCAAGTGAAAATGGTTTGTTACCCAGGGAAAAAATAGATTTCCAAGTGAAAAAGGATTGTTACCCAGGGAAAAAATATATTTCCAAGTGAAAAACGTTTGTTGTTGAGGGAAAACATATATTTCCAAGTGAAAATGGTTTTGTTACTCGGGTAACGCTAGACCCCCAAGGGAAAATGGTAATTGTACACAGGTAACGGCTGACCTCCTGGTGAAAATGATATTTTTACTTGGGTAGGTATCATATGTTCAGTGTCAGTGATGTTGGTAAACGTTGTTGCTTGACGTCGGTATCCCGTTAGTGTATTATTATGAGTGTGAAAAGGATTTACACATCTTGTGCAGAGTATCAGAGTGTTGCGACAGTAAAGATATTTTTCGCGTGACGAACCAAGATCGTTGTTTAAATGTTAATGCATTTCGATTACCGAGTTGCTGTACAATAGAGATGAATCTACATTAGACCGTGCTGTGTACTTCGATTAAAACCACATGTAAATCTATTCGCACAACTCGATGATGTTGATGTAGTGTTACTAAAATAAATTATTACCTATTTACACAACATAAAAATAACAATTCATGTCGTAGTAAGTAAGTTTCTTGAACTCGTGCTTGATGAAAACGATTGGTGACAAGTATTGTATTGATATTGGACACTGGTTTCGTTACCCAAGTGAGTGAAAATTGTTCTTGGCTGGACAGATATGATTAGTATTTAGAAAAAACGACCCACATCGATTAAGTGCCGCTGTTTCATATCCAACGAGTGAGTGAAATTTCTCAGGAGTTTGATTTACCGAGTTAATTGTCGGCGATTCAATCACATACAAGTATTTGGTCTTTTAGTGACTGATTATTGTGACGACATTTACTTTGACGAATGACAATAGGAAAATTTCCAATTTCTCTGATCGTGTGCGTTGCACAAATAGTTCTAGTATGCAATCAGTGAACATCATACAAATTGACAACGACTCTCAGTAGTTTGGTTAGATGATGACAATTATTCTGGAGGTTCAAATCGATATCACTACTATGAACAGCAATACGAACACATTTTGTAGGTTTCAGTGTAGCGCACATTTCGATTTTATTAATGCTAAGAGGTTTCTGTATTACTCAAGTATAGTTGAATAGGTGGTGCCTAGCAAACATATTCCAATTTGTTTTTTGTAATGATCAAAGTGTGCGTGAAATGGTGCGAGCGGATTAAGCATTAATCAAGTGGTGGTATGTCAATTCACCTAGTGTGATATCTTGACACCGGGTAATGCGCGAAAGTGTTTCAATTCTCACCGACAATAAAGTATTGTACCGGTTATTGTTCAACAAAGGAAATTGTTGTTTCATCTTTAGTCTTGGTTACTGGAGACATTTGTAAAATATTTCCTGATATCCACAATACACTGCGTGGTTTGTACCAAGGCTGAATAATTTCCCAATCGAGAACATTTTAGACACACATAGTTTACAACTCAATATGTTAATAACAATGTTTCTGAAAAGTTTGTTGCTGTCATAACCTTTACCACAACGCCGGGTCTAATTAACGCAAATAATTTAATAATAAAGTAATGATCAACTATTACAAAATCTCATATGTCAAATCAATGTGTCAATCCTTATGTTCACAGCATGATAACTTTGAATATAACACCATCGTTCGATTGTAAGAAATGAAGTCGCAACCACGTTGGTCGGACTTTCAAATCTCGTATACTCAAACATATTATGTTAATCTCAAGTCGCCGACACTGAGAAGTAATTACTTTTGTCTTACAAAATATACCGAGTAGTAATTAGTTTGTCTTGCAGAATATACCGCGTAGTAATTCCTCTACCTTACAGAATAGTAACGACTTTTCAAGCTGAATAAAAAAAGATGTGTAGGGATATGAATACAACCAAGCTTGTTATGGATTTTAGGTTTTAGTGATTGTATGGATTCGTGTATGTTTGGCTGTTTTTCATACTGATACTGTTTGAGTTGGTTGGGTAAGTTACAAACGGATTTACTTGACAATGTTTTCGTGGTTGACTCTTTCAATATGGTAAGATGGCGAGATGTCGAGACGTAATACTATTTCCGTACACTCAATTACAACAAAACATAACCCGCATTCAAATAAGCCGTAAGCTACAAGCGGATTTAAAACTTGATGCTGTTTTGTGGTTGACTCAAGTCAGTAGTCATGTTTGTGTTGATTTCGGGAATGATCATGACGAGTTGGTCGGGTAAATTACGTAATGTGGTAGTAACTATGACCTTACCGAGTTGCTGACATTCAAATATCTTTTACGGATTTAATTGTGATAAATTATTTCTCAGTTATTGTTCAGACATTCAAATCTCGTATACTCAAAATATAATATGTTCAAGTCAAATCGTATATGCACCGATTAGTAAATACTTTGTCTTCAGAATAGTAACGACCTTTACAATCGATTAAAAAAAGACCGATCATACGAGTACAACCAGGATGAATTAATTCAAATTTATGAGTTGTAGTGATATAATCAAGTAAGTGAAAACTAGATTTCCCGAGTAGTGATTACTTTGTGTTATAGATTAGTAACGACTTTTACAGTTGAATAAAAATTATCGGTCATACGAATACCACAAGGATGAATTAATTCAAGTTTGCGAGTTGTAGTGATATAGCCAAGTAAGTGAAAACTAGATTTTAAACACTCGTTAATGTTGTGAATAATTCTTTTGAGTATGGTAAGATGTTAAAATGTCTCTTTGACAAACGGAAAGCTGGATCGAGAATAGAGTTGTAATGTTTCATTACTTGTTTCAAATCAATGTGTGTATAATATCGAAACGGGACTGTGGGGAAGTTGCTAGTCATGTTTGTCAATCCTATTTCAATGCACACTACGCCAAAGTCGAAATAATCGGTTTCGGATTAGGATTTTACAATTATTTCACACCTTTTTGAATAAGTGTCAACTTCACAGAGGATTAGGGTTGGGTCAGAAATAAGTGAAAATTTGTCGGTATTCGAATCACCGGCTACGCCGGTTCTATGGTAAACTAATTACTAAAGTAACACCATGCGACTGATTACTAGATTTAGCAAACTATTTCGCACTGACTGGACTAGCGTAATAATCGATAGTAGCACACGGTTGGACGGGAAACAATTCAGCACACAGGTCATTCGAAATATAGGCCGCACGTGCTGTGTAATCCTCACAACAAACCGTGTTCGCAAAACGGACGTATTTAGTAGGTCAGACATATCAAAACGCAAGCGCAAACATCTGTTTTTCAAAATCGCACAATGCACTGCGGTTTAGTGAATTTCCTGTTTAGTGATACTCGTGACTATTTACTTGATACCTATTCAACACCGTGTGAGAGATTCCTATACCCGAAAGTACGATATGCGGACGCATCCATAAGAACACATGGCGAGTCACCACCACAGCCTATACGCGAAAGTACAAATCACCGCCACACCCATAAGAACACATGGCGAATCACCAACACAACCTATACGCGAAAGCACGACATGCGAAAGTACGACGTGCGAGAGATGTCTATACCGAAAGGGCGATTCACGGCCGCACCCATAAGACACAATAGCCGCATGCGACCGCACCCATAAGAACACATGGCGAGTCACCACAGATCCCGTAAGAATACACGGCATGTGAATCACCGTCACCACCTATAGTAAAAAAGGCGAGTCACGACCACGAGTTTTCACGATATACACATTAACAAAGATTCATTCACATGACTATTTACTTGATACATATTCAACACCGGTCGAGAGATGCATATACCGAAAAGGGTCACCGGTTCAAGACGAGTTTTCGCGGCACCGGTCGAGTGATCCCTATACCGAAAAGGGTTACCGGTCGAGAGATGGCTATACTAGCACCGGTTGAGTGATCCCTATACCGAAAAGGGTCACCGGTTCAAGACGAGTTTCGAGGCACCGGTCGAGAGATCCCTATACCGAAAAGGGTCACCGGTTCAAGACGAGTTTCGAGGCACCGGTCGAGAGATCCCTATACTCATAAGGCACCGGTCGGGTGGAAGGGGGGTCTGAAAGGGTCACCGGTTCAGGACGAGTTTTCGCGGCACCGGTCGGGTGCACCCATAAGACACAATAGCCGTTCGCGACCGATCTACTATACTCGGGGTTGCCATCGACATAGACTCAAAAATAAGGACAGTCGAAAAATTAGATTAGCATGAAAAAACGTTTTTGAACATACTTTGTATTTTTATGAGCCGTGGCATATTCGCTAGAAACAATCTGTTCCAGCAACTCCTTGTTATTAGAAAGTGCTTAATGGATCTCACGAGAGCTCAGGTCTAGATTTACCTTTACTCATGACCGAAACAGCACTTCGTCAACCCCCCTTAATAAATAAGCGTTGGCGTGAGTGCAATATAATTTAGAAAAATTTATAAATGATTAACAACTTACTGCTTTTTAACCAATGTATCGATTGCACTACGCAATAAATGGTGCCTTTTCCAGAGCTTGAGCTTATTTTGCTGTAGACCAAACAGCAGGAACCGAGTACTACTGTTTACTGCTAAAATGACGTCCGCCGTGGTAGCTTGGTACAGACGAAACCACTCACGGGCACGGCCCGAGCTATCTCACCACTTAGAAGTCAAATTTTATGGCGTGAACGTCCCAAGAGTTCCTTTCCTTTATGATGTCATATAATCTCGACGCAAAAGCAGAATTTAAGAATATTATGCAACACAAATACCAGAGAGAAACGATCAAAGTTCTGCAGTGGTTGAAAATAAGAAAAAATAAGGACGCAAGTCGAAAATAAGGACATTTCTTAGAAATAAGGACAGTTGCGTTTTCTAAGACGTGACCCTTCAGAATAAGGACAAATCTTAGAAATAAGGACGGTATGGCAACCCTGACTATACTACTGGCCGGTGCCGAAATTCCGAGGAGGGTGTGGTGTGATTGCATGTGGAATAAGGTTTGTCGTGTAAAATAAAATCAGTTGGCGCACAACCTTTTTCTGAATATGAAGCCTAGCCTACTATTTTTATTCTGCATGTGGCGACTAACCTTACTTTGCAAGCACGTAGCCTACTGTCCTTATTCTGCATGTGGCGTCTGACCATATTTGCATCAATCTGTTCTTATTGTGCACTCGGATCTGCTCACATTGAAACGTATGTATAATTAGGATCAGATAAGGAATTTCAATGCTAATTTGAACATAAAATAGAAGAAAAAAATATGTTTTGAAGTACAGATCGCGAACAGATCAGATCAGGAATTTTTTGCGTTGAAACATATCAAGATTTAGGATCTAGAGATCTACAGTTGGATATAAAATCTCATTGATATTAAAAAGAAAAATTTGGATTTTAGCATCAAATCAGTGTAGCCTATTAAGAATTTCATCATCTCAAAACACAACAAATGAGATACAATGAAACGATAGGAAGGTGTCGAAACGACTTGGAGTAGATACTATAGGAACCGTCGCTTAACTTCGATTTCATTAGAAATATGTTAGATTTGAAATTTGGATTTATGCGCGGACCGACCTTACTTTGCATGCAATCTGACCAACCCTGTAGGAAATTCCGGCGCGTTGTCGCACCTTGCACACCCCGAAAAATAATGCAGCGATCAATCGACATCAGCGATATATCGCTCTCTCAAATTGGGACTGCAGTCGGACGAAATATTTAATCTTGTGAATACATTTTGATAGGTACCCATATTAAGGTCAAGAAACCTAGTGACACTGAACCTTCCAAGTCAGGAATATCTTGCTCGAGTGAACAAGCCTATTTGTGCAGTAATTTGGTCACTTTCGGTTCGGGACGCTGCCCTGGAGCGGAACAATTCAAGCTTCTTTTAGGACTACGAACCTCTGAAATTACAAATACCGAGATTGCACGTGAATGGGCGTTCGCAAGGAACCTTTACCGAAATAGCTTTCCACCAACCTCCCACATGTGCGCCACGCACACGCCAACATACTATTCTTCAGATCGGTAGAGGGGCCTACGACTCGTGACATTGGCCTGCCCTACATCACATCTTCAGCACGCGTCTGCGCATATCATATCGTAGAAACACTGCAAACACTGTGTAAAACCAGCGCGTAGCAACAAACATTCTGAGAGCACCAAGCTTTATATTTTTGTAGCGTCGTGAAGAGTACCATAATTTGAAGATCGAACAGTAGATTCAAACTCGAACCGCAACGCTCATACATAACAAAAAAACGTCAGTACACAGCAAGAATAGAACACTAGGCGTATTGAGCAGCAAGGTAGATAGCAATTACTAGAGAAGGCGTGATCATGTCATGAGCGAAATCCGAAGCACCTTGCCATGTTTAGAAAAATGACAAGGAAGACTTTCCACCAGGAGGCTGAGCGCATCGGATTCCAGAATCGTTCTTTACCGGTCCGAGATGGAGATCATTCTTATCATCCGTCTTGATCACTGCTTCCTGGGGCGCTCTGGCAGCACCATTGCTAACGGGAGCTTTTTTATCGGATGTAGGACTAGCCTCCGATGTAGAGGAAGTCGGTCGACCGACCACCAGACCGGTTATCGGATCGTAACGCGTCTGGGACGAGTCTAGAATTCGATGTAGAAAAATCAGCAATGTGATACCGATGGCAAAAATAGTGAAAGGAACATAGGCCTACTTACCTGGTGCATGAACAAAAAAATTCGGGTTGGTAACAAAAACATTGTCGCGCCACCAACATATACTACATACTATGACGGGCTGTAGGGTAGACCATTGATCCAATACCAACTTGCCCGCTTTCATATCTGGGTTGTTGTTCGGCCGGCCCTCATCATCATCATTGGTTTATTAGCAATTTTATCAGTTCAATACACCACAAAAAATGCGATACAATGAAGAGAAAGGAAGATGTCGAAGCGACTAGGAGTTGTCTATGGAATCGGACACCCACCTTGGCCTAGGCGATGTAAAGAGGCGGCATACACACTGAATGAAAGTAAAGAAGATGGTATAGAAAAAGAAAGCGACAAGAAATAGGGCGGCATGTCATGGGAAGCGAGATCGATAGGTCAGTCGTGGTCCGGCCCTAATCGCGACCGTGACGAGAGTGTACACTGTACTGTACATGCCAGTGATAACACTAGTTTCGCATAACCAGGCAGGCACCTTATTCCGCTCGAGTGACAATCGACTCGAACTGATTGCGCTATGCGGCATCTTCAGGTATAATGCGGAAGGCATCATGTTATCAAGGAGCATGACCTGTTCAAACGATTGTTATCTTTGCAGGGGTCAAATATCTTGCGGATCACCGATGCAATACAGTCCGAATTTGTTTGCCTTTTCGATATTTGCTGATATTTGATAGCAGGTGTGTAGGCCTATACTTGAAATACAATATGGCGAAACGGGTATATCGGAAGGGAATTTGACATGAAAGTGAAAATTCTACTCAAACTATTTTTGAAAGGACATGGGAAATATTCGCACTTCCAGTAACACAAATTACGCTTAGGTAACAGACACCGTCAGTACAACCACAGAAAAGGAATCAGCTTATTTGTCTCGCAGAGTCGTTTAATACCATACATTTCATGTAGAATCAAAACGAAATTAAATAAAACCGCAACAGCCAAGTTAAATTAATGTATTAGATTGCGATGATCGGAAGACAAATTAAACACGGTTCACAATTGCCAAACGCGATTCAACTCTGATCAACCGGCGGGACAGGCTGGTGTTTAATCTCGTCAGCCTGCAGCGTGTGTTCGGGCCAAGAAGAACTACAATGCGTAAAGACGTTAGAAAGGCTGCTGCCGCTTCGAGCAGCACATTTTTTCGCGCGCCGCGGCGTCATGCTGAATCCCGACGAATAGATTGGCAACGAAGTGGGGTCGAACTCGTCAAACACTGTCGACTTCTGCGCCTCAACGCTGCCTGTTTTCTCACAACGCCGCCTAGGTATGCCTCCAGCGCTCCAAAGATCTGCGTTCGAGTTCAAATCCTCATCCTGGTTAAATACTGTGGACCGCATGGTGTTAGTCACCACGGGATCGTCTGATTCAAAGCTCTCATCCTGGCTAAACACTGTAGACCTCATGTTGTCGTTTACTACAGGCTCAGACAGCGGAGCACCTTCCGCGTCAGGCGTGGCAGCACCGCTACAATCCGCGCCGAACACGGTGGACTCGTTGTTGGTACCAGTGACTTTCTTAGAAAAATTCAGCACCGCTCCGTTCGACGAATACACTCTACTCTCAAACCCTTCCTCTGGCTGACTGAATGCGACCGACAGGTACGTTTTACTGCAAACGCTACGTGTGACTGTCTTGATCAAATTCCGGACACTCTTCAGCGCCCTCTAGTGGATTTCAAATGATTTATGACGTCACACTAGCAAATCTTTGCTCACAGACAAGAGGTGGTCACGAACCGTTTCAGGAGTATGTGGCTGTGTGTTTTGTAACCGGGACCGAAAGCACATGTTTTCAGCCCCTTCCCGCCCAAATAAACAATGATTTTGAGCCCACCATAGGGTAATCGATGCAACTTCTGGGTGGGGGCTTTCTACATGAATCTGGTTTCTATATGCATCTGGTCGTTAAAGTTTTTGAATGAATTCTGTCACTAATATTGGTTATTCCATATATAACTAGATAGTTACTACTCTCCGCCCACATGATCAGAGTTAGCAGTAGAGCTGTTGGAGGATGGTGAATTCGAAAATACAGGGAGCGTAATTGTACATCGTTAAGTCATGTTCATGCCCCGCCGATAAGATCGTTTATCAGCATTATGCCGGTGAGCACCACGGAGCTTTATAAACACCTCACATGCAGTGGTTTCCAACCTTTTATGGTCGCGACTCCATCTCCAATTTGAAAATGTTCCGTGGCCCAGATCAAAATTTGACGAGCTGATTACTAAAAGAAGTCAGCACCTTTGCCCAGACTTACTCACGGGCTATTTTGGAAGATGGTTACGTTCAACATATTCGCTAACCCCAGAATAAAGGCAAACGACCCCCACGTATGGAACCACTATCTTTGAATAATGCATTTAAACGGCCTTAGCGATCTCTAGGTATATACCGTTCTCCTATAATTGCGATTACAATTAGGCTTATTCCAGTAAATGAAGGTTGATTTTATTGCAGTTTTTGCGAGGGTGGTGTAGTCTTCATATTAAAACAATAAATGTGATAGTAAATCACGCGCAGCGCGAAGAAAATTATCAGGCATCAGCAATCAGCATAAATATTCCCAAAAATAATGTTTTTATGTTGATTTACGAAAAAATTATGAGCCTATACGTCAAGTCTTCAAAATTCCGGACATTTGGCATATTTTAGAAATTCCTTCCGGACGCTAGTTTGAACAGTGAAATTCCGGAGATGTCCGGGAAATTCCGGACGTATGGCAACCCTAGAGTATGTGTCTTCTTTGTCTTTTAGAATATCTATATTTATGTCACCCACGATGAAACAGCCTTTTTGTCACTGTTGACTTTGTCCATTGAGTGTTTTAGCGCTTTTGTGAATTGGCTGATTTCGAGGGGATTGTGATGACGATTTAATACAGCCACGAGAAATGATTTGTGAGTTCCAATTGGGCGATCAATTTCCAGCCATAACTCCTCGCAACCTTTGACATTTAGATTGTAGTCCTTACAAGTCTCGTATGGAATATTTTCTTCACCGTAGATTCCAACACCTCCGTAGGATATAGGTTGTACTCAAAGCTGTAGTCCGATATATGAACGTCCCGAGTTGGTTCATTTGGAAAGTTTATTTCTGATATTGCCTAAAAAGTGGGTGAGTTCAGTTTAGCGAGAAGTTCGTTTAGTCAGTCACACTGAGATTGTAACCCTCTAATATTTGTATGAAGGAAAATTATTTGCTTGTCTTTCGGGGCTTGTAAAAGTGGTCTTTTTGGTAGAGGCTGAAATACACTTATTAATCAGCGGAAAGCTGTTATTCATGATTTTGAGTTGACCCAGATCCCATGTCGGCGATGTATGTGCTATAAGCTAAGTATGCGGTAGTGTTTTTGTTTTGGGAATCACGCATTCCCCATGACCAGGGTAGTAACCAAGTCACAAGGTTCCAAGTCACAAGTCAATCTCACTTTTATAGTTTTGACTCGGGTCAAGTCAAGTCATTTTCAATTCATAACCGAGTCAAGTCCGAGTCCAAGTCACGGAGTCGAATGTCGAGTCCGAGTCATAGTGTTTTGGCTCGGGTCCGAATCCCAGTCATTGTGTTTACAGTTCAGTTCCGATTTGATGTCATAGGAAACCCACTTTTTACAACTCTGCTCGGTGATATCGAATGCTTCGCATTCATAATGTATTAATTTTCCTCCCTTTTAACAGTTTCTGGTAGCATTTTCAAGTATCAGTACTGATAGACGAAGTAATAATAGCGTGATGACTTTACTATTCTTCGAATTTACAATGAAACGCCTGTCTTGTTATACCAAGTCTCCAGTCATATGACCTGGTCCGAGTCATGCGAAAAGTCATTTTTCATCTTTAAGAAAACGTAAGACCTTGGTAGCTTTCGCACCCTATTTAAAGTCCACTTGCGAATGAATATAACTTTATTATTTACACGAGCTTTCGGAGCGCCGCTCCTTCATCAGGTGTTAAAGCGAAAGTAACGCAAAAAGAGCAACGCAAAGAGATTTTCAATTTGAACATATGCATATTATGACATCAGAGGGAATAAGAATTTATAGATTCCAAAGTCGCGTACTCTATGACGTCATAGACCCTAATATCAAGTTTATATTCGAAATACATGCTGTAAGTCGTGTTCCTAAAATTGGATTCGATAAGGTGTTTATAGGGTAATTCACATGCACAAAAGGTGTCAAGTCAAGCATTCATGGTGTAATTAAATAGTATATTCATATTGAAATGAACCCGAATATTTTCGGCTGACACTCGTCAGGGGTAATCGTCAGCAACTAGTAGAGAATTGGAAAGAACATTGTATATCAACAATCGTATCACAAAATATGACGTCACCAGCATGAAATTTCGAATGAGAGAGCGTTCAATGTACTATTTTTAGGTGATACACGAACTCCTTTTGTTGACAGAGTTTTGGTTGGTGTATTTTGATAAAAGTTGATTCCAAGGCACACAAATGGAATTGTGAACGGCCTCGACCTACGATTCGAAATCGGTCGTCTCGATAATTATTCGCACAAATCGGATTATCCAACAGATGTTTGCCGATGGCAGAATTAATTGCCTTTGATCGATCAGCATCAATCTTAAGTGGATGAGTTAAGGGTGAGCTTTTCACATCGCGTGACGCACGTGTTCTGATAAATCTGGGAACATGTTGGTTTATGCGGTCCTGCAGACGTCTTGACGTTCTTCCCACGTAGCCACAATCACAGTGGCACCTATATTCGTACACTACATTACTTTGTTGAAGTGCAGGAAGCACCTCTTTGCGTGTTGAAGGGAGCAGTTGTGTTGTTGTAAAAATCACATTGGTTTTGACTGTATCGTAACATTTACCGACAGCAGAAATCAATTGTTTTTCAAAGCGGGTGGAAATGGGGCCAATCCAAGGTAGATGGATATAAACATCTTTTATTGTTCGTGCGGTGGGCTCTGTTCGTTTTTCTGCGTTGAATTGCGTTAATTTCCTCTCCATGCCGATACAGTCAAAACCAATGTGATTTTTACAACAACACAACTGCTCCCTTCAACACGCAAAGACGTGCTTCCTGCACTTCAACAAAGTAATGTAGTGTACGAATATAGGTGCCACTGCGATTGTGGCTACGTGGGAAGAACGTCAAGACGTCTGCAGGACCGCATAAACCAACATGTCCCCAGATTTATCAGAACACGTGCGTCACGCGATGTGAAAAGCTCACCCTTAACTCATCCACTTAAGATTGATGCTGATCGATCAAAGGCAATTAATTCTGCCATCGGCAAACATCTGTTGGATAATCCGATTTGTGCGAATAATTATCGAGACGACCGATTTCGAATCGTAGGTCGAGGCCGTTCACAATTCCATTTGTGTGCCTTGGAATCAACTTTTATCAAAATACACCAACCAAAACTCTGTCAACAAAAGGAGTTCGTGTATCACCTAAAAATAGTAGGGGAGACCGGGGACAAATGTAACTAGGGGCAAATGTAACAATCGACCTCACCGCTAGCAGGGTGGATGAATCGCCATGATATTTTGATTGCGCATGCGGTAGTTATCTCTCCTAACATATTTGAAGTTACGTTGATATACGACGCGACACTCTGCAATAATTTGAAAAACACGAAATTTTGGACACCTGAGTAAATATTTTCTGATCTGGAATAATTTGTTCAGACGAATAATACCTCAAATGGTTGTAACGTAATATATGTAGCTGGAACAATGTTACCACAGTCTACCTTGGTGATAGAAAAAATAGGACTTGCATCGCCGGAAAGGTACCATGCTGAGACACTAACTATGGTCGAGCGTGTCAGGGGCAAACGTAACACTCTGTTACTTTTGCCCCGTTACAACATCTTGTCAATGCTGAACATCTTTGTTCATATGTTGGTATAACCATTTATCTACTGCTGATGAATCTTGAAGCAGCCAGAAGTTCAATACCAGAACAGATAACACCTTGCCATACCAATTCTAACATGATCATCTGTCGGAATAGCCATACAGCAGTGGTGATGTGAATGTTACGGTTCGGTTATTTCCGTGATTCTACCACCCTTTCTGATGTTGATCGACTTTTGGTGTGTCGACCTTCAATGGTCACTTAAGAACTTACCCATGACTGAATCCTCATCGTCTGCCTTTGAGCATGGCCCAATTACATTTTGTCATTTGTTGTGAACAATTACTATTAATTTCGTACAGAACAGGAGAATACTATTAGATTTGACTCCACAAAATGTTGTGTTCTCGTTTTGCTACACTATCATCGGCGAATTCAACCAAAATATTTTAGCCAGGTCAGTTTCGGACCTTCGCAGGTGACCCAATGCCCAACCCATTGTGCACGCTGAGCAACAGCACCTTGGTAGAAGATGCCTAATATGTGTAGGGAGATGATGAAATGAATGTGGTTCTTGTACACTTTGAGCTCTTGAAGAAGGCACGAAGGGTGATATTGTATTTAAAGGCCAAAATGCTATGGGGCGTAGCCTGGAAGCGTTCAAACTTCTATTTCTTTAGTTTGATGCAATAATACAAGTTGTGGTCCCGTTTTCGTTGTTCAGTTTGTTTGTTTTCACTTATAAATAACACTGTTATAATTGCCCCGCATGGGTGGTACAATTGCCCCTGGGTACGGGGCAATTGTAACATTTAAGCGGCAATTTTCGCGACCCAAAATTTCCATGATTGAGTGTTGATTGAGTTCCATTTTAGTTTCTATATGAACTACCGAGTTGTAGGCTTCCTTATATAAAATTTTGGAACTGAAATTTCCATGAGAACAACACGTAATGTTGGAAAATCCAAAAAGTGTTACAATTGTCCCCGGTCTCCCCTACATTGAACGCTCTCTCATTCGAAATTTCATGCTGGTGACGTCATATTTTGTGATACGATTGTTGATATACAATGTTCTTTCCAATTCTCTACTAGTTGCTGACGATTACCCCTGACGAGTGTCAGCCGAAAATATTCGGGTTCATTTCAATATGAATATACTATTTAATTGTATATTGAAGTTCTGTACCTCCAAGAAGCTATTCATGGTGTAGTGAGACATACATCCTTTATCTATATTCCGCCCTTGCCTGAAAGTGTCAAATTTGTCAATATATTTTTGCTCAGTAGCATTGCGGAGGGTAGAGTCTTCAATGATGCCGACCAATACGTTAATTGTCATGTTGTTCTCCGAGTGCGCATCGGAAGAAAAATGATCACCGACAGGCTACGATTTGTTACCTTTCGAGATATCATGTCGGTGACCATTTACTCTCTTGTGGAGGGGTTGGCTGGTCTCTCCAACGTACCATGCCTTCGTACATCATTTTCTACATCGAGTAAAATATACCAAGTTACTTGATTTACAAGTTAAATGGCCTTTGGTGTTGTGCCTGGCGTTTCCTCTTGTAATCACGGTGCTGTACTTGTAATCACGGTGCTGTAATTGAGAATAGCACACGTCTTCCATGATGGTTGTCCGCAATGTACCACGCCGTTTTCTCGTCTTGACCGAGGTAGCCCGCTGTCTACCAAAATGTTGCGCAAGTTGCGTGGTTGCCGCTGGCTAGAATAGGTCTTCTCAGGAATACTTCATTGCATTTTGGATCGTTGATTAGTATTCGTTGATGTTTTCGGATCTTTTCTGCTCCCGGGAAATAAGTAGTGACCAGCGGCACTCTGTGATCTCGTTTTGCCTCGTTGTTGTTTTGACTCCAATCAAGGAGTTTTTCTCGTGGTACATTGAGCGCCTTTTTTATTTGTTTTTTTATTAGCTGCTGGTCATAGCCAGATTTGATTAGTTCGTGTCTCAAAACTTCCAAATGCTCATTTTGCCCTCTTTCTTCGAGCAAATTTTATGAACACGAAGGGCTTTGCTGCAGACTATTCCTTTTTTACAGTGTATTGGATGGAAACTGTGGGAGTTTAAAATCTTGCCAGAGTCCGTTGGTTTACGATAGAATGACGTGAAAATACGACCTTCTTCCATGTTGACAAGCGTATCGAGGAATGGAACTGCAATCATCGAGTTCTCCATGGTTAGGCGAATGTTATAGGATGAAACTCGTTTATGGAATCGTGAAACTTTTGTAGTGACTGTTCTCCATGGGTCCATATCATGAAAATGTCGTCGATATATCTCGTATAAAATATCGGCCGCAATGTTTGAGTATCCATGAAATCCTTCACAAAATGGTGCATGAAAAGATTATCGTATTGCGGAGCAGATCTCGTGCCCATTGTCGTGCCGTGAAGTTGTAGAAAGATCTCTTCGTAAAATTCGAACGTGTTGTGCGTCAACGTGAAGTGAATAAGTTCCATGATGCTTTTTTTCAATGGATGTCCACTTTCTACAAGAGATCTCTCTACACTACAGCTTCCATGCCATCCTGATGAGGAATACTTGTATACAGGAATGATACGTCCATGGTGACAAAGCATTTTTAAGATAATGACTCGAGTCAAGTCGAGTCGCCAAAAAATCGCGACTCGAGTCCGACTCAAGTCGTGTCATGACTCGAGTCATTGCAACCCTGCCCATGATAGATAGATTGTTGCGTCCGTAAGATTGCCGAGTCACAGTTCCGAGTGGCAAGTGGCATCTCTGATTTTAACGTTTGACCCGACTCAAATCGAGTCATTTTTATTTAATCACCCAGTCCATCCGAAATCGAGTCATTTTACAAAAGGTAGCACCAAACCAAATCACAATTTTCAGGCACGAATCATTAACGGGTCTTGTTTTCTCATCAAGAACTAGAAATGTGACGTAATGGCTGACCTTCTACCGCATGGTAGCTATTAAAAGCGATGTGATAGTGTAGTTTGTTGAGATTTCAGTGATTTTTAAAGTAGTTTTAGGTTGAACTTCAAGTTCTAAAATCTAAAAAAAGATATGTGTTACTTGAATATATTGTCGAATAGGCTACTTGAAATTCCAAAATGCCGTAGCTGGCCGCACAAACAGTTCTCGCGGGCCGCGTGTTTGGGACCTCTGCAGTGTACGTACATACAGTGTCTGTACATATTATACATGTGCTTATATCTATTATTTACATCGACGAAATTTATATAAAGAATGCATCGTTGTCGAAAGTAAAGCGTAGCAGGCGTACAGGATCTGTCTTGATTTGATATGTATTTTGTATCATAAAAACCAAATCCAAGCGACTGAAGTGTTGGTTACTGTATAACTTGCTTTCTGTAAGGAGTAGGTCCATGTAGATGTAGAAACAGATTTTCCACTTGATCAATAGCAATGTAGCAGCACTCTCCGTTGCGGTGTCATGCGTAGTACGCCTATATTTGTGTGCTTCAAGTCTATTGTAAAGAACTTTTTCTCCATTTGAGTCATAATTGGCATGTGTATGACGAATAGACGTTTTGCTATAAGTTGATGACATTTGAATACATCCACGTATTTTGGCTTTACATCAAAATATATATAATTATATATGTAGGTTATACGGTTAGATAGCTATGTTGCTTCTATTTTCCGAAAGTAAAATTAAATGTGGATATCTGATCGATCATATTTTCAGTTAACTACCTAATCGCTGAAAGCGTTTAATATATCAATACCCGATACAACTTCTACGTATCATCGGGCCAATAATATGTGGAAGGGCGCCATTTCGTGACATTTTCTGAAAGTAGTCATTCTCTCTCTCTTTTGGTCATTTGCACGGCAAGAGCACCACCGTCCTAGGTTCGTCTGGGCTCCTCCTCCCACGGGTCACAGCGTATTTATAGAACAGAACAGACAAAAACTAGGGGAACAATGAATACCATGAAAGCTAATGAACAAGAGCAAAGAAAAGACAGCTGAAGAGATGCAGATCTCGCGCAACTAGCATTAGGACGAGGTTGATGCTAGATTAAAGAGACCGCAATATGGGTCGTTTCGGTATTCTCCTATCTGCATAATACATGACATTGTGTCTTGGGTACCGCATTGTAGATTGTCTGTCTTCAGCGGAAATACTATTAGAGCAGCCAATTATACCGAGGCTTTTGTCAATAAAAATATTGCGATTCGGTGATTCGATTCGAACAAAATTTCCAATACCCGATTATAATCGTATGTGATTTGGTATTCCCAATCCTCGATCACTTTCCGTTTGACATTTAAAGCCTCAATTGTTCTAGCAACTGATCAAGAATCGCAACTAGAACTTATGTTGAGTCATCACAATATCAGTCAACATTTTTATCACGTATGCTTTGTAATTATGTCGCCATATTTTAACATTGTGTATAAAGGCGTGAAATCCCTACGTATACGGGAATGCTCTTAACTGAGTAATTACTAAACAAAAACTATCATTTATATGCAAAATACGGCGTTTATACAGGGCATGGAAATGTCGCCCTATACATAGAAATTCGAAATCTCCGCCGCTTCCGGACTTTATTTATTTTTTGTCAGGGGAAAATGACGTGCTAATGATCGTGTTTCCGAACGGATTCGCAGATCAGACGATAGCAACTAAGCGAAAAATGGTGCCAAGAATTAGGGAGACATAAAATTGTCTCCCAATATTTTCCGTATACCCCAACTGCTACAAAAATAAGTACGATTTTGATGATAAGTTTACAAAATACTAGGAAGCGTTTGATCATAACACGTGCACACGCTGTCATAATGCAAATTGACATGTATTCGAATACATACACATGATGCAGTGCTGACACGGTCTATCGAACAGAAAATCTAAGTTGCGCACAAAAAATCCGAAGTGATGACTTTCTCTAGTCGTTAGCACTGTTGTCCAAGGGACAGCGCAGTGAGTTGTTGAAGGCGCGCAGACTCGTGAAAAATTAGAGGGAACATTGCAAATGACAGATGTGCCTACAGAGATCGATCTGCATCGTTGCGGTTTACATTGATTTTAATTGACAAGGAAGCATTTCAATGGCAACTTGCAAAATTTCTAGTTGCTTGCTGATTCCAATTAGCGTAATGTTACGCATCGCGTTATTTTCTTGCTGTGTACCGAAAAAACTGTATCTGTCGAAATGGTCGGCAGTCGGCACCGAATAGTCCCGTCCTCGCAATCTGAGAATACAGTAGTACAGCTGATTTTCACAATAAACCGTGTAACTTATTGAAAATTATCTCCTGCTATCAATAATCCTGTCGCTTCACTGGTAAAAGCCGATATGACCTCTGTGACATGAGCACCTGGTTGTAAAAAATCAGGACTGGATTCAAGCGAAAATTCGTATGACCGCGCTAGATGTGAAGCTGTGTGTTTTATGCTGTCAAACCTGTAGTGGGGCCAAACCAGACACATTAAATTCTGAGAGAAATTCTTTAATAAAACGTCTGCAGTGCAGTTTATTTTATGTGTTGCAATCACTCGACGAAAACTAAATTTGCAACTGTCCAATTAAAAAATACTTCGAACTTTTCCTCTCCAATGGTTCGTACAACACATTAATCGTAGACGATTTTTGGTCATGTTGCGTGTCAAACGTTAATCTTGCAAAAACTTTTTCGTCCTACAGAATGTGCATTTGTGCAAGCATTATTGACTTGCCTATAAGTTAATCACCGAATCAACGTTGTTTTTGCAGCTTTTATTGCGATATACGGATGATCATAGATTTGATGCTTTTTTCTCTTGCGTCAACAATATAATATCTGCGCATGCCATTACCTGACTCCTTCAAGCCAGTTCGAGAACCGCCACGGGGCCCACAGACCCCAGGTGATTCCGTGCGATAATGAGGCGAGATTTTCAAGATTTTGTTTGACTCTCTTGCGAAGTTTAATTTTCGATCGATGGACATTAACGCTAAAGGGATTCAATTGTTTCTTGTTGTACGATGAGCAATTGATCATGTTCGATGCGCCCAGTAATATTATCTATTTCGACCAGATTGCTTATAATTTATCGCATCGTTGATTTCATACTACGATGATTTCGACCAATGATAGTAGCATTCTGGAAAGTCGTGCAACAGCACGAGCAGCAATCGCAAAGTGCCCCTGTAAAGAACTTGCATAGGCTTGGTCAGCTCTACGTTTCTTAGGAACGGGCCCAGGAATTTGAAGAGATCGATCAGCAATTGCGCATACAGCGAATATAGCATATAGCGAATAACCTTAAAAGTGCAGTTATAATCTTCAATTTTTCAAAAATGCGGACATATGCCGCCTTTTTGCCATTCGAGACTCATGGTACTGCTGCTCTGGACAATTAGTAAATAGGCCTACATATCTTGAACGCGACTAGTTGTCAGGTCGGCGTTAGGATTGTCGACTGTGACACGATCCTGCACTGTGTAGCTCCGAGGAGTATATAAATGTTATCAAAATTGACGAACACTCTATTTATTCTGGTGACTTATCCAACGGCCATTTGTGGGTCAACTGTTGTTCGTGATGAAATTTTTGTTCTTCACCTTCATGATTTTGCCTTGTTTACCGGATCACCTGCTCCCAAAACCAAGAGTATAAACGCCAATACAAAGATATCTTTCAAGAGAATTTATTTCTCCTAAAAATAATTCAGCGCTTCACTCGATTTTCTAACTGCATGGTTCAAAGTTGATTTCCGCGGGGTTACACGCTACAGTAGGCTTAGCTATATATAAGGTTTTATAGATCTAGAATATCAGATAAAATAATCTGTTGAATTATAGGATAACGATATAGGATTCAACATTTATATATGCATCACACATTTCGATGAAGATGAATGCTTTAATTTTACGGGAACCCGGGGAAGAGGAACAAACGCTTTCTTCCAAAGGTATCGCTTCCATCAACACTCGCTCTTCCCTCGTGAACACTGGTGCCCGGATTATAAGATACTTCTTTGGACATCTCATCCTTAACCTTCTCCATCATTGCGACTACGTCATCGGTAGCAGCAAACTTCGTAAACACCCTCTTCAGGCTCTGAATGAACCAACTACCCCTTCTTCTGTTAAGAAACGCTACATGCTCGGGCTGAGATGCAAATGCTAGCATTACGTCCGGTAATTCGAAAGTATATTCACTGGCAAGAGCATCGCTTTCGTCGATATCTGAGCCCAGTATTCGACCTTCCTTCAAAATGTCGTTGATAAGCTGTTTTACCCATGTTCATGTACTGTATTCTTCGTAGAACAGGCGGTCCTGCCCGTTGTGTGATCTTTCGGGTCCACTATCGACATGGTTGCGCTTCTCTGCACCATGTTCCCCTTCCTTCATGTGGATCTGGTCAGCCGAATCCTGTCTATAATCACGAAACGGAGCAGCGTCGAGATTATCCCTCTCAACGTTTTGTCCACGGCACATCTGGAAAAATATGAGTTTCGATCTTCCCCGAAGCCGTTCGCTCCGTGCGATAGCGTCAACAATCTGCTTGACTTGCATTTTACGCATGTCCGCGCCAATAATAAAACCATCCTCGCCACCGTGGGACATGATAATTGCAACAAAGAAATCAACCTCTTTTATACGGGAAACCACTGATTTAACAGCAGTCACCATATCTCTCGTGTTTAGATCTTTCTTCGTAATGACTCTACATCCCATCTTTTCCCACAATTCCTCCATATCCGCAACATCTTTAGCCGATCCCTCACGCCATTCTGGTTCATCTCGGAATTCGTTGTCAAGAAGCAAGACGAGACCCTTTGGACAATGAATGAGTTGATAGTAAGCCTCAGTAGTATAGTAGATCGGTCGTGACCTGGCAGGGGCTCTTATGGTGCGGTCGCACATCGTATGGAAAACTCGTGGTGGCACATCGTACTTTTTGACCCCCCTCTCGGTCGCACATCGTAATGCGTTCTTATGGGTGCGCTCGCATGTCGTACAATCAGGTATAGGCATCTCTCGCACATCGTATTGAAAACTCGTGTTGGCACATCGTACTTTTAGGTATAGACATCTCTCGCACGTCGTACTTTCACGTATAGGCTGTGGTGGTGATTCTCCGTGTGTTCTTATGGATGCGTCGGCATATCGTACTTTCGGGTATAGGAATCTCTCACACGGTTCTACATGAAGACATCGTAGTTTAGTCGTGACAAATGACCGATCGTGTTCTAACTCTTCCCTCGCTATTGATTGCTACGTAACCTGAATAATACTTTCAGATCGGATTATTCACACCTTTCGCTGTTTCGCATCGGGTATAGACCGCGGCGGTATGTTAACGTAGCTGATATAGACCGCGGCGATGATGTGTCTGTCATGTATTCTTACGGAGTCTCTAGTGATTCGCCATGTGTTCTTATGGATGCGGCGGTGATTCGTACTTTCGGGTATAGGCATCTCTCGCATGTCCTACTTTCGGGTGTAGGCTGCGTTGGCATGTCGTACTTTCGGGTATAGGTATCTCTCGTGTGGTGTCTTATGGCTGCAGCGGCAAGTCGTACTTTCAGGTATTTAGTTTGCCACAGAGCCGACGTAGACGGTGATTCCAATACCAACAATAGCTGCGTTCACAAACTAACAGTTCAAATAGCTGTGAAATAGTTTGCAAAACTCCGCGATCGCCCACAAGATAATGTCTCGGACATAACCATCTTTAGCGACTTGGTGTTACAGGTATATCGATCACTCACCCGGTGAAATTTTCGTAAGCAGTTTGGCACAGAGCTTGATTTCACTCGTAAGATTTAATAAGTAACGAATAACAGACCGCCAGTGTCGGTAACTTGAATAGCGACAAATTGTCACTTATTTCCGCTCTAACCCTAATCCTTTGTGAAGTGAACGCTTATTCAAAAGGGTGTGATATAATTTTAAAATCCAACGACCACTCACCGGATAATGCTTCAGACACAGCAATCCCTCATGCCCGCTCACAAGGTAATATTTCGGTAATTAGTTTGTCCCAGAACCGTCGCAGAAACACTTTCACGTTTTTTGAATAACTGGATTCTCGAGACTTGTTACTTGTACGATGTACCGTTGGTGTGCAAACTATAACGACCATTTTGTATGATAGTATGTTTTAGTAGTATTGTTGTGAGGACAACCATGTGATGACTCAGCACTTTTCGTTAGCAAAGTAGATTGATTTGTGTGTAAAATGTAAGCACCGTAACTAGAAAACATTTGTACTCTGTTATTGGAGTAGCTGATTTATTGCTATGGCGTGGACATATCCTGAAGCCTTGGTTGGTTTGTTTTCTTACGAAAGATGAGGCGATCTTGGTGTCGTAAATTGTGTTAACTAAACTCGGATGGATACCACAATTGTGCTGGACTTACACATGGTATTCGCATACTGTACACTTACAAACTTTTGTGTAAACAACTCTGATGTTTCTGTTCGTACTAGTTCTGTGTTGATTATTAAGATACATGAACAACCTTTCAGACAATAAAGGTCTTGAGGTATCGAAACAGTTTGTAGAGTCAAACCAACCATTCTTTAGTTTCGTAATGTGAGAATATCGAGTAAAGTTGATTACTTTGCGTGATGTAAATATCTTTCGTACTTTTGTAAGAGTTGGGGGGGGTCTCATGAAAAAGTAACTAGTTGACAAAAACAAAATATTGAATGAAGGTTCGTCTGTTGTTTTCATAAGTCAAGAGAGTGAAAATTGTTGTTGTTGTTTTTTGTTACACTAAATCGAAATAGTGTGAAAGCGTCACCAATCATTGCGTATGTTCGTAGCATGGAATATCGAATATTTTCGTGTGCCATGAATATCTTTCATATACACTTAGTATGAAATGAGATGCGTGAAATAATAATTAGTGTCCAACAAAAGTAAAACTTGTTGTGTTTGTTTGTGTACTTTTTATCATTGTTTGTTGTGGTTTTGAAAGACGGGTGAGTTTACATTTACATTAAGCGGAGAAACTCAAGTAATAAATTTTGCTCGGTTGAAAATATCGATCAATGGAGTAACAGTATCAATATGAGTGGTACATTATTTTTTCGCGAGATGCACCAATCTTCTAAGCATAACTTTTCAAAAATTTATCATGTCATAGAAAAGTTGGTTTTTATGAAATCGAAACAAATGTACTTCGATTATCACGACAAAGGAATTGAGATCAACGCAGTATTTCGAAGTGGTATGTTCTGCAATCGCTAAATATCAAACTGTGCATACAACTCGGTTAGGTAAACGATACAGTTACAAGTCGGATGTATTCTTGATGTACAGATGGCAGTCTGATGATGTAAAGCTCAACCACTCCAGCGATTCGAAACAAATGTGCTTCGATTATTACGATGATGGAAATTACGATCAACGGAGTATTTCGAAGTGACTGTGTATCGTTCGGTATGTTCACCAATCGCTAAATGTCGGTTAATTAAACGATACAAATGACAGCTTGACGATGTTAAAGCTCAACCACTCCAGTGTGTTTATTGCAAAGTATTTCCTGCAAACAAAATATCGAATGTCGACCTCGGTTTCATTAACCAAGTGAGTGAAAATTGTTTTCTATTGGATGGATATGATTTACCTTTAGAAAAACGATATAGACCGATTAAGCGACGCTGTTTCATATCCGTCGAGTGAGTAAAATTTCTTAGGGGTTTGATTTAGCTAGTTAATTACCGGTGATTCAATCACATACAAGTATATCGTTTTTTAGTGATTGAGTATTGTGACGACATTTACTTTGACGAATGACAATGGGAAAATTTCCAATTTCCCTGATCGTGTGCGTTGCGCAAATAGTTCTAGTATGCATTCAGTGAACATCAGACAAATTGACAACGAATTTCAGTAGTTTGGTTAGATGATGACAATTATTCTGGAGGTTCAAATCGATATCACTACTATGAGCAGCAATACAAAGACATTTTCTGTAGATTTCAGTGTAGCACATACTGTGATTTTATTATTGATATGAGTTTGTATTAACCAAGTCTGTGGAATAGGACGCGTCGGTAAAGATATTACAATTGCTTCTGTGCTGATCAAAACCTTGAAGTGTAGATCTATAGACTTCACAATGTTTTTTTTTTTACATTTAGCACGTACAATGGTGGGTGTGAAAGGATTAAATATTGATCACACGATTCGAACGATCCTGGATTAATTTCCCGATCAAAAAACATTCCGCACATGCAAGTCCTCGTTTTACAAATCGATGCGGTAATTAAAAATATCCCTGAAAAGTTTGTTGATATCACAATAACCAACACCGGTGTAATTACGTCATGATTCAATAATCAAGTCATGATCGACTATTACAAAATCTCGTATGTCAAACTAAAGTATCAATCCTTATGATTACATCATGATAATATTCAATATAACACCTGCGTTCGATTGTAAGAAATGAATTCTCAACTACGTTAGTCAGACATTCCAATATCATATACTCAAAACATATGTTAATCTCAAGTTGCGCGCACCGAGTAGTAATTACCTTAGGTTACAGAATAGTAACGACTTTTACAACTGAACAAAAAAGACGATTTTTTATATGACTAAGACCGAACTTGTTATGGATTTTAGATTGTAGCGATTGTATGTACTCGCGTAATCTTGTCTTCTTTCTGTACGGGCACTGTCAAGTTGGTCTGGTAAGTTACAAACGGATTTACTTGACAAGGTTTTCATGATCGACTCTGTTGAGTATGGTAAGATGTTAAAATGTCGATGCGTAATACTATTTCCGTTAACTCAATGGCAAAACATAACCAGTTAGCTTGTTCAAGGTTTCATCAAAGTAGATTGAAATATTTCGATTCAACTCATCGCGTTGCAACTCGATCGCGTTATGTGCAAGCGGTTGTCAAGTTGGAAATGTTTACAACAATGGGCGATATTTCATTGATTGATTCTATTGTGTGTAGTAACACATTAAAATATCGCGATAGTATTTACTGAAACTCTATTTGACAAACGGAAAACTGGATCGCGAATAGAGTTGTAAGTTTCAAGGATTGTTTCAAATCAATGTGTGTATAATTTCGAAATATGGGTGGGTTGTTAAGTTGGTAGTCATGTTTGTCAATCTATTTCAATTCAGACTATGTCAAAGTCAAAATATTTCATTCTGGATTATTTGGATTTACCTTTAGTACATCCCGCGAACGGATTTAAAGTTGGCAAATTACCAAAATGATTGAATATTATCGGGTTATAGATAGTTGGTATTGATTCTATAAGTGTTAAAACAGCGGCGTGGAATGTGTGAATGATCCGGAAACGGAGTTGAAAGTTGGTCAAGTCAAGTAATATTCAGTTTCAAAAGGATTATACTCTTGAAAAGATTCGAGTTATACCAACAATTGACAATTTGTGGGTATTCAAGTCGTTGTCATTGTGGTTCTGTTATTCCTTACCCTTGTGAGCGATCGTGGGATTTTACAATTATTTCACACCTATTTGAGTATGCGGTAACCTCACAAAGGATTAGGGTTAGGACGGAAATAAGTGACAATTTGTTGCTATTCAAGTTACCGACACTGGCGGTTCTGTTAGTCGTTACTTACTAAATCTTACCAGCGAAATCAAGTTCTGTGACAAACTGATTACTAAAATTTCACCGCGTGAGCGATCGGTATGGCTATGACACCAAGTCGTGAAAGATGGCTATGTCTGAGGTGTTATCTTGTCAGCGATCGCGGGGTTTTGCAAACTATTTCACAGCTATTTGAAGTGTTAGTTTGTGAACGCAGCTATTGTTGGTATTGGAATCACCGTCTACGTCGGCTCTGTGGCAAACTAAATACCTGAAAGTACGACTTGCCGCTGCAGCCATAAGACACCACACGAGAGATACCTATACCCGGAAGTACGACATGCCAACGCAGCCTACACCCGAAAGTACGACATGCGAGAGATGCCTATACCCTAGGCTTACCATACGTCCTCTTTTAAGAGGATTTGTCCTCTTTTTTGACTTCTTTGAAAGTGTCCTCGGAGAACGCCCTTTTGTCCTCTTTTTTGAGATTTTGTCCTCTTTTTTGAAAATTTAGGTCAGATTTAGAGCAAATTGCGAGTGATATGCCGCAAATGAGCACTGAAGTGACGCTCTGGCGGGTATTTCGGAGTGAAAAACGGTGATTTTAGCTCTGAGCGAAAAGATGAACTTTTTTTATTTTTTATTTTTTTAGTCATCCACCTGGCAATGTGGAGACAAAAACGGTATTTTGAGTTCTGAGCGAAAAGATGACCTTTTTTTTAGTCAAAAGATCACGCAGTGGGAAAAATTCACCGGTTTTTGAGAAATCTTCGCCCGTTTTGCAAGTCTGAAATTTTTGAAAAAGTGTCCTCTTTTTAGATTTCCAAAATATGGTAAGCCTACTATACCCGAAAGTACGAATCACCGCCGCATCCATAAGAACACATGGCGAATCACTAGAGACTCCGTAAGAATACATGACAGACACATCATCGCCGCGGTCTATATCATCTACGTTAACATACCGCCGCGGTCTATACCCGATGCGAAACAGCGGAAGGTGTGAATAATCCGATCTAAAAGTATTATTCAGGTTACGTAGCAATCAATAGCGAGGGAAGAGTTAGAACACGATCGGTCATTTGTCACGACTAAACTACGATGTCTTCATGTAGAACCGTGTGAGAGATTCCTATACCCGAAATTACGATATGCCGACGCATCCATAAGAACACACGGCGAATCACCACCACAGCCTATACGTGAAAGTACGACGTGCGAGAGATGTCTATACCTAAAAGTACGATGTGCCAACACGAGTTTTCAATACGATGTGCGAGAGATGCCTATACCTGATTGTACGACATGCGAGCGCACCCATAAGAACGCATTACGATGTGTGACCGAGAGGGGGGTCAAAAAGTACGATGTGCCACCACGAGTTTTCCATACGATGTGCGACCGCACCATAAGAGCCCCTGCCAGGTCACGACCGATCTACTATACTACTAGCCTCGTTTCCGATGTGGTTGAGATAAAAGTCTTTTGCCGAAGTCGAATGACCGGGATATTCTGGAATTGCCTCGACGTGCTCCTCGGGTTTTTCACTCTGCGCACAAAAAGTTCACCTTCAATCGAATGTTCTATTCCCATCATTTTCGACATCGGGCTGTCATTGTTCCTGTCCTCCCTTTTTCTAGTGGGCTTGACATATGAATGAAAGTGCAAATTGACGACCCCATGAAAAACAGCACTTCCTGACAAAACAATGCTTGGTTTATCCATGGAAGATATTCTAAAATAAGAAATGTTCAAGTCATGCGCTTATATGCAGACTGCGGATGCAGATAAAATCAAGCAACAAAAAGATATCCACGGACCAATTACCATAGTGACATTGAAACATAGAAATAGAGAATTTCGAGAAACATCCTAACCCTATTTCATATATATTGATGGAAATACTAGTGTCAATCGTAATTAAATTGTGTAAAAATGTATCTCAAAATATCTGTTTGTATATATTGTTATTTGTAATCAATAGCCCGAAGAAATTAATTTTTCACTATTAATTTCAAGATGATGCATACATTCTCAAAAGCAGTACTTTCACGGGAAATTTAATTTATAATTCAAATCCTTGATGCTCTCTTTTTAGATGGACACTTCCATCACCTCGGTGATGGTGCTGTATGTAAGTCTGAACGCAGACAGAGCTAGACCTATCTATATATATAAGCAGGGTTGCCATACCGTCCTTATTTCTAAGATTTGTCCTTATTTTGAAGGGCTACATCTTAGAAAACTCAACTGTCCTTATTTCTAAGAACTGTCCTTATTTTCGACTTGCGTCCTTATTTTGTCTTATTTTCAACCACTACCGAACTTCGATCGTTTCCCTCTGGTATCTGTGTTGCAAAATATTCTCAAATTATGCTTTTGCGTTGAGATTTTATGACATCATAAATGAAAGGAACTCTCGTGACGTACGCACCACAAGATTTGTCTTCTAAGTGGTGGGATAGTTAGGGGGGCAGTGAGTGGTAATATAGCAGTTTCGTCTGTACCAAGCTACCGCAGCGGACGTCATTTTAGCAGTAAACAGCGGTACCAGGTTCATGCTGTTTGATCTACAGCAGAATAAGGTCAAGCTGTGGGGATGGCAACATTTATTGCGTATAGTGTAAAAAGGCGCGGTCGACACATTGGTTAAAAAGTAGTAAAGCTAATTCATTGATAAATTTATCTAATATATATTGCACTTGCGCATATAGTTTTGGCTACTAATAACGCTAACTCTGATTAGTTAAAATGAGCATGCGTAAAGACGAGTGTTACGCACATTGCAATATCTGCAATTGTGATATTAACCTGGAGGCCATGGGCACATACCGCTATTTCAACTCACATTGATACCCCGAAACACAAGAAGTATGCCATAATGATTAATTTAAACCAGTCGATTAATAATCTTTTCACAAGTCGATCAGCACTAACGACCACCGACTACAAGGCAGCTGCTGCTGAGGGTACCTGGGCATTTCATACTGTCAAACACCAGCAATCATTCCTCACCAACTATTGCACATCGCAATTGTTCAAAGCAATATTCCCCGATTCCAACATCGCAAATACGTTTTCTTCGGCCAGGACCAAGACTTCAAGCATTGTTACTGGAGTTCTTGCACCACGCGCTCAAAAATGATGTTGTCCAAACTCGGTTGATGGCCCTTTTCCATCTTAGTTAGCTTCTAATCACAACGATGTGAAGAAGTTTGGTTTATCACCCTATGGGAAGGTCCAATACCAACATTTTTTTTTTGGGGGGGGGGCTGTCGAAGTGCTGCTTCTGCCCTAAGTAAAGGTGAGCCTAGACCTGAGCTGTCGTGAGATCCATGAAGCGCTATCTAATAACAAGGAGTTGCTATAGCAGATTGTTTCTGGCGAAAAGTATGGAATGTGATATGCCACGGCTCGTATAAATACAAAGTATGTACAAAAACGTTTTTTCATACTAATCTAATTTCTCGACTGTCCTTATTTTTGGGGACATGTCGATGGCAACCCTGTATATAAGTGTGGATTTCTATAGCGTACGGAAAGGCAACATGGCTAAAATCGTGAAAATTTGCATATTTGGAGCATGTGTCGGAAAACAAAAACTTTAGAAGACTTAGACTTAGAAGATAGAAGAAAACCGGCGACATTTTTGGAATCAGCACACCAAAATTAGCCTAAATCAAGTGAAAAATTTTTTTCGTTTAAAATTGTTCCCCATTGTTATGTATGTAATAATCATTTAATTGCGAATAATGATTATGATGTTAATGCCAATTCTTCATTAACCACAATTCTGTAATCTACCAACCTATTCAGTTATTGCGTATAGGAATAACAACATGACTTTAGTACTGAATTTTTAAATCGTCACATCTTCCTTAGGGGGTAGGTCGCTCCCCAATTGTGTGGGTATTTATCAGTTTTTGTGTGAATAAAGAATATGATATAATAACGCAGATGTAAATTTATTGTTTACATTGCATTTGTACCAACTTACAGATTCGTCCTCATCGGCATTCACGATGTGACAATTAGTTGAGAACAATAGTAAACTATAACCTACCAGACATTTCATGGAATATGAACAACTCCCATACATAAAAGTTCAATAAATAAACTGCTGGACTAATTTTGATGATTCCCTGAAACGTTTTGAAAGTTGTGTGAGGAAGTATATATCTGGTCAGTCATCTGCATGTGTGTACTCAATATTCACACTATTTTGACAATCATTCGTCGCTACAAATCGCCACAGTCACTTTAAATAAGCGGCTTTATCAAGATATCAAGATTTTGAATAGTTTTCTTTTAACAAAAACTCACAAGTATATGTCTAAAATCATGTTTACGCTGTCACTTAATATATTCAACGGCCAATCAGATCTGCTGAGATAACGTAAATATGTTTCTATTTGATCAGAATATTACCACGTAGGCGTTGTTTGTTGTTGTTGTTGTTGATATTGGGTGTAGTAGAATGTTAGCAAATATTTTTGGACCTGCACGTCGATGATTTGTAGTTGATGTACATGTACGTACCTGTACTGTACTAGTGTACATCCATGAATAAAGCCTTCTGATTACAGAGATGCAAGAAATGCCCTCTCTCCCAAATGAAGACTAAAAGTAGTATAGTATAGACAGGGTTGCCATCGACATGGACCCAAAAATACGGACAGTCGAAAAAATTAGATTAGCATGATAAAGCATTTTTGTACATACTTCGTATTTATACGAGCCGTATGGCATATCACATTCTATACTTTTCGCCAGAAACAATCTGCTCCCGCAACTCCTTGTTATTAGAAAGTGTTTCATCTCACTACAGCTCAGGTCTAGGTTTACCTTTATTCATGGCCGAAACAGCACTTCGTCAGCCACCCCCTCAAAATAAAAAGTGGTCTTGCCCCATCCATAGGGTGATAAACCAAACTTCTTCACCTCGTTGTGATTAGAGGCGTCAACCAAGGTGGAAAAAAGCCTTACATCAAGTTTAGACAAATCATTTTTTGGGCGTATAGAGCAAGAATCTCAGTAACAATGCTTGTAGTCTTGGTCCTGGCCGAAGAAAACTTATTTGCGATGTTGGAATCGAGGAATATTGCTTTGAACAATTGCGATGTGCAATCGTTGGCAAGAAATGATTGCTGGTGTTTGACAGTATGGAATGCCCAGGTACCGTCTGTAACAGCCTTGTAGTCTGTGGTCATTGGTGCTGATCGACTGGTGAAAAAATTAATCATCTACTGGCTCAAATTAATCATTATGACACACTTCGTGGTGATATAGCGCAGTAGTATAATCCGCGACTGCAACACCAATCGGTTGTGGGTTCGAGTCCGACCGAGGTCGACTTCCGAATTCCTATACCTAAGTGTTGGAGGTTTATCCAGGCTCCGCCTCGCCACCTCATCCGCGTAAGCGGTGCCTTACAAAAATCCTAGAAGTCGGCAGTTACGGAATAAACATGAAGAATATCGGCCTGGTGTAAATGACCGTATTAGTCGACAAACACCATGAATACCACAAAACAAACACACTTCTTGTGTTTTGAGGTACCAATGTGAGTTGAAATAGCGGTCTTTTCTATGGCCTCCAGGTTATTGTCACAATTGCAGATATTGCAATGTGCGAAACAATCGCCCTTCAAGCTTCGTTAGATACCGTTGAATTCTCTCTCATAATCGTCACGAAAAACGTTTTTACGCCTGCTCATTTTAACCAATCATATTTAGCCTTATTAGTAGCTAAAACTATATGCGCAAGTCCGATATAATTTAGATAAATTTATCAATGATTTATAGCTTTACGACTGTTTAACAAATGTGTGGACTGCACTGCGCCTTTTTTCATTGCGTAATAAATGCTGCCTTCCCCACAGCTTGAGTTTATTCTGCTGTAGACCAAACAGCAGAAACTTGGTACTGCTGTTTACTGCAAAAATGATGTCCGCTGCGGTAGCTTGGTACAGACGAAGCTGCAGAGGTGGTCAGTAACGAAGTACTTCTACTTTTTTGAAGTACTCAAGTAGTTTTCCTCTACTTCTGTTACTTACTCAAGTACATCTGATTTTCGCTACTTCCACTTCTACTTCGTAATATTTTGTGATCTACTTACTTACTTTTCGCTATTTCCAGTTTGTCAAGTAGAAGTAGTTTAATCCTCCTATCAGGAAGATAGCCAGAGGAATTTCTGGGCTGTTTTCACGGAGAATCAACATTTAATTTTCATAAAAGTTGAGTAAAGCCCAGAATTTTCCTCGCGCTTCGCGCACAATATGATTTCACGAAAGTATCGGTGAATATCATTTAGGTAGCGGGTTGTGTGGTTCCGTTCACGCATTGTCGCTCATATGAAATATTTGATCACGGTATATCTGGCTCATCAAGACGTTTGAAACTGATGTTTTGCAATCTGGCATTTACTTATCATATCGTAATCTAGTAGTCTATGGTGTGTCCTAATCTGGAAAAGTGGACTCTGACTTTTTTTAGTTTTAGGCCTGTTTTAGCATACCCCCTTTGAATCTTTCTGGATTTAAGACATGAAATACATTTTCCGCTTTTAGAAGTTGCATTTATATTTCACTTTCAATTCCCAGTATCACACGTTGAGTTCAAATTAGTATCAGTTCTTTTGTCTGGATAACATACATGTTGAAGTATAGAAGCAAGTGTAGCAATGCCTTAATTTCCGGAAATAAAGCTACATAATATGGCATTTTTACGATCCACCATATTTTTTTATTAACGTTTACTCATCGCGCAAAGCGTTTACACCGTGTCCTATACAACTTCTCCGTAGTTCTCTTCGACTAAACTACGGGCCTCGTAATATGGGGGAGGGCACCTTACGATGATATTTTCTAAAACGTGCTGTTCGAGTAAACAGATGTTTATAGAATCGCATTTCCATATCAATACTATCATTTTCAACCCATGAAGTGGACGAACGCTAATGCTCTCGAAAATTGGATACCTCCTGGTATTCATCAATATGAATCAAGCTCTGCATCTTTCGCATAGCTCAATTTGCAGCTTTTGACAATCCATGCGAACGAATTACGATCGCTTTCAAAACTACTTACTTACTTCAAGTAGTTTTAGGTTGCTTCTGGAAGAAGTACTTCTACTCCTACATGAGTAGATTTTTTCGTCGCTACTTCTACTTCTACTTGAGTAGCATTCTTGACTACTTTGACCACCTCTGCGAAGCTGCTATACCCCCACTCACTGCCCTAGCTATCTCACAACGTAGAAGTCAAATCTTGTGCTGTGTACGTCACGAGAGATCCTTTCATTTATGATGTCATAAAATCTCGACGCAAAAGCCTAATTTTAGAATAATATGCAACACAAATATCAGAGCAAAACGATCGAAGTTCTGAAGTGGTTGAAAATAAGACAAAATAAGGACGCTCGTCCAAAATAAAGACATTTCTCAGAAATAAGGACAGTTGAGTTTTCTAAGACGTGACCCTTCAAAATAAGAACAAATTTTAAAAATAAGGACTTTATGGCAACCCTGAGTATATACCTACTTTATACGCTGGTCAATCACCTTCGAGCATTTTGACACGTCTCTTATCCAATCAGAACGCACGAAAATATGGGCGTGGATACAATAGGAGAGAGGTTTTGGTTGCACGAGAGAATGATTATAGTTCCAGCATAGTTTCCTATAGGGCAGTGGTTCCCAACCTTTTTCCACCCACGTACCATTTCGTGGTTTATGCAGTGCTCGCGTACCACCTACATCCACCATTTATGACGTCATAATCACGTATTTGACCTATGCGAGGTGTAATAACAAATTCTATTGAACTAGACTAGGCATTATCAGTGAGGGTTGATGATGAGATGCATGGAATTGTTTTTTCACCAGTCACAAGAAGAACAACAACATAATAAAATAAAACAAACAACATAAGTTCATTTATTTGATGCAGGGGTGACCAACCTTTTTGCTATTCACAGCCGCATTTCGAGTAGTCATGTAGCCTACGGTCGCATTCCAGGACATAGTTCGTAATGTAAAAACTGGATGCCAAATACCCATTTTAAACTGTCCAGTGTCCATGTCCATTTTCGGTGAGCGCCAGACTAACCTGTTTATTCATATCGGCGTACGTACCGAAATCGCGAGTGGTCATGTTATGAATGGATATTTTGGATTACGTCATGGTCGCGTACCGCGCGAAAATTTTTCAGATTCACGAATGAATTTTTTCAATAATATTCGTAGTTTCACAAATTACTATCAAACATTTATTCTTTCTCAGCCAATGTGATCAGATTCTCCGGTAAAGTTGATGGACGATGTGTTTTCGGAAATTTAGGGCATTAGTTATATAAATGATGATGTATCTTCGGGAGGAGCAAATGTAATAAGTCACTTTGTTGAATACTGCTATTACCTGACCTCCCATTATGATTGGGGGTATATTGGAAAGATATTGAAATCGCCAAAACACACCATAGAAACAAATTTCTTTCGTGAGAAGTACACGATTCCAAGTTGGTATTTTTATCTGGGACGCATCATTTTTCGTTGCTGTTCACATCTGTACTGTGGTGCTCAGGTTGCAAAGGGCACTACCACAATAATATCGAAAAAATGAAGTCGGGTTGAATCGCGCGCAGCGCGAAGAAAATTTCAAAGGTAATCAAAATCTCCTAAAAAAACTTGGGAGTAAATTCGTAAGTTAAATTTTCATGTCGACGGCCGCCAACACATACAAAATGAAACACGTGTCCACTGTCCACGGCCGCAAAAATTTCCTTCTACTGCCGCAGGTCGGCAACCCTTGGTTTAATGCGATGGCTGCATTTGTTTATTTTCCACTAGCTGGTCGATGCGTGGCATACGTTTGCTCACAGCGCATCGAAAGTCTTGCATGGGCGCAACAAGTCGGTTTCGTTTGTTCGACGTACCTTACCACGACGATGACGGCGACTTCAGAAAACTCAAAATCAACCCCAACTGAACTAATAACTCCCTTCGGTCGAAAAAAAGCAGAATCTACTCGCGTACCACCTGGAAGACCTTCGCGTACCACTAGTGCAGGGGTCGCCAACTCAAAATGGGTCGCGGGCCACTTTTCAAATTTCGTAGCGCACGCGGGCCGCATGAATTCAGTATCGATATCAAATAGGCAACACGTTTTAAAACTCTACGTCAGTACAACGCTGTGCTACCTGACATAGGCGATGGGAATTGTGACCACATTAGAAATAATATTTTATTAAAGAAAAACAAATACAACAAAAAATCACTATCATCAATTTCATTTTATTTTGAACTCTGAGTTGTGCATGATACCGTGAAACGTTACTAGCTGAAAGACCATCTCCACGTAAGATTGATCTTGTGGTGAAGCCCTGAGCCAGTGGTTCTCAAACTTTTTTTAGACACGCCCCCCTTACTGAAAAATTTCGCGCGACCCGTAGCGTCATATCACAAAATGAAACCAGAATGCTAGCAATCCCAACGGATAAGTTGATGGCATGGAAGGTTATGACTGATGGTTAGAGAAATGTATGATATGAATTCCGAAATTCACACAGGGCAATAACCATGTATTTGCGGTAAATCGCGCGGAGCGCGAAAATTTTTTCAGTTGACCACAGGTCCGCCCTTCTTCAGATGCTTTCACGCCCCCAGTTTGAGAACCACTGCCATAAGCCGTTTTCTTAGCGTTTCGGTTATGGCAGTGTTTAAGCCACTGCACGTCATGGCAATATATGCCCGTGCTCATTCATATCATCTGATTCTCCCTCGATGGCATGCTGTTCCCATCACCAAAGCCGTTTTAGCTTGTGACGAATGGTGATGTTGGGCACATGAGAATAGCTTATTTTGAAACAACAACAAAAATACATTGAACCTGTAGTCAATTTCAGCACTTCAAAATGGTTTTCTTAGCTTTCTTCCGAAATCTCAAATCATGTCGCGGGCCGCAAAAAATGACCTCGCGGGCCGCATGCGGCCCGCGGGCCGCGTGTTGGTGACCCCTGCACTAGTGGTACGCGTACCACAGGTTGGGAACCACTGCAATAGGGTGTGGATGTGGACACATGCGAGACTGAACGGCTCACTGCATTTGGGTTACGTCATACTTTTTATTTGACCAAAGGCAACTTTACGGCCAGTTCTGACCGGCTTGCCGAGCGCTAGATTCGATGAAACAGGTATCAATGGAAAGCTGCAGCTGTACTGATTACGGAAATACCAATTTTATTCTGCTCATGGTCCTGGAACCCCCCAAAATGAGCATCGGATTTTGCATTGTGATCGAGTTTGGCATTGTCACGCAACAATTCTGTCTGGCAGAACGAGAGTGAAGCTAAGAGGAAAGGGCCAGATAACTCGATCACAATGCAAATTTCGAGGTTGATTTTGAGGGGTTTCATGACCATGAGCAGAATAAAATTGATATTTTCGTAATCAATACAGCAGCAGCTTTCCATTGATACCCGTTTTCATCGCATTTAGCACTTGGCAAGCCGGTCGGAAATGGCCGTAAAGTTGCCTTTGGTCGAATGGAAAGTATGACGTAACCCAAATGCAGTGGGCCGTTCAGTCTCGCTGTGTCCACACCATATAGGACACTATGGTTCCAGGCCAAGGACGCTGAGGTGATTACATCATTATTGCGCAAAGCTGATTTTGCGTCGGTTATCGCAGCTTGTCTGAAGCAATAACTTCTATTTCGATTACATCATTATTCCATTATTGCTCAATTTAGATTGAGTATGTCTTGATTACTGCTAATGATGTGCATGTGCAGTGCATAGTAGATCGATTTGACCCCATGAACTGGAAGAGCTTTGCTCGCAAAAAACTCGATCTACTAAGAAATTGCGGATTGTGAATTGCGATAACTGAGCACAGTGAGCAGTCATATCAAATCTAGAAATTTAGAATTTCATTTATACTGTGACGATGTCAATAGTGAGATTGCAGCTATGGCTCACAATAAGAGTCACTAGCTATGGCTCACTAGACTCACAGTCTAATCCTTGCAAGTGAAGCTATGATATCATGGTGCGGAACAACCGTGAAACAGCTGTCTTTATATAATGTCATGTAGGCAAATGCTTTTTAGACTGCTCCGCTAACATACACAATTTCCACAGTGCTTTTCAACCCGTTTTAGCTATGCACGCTTTTCAGAGACACTGCGAACTTCACGGATTTCCAAATTTTAAAAATTATGATTGATCGATAATTATAATACTATTTATCATTTGTATAAATATCTTTGTGATATCGGCCCAATAATATACGGGTTTGTAATAATTATATCAAATATTGCATTGAATATGGCAAATTAAATTATATTCTATATTTCTAGCTGTAGCCGGATTTCAACATAACGACTAATTCCGCAGCGCATGCTACGGTTCCGAAACGACCCGATAACTCCGTCACGGCGCGAATCCAATTTGGCAGAATCAAACAGTGTCGCGCGTCATAACTCTCAAATTGTGCCGATATAGAACGATGGCAAATTGCCTTGCTCCTACATTATCGCTTGCTCGTTTCGTTGTTTCTGCCACTATCACATATCAATAACAAATTGCAGTGTCACGAATGTCAGCGGTACCTTCTTAATTTATAATTCCACTTTATTCGATTTCCGGCATATTATTGTTTATGAAATGCGGGTTGATTTAGTATATCACAAGGTTCATTTTTCCTCGGTGATCGAAGGTAATACTCGTGATAATTCCACGGTTTTAAGGTAACAGCGAGTCAGGCCTCATTAAGAGATTTAAGCTACTAAATTCAGTAGTTATAGAATACTACATTAATTAGAGTTGAATAAACCATCAATTATTTAGCATAAATTATATGATATTCATAATATTTACAGCTTACGTCGTTGACCAACCCTGATATGATCATACATCGAAAGTATAGCCCTAAATAGCGGCAATGTCTCCCAAACATAAAATTAAAAATAGCGTGGTTGAAATGTGCTTTTTGTTGTAAATTCATCCCCAAACAGAATGACCTGCAGCTTATCACAGCCGATTTACTGAGCGGAATTGACATATAACTATTAAGTAAAGATGAAAATAGTCTGAAACATGTTCACTTCAGTAATCAAAGTCATTCCCTTGAGACTACCAGTTATAGTAGGGATGAGCAAACTGCGGACCGCGATTGTGGTACTTGAATGATTTCACGTTCGTTTCGCCATTTTGTTAGAGAGGTTTAACCTGATTATAAATTGATGCATTTATACCGTGTTAACAATATGCGTATTGTCTTCGTGTTGTTTCTTTACTTATGGTTTACACAGGACTTGTAAAATTTAAGGAAAGCTGGCACTGCACTATTAGAAATTTGCAATTGAACTCTCGAATCGAGCCTGATCATCAATCAATGACAAGTCATTGTTTTCAACACGCTATTTTCTGTGTAATTCACTGATTCACAACCTTTACTAACCCGTGGAACACTTACGCTAATCTTCAAGCGTTCGCGAAGACGCCAACCCCAAATTTTCGCTAAGTCATAAAACAAAAATCTAGCACAATATAGATTTAATTGCACACCTAATACATTACTATAGTCAGGGTTGCCATACCGTCCTTATTTCTAAGATTTGTCCTTATTTTGAAGGGTCACGTCTTAGAAAACGCAACTGTCCTTATTTCTAAGAAATGTCCTTATTTTCGACTTGCGTCCTTATTTTTTCTTATTTTCAACCACTGCAGAACTTTGATCGTTTTTCTCTGGTATTTGTGTTGCATAATATTCATAAATTCTGCTTTTGCGTCGAGATTTTATGACATCATAAAGGAAAGGAGCTCTTGTGACGTTCACGCCATAAAATTTGACTTCTAAGTGGTGAGATAGCTCGAGCCGTGCCCGTGAGTGGTTTCGTCTGTACCAAGCTACCACGCCCCACGGCGGACGTCATTTTAGCAGTAAACAGTAGTACTCGGTTCCTGCTGTTTGGTCTACAGCAGAATAAGCTCAAGCTGTGGAAAAGGCAGCATTTATTGCGTAGTGCAATCGATACATTGGTTAAAAAGCAGTAAGCTGTTAATCATTGATAAATTTTTCTAAATTATATTGCACTTACGCCAACGCTTATTTAGAAAGGGGGGTTGACGAAGTGCTGTTTCGGTCATGAGTAAAGGTAAATCTAGACCTGAGCTCTCGTGAGATCCATCAAGCACTTTCTAATAACAAGGAGTTGCTGGAACAGATTGTTTCTAGCGAATATGCCACGGCCCATAAAAATGCAAAGTATGTTCAAAAACGTTTTTTCATGCTAATCTAATTTTTCGACTGTCCTTATTTTTGAGTCTATGTCGATGGCAACCCTGACTATAGTACAGGGGTAGGCAGACCTGCTTCATGCGCGAGCCGAATATCAAAAGATTTATCGTTAAACCATGTCAACCTATTTGTTTCATTTGAATGTTTATGATTCACAATGACCAGACAATAACACTATCTCCATTTCTGACCCTATAGGGATGGTGCGAACCCCTGAAAGGTTCTGATTCGTGTGTTCGCGAACCTTTTTGAAAGGTTCTGTGAGAACGCGGACGTGAACACGAACCTATGACGCCACGTAACGTCATATTGCTAATCCTAACCCTGGATTTCCGTAAAGTAATATAGTCATGTTCATGGTAACTAGACTCGGGCCGCATTATGCCACAAGTATATGCGGACTTTTTAAACGACATCTAATGTATCAACTGGAACAATCAAATACTAATGTATTCGTCGCTTTGCCAAGAATTTCGACGCGGACTCGGGTAGACCGGACAGATGTATTCTTAAGAATGGAACACCGATTCCTCAAAAGCCGGAAATGGTCTCCATTGATTTTGAAGATGGTCCATACAGAGATCGGCAATGAGATTTGGTACGGTATGTCATAACTTTAGTATCGAACGCTGTGCCAAAAGTTTCAGGTTTGTCACTAAACTATGTGGGTGGTAATTTCGTTTCCTAAGTCGAGTGAGAGCTGACACGTTATTTATCGCGAACAGATTTTACCCAAAAGCCGTTATTGGTTCAGTTCAGTTTATTATTAAAATTTCATCATTTCAAAACACTACAATACTGCGATACAATGAAAAGATAGGAAGGTGTCGAAACCACTTGGAGTAGTTTTTGAGATCAGACACCCTGCTGGGTCTAGAGGCGATGTAAAGAGGAAGCATATACGCTGAATGATAAGTAAAAGAAGTTAAGATAAAAGGACAAACGACAAAATGAGGTGGCATGTGACTGGGGTTGCATTTAAAACAAAAATCAATTAAAAACAAACATGTTTTAAACAAAGCCCCAATTTAAAGCATAAATTTAAAGGTTTTTTTTTAAGCAAGGACGTCATGAACACTCAATTGTGACGTCATAATAGATTAACATTGACAATTGAAAATATAGGGCAAATATAGTTCCTTTGACGAAATATCTGTACTATAACTGTTGAACCGACTATTTTGAGGGTTCCAACCATCCCATATCGATATACGTCGGCTAAATCGGGTAGTAATTGTCCGTAGGATGATACAACATGTTTTTTTAGAAAGTATTTACACAATTATGGCATAATTTTACAACTTAAAAAAATACATTTTGTTTTTTTCTAAGATCTTTGTTTAAAACACTGTTTAAAACATATTTTAAACAAAGTGATTTAAAACACCGTTTGTTTTAAATGCAACCCTACATGTGACGGTAGACTATAGGGTTACCATACGCCCGGAATTTCCCGGACATGTTCGGAATTTCACTGTTCAAACTTGCGTCCAAGAGGAATTTCTAAAATATACCAGATGTCCGGAATTTTGAAGACTTGACGTAGGCTCATAATTTTTTTCGTAAATTAACATAAAAGCATTATTTTGGGAATATTTATGCTGCATGATATTTTTCTTCGCGCGCGGTTTACTATCACGTTTATTGATTTTAATATGGGAGCTACCACCCTCGCAAAAACTGCCATAAAATATAAATAAAAGCAACCTTCATTTACTGGAATAAAGCCTAATTTTAATCGCAATTATAGGAGAGCGGTATATTCCCAGAGATCGTTAAGGTCGTTTAAATGCTTTATTCATAGATAGTGGGTCTAAACGTGGGGGTCGTTTGCCTTTATTCTTGGGTTCGCAAATATGTTGAACTTAATCAGCTTCCAAAAGAGCCCGTGTATGGGCAAAGATGCTGACTTCTTCAAGTAATCAGCTCGTCGAATTTTAATCTGGGCCACGGAACATTTTCAAATTGGAGATGGAGTCGCGACCATAAAAGGTTGATAACCACTGGATGTGGGGTGTTTATAAAGCTTCGTGGTGTGTGACTGGCATAAGGCTGATAAACAATCTTATCGGTGGGACATGAACATCACTTAACGATGTACAATTACGCTCCCTGCATTTTTGTATTTTCGAACTCATCATCGTCCACCAGCTCTACCGCTAACTCTGATCATGTGGGCGGAGAGTAGTAACTATATAGTAATATATGAAACAACAAATATTATTGACAGAATTCATTCAAAAACTTTAACGGCCAGATGCATATAGAAACCAGATTCATATAACAAGCCCCCCCCCCCCCCAAGTTGCATCGATTACCCTATGGTGGGCTCAAAATCATTGTTTATTTAGGCGAGAAGGGGCTGAAAAAATGTGGTTTCGATCCCGGTTGCACAACACACCGCCACATACTCCTGTACCGGATCGTGACCACCTCTGGTCTATGAGCAAAGCTTTGCTAGTGCGACGTCATAACTCAATTTGAAATCCACTAATGGTCGCTAAAGAGTGTCCTGAATTTGGGTCACAGAAATATGGTAACATACCGGTAGACGAGATCGATATGTCAGCTCGTCGTCCGGTAAAGTATAGGGCTGACAAGTAATGATTCAGTAGAAATTGGTTTTATTTCGACCTGAATGTGGACATGCTCGACGACTGACAGAGCCAGCGAGATAATATTCCATAAATTAGGCCCTGCATATTTGATAAAGCGATGATCTTTCGCGACGATCATATTATGGTACTTGGACGACGAGGACGCATGCGTGTAGTGCGTATGCACTTTTGATACCGATGTAAAGAGTAGTTAATATAATCGCTGGTGACCTGGCAGGGGTTCAGATGAGCCCGCTCGCACAGTGCCGTGAAGCCTGCGTTGGCACGGTGACCCTTTCAGACCCCCCGATCGCTGGTACGGTGCCTTGTAGGTAAACGGCCTTAAACCAAAGACAATGGCCTTGACGACGTCGTAGCAACGGTCGACGCTTCATTTACCTAACCCTAGCCGCCACTCCGATGCATGTCTATAAAAGTGCAGACTGCGTAGAAACGATAATATTACAGTTCAATGTTTATTTCTTCATTAAGAATATAATTTGAAAAGAAGATAATATATTTAGTTACAACAATCAACAACAACGAAATACTACTATGTTTATAAATGTAGTGCCACCACTGACAATAATGACCTGGGGAAGCACAGATCTTTACATGCATTTCATTCCGACGCAAGGTTGAAGAAGGCTTTGGAATGCAAAGTAAAGAAGGCAGGATTTCAAGTCTAGTTATACAGGACTCGCGTCATTAAAATGGTCGTCTGAGATGAAATATCCGACTGTGCAAACTCATTTTAATTGTCAAATTGCCAATAGCCTGCCGATGCAAACATTTTGCTGTTTAGAAATGTTTTGTTGAGGTTTGTGGGAAAATGAAGTGTTGGAGATAGCAAGGTCAAACAGGGTGACTTTGAAAAATTTGCAATACATTTTGGGTTTGAAGTTTTCATTCTCAGCAAATTGGTAAACATTCGTTTAAAATTCCTGGATTCTTTTCCTAATATGTCCCAATGAATGAATTGAAACCTCGCCACGAAATCCATTTTCTCCTGTGATATAACCAGGGCTTTGGAGCCGGAGCCGGAGCCCGGAGCCAGAGCCCCGGAGCCGTGCATTTTCACCGGAGCTGGAGCCGGAGCCGGACCCCGTTATTTGAGGAGTAGCTCCGGCTCCGACGTATTTCATAAGATGCTATTATATATGCAACAACCACATCTGCTGATTTATCATAATTGAACAGCAGGCCTGAATTTTAATGCTGTGCACAGCAATGACAGAGAGTAAAGTGCGTTCTAGTGCAACTATGATGTTATCTGCAATTGACAAGTATTGATTATGACGTCACAAGCCGGCACGGCGGTACCTATGTCTTCGTTGCTACATCGGATGTTACTGACGGCTGACAGACTCTAGATTAGGCTACCATAGATAACTAACCTATGGGTAGATTAGTAATCTATATAGACCAGGAATGGCCAACCTTTTCAGTTAAAGGGGCACATGCAATTGACGAACGAGTGCGCGGTTCACTAGCCGCGCCAAGCGGGTAAAATTTTCAAAGTTTATAAAGAAACTAAATAGAGGTCAATAATATTATTACTTGAGTATATTGCGGGTCTACTGTATACCGCGCGCTAGGCTCACTTGGCAAGGACACGACTCTTAGGCGTCTGGTCACATCGATATCGAAGGTCTCCGATAATATGCGACAATCATTTTGTGCCTACATTTCATCGTCGACGGTCTTTATGCGAGCGCAAACGCCAAAATAATTTCTCCCGTAATTGCGAATACAGTTAGACTCAATCGGGTAAATTAAGCGATTTTTTTCATTTTCAGTAGGGGGTAGGCTACCAAGCAAGAAATCGTGTGACAATTAAACACGCGAAGCGAGGAGAAAAATTTCACTACTATTTTAGTTTATTGTAATGTACGACGATTTACTGAACATGTGACTGGACCCTGGATCTTCCAATGCGCGTCGGAACTGATATCTTAGTCATCAACGTCCCAAGTGTCGCAGACAGACTTGTAGTTTTTGGTTGGCATTGCAAGTTCACAATCTGAGCAATTCATTTTCGATAATATAATAGGAAAATACCTCGCGGGTTGGCCACCCCTGATATAGACAGGCCCATTCGATATTTTCAGAGCCGGAGCTGGAGCCGGAGCAGTGGTAATAATGCGGCTCCGGAGCTGGAGCCGGAGCTAATGTATGATAGAAGAAAGTGCCGGAGCTGGAGCAGTTTAAATTTACGGCTGCTCCAAAGCCCTGGATATAACCACTAAATAACTTCAAGATGAAATGCTAGATAGAAGTGACTAGGCTGGACGTGATATGTTCATTAAAAACTCACACTAAAAGCTGTCTTCAGAAGCGTTGCGCGTTAATATTACTATAGAAATTAAACATGGAACGGCAACGACTGATTTTGCAGCTTCGTTCCGCTTCGTCGAGGCTGGAGTGGAGAATTGTTTTGCGTAAGCGACTGTAGGATTTCTGGCAATCCCAAAGCTATCTCAACGAGCGCAGAAATTATTGAATCTGGTCTTGATCGAAAGCTACTGTTGCACCGATTCCGAAAATATAAATTAAAATAATGATCAGGCACTGATCCACCTAGAATCCGTCCTCCAAGTCTGAAATATCGGCATTGTTCGAACAATCGGAGGGTCGCAACGGGTCATTGTTATGGCCTTTGTGTTGCGGTTACTCGATTGTTCTGAACAATGCCGATATTTCAGACTTGGAGGACAGATTCTAGGTGGATCAGTGCCTGGTCAATATTTTAATTTATAATTCCGGAATCGGTGCAACAGTAGCTTTCGATCAAGACCGGATTCAGTAATTTCTGCGCTCGGGAAGATAGCTTTTGGATTGCCAGAAATCCTACAGTCGCTTACGCAAAACAATTCTCCACTCCAGCCTCAGCGAAGCGGAACAAAGCTGCAAAATCGGTCGTTGCCGTTCCATGTATAATTTCTATAATATTACCATAGTGTCCTATATGGTGTTGACACTAGCAAATCGCACGGTTCAATGAAATTGTATCACGTCACAGTTTCCATTTGGCTACAGGCAATTTGAGGGTGATTTTTGACCGACTTGCCGAGCATTAAATTTGTTAAATCGGGTATCAATCGAAAGCTGACGCTGTACTGCTTGCGAAAATATAAATTTTATTCCACTCATGGCGCTGGAACCCCCACAATCTGCCCCAAATTATTCATTGTCGAGTAGATTGGCAGTGTGACGCAACAATGATGTCTGGCGAAACGAGACACTAGCTCAAGAGCAATGATGCGGCCGAGCGGCGAGAGTGGGATCAGCTGACGCCGCGGCAATAGCAATGTGCAACCGCGCCACAGAGAAACGGTGCGCTGTTGATACTTTTTCTATGCGTTTCGGTACAAGCGAGCACACACCAGCCTTTCCTTGACTTGTAAGGGTAGAACTGGGTCCACAGAATGTATTAGGGCCCTACCAATTTTCGCGCAATATCCTTCAGCTGATGAGATATGTAGGCTACGTCTAACTAGTCTACATTGGATATGTCAGATTATTATGATATCGATTGCCTTAGCCCGCTTGTTGCGTAGGGCTCCGGAGATGCGTGGCGCTGTTGATACTTTTTCTATGCGCTTCGCTAAAAGCGAGCACACACCAGCCTTTCCTTGACTTGTAAGGGTAGAACTGGGTCCACAGAATGTATTTGGTCCCTACCAATTTTCGCGCAATCCTTCAGCTGTTAGAGAAATTTCTAGTAAGAAAAATATACTTTCAAGTAATAAGATTCACTCAAGACAGCAAATTTAGATAATGTAAAAATATCATATTGTAGTAATACAACTACAGTGTTGAGTTTTCACTCTAGTCCCCATAAGCACCACGTCGGTGACCTTGCCAAATTCCGAGGAGGCGAAAAAGTGCCAGCTCTGTTGGGCCGAATGGACAATGGACATTCAGTTATTCACAGATGCAAAAAAATACTGCAAATCCGTTTTACGTAAGTTACATTAGGAATATATATACAGGCTACAAAATGAATATAATTCAAATATCTGTGATACCACTGAATTACTTTTGACGCAAAAGGTCCCCGGCATTCAAAAAAACTGTTTGGTGATTGAAAAATGCTAAACCAAATTCCAACGTCAACGTTTATAGTGATATCAGATATATTCCAGTGAAAAACAAAGGTATGAATTTGGTGGTAACATTTTGGAATCATTTGGCAGGTATGGCCCGCAAGCTTTCTAGTAACGGATTGAATCCGGACAGCGATACCTGTTTAATTCGACACTCCTGCTGTTAAACTTTATTCAACAATCAACATTTTACCTGCTGCATTCGCGGACCAAGCCCTACCCATACGGATCAAATAAAAGCTTGTAATGTATGCTCATGCTCAATGCTCCTTGCTCACACTTAACCATAAAAGCGACTATAGAAAGTATCGACACCCGCCATCAACAGCGCGACGTGTCTCTGGAGCCCTACGCAACAAGCGGGCTAAGGCAGTCGATATCATAATAATCTGACATATCCAATGTAGACTACTTAGACGTAGCCTACATATCTCTATCAGCTGAAGGATATTGCGCGAAAATTGGTAGGGCCCTAATACATTCTGTGGACCCAGTTCTACCCTTTCAAGTCAAGGAAAGGCTGGTGTGTGGTGTGCTAGGCAATCGATATCATAATAATCTGACATATCCAATGTAGACTACTTAGACGTAGCCTACATATCTCTATCAGCTGAAGGATATTGCGCGAAAATTGGTATGGCCCTAATACATTCTGTGGACCCAGTTCTACCCTTACAAGTCAAGGAAAGGCTGGTGTGTGCTCGCTTGTACCGAAACGCATAGAAAAAGTATCAATAGCGCAGCGTTTCTCTTTAGCGCGGTTGCACATTGCTCTCGCAGCGACGTCAGCTGATCCCACTCTCGCCGCTCGGCCGCATCCTTGCTCTTGAGCTAGTCTCTCGTTTCGCCAGACAGCATTGTTGCGTCACACTGCCAATCTACTCGACAATGAATAATTTGGGGCTGACTGTGGGGGTTCCAGGGCCGCGAGCGGAATAAAATTTATATTTTCGTAATCAGTGCAGAGTCAGCTTTCGATTGATACCCGATTCATCAAATTTAATGCTCGGCAAGCCGGTCAAAAATCACCGTCAAATTGCCTGTAGCCAAATGGAAACTGTGACGTGATACAATTTCATTGAACCGTGCGATTTGCTTGTGTCGACACCATATAGGACACTATGATATTACACTCGCCACCAGCCCACCAGGTGGAAATGAATTGTTGGCACTCGTTCATATGAAATCGAAGATGCATATTTTCAAGACAATACAGCTGCGAAATTCGCTTCGAAATAATAAAAGCCTACCCAATTTCTGTTATGTTATGTTATGTTCAAGAAAGTCATTCTGTGGTTGTTTATCACTAGCCTGTAATTAACATTTGCACAAGACAGATGACGGTTGCACCATAATTGAGCTAATATTGACCGGAAACTTGAGGGGTCCGTGACGGTCCAAAAGTGGTCTGCGAAGACAAAAAGGTGTTCGTGGGTTCGATCCCCGGCCGGGCAGGCCAAAGACCTGCTGATTAGTAACACTGGTATCTATGACTTCCCAGCTTGGCGCTCATGCATTGGGATAGCATGGAGGAGTTGTGCAAGACTATTAGAAAACCGTAAAATGCTATATATGCACCTTCCTTGTCCAGTGGCATATGCACATCATGAACTTATGGTATGGTATGCATATGCACAGATCGTGCGTATATATATCATGAGTCGGTGTATATATGCCGCAAAAACATCAAGGACAAAAATAAACTAAGTACTTTGCTTTTCAGGAAAACGAAAATGTTCTCCGAGTTCGACTAAATGTCCTCTTTTGGAAATTCGTCCTCTTTTACAGCTTTGTCAGCTAGGCTAGGACAGGGTCAACTGAAAATCGACAAAAATGACATGACGCGAAATAAGTAACGCGGACCTTGAGCGGGCCATTTGGGAATCGAGTCAGAGTGATGGCTTTTTAAGTCAGTAATAATAATTAAAGTCAAGTTTCCATAGAGTACGGTTCAAACACTATTTAATAGGAATTGCGTTATCTTTCCTTTAAATCGTTTGGTCATACGTTTCCAAATCCCTAATTTGTAGCACAAATCAATAAGTGCACGTGATTAGCGATCGTCGTCACGCATAAACGATTAACGGGCATATCAAAAACAGATAGGTGGAGAGGCCGAAATTACAAGAACATTTGGGGCATGACCTGAGTGGTTTCCAACGTGGGAGATTTTGATAAACAAGGGGCGAAAATACCAAAGGGGCGATTGGGGGGCGATAGCGCGCGAAAAGGTTAGAACGTCCAGTGAGATATATTTTATTAACACGGCCAATAAAATACACGCGAAGACGGCTTATTCTACATATGACGTGTGAAAGTTGACAAAAAAGGTCGACCCAACGGAACCCGGTTTTTCGAGCACCGTCTCAGAAAATGACCTTTTTGCAGTTAATTCACCAGCGATCCGAGTTAGGTGAATAAATCTTCCGTTTATATGTCCTCGTTTTCGGATCCGTAAATATGAGGGGGTCGCGAAAAATTGTGTCGAGCTTGACAAGGGAGCGATGATCCGAAGGAACCACCTGGATGAACTCTATTTTTAGTTTGTGGTGAGCAGGTTCCCGTGTTTCAGGAGTGTAATTTATGTTGGCCATATGAGCAGAAACACATCGTGAAATACAGACGCTCGACTGAGGCTGAGAGAGCGAAAATGTCGGAAGACCTGCTTGCGAAGCTAATAATACAAAAAGGCTATTTACCAAGCTACACTAAGCTCACGATGCAGCGACAGGGATCAACTTTGTAAAATCTCAAACACTTTTTCAGTTTCTGAATAAAAAGAAAAGTGTCTGGGAGTTTAAGGTGTTTTAAAGTTAATCGTGACGTTCTCAATATTACCTAATAATAATTAACACATCCACTTTGCAACAGCTTGTGTTGATATAATTCATGCACTGCTTTCAATTTCGAAATAAATTTAATTGACCAAAAATATAGCTCAAACTTTTGGCGGGGTCGGCCAATATGTCATGTCCCTGCTAGAAGGTTATTCCTTATATGTCATCCGTTACAATGAGCTTGTACTTCAGAATCAACTACTCGAGATTGATCATCTTCTTAAAAATACGTCTTCATGGCAAGTCGAGGTCTGTTTGCGGAAATACATAAGTCTCTTCGTCAATGGACCTCTTGATACGGTCTAAATGAAATTTGATATCATTTTATTGAGTAAATGCTTCCAAAAAATCAGCGCTGAGGCTTCAGCGAAAACTAACGCTCCCATCGGGCGATACGTTATCCAAAAACACAAAATCGAATTGATATTGAATTGTGACGTAAGTTCATCTATCCATCATGTCTGTCCAACCTTCAATTAACAATATATGTCTCTGATAATTAGGATGTCCATTGTTTTCTAACCATATATACGCGCCTTCGTCAGATAAGCGGAGCATCCTCAATCGAATTGATCTCAGAATCACTTTGGACTATTTGCGAGAGTTTTAATTTTATCGCCCCTTAGTCTACTCTACAGGGAACATTGCTTGAATAATGAATAATTATCAGAGACATAATTACAGTATATACCTGGTATTTCGTCGACTAAATCACAGTATTGCCATACCACTCTTCTGTTGATCGTGTAGCACCATGGCCTCGTTCGTCTTTTCGGAATAGGATTGCGACAGAAGTTACTCTCGAGATTGCTTCTTCGATATTTTGCTGGCCGACTGTAAAATAGCAATCTAATTATTGAGATCAGGAGTGTGCGATCTTTTTGTAAAAGCAGGGCGCGATATAAGTAACGCCGTGACACCGCCGGCGACGAAGATTACATAGTAGTAACCCGTTGATGGCGAGACTTATATCCCAAAATTCGTTATCGAACTATACATAACAATCGTGAATACCTGGAGGCAAATCGAGCGTATATTACGCGAAAAAATATTTCTGGTTATCGAATATAAAAGACATTTCATGCATATTTTATAGATTTTATTGTTATTTTAGTACTTTCTCTCGGCCCACCTTAGCTTAGACCAGCAGTGGCTGGCCGCATATCATAAGATTGGCAGTTCTAATGAATCAATAATGCTCGTTGGCCCTTCATTTTACCGGACCACGACCTGACACATCGATCTCGCATTCCGATACTTTTTATCACTTGTCTTTTTCTATTATCTTGCTTTACTTTTCATTCAGTGGTGCATGTCTCCTTTCCTTATATCGCCTAGGCCGGGTGGGAGTCTGATATCGAAGACTAGGCCTAGTCCACGTCGTTTGGACACTTTCCTATCTTCCATTGTATCGCAGTCTTGTGGTGTATTGAAATGATGAAAATATTAGCAATAAATTGAATTGAATTGAATTGAATCATCTCTATACGCGCAGCGGGTTTTAGGTTACTGATGTATATGTTGTATATGTTGTATATCTTGGATTTCAAGCATTTGTCCGTTGGAGTGGAACAAAAGTAGCTGGTTTATGAAACCCTAATGTAGGGCTACCAGACGTCCTCCTTTTACAATAAATCGAAAATGTCCTCCGATGACGCTCAAATGTCCTCCTTTTTGGCATTTCGTCGTCATTAAGAGCTTTGAGAGCCAGGCGATTGTACAGGGACAACACAAAATTGTCATAAACGACGTGAATTATGGATTTTGACGGCAGTGACGGCAAGGCTGACCAAAATAATTACGTGGGACCGGGTCTTCCGGTACTCGAGCCGGAAACATAACATATATTTGGTTAACTCAAAAAATATTTCTCGTAAAATTTTTTAAATTACCCGGTTTCTCGTTCTCTATTATATCTTTTGTAACTATGGTAAAGAGTATCGTCTTTTTCGGATCTCAAAATATGGTAACCATACACCTATTGTGAGTGTTACAAGCAACAATATATTTTAGTCATCATTGCTTAACCAAAACATATTAATGTCGAATCTCATTGACAAATGTCATAAGTTACTGTATTAATCTATGTGGTTTTTCAGAATTACTCAAAACCATATTTCGCAGTCGACCACGGAGTAACTGGACAGTGGGATGTAACGCTGAATAATTATGAAGGTGTAAAAAAGTTTCAAAAGCGTCTGATTAGCCCACTTCGCTCTGTGGCAAGGCGTCCATCTTTTATTTGAATGGGCATAACTTATTCGTCTCACGTCATAATATTTCAGAGAATAGTTTCACTTACAACGGGTGCCTATGAGGAAATTGCTCGTCCCATCGCTGACACAAATGGCCACCTGCGGTGACTCGCTGGAATCCTGAATATGATGATCCTCTGTTGCGTTTGGTCAGCGATCCTTCTCCTGTGCGAAAAGTAAAATGCGATGTGAGCATGAATCGAAAATAAGCACCATTAACTAGGGATGGTGTGAACCTCCGAAAGGTTCGGGTAATTCCAACACTACATTCAAAGTGATAGCCTATATTAATGTACAAGTACACGATACCTAGCGACGACTCGGGCCACATAATGCCCCAATGCTGAAGTAGGCTACATATTGACGTTTTAAAGGTCGCCAAATGTATCAACTGGGGTGATAAAATGATACACTAATAAATGTATCGTCTGGGTCAATCAAATGATACGATAGTCCCATAAAATCAATATCTTCTGTCACTTTGCCAACAATTTCGACGAGGACTCCCAATGGAATATAAGCTTACGCGTTTACGGTCTAGGTCAGACCGAACAATGTATTCGGCGTCTGAGTATTGCTACGTAGATATTGAGCAGAGTGTAAAACGGGTTTCTACTTGCTACCGATATATACTCCATTAACATGTTATACAGCAGTAGCCAACACCCCAATCGCACGGATTTGGTTTTTATGATTCAATAAACATATGAAGTCAAGATGCGGTGCGAACCCCTGAAAGGTTCAGGTTCGTGTGAACGCGAACCTTTTCGAAAGGTTCTGTGTGAACCCAATGGCGTTCCAACCCCACATGTCAGTGAAGTGATATATAATAACGTTAACAAGACCTAGCGACGACTCAGGTCACATTATGTCACAATACTGAAGTACATTGCACATATACACAAAATGCATCAACTGAACCTATCGAATGCTATATTAATCGCATAAAATCAGTATCTTCCATCGCTTTGCCAACAATTTCGACGAGAACTTGCAAGGGAATGTAAGCTCGAGCCTTAACGGTCGAGGCCCGACCAGACAATATATTCGGCGTCTGACAACTGCGACTTTGATATTGAGCAGATGCACTCCGTACACCTGCTTGATTTTTTACAGTAGACAACAAAGTATTTTTTTTATATCAATTTGAATGATTGGTTGAATAAGCATCATTCCCTGACTAGCTATACATGTACTGTATTTCGTTCTTGCTGTTATGTGATTGGTGGTCAAGCTCACAGAAGAGAGTGACTAAAGATCCAGAACCGGAAAGTTGAATGTTTCGAGCAAACCTTTGCAACACAGCCAGTAAAATTTTTGGGATTGGCAAGGTATATGTTCGCTTAGTGTTGATTTTTTTATGCTCCCAGCGCCTTGCATAGAGTGATCTGAAGATGCAATGCAAAGAATTTAAACTATAGATGTAATAATGACGTGCTAAATTGTAATACACGGAAAAGGTTCACAGTGAAGAACCTACCAAAGTTCGTTTGTGAACGTGACCCTAACAATTTCTGTTCACACCATCCCTACAAGATTGAACCCCTACGCCTGCTAGATTTATCACATCAGACAACGATAGCTGGATATTTCGAGCGAACTTTTGTAACTATAAGCAAGTACAATTTTTGAGATTGTCAAGGTGCATGCGTTGATTTTTTTATGCTGCCAGCGCCATGCATAGAGTGGCCCGCAGTTGAAATGCAATAAATTTCAACCAAATATGTTATGATGAAGTGAAAATTGTAATATATAAAAAAGGTTCACAGTGCAGAACCTACCAAGGTTCGTTTGTGAACGTGAACCTCTAAATTTCTGTGGTTCACACACATAACGCGAACGTGAACCTCACGTTCACACCATCCCTGCCATTAACGTTTCTGCGTGAATACGCCTAAAATCGGAAGTTTGTTATTTACTAATTGTAGGTGCTGGAATTCTATTTGGGATCCGCATTTCCATTCGACCGCATAAGTGGGTACCATCTGTAAAAAAAAAGTCTACAAAAAAGTGAGCAGTTCTATGGATCGGCAGCTCGGAATTCGCAAAAAAAATTATCGACTTGGTATTTGACCAAGAATGTCGACACAACATGAATACTAACCAACAGCAACAACAATAATGACCTAGTCATATACCGACGGATACCGTAACATATAGAGTTCGAACGATATCCACCTCCGGACAAAGTTTCTCGCTCTTTGGTTATTACGGTTACCTTATATGCCTTGCTATAAGCAGCGTAAATTGTTACTACTGTAAAATACGGAATAGATCACTCCAATATACTTCTGGACCATTATGCGATGGTATTGTCAGATCACTCCACCCGTTTGTAGGCATAATTACAGGGGACTGATTAGAGTCTACACGCGAAATCACGATAAGCTAAATTATTAGCTTGTTCACATCATCCTTCGCGGCTGGTTGATTAGTTTAAGGGCAATGTTGCTGCTTTAGATAAATGATGTTGAAGCTCTGTACCTCCTTGAAGCTCTATAAATGATGTTGGCTGAAATTTCGGTATCGGAGTCATTATCTGTTTTCAGTTCGGTAGGACTGATCTCAAAAGACCGTAGGATTCTCCTATGTTGGTGGAAACACGAAAAAGTTGTTTCCTGGACTACCGTCTACGTCGTTCAGGATGGGAATGCTACTTTGTTACTCTGCTGTATGGTGGATAAATGAATTTGGTATGGGACATTTTGCAACTTATACGATCACTATTTAAAAGCTCTACTTGACACTAGTGACATATTTATATCGGTTTAACGGCAAAAATCTGTCATATCGGTTTCGGTTCAAAATTCCGATATCAATCGGACTCTATAATAATATTTTTATTACAAAGTATGCATGCCTTCTACTAGCTTTTTTATGTATAAGATTATTCTAAGGCATATGCTAGATAAGGATAACGCTATACCCTGACTTCACGCGAAACCATGGAGTGCAGCGGCTCTGAACCTGGGGGCGCAAGAAATTGACAAAGTCTATATAAATTGTGACAAAACATGTGTTTCACAACGATTCTGAGAAGACGATTGTTGAAGAGGAAACTAATTACGTATTCAAGAAAGCTTGCCAAATAAAAACTCCAGCAGTCGTGCTCAACGGAGTATAGGCTGATTTCAATTTCATTTGAGCAAATTTTTGATATTCTTTGAAGATTTAGAGCAATTCTTACGTGTAAGTCATTCATTACTTCATAGCTTCGGCAGTAGCCCAAAGCTCGGTGCGCTGGGTAGCTGTTGTTAATAGCTGGCGAACTGCACTGCCTGAACAGGGACGGGCAACATACGGCCTGTGGGCCGGATCCGGCCCGCGGACGGTTTCCCGTCGGAGCGAGAAGATTGGCATTATCGGCATTTACCATATATTAATCCTAATGAATTGATATCTTGGTAAATTTGAAGTACCGGCCTTATAGAAAGCCTTGGAATCTTAATTAGGGATTGGCAGTGTTGGGATCAAGTCACTACCTTCGAGTCACGAGTCATTTCGAGTCATTGCACATTTTGACTCGAGTCAAGTCAAGTCAATCGATTTTCAAAGGTGACTCGAGTCAAGTCAAGTCACTCGATTTTTGGAGGTGACTCGAGTCAAGTCGAGTCAAGTCAAGTCAAGTCACGAGTCAAGTCACATTTCAAGTCAAGTTGCCTTTTCGAAGTATGTATGAGGCATGATTACGTCATTGCAATTTGCTAGCTGTCTGAAATACAATTTGAGTGTTTGTTGATTCCGAACGGATGACCGAATATAGAGTTAAATATACACACACGAAGGCGCTGTACCACTCACATATACGTAGAAATGTTAAACTATACGTAATTGCATTGCCACAGTTTATAGTTACCATCCGGAATAGAGAATGGAGAAACGAATTGATAAGATTCTATACATTACCCATTTACAAATAGATATGATACAATTCGAGCCTGCACCAAAGGCTGAGGACTAAACTATATTCGAAGTCAATTTCAATAAAACAATAGGTTTAGTTAAGGTAAGAACAGAGAACGGAAATATGCATTTTGCTATTTTATTACTTTACCACTAGAATTACAACAACGCAAGCTGTAAGCTTCGATCACTTCGTTTGCGGTCAATTTATTTGTGAGAGAACAATCGAGTCTCAGTGAAACGCACGATCATTGAATGATTGGTCGCTCTCACGGGTTACACCAGCGTTTTGCGAACAATCCGAACATATGCAAGATACAGTGATTTTTAACGACACCGATTAGTTGATGACTTGAAATTGACTCGTGAATTTTGCTCCGAGTCACGAGTCAAACCACATTTCTGATACGCCGAGTCAAGTCAAGTCGAGTCATTTTAGTAAAGTGACTCGAGTCAAGTCAAGTCATGCGAAAAAGGTGACTCGAGTCTGACTCGAGTCAAGTCATGACTCGAGTCATCCCAACACTGGGGATTGCACCGTGTGTTTTGATCAGAGAGAAGCAGACATGGCAGCGCCTGTATGACAATGCTGTTCTCAATTCCAAATTGTCTTCGTCATTACCGGCGAGAAATGGCCTTGAGTGAAATTGCTGTCGTTTAAATACCAGTGTTGGGATCAAGTCACTACCTTCGAGTCATTGCACATTTTGACTCGAGTCAAGTCAAGTCAATCGATTTTCAAAGGTGACTCGAGTCAAGTCAAGTCACTCGATTTTTGGAGGTGACTCGAGTCAAGTCGAGTCAAGTCAAGTCAAGTCACGAGTCAAGTCACATTTCAAGTCAAGTTGTCTTTTCGAAGTCTGAGGCATGATTACGTCATTACAATTTGCTAGCTGTCTGAAATACAGATTGAGTGGTCATTAATTCCGAACCGATACACGAATACAGAGTTAAATATACTCGCAAGGAGACGCTGTATCGCTCACATATACGTAGAACTGGTAAACTACGTATTTGCATAACCTCAGTTTATAGTTACCAGCCAAAATAGAGAATAGACAAACGAATTGATAAGATGAAACACATTACCCATTTACAAATTGATGATACAATTCGAGCCTGCGCCAATGGTTGAGAACTATATAAACTGTATTCGATTTCAATAAGACAAGAGGTTTGGTTAAGGTAAGAACAGAGAACAGAAATATACATTTGGCTATTTTATTATTAGTACTCGAGTTACGACAACGTAAGCTGTAAGCTTCGATTACTTCGTTTACGGTCAATTTATTTGTGAGAGAACAATCGAGACTCAGTGAAACGCACAATATTTAAATGATTATTCGCTCTCACGGGTTTCACCAGCGTTTCGCGAACAATCCGAATATATGCAAGATACAGTGATTTTTATCCACACCGATTACTTGATGACTTGAAATTGACTCGTGAATTTTGGTCCGAGTCACGAGTCAATCCCCATTTCTGATACGCCGAGTCAAGTCACGTCAAGTCATTTTAGCAAAGTGACTCGAGTCAAGTCAAGTCATGCGAAAAAGGTGACTCGAGTCATCCCAACACTGTTAAATACATTCATTAAATCCGATTTATTCCTTGTATATGTGGATAAATAGGCGCATAATGTATCGATTTAGCTATCCGGCCAGCCAAGTACCTAATTTTCCTATATCCGCCCCCCCCCCAACTGGAGAAGTTGTCCGCCCCTGGCCTAAGACAATATAGGTTGCCCGGTTTCGCCCACAATTAGGCTACCCTATAAATCAACACAATTTAATTCAATTCCAAAACTGATCAAATTTAGCATGGCAGGCCAGAACGACACCGTGCTCTCCGTAGTCACTACCAGCATTAGGATTAGTATCAGCGCAAGTTATTCAAATAAATTGATGTCCTGTTCAGTGTTTTTTTTTTTGTATTTTCAAACAAGTTTCGGGGTAATTTGTCAGAGATGTAAAAGAATCAACAACTGGAATGTTGTGTCAAACTTGGCGTAAGATATACCATGAATACTATGCTACTATGCTAATATACTACTATACTATGTGCTCTTTTTGACATGACGATAAGTGCAGGGAGGGTCAGGGAGGCGCAATTTTTTTGACCATCGCCAACGGGGGCGCATGTCAAAAAAGGTTGAGAACCGCTGATGTAGTGAAATCACATAAATAAAGCTATTCGACTGTAAGCGTACTATTGTGTATTAGTGTGTATTCTAAAATGTACCTGGGTGATAACTACACTTACCGACAATGATAGTTGCTTTTTGAGTCAATTTTGAGAAGTCGTTGTTTCTGGTACTCATGTAAAAGAACGCGCCAGTACTGTTCAGCATTTTTGGACTCAGATCGAAATACGCGCTTTTGCCATTAAGAAGCGGATCTGAACCTGAAACAAAGTGAGGAACGGATAGCAATCGAAAGAAATCAACCACTGTTGTATGCATGCAGGTGCTCTTGGTAACGCAGAGTATCGTATTTCAAAGTTTTTGACGACATCGCGACTGTGATGTCTGTCATCATGGAAACGCAATGACGGTTCGGAGCAGGAATGAACTTTTCGCATTGTAACAGACCTCCTAATGTAGTTGATAAACTACGGCACAAGTGTTGTATGAGCTTTATTCAAGCATAGCACCGGCTGAGTGGAAAACACTCCGCCTCCCGAGGCAGCTAGGCATATAAGAGGAAAGTGCATGAGACATCGCTTCTCCTGTTGTCACTAGAAGCAGCAGTACATAAAGCAGGACTGCTTCATCTGAACCCTCATATTGCACTCTCACTACTAGATTATTTGACTGTGACGATATTTATATAGCGAATGGTTTAACTTCGTCGGCGCACCATGTAATCGACGCGATTAACTTCGCAGGATAACCCGGACAACCACTTTATTTCCGTCAAAATGCTCAGGAACAGAACAAAACCAAGTATTGCACTTTAAAAAATCCGGTAAAATCGGACAATTCCACGCTTAATTCGGACGCTGGCTTGGCATTCCAATTGCTGGGTCAGGGCAAAATAAACAGTACTCGTTCGTTTTAACATAAGATGAGTGATTATGGCGATACACTGACGATTCACGCAGTAACAATCGACAATGAACTCATACAAGGCTGTGCCCGCATCATTGTAAAACAGATTGGTGCAGAAACGTTTAGCATAAAAAGTGAAATTGCGTTGGTGGGGATATCAAAAAGTATTGTTTCAATCCGATATGCGTGTACTATACAGTAATACAGTATTTTTTGAATGGTTTGGTATCGAAAATATTGTACAATACAACTAACCTGAAGGTATAACTAATGTACGTTTTATGCGATCTGTGTCAATTACCGCAGTATAGTGCAGCTGCAATTATTTTACTTTATTACGCAACAACACCGTATTTCGAATACGTTATGTGCATTTACGTCCGAACACGAAGTTGATTTTCCGCTTAAAATCCGACAAAGCCGTTTCTCCTCTTAATTCGGCCCAAAGTGAGTGGAACCAAACTGTCCGAATGAAGCGGAGGTGACTGTGTTTCGCTGCCAATTGACGTCGTATCTCAGCGCCTAACCTGTGCATCTTTCCAAAAACGCCAAGTCGTCCGTTATCTTCCATCCCATTCCTAAGAAATTTGGTGTTTCATGGGCATAGTTTGTAGCCAGTGAAACCCTTTTTCGTGCGGGACCAAAGCTCTGTCAAGAAAAAGGTAATGCAACGCAACACACTCACTTAAAAACAAAGTTTTGTAATGGTAAGAGGAGTTTTAACTTTACTTATTATATATTGCAGCTGTCCTGGATATCAATGAATATATAATTCATGCATCCATGCAATTTATGAACCGATGTTAAGTAGTCGCAATCAGACTGACAGCAACACGCAATTCATATTTTGCATCCCTCGCGCCGTGTACAGGACACTTTGAGCGAGATTAGAACCGATTTCGTCAATGACGATTGAGTCTCGACCAGACTTGTACAAACTGCCAATCTAGTTATAGTTGACAGTCAAACTACTGTTTTTTTAGTACAGGCCTAGCTCAAGCTCGAATTATAGTTGCGTATTTAAAACAAATAGTTTTAGAACTAGAAAACTCTTGTGTCGTTTGGCGTGGATAGTGATACCCAGAGTTGCATTTGAAACAAAAATAAATTTAAAACAAACATGTTTAAAGCATCGCTCTTGTTTAAAACATGTTTTTATTGTTTTTTGTTTTGTGTTCTATTTGATATGAGGTGCCGAATACTTAATTGTGACGTCACAGTGAAATGACATCGACAACTGAAAATTAGTGTAAATATGGCTCCTTCGACGAAAAAGGCTTCTGACCTTTGTCTTAAACGGACCAAAAATACGCTTAACCAGTTCTACATTGTAATGAAGCACTTTTACGGTCGGCGATCATCATCATCAGAATATCATTTTCGTACCAATAAACTAAAATTACGTGCTATAACTGTTGAACCGACGACGATTGCGAGGGTTTTAAACGTGCCATATCGGGTGAAAATCGCCCATATGCCCATATGCCCTATATATTTCGAAAGTATTTACACAAGTATAGCATAATGACACAACTTTTCATAAAAAAAACACAATTATTTTTTTTTAATCGCAATGTTTTAAAATACTGTTTAGAAACACCATTTGTTTAAAATGCCACCCTAGTGATGCGGATGTTCTGTTGTGTGATGTTCATGAAGCCATTGCTATAGCTCAGAATATCGATCTGGACGACAAGGCACGTGCTTTTTTGCTGATAAGGAGGTGGCTATTACTTACGAAATCGCAAAATGCATTTTTGTGACTTACGCCAACCACTAATGACACTACGAATAGGTGCAATCGCTCGATATATATTTAGTTATCGCGATGTAGCGGATATTTCCCGAAGTAATTATTACAACTGCACTAATAAAAGGGATGCAAACCAAGAAGTAATTCGCTATACAAACAGCCTCTGCATATCCATTGGAGATAGTATAGTATCACTGATATGCTACTTATCTCACCCTGTATGCCAGTTGCACGATGTTACTCCGGTCTGTTTTCACCTCGCCGCGCCCATCATTCATGCGAGGGTTTGAATCGGATCCGGTCCATTGGAAATGCACAAAATCACCTTTCTTAGCCAGTAATTTGTTCGGCACAAAGTCGTAGACAGTGGACGGATATACCTGAAAAGAGTGGTGGTTTGTTGCTGTTCATAAAGAGTCACTAGCATCAACACAACATACTTGAACAATGTTGCCTCTCTTTCCTCTGACATTCACGTTGTGAATCACTTTAGCGCGTAGATGTTTTGGTCGGCGGAGAACGCGAAAGACATGAGTCCTGACAGTTTGCAGAAACAGATGCATCCATTAGTTAAAAGTGAGTTCGTAAAAATTTTGACAATTTCTAGGATAGCCCATTCTGAGATCCGGGTTGAATGGTTTATCCATGGTCATATCGACGTCCATACGAAACCCGTCATACACTCTGCTCAATATCAACGTATAGCAATACTCAGACTCCGAATACATTGTCCGGTCTGGCCTAGACCGTTAGGGCGTAAGCTTATATTCTCGCGCAATTCCTCGTTGAAATTGTTGGCAAAGCGACGGAAGATGTTGCTTTCATGGGATTATTTTATCATTTGATTGTCCCAGTTGAAACATTTGGCAACGTTTAAAACTTCAACATTAGGGTTACCACGCGTCCTCTTTTAAGAGGATTTGTCCTCTTTTTTGACTTTTTTGAAAGTGTCCTCGGAGGACGCCCTTTTGTCCTCTTCTTTGGGTGGTATAGTTAGTGATGAGATTCCAGTTTAAGCTATATGGCAAATTTTACATGGGTATACAGTACAGACAAGGGTATAAAACGTAGTACTCAATTAAATATCTTTCAGAAATTGAATGGTAGAATGCTTTCCACAATTGTGCAGGGATGGCTTTCAAAATTACCAAAATTACAATTGCACTTTCGTGAACGCGAAAAGGTAATATAATACTGACCGAATTATACGAACTGGTCCTATTCCCAAACTGTTCCTCATTCCTGATGCAATACACTAAAGTACAGCTTCGTCAAAATACGATCTATGTTTCTACCTACAAATGAACTAATCTCTAATTGTTTAAGATTTACAAGCATCGATGAGGTGGTTTGACTTTAGTAATTGCTGTCAAAATGGTTGAACATGTGGAATGTTACAGTATACGTAAATATCGTGTTCGGCATGCTATATTGAAAAGTTTCGAATCAAGGAGATATCATATATTTCGGCTTCATTACCTGTCTTGGAATGTCCTGCCGTATTTTGCTGTATCAATGGCCAATCTCAATCTGAATTTTTTCTTCATATTAGACTGGAAGACTTCCAAATTGGGATTGTTGCGAAAAACGTACTGGCGCTTTCTGGCATCTCATTCGTTAAGACCTGACGTAATTTTAATGCATCGAAGGAATTTTTAGATTTGGCTTAATGTTTCATTCTAAAAACATAAAGAAATCCCGAAGAGACATAATGTCCAGGATACAGGTATGCACATATTGAGTCACCGACCATATAGTCACGCCATAAGAGCATACAAGTTATTAGAACATGGTACGGGATAAAACGTGAGAATAAAATATTCTATACGTAACAACAGTTTCGCCGATAATTCGTGTTAGTGTGATGATTGATTGTTGACAGCGTTCTAGATACATATAATGTACGTCATCCTCGTTGTCACATTAGTTTTGGCGCATTCTCATATTCCGCGTAATGGCAATGGATGTATTATGTCATTTATCACCAAAATAGCAAAATAACCTAGAGCTCAGACGCATTACTTCATCAGTATGCATGGCTGTTTTTAAGGCTGATATATAACGCGAGTGGTTATCTGCGATGCAGTAACTTCACATACGGGGCTGAGTTATAATACATTGGTATTAAAAATGGCAGATATTATATCGAGATATTATTAGAATGATTGCCTGTTTTCTTTCAATAAAATTCCCCTCTGTTCCACTTCCATATTATTAAACGCGAGGAGTTATGTTGTCAATTGCAACGAAACGAATTCAGAAAACGTGAATTCATATCATTTAACGTTAGGAGATTAAAAACAGGAAATTGATATCCATGCGAAGGCAGGACGGCATGGTAACATAAAATAATTACCAAATCTTTTCCAAATCACGTCTGGTTGGTTCTCATTAGATGCGGAATCCGTGCTCCAGGTATCGAAATCATTAGTGGATACGTTGTAACTGTAACATCAATCGTCCAATTGTTAAAGTCGTGGGCTCTTAAACTGGATTCCGCGGAAGGCCAATGTCGCAACTACAGCTATTAACTATATACAAAACTATGTTGTCCTTAAGATCTGTCTTTATTTTAGACCGTGGGCTTCAAGTCCATATGTCAATGACGGGCGAATGGCGAAAGTATACTTTATTTGTATTGGTCATCAACTTCATAAATTGTTACTCAGAATTTTCTACAACTAGGGTTGCATTTAAAACAAATGTTTGATTGAAACACTTTGTTTAAAACATGTTTTAAAAAGTTTTTTAAACAAATGCCTTTTAATTTTTTTTTTCAAGTTGTATAATTATGCCATAATGAAGTAAACACTTTCCAGAAAAACATGTTGTATGAGCCTATACGGACGTCTACCACCCTATATATGTAGCCGACGCATACGATATGTGATGGTTGAAAACCTGAAAATAGTCCGTTCAACAGCTATAGTATGCGTATATTTCGTCAAAGGAGCTACATTTACCCTATATTTTCAATTGTGAATGTCAATCAACGATGACGTCACAATTCAATATTCGTGACGTCATGGCTTAGAAAAATAAAAGTCATGTTTTAAACAAGGGCCTTGTTTTGATAATGTTTGTTTTAAATTGATTTTTGTTTCAAATTTAACCCTATCTCGCAACCACAATTAATTTTCGGTGGTCCATACGTCCACGCATAGCCCTAAGTTAACCAATTTATGGGCCCGCACTGAAAAGTTCCAGAACTCCTGTGATTAAGAGAGTTTGGATTTACACCTTCATGTGTCCGAATCCCACTGCTCAAAATTGAATCACTGTCATATCTGTATGCTTAAATTGCATCCGCTATGACATTTGCAATTAGATGATAGCGATAAAAAGAGCTCTCACCGAATCCGTATAACACAATTCTGATCGTCGCCTTCCAGTTCCGGAATACGCCAGTCATACCTCATGAATCGCCCGCCGATCGTGTTACCTTGGTGATTATCACGAGACCACGGCGTTTTCAGGCACTCCGGCGGCGGAAGCCTGTGAGGCCGACGCCAAATCCACTTTCCGTGGAACTGAAACGCCACAAATGTTATTTTACTGTTGTTTAATTCATGCACTCGCTGCGTTTATTGTATGATGGGGTGTTAAAGGAAATTGAGATCGGTATGCATTTTGTCCTACCGTTCTGTTTGCGATGGTTGCTGACGACCATTCGCACTCTTCCTTACTGAGGTATAGCCGGACGGGGTGTCTTCTCTTGGCCTGTAATTCAATTCAAGTGTTGTCTCAATGTGCCATAGTGGTATGTCCCACAGCTGCAACTGCCGAGGTCGACTCAGGAATTTCTGCTTATGTGTTGGAGGTTTATTTGGACTTCTGATCGCCACCAGATCCGGGTACGCGATGCCTTACGAAAGCATAGAACGAAAATGAGCCATGCGAAAGTCGATAGCTCAGGAATCATCGTGCCGGTGTAAAATGACCAATATGGAATCGGAAAACCCATGAATACTATAGTGAGAACTTAAACTCGATATATCTCATAATTTTTGCAACAATAGGCGGTAACCTGAAGAGAATCGAACGTTGGTAACAAAAGGTTCCATGTCACGTCGCTATTTCTAATATAGTAACTTGCTATATAGGAATATATCAAATCGTGAACGACACACCACCGCTTGTCCGCTTTCGTCAACTCCGCGTATACTGTTTTGGGTCAATAACGTCTTGATTTAATACAAATTGCACACATTTATGGAATTTTGTGGTGTAGGCCTACGCCACTGTATAGTCCTTCATATTAACCCATGGTTTCAGCGCGGAATTCACGATACTTTGAAACAGACTTATTATTAAATAAACTTGTAACAAATTATACAGCCCGTCGTTCAAAAGGCAGTAATGGGCAACACTACAATCCTCAATAGTATCGTCATAATTAAATAATTATTAACTAATGAACTCACATTTCTCCAAAACTCGTCGCCGAAATCGCATTCGAATCTTCCCTTCACGTTCTGACTATTCTGCTGATAGTACGGACCACGTCTCGGATTGTTAGTGAAAATCACGATATCCTGAACAGATACGCAGAATATCGTTGAAATTTCTGTCATTGAGAAGGTACGATTTTGATACAAACCTTCCACGGCGACGAAGCCCAGTACGGATAATAATCTCGTTCCTCTTGACATTCGTAGCCGTATCTTTCCCCTTCGTTATTCTGCCTCGTACTTCTTGCAGACTTTCGAAGAGTCTTAAAAAGATGAAGTTGTGATTGTCGAAGGCGTCATCCAATATTTATTGTTGGACGGGCATATTATATTGAGTGAGAACTTATGAGTCGATAAGTCGATGAGTCGACCTTCGCCGATAATCCCCATATATTCAGCCGATATTGAAAAATGAAAATATATGGTATCTAGCTTAATGCGGGTTTACCAAACATCAGCGCATCTATTTGAACAGCTCTACAGCCATCTGTGTGCTTGGACACGTTGGACATGAATAAAATAAAAAGGCTGCACCGCGATCACCTGCGAGCTATATGAGATATATCAACATTCCTGATCTATAGCAGTCGCAAATTTTGGCTCTCTGACTTCCTATTACAATGTGACATCACAAAAACTGCCGATATTCGCTTACCTAAAGTGGCCGATACCGATTTTCTTTCAAAGCGTGACTCTATATTACTGGCAAAGAGACGTTCTTTACAGTGTTTAGTTACGTCACAATTGAATAATGATGTCATTTCATCGTTGCAGGGCTTCGCGCTATTTCTGACTTTCATCGAGACTATGCCCAATCGCCCACTGCCCGTGCATGTGAGTGTAGGAGGCATGGGTAAGTTTCAAATATATATTCTACCAAATATATGAACGACGAACGTCTACTATCCATAGAGAAGTGCGGGTCATGTTTTTTTGGAATCCACATCCAATCCAATCCTGTTCGATAAAATGGAACCCTGACCCAATCCGGATCCTATTTCCGTCACAAATGTCAAAATTCGGATCCAAAAAATATCCTGCACAAGGTTAAGCATGCGCATATACTTGCCAGAGATGAGCGATCTGAAATTTCTATGTCCTAATCCAATTCAAATCCGAAGCTTCAAATCCTAATCCAGAAATTTTGTATATTCAAATCTTAATCCTAATTCTAATCTGATTCAAACTGGGAATTCCACTTGGGAAGCTATAACCTGCATCTTATGTCATTATCATTCTGTGAAACTGTGATTCGCAATATGTGGTACGCGAAGGTCTTCCAGGTGGTACACGAGTAAATTCTGTTTTTTTTTCGATCGAAGGGAGTTATTAGTTCAGGTGGGGTCGATTTTGAGTTTGTTGAAGCTGTCGTCGTCGTGGTAAGGTCGCTGTCGTGGGTAGGGGCAATCCCACCAATGACGGCCTACGGGGAAGAGATCTAGCCGTAAAGCATTGGGATTCTTGCCTAACCAAATATTGAGTAATTTTCTGACCATTCGTTTTCTACTTCTGGTTGACTTGATCATATCTTGAAAATTCCAAATTCCATTTGTGATTGAGTAGAAATTTATGGCATATTGACTCCACTTCTTTACTTTAGTGTCATCTGCGGCTATTTGGAGCATCTCTGTTTGGCACTAATAGAATGTAATTGTTGTTGTGTTTGGTATAATCATGGCGTTTCGACTGCTATATGGCCATTTCACGCCAGTACGGTATTTCATATTATGACTCGGTAACTGATGACTTCTAGCACGGCCTACTTTCTTTCGTAGGCTTTTGTCAGACACCGCTTACGCGGATCGCATGGCGAGGAGGACTCGTTGACCTATATGTCATTAAAATACATCCCGCATGCATTCAGGCTTACCTGCGTAGCAGTGTAAAGACCTTTATTTCGTTCTCTTGTCTGACATTTTTGAAAGTGCCGTAGGCTCTCGTGCATTCCAAAGCGTTCATCAGTGCCGCAGTCCCTACCCCTGCAAGCCGTGTGAGTGATCGGTGGAGTGTTGGTTGTTTCACCGTTTCTGACGTTTTCTCCGCACATGTACTGGATGACTATTTCGCAGTTGTTGTTCTCATCCCCGCAGCTATGTTGAGTAGCCCTGAAACATGTCGGCAGATAGCAATGTTGGCCCATCAAGTCAACCCGTTTGACTGATGCGACTGTGAAGGCTGTCGATTCTGCTAGACTCGAATCGCGCATGGTCGAAGAAATGACAGTTGGATTTTGAAGTCAAAATTACAAATGTATCATGCATTTAGAGTACATTCCGTGCCATAAACTTACGGCCTTACCATTCTATCCGCAAATTTGAACCAGAGTAAAAGTACAAAGGTTGCACCCCAACGTTGTGGCCACCTCGGGCATTGTTTTGCGAATTGAACATTCGATTACCGTTAGCACGAGCTCTCGATTCCTCATTCAGGCGATCGTTGCTTCCCCTGCGGCAAAAAGTTAAATATTTGCCACTAGATGCTGAGGGTCAAGCCAGAAAGAGGGAGAGAGAGAGAGAGAGAGTGAGTCTATATTTTCATCCAACCAAAATACATAAAAAAACAGATGGTATTGATGGTGGTACAGAATATATGCATGCTCAGTATTCGGTATCAGTGTATACTGAAAATAATCCTTCCATAATAGCCCTTTGACCTTCATGGGGATTGGGCATACAGCATATGTTGGGAGACCTACACCATGTCTATATATCTTATCATCAAAACGATATACAAATTAAAATAAATTATACTTATACCTTGGATTATGAATGTTGATGTCACAAGCCCCATATCGAAATAATAATACGTATAATAAAGAAACTGGAAATTTCCCCATGTGTGTATACTGAAGTACGATAGCACGTTATCTACATGAGATGCCTAAAACCTGAACACAAAAACGCAATAAAAGTATACACGTATAAATAAATTTAGCATCATACAGCTATACACTAATAATATGTATAGCGACTCTATTAAACGTAAAAGTTCGCTACGATAGTACCAGGTGTGGTGCGAGTCCACCGCTTGCTAAAACGTGGATGTCTTTTATCTACATCTCATTTTCCATGCATGATACATCATTTGGCGTGAATATCTTGCAGTAGGAATGTTATATTGCCACTACAATATAACGAACGCGATTTCGTACAGACGAGGTACATATCACGGTGTCAAGTAAAATAGAATATTCTCCTAATATAATATAATTCGAATAACAATCTATCAACGCCGCAAAAGCTAGATTACCCGACTCGGCAACATTATCTCTGCTCGTTTGAAAGTTTGCGATTCTGCAAAACTTCAAATACCGATCAACGTATAATTCAATAGGAAAACTCCGGAAATCGAGGTGCTAAGTTGTAAAATGCAGCACATACATTTCACTGGATAGACGACGGCATCTAAACTGACCAAATATATTTCTATTCGAGCACGTCGATCGAGATAGCCGCCTATATAGGCTCCAGTAATTATTTACTTTTCAATCAGGATAATATCAATATACATGTATTTAAATCATATGTTAAACTGCGCATATCTTGATAGCAGGCTTCCGGGCTCGTCGCCGTATCCATCGAGCTCATCTGAATTTACATTCAAAGAACCGCAAGCCGCAACTACAAAAAATACAATATATCGACAAAGTCGCTGTGAATGGAAACAATTTCGGCGTTCATTTTTCGATAGTGCCCGGCATTGCGGTGGACGTTTTGCGGTGTTAACGGTAACACGCCAGCTGAACAGGCAGTCGTTACGAAGATAAATGTAAACTTAATCATTTCAAACTGCAGTCCGATGGGGGCTCGCAATTTCGCCATCGCGTTGAGCTTTCTGGATTACAGACATGTCGACAGATATATTAAGCTGTTGCTTATTTAAAAATGTCTTGGCAGTAATACCATGTGTACGCGTGCTATTATGCTATTTCTATCCAGTTTAATCGCTGTTTCATAAAGAGAAATGTACAATTCTACATATTCTGTTAATACAATACAATGAAGAGATGCTGTTTATAAATTCAAGAAACGTGGTTCTAGCCAACGTATAATATCCAATAAATGCCTTTGACAGTCAATAAATAGTTCTAACCGGAACGAATATATAGACTAATTGATAGGAATGCATCTCGGTATCCTGCCGCGCGCATATAAGCCATAATCGAACTGATTGTATCAAACGTGAGAAGAAATATAGAAAGTTATAAATTCTATAGATGTGTCGTCATCATTGATTCTCCCTGTACTATCAATATCCATAAGAAAATGTCATACCAAATTAGTCCAATATGTAATAGGAATAGGATCTATCGTGTTCGCACAACAATTACATTGCACGATAAGTTCAACATTGGCGTTTCTAGCGGTAATCTTGTCAAGGCATATACTACTTGAAAGTATGCGGTTGGTCAGGTGATTTGCTTTATCCTTTCCATCCTTAAGTTAATATCATACCACGCATTTGTTGGACCTTACCGTTACAGATGACCTAATCATGATGCTATAGCAGTTGTTAAGTCATCGTGCGTCTGATATCTCCACTGTGCGTCTATATCTATTGTCCCATATTAAAGAGGATACACTATTTATTAGCTACATTGATTACGAACATGTATCCTTTCGAACAGATGGTAATTTGTGCGCTTGATTTAAACGACGTTTGGTCACATCGGGTCTGATGCTACGGGATCGAGGAACGAGTTTCTTAAAGAATAATCGCTAGTGGTGTACGCTGACCATGTAGGGCCTGGTCAACGTTCACAAAACGTTGCGAGTAATTACGTAATTTTCTATTGTGGCATTTTCGATGATCGTTACCAAGAAAACGGTAAGCGTTTGAGATTGTCTTTCATTTTCTCTTTTCAATAAACATGAAATATTTCTATAACGCCCAAATGACGATATAAATATGTAATTACAACTCACCGGTTGCTGATATAAATCGTATATATCCATATGTATATGATTGTATATATCCTAGAAGTTCTTTACGTTGTTCATGGCTGCGACTCGCAAGAAAGAGACTTTGTCTTTCATCCAACCGAAATACTCAATAACTAAAAAACAGAAACAATATTAACAATGATGCAAAAACGGAAATAAAGCATTTGGAATTAAATAGAGGTGAATTCGACTTCAAATTGAAATTCGAAATCTGATCGAAATTTGAATCAGCAATTTAGCACGGGCCGTGTTGGAACTTGCAAGAGAATATAAGCTTACGCCTTAACGGTTTAGGCCAGTCCGGACAACGTAATCGGTATCTGACTGTTGCTATATTGATATTGAGCAGAGTGTAAAATGGGTTTCCATATACTTGTTACAGATATTACCCCATAAACAAGTTGTACAGTAGCCAACACCCCAATCGCACTGGTTTGGTTTTTATGATACAATAAACATATCAAACGAAGTTGCATCCCGTACGCCTGCTACATTTTTTACATTAGAAAACGATGTATTCTTTATATCAATTTCATTGATTGGTTGAAAAAGCATCATTAGCGGACTACCTACTTGCTACATGTAGTGTATTTCGTTCTTGATGTTGTGTGAAAGCAGGTGAAGCTCACAGCAAAGGGTCACAATACATATAAAAAAACGGAAAGCCTAATATTTTGAGCAAACTTTTGTAACAAAGCTATTATATTTTCGAAATTGTCAATGTGCATGCTCGTTTAGTGTTGATTTTTTATGCTGTCAGCGCCGTGCACAGAGTGGTCCTAAGTTGAAATGTAAAGAATTTCAATCACATGTGTTATAATGACGTGAAAATTGGTTCGTAGTGCAGCACCTATACCAAACGTACCAAGGTTCGTTTGTGAACGTGAACCTCAAAATCTCCGAGGTTCACACGCTGAACGCGAACGTGAACCTCACGTTCACACCATCCCCATTAGTTAGCGGTATTCCAGAGGTGGTCAAAGTAGCCAAGAAAGCTACTCAAGTAGAAGTAGAAGTAGTGAAGAAAAAATCTACTCAAGTACGAGTAGAAGTACTTCTTCCATAAGCCACCTAAAACTACTTGAAGTAGAAGTAGAATTGAATGACTTTAAATCTACTCAAGTAAGTAAGTAGTTTTGAAAACACTCTTAATTCGTTCGCATTGACTGTCACAAGCTGCAAATTGAGCTATGGGGAAGGTGCAGAGAGCTTGATTCGTATTGATGCATCCGAAGAGGTATCAATTTTCGACAGAATAAGAATTCTTTCGCATCATGGAATGCAAATTATAGTGTTGATATGAAAATGCGATACTAACCCTTTGTTTACTAGAAGATCCCGTTTTAGAGAATATCATGTCATGGGGCCCTGCCCCATATTATAAAGCGAAGGGCAAGGAGAGCGAAGAGCAATACGGAGAAGTTGCATCGGATACAGTTTCAACACTTTGCGCGATTAGTAGCCTATACGTTAATAACAAATGTTGTGGATCCTAAAATTTTATATTTAGTGTAGCTTTATTTTCGGAAAATAGAGGCATTATTACATTTGCTTTTATGCCCAAACATGTATGTTCTGCAGACAAAAGAACTGAAAGTAATTAGAACTCAAAGTATGATACTCGCAATTAAAGTGAAATACAAATACCACCTCTAAAAAGCGGAAAATATATTTTGTCCATAAAACTTCAAAGGTGATCTGCTGAAATAAGTGTAACGTTAAAAAAGCCGGATTTTCTAGATTAGCAGGACACGTCATGGGCTACTAGATTACGATATGATAGGTAATTGCTAGATTGCGAAAATGTAGGTTCAAACGTTATGATGGGCCATATTTACTGTGCTGAGATAATTGATATGGGTGACAAAGCGGTGTGAGCGGAACCAAGTAATCAGGTACCTAAATTATATTCACTGATACTTTCGTGAAACATATTTGTCGCTCCATAACTACTGTGCGCGAAGCGCAACAAAATTTCTAGGCTTTATTTGACTTTTATGAATATTAAATGTTGGTACTCGGTGAAAACAGCCCCAAAATTTCTCAGGTTATCTTTCGTATTGGGGGATTAAACTACTTCTACTTGACAAACTGAAAATAGCGAAAAGTAAGTAAGTAGATCACAAAATATTACGAAGTAAAAGTAGAAATAGAGAAAATTAGATCTACTTGAGTAAGTACCAGAAGTAGAGGAAAACTACTTGAGTACTTCCAAAAAGTAGAAGTACTTCGTTACTGACCACCTCTGGGTATTACACAGTACTTTCGATACCAATCTATTCAACAAATACTGCATATTTTATCACTGTGTAACAGACGCATATAGGATTCAAAGAGTGCTTTTTGATATCCCCACTAACGCAACTAACTGCCGAACTAAGAGCCTGTATCCCACTTAGGCGGAGAAATGTCCCAATTAACCGGAGTTTTGTACGTGCCATTTTTACTTTTGTTCCATTCCTGAGCATTTTGGCCGAACAAAACGGTTTTCGCGGTTACCCGATGTCCGAATCATGTGGAGTCTTGTGTATATAGGAATGAAACCAAGCTATCAGGATATGGAGAAGCGATTTATTGCACATAGCAAAACAGGAATAATTATACCTAACGTTAGGCCTATAACGATTAATGAAATCTAAGGATACGATTGTGTTTATAGGAATAAAAAGCTTATGAATGGCGGTGATAAATACAATGATCTTCCAGCACGCATGCTAATAAAGAGTTATATTGCTGTGTGCGGACTGCGGAGTAGGCCTATATCGATGTAAAGCTTTTGCCAAAACACAGTAGTTGAAATTGGCTTTTTATAGGACAACTAATCCTAAAAGATGTTTTTAGATCATCATTTACCACATTTGACACTAAAGCAGTTAGATTTTTACCGTGCATCATCCTATAGCAATGGAACTTGAACTTTTAGACCGCTACCGAAATCTGAGTTTTATTGGCACGTCGCGACCCAATCCTCCCACATCGAAATGAATGCATTTGAATGTTAATATAGTACGTTTATACGGACATTTATAAAATAGAGAGGGTGCAGACAACCAATTGTACGCGACCCAGTTCCATGAAATATATGAGGTGCATTATTTTCCTCTTCCGGTCGCATTTGTACCGCGTGGCTCAGATTCCGAGGACGGGGCTCTTCGGTGTCCATCATCTCAATATCGAAGGTTTTGACAACCAGCGGCGGTCATTTTCGGCCGAGGATTTATTGCCGCCGATCTTTTTGCCAAGGCTCTTTGCCCATGGCCGCAGTCGCATTTTGGCCCAAACCATATATCTTCATGTGTCATGTGTCCCGGCGCGGAAAGGGTCGACGCCTAAATACCTTTGTCTAATAGTCCCGCACCAGCGCGTTGCGTATCCCTAGACAGAAGCATCCGAACGATCTCCAACGGCATTAAGCGATGCTGCAAATATACCGTCCTTAAATAATTGCTAATACAGTTAGGGAATACGGGTTTGGCAGTTACGGCCTCGATATTTCCCTCCCTACAGCCTGCCAGGGTATTACCTTCGTGAGTTAGAGCTCTTCAGAGAAACCAATGTCGGACAACTCTTAGCATTATATCAAATCAATTTGCGAAATACAACGGTCAGCACATTTTACTGATGAACAGGTCGTGTTATTTTTGGCATATGCCAAAACTGCCGAAAATAACTTATTTTTGGCATTTTTCGATTTTTATTTTTGGCAGATTTGGCATCGTCCTCTAAATAGATAGTTTCAGCCTCGAATTAGTCACAAAAACGCTTTATTTGGGCTAGTTTGTCAAAAGACACCACAAAATATTCAGCATCCACTTATAATCAGTGCCAACAAACAATAGGAAGAAGAAAAACCTAACGATTTCATAGGTTAATATTATCAAACGAAACCACAAAATGTGCAGTATTCATCGGAATCGGTGCCAATAAGCAAAAAAAAAGAAAGAAAAGCCAAACAAACACGCTCAACAGCTGATTGTTACAGCTGTTGAATAGACTTAAATCGTTAGCACTGTAACAGTGCTTCCAAACTCAGGTTAGCTAAGTTTCTCCTAAATTCATTTCTCGCCCAGAGAATCTGGGAAATATCGGCTTCAACAGTAGCCGTTGAGGGAAAGAATGTTGCCAGTCATCCACAAAAGGTTTTCAGAGCTTCAAAATCTTTGGAGGGCCGAATCGGCTTCCATGCATCATGAAAAGAGATCACTTCGCCAGTGCCATCGATCTCGTCGCGGAAAGAATTGTCTTCCCGATCCTTTTCCAGGAGTTTCCTGTGTTGTCTCTCAACACATTCTATTTAGTAGCCCGACTATCATTTCCCCTTCAGTCTACTGATATATTCACTTCAGGTGGCTTTAATATTACAAACTCGCATGGAAGAGTCATGGGAAGGTATTTTCAAATTTTTATTTTTGGCAGTTTTGGCATCCGGCTCCTGAAATGCCAAAAATAACACGGCCTGCTGATGAAGCCATACTGATGTCGTAACCATTTTCCATACATTTCTCGATTATTGGCTGTAGTATGTAATAATACTGCACATCTCACTTTGGCATGCACAAACTTAACGCAGGAGATCGCACGAAGAGCGAAGAATTTTTCTTGTTGCACGAGATTCAGAAAATATCACACAAATATTCGAAGATCGCTCTGATGCGATGGTGACCAGAATTTACACCATTCGCAAATCTATTAGAATATTGATAAAATCCACGCCAGCTTTGGCTTCAATGGCCGCCGTACACTTGTCGGCGTTATTGTGCTAACGTCGTCATCGACCGTGCTTTGGTCGCGTCGAATACATCGTTCAGGCAGTCCTCATCGTCACTTTCGAGAAATGCTTGACTGAACTAGCCAGCAGCAAGCTGATCGATTGATAGTTGGGTAAAATCTTAGTAGTGTTAGAACACTGCGGTAGATGTGCGCTATAGTGTGTGCTGATTGGTTACTGGTTACTGTAGTACCGTAACTAATGTTGGAGAAAGCCGTAGTTTTCTACTAAGAAGACTAACGATACCAGACATGGGGTGATTACTTCATGAATGTAATCGATTGCGATTACGATTACTTCTGAATGACGCGATTACGATTACGATTACGATTACAGCAAAATCAGGAAGTAGTCGATTACGATTTCGATTACATTGGAAAAGTAATCACGATTACTCACGATTACGTTTATTTTGCTTCTTAGAAGCTATGTTGGAAGACAATATATGGATTACGCTGAAAAGGCTTAATGAGATAACAAACTCCCTTTAAATAAGATGCGTCATTTGCTTGTTACGTCGTAATGTGCCTATTTTCATAGAGGTCAATTATCGCGCCCAACGATTTGCATACTTGCCAGGGCCATAACTGTCGCACCCAAATTTCCCAACAGGGTGGAGAGCGAGCTCAAAGGGGACTCCAAAAGTATTTCGTAAACCAACATAAGTTAGAGAGTATTTTCGAGAGATCTAATTAACTTGAAAATCCTCTCTAGATCAGTGATTCTCAACCGCGGCTCAGCGAGCCGCGTTCGGCTTCCAGTTAGCCTACTTGCGGCTCCCATTGACGTTGGAAAATCCAACAAAAATAATAAAAAATCAATCTATAACAAACAATAAATTGATATTCAAAAATTACACTTGCTTGACTTGGAACCTGGAGTTTCTAATTAAGGGGGGAGACCAAGTCCTTTGCTGTCGAATAGCAATTCTCTACTCAGCAACGATTTCGTTACTCAACTCACGTCAAAATGTATGCTAACACTCAAATACATTTGGATCGGCACTCAAATTTAAGTCTGCTCATCATAAGACTTAATTAAGTGCAGGTGGTGTTACAACACGTTTCACAACGTTTTCCAACTATCAAACCAATGGATCATTTGAGTTGATTGTTAAGTTCAACGGCCGCATTGACGGATTGAATGCTTTTTTGCCCATTATGAAAATGTTTTCAAGTCCTATTGTAGTTAATGTGGCCGCTGACCCTAGTACTTCACAACTTGAGTTGCTAGGCATGCAGTCAGATATAAAGACATGACAATTTGTTTGTGCGTCTCACCAAAGTTTTTCTTTTAGTCTGCTACGTTTGAGCCACTACAATATCTTTTGATTATATAACAAACTGGAGGTCACGAATTAACAACATACACTGAAGTAATTATAACAAGATATCAGAGATTATAATTATGAGTCACGTGCCATCAGCTCTACAGGAAGGTAATTGTGTGGCGAGATAGCGCAGTGGTATAATTCACGACTGCAACACCAGTGGGTTGCGGGTTCGAGTCCGACCGAGGTCGACTTCAGGATTTGTTCCGAATTGTTGGAGGTTTATCTAGGCTCCTCCTCTCCGCCTCATCCGCGTGAGCGGTGCCTTACAAAAGACCTAGAAGTGGGCCGTTTTGCAAGTCGGCAGATACGGAATCAGAAATGCAGAAAATCGGCCTGGTGTAAATGACCGTTGTAGTCGACCAACACCATGATCACCTCAAACAAACTCTACAGGTAAATCTGACTCTGACTGACTGAGAGAGGAATAAAAATAATAGTAGTATTATGCAATTACTAATTTTACTTACTAAGTCTTCAACTTTAGATTACCACCCTATGGGGGCCAAAGACCGGGGGACGAATTGCTGTTTTGGTCCTGATTTCAGCTATAACCCACGCTAACATGATATATAAGCCCATGGCCATGGCAGCAGGTCTCAATGTTGAGTAAAGAATTGTGAAATAACGATTGGCGCCCGTTTCAAGAAGAGTCATATGAGAATAAGACGAAGCGAACATATTCTGCCTTCTACTTAATACAGGCATTGTACTGCATGCTGCCGTTACAAGAAACGGCAAAAACGGCTCGGTTTTGATATATATATCACCAGCTGTTAATTTCTACTGCTTCGTTGTGGAAACCGCAATGTTTTATTTGGCGAGCACAAAATTTCAAATCTATGTCCGGTGTACGTACGTACTAGATAGGCCTACTGCTCGCAAAGCAGCAACGGTCAAACTGCGTTTAACTAAGCATAAGCCTAACCAAACATCAACACATAAGTTACTATTTTAGACTAGGCAGAGCGGAGATAAATTATACTGCTGCGAGGTGATGGCGTGTGGAACGTGTTGATAACCTGATATACAGCACGGCGGGTGTTCTTACAATCACACTAATGTACGACGTACGAACATCGAATATCCATTTACTGTGGATACTTCTTACGCAATTACGCACAAGTTAATAGACTGCTTCTGACGTAATAATGAGCAGTGGAGTTTGAAAATCAAACGTTTGTGTTATCACGAACCTTCCTTGTTCAGTGTTCACGAATGTTCGGTTTATGTCATAGTCCTTGTACAAATAAAAAGTAATCGTTCTTTCACAAAGAAATCGATTAGATATGTGAAGTAGTCGATTACGATTACGATTACTTCGGAATTTTTTCGAATGTAATCGATTGCGATTACGATTACTTGAAAATGCTGTAATCGTCGTAATCGATTACGATTACTAATCGCGATTACCCCATGTCTGAACGATACACATCGTTATGGAATTAGAAAAAAGCTCCGGAGAGAGACAGCTGGGTGAATTGTCTCGCGTGCAACGAATATAACATGCCATTCAAGTGCAAGACTCAGGTTGAAAACGGGTATGTTACATACGTTTCTAATTTACGTGATAGTCCATTACGAATTGAATTTGCCGTTTACAGCGTTATGTTAGGAAAATGATTTGAATAGTTGTAACCGGCAATTTCTCGGACGTTTTTTAAGAATTTACCTCATGTTTCACTGGAATGGAAATGGAAACGGTGGTCCTTTTCGACAATAATTTGAGCGTGGTAGAATTTGGCATAGGGTAGACTTGAGATGAATGTTTTTCATGAATTTCACCTAACATCGCGGAAAATTTTTCATATTTCTTGCAATTTTCTATAGAAGTGATCCGATATTTACGTTTGATATGTTTCGGGCAAATTTCGCTGATATCAACTTCTGAATGGAATTTGCGAATGACAATCGAAAGAAATCACGGAGTGCGTCTCATTGAATTATGGTCATCATGAAGTCAACTGTGGTGTTTTCTAGTGGCTTTGTATTGGTGTGAACGTGAGGTGCACGTTCGCGCTCGGTGTGTGCACTCTGTGCACCTCATACATTTCGAGGTTCGCGTTCCCAAACGAACCTTGATAGGTTTCGAATTGTGAACTTATATCATCAATTACAATTTATCACGACATTATAACGTCTTTGGTTCAAATTCGTTTCAACTTCGGACCACTCTATGCGTGGCGCTGGCAGCATGAAAAGAAATTCAGCACTAAAGGAGCATGCATAGCTTGCCCTTTTCAAAATTTTTAGTTCCTCTGTTAGAAGAGTTGTTCTCGAAATATTCAGCTTTCCGTTGGTGAATATTTAGTGACGGCCTGCCGTGAGCTTGGCCCGCAATAGCAATTGTTATCAATGATTGACATCAACGAAATTTATAAAAAGAATGCATCGTTGTCTATGTCTAATGTAAAAACATAGCAGGCGTACAAAATCGATCTTGATTTAGTACCTATATTGTATATTGTATCATAAAAACCGAATCCGCCGATTGAGGTGTTGGCAACTGAATAACTTAATTTCAAGGTAATATCTGTAGCAGGTATAGCAACTGGTATTTACTCTGATTCATATCAGTGTAGCAAAATAGTCGGACGCTTTAAGAATACATTGACCGGTGGGCCTAAGCTTATGTTCTCTTACAGGTCATCCTCGAAATTTTTGGGAAAGCGACAGAAAATACTGATTTTTTGAATCATTATAGCATTTGATTGTTCAGTTGATACATTTGTGGATGCTTAAAAATTCAGCCTTTACTTCCACTTTGTAGCATACTGTGATCTGAGTCGTCGCTTGGTATCATGTACGGGATTAGGCTTACTCGTTACTTTACTAAAATGTAGGGTTAGAATTAGTTATATGATGTCGCGTGATGTCATTGGTTGGCGTTCACGTTCGCGTTAACATAGAACCTTTCGAAAAGGTTCGTATTCACACGAACCAGAACCTTTCAGAGGTTCATGCTATCCCTATTTTGCATGTCAGTATATTTGTCTTTCGGGGACTCTGTGGTACAAAGTGATTGCAATCGTGCCACGTGACACGTAATCAGTAAGCAGGTTGAAAACCACAGCTGTATAGCGTAAATCGCCAATAATTCCCCATTTGCTCAGTTGCAAACTTGTAAGTTCTAATCAATGTGAGTCGGTGAATTCACACCTTGTTTTACTTGCAGTTTTTTGTAGAACACTCCAAGACACTCTCACATACTTGGGGACTCCTGAAAACCATGCAACAGCTTTCCATCAGCAGTTCACTTTCCGTTACTTCTGAGATGTACCTGTTGATCCCTCCGGCATTAGCTGTTGCTGCTAGCTCGCTGCTAGCAGCTTACAAATTCGGACCGGCTCTATACACCACCATGAGGTCTTCGCTGGGTGGTATCAAGAATGAGCCGGATGTCATTCCCGATCAACTATCAATCGAGGATTATTTGACCGAAAGACGAAGCATTTGTGGTGATGTGAATCCTCCAAAATTTATCGCAGCCCCACAACCTAAACATGAACGGCATAAGGCTGACTTGAGCAAGCCTGCTCTTAACTGGGACGACAATTGGGATGGAAGGAAACATAGTAGTGCCGACAAATACGCCTCAAAACCCACAGCGACACGTCGATATCTACTGATCCGAAAAGGTCAATGTCGATTATTTAATAATAAAGTCATCAAGGATTGTGAAAGGGAGCTGACAAGTCTGGGAAGGGAACAGGCTTTGATAACAGGAGATCACATCAGAAATTTTGGTCTTCCGGTCGATAAAATATACTCATCCACAATGACAAAGGCGTAGGAAACTTCTTGTCTTATCAGAAAATCTCTTCCTGGTATAGAATTCCAACAAACCGATTTGCTGCTAGAGGGTACTTTTGCTGGCCCGCAGTCAATTCGCGATACTTGGGGCAACTCCGAATATCGAAGATACCACGATAGATTGCGAATTGATGGAACGTTCCGTCATTTTTTCATCGCTCTTCTCCACACCAAAAAAAAAGGATTCCCTTGAAATCTATGTCTGTCATCGAAATGTTATTGATTACTTCGTGCGCCTGCGCTTCAATTTCCAGAGAAGCATTGGCCACGTATCAACATTCCGCCCTGCAGTATGGCACTGATTACTGTACAACCTGATGGCTCAGTGTCACTCGATCATCTTGCTTATACAGGCCATCTACTACCAGATAAAGTTACATATGCTTGACAATATGGCGGTATTTGCCACCTGTTGGGTATTAAAAGGTCGAATGAAATGGATTAAATGTGGTATTGATGACATTTTCAAAGAATACATTTTCATACTCTGTTCGCAGCGTTTTGTTTGAGAAATACCTTGCATTGTATCTTGTCGCTGCCTGCAGGAATATCTCGTGATGTATCACTGTGCAAACGAATCATTGTATCGTAAATGTTTGTAATATATGGCGCTTTCACGTATGTAAGTGTCTTTGAGGTGTATCATATGTCGTTGCTCGTAACACGTCGATCAAGTCTATCAATATTTTCTAGATGGGGAATATCCTTCGGTGCCCAGCAGCTGTCGCATATTCTTCATCTCAGCGAAGGGAGTCTTATTCCCCTTGTGTTCTTTCTCTGTGTGCCTATGAGGAGCTACATGTTTTTCTCTCTGCCCTCATATTCGCAATCGTTCTCAGCTCTAAAATACACTGATTGTGCATCGTTGAAAAATTATTGGTTTATTAATTTTTAATTTATCATCAGCTGCATCGTAGGGTGAAGATGCTCTCTCTTTGATTTTTGTAGTCAGCTGTCGGGACTATCGGTCCTAGATCTGCTTTGTCAAACCGACCTCTAATTCTAACAGATGACACTTAAATTCTTCGCACCTTTGAGGCAGTGCCTCACCTGTGGTCGATCGTCATAGGATCTATAAGTAAAATAAAATTACTGATTGCTGGTATTGCTTTTTATGTTCCTGTTCGACTAATTCTGAACACTTGTTACACCCAAAAGTACGCAATTTGTATAGGCCTGATTTTTTATTGTGCTCAAATATAAGGCGCGAAAGAATGGATAGGCGAGGCACAGCCCTCATCCTCATCCCTGATATCCCAATTCGTCATAAACATCTCATAAATAGGGCGATTTTTTTGACAAGTTAAAATAAGTCGGAATTTGGTCAAAATTGTAGTGTTAGGTCAAAAAATTATCAAAATTGTTTACAAAGTCAATTTTTTGCAACCCGTATTTCGTTTGTATCGTAGATTTTGCACTGTCGGTGAACTTATAATTTGACATTTTACAGCTTGTAGCGTACTTTGTAGTAGGGATGGTATGTACGTGGGCGTTGACGTGGACGTTCGCGTTCTGTGTGAGAACCTCAGAAATTTAGAAGTTCACGTTCACAAACGAGCTATGGCAGGCTCTCACGTTGTGAACCTTTTTCATATATTACAATTTTTCACGTCAATATAACATCTTTTGGTTGATTTTTTTTGCATTTCAACTTTGGGACACTCTATGCATGGCGCTCGCAGCGTAAAAAATCAACTCTATTCGAGCATGCACCTTGCCAATCTCAAAAATTTTACTTGCGTTGTTGCAAAAGTTTGCTAGAAATATCCAGTCTTCCGTTTGTGAATATTTAGTGACTCTCTGCTGTGCAATACAATATCACGAGCGAAATACGCTACATGTAAGTAGTCAACGAATGATGCTTATCTAAGCAATCACTGAAATTCATATAAAAAATACATCGTTGTCTAATGTAAAAAATCTAACAGGCGTACAGGGTCCATCTTAATTTGATATGTTTATTGCATCATAAAAAAGCAAATCCTTGTGATTGGGGTATTGGCTCTCCTGTAAAACTTGTTAATGTGATAATATCGGTTGCAAGTATAGACAGTGGCGTAGCAGCCATTTGGCGCTCAGCGCGGCAGGCTGCTAGGGTGGCAAAATGTGAGGTGAAGACCTCTTTCTAAGTCAACACCACAGAAGTACTTAAAAAGGTAGGTAAGGCAGGAGTCGAGACAGAGTGCTGGCCTTTTTTTAGTAAACACAAGATTTCCACTAATTATAATCGAAAAGATTAAAACTATTTCAAAATTGGGCCGGCATTTTCAACGAAAGCCATGGGCGGCAGCATATGTGCTGACCGCCGACTATAGAAACCCCTCTTACATTCTGCTCAATATCAACGGAACAATACTCAGACGCCGAATACATATTCCGGTCTGGTCTAGTCAGCTAATAAGGCGTCAGATTATGTTCCCTTGCAAGTCCTTGTCGCAATTGTTGGCAAAGCGACGGGAGATATTGATTTTATGTGATTATTACATCATTTGATTGCTTCAGTTAATACACTTGGCGAAGTTTATAAGTCAGTATGTAATTCAGCATTCTGCCATAATGAGGCCCGAGTCGTCGCTAAGTATCGTGCTGTACATTCACGACATTGATATATCACTACATTGAAATGTAGGGTTTGAATTAGCTATATGACGTCACGTGACGTCATGAGGTTCACGTCCGCGTTCACACAGAACCTTTCAACAAGGTTCGCGTTCGTACGAACCTGAACCTTTCGGAGGTGCACACCATCCCTACTTTATAGGCCTAGCATTTCATGGTTCCTAAATCATGAAGCCCATGATGAAAATTATGATGTAGACCAGTGGTTCCCAACCATTTTCGACTCATCGCCGCCTTATTATTCTCGACACAAATTTTCGCCCCTGTAAATTCACGGATCCAGAAAAAGAGGGCGCATAAACGGAAGATTTATTCACGTAGCATTGATCGATGGTGAATTTACTAAAAAATACCATTTTTCCGAGGTGCAAGTAGGTCAGTGGTTCCCACATTTTCGCTTGTGGCACACTAGAAAAATTAACGCTCGCGGCACGCTTACAAAAATGTGCCTTTTGAGAAAAAATTTACGTGGTAATGCGATCGCTATGCTCATTTATACGAACATATATGCGACTGAAACGAAGTTACATTGGATTGTTGACGACATACCCGTATTCCGTCATCAATTTCAAGCAGTCTCTCTCGGGCGCAGCTTTTAATATCATTCAAAACAAAGCAGCTATGTTCACATAGTCATGAATAAACAAAAGTCAATGCAACTCGGATCGCTTTTGTGCCTATTCTGCTATAAATCTGGTTTGAAAAGGAGACCACCATTTTTGTGGAAACAGCGTTTTAAAAAATGGGATGTTTCGTATGTATCAATGAGATCGCTTAATTGTTTCATTGCTTCCAAATGGACTACCCATCTAAATTTGTGAACAACAAATCGCGAGACGAAATATTGCAATGCAAGTTGAAGTCCAGGCAGTGTGGTCAGATTTTGCGGAGTAATTTTATGTTGAGGAGATGCTTCACAAGTAGCGTGAAACAAATCTTCGACACGTAACAGTCCGCTTAAATTACGTGACAATTAACCTACTCATCGGCAATGCCATGATTGTTTCCAATGTAATGTTCAAATGTGCTTATTTATCCGATATGAAGCGGTTAGAGTTCCTTTTCCGCTTGTGCTTTCCTGCGTGCCTTGATTTAAATAAATTACAAAATATTTGCGGCACACTTGAGAATCTGTGGCGACACACAGTTTGGGAATCACTCTGGCAGGTGCTCGTAAAACCGCGTCTATTTTCCATTGAGTTGACCTCTTTTTCAGGATATACGCAGAGTAAGCCGTGTTCAAGTGCATTTTTAACCATGTTAATTAAATAAATCCTACTGGACGATCTAACATTTTCGCCCCCTATCGTCCCCAGAATGAAGCAATACGGTGTGTCACCAGCGGAGTACGCACAACTTCGTTGCTGTCAGCCAACAACTGCTGCTGCTGAACGTTCTTTCTCCATTCATGGCAAGCTATACTTAAGGACACTTTCAACCCGAGAATGTAGGAAGTATCTTTCGTTGTACTACAACAAATTTCAATTATTTCTACCATAATAAGTGATGTAGCTACTAGAATTCTTCATGGGGCCATATTTCGTTGAAATATAGTTTTTTCATGTAAAAATTTGTCAGTTTTTATGTCAAAAAAGCTTTTTCGGGCCAAAAGGGCAGACAGTTCCAACCAGAAAGGAAGCTAACTAGTACAATTCTAACATTATGTGTGAAAACACCTAATTTGCATACGTGAGGTCAAAATTTTGTCAAAGTGAAATTTTTTATGGTCGAAAAATGTCAAAATTTTGATTTTTTAGGTCAAATACTTCCATTTTAGGTAAAACATCGCCTTACTTGTATTATATATTTTAGCTGGTTTCAATAGAATGCTGCTATACCAATGAATCTGAATATGCAAATTTCAATAATTTCAGAACCCTTAAAAATCGCCAAGGAATGCAAAATTCGGCTTTGTTATGTACAATTGTACAATGATGGCGCAGTGAAACAATGGGTTATCGTTTATAGACTTGACTAACCGATGACGGTGTGATTGTGGAATTGGGGGACCGGCGGCAGGAAATATATTCTCAGCAGCGTTTGCTGAGAATTGACAATCGCATCGCAGTGAAGCAATGCGTTATCGTTTATAGACTTCACTAACCGACGGTGTAGTAGAGGAGATGAGGGACCGGTGGAACGAAAAAATACTCTTTGGCCTCAAAACCGTCGGTCGAAAACAGAGGATCATATGCTCACTCAACACTTTGGTCCTATCTCGTCTGCCTTGAACATATTCAGGAATATCTGCCTGTCTAACATATATTTATGAACGTTTAAGTTGCGCAACAAATCACCGGTTCCCAATTCCCACTCGGTGAAAACAAGGACTTATGACCAGTGGACTGGTGAGACAAGCACTCAAATACTTAAGTGTTCCAGTGCTTCTTGCTATCTATATTATAATCTGAGCAGTAGTAAGCCAATAGAGAATGCTTATAATAAATATTTTTTACAGACGCAGAGCTATCGAGATAGATAAATTGCGTTATATTTCTGTGTTCTCGCTGGTAAACGTTTTGCCGGGCATCCATATTCTTTGCCCCGCTAGTGCTCATAATATTAGCTTCACTTACCTATTCTCTCACTGTCGCTCACTGAAGAAACGTACGATTCACTTTCTTTATTCTTCTTGCACGGAAAAATTAAGGCAAATTTCAAGATGCCGCGATCTATTAGATGACAATGGCGTATGTCCAGTGTGTGGACTCGTCGACCTTTCTTGTTGGACTACACCAGTTGTTCTCTACCATGGCGGCACACTAGTGCGCCATTTACGTTTCGAGCGGGCATCACTAAGAATTTTGAAATTATGCATAAAATAGTTATAGTTAATGGGGGACGATCAATGATATCTATTATAAGAGATGAGAGAGAGAGAGTGAGAGAGTCTTTATTGTCATCCAACCAAAATACATAACACACGACAGTGATGGTGGTACAGAAAATATGCTTTGACAGTATTCGGTATTAGATAGGAATGATCGATAAGACCGTGAAGGTCATCTAGTCTGATCACACCAGCATCAAACAGGTACACTTGACTCTAAGCAGTCTTGCTGTAAAAAAGGTTACAGTAGTTAAAAAAATAAAATGAAATAAAAATTAAACGATGGTAGCAAATGATGAATGAAGCAATGTCTGGGCGATGTAGGGCAACAGTGTTAGTGTAACGACAAGAGGTGATCAAGTAGGGCTTTTTTGAATCTATTATAAGGCAATTCACGGATGTGTGGTGGTAATGCATTCCAGATAATAGGTCCCGAGTAGTCGATAGATCTCTTAGTTGGGTTGCTATTGGGTAGGGGTAAGTAGATATTTCCTTTAGACGAGGATATCGTGTAGTGGGAGTGGACATTTTTGGCAGGTATGAAAAAGTCATCAAACACAGGAGGCAAACTATTGGAAAAATATTTGTGAATGACTTTTGATACTTCGAAGCGATGTAGTTAGTCAACTTGCAAAATTCGGTGCTTATGGTAGTAAGGCGATAGTTTGGTACGTAAAGGTCAAGGTACAGATGGGTTGCCAGTGAACCCGTCCCTCGGTGAACCCGTCCCGTGAACCCGTCCCTCGGTGAACCCGGCCCTCGATGAACTCGGCCCTCGGTGAATTCCGCCCTCGGGAAATTTTGAAATTAAGTGTATTAACAAGTATTAATATGAATTATTAAACTAATAATGTTATTATCTACTGATTTGTCGATTTTGTAAGGAGGTCAGGGCATGCGTAGATCACGCAGTCACGGAGTGATCAGATCACGTGATCACGATTGCGTGGTCGGCTCATTGTGGAATTGACTTGGCGAGGGGCGGACGTGCGACGTTCGACGTTCGTTTGTGGTGTATTGAACTAATAAAATTGCTAATAAACCAATGATGACATCCTCGTATCTGTTCATGACATCGCATTGGGTCTTATCGCATTGTATATTGTGGGTGACTTGTTCACATGAAAAATATATCCCAACGATTGTTATTGCTCACATAGATTACCAGAGAACCCGGCCTTTGGAGAACCCGTCCCAACCGACCCGGCCCTTGGAGAACCCGGCCCTTGGAGAACCCGGCCTTTGGAGAACCCGGCCTTTGGAGAACCCGGCCCTCGGGAATTTTTGTATATCAAGCACGCGTGGTCTACTTGTTGTGGTATTCACGGTGTTTTTCGACTACTCTGGACCTCGGTGAATGCGGCCCTCGAACAATTTTGAATTAAAAATGCAAGAAATGTGTACCCGGCCCTTGAGAAATTTTGTATTCACCGGCAATCCTAATATCCCACCTCCGGCAACCCTAATATCCCACCTCCGGCAACCCTAATATCCCACCTCCACCAACCCTAATATCCCACCCCCGGCAACCCTAATATCCCACCTCCGGCAACCCTAATATCCCACCTCCACCAACCCTAATATCCCACCCCCGGCAACCCTAATATCCTAACCCTAATATCCCCCTCCCTCAACCCTAATATCCCACCTCCGGCAACCCTAATATCCCATCCCCGGCAACCCTAATATCCCACCTCCACCAACCCTAATATCCCAACTCCGGCAAACCTAATATCCCACCCCCGACAACCCTAATATCCCACCTCAACCAACCCTAATATCCCACCCCCGGCAACCCTAATATCCCATCCCCGGCAACTTTAATATCCCACCTCCACCAACCCTAATATCCCACCCCCGGCAACCCTAATATCCCACCCCCGGCAACCCTAATATCCCACCCCCGGCAAGCCTAATATCCCACCCCCGGCAACCCTAATATCCCACCCCCGGCAACCCTAATATCCCACCCCGACAACCCTAATATCCCAACTCCGGCAACCCTAATATCCCACCTCCGGCAACCCTAATATCCCACCCCGGGCAACCCTAATATCCATATTTTCGAAAATCACACGTCTGCTTCTCGCCAAGTCAATTCAACAATGAGCCGACCACGCGTGATCGATATGTGAACGTCGCGTTCCCTCCAGCGCTTGGCGCTTGCGCAATCCGTGATCTGATCACGCCGTGACTGCGTGACCTACGCATGCCCTGACCTCCTTACAAGACCGACAAATCAGTTGATAATAACATTATTACTTTATTAATTCATATTAATACTTGTGAATACACTTAATTTATAAATTTCCCGAGGAATTCACCGAGGGTCGGGTTCTCCAAGGGCCGGGTTGGTAGGGACGGGTTCTCCAAAGGCCGGGTTCTCCGGCAACCCTCACATATCAACCACGCGTGGTCTGCTCGTTATTGCAACTGTAGGGGATTAGGATATTAGGGTTGCCGGAGGTGGGATATCAGGGTTGCCGGAGGTGGGATATTAGGGTTGCCGGTGGGGGGACATTAGGGTTGGGGTAGGATATTAGGGTTGCCGGAGGTGGGATATTAGGGTTGCCGGTGAATACAAAATTTCCCGAGGGTGGAATTCACCGAGGGCCGAGTTCCTCGAGGGACGGGTTCACGGAGGGACGGGTTCACCGGGGGACGGGTTCACGGGACGGGTTCACCGAGGGACGGGTTCACTGGTAATCTACAGATGAGATCAGCCGTATCGCACAGTTTTGCGGGGTTCAAATTCTGCACAAAAATGTTTTGCATGCACTTCCCCATACTACGATTCCATATTGCAGGTGAGAGTGGAAAAGAGAGAAATAGATGGTTCGTAGTACTGATCTGGAAACCAAAGATTGCAGACAGGTCATTATTCCCACACACCGAGCTAGTTTTGATATTGTGCATTCAATATGCTGCTTCCAGGACATTTTGACATCAATGGTGACGCCAAGATATTTTGCTTAGTCACATATGGAGATTTATTTATGATTGATGTCCACAGTGAAACCATGATTGGCATTATATAAAAGGAGCATCTCGGTCTTATCTGCATTCAAACTTAGTTTGTTTGCTTGCAGCCATCTCGACACTTTTGGGAGCTCCCTATTCACAGATGCATGCAAATCATCGACAGTGTTGGAGGTAATGAAGAGGTGAGTATCATCAGCAAATAGGGTTGTGCGGAATAAAGATGGCACATTAACAATATCGTTAATATAAATGAGGAAAAAAGTCGGTCCAAGGACTGAGCCTTGTGACACTCCCTAAGTTATATCTCTGGTAGTCGTTGTAGTTGACTCTGTCAACGTGAATTGGACTTGAGCGTATTATTAGGATTATCATGTGTGGCCAACATACATTGTATTTTACATCTTGTAACTAGTCAAAGCCAGTATCGTTTTTGTGTATTGCGCAAGTTTAGAAAGATATATCTGCCTTTTTCGTACCGCGACTATTTCGCCATCCGTATTCCTATTGGCCAGACCTCACAACCGCTGTTACGTAAAACTAGAGTTCTAGAAAGATCTCTCTGCCTTTTTCGTACCGCGACTATTTCGTGATCCGTATTCCTATTGGCTAAACTTCACCATCTCTGTTACGTAAAACTAAAGTTCTACATAGATATCTCTGCCTTTTCCGTACCGCGACTATTCCGTATTCCTATTGGCTAAATACTTCATGACGTTTTCTGCAATTCGTTTCCCTCATTGGCTAAATGTTACAACCATTGTTTCGTACTACTGTAGTATAGAGACTTGATCATTTGATCACGTAATGTCAGACTCATTTTACCGCTACTAGGACGAACGTCTTTCTTGTTTTTTCCTTGTCGTTTCCACGTGTATGCGCAATACATTCGTGTCAGAGAACTCGCTGTGAATTGAAGAGCTTGCAACAGTAAGGACATTAGGACAACCTATAGGACCTCCTCTACTGCTGCATGGTGCCTATGCGTGAGATCAACCACAGCTAACACCTCTTACGACAGAAGCCGACGTTCGCCACCGCCGCCATCGTTCGACATCGCATCTAGGACATTCTATCCGGTGACCCGTTTATTTATATATTCCAATTCTGAATACGCTTCACGACAGCAGATTCTCGGGTATCATATACGGCATTTCTTAGAGTGTACCTTTTAGTGCATGTCGCCTACGTAATCATTTTATTAGAAACGTGTTTTACTGCATTTCTCCATGGCGAGTAATGATGATACTAAGCCCGTTTCGGCCCCTAGCCCTGACGTTGAGAACCCTAAATATGTTAAGCTCGAGAAATCTTTACCCTGTGTGCTCGACGACATGGCTAGCGCGCATAATAACGATAGCCAAGTCGAAGTTAACTCGACACCTATACTTGGATTTTCAGTATATACACCCCTTTTTTTTTTAACTGCATTCCTCCATGGCGAGTACTGAAGAATATATTTTTGTTTCGTCCCTAGCCTGAGTGACTCTCCCAGTCACGCCGCTACTGACGCACTATCGCTATATTCTTATATTTTGTCATCTCTCCCTTGGACATTAGCACAAACTCTCAGGACTATCAATCACACCACCGTTTTTACGTGATTTCATTTCCTTACTCAGGGATATCTAGATATCCTACCGTCCTTAATCAAGACATAGCAGACCTCACTTGCCAGTCTTCTCAATGCACACTTGCCATGATACTATATATCACCTAGCAGTGCGTCCACACTTTCCACGCACACTTGCTACGATACTATATATCACCTAGCAGTGCGTCCACACTTTCCACGCACACTTGCTACGATACTATATATCACCTGGCAGTGCGTCCACACTTTCAACGATCTACTTACTACGATCCCCTTACTACATAACTTAGCGCTCATATGGTAGTTCTTTCTGACTGCCGTACGGTCTTAGGCAATTGCCTTACGGCGCTTGGGACTGTTTCTGGGATCACATGCTTGCAAAACGGTCATGTCCCACGGTATCCCTCTAATTTAAAGCTTCAATAGTGATGCAATTTAGCTCGCATTCGATAGTTGTGCCAGTAGAGGTACAGAGGACTTTAAAGCTTTCGTTTCGTTCAGCGCGCACGGTTGCTGCTGAAACTGACCAGATGCCTACGCGGGAAGCGTCCGGCCTGGTCAACGGCTTCTACACTCAGCCGATTCGCTGTCAAGCATAGGACGTGAAATCGCTGGGCTTGGGTATGTCTGCTGGCAGGTTAAACCATACAAGCGCATCGACAAACGTCCGCTGCTCTCGAAATTTCAGCAGTTACACTGGAATCGTTCGAAAGGTATAGAGTTTAATGCCTCACTCAATAACTTAGAGTGCGTGGTGGAAAACCAGTTATCTGTCGATAGCCATTGATACCTATGGCACTCAGGCTATTCCACCATCACTTTCTCTCCTCAAGTGGCCCACGGATGAGAATTCTTGGAGACTTTTTGTACCTAAATAACTGTATTCAGCATACGGTTACAGTCCATGATAACTCATTTTTGTGGATGGTACTTCAGCGCCAGACCAATAGCGATATTAGGATTATATGTCTTACTGCTCAACAATTAGATATGGCAAGGCACATTTGCCTTCGCGCCATTTTAAAACGTGCTAAATGAAAATAAATATTTTTTTAATTATACAACGACTTGGGCGCAGGTACTATCACTGAGACCATAATGTGCGTTCTTACCATGTTGTCGAGCACCACACCCAACCTTAATTCTGTACCCTATTCGGCAGGCTAACTTATTATTATTGCTTTGCCATGGATGCTGTTTAAGTGTTTACATTTCTCTGTTAGTTTGTTGGTCGTGATAGGCTGTTTTTAGTTTATATGTCCTTTTACCCGTGATGCTGTCGTGAGCTATTTCAGACCAACCTGTTGTCCAAATGTTCATGAACACTGCGACACCCGATATACTACTCCACATTCGCGGATCGAAATGTATTCGTCCACTTCCATCGGGCAACGATTCGGGTGACGATACTGAGCGACCTTATTCTACTGTATGACCTCGCGCTAAATCGACAAGATGCTAGCGACTGACTGCTCCGATCTACGCCGCCTGATGCATATTCCGCATCCAGCCGAAAATCCGGTCCAGAACGCTCTATCTTCAGACGATGACGGCCACGATCGCATCTGCGGCTGCTCCGCTGACACACGTATTGTTCAGCTGGAAAACTACGAGCGTAACCACGAGGTCTCAAGAATACACAATTTCGTCACGCGACGGCCGTCGACGACAACAGCCCACGCCGATTCCGCGAATGAGTAGCGCCCCGCGTTTTCCGTTGCATTTACCGACCGAGGTATTGCAACACCCAGCGTTCGCGTTACAATTACCGACCGAGGTACTGCAACACCCAGCGTTCGCGTTTCAATTACCGACCGAGGAATTGTAGCCCTCCACGTTTCGCATGGCTATTACCGATCGAGGTATTGTGACACATGCAACTGGTCCCGCCTGTATTACACGGTGACCTTGACTCTAAAGTTGTTTAGCCCCCTCGCTGCGCGACGATCTTGGATCGACTGACTCTTGCGCCATGTCTGCGTCGGTGTAGTTTTAATTGTTATTCTGTGTTTAGGCTTAACTGGTTTATAGGCTAATGTTGTTTATTATAAAACTTCTCTGACATGCCCAAAAATTATCCTCTGTATTTGGCCTCGTTCCTTAATTACGTTATGCACATTACTGTGCTATAATCGTCTGTTGTGACTGATATACCAATTCACATTAACCTGCCTTTCCCTTTCATTGAAACCAAGTGAAATTCCTTTTCCGTGGAGGGGATAATGTAGTTGACTCTGTCAACGTGAATTGGACTTGAGCGTATTATTAGGATTATCATGTGTGGCCAACATACATTGTATTTTACATCTTGTAACTAGTCAAAGCCAGTATCGTTTTTGTGTATTGCGCAAGTTTAGAAAGATATATCTGCCTTTTTCGTACCGCGACTATTTCGCCATCCGTATTCCTATTGGCCAGACCTCACAACCGCTGTTACGTAAAACTAGAGTTCTAGAAAGATCTCTCTGCCTTTTTCGTACCGCGACTATTTCGTGATCCGTATTCCTATTGGCTAAACTTCACCATCTCTGTTACGTAAAACTAAAGTTCTACATAGATATCTCTGCCTTTTTCGTACCGCGACTATTCCGTATTCCTATTGGCTAAATACTTCATGACGTTTTCTGCAATTCGTTTCCCTCATTGGCTAAATGTTACAACCATTGTTTCGTACTACTGTAGTATAGAGACTTGATCATTTGATCACGTAATGTCAGACTCATTTTACCGCTACTAGGACGAACGTCTTTCTTGTTTTTTCCTTGTCGTTTCCACGTGTATGCGCAATACATTCGTGTCAGAGAACTCGCTGTGAATTGAAGAGCTTGCAACAGTAAGGACATTAGGACAACCTATAGGACCTCCTCTACTGCTGCATCGTTCTTAATGTCCCCAGTTTAACAAATTGTTTGCGGTTTGCCAGGTAGCTTTCAAGTAGAGTTGCTGCAATGCCCCTGATTCCATAGTGCTCTAGCTTGTATCTTGAGATTCTGTGGTTAACTGTGTCGAAAGCTTTGCGGAGGTCGATAAAAATGCTGCAGCCACTTTCTTTTTGCTTTCTTTTTCGAGACCCGAAGTTGAACTATGCCGATATTTCAGACTTGGAGGACGGATTCTAGGTGGATCAGTGCTTGATCATATTTTGATTTATATTTTCGGAATCGGTTTAACAGTAGCTTTCGATCAGGACCAGATTCAATAATTTCTGCACTCTGGAAAATAACTTTTGGATTGCCAGAAATCCTACAGTCGCTGACGCAAAACAATTCTCCACTCCAGCCTCAGCGAAGCGGAACAAAGCTGCAAAATCGGTCGTTGCCGTTCCATGTTTAATTTCTACGATCGGAGAGAGCCTGTGTTCCCCATGGTACCGATCAATAATGCTGTCTTTCTGAGACTTGTTTATGCCTGATGTGATACTACGAACTATGAAGTGATTGTATCCGTTACCATATGGGCAATGGGCATATGTCACGTAATTAAGAGGCGGTCCTTATTCAGTCAGCTCTGAAACTTTGTGGTCACGTCTCCGAACTCCTTCATACACGAAAATACTGTTGTGGAGCACATTCCGGCAATACCAAGTACCTGAGCAGCTTTAGATAGGACTCTACACCTCAACTTTTACCTACTTTGAGCTTGAACATAAGTAGCCTACCCAACCGTGAAAAGATACAAGAATTAAGGCATGCTATTTTACTTGTGTTTGCTTATCTCAATAATTGTAATTGTGATTCATTTTTTTCCTAGATATCCAATTCCGAGTCCCCATGTTAAATTCTAAGTTGTATCGTACTGCTGCCGTGATAATCGGAGCTGGCACTTGTGGAATATACGCTTACAGAGGCGATGTGAAGAGACATTTCAGCACACCACTCAGGGCGGCTGTACCCGAAAGGCAAGACTCAACGAGCTCATATAAACAATGGGATGACAATTGGGATAAAAGGAAAAATTGGGACACCGACAAGGATGTGCAGAGACCTACAGCGACGCGACATTATATACTGGTTCGACACGGGCAATATAACCTGAAAGGTAGCAATGATTGTGAAAAAAGCCTGACGACTTTGGGACGGGAACAAGCTTTGTTGACGGGAGAAAGACTCAAAGCTCACGGTGTTGATATTGACAAAATATACGAGTCCACAATGACAAGGGCAAAAGAAACGTCTGAACTCATCCGAAAATCTCTACCAGACGTAGAAGTACAGCAAACCGATCTACTCCGAGAGGGTGCACCGATACGTCCAGAGCCAAGCCATGCCTCGTGGGAGCCCCCGGAGCACGAATTTCATGCCGACGGCCCCAGAATCGAAGCTGCGTTTCGGAAATTTTTCCATCGCGCTTCCCCGAAACAAGAAAAAGATTCCGTCGAAGTTTACGTATGCCACGGAAACGTGATACGGTACATAGCATGTCGCGCTTTACAGTTTCCTCCGGAAGCGTGGCTACGCATCAATCTTCGGCACTGTAGCATTACGTGGATTTCTGTAAGACCGAACGGAAGGGTATCGCTACGCTGTCTTGGTGACACCGGGCATCTGCCACCGGATAAGATTACGTCTTTCTGAATTCCGGCCTGTACCTATATTGTCTATAATTCTGCTGACTTGTGCTGTTTTATTCCAGATTTTTGGACTAGTAATCACGAGCATCTCGTGTCGCAATTGTACCCTAGGATAATACCAGTAGGCGACTTCAATATACCTCGCTTTTTAAAAGGACACACGTAGGTTCGGTGTTGTTCAGTGGTCTGCTTGTTGAGATTAGCGAAAGTTGTTTCGCATTCACTGAATTGCTTCAATTCAACTAGTGCAAACTATTATGAAGATTATTTACATTGATATACATTTACTTGGTTTTATATCACAGTGAATCTGTCTAATAAAGTTGGGTGGGTAGCAATTACCCGGTAACTGCTCTGCTGGTTTTGTTGTCCTGGTATTATTATTTTGTGATATAGCTCTGCACTTTTAATGCTGAAGCTTAGTAAATCTTCACTCACAAAGGCAGCGTGCTAATGATGCAGGATATAGAAGACATCAAGCCAAGTTATGGGGCATAGCAAAGTAAGGAGTTTAAATTTGTGGATGTACACAGTCCTTATCGGGTATCGCTGCCGGAGGTTCAATAGCCATGTTGGATCTATTTGACATCTCCAGCTGTTTGAGGAACCTAAAAACCCTTATCGGGGCGTCCAACTGATGAGCACTGACATTAACATACTGTTTGTAAATGATGTTTTAAACAATATCTTGATTTGCTTGTGAGCTATGTTTCCATAAATCAATGCAATTACAGTGCCTAGAAACTGACAAGTCCATGTCCCCAGATCCAGTCGGAGTGTAATGTGTTACGTGGGCAGCTTCACATCTAAATCTCAATACTACAGTAAGCCTACCAATTATAAATATTTGCAGTATCGTGCATTTATGCAGGATAACAGTAGAAACTCCCCACTACTACCGCATACTAAAATCGAACTTGACATAGACAGGTGTATTACAAGCACATTATATGACGAGAGATTCTAAATAACTCTTGACCGTGAGCCTAGCATCTCTTTGGTTCCAACTGATGCCTCACAATTAAGCCAGAGTTTGATAATATTGACAGTGTTCATAATGTTGAAATTGTTGCCATATTATTATTAGAAGGCGTCACTGCATGAAGGGAATTCTCAACACAAGTGGTATTCTTAGGTACATTAGTATCAAGACTGAAAAGAAACTTTGAAGTCAATGTCTAACCGACCTAGTGTACAACATATACTATTCGTGCATGTGTAGTGTGTGTAATCTACAGCTAACCGAGTAGCTCTCAAAATATTTCAAGAAACTTGCAACCAAAATACATTTGTGTCTGTTGCCCTACTCTTAACCGCAGCACCATGTCTAAAGAACCCAGGAAGAAAGCTACCACATTGTTCGTAAATAAACTGATTCCGACCATAAACTCTTAAAAGAATTCAGAATTGAACAAAGTACAAAAATAGGCCTCACATGAGCATAGATGATAAGAAAAACATATCAAATGCGCACAAAGATTCATTGGTTGCTAGGTTTGAATCTCAAACCATGTGTTCAATTGTCATGTTGAAAATATTTGCATAACCAAACTGTAGACGTGAAATGAATGATATGTAAACAAATGTGGTTTGTTCATGTGGCCTAGTCCTAATGCTAAGGCAGGGCCTCACAATTAACACACAAATTCATGAACTTTTAACCAAAAACAATAAGGCATACTTAAGGTATTGTCAAGGTAAGGTATGTTTAACTTAATATTCATCCTAATGCAGGAAGGGGTAAATACAACTGTTCGAACAGCATGCTACATCAAGATACACCCCAAATTTGTGATGGCTGCGTGCTATACAGTAGTACAGTAAAAACAGTACATTCATAGTTTTGGCGCATCAAAATGTACGGTCACCTGCTTGGAACAAACCTTGTGTATTGTCAAATAAGGATGACTTAAAAAATGAAGAATATTACGTTGTGGCCTGACGATAACTCTATTAACATAGGAAACTTCAGTACTACTTCTGTTCATAAATTCTCAACTCTCTGTCGGAGAGAGTAGATAAAAAACAAGAGTCGTTGACGCGCATGGGTAAAATGTCCAACGCCGGCCCGCACGTACCCAATGATTGCAATAAACGGCCTTTCGACTTGGCCTCGTAAATCTGAAATGGAAATTGCATTTTTAAGGGATTATTATGATTATGAAATCGTTGCATCAATATTCCGTTAATAAATTCGAAAACGAATGTGTCACCGAACACGAAGTGTGGATTGTGATGAACGGCACTAGATGGATTTGGCATTAGAAATGTATTAACAGATATCGATATGTCAGCGATACATAAATATTCTGTTAACAAATTCAAAAACGAATGTTTCACTGAATCGGCTATTGAGTTTGAAATGTGGTATTGGTATACGGCTAAAGTCCCTTGGTGAATTTGACACTATGCACTAGGAATGTATGTGTTTGTGTCAGGGTTGTAACCAAGTCACAAGTTAATCTCACTTTTATCGTTTTGACTCGAGTCAAGTCTGAGTTCAAGTCAACTAATAGGGTCGAGTCCGAGTCATAGTGTTTTGACTCGAGTTCGAGTCCAAATCATTATGTTCACTGTTCAGTTTCAGTTCAACCAGTTATTTCAACACTGCTCGAGTGATATAGAATGGCTCGCATTCATAAAATAATAATTTTCATCAGTCCTATCAGTTTGTGGCCCAATTTACGATCAGGACTGCGCAATGACTCGAGTACAAGCCGAGTCAATACAAAAATTGACTCGTGTCGAACCAAAAACTCACGAGTCGAGTCACGACAACACTGGTTTGTGCTGGTGGCCCCCAAGTGCCGAATTCACTAGTAGGTAACCATTATCAGCAATCATTATTGTAAATCACCAAACGTCACACTTACGTTGACAATATTTTTCGACTCGTCGCCGACGCACACCACGTCGCCGGTGGACTCTGTCGTCATGATTGCGTTTCGTGTCAGCAGCTTGTGGGTCTTGCCACCGTGGTACGTTTCAACCACGTTGCAGGCAAACGCGTCCGTTTCGTCCGTGGGCAATTTCAACCGGCACAAGACGTGCGTGGCGCGCTGGTAACTGCGTCCTGTAAGTCAAAGGTGGTCAAGTAAGCAGTAGAAGTAGCAATCTCCAAGTAAATCAAAAAGTCTAGCTTGCCTAAAAAACTCGAAACTGTCAAGTAGAAAGTAGTCATTTCATGAAGAGTATTCTGGTCCCCGTTTTGCCTGAGAAACTGAGAACTATCAAGTAGAAGTAGGCAAAGCCATTTCCAAACAAGTAAAGGTAAGCATTTGATGTCTGCTTTACCTAGAAATCTCAAAACTGTTAATTGGAAGAAGTCTAAAATCATAACCAACTGGACTAAGTATTGTGAGAAGGCAAACCTACCGGTACTTCAATATGAAAAAGTTGAAGTACTTCCTTACTGAACAACTCTGCAGAAACACAAAATTACTTGCGAAGCAGAACTAACATATATTTCTACTGGAGTACAAGTAGAAGTAACAATTTGAAAGACAAGTCTAACTACTCCGTAACAATGTCCAATGCAGGTCTAAACTGTTCCAAGTTGGAGCAGAAATGGATAGCTAGAAAAGTACCAGAGTTAGTCTAAAAATTGGTTACGATTGAAATTGCAGGGTGCATCTTTGCGACTAACATAAAAATGCTTAATGACACTATAAATACGTGTAATTTTTGAATTGGTACAGGTACCGAGGTACAGGGGCTACTTTGGCCAGTCGTTAGCACAATTGCACTACTTTACAAAGTCCAAAAGTAAGTAGTTTTGGCTAAAAATCTGTCAAGTAGAAGCGGCAGACTGGAACTAAAAACGGTCACTTCGACACTGTCCAGTTCTGCTGAAACGCAAAATTATCATCTCACCGGACACGATGGTGTTGCTCAGAAGTCTGTCCGTAAAGGTGTGACTTACCTGGACGAAAAGTCACCAGGCACTGCTTAGACGAGTTGGAATATTGCAGGCCGGCGCAGTTTCCAGACTGCAACGGCAGAATGCGCGGTTCGTACTCGGCGGCCGGGGAATTTCCTTTCTCCTGCCAGAAAGTGACTCCTTCCAAGGTTTGAGCCAGCAAACCACCGGGAACGTCCGGATCAGCTTGTCGAGGTATATTATAAATAGAAACGATAGGGCACCTGCGAAATCGAAAGGGTCACGATCATATTTGTTTTGACCGCATTTTATGTCGTGCTTGTTTCTACATCGTAACTGGTTGTAGGGGATACTCGAGTTTTTAATACAAATGTATTAGAAGAGCTTCTTGGAGGTACAGAACTTCAATATACAATTGAATAGTGTATTCATATTGAAATGAACCCGAATATTTTCGGCTGACACTCGTCAGGGGTAATCGTCAGCAACTAGTAGAGAATTGGAAAGAACATTGTATATCAACAATCGTATTACACAATTCGTATCACGAAATCGTATTACAAAATATGACGTCATATTTTGTAATACGATTGGTGATATACAATGTTCTTGACAATTGCCTCTGGCGAGTGTCAGCCAAAGATATCCGGGTTCATTTCTATTAGAATATACTATTCAATTGTATATTTGGGCAGAGAATAAACACATGATGTTATTGCCACAATTATTAGTACCGGTATGCCTGGTTTATACTCAGTAGCTACATGCCCTTCATAACCATGCATTGAATCTGGTCAAAGGCGCATCCATAGACATATCAAACTCCGAATATTTGAATATCCTAAAACCCAAATGAAACGCAATAACTACTAATACGGCACGCTTACTTTGATAAAGGATTAGATATACTGTGCAAAACTTCTGCAGTGTTCCTGATATCGTAACATTGGATAACGCCGTTGTTAAGTCCACAATAGAGAATGTTCGAGTTGGCGGCGTCCCAGCTGCAGCACCAGACCTGCCGTTCAGGTTTGTACGTGTGTACGTGAGAATTGCTGTTCCAGCTGGCAAAATTAAAACCGCAATCACATACAAAATTGATCGATCTAAAAACATTGCTACTTTAAAGGACGAGATTTGTTAGATGATATCAAACTTAAAAAGAGTAAGTAATACCAACTCGTAACTAGGGCTGGGCAAAATCGAGTATCTGAGTGATTCGATTCTGAATCACGTAATATGCTTCGGGTCAAGTCGAGTAATCGAGTATCACTCATTATGATGTCATAACAGAATGTAAAATTTTAAAGTTCAAATATGTACCTTTTATTCGTCCACAGAGAATATAATGCCTGTTATCCATCACATTAAAGATACTTTGGTGTTTTTTCGACCATACCGATTTCATTGCACTTGCTGACAATGTTGTGGGAAGATATAACTGCAGCAATATGCTATTTCCAGTAACGTTCCTAGCTCTGTACTATATGTTTCGTATGCTACGATACGGCCAAGCAAGGTTTCAAGGCTCCAACAGTGAAAATTAGTATCGAAACTATAATTCTCGGTGATAAATTAACTTTCAGTCGCGAGGAGCGTATAATTTCAGTACTCGAAAAAATCGTCTTTCACTACTCGACTCGAATCATTAAAATTAATACTCGATTCAGATCGAGTACTCGAATCATTATGCCCAGCCCTACTCGTAACCTATTCCAATAACATAAAAAGAATTTCGGAACATGCTAGCTCGGTGGCCAGGTCCCCGCAAGCCTTCAAACCCCCGACTAGTCATATCACAGCATCCAAAACACGTAGTGCGAAGCTATGCACAAAGTTAGTAGAAATGACATTTCCGTGAAATCGTGATCAGTATTGTCAGCAAGTGAAATGAGAGGTATGGTCAAAATCATGCTGAATTATCTCAAAGTGGGAGTAGAGCTGGCATTATATTCTTCGAGGTCGCATAAAAGACATATCCATTATTGCGATAGAAATATGTGATGTTCGAATACTCCACTCGACGCCCTAATACTCGATCGGAATCAAATCCCTGAGGTAGTCAACCTGATTTGCACAGTCCTAATTATATTAATCGTAATGCTGAGGACTAAATAAAAAGGCAGCGATTGCAACATCAGTCATACTTTGTGATTTTCAACGTCCCGTCTTGAGAAGCGGTGAGCACTAGCGATCCGTGCGTGCTGAACCTGACGTCCTTGATAGGCTTGGTGTGAAGAATATTGAATTGGGAACTTTTCATGTCGACGACGCTGAACTTTTTCAGTCCAAACCCTGCATAGTAAAAATACACAGCTTGCCAACAAGCTGAAACCAAATATACACGGTCTCTGCATATCAGGGAGTCTCGTGCGAGATGGGCGGTTGGTTAATCTACCGATATCAACGAGAGATACTGCGGTTCGAATCTTCACCATGGCAAATTTTGATGTCGGGTGTTCATCTGGAGGTTTATCCTTACCTACGTGACTGTCCTTACGATGCTTTTACAGCAATAAAGTCCAGACAAAGATCACATGAAGGACCAATACAAGTAAGCTAATGAGCAACAGAAAAAAGCAGGGGTGGTAAAAGTAGTCACTGTTACTACTCAAGTAGAAGCAGAAGTAAAATTGTAAATTTCTATCGAGTAGCCTACAACAGAAGTAGCGATTTCCAAGTAACTAAGAAGTAGTCGAACACCATAACCACTCGAGCAAGAAATGCAGGTTATCCTAAAAGGAAGAATTATTTCAATACTGACCACCTCTGAATGAAAGACAACCAAAAGGTCAAGATCAAGCACTGTTACATTGGTCATTAAGCCGATTGGTAGATTGAAAGGCAGTTCTCGGTCCTTTCAATATTCTGCTATGTTTGACATCCCCTTAACATGTACATTGCTCACTCGTGCAGCTACAAATTTCAATTAGCATTTTTAACCACATACCTGTCATGAATGACGAATGCGGGCTCGGTAGCGAGATGGCCAGAGACAGCGACTCTTGATGAAAGTCCATCACTCTGCAATTGCCGCCGGACGAAACCATGATGTTTTTGACGTGCATAAATTTTTTTGACGCAGACGAGGAAGCGGCCAGGCTGTCCTGGGCCGACTGAGGTAGCGAGGACACGACTTGCTGATTTTTGAGCTCCTGGGAGAGAGAGAGAGAGTTGCAGTGGTTTTGACAAGATGGCGAAAAGAAATTGATCGTCTGAACTGCAGGTATTGTCTAAATCTGGTCTCATACAAGCTTACGCAAGGACCCTTTCGAGGTCAAAGTATATTAAGATTTTTGCTTCGGAAACATTATATTTGGGCATTGGTTAAAATCTAAAGTCTGAAACCGGGGCAGCGAAGTTCAGGGTTCTATATTCACATGGTCACATAAAGTGTTTGTTATTTCAGTGGGAATTTGAATTCAAAATATGGGTAACCACAAAACAGTGGAAATAGACTGCACCCCCTTCCCTTGAAGGTAAGAATATCCTGCCTGATGAGAGGCTTCAGCATGTCGGATTCAAGAAATTTCAATGCAAAAGATTTTAAAAAGTTCCTCAATTTAATTTCTGATACTGGTAGGGCCTGCATCGAAATTGTTTGACAGCAGAATCCTGTAATGCTATTTAGAGCTAGAAGAGCTGCAATCATTGATATGACACTATCCCACATGATTATCCATCTTTTAAATGAAGGGAACCAAATAATTTACAATCCGGTTTGGACCATGACTCCGTTTGGTGTCCGAATTACAAAAAATAGACCGACAGACTTGTAAAGGAGGCAGAGGTATCTTAAGAATTTCTTTCCATCGAGTAGCGGAAGAAATTGGATTGCAACCAACCTCGAGTTTCTCTTTGAGTCTGTTGACCTCGGACATCGCCATTTGATACTGCATCTGGGTTTTGGCCAGCTCCATCTCTTTCTTTCTACGCATATTCCTTTCCATTTCGTACATTCTAAAATTCGATGGGAATCCCAGTCAAGCATCAAATTAAGGACTCAAAGCTCTCAGCACAGATAGTTGGTTCGCGATCTTGCTAAAACTTTTCGCGTAGTCACACTTTGATCATGAAGGGATTACTCAACGATCTTTTGAAGCAGCACGGTAGGATACTTGCAAGTCTATGACCAAGCTTAAAGCTAGAATCGATTCTGTTGTAATCTCATTGAAGCTAAATTGAAGACGGAACCTTTCGCAAGAACCTACTCGAACATATCGTCAAGTACTTCTACCATAAAAAGTAGTCAGAGAGGCACGGCTTTGAACTAAGATTCCGATACTTTCAGACGACACACAGGCTATATTGGTTAACATCATAAAAGCTGTTCCGCTCGTTTTTTCCAAGCATGGGCTACCTCTAGACTAGATAGATGCAAATGAGTGAAATGGAGGAAGTCTGCGAGGAGTTCGAAAATCTCCAAGATTTAATCGTCCGAAATAGCTAAGGCTGGTGGACCTCTACTTTTTCAGCTTATAGTCCAGCGGAATTTCCAAACAAATTTCAAGGACTGGTGAGCCTTTAAAATCAAAAACCTAAAACGCAATTACGATATGCCAACAAAAAATAGTGAGAAATTTACTGTTATATTTTTAGATATCATACGTGGTTCCATTGAAATTTTTGACAGTTTTTTTTCAAAGAAATGCAACTTTGCTGTCAAATGTCGCTAAATTGCACCGTCGAGTTGTAGGGTAGTTTTAGACAGTTCGGTACCAACACTTGCAGCATTGTACGGTAAGTCCAGAGCAGTCCATGAACTTTACATTATGTCACGATGTGGAAAATCACATTAAAATTTCTAAATCAGTTAAAAATTTGAAGTTTCAATTCAATAAGCCTAATAAACGGACCGATAGTTAAGAACCGCCGATTTAGGATGAATCAGTCAATAGAGAGAAAACCTTAGAAATTCTACTTCCTCTCAATGCAAGCTTCAAGAAAAGCGAGATCGGAAAGAACGATGCCCACTTACTCTGTAGCTTTCGTCAATTCCGCCGTGTCCAGCGTCCTTAACGTTTTTGCATACAAAACACGTATGTCAGCTTTTCTGGCTTTCACGTTACATTGCGGACATCTCTTCGCGTCTCTTATCCAACGTTCGATGCAATTCATGCCGAAAAGATGGCCGCATCTGCGAAAGAAACAAAAATGCAATCGTTCTAAGAATAGCCAAATGCTACAGCACGTCATGAATGGTGAAAAATAAATGCACCTCTCCGTACCCGTTTACGAACGCTACTTTAATGACTTCACCGAGCAGTGCACTGTACGAAAATAACTAGGTTGACGGTTCAACACAACATCGATCTTTCTACTTACTTTAAAGCGACCAATTTATGCTTTCCGCTATTGCACCAGGGTTCGAAGCATATCAGACAACAGTCGCCGTCATTTTGAGAATCCATAGAGTCTCGTTGAATTTTTTTGGCCGCGGGAGTGCCCGGCGGAGACGATTGCTCGCGTTTCCCGGATTGCGAGCTGCCGGCCGAGACGCCGTTGTCGGCTGAAATGTAACTGTTTGTTTATCGATAGATATTTACCAAGCAAAACGACGTACTTTGCATTACTGGTTGATCTGAGTTTTGTTCCACTTCAAATGCCAGTAAATCGTCGCTGCCACTGTCGTCTTCTCTTTCTTCGTCTGTAGATACAGAGGTGATCAAAGTAGCCATCGTTGGTACTCAAGCAGTTCTAAGCATAGTAGTAACATCAAATTTCTACTCAAATACAAAGTCAGAGGTGACGACTTTTGAATTTGCAGTGTGCATCCTTGCGACTAGCGAAAAATGAATCAATACACTGAAATTTCAAAAATTCATCCAGTTACCGTGACACAAGGACCACGCCGCCCAGTCATAATGAAAATTTTGCTGATCGAAGGCTACAAGGTACGTAGCCTACCAGTAGTTCTGTCTAAAAGTAGAAGTAGACAAAACAAAGCACAACCACTTATGCTGTCCGAGTAGTTTAATCTACTGGAGTCAACCGAAGACTAGAAAAAATCTGCTCCCACCATGTGCGGTCAAAGTACGTAACCTTGGCGGTCCTCAGGCAACATCTTAAATTTCTAATCTAGTCGAACCTGCAATCTCCAATCACTAAAATGTATTCCAGGTCTAATTTTGCCTAAGACAGGGAAAACTGTTGCTTAGCAGTGGAAGTAATCAAAAAATATAACTACAAGCAGTCCAAGCAGGCAAAACTCGCATGAGTACGCCAAAATGTGGCAGAACTTATTACCAATCACTAGGGCAAGTTTTTGCAACTTTTTTTACAGCTTCCTAAATACTCACAAGTTATGTGATGTGGTGTTTTAAGCTGTTTGGACGATTCTTATGCTGCAACTTTTCTCTATTTTTTCATGCAACTTTATCGATTTTTCATGAAACTGTCTGCAACTTTTTCCGAATTTTCATGCAAATTTTTCGAGTTTTCACGCAACCATCTTTTTACTGGAAATATTTTGCACGCTATGTAGATAGATTGCTCGATTATTAGACTGTCGTTTAAATTTGAGGTGCAACAAATCTGCGAGACCAGCTTTCAGGGAATTTATTTACCCGCCAATTCATCGTCGTCCGGCTCGACATCTTCGTTGTCCTCATCCATGATATGCGCCAGCGCATTCCGCCTGTTCCTACGCCGCGCGTTCAAAACGGCGCTGTTGAACGGCGACTCAAACGTATCGTCGTATTCCAACCCATCGCGTTCCGATTCGTCCTCTATCGCGAGGTCCGCTGTCAATTCATCTTCTGGATATGAGCCGTCGCCGGCATACATTAGATTTAGTTTACGTTACATTCAAGCGAATAGGCGCTGTGGAGGAAAAAGGCAACCACTCGTTATTCCCAAGACTTCACATAGCGGCCGTAGCGGTAAATCGCAGATAAAAACACACCGTGATCATACATACTCAGAGCAGACACTAGTAGAAAGTATGTTCAGAAACGTGCATCAATTGTAGCAATTCCTGGTAAACCAAATACGGTAACCTAGAATCCTGTTTATGGATTGCTATTTCATAACTTCTTCACGAGTGTGTACAGGAATTGACATATCACCTCGATTGCAATAAACAGGAGTTGGCTTGTTATCGAATAATATCACTTCATCCAAAAAATCTCATCTTCTAATCTTTGTTATGAGAAATAGAAGCATAACAAGAGAAATTGTGGAGTCGGTAACATATGATAATACTGTTTCAGTCAAAAGAAAATGCAATCGAGCCAAGTTGAAATCAACGACATAATTACTATTGGCAAACCTACATTCAGTGTCTGCTCGAACATAATTAGTCGAAGCCATATCCAATATCTCACCAGCAAGCACAGTTCAACACAACAGAATCAAAGGACGTCACATCTTACTTCTATAGTTGTTACAGCAATCCTGAGAATCCTGCTGTAAAATCTCGTACATCACACCTGAAACATCACTAGCAAAAGATTTTATATTAAGGGAACATTGATAGTAGCAAGAACCAATGATTTATGTTCCAATCCAATCGTTCGCATTTGTGCAAAGATATCACAACTGTCCCTCGAGACTTCAAGTACTAAGCTACAAACTTCAACGTCGCTATGGCGGCGATATGATGCTGTCATGGGAACGCAAATATCGCTATCAACATAAATAACACCATTGTTGCGTTCACCTGACACAGGGATGCATCACAACAAAAGAGAGCTGCTTGCAGAGAAACAATTGCAACTCGACCAATAACTAATATATTATGAATTCTGCATCATTTTCAAGCATAAAACCAGAAATGCACCCCAGAACCAATGTCGAAAAGAAATATTCAGCGATGATTGTTCCATATCGAAAGAAGTCAGAAAAATACGGTAACTTCACTATCCGCGATTAGAATCAAGGATGCACGTGGAATTATCGGCGAAAATAAATTACAACTAGTGTAAATAAGCGAGCAGCCTCAAATTTTTCTAGCAATAAAAATATCTGTGTACTCAGGAATACGACAACGCAGTAATCGGTGTTCCATGATATCCGCACAATGTTTCGAATTACCTATAAAATCGTCACCGTCACCAAACAAAATTTCAGCCCGCTACCGAAAGCGCAAGATTAAAACACCGAACGCACAAAATTTAGCAATCCCCCTGCGTTTTCCTCCATATTCCGCCGGATAACAAGCTATTTCCAATCCGCCAACAATCTGCGACCACAGACACTTGCAATTAAGCTATTTTTTTTTAAACCGACCGAAATCAGATGATCTCGAACATTTTCTTCAACTCTATCACCAGCTGCCAGTCGCTTTTCTGCATTTCCTCGCGGAACCAATCTTTCAAAACGTTTATCGAATCTCTCGAGATCTTACTCACGAGGATATCAGTCTCCTCGAAATGCCTGCCCACCATTTTCGGCGGCTCGCCGGGCGGTGTCTCGATTTTAACGCACACCTCCTGCCCGGCACGCGCGATTTCCAGGGCCTTGTGATTGAATTCCATGCTCGTGACGTAGCCGACAGTCATGAATTCTTTCGTCGGAATGCATATCGGCGTGTGATTGCGCAGCTGGCCGGCTTCGATAGTTACGCCGACGACTATGGGATCGCGGGATTTGAACACGCAGTTCGGCATGATACGCAGTTTACACGGGAACACCGCCACGCTGCGAAATTCCTCCTGCTTTTGCTTTTTCAAATTTTCACGATGCTGCATAAAAGAATCGAAGAGATGGTAGATAATATCTGCGGTGAATATCTTAACTCCGACGTGATCGGCGAGTTCCTGCGCCTCCCTTTCTACTTTCACGTCGAACGCGAGGATAACCGCCAATTGCGAGTCGTGCTCCAACATGACCGACGCCTTCATAATGTCTTTTTTATGAACAGGGCCGATTCCGATGCCCGCGTATGGAATTTTGGACGTTTTCAAAAACTCCAGAAGCGCCTCCAACGATCCCAGCGTCGAGGCTTGCACGAAAACGCCGCGGTCCTGCAGTTTGATGCTGCGCAGCATTTTATCGACTTCCGACTGCACTTCCTCTTTCAAGAGATCGACTTCATCGTCCTTGTGCGCGACGCGAAGTTGTGTTCCAGCCAGGGCCTTGTCGAGATCTTTCGCGAGTATCTTAACGCCTTGCGCCGCCTTCAAAACGTCGAATTTATTGTAAGGATTCTTGACACGCAACTCACGGAGAGGCTGCGGCATCAGAAGCCCTTTGACGTACGTAAAAATGGGACCTTCGACACCAGCTAGGACGATACGGTCGCCGCATTTTAACCTTCCGTTCGTTAATATCACATCTATCGTAGTGCCGAGCCCCTGTATAGCTTTCACTTCCAGCACGGTGCATTGCAGCTCTTCCGAAAACGACAGGCGTTTCGGCAGCATCGTTTGGCTGTACTTCATCACGAGAGCGATAAGGTTACCCATCCCGTCGCCCGAATGCGCCGAAGTAGGTACCATGCTGATCCATTCGGCTGGGTCGTCGTTTTCGTAAAACAGCTTCACGTTGAGCTCCTGTTTCGCGAATTCGACCACGATTTCTTTCAGCCTCTCGTCAAATTCGTCTTTGACGTGACGCTTCTGTTTTTTCAGCGTGTTCGCCACGTCGGAATCCGGACCGCGCTTCCAATCGTACAGCCTGTCGATTTTATTCAAAGCCACCACAAACGGCGTTTTTCGCTTTTTTAACATCGATATCGACTCGATAGTCTGCGGCTCGAGCCCGTGCATGATATCCACTACTAAAATCGCCATGTCACACACGGACGACCCTCGCGAACGCAGATTGCTGAACGACTCGTGCCCCGGCGTGTCGATAACCAGCAGGCCAGGCACGGTGAGCTCGTAGTCCGGAAATCCTTTCACCATGGACGTCTGCTCCCTTATCGTCTCCAACGGAACGAAAGTGGCGCCGATTTGCTGTGTGATACCACCCGCCTCGCCGTCTTGTACGTGGGAGTGGCGTATCTTGTCCAGAATCTTGGTCTTGCCGGTGTCGACGTGGCCCATCACGCAGATTACAGGCGAACGCAAATCGTCCGTGGACCGATTTTTTTCATTTCTTGCCTTCCTTTCCATGATTCTCTTCTCCGCGCGCTGCCTCGGAGTCAAATCTTCGTCTTCGCTTTCCGACTCGGATTCAGATTCCTCTTCACTTTCAGACTCGCTTTCATCTTCCTCATCATCCTCCTCCTCGTTCTCTTCATCGGCTGACTTTTGAGATTCTTTCTCAACCGCAACATCATCCTCTTCGCTCTCGCTGTCTAACAGAGTTTCCTCCCAATCGTCAGCAATATCGTCTTCCTCCTCTTTCTGCTCCACCTCCACTTGTACTTCTTCCTCCTGCGGTTCCGCATCTTTTTTTTCCTCATCCTCATCTTGCACCGACATTTCGGCACTGGCTTCTTCGGCCTTCTGTTGCTTTTTCGGCCGCTTTTGGAACTTTGGCCTCTCTTTCTTGACGGTGGGCAGGAGTCCCTGTTCGCGTAGCGTCTCCAGGTAGGCCTCGCGCTTTTTCTGCGCTTCTCTCTGCGCCGGGGTCATGTACGTGCCTTCCGCCTTCTGCCGCGCCTTTCTGTCTTTCTCCTTTTGCTTCTTCCGCTCTTTTTTCAGTCGCTCCTCCTCCAGCTTCTTCAAACGCAGCTGACGCGCTTCTTCCTCTTTGCGCTCTTTCTCTTCCTCCTCGCGACGGAGTCGCTCCTCCTCTTCTTTGATTTTCTTCAGGTTCTCCTGCATCGCGGCGAGCATCTTGGTGTTCGGCTTCTTCTTTTTCGTTTTCGCCTCGGCCTCTTTTTCTTTTTTCGATTTCTTGTCCTTTTTTTTCTTCGATGATTTTTCTTCCGGCTCATCTTCGTCATCGACTTTAGTTTCGGTCGCTTCCGATTTTTCCGGTTGCGTTTCCGCAGCCGGCTTTTCGGCGGTTTTCTTCTCCCGTTTCGCTTTCTCTTGCCGTTGTCTCTCTTTCTTTTGGCGCTCTCTCTCTTTTTTTTCGGCGAGCTTCTGCGCTTTCGTTTTGATTATCGGCCCGTCGTCCTCATCAGGGTCCTCCTCTTTGTTTTCCGGTTCCTCGCTTTGTTGCGTCGCTTTTCCTTTCTTTTTCTTTTTTTTCTTCTTTTCATCGTCGCTAGGCTCGTAGAATTCCGCCTCTCCGTCTTGCGGTTGAGTTTCGGTGATTTCCACATCATTTTGCTGATTGTTTTTTTTCTTTTTCTTCTTTTTTTTCTTATCATCGTCGCTAGGCTCGAAAAACTCGGGCTCTTCATTATTCTCCGTCAGTTCCTTCTGTGGTTCCTCGGTTACCGTGTTTTTCGTTTTTCCTTTTTTCTTCTTTTTGGACCGTTCGTCGTCGCTTGGCTCGAAAAATTCAACATCGTCGTTATTGGCGCTTGGCTTTTTATCGTTTAAATCTAATTTCTTCAGGCCATCCACAATGTCATCTTTTTTAGAGGTTATGATGCTGTCGTCGTCAATTTGAGCAGAGTCCGTTTCTCCGGCTCCCTTCTTGCCTTTTTTCTTACCCATGATATCGGAACGGTGGCTATCAACTCATGTAGGATACAGCAAGCTGAAAAATTATAATGATACATACAACTAATTTAAAAGTATAATTTTATACCAAGGCTTTTTGTGTACGATCGGTACCTTCAAGCCATAATCGAATCATTGCTGGGATGATGAGAGTCATGTTTTTAAACGACTTGACTCACTACACTTAATGACTCACTCGGCTCTATGAAAGAATGAATTATATCATCTTCAGCAAGCTATATTATTGCGCATCCTTTAGTGGGGCGGTCAAGAACAAGCTGGAGCCACCAAGCAAGAGCATACCAGTGATATGTTAGAAACTAGAGGTCGACCGATTATCGGCGCCGATATTTGGAACTTTCTCGAATATCGGTATCGGCCAATCTAGGCCGATATCGCGACCGATATTTATATCTAACTACAATCGACCTTTTCTGAACTGATCTGCAATTCTGTATCATGTTTTGATTTTCGGGTCATCCCAAATTTCAACGAATGTTCACAATTAAGCAATAAGTCTTTTCGATTTCAGTTTCTCGTTTGTTGTTCACCTTTCTGTGGCATGAACAAGTGCCACCTTGCCTAATATATAATATTTTTTGGCGAAATAGTTCTCTGCTCCTTCCATCGGCCTATGATATCGGTTATCGGCCTTGTGAGCGTCGAAATATCGGTATCGGCCTGTAAAAATCAATATCGGTCGACCTCTATTAGAAACAGTTGAGATACCGGTATATATTTTTTCTGACACGCCTGATCAGGTCTAACATCGCCACGCGGCAAAGGAAATTGAATGGAGTTGAAATATATAGTAATTGACTTCATTGTTAAGAGAGGTTCAATAGAACTGACATTGATCATATTTATTCATGGTTTTCAACACTTATTACATCCAGTAAAGTCTTGTTAAATGCTTGTATATATTTTAGAGTGGCTGAAAAGGCACAGAATATAATTATCACTTTACATAGCCCTATATTGAATTCAAATTGACTCATAAATGTGAGTTCAAGTCAAGTGTAAGTCATTTATAATCAGAAATTTGGTCAAAAAATAGATTTATTGAAAAATTTCACTGAAGTCATCCATATATATACACCGTTTCATCCATGTCAACAGGATGGTAGTCTAGGCTAGGTAATAATGCAATAGTAATAATCGTGCGGGTGAGCGATCAGATCAATTGAGAGTTGCTTTAGTGACATCATTGGAATCTGCCGAAACAGCGAATTGCGGGATTATAGGGACTAGAACCGCTATGGATTATCTTGAATATTCAATTCTAGCTTTTACACCAACATCAGCGAGAAGTCCGTGCCATTGCCAGATAGTGCTCTGAACTGAACCTACCACATAATTAAATTACTGGCATATATGAACTTTCAACACAGTTTTATCATATAGGAGGAAAATTGCAATGTATTCACAATTGAATGGCGGTAGCCTATACTACAGGTATACAGATACAGGGATATTTAGAACAACACTGCAGCCTACAGGTATATCATACATATAATAGCCTACTTCTCTACTTGAACTAGTATAAACGGTTGGTTAGATTTACACAAGTAGTTCACAGTTCACGATTAGTTCAAATACTGCGTATAAATCTTTCATAACACCTAACAAAGCATACACGGTACGATGTTACAACAGATCCACAATAGACGAAATCGACACGGATCGGCAAGTTGGAAATAGGTATGCACAAAACTTTGTGGATAGCTATGACCTGTGAACCTTATCGAGTTGATAGAGAGGAGGATCAGCTCTTGTCCCCAGACTACAGTCATTTCTTTACTGGCCATACCCGACTGCGTTATTCCCCAGATATGCTCACACTTATGCATGAAGATAGAATATCACACTTGTCTTATTTCAAAGCGTTTGAAATTTTGATTTCGAATGGATATTGATGATGTCTGTTCGTGTTCAGTGTTCAGTCAGATTTTGACGTCAGAAATTCCTTCAAGAGTTGTAAATCTATTGACACAATAACATATACATTTTTCAATTTCAGTCATTACGAAATGAGCATTATAGACAATAGATATAATATAAAGGATGTCATATCTCTATTGTCATTTCGTTATGGCTCTCTGCCTCCTCCAGTATCCGATCTACGTCTGTTGTTGTTTGTTGGATCTGCCGACTTGAGTGATCAGAACGGACACCTGATTGAATCGAATTATTGTGCCAGTTAGATACTATTTTCTTTACATTATATTTGCCACACAAGTATGTGGACTTTAGCAAGAAATTCATGTTCGAGGTCAAAAGTGCTTGCGTCAAGATGCCGTCATAACCGGTTTATTTCGGCTTGGGCTAAAGTGGGTGAGTCCAAAGTCCACTTTTCGATTTCTAACCAGGCCATAATCCTGTAAATTACCAACTTTCTATTTTTTACAGATTCCAAGGTGAGTGTTTCGGTGGTTGGATGGATCATAGTACATCATCCCCATCGATCAATGAATGTGCCACAACAATAAATCAACGCATCAAATCAGAGTGGGGGTGCTTCGAATGGTGCAATGTCGGCTATGTCGCAACATGCCGATTGAGTGGCAAGGTCACAGCCAGACCAGTTAGTCAAGCCGTCATTGTATGAACTCAAATAAAAGTAAAAGTAGGCCTATACCAGCATCAATTTATACTGGTGTAGAAGTAACCTACCAAGGCAATATGGAATCGGTGTCTCGTGCACAACCCTCGCCAGAGTGGAATTGGTGGCAACGTCACGCAGAACTTTCTGTTTGATTACATAATTATTCTATGCAGAAAAAATCTCATCACGCAGGATTTATTTCAAAAAATGAACCGGGATTCCATAGGGAGTGCACACCAAAGATACTACACTCACAGCTCACCTGTATGCGGGAATCGGCCAATATGGAATCGGTGTCTCGTGCACACCAAAGATTCTACTGACTACACACAGGTGTGACGCTGAGAACCGTCTTGGCACACCAAAGATATTACGCTAAACGTACCGGGATTCCAACCCGGGGAATCGGTGTCCTGTGCTCACAGTCACACTAGGTTTTATTTTATTATTATGTTTATTTAATTACTTCAACTTGGAGAGTCATCGCTGCTCACCTGATATATTAAGCAAAACGTACCGAGATTCCAGTAGGGACAGACTCATTCCATTATAATTTAGCAAATTTTTTGACATTTGTAATGCATGCCCTCAGAATTGTCCAATATTTACAAATGTTGTTTTTTGAATTCTAAGTGGATTAAAAAAATTGAAAAATTTCCTTCATAAAATCACCAAAAAAAATTGTCTTTCCACATATTGATTGCTTAAAATAGTATTTACGGTCAGCAGCAGAGACCAACTGTTCACTGTAAATACTATTTTAAGCCATGAATGATTTGAAAGACAATATTTTTTGGTGATTTTATGAAGGAATAGATTGCACTTCAAAAATCCAATTTTTTATCAACCATACTGCTTCAAAGTCAGCACATTTTGCAATAATTTTTTTTGTGGAAACAGAACACCACATGGATTTTCAAGTCCGGGCCTCCCCCAATTTTCTTTCATCCGTAGCTTTTTTTCATTGAGTTTAGAGCAAAAAGGTCGATTTTTTCCAATTCCTTGGCCCCAGAATTGTATAATTAGACATTTTAATTGGTTCTCCATCATCAATTTAAGCAAAAAATATTGATTTAAAAGATATCTGCATGCAGCGCCACCTAGTGACAAGAGAATTTTGAATCGCATCATCTTTTGAACCATTGGAAATTTTCCAATTTTGTTTTTTGTAATCCACTTGGAATTCATAAAAGAACAACATTTGTAGATATTGTACAATTCTCAGGGTATGCATTACAGCCCTTGCTAAATTATAATTCGGTTAGCCAGGTGTGATGCTAGGAACTGTCTTGGCACACCAAATGTATTACGCTAAACGTACCGGGATTCCAACCCAGTAGAAGTATCAATTTCTATGTTAGTCTGAAATCTAGTATTTATAGATAGGCCTGAATAGTTTTGCCTTGAAAAATGATGACCGTTGAAATGAATTAAAAGTATTCTAAAATCTTAGCAAGTAGGCAAAACCATGAGTACGCTACTCTGCAAAAGTAAAAGTACTTCGTTACTGACCACGTCTGGTCGCAACTAGGTTCACTACCGTACTGTGTCGTAAGTATGTCGATTTTGCAACAAAATTCAACAGTCATAATTATCTTCCCAAATGCTTCTATGTTGTTAGTGGTTATTGATAATTAAGCCTCAGGCTTTATCCAGTTTCATTATCATTCTTCCTATGGGACTTATCTCAGACTCACGACCATCATTTTTACCATAGTCTGTATTACCTGTCTTCACGAGTATCATCACTCCATTGGGTAATCTAGCTTATTGTGCAGTCAATGAACACCATGTGTGAACTTCGAGTATGCAGTTTTTCATCCGCCGTTTGAATTGAATCAATGATTATTCTGTGGTATGGAGGTAGTTATGCAGCGTGTTTCTTGTGGCTGGATAAGATTGTTGGCAAGTTTACAGTCTGATGATTTTACATTTCCACTACTATAGCACAAAAATAAATATTTTCAAGCTGGATCATGGTGATATTTCTATTTGAGTATTAGAACAAAGTGTTTCTAATAGAGGATTGTAATCACCTAATCAGTATTCTGCGACTATTGTACTTATATGTTGAATAACCAATGTCAGTAACAGCAGTACTCCTCATACTCATTGCACAGCTTGTAAATTACAACTAGCAGATAACCACCGTCCCACTCTCCGTACACAATATTGTCAAATATTAAAAAACGAAGTTGACATATCATATCAATGTTAACGTTAGTATGTCACAGGACCAGACCACGGATGGCACAATGAAAAGTTGCTGGCAAAAGATCTCGTCGGTTCCATGCAGCACGTCTGCACCAATGAGACAGACGTTTTCCAACAAAATGTCGCCTCCCGAAATCCTGTGAGCATTTTTCATCAGATAGGCTAGCTGAAATAATTTATTGTAGGATATTATTGGCAACAGTGAGGTAATTGTTATGCTGGAAAAATGTAGCACCGTGTGTGTACTTGTGAACTTTATGAATCCCCAACAGTTCTAACAAAAGTTATGATAACTGATTAGCCTAAGTAACGAAAATATTGAGGCTTGTCTTGTACTTATAACGTGATACATTCTCTATCTTTTCTCTTTCCCATACATATATATTTTGGTTTCATGTCGGTGGATCTGTTTGTAATCAATCATCAATAGCTGCTCGGACCAATATTTGATGTGTGTGTGTGTGTGCCTGAGTGAAATGACATCACAGTTCTCGCATGCATGTCATATTCATTGCGTAAACTACAATCTGTCATATCAAGTGAATAAATAAGAACTATCTGTGATATTGTTTGTAACTAATCTGCACATCACGCTTCGTTTCATAGACTGAATACCTATTTTGTAAATTAGAAGTAGTTGGCTGCAGCCTCACAGAATTGCAGTGTGATTGGATTATATTATCGCAGAAGAGTTTTTGAAAATCCTCCTTACGTGATGCTACGTTACGTTACGTGACTTTATCAGTCAACTCTAAACCTGTGTCATTCAGAGAAAAATGGTCGGAAGGCAAAACCCCGTCATTTAATCTGGACGCCATGAACAGTCTATTGGACCACGACAACCATGAAATGCGTGAGAAATTTCGAAATTTCATGAGCGACCCGTGCATGACTCCAAGATACAACATTTCCCTTGCGGAGGAGAGAGACATTGCCTTGCAGAGACTGCAAAGAATATGTGACGTAAGATTATATTTGATAAATGCTGATGATATCTGCATTTATGGTCACATTTACTCTAGGTCCATGCAGTTTTGCTTGATCCATTACCGCCGACTAATAGCCAAGTCTGCTGTTGGTCCAGATTTTTGTGAGAAACTACTGGCTATATATAATAATTGCATTTCTGTAACACCAGTGAATGGAAAAAATATTAGGTCCTGTACAAAAAACATCCCACTATACGCTATAATAGGCCTACGTTGCATGTAATGCGTAGGTAGCCTCATAAACATTGGATCTATTAGAATTATTGGTAGCTACAAATTTCTGTTTGAAATAGGATTGTCACAATACATAACAACATGCATTGTTCTACACCGGTGTGATGTAGATAGATTCTTGGTATATGATTATGTACATGGCATACCTTGTGTACAATAATTTTTTTCTGATTTTCCATCCAAAGCATATCTCTTTCTCTCTCTACTATGTAGAATGATAACGCTGGTCAACACATATTTTTAGGCAGACAAAGTAAGAGTGGTTCTGGGGGGCACTGGTTCCGAATATAACCGTAGTTTTTTCAAATTGGCTCTTGTTTTGGAGATAACCCATGGGGCTATTTTGACCAAAATCTCCCATTTCGCTGTAATGACTGGATGGAAAATCGGCTCAGTCGTACTATGAAGTTTAGAAATTCAATCTTGTTATTTTTACACACAGAAGACTCTTTTAAATCAAACTACAGCAACAGCAGTAGGCTATATTTAGGGGTATTACATTTATCATAGTTATGAACTTTCACGGATATCATGTAGCCTACATCAATTTAGACTTTTTCAGAGGCATAAATATCTTATAAACAAGAGCCAATCTGGCAAAACCAAAGTGATATTCGTAATCAGCAAGCCAGAACCCCAGAAACGGCTCTCAGATGTTCTGCCAAAATTTTTATTTTTCATTTTGTTGGCCAGTGAGTCAAATCATTGCTGCTTTACACTTGAAAATCATTTCTAGACTGGATTTGTATGAAAAGTGATACTCCAGTCCTTAGTCCTTACTCAAGATGATCGTTTTAAAATAATAATCAAAAAGACTCCTCTGCCACCACTCGAGTGTCCTACTCTAACTGTGATTTATGAACCTTGTTTATCCGTGCTGCGTCTTACTATTCCCACTCTTAAAGCAATACCCTCTAACTAACTTCGTCTGCCATTAAAAAATTCCATAATGCTTGTTACTGTTGTGATATATTCAGGCCGGCTTCATCTCCGTCACCGACTTCTGGCACAATCCACTGCGTATCTTCGCCGCACACGAAATCGCCGCCATCATAGACCCAGCCATGGCCACGAAAATGACCGTACAGTTCAATCTATTCGGAGGAACTATCGTTATGCTTGGCACCAAGCGACACCACGACAAGCTGATTGAAGGTATCGGTTGCAGGCATGTCTCTTACGCCAGTGTCGAGTCATGGATCTTAGTTTTGCGTCATTGAGATGCAACAGCTGTGCACTGTTGCGTGGCACGCCAAGTTTCTTCATTGGCTTTCCTTTTGCCAGGAATTGATAATCTTCACGATATCGGGTGTTTTGGGTTAACTGAACTCGGATATGGAAATAACGCTGTGGAAATGGAGACTACTGCAGAGTATGATAAGGTAATCTTTTGTATATGTTTTGGTTACAGTCTAATCTTGATGATAATTTGTTTCAAATGTCGCTGAGCCACTCGAGACTCTTGTATCAGTTTCTGGTATCGTGACAGGGAGATCATGGCAGTGAATTTTATGTGCGTCAATGGATCATGTAGGGTTTTTGAGTGATGTAATACTTTGGAATGTAAATCCGATATGATGATGGATGATGCTGATTGGTGAGAATAGTTTGTTTATGCAATAGCCAATGAACATTTACCTTACAGTTACAGTTCATTTAATGGTTGAACTCTCATACATTGGTTGCCTGGGGATATTACTAATAATAGCTTTTTCCACTGAGATGTGCACTAGTGACATGGGTATCACACCAGGAGTGGTTATTTGATAAAATGCTCGCGTTATGGTACGGTATGGCATGGCATGTTTTTGGAATGCACTATTAGGTTTCGTCTACTTCTGATGCTCTAGCGGTTTATAGACTTCTACTTGAACAATTTTTGGAACCAATGCCAGTATGCCCTGCATTATCCCAAACTCCCAATGTACTTGTTCAAACTGCTTACTTGAATACGCCTCGTATTTTTACCTCTGCTTCAGGATCATTTGTTAATGCAATGGCTGTGCTTGTCTAGAAAAACATATATTCGACTAAAACGATGTTTAATAGTTGACAAACATACATGCATTTCGTCGTTTTCCTAGCATTGTCTCTCAGTTACGAGTTTTAATTTCCGTAAAACGAAAATAAAACATGTCTACATGCCCATTGAGGTGCAAATCACAGAGTATTTGTTCACAGCAAATCCCGCGAAGTATTGTTGAAATGTGAGTTTAATTCCAGATCATGATTCTTCTCGTGATTTGCGGCACGGTTCCTTGTTTGCGAGTTGATTTCAAACGAATCAAAGTATTTTATCCAGACTTAGCTGTCCAATTATGATGTGGAGTGTGGACTGGACATTACCCTATTCATTGGAAATGCCATTACTGAGTGGTTTCTTGGACATGGTCACATGTGCTTATTCATCAGCCTGCTGAAAGTTAGACCTCTTTTAATTCGCATCTGCTTGTGTGCTCCAAAACCCTAAAAAGACTCGCGGCACACCTAAGAGAATCTGTGGTCGCACACAGTTTGCGAATCACTGCTCTATAGACTAGTAAGTCTTTCCTGCTCTCCACTTACCTGCCAATCAGCGTCGATTTGTTAAGAACTTGTGCAATGTGCGTCACTCGTTTGCAGGCCACGCAAGAGTTTATCATCAACACTCCGTCAACTTTGGCGCAAAAATACTGGATCACGAACGGCGCCATTCACGCCAAGCACATCATCGTCTTTGCCCAGCTGTCTGTGGACGGACAGCATCACGGAATTCACGGGTTGCTGGTTCGTATCCGTGATGACGACATGAACGTCATGCCCGGTGTCACGGTGGAAGACATGGGGCACAAGATCGGGGTGAACGGGGTGGATAACGCGAAATTGGCGTTTGACCACGTGCGGGTGCCACGGGAAAATCTACTCAACAAGTACGATTCGTATTCATTTTCAGTTTTTTTTGCGCAAATTTAGGCTTGGTAAATATCATAACTTACAATTTTTTTAAGTGCTCAAATAGGTTTTTCGGCTTTTATTACATAATTGGTAATATTTTCAGACTACTTTTCGCTTCATTTTTAGGTCTAGTCAAGTCAATTTTAAACTTGTTAGCCTGACTTTTTTATGTGATATTGTCCTAGCAGGCTGTCGATATTGCCCCCTTTTAGGTAATTTTGCATCAATTTCTGGTGTCACTGGTCATTCTGCATTAACTGTGAAGCCTTTTACACTTTTGAGTGTGGACGATGATTAACAACGGCACCCCATCGTATCTACTAGTTCAGAGATCTTCATAAACTTATCGAAGTAGTTAAGGCATATATTGAATGGTGTAGGTCTATAAGGTGTGATTAAATATGAATTTGCTACTTGGGAGTCCTGAATCAATACGTAATTCGACCACGTTTGGCCATTGGCCTGGCACCAAATCGCCTATTTGAAGCCTAGTTTCGATTTCACCCTGGTACAAGTATGATTGTTTCTAATTGTAGTCACATAGCAATGCAAGGAAGCTAACAGAGATGCAATAGTTTTATTCAAATTTCTGAATTTGGATCCTTGAACGAATAAAACCTTGTGCAGATAAAACCGCATACCGGTATTCCAAAATTTGTTTAAGTTCAAAACCTACAAATGACCACACCCAACTTGTGTTCTAATTTCTAAGCATACACTTCGTCGATTCAACAGCATGTGAGGTAAAAACTTGTCTGGTGCAAAACTATATATGGATGACATGCTCCCTGTCATTGCTTATGATACATCATTGCTTCATTTGAAAGTGTTTGAAACCACAATTAGTCCATTGACAAAGCCCAGTTTATGTACACAATAACTGCCTAATCTACCATTTGTTAGCTTTGTTTTGTGTATTTCGTCTGTCGATTTTGACCTAGCCTATAGCGTCATACTTTGCTTCATTTGAAAGTGTTTGAAACCACAATTAGTCCATTGACAAAGCCCAGTTTATGTACACAATAACTGCCTAATCTACCATTTGTTAGCTTTGTTTTGTGTATTTCGTCTGTCGATTTTGACCTAGCCTATAGCGTCATACTTTGCCGTGTTGGTTTGCTTTTGCATCTGTTTGAATCTCTTTAGTTTGCCTTAGCTCATGATAAGAGGCAACCTAAAAGTCTTTGAGTGTGAAAATATGTATTCTTGCAATGTTTGTTGGCATTACAACAATTTTGGTCCTGCAATATGTTGGTTGGCTTGCTTTGCATCTGTTTCGTGAGTTGGTAGATGTCTAAAACATTGGTACCGGTAATTGATAGTCCTGGACCACTGCACCAAGGAGATGTTGCCAGTAATGATGTAAAATTCATCTTGAATAATGCAGAAATAAACACGTTGAAGTCACTGGCACTTGTTTGACTACTGCAAGATGAGCTGGTTCCTCGACTATCAACTGCGTTCTAATTATAATAGATATTTTATCACAACACTATAATGAATATCGGCTGATAATGCGGCACCCGTTGTAGATATTCCGACGTGGCAGAAGATGGTACGTTCTCCACCTCGATCAAAAGCAACAGGGGTCGGTTCTTGACAGTCGCGGATCAATTACTATCTGGTCGAATCTGCATTGCATCCATGGCGATAGGATGCGCCAAAGCATGCCTGACCATTTCGATGCGGTACGCGGCCACGCGGATGACCGTGGGCCCTCAAGGAAAATCGGACATGTCCATTCTTCAGTACCAGGTACTGTATGGCAATATGAAATACCCATTTCTGGAAGTGGTCAGTAGGGGGGGATGGGGGAATTTGAGTATATTTTCAAGTTTGAGCAGCTGTCATTTTCATAAACAGTCAAATAAAAAGGTGGCTGGTTGATATTTGTTACATTGTATGGTTGAATTTTCGGTTGCAAATGAATTGAAGATTCAATTTGCTCGCAGTGGAAAAATATTGTGATTTTTTTTTTACAAATTCGTATACTCAATTTACCCCAATTTTGTGGGAAAATTGAGTATACTGTCTAAATTATACTTGAAGCAAGCCTTATCCCCACGTTATACCCAAATGACCCATTGTATGGGAAAACTGAGTATATTTACATGTTTTTAAAAAAGAAACTGGAACAAGATATCTTATTGTTGAACAGCAGAACGAAATAATTAGATGTCAAAGTTTCACTACTTATTTGGATTCAAATCAAATTTGACAACCCCTCTTCTTTCTGAAATTGTTGCTTTCACTTTGAAAATTACTTCATTGAATGAAATGGAAAATATTCTCAACATGAAATTGATGTCATCAATGTTTCAGGGATAGGAAAATATGCAACCCGTAGGTTGAAAAAATTATGTTCAAATGTTTCACCGCCACCCATCATATTTTCCACCTGCCCCAGAAACTTTGTCTGTCTGTATTGTATAACGAGCCAATCAAACTCGTTGATATTCTTCCTCTTTCTGAACTGTTTCAAATTCCCCAAGTCCAGCTCAGAACTGTACTTAGAGTGGCCACTTCCTCCTCATAATCGTCACTGACCACAACATCATTGCTCTTGCGTTTTAGCTTTCATACATTCTCCTCATCTTAAAGTCTGGTCATGCTTTCTTCTGATGTCAGCACCTCACCAGTTATGGCAAGATCAAGTGAACATGCCTTCTTTTGGCATTATGACTAGCTAAATAATTTCTTGATTCTCTTTTCATTATTTGTGAGACTACTGTGTAGTAATTGCCCGAGTCAAACTTTTCATCTAGTCAATTTCTTCGACCGATTCTTGCTCTTGTGGCTACAATTTTCTGTGTTGCTCTAATTAACTTTGTTTTGAGTGCTTCATAGGTAATCCCAGACTCTATTATAACAGCTCTTTCCTGTCTTACTTTCTTTGATGGCCTGATCAAATTCATGTGGTGCATATTTAGGGGTTCGCTTCTTCTCATAATACCTGAGCTTGTCTGTTATTGTTTTAACTCTCTAATTGTGTAACAAAATCAGAATAACAAGATTCAAAAGAGTATCTACAACCTCTCTGATGACAGTGCAACAAAAAAAGTTATCATTTAGTAGTATACTCAATTTAACCCACCCCTAATTTATACTATACCCGAATCACCCCAAAAAAATATTCTTCAAATTAAAACTTACTCTTACCACCATCGACAAAATGCATTGCCATACCTTGTAGCATGATCACCTATCACAAACTTAAGCAATATTTGGATATGCAACAACCATTTTTATGCTGTCTGCAAAGAAGTTGAAAAGTGGTGTCAAAAATGAAAAAAAATTTCACAAACTTTCAATTCCACGTGGAAGCTATAATCGGCCTTTGATAGAAATGGTTATTAGTCTTATCTAGAGCTTACATAGTGAGCTAATGAATGAATGCAGAACTGCGGAATTTAAAGCAGATATGTTGAGAAAGCAAAAGTTTTTGTCGAATGTACTCAAATTCCCCTACCTACTCAAGTTCCCCCACCCCCCCCTACCAAAGCACCGTACTTTTATATGTTCGGAGTGCTCAAGTAGGGTTGTAACCATGTCACAAGGTTCCGAGTCACAAGTCAATCTGACTTTTATGGTTTTGACTCGAGTCAATCTAGTCATTTTCAACTCACCACCGAGTCAAGCCCAAGTCACTGAGTAGAGTGTCTAGTCCGTGCCGTTGTGTTTTGACTCAAGTCCAAGTCATTGTGCTGACTGCTCAGTACCGAGTTGATGTCATATGTAACCCGCTTTTCGCAACTCTGCTCAGTGATATCTAATGCTTTGTATTCGTAATATACTAATTTTTCTCACTTCTAACACTTTCTGGTAGCATTTTTGAGTACCTGTACTGATAGACGAAATAATATCAGTGTGATAACTTTACTATTCTTCGAAATTACAATGAAATGTCTGTCATAGTAGACCCGGTCTCGAGTCATTTCACTCGATCGAGTCATTTTTCATTTTTACGAAAATGACTCGAATCAAGTCACCAAAAAATCGCGACTCGAGTGCGACCCCGTGCTCGAATATGTTTGGTTACTTGCACTACTTGCTCGATGGGTTACTACTTCACCGTCATTTCTCCTGGCAAAACCAGTTACTTTTCATAATATTCTAGTACTTGGGTACCTTTCAGGTTTTGATGTTCTACTTCCACTTGAAGTAGTTTTGTCCTGTCATGGAAATCACTACTTGTAATTCAGAGAAAATATATGGTGTTACTTCTACTTTTACTTAAGTAGGCCTACCAACTACCAATGCCAACCACCAGTGTCAATTTGTCACGGTTGCTTGAAAAAATGCTCGATCTTTTTTTCAGCTCCAACAAAGAGCTCTGATGCCCTTTATGGCCAGGACGATTGCCATGAACCTGGCGCTAGACTACGTCAAAGACGAGTGGGCGAAACGGCCGGACGACAAGACTGGGCATTTGAACGTGGTGACGCTGTGCTGCGTCATGAAAGCGCTGATCGGGTGGCACGTGGTCGAAATGGCTGCCGTTTGCCGGGAGCGTTGCGGTGGACAGGTTATTTTTAGAATTTGGTATTTGCTTGACGACGTAATCGGGTGATCATTCTGTACTGCGGTGTCCAAATGAGACATGGTTTTGCGGTCGTTGGATTTTTCTGTTATTTTCTTTTAGATTTTGCCAACATACTTACTGGGCATAATGATTCGAGCTCGACCTTCAAATCGGGTCTAGTAAGAGCCTTCACATTCATACCAATAGTAAAATTTTATCAATTAGAAATAGTTTCAATACCGCCGTTACATGACTGGAATCTCGTAACCTCAGTTAGCCGTATCTCAGCATCAAAAAACACTACAATGAGGTGTAATTTTCTGAACTATATTCAGGTACAGTGATAGAGTGGCTCTCGCGTCTGGTTGGTGTGAAAATTTCACTGTTGAACGATATTAAAACCCACCTACAAACCATAATTTCTACTTGACAATAATTTGTTTTTGCTTCGCAAACAGTTTGAGGAGAAATGAAAGTAGCCTGAATAGGACGTTATATATCACATAACCACTTGAGTAGCTGAAGTATGCGACATTCAATAAAGTAGGCTACTCCAAAAGATCAGTACTTCATTACTCACCACCTATGTATTTAACCAATATCTGGTGTGTGTGCAAAGATTAGACGGTGCTCCGACTATAGCATAGCTTGTTGTACATAAGCGGATGAATGCCACTCTGGTTGCTTCAAAAACGTTTTATGTTTCCAGGGCTATCTGAGTGTGAACAGATTTGGCACTTTCATCGGTTCGAGTCACGCTTCCGTTACCGCGGAAGGAGACAACAGTGTGCTGATGCAGGTAATCCGAATACGTTGACGTTTTGCGTCGCCGTGTCCTGACGCCGGTGTCTTGAAACTTGACAGAAAGTCGCGAAAGAAAGGCTGAATTTGTTCAACCCGGAGAAACTGGAGCCAGTGCCCGAAGGTGAGGTTGATGCCAGCAAGGTTGAATGGTGCTGGGGGCTTTCTATTTGAACTGAAACGTCAGGGCTAATTCTTACTGATCGTTGATCGAGCATGATCGAATAGGAAATATTGTATCAGTACCATTCGATGCGCACATCTTGTGAATTCGACAGGGCAATGTCCAGTATCTGACTGATTCGAGTCACAATCAGTGTGACATCATGTGTTGTCAAAAAAGTCGTCAAATTCATTTTTGTACCTTCACACAATCCGAACGAAAACAATGCTTTGTTACAATGTCGCTACGAGTAACGGTCATTGAAATTGTGATCTTGTGTAAGCATAGGCGCCGACTTTTATTTTTTTATGAGGTGGCGGAGTCTTGTGACGTCATCATCGTTCGATGACGTCATCGTCATACTAGAACGCACTTTACTACATGCCGCTGGTGTGCGTGTAGCGCTAAACCGTTCGTGCGACGTTTTAATACCGGCCCCGCACTCATTAATATCAAAGCATACAGTCGAGTTATTGAATGGAACCTTAAAACGGTACGATCATTCAAAAGTGTAACTGCGCTACCAGTCCGAAACACGACAACTCTCGAATACGAGGTTTCAAGCAGACAATAATGATGATTACAAACGCAAAATCGCGCAACCAATCAGTAATTGTCTCTTGTTTGCGGCTTCGCATTAGTAGCTCGCATTGCAGCAATTGTTTGTAGATTAAAACAGCTATTTTTGCGGCATTGGTGCATTTCCCGATTTTCCCTCGCGTCTTCGTTAATCATTTTTGGAGTCGGTGTATATGCCTTGAATAGATATAGGAAAAAAATGTAACGTCCAATCACTATTTAATGTAACACCAATGGGTTGTGGGTTCGAGTCCGACCGAGGTCGACTTCAGAATTCCTTCCTAAGTGTTGGAGGTTTATCTGGGCTCCTCGCCATATCATCCGCGCAATCGGTGTCTTACGAAAAGCCTAGAAGTTGGCCGTGCTACAAGTCGGCAGATACGGAATCAAAAATAATAAATATCAGCCTGGTGTAAATGACGATAGTAGTCGACAAACACCATGATTACCACAAACAACAACAACTATCACAAAGCTAGCTAGCGCAAGAATTGTTCTGTCAACAAATAGGGGCGCACATAATTTAGATTTTAGAAATACATAAAGTCTATTTGGGCTTGATCGGGAGAGGAGTTCTGGGATAAGTCCAAAAGTGCTTTCAATTGGCAAGTCCCCGATCTCGGGTGAATAATAAAATACGCCCGCGTATCACGCTGCCTCTGCGATAGTTCTCGCAAATCAGAATGTGCAACCTGACCGCAACGATTTCAGGTGGTTCGAACCTTTCTCGTCTTTTAGAACTCAAGCCTCGATATTGATATACATCTTCTGATCGTTACGATTTATTATTAGCGGAAATCAATCAAGCACGTTAAAGTATGTTCGCAGCGATTCGATATTATTCAGTTTCGCGATGTCGCTTTTAATCAATATCACATATTAACAATCACTAATCAGCGTATACTCGACGGCGTTGTCTCCAAACCAGCGAGAGATAGGAGCCAAGGCTTGCTAGGCCCGAGATGCGATAGTTAGGCCTGCAACGATATCTTTCGCACCAGGCCTATTGCAGATGTGGTTGTGCAGGCCAGCTGAGTCAGGCTTGTTCGAGACGTGATAAATCAGGCCAGCGACGATTGCCGATCGCACGGGAATGAATGACCTAATTTCGAGACCATCTCAGCGGGAGATCATCGCAGACTCTCTCGCTAATTGACAACACTCTTCTCACAAATCGGCTGCGCGGAACACTGATATTACAATTATTGAGTTGCAACTGAATATTACAGTTGAATGGTCGTTTCAAAATGACGTGGTTTCGCGTTTCAAAAAGGGGGTTTCGGGATCGGGATCCTGGCTTTGCACCTGGCACACGCGCGTATCGAAATCGAGCCGTCTCTAACGAGGTCGCGTCGATTCGCCTGATTACTAATTATTCGTCACAAATCACTTGGGCGTTTAAGCATTTTGTACGAGGTGGTCTCCACCTCGTAACCTTGTAAGTCGGTGCCTATGTGTGTAAGTACTCCCATGCTACATAATTTCGTTGCTGCGATGAAACCAATCATTCATATTTTCCATACCCGTAGCAAAAAGGAAGTGTGTAGCCGATAATTCCTGGTGAGAAAATAGTTCTTCGTCACAAGCGACGCATAGATTCACTTAAACAATATGCACTCTTTCAACTCGGCCTGTATCATTGGATTGAATTGCATTGCCAACCCAACCCAAGAGCATACTATTCGTGTAGTATTTGCAAAAAAACAGTCGGAAAATCATTCCCATGGAACCGAATTCGCGACTAAATACTATACTCTAAGACTGCAGTCTATTCTTTCCTATCAAGGTAACTCCTAAATGCGTCTTTACTTGGATGTAGTTTCGCAATTTTAACTGTATCATCTCTATATGGTGCTCTGATCAGAGCACACAGCATGTGACTTCAAATTCATAGTGGCGATTTCGGTTCGCGTAAACCTGTGATGAAAAACAACGCCCTTGTGTCCAGATCTCAGCGACCCCGCGTATTTGCACTTTCTCGTTCAAACGCGAGAGATCGCGCAGTTCTCCGAGCTCGGGGTGAAGCTCATGAAGGGTGGCATGGACAAGATTTTCGACACTTGGATGCTGCAAGAGAGCGACCTCGTTCAGGTATTTTCTTAGGTCGCGAGCAATGGAAAACGACGGGCTAGCATTGGATGGTTCGTATGTGCATGTGGCTTCAAAACCTCTGTTGATCCACAGTTTGTTATGTGCACCAGTAAAATATAGTAATGTATCATATGTCTAATTTGGTAGATTTGTGACTCGGTCAAAACTTGGGGTTATCTGAAGGCTTGCAGACTACCGCAAGTGGTTGGCTAGGTTATCAAAGGTTAAGAACCACCGATTTATCCATCCGAACCGTTTTCCCAGAATGCCGCCCGGTCGTACGGCGAGCGTCTGATCAGCGAGAGAATGAAGCACGCCATCGATTCTGACGACACGGAAGCTTCGCTTAAGCCAATCCTGTCCAAACTCTACCATCTCTACCTCATCGACACAGTTCAGCGTGATTTGGGTTGGTTCGCCGCCAACGAAGTGCTGAGCACTGCCGCCGCGAAAAAGGTAATTTGAACTCCGATAATAATTATCTACTCGCAGGACGGTATTGAATCTTGATTGAAACTGTGCAAACAGGAATTTAAACACTCAAAGGTCAAGCCCAACCCGTATATGAAATAATTAGTGATCCAGCTCCGGTCCGTGCTCCGCCCTAGCAACTTTGTACTACGCATTTTTCGTACTGCGATAGTGATATGGCCAATCGAGGTTTCAAGGCATACACAGTCTAAAATAGTATTGAAACTATAATTCTCGTTGATAAATTAACTCCTAATGGAGCATATCATTTCAGTACTCGAAAAAATCGTCTTTCGCTACTCTGCTCCCATTTTGCGTTAGTCGCAAAGATATATCTTGGCGAAATATCCACCTCTGATTAACTGCTGAAAGTGAGCGACCCCTCGATAATATAAACTTTTTGAAATACTTGAATTTTTTCCAGGCCTTTTTCTACATCCACTCGGTGTAGCTTTGCCATGTCTTGGAAATTGTCACGTCTAATCGCAATTGTGTAGAAATTTATGGCGATGTATGGCGAGTAATGACGGTGACTAGCTAGACCACCTCTTTTAGCATGCTGTGTTTTTGCAGGTGAATGATGTGGCAGCCGAGGCCTGCCGCGCCTTGAGCCCGGACGCGCTCGACTTATGCAAATCTTTCAAGCTCAGCGACGAAATGCTGTCGGCGCCTATAGCGCGCGACTGGGTCGATTTCAATGTCGGGGACAACCAGGGCGAGCTCTCCAAGTTGTGAATGTTTTCGACAGCTTATGAATTATTCTTAACCATCCGTTCTAGATGATCTTAAATATATATGGAATTTTCAATTGTTCGCTGTCGCTGATGTGTTGAGACTTGGTTGGGTGAGCAGGGATCCTTGAATGTGGATTTGTAATCCACGTGTATCCAGAGGTGGTCGGGAAAGAACTACTACTTTTTAGAAGTGGGTTTTACCTACTTGATAACTTGAACAGCTTTTACTAGGAGTTCCTTATCAGAACTATGCCTACTAATAAGCAGGGACATCTAGACTAGATAGTAGTCTAGATATCCCTGAGAATAGGTATACGACTATATATCTCTGCTTGTGTTTGAGTGAAATTCGCGATGTTACTTGTATTTCAATGCAGTGGCGTAGGGACATATGCCGCCGCCCCTGACTTTCGTTGAAAATGCCGACCAAATATTTAAATAGTGTCAAGCTTTTCAATCATATTTACTGGAAATCTTGTGTTGATTAACAAAACGTCATCACCTCGCATTTTACCGCCCCTTGCAGCCTGCCGCTCGTGGCGCAGAGCCATAACCGACAATTGGCTGCTACGCCACTACTACGATGACTATTTTGATATTTTTTGATGGCGTACAAAAAATTGAATCCCACTACTAGGGATGGTGTGAAATTTATTGCATTTCAACTGCGGGCCACTCTATGCATATCGCTGGCTGCATAAAAAATCTACCCTAAACGAGCATGCACCTTGACAATCTCAAACATTTTACTTGCTTTGTTACAAAAGTTTGCTCGATATATTCAGCTTTCGTTACTGAATATTTAGGGACTCTCTGCTGTGAGCTTGACCCGCAATCACACAACATCAACAGCGAAATACGCTACTTGTAAGTATAGTCAGCGAATGATGCTTGTTCAACCTACCAATGATATCGATATAGTTGCCTGATGTAAAAAATCTAGCAGGCGTACAGAGTCAATCTTGATTTCATATGTTTATATTGTATCATGAAAACCAAATCCATGCTATTGGGGTGTTGGCTACCGCTGACTGCTGTGTAACTTGGTAAAGGTGTAATATCGGTAACAAAGTACAGACACCTGTTTTATACACTCAGCTCAATATTAACGTACCAATTATACTCAGACGCCGAATACATCGTCCGGTCTAGTTCAGACTGTTACGGTGTGGGCTTATATTCTCGTGCAAGTCTTGAAATTGTTGGCAAAGCGACGGAAGATATTGATTTACGGGATTATTATATCATTTGGTTGCCCCAGTTGATACATTCGGCGACGTTTAAAACGTCAATACTTCAGCATTGTGGCATTATGTGGCCCGAGTCGTCGCTAGGTAGGTATCGTGTACACAGGCTATTACTTCACTAATATGTAGTGTTGGAATTAGCAATATAACGTTGTGACGTCATTAGGTTCGCGTTCACACAGAACCTTTTAAAAAGGTTCCTCTTTGACACGAACCTGAACCTTTCAGAGGTTCACAGCACACAATCCCTACGGCCACTACCGAGTTTCGGCTGTTCTGGTCATGGAAATACTTGGTTTTGCATCGCTGGTACCGGAATAATCCCGGCCCCCGGGGTGTGTATTCGGTAGTGGTAGGAGTCCAGCTCCATGTATTTGCTTACGACATGGTATAAAAATTGTACGATTGCGTGCCAGTGACATGGTTCGGCAATTTTCGAGACGAGCTCCTGCCCATTGTGCATGCCTCATATTTCCTTCTTTGTCCTTGTTTTGTGGCTCATGGTAAGTGTTTGATTAGGGTGTACGATAATTTGGAAATCTGAAAAGAGGACTCGAAATACCGGAGGAAAATCCTACAAAATGGTAAATTTCTTGCACTTCGTAATCGATTGAATAAAAAAAGGTCAACTTTCCGGCTCAGCTCCCGTAATAGCCGCCGGTTGTTTACTTCAGTGCTGATGTACTCTATCTCAGTCGTTTTTTGCCCTATATTTAACCACATTTTCCAAAAAAGAGGAAAAAGTCTCAAAATAGAGGAGGACATTTGGGCGTCCTGCGAGGACACTTTCAAAAAAGTCAAAAGGGATGGCGCATATGGTAACTCTATCGTATGACCTTATCAATTGAAATCCGATTTCTGCCAAATGTGCAATTAGTTATATATTAGTTCATATTATGTAATACCATTCTGCGCAGCGGCGACGAAGGTAATTAGGATGTAGAAGATTCGACCCGTTCAAAAGAATCGAATAAAATCAGAATATCTGTTGAAAAGCTGATGTAATTCTACCCCATGGCCAGCACAATTGCAGCATTTCACGATCAACTTTTGCAAAGCCCTTTGAGTAACTCTTATGCGCATCAATGCATTGCAATTCGCAGGCACAATAACACACTGTCCAATTTCGAACTTCAACGAGAATGACTCACGAATTGTTCCCAGTTGGTGCAAATAAGGCGTTTTAATGACATGGAAAAAATACGTGACAATCAAAAATGATACATATGCCTACACAGAACATCGACATCACAGTGATGAAGCAATATATGCGATTCCGCGCCGTGTACAATTTACGGTTGTTATTATTACAGTCCCGCTGAGCGGCCTACAGAGAAGAGCTCAAGTACACGAGGTCGCTCATGAAACTGTTGCAGCCTCAAATCACTCAAATTCAATTTTGAGGTCATTTACGTTGGGTAGGATCACTGCTAAACAAAATAAATGGGGTTGTCGATATATTGCACAATGTGCATGATTTATCGACCTAAGGATATACCGCGCAGAAACAAAATATGATGCTTTAACAACGAATTGTTTAAACTCTAATTGAATAGTCCATATGAAATACCGATCTATATACACTATACAGCAAGTCAAACTCTGTAACGGAGCAGTTGTGGACTTACAAACTGAAAATAATCAGTGGATAATGGTACTTCTCCGCTTTTATTTGGTTAGTCAACTTCTTCAACGGTTGGTCCGCCTGCAGCACTGCCGCTATTGGAATCAGCAGCGCTGTGACCTTGATGAAGCTTTGTCAAAATCGGTGATGTTAGGGTTTCCAACTCCTTCTGCTGGTATTCGTACTCGTCTTTCTCGGCGGTGTGATTGTTATCGAGCCACGAAAGACTTTCGTTGCATTTATCCAATATCGTCTGCTTGTCTTGCGCGGATAACTTGCCGCCGACTTTGTCGTCTTCCACGGACGCTTTCACGTTGAAAATGTACGATTCTAAAGAGTTCTTCGCTTGGATGCGTTCTCTTTCGCGATCATCTGCTTCTTTGTACTTCTCTGCTTCCTGGACCATCCTCTCGATTTCGTCTTTACTCAGCCGACCTTTGTCGTTTGTGATTGTGATATTCTGCGATTTACCGGTGCTTTTGTCCGACGCAGACACGTTCATGATTCCGTTCTGGTCTACATTGAAAGCTACTTCGATTTGAGGCACGCCTCTCGGCGCTGGTGGTAGGCCGGTGAGATCAAACATTCCTAGTAAGTTGTTGTCTTTCGTCAGGGCGCGTTCGCCTTCGTAAACTTGGATTGTTACAGCCGGTTGATTGTCGGAGTATGTAGTGAAAACTTGGGACTGTTTCACTGGTATCGTAGTTCCGCGTTTGATCAAAGTCGTCATAACACCGCCTGCAGTCTCGATCCCGAGAGACAGCGGAGCAACGTCGAGCAATAGCACGTCTTTGACTTGTTCCGATTGATCACCGGAGAGAATGGCGGCTTGAACGGCGGCTCCATACGCGACGGCTTCGTCGGGATTGATCGACTTGTTGAGATCTTTTCCATTGAAAAAGTCGCGCAATAGCTTCTGTATTTTCGGTATGCGCGTGGACCCGCCGACGAGGACGATTTCGTCGATCTTGCCTTTGTCGAGTTTCGAGTCGCGAAGCGCCTGTTCCACAGGATCCAAAGTTTGGCGAAACAGATCAGAACACAGCTCTTCGAACCTGGCTCTGGTTATGGAGCTGTAGAAATCGATGCCTTCGAAAAGCGAATCGATTTCTATGCTGGCTTGCGTTGATGACGAAAGTGTTCTTTTCGCTCTTTCGCATGCAGTTCGAAGTCTTCTCAAAGAGCGTTTGTTGACCGTCAAGTCCTTTTTGTATTTACGTTTGAACTCTTGAACAAAATGATTGACCATTCTGTTGTCGAAATCTTCTCCTCCCAGATGAGTGTCTCCACGTGTCGCCTTTACTTCGAATATTCCCGAGTCTATGGTTAGAACGCTTACGTCGAAAGTACCGCCGCCGAGATCGAATATTAGAATGTTCCGTTCCGAAGTCTTTTTGTCAAGTCCGTACGCTATAGCAGCCGCCGTCGGTTCGTTGATTATTCGCAGAACGTTCAACCCGGCAATGATGGCTGCATCTTTAGTCGCTTGTCTTTGCGAATCGTTGAAGTACGCCGGTACGGTGATGACTGCGTCTGTAACGCCTTGTCCTAGATAGGCCTCCGCGGTTTCTTTCATTTTTGTTAGCACCATGGAACTAATTTCTTCTGGAAAGAATCTTTTCTTTTCGCCTTTGAATTCAACCTCGATTTTTGGCTTATCTCCGTCGGCTATCACGTTGAACGACCAATGCTTCTTGTCGCTCTGAACAGTAGAGTCGTTGAACTTGCGTCCGATCAATCTTTTCGCATCGAAAACCGTGTTGGTCGGATTCATGGCCACTTGATTCTTAGCGGCATCTCCGATTAGTCGCTCGGTGTCGGTGAAAGCCACGTAACTCGGAGTTGTGCGATTTCCTTGGTCGTTGGCTATTATTTCCACCTTTCCATGTTGGTACACTCCAACACAAGAGTACGTCGTTCCGAGATCAATACCGATCGCTGGCATTTTTAGTTACACGTTTCTTAAACTTCGCAGATACAATATATCGTCCTTCTGGAAAATTGCTTCCGTCTCAGCATTCGAATTTCAAGTAATATAAACAAGGTCGGTTTCAGCGTCCATTATATATACTTGCGATCGATTCGTCGCGAGATGGCGCGCAAGTTCGAGAATTTTCTATTGCAGAATATTCGAGAAACCTGAATGATTAGTATAGTATTTGCACTGATTCTCGTGATCATACAGTTGTTCATTTTAGTCGTAATTGTCATCAGCTAGAATGCTCTTTGTCATCTGCACCGATATCACCACATACGCTTTCATTTGTCGTTTTACCTGATGTCAGCCTAATTTGGCCATGACAATAGCAGCCTACAGAAAAGACTCGAACTCTCCAGAGATTTCAGGAATAACTAACATGGTGTCTGATGAACATACCTATATCGAGATCGCGTCCCCTGGGGACGAAGAATTCCACCCATTCCAAAGTTATTTCTCCATCCTGCAGAATATGTTATAAGCGGCAAATAGCATCACAATACAGCGGAAGTTATCACATGCGAAATACTCCGCAGAGGTTGGGCTGTAGCCTAATGTGTATAAAGTATCAATTCGGAAAATAAAATCTGCCGTATAACATGACAATTATTCATGGGCATAGGTAAGTGGTTCTTACCCAGTGTTCACCGAGCCAGTCCAAGCGCTGAGGGGTTCGCCAGAGGTCAAGACACGCATTAAACTGCTACATTGGAAGTTTCAATGACTCGCACTATAAATATTCATTGTAATATTTTCGACTTGTGTAAAAATCATGTTTTTATGTTTTTTAACACTATTGTTGACGCACAGTCCTTTTTGTGCATCAGTTTTCGATAGTAAGGCGTTAGATGTGCCATGTGGTATTTTGTTTTTGTGGCTGAGATGTGGAATGTGGGAGATGTTTTTGTTACTTGGAGAAAATTTTGGGTTCGCTTAATTTAAGTTACACAATAGCGTGAGTGCTCAACAGGTTAGTAAAGGCCAATAACCACTGTAATAAGGCTGGACGCAGCGATTGAAGTACATGAATACGAGTCGAGTATCAATTATAATAATGATTCCAGTCGAGTGGTGAGAGTCGCCGTTTTCGAGTAACTAAGCTAGAGACAATATTGCGCCCTTTACACCAAGCCTTATTTTATGAACGGAAAATATAGTTTCGATGCCTTCATTCCGGAATATCGGTTGTTCGTTACTCGCCATCCAGAACCTGTTGCACACATCTACGCATGCTCAGTTACTCACTGAAATAACATTTTTTTGAGTTAATGATCGACCCGCGACTTCATTGTCACGAAGCCGTATGAAATAGTCATGGATACGAAATACGAGAAAATGGCATTTTTTCCTTTTAAACGCAAAAAGAATACGTTTTTTAATTCTTCAAGTTCACAGATTAATGTATAATCCAATCCGTGATTAACCTCCCCTCTTCCGAATGTCTACTCTAGTGTGTGTTGTCTGGCTTTTTCCGATTCGTCGCGAGATGGCGCGCGCGCTCGAGAAATTTTTCTTTGCTATGCGTGGTAGAATTTTCTGGAAATCACCCATATATGTATTGCGCCACATGACCCAACATTTGTTATTTCAGCATAGATATTGTCCCTATCTTCATTTCAGAATGTCACATGACTGTGATCGATAGTGCTTGCTACCGAAAAGCCTAGAACTTTCCAGAAAACGGGCTCGGGAATAGTTACACGCATTCGTGATCATTCCACAGACCGACCACCACGACGATAACCATGGCACCGACACATTGAGACAGAAGCATATTCCTGCATGCTCTGCAATAGGACCCAAGGTAAACCAGCAGCCCCGGAAATACAAGACACATGTGAAATGTAAATGCGAACCTGACAGACGTATCTTTAGTACAGTGTATAAAGAATTTCATCGGTTCGATACATCCCAAGATGGAAGTACTGCAAAAGAAAGAAAGCATTATAAGCGATTTGGAATAGTGTTCCAATCAAACATAGGGTTACCATACGTCCTCCGTTAGGAGGATTTGTCCTCCTTTTTGAGGTTTTTGAAAATGTCCTCCTTTTTGAGATTCTGACCTCTTTTTTGATAACTTTTGTTAAATGTAGGGCAAATTCGATTGAGATAGAGTGAATCAGTATTGAAGTATCGCTCCGGTGGCTATTTCGGGAGCTGATCTAGAAAGTTGGCCTTTTATTTTTTTAGTCAACCACCTGATAATATAAAAGAAAAGTCGTATTTTGGGCACTTAGCGGGAAAGTTGACCTTTTTTAGTCAACCGACCACGAAGTGGGAATATTTTACCATTTTTTTTCAAGATTGAAAATTTTGAAAAAGTGTCCTCCTTTCCCGATTCCAAAATAATCATTTCTGACAATAAAGTCGCGGGTCGATCATTAACTCAAAATAAATGTTATTTCAGTGACTAACTGAGAATGCGTAGATGTGTGCAACAGGTTCTGGATGGCGAGTAACGAACAATCGATCTTCCGGAATGAAGGCATTGAAACTATATTTTCCGTTCATAAAATAAGGCTTGGTGTAAAGGGCGCAATATTGTCTCTAGCTTAGTTACTCGAAAACGGCAACTCTCACCACTCGACTGGAATCATTATTATGATACTCGTATTCATGTAATTCAATCGCTATGTCCAGCCATATTACAGTGGCATTTCTCGTCTACTCTGTCCGAGCACTCACGCTATTGTGTAACTTTAATTAAGAGAACCCAAAATTTCTCCAAGTCAAAAAAATATCTGCCACATTCCACATTCAAGCCACAAAAACAAAATACTACATTACAGTACACATCTAATGCCTTACTATCGGAAACTGATGGACAAAAAGGACTGTGCGTCAACAATAGTGTTAAAAAACATTAAAACATAATTTTTACACAAGTCGAAAATATTACAATAAATATTTAGTGCGAATCATTGAAACTTCCAATGTAGCAGTTTAATGTGTGTCTTGTCCTCCGGCGAACCCCTTAGCGCTTGGACTGGCTCGGTGAACACAGGGTAAGTACCACTTCCCTGTGCCCATAAATTATTGTCACGTTATACTGCAGATTTTATATTCCGAATTGATACTTTATACCAGTGATTCCCAACCGCGGCCCTGAGGGCCGCATGCGGCCCCCAGCTAGCCTTCTTGCGGCCCCCACAAAAATATTGAGAAATCGATTTATGAAAAAAATATATATTTATAAAATACTCTTGCTTGGCTTGGAGTCTGGAGTTTTCAATTAGGATTGCAGGAAAGTTGTGAGTAGACTGCTAAGATTATGTCACTTCTGTTTCAATGCAATGTGCCCCAACTTTCCAGTTGAACGGGCAGTACCTATAGATATAGATATAGGTATCGATATAGGTATTGACATGACCGTAACTGCCGGGGGAGCGAGCTCGAAGGGGGCCCAAAATTATTTAGTGAATTAGCATAAATTATAGCGTATTTTATGAAATGCTATGCAACTTTTTCAAAGATTTTTGGCGTGCGCGCGATTTCAAGTTTCCAAGTACCTTAATTATCGGGTACTCTTCGACCAAGATAAAATACGCAAGATTTATAGAAGTGGGCATATCGGCGTTGGCCATTACCGAGCCACGACGCACGAAGACATATAAAGTTTTAGGCCGTGTAACATATTACAGCAAGTAGTGTACCTGAACGTTCAGCAACGAGAAAACCTTGGCGGAAAAGGACTGCCCTTAAGCTGACCGAAAACTTCGTTATGTATATTCAAAATACATATAGCTATAGTTGACCATAGGCGCGTAAATGATTGGCGCCGAATGTTCCTGTCTTATATATATATATATCGGCTTTCAATTAAATAAAAGGGCAAAAGAAAACAGGAAACAAATGAACATCAAGATAATGAGTTTTGGGCCCTTATTAAGCGCCTCCATCGTGGGCGGTCGTGGGCGTCTTCGAGCGATAGCCCGCGTTGCGCTAGCTCGGTCTCTATTGTTGAGCGCTATGTGGTTCTATTCCAGCCACCTCTGCGTCATGGCTCCGTCGGAATGTGGTTGATGATGGCGGCGGCTGGTTGATCGTCTTGATGCCGCACTAGATGACCGATTAAGCGTAAGCGTCGTTCAGCAGCCAGCAAACGGCATGGGACTGTTTTTGTGAGTTTGCGCAGAGCATTGGTGGATATGTGCTCCGGGTGGTGGATGCCGAGTGCGTAGCGGAGGAGTGCATCGTAGTTGGCGCTGAGTGTCTTAGCCAGCTATTCTGTCAGCGTGAGTGCTTCTATTCCGTAGAGAAGAACCTCCTCGACAGTGGCACGGAAGATTCCTGTTTCGGCAATCTGAACGTCACGAGACAAATAGGCTACCATCCCGCAGGGAAGAATTATGTGCCGGGAAAGAACTACCAATTTGAAATCGTGTGCATCTTTTAGTTCAGTATGTTTGGGCGATTCTATATTTCTTGATATAGCAGACTGGAGGTCACGAAATAACAAATAACATCATGTAACGAAGTCGTACCAACGGGTCCGCCCGTCCGAATATGTTCAATTATTATTTACGGGCCCTACAGTTTCCAAGACACCTCACTCAGCTCTACCAGTAAATCTGATTACGTGAGCAGAGAGGACAAGTAATTGATAGCAATATATATGCAATTTCCGATCTTATTGACCTATTTTATTTTGATTTATCGAAAATTTTCGTGCTCCACGCTGGTTCACTAAACGGGGATCCTGATTTCGTGGCAGAAGCAGACAACGGCACGAGGGGTCGGTTTATCACCCTATGTAAGCTCAAGACCTAAGTGTTTCGGGGGGCCTGACGAAGTGCTGCTTGGTTCCTGCCAGCGGGTATACGCCCAAGATGTTTAATTATTATTGACTGGCCCTACCTTTTCAAACACAACTCAATCGGCTCAACCGGTCAATCTGATTACGTGAGCAGAGGGAGGATAAAAATTGATACCAATATACATGCAATTCCCGATTATATTGACCGATTCAATCATGAATTATAGAATTTTTTCGCGCCTCGCGCGATCAGTCGAGAGAAGCTGCCTAAAATGGACACACAATGTAGATGATAAATAGCGGTAAACAGCCATCTAGCCTGAGGGGGTGTGGGGGCTTCGAAGTTCTGTAGTTCTGTTATCATCCTATGACTCACGATTGAATACGCCGAGATGCGTACTGCTTAGCCGGCAAAAAGCAACATAATTGGTAGTCCTGTAGCTCGCGACCCGAACGTCCGAATAATTTGATATGTCGGTGTTTATCGAAAGCAAGTGTCGCACCGATTCCATAAATACGAATTGAAATCTCGGCATGGCAATAAAACTACTCCGAAATAGCCAGCAAAGGTTGATTGTTCCGAACAACGGGAACGCGGCAACACAATGGCCAAAGGCGTCAAGCGAATGATCGGAACAATGCCAATTTTCGTATTTTGGTGACCATTTTCGGTTCCTTTCATTGCCTTGGTATTTGTGCGGCCCCGGTCGTACTCTGAAATTCCAAATTTGGCCCTGCCACCGAAAAAGGTTGGGAACCACTGCTTTATACACATTACAGCTCAACCTCTGCGGAGTATTTCGCATGCGATAACTTCCGCTGTATTGTGATGCTATGTGCCGCTTATAACATATTCTACGCGACGGAGAAATAACTTTGGAGGAATGGGTGGAATTCTTCGTCCCAAGGAGAGTGAGGTGACTCGATCTCGATATAGGTATGTTCATCAGACACAATGTTAGTTATTCCGGAAATCTCTGGAGAGTTCGAGTCTTTTCTGTAGGCTACTATTGTCATGGCCGAGTTAAGCTGACATCTGGTAAAAACGGCAAATGAATGAGTTTGTGGTGATATCCGTGCGGATGACAAAGAACATTGTCGCTGATGACAACTACGACTAAAATGAACAACTGTATCATGACGAGAATCAATGCAAATACTATACTATAATCATTCGGGTTTCTCGAATTTTCTGCTATAGAAAATTCTCGAACTTGCGCGCCATCTCGCGACGAATCGATCGCAAGTATATATAATGGACGATGAAACCGACCCTGTTCATATTACTTGAAATTCGAATGCTGAGACGAAAGCAAATTTCCTGAAGGACGATATATTGCATCTGCGAAGTTTAGGAAACGTGTAACTAAAAATGCCAGCGATCGGTATTGATCTCGGAACGACGTACTCTTGTGTTGGAGTATACCAACATGGAAAGGTGGAAATAATCGCCAACGACCAAGGAAATCGCACAACTCCGAGTTACGTGGCTTTCACCGACACCGAGCGACTAATCGGAGATGCCGCTAAGAATCAAGTGGCCATGAATCCGACCAACACGGTTTTCGATGCGAAAAGATTGATCGGACGCAAGTTCAACGACTCTACTGTTCAGAGCGACAAGAAGCATTGGTCGTTCAACGTGATTGCCGACGGAGATAAGCCAAAAATCGAGGTAGAATTCAAAGGCGAAAAGAAAAGATTCTTCCCAGAAGAAATTAGTTCGATGGTGCTGACAAAAATGAAAGAAACCGCGGAGGCTTATCTAGGACAAGGCGTTACAGACGCAGTCATCACCGTACCGGCGTACTTCAACGATTCGCAAAGACAAGCGACTAAAGATGCAGCCGTCATTGCCGGGTTGAACGTTCTGCGAATAATCAACGAACCGACGGCGGCTGCTATAGCGTACGGACTTGACAAAAAGACTTCGGAACGGAACATTCTAATATTCGATCTCGGCGGCGGTACTTTCGACGTAAGCGTTCTGACCATAGACTCGGGAATATTCGAAGTAAAGGCGACGCGTGGAGACACTCATCTGGGAGGAGAAGATTTCGACAACAGAATGGTCAATCATTTTGTTCAAGAATTCAAACGTAAATACAAAAAGGACTTGACGGTCAACAAACGCTCTTTGAGAAGACTTCGAACTGCATGCGAAAGAGCGAAAAGAACACTTTCGTCATCAACGCAAGCAAGCATAGAAATCGATTCGCTGTTCGAAGGCATCGATTTCTACAGCTCCATAACAAGAGCCAGGTTCGAAGAGCTGTGTTCTGATCTGTTTCGCCAAACTTTAGATCCTGTGGAACAGGCGCTTCGCGACTCGAAACTCGACAAAGGCAAGATCGACGAAATCGTCCTCGTCGGCGGGTCCACGCGCATACCGAAAATACAGAAGCTATTGCGGGACTTTTTCAATGGAAAAGATCTCAACAAGTCGATCAATCCCGACGAAGCAGTCGCGTATGGAGCCGCCGTTCAAGCTGCCATTCTCTCCGGTGATCAATCGGAACAAGTCAAAGACGTGCTATTGCTCGACGTAGCTCCGCTGTCTCTCGGGATCGAGACTGCAGGCGGTGTTATGACGACTTTGATCAAACGCGGAACTACGATACCAGCGAAACAGTCCCAAGTTTTCACTACATACTCCGACAATCAACCGGCTGTAACAATCCAAGTTTACGAAGGCGAACGCGCCCTGACGAAAGACAACAACTTACTAGGAAAGTTTGATCTCCCAGCGCCGAGAGGCGTGCCTCAAATCGAAGTAGCTTTCAATGTAGACCAGAACGGAATCATGAACGTGTCTGCGTCGGACAAAAGCACCGGTAAATCGCAGAATATCACAATCACAAACGACAAAGGTCGGCTGAGTAAAGACGAAATCGAGAGGATGGTCCAGGAAGCCGAAAAGTATAAAGAAGAAGATGATCGCGAAAGAGAACGCATCCAAGCGAAGAACTCTTTAGAATCGTACATTTTCAACGTGAAAGCGTCCGTAGAAGACGACAAAGTCGGCTGCAAGTTATCCGCGCAAGACAAGCAGACGATATTGGATAAATGCAACGAAAGTCTTTCTTGGCTCGATAACAATCACACCGCCGAGAAAGACGAGTACGAATACCATCAGAAGGAGTTGGAAAACGTGACGTCGCCGATCCTTACAAAGCTTCATCAAGGTCAAAGCGCAGATTTCAATGGCGGCAATGCAACCGGACCGACCGTGGAAGAAGTCGACTAACAAACCTACCTGTCGATTATTTTAAGCTCATTTGCCGATCACTACTCCGTCGTAGAAAGTCACTTCCTACCCTTAGGCCGGTTTATCATTTGAACTATATATTATTTCCGTGGCCGTGTGATATTCGTTTGCATACTTTAGAAAGCACTATTCTTTAGTTTTCACTCTTTCTCATTTCGTCATCTCTGTGTCGTTTAGACATAGGGCGATAAATCATGTACAATACATTGACATTAAAGTTGATATTTCATCGTCATCTTTCGCCTCTTGAACTTCGCAGTAGGAGTGCTACGGCACTGCCATTTGCTGTGCAACTTAGCATTTAGTTGCGCACTTTCATGTAGGCCGCTCAGCAGCTCTAAATCCACGGTGCTCCGCTCTCAAATCTATCACTTTATCACTGTTGTTTCAATATTTTATGTATTTTCGGTTGTTACGTATTCAGTTAATTTCATTTGAGAGTCTCCTTGCACCCGCGCTGATTAGGCATATTTTACTGCTATGGCGAACTATAACTCCATGTAGGTCGCTTCGTTCTTGGTGATTTTTGATTTGTATACACTTTGAAAATATACAGAGATGTACGTACAATGTACAATACCTATGTCAGTGTGTTGGAACCTGTGTCGATTATATAATTCATTATTAAAAAGATAGTTTGAAGTGTGGCAAATTGAATCCCAGTTGTAAGCAGCGTCAGATATACAACAATTTGTCGTAATACCGTTGATGGACTATTTTCAATATTGAGTGTCATTAGGGGTATAGGGAATCTATGGCTCGCGAGTCATCCAGCATGGGTATTTTGATAATATATTATACGTTTAACGTGTCCCACTGCTAAATATTTTTACGATACCATTTCGCATCTTATTAATCAATATTGCTGAAGGTTTTTGGTAAATTGTCTTAACGGTCAGAATAAATATTCTTGAAATATCTGAGACAAGTCTACAAGAGGTCAATACCATGGCGAATACAGGGGCGTTTGGGGGGTCTGGAACCCCTCCCTTTTCAAAATCCTAAAATTTCCAATAATTTGATAACTCATTTATTAGTCCAATATAATAGTTTTTATAGGGCAAATACGGAACCTTCTAATTAATTAAGGGTGTCTACTGATGACGACTCTAATCTGCCGAGTTCGATACGAAATTTGCATAATTTCAAAAGCAAATTTGCTCTTGCGATGGCAACTCATATCGCTCACGAATTGGACGTATCCGCTATTTTGGGCCTTGAAATCCTGGATCGCGCAGTGAGTTGATTGATCGGAGAGATAAGCAGACACGGCGCCTGTATAACAATACAGTTTTTAAATCCACACTGTCTTCCTGGTCATCGGCGAGAAAGAACTCCCTCGAAAGTGACATTCCCAATTACAAATTTAAATTACCAACATAGCCATCCACATTCCCAATTGTTAGGTAGGTCGCAATAGCGCACCGTTGAGTTCCCAACGATAAATTTGAGAGTTGAGTAAGCCACTTAAGTTAACAGAGTGATATGATTAACAATATTCTCCATCGCTGAAATGATATATTCCGGTTTGGAGGAACCGCGCGTGACGGCCAGTAGAACAAATGAGGTACGGCTACCCACGCTCGTGCTGCACGGATTCCTTGGAAAGCCCCTAATGTAAGATCGTGTTTCTGTTGTGTAGAATAAACAGTAGATTCAGATTTTTACTGTCGTCTACAGTTGCTCACTTTGCTTTAAAATTTGCATGTTAATTGACTTAAATTTCGAAAGTTTCCATGTGACCATCACGGAAATATAATTAAAAATATGTAGCCCGCTCGTAAACGGTTCCCTACCCCTGATGCTAAGCCAAATTGTCGCATTCTCAAATGTCGGACAATCGGCTAGATTAGTGCGTGCGTGACCTTATGGCAGACCTGGGCAAAGTGCGGCTTGCGGGCCAAATGCGCGGAGTTATTATGAGCGGCCCGCGTGCCCGTTGCATGGAATTCAAAACATAAAACGTACTTCTGAATATTGCTGCGTAGAATGAAACCATAGGCTGTATGAAGAGCTTCTTGGAGGTACAGAACTTTAATATACAATTGAATAGTATATTCATATTGAAATAAACCCGAATATTTTCGGCTGACACTCGTCAGGAGTAATCGTCACTAGTTGCTGACAATAACCCTGACGAGTGTCAACCGAAAATATTCGGGTTTATTTCAATATGAATATACTATTCAAAGGCTGTATAAACTGAACCGTAACGGAAATTGGTTTACTTTGAAGCCTGTTCATTAATATGCCTCGATTACGCAGCCTATACGTCCCTCGCAGGTTCGCATGCGTAATCCAGGTTCAAAATAAAGCCAATGTTACAACGTATGTTTCGTGACAATTAAAGTCACAAGAAGTCACTCTTTCCATATAGTATAGTTCTAACCTTCATTGTTGCCATTGTCACGTTACGCATTGCACGTTCCGTGCTTCAAATTGTTTCGTGATATGCTACGTTTCGAAAAACCTATTTTGTAAAACAAGTTAATCAATGCTCGTTGATGATTCGAGAACTCGAATCCGAATCGAGTATTGATTTTAATGATTCGAATCGAGTAGTAAAAGACGAATTTTTCGAGTACTGAAATTATACGCTCCTCGCCAATGAAAGTTAATTTATCAACGAGAGTTTTAGTTTCGTTGTCACCAAGTGGAATGAAATCGGTATGGAGGGGACCCGAGCTCGAAGGAGACCTAAAATTATTTCGTAAATTAACATAAAATATAGAGTGATTTCAGCTATTTATAAAACTTTATTCGAATTTCGTTCGCGCGATTTATCGTGGCTATAGTTGTCTTGGTATTAATATGGATACCGCTCTCCCAGAAAAAACGCTTAATTTATAGAGATCAGCATGCTCAGCATTTCGGCGTCGGCTGTTAACGCGTCACGACACAGGACACACCAAGACGTTGATAATGCCGTTCCAGCTAACATACGAGTCTGCGAAGTGTGCTACCAGAAAGCTCGGCGGCGAGGAAACCTTGACCAGAAGTACCGCCTCGTATTGGCCGAAACCGATATATCTATATGCCGACTTTACCAAGCAGCAACTGTTCGGAATGCAGCCATTAAGACAATGAGCTTGGTTGTATCCCAAATACCTTTTAATCTCTTAATATAAAAACGTGGATTAAAGAGAATTCAAAATGTATCATGTTTATTGTTTAACATTATTTCGAATTATGACGGAAAATAAATATATTATTGCTTTTTTGGTAATTAATTCATTTTCTCAATATCTAATATCAACGCATCCACCGAGCAGCATTTATTAACAATGTAATTTACCGCTCTCAATTTAGAAATATTATTAATACGCCTGAGAATATAACTGAACATTTTGACTCGTCCCGCCAACGTATTTTATGTTACTCATTTGATCCGCGGAGAATATAATTGCCCACCGCCCTGCATTATTTCAATCTCGATTTGGCCGCTGTATCGCGCGGTAGAATAAAAAAGATCTGCCGCAATCTCAAATCGACTCTACTCCTACGCACCTTGTCGCAAGCAGATTTAAGTTGTGATTTTTCGTGAACGGCAGTAAAGAAAGTATAAAATGACAACATCTATATTAATAACAATGGTAGGGTAATTCAAATACATCATACACGTACACGGTAATAAACGGCGCCAACCTGTATTACGAATCTTTCAGCCTATGGAACGATAAAATATTGTCCGTAAAGCGGCATACTTCACGCATATAGCTATGGTAAGCGGTTCCATTCATCTGGATTACCCGGAACTTGTCTGGGATTTGCGCTCTGATGTCCGGGATTTTCAAATTCTATAGGGCACTCGAGGTTTCTCCGTGGGTTGTCAATTTTTCTACGCTTTAGGCAGGGCCGTAATTGCCGCACCCCAAACTCCTCAATTAGGGGGGGGGGTCAATCACGAAGGGGGCTCAAAATTATTTCGTAAATTAACATAAATGATAGGCTATAGTATTTTTTATATTTATAGAACTATTTTCAAATTTTCTTTGCTCCTCGCGCGTTGTCTTGTCGCTAGCTGTCTTGGTATTAATATAGGTATCCCTACCACAACAAAAACGCGTAATATATGTAGGTGTAGGGATATGCATTTCGGTGTCGGCCATCACCGCGTCACGACACACCAAGACGTTGACAAAGACGTTTCGGCTAACATGTGACCCCGTGAAGTGTGTACTGCCAAATTGCTCAGCGGCTCGCAAACCTTGACCTGAAAAGATCGCCTCGTGTTGGTCGAGACCGATATATATATATATATATAAGCCTAGATGTCAAATTTGCCCTTTTCAATAGACACCTAAAATGGATGGCACCTAATATTGTTGCCCTGGCAATCTGAGACCCACATTGCGACTGTCACCAAAAGTAATTGATAACAAATGCAACCCTAATCATAGCGCTTTGTGACAATGTCGTGGGTCGACATGCGAAAATGCATAGCTTGTGCAATATGATTTGGATACCGAGTGCTCGGCGCAAATTCGAATATCCTCAAATCATTGTACCAATCCGATTTAAACCAGCCGCTATATTTGCCACTTACAACATGATTCACACTGCAAAAACTAACTTTGGAATATGTGGAATTCTTCCTTCCGATGGGACTTGATCACGATTTGGGAAGCTCATTAGACAGTATTATGCGAGTCATTCCGGAATTCTGTGGTGATTTCGAGTCTTTTCTGTACTATTGTCATGGCTAAATTTAGCTCACAAACCGAAGACTCCGAAACTGGTATCCGCAGCTAGGCGCTCAGCATCCACAGATGGCATGGAGGAGACAAGAAAACAGGAGTGCTGACTATAGATGACCTTACGGTCGTATCCGCATCTCCGTCGTTAAAATCATCGCGGTGGTGCAGGAGAAAACGAATACCCCCATTCTCGCTGTTGTTGTTGTTGTTGTTGTTGTTTGTGGTATTCATGGTGTTTGTCGACGACTGTGGTCATTTACAACAGGCCGATATTTCTTATTTTTCATTCCGTATCTGCCGACTTGTAGCACGGCCCACTTCTACACTTTTTGTAAGACATCGCTTAACGCGGATGAGATGGCGAGGAGAAGCCTAGACAAACCTCCAACACTTAGGTAGGAAATATGGAGTCACCCTCCGTCGGACTCGAACGCACAACCCATTGGTGTTGTAGCTGTGGATTATACCACTATACGCTATCTCGCCACATGTAGTTCTTAACGATTGCTTTCCTATTTTAGATAAATATATTGTGATTGACCTGAACCCATCGCCGTTTGCTAACCATTGGCCACGCTGCATTTACGGCCCCGCTGTTTCGCTCCCTCTACCCTGCTCGAGTATTACCCGTGCAAGCATTCAAGAGAAGCCATAATGTCAGACAAACCTTATTCTAACATCAAACCAATTTGTGCAATGCAAAGATACCGGCACATTTTCATGATCAAGCCATATTGTATCGCAACCACTTGTCTGCGTGTCTCGCTTATTGGATATAGCACCCAATGAGGTAACTTTGGACATGTAAAAACTGTCATAGGGGTTCCCAAACTACGGGTCACGACCCCAATGGTTGTCGTTTGCCTACTCTCTGAGGTCGCGGTGGCGACGAAAATTAAATACAAATTACTATTAGGCTACAATATAATCCAATTAAACGGATGCTATCGGCGGGAAACCAAGTTATCAGATCAGTCGAAGCGTCATTTAATGCGTTTCCTACTAAAACTTAAATTTGGTGTCTGGCCTTCACTATGAAGATTAAAGTGTCGGGATCATAGAAATCAATAGAACAGTAGTTTTTACTACCAGGAAAACTACAAGTGATCGACAGTGCTATGTCTCAACAGTATAATACATGCTCGCTCGGCGTGGCCAAATAACTTATCCGTAATTCGCGTGACGCAAAATTTCAAGTATCACTTCGTCTTGATTGACGGAGGTTGACGATTTCATAATTGCACACAATAGTGCGGAGCGGATCGACTAATTTTCTGGTTCGACTCCGAACTTGTTTTTCAATTCTCTGGTCCGGCTCCGATCCGGCTCCGGCCGTATCAGGAAAAGTACTGATCCGACTCCGATCCGGATCTGGTCAAAAATAAAAACTCCGGCCAGATGCCCAATCCGGCTCCTGTCCATGCTCCGCCCTACATGGTACGGTGGCTCCGTGAATTTATAAATATGGCTCGTTTATTTTCGCACTGGCTTAGCGGTTACTTGCGTGTGGTTGGTTGGTTGGTAGTTATTTAGTTACAAAAGTCATGCTTGTCGATAAAGATTCTGCCGTATCGAAAAAGTACTGATCCGGCTCAGGCCAAAATTGAAAAAATCCAGCAGGATATCCAATCCGACTCCGGTCCATGCTCCGTACCAGCAGAGCACATAGTCGCCAGTTTCCCCATACGCCGTGAGTAGGTTTGGGCGACGGTACTGTTCGTTTATTTAGTAATCAGCACGCCACATTTTGAGGAGGTGTCGCGTAACATTTTCAAATCGAAATTTTGGGTGGCGACCTTGAATAAGGTCGGGAATCCCTGTAACTATTCACAGGAGATCGCGTGAGCCGCGAAGAAATGATTTTGCTGCATGCGAGAAATTCAGTAAATATTACATACACATTTAAAGATCACTCGGTTACGGTCGCGACCCAATATATACCCTTCGTGACCCATACATTAAGAACTCCTGCTTTATGCAATGTTATACGTTTCCTGGGTAGCATAATAGGCTTCGTGTACCTCGTTTTCACAAATCATGGAAATTTTCTAGATCTTAGCAAAAAGTGTTTTCAGTTTGGGACTCACATATTTCTACCGCCTCTTTAATTCGATTCTTAATTTAACCCCGATATATATGGCGACGAGCCTAACATGTAGATAGTAAATGATGGTTTGTTGATTCGGGTATCGCCTGAGTTATGACGTTGAATAAAGTTCAAATTTAATCCTAGGCTACTCCTCAGCTTACTTGAATTTGCTGTGTTCTTGACGCTGCACTCTAAATCGAAAGAATCGAGTTAGACACAAAATTGTGCATTCAAAGATGCAATATGGGACAAACACATAAAGTCGACCCAAATCTTTCGCCGAAGTGGTGTCATAATATGTGCAAGTCCACACTTCATCAGATAAAGTTACAAAATATGTGCTTCTGCTCTCATCTTATCATCTGTCGCCGGCTTTGATCACTATGAAAGAGTTTACGTATACATTTTAATAGTCCGGTAAGTCGCCGCACGAGTTGTGAGATCAGTAAGATTGAGAGGGATTGTGAGGTCGACGCTGGAAACGCTGCTGAAACTTATCGTAATGTCACTGGTAAATGACCAGATCATCCAGGGTAAGGTACGGTACACTCGTGTGCCGATCATGACGTCATCGGTAAACCCAATGACCCTGGGGTCCGTTTGCTCCCGCTGGGTTATTTGCAGGGGAGGAATTAAGCTGCAAGATATAGATTCTCAAATGATGCAGCATTTCTATAATAGATGTTGAACGGTAATAACGACTCTCGTGTAAGTAATGCGTGCTTTTAGCCCCGTTTACATATAGCTCAGAAGCAATGTTACCTCTAATTTTGACGAGTCTGCAGCAAGCGCTCACCTATTCACTGCGCGGTCCCTTGGACAACAATGCGTAACCACTGAAAAAAAGGTCATCGCTTCGGATTTTTGTGCGCAACTTATAATTTATGTGAGCAGAGCCCGTGTCAGCTCCAATCAATTGCACATATGCGTACCTAAAAGGGCACATTGCTCAGGAGCCATGAAGTGGACTGCTGTTTCATCAATGTTGCTCCATTATTTTATTTTGTCGCTTTCTTGCATTTACTAGGTTTTGTGAACGTTTCTCTTCTCATTTTATTTACCTACCAAACTCGCAGAAGAAATTGATAATTTCAACCCAATTATATATATCATTGTTACAACCACATGATTGTCTGACTTGACTATGACTTCCATTATATTGCGTTTCCCCATTATTGATCATTGATATATCAGCAGTATAGCAATGAAGAAATCTATCTATCAATCAATCAATCATTGTCATCACCATGTTATTTTGAAGTACGTTGTTTAGTAATCGTTAGTGTTACCCAAAGAATATAGAAGGACAAGAAGTGCGAGGTCATTGTGTCGTCATTTCATTGTTACGTAGGACGTCCTCCATTTTGGTCTCAGAAGCTGCTGCCGTCTGCCTATAATTTGCCTATAGACGCGCTCGCCGGTTCTATTGAAATTGACATTTTGGGTGATTTCGCGCTTTATTTATAAAGTCCGGGTATCAGTGATTAATTTATACTCTTAACTTATCATTACTAAGAAACTGAAACGAACGCTAGCCCATGAATATATTAAAATAATTAGGAAATGTTCATGGTACAAAACTTGATGATTGTGGTTTCATATCGCAACACCCATTGCAATAGTACATTTAGTCTTAAAGTTATGGCAAATGCATAATATTGCAATAGATGTTGTGATAAAAAGTAATGCAATATAGTTCAAACTACAATTATATACATACACATAATGCCGAGTATAATGACAGCCACAACAAGAACAAACAAACAGTAAGATTAGCCTAAAGGAACAATAAATATGATAATTTACTATATGATATTTGGAGATCCAGCATTCCAATAATTTGCGAAAAGTCCGAGTATCAGGGTTTAATTTATAATCTATTATTACTAAGAAACTGAAACGAACCCAGCTATAACCCGAGATTACTTGCAAAAATTAATGACTGTTCGTGGTACAGAACTTGAAGATTGGTTTCATCACAACACCCATTGCAATAATACGTTTACCCTTCAAGTTATGGTAAATGTATGTTATTGCAATAGATGTTGTGATCAAAAAACAATTCAATACAATATAAATAACAATTATATGTCACAAATATAATGTCGAATAGCAATTGCAACAACACTAACAAAGAAACAGTAAGACTATAAAGCGACAATAAATATGACAATACGAATAATACAACAATTAAAATGCAATAATCGCAAGCACGCGAACAAAGGAACAGTATGAATAAAGGAGCAATAAATATGAAAGAACTAGCCTATATATATGATAGATTGAGAAATCCATAGTATAGAAATAGCAGTCGAAAAAGTAGCGAAACGTATATCAGTAGTATTGGCCGGAAAATCAGTTCCTAAATACTAGAAAAGCAGTAACTTATAAGGCAAGAACTTAGCAGTGTTCGAGGTATTTGTCTCACTTAATATTTGAACGTGTGGCCAATTTCCCTGCATGACTGTGTGCATTCGATTTCCTCGATACATTTCTTGCATAAGCATGCAGTCTTAATTTAATGTATCGGAGCGCCATTCTGGAAAAGGCGACATTAGCGTGGCACGGGGGGAAATCATTTGGTTTCGAAAGTTTTTCAAAAATAAACAGGTCAGGTGAATTTTCAAACCGTGCCAAATCTATATTACTGCGAAAAATTGTTTCTATAATCCGGAAAAAACGGAGCATTGACGGAGTCGGGTGGGTTAAGTATTCATCCTCATTCGCAATTGACAAATTTCCATCCTTAGTGTAGGACCGTATTACTGTTAAATTTGAAGAACTGTGAGATGAACGGAGAACTGGTTCCTGTACAGAAAAATGCGAGCGACAACTCTCGCACTCTGAATGCTTGATTTCCTTAGCGATCACCCAGCCGCAAACGTAATAGTGCGCATTTGCTTCTCCTTCGTCCAGGCAAGCGTCGGCAAGTAACTTCAAATTTTCTTCCACTTCGTGTCTCTCCTCCCGTTCTTGATTTTTGTGGTTGTCCACCGCCGATTTCAAAAAATCTATCAAATTCGCTGAATCATCCTGCTCACAATTCTCCCCTGTGCTGCTTCCCATGTACTGCGATACGCAAATGAGTTTTAAGGCGTTACGGAATTGTATCGCTTTCGGGTGTGATTGGCCACGGCTTCTTATCTGCAAGATATATAGACTACAATGTCAAGCACATTTCTGTTACTTCAGCGCAGAATCGATAATACCACATAATAGCCTACCTGCGCAAAAAGATTCTCTACGGCATCTTGCGTGAGGCGGCCAGTGAGAAGGTATTTTAGTTCACCTCCGATTACCAGCGTCTGATGGAGATAGAGGACGCTTTGGGAGGACATCAATATCCCAGTCAGGACAGGCTTCCATCCTGGCTTCGAAAATACGAGGTCCGCAGTCATTTTGATAGCCTTCGATTTTAATTACGATAAGTGGATAATTGTGATGAGCCATTGCAAAATATGAAATTACCATTTCGATTGATTGTATTTTTGCATCGGAGGTGGAAAATAAACCTTCTACTGGCCTTCTAGCATTCATCAAATCGAACCAATTATTGTAAAATTCGCAGAAAAAGGCAGTTGTCTCCGCATCCTTGTTAACAGCACCGCAGGCGTGCATTGCTCGTAGAGCAGACGCGGTGCTGTGACTGAGTACCTGGAATAAATATGATATGGTATATCCAAAGCCAACAGATGCATAGGCCTAGGACTACATGAAATGCAATATCATGACGAATATTGATATCTCACTTGAGCAGCAGTGCAAACTCTCATCTTCTCAAGTTTTGTCGGGTGAACGTGTTTTTGAGTAAGTTTTGGTGCCATTTTCAGTTCCTTACCCTCCTGGTAGTTGACTAATTCCTTTACGTAAGATGAAGAAACCTAAATTTCCGAGATGATTGTGATGGCTTAAAAATATTAATATTAGTCCTACCATACCGTTGCGGAAGTTAATGGGATATCCGGTATTGCCAATGCATATTCAGGCAAGTAAATCTCATTGGATAAAAATGAGGTCCGTAAATTTTTTATAAGATGAGGGACATCAGCCACGAAACATAGCTTCGCACCATCAAGATGCGGATGGTCAACCAACGACGATACTTGATTTCTAGTTGGTTAAAACGTTCGCAGTTAGTTGAACTGACAAAGGCGGTCTATACTAATCGTCACCAAACCTTCCTGTTTTGATTTTGGCAGATCGCCACATTGCTTGATTGGATGGCCCCATATCGCTCACGACAGCAGCGACGAACATTCCTCGTCGACCCAACTCTTTGATCAATGTTTTTGTCACTTCCCACAATTGATCGCCAGATACCGAATTTCCCGTGAAATAATAAGCTGTTAAATTCAATACGAATTTTCCTTTAAGATGTGTATTCTTTATAATACGAGTATACTGTCACATATATATATATATATATAAATACTATACCTATTACTTGCTTCCACTTTGTGGCAAGTCCCTTCAGCATGAAGCACAGAGCGTGTGATGCGAATTCTTGTCGTTCGCCTGACCTGAACTCTGGGCTGACGTACCCGACAAATGATTTTAATCCGGGGTCGAATTCCACGCTCTGGGACAGCTGCATTTCATCTAGAGCTAAAATGCAGTTCCTGTCCCAGTCATGCAGGCTGCCTAGTTTTTTGGCAATCCAATCCAAGACTATGTACTGGATTCCAGCAGCAAACTTCAGTGATACCACCCGTTCACAGAGCGTACGATAAGAGGGAAGAGGATAGGAGGATTTTCTCAAGTATTCATATCTGAAGATCATTATTATACTGTTGGAGCTAAAAGACTTAAATAAATCCTGTAGTTATCTACCCGTGTTTTCCAGATGAAAACCTGATTTTCAATGCTGACATAATTGTGTCATCGCTCCATTTGCATCCAGAGGCCTGCCCTTCTCTTTTCAAAACTTGAATCTGATCCTCGTTAAGAAACCTTCCTATCACCTTCTCCACCCGTTCCATCTTTTCGAAGCTTACATTCAACTACCAAAATGATCAGGAATTAGGTGCAATAACGCTATAATCACATTTGGATATCTTGCATGGTTCTCTGTATTTGAAACGTAAAAAAGGCTAATGAATTTCACAAGGATTTCGCATTACCTGCGATTTAAGCCGCGCAATTTCTTCATCTTTCTCCTGACACTGGTCTTGGAGCTGCAATTTGTAACTACAGATTTTATATCGCAGTGGGTGATATGAGCTGTTACTGTGTCTGCACTGAAAGTTATGGAGCTATCGGCAATATTTAATCTTACCAGTTCCAGCTCCTGCCTCAACAGGGTACACTCATCACAAGAAGCCTCTTCGATGATAGTCTAAATGAAGAGATTATTTGTGCAGACGAATGTTGCTTATCGCCAAAACATGTGAAGAAGCAATGTTGGTCTACCAGTGATTCTCCGGTGATTTGTTCTTCACCAGACATATCGACGCCATCATTGCAATCCATTTCTGTGACAGTTGAATTTTATAGGCCAGGAAAATTTCCATCTAACTACTCAATATAATCTCGTACCTTCAGCTGACATTGACCTTTTAAGAATTCGCCGAGTACCTTCCAATTTACGGGGCGGATTCGGTACATCAAATAATGTGGGGACTGCGTTCTGCTTCAATTTTACGCGACCGTCAATGCGCTTTCTTTCGAACTGATCGGCTTCGAAGTGTTTCTAGAGTTTATTGCGTTGACAAAAAGCTATTGAATTTAAATTTCAATTGCAACAGACTTCGCAAAGTCTAGAACTCTGTGTTGGCGTCCATTTATCTCGCCTACAGTTTATTTTCCATCTCCGCCTCCTCTCTTCATTCGCTGGAAAACGGTATACGGCTTTGCGAGATGTGCAATTCGGAGCAGCACAGGAAGGCATTTTGATGTGGTAATCCGGGTAGATCTGAAATAAAAACGAACAGCAGACTACAAATATACACAAATTCACCTTGGTTTTGATGTCCAATATCCCAGTCGACGAGCGTAATCCCATAAATATCACTGCCAATATCACCGAAAAGTAACTGCCGCACTAGCAGGTTCAGGCTGTTGGTTGTGGTCTTCTGAGACCAAAATGGAGGGCGTCCTACGTAACAATGAAATGACGACACAATGACCTCGCACTTCTTGTCCTTCTATATTCTTTGGTGTTACCTGGCTATTATCGGTGCATTCTGCTTTTGACTGTTGACTGAATAAACATCTCTATATTTCTCTATTGCTATCTCTCTCTCTCTCTCTCTCTCTCTCTCTCATTCACGCTTCACATCTCTCGGTAACGGCGCGAACTCAGTCAGGGTCAAAGGGTCAAATTTAAATGGAGCGACAGGTCGCAGTACAGTGACTTTGTGGATGTGAATGAACGTGTAGCTAATCTCATCATAGCGGAAGGAATGGAGAAGATGTTGATTGCGTACGGCATTACGAGAGAACACATTGCTTTAATAATTGAAGGTAATTCGTTCAAGAATATCAACATCCGATATGTTATGATTACCGGTATGTTGTCAAGAGGGTTCTTACAGCGATTACCAGTGAACCCGTCCCTAGGTGAACCCGTCCCGTGAACCCGTCCCTAGGTGAACCCGTCCCTAGGTGAACCCGTCCCTCGGTGAACCCGTCCCTCGATGAACTCGGCATCTCCGGCAACCCTAATATCCCCCTCCTCCAACCCTAATATCCTACCCCCGGCAACCCTAATATCCCACCTCCGGCAACCCTAATATCCCACCTCCCCCAACCCTAATATCCCACCTCCACCAACCCTAATATCCCACCTCCGGCAACCCTAATATCCTAACCCCAACCCTAATATCCTAACCCTAACCCTAATATCCCACCTCCGGCAACCCTAATATCCTAACCCTAACCCCAACCCTAATGGACCCCCTCCGGCAACCCTAATATCCTAACCCTAATATCCCACCTCCGGCAACCCTAATATCCTACCCCAACCTTAATATCCCCCCTCCCCCAACCCTAATATCCCACCTCCGGCAATCCTAACCCTAACTCTAATATCCCACCTCCGGCAACCCTAATATCCTAACCCTAATATCCCACCTCCGGCAACCCTAATATCCCACCTCCGGCAACCCTAATATCCTAACCCTTACCCTAATATCCCCCCTCCCCCAACCCTAATATCCCACCTCCGGCAACCCTAATATCCTAACCCTAACTCTAATATCCCACCTCCGGCAACCCTAAATCCTAACCCTAACCCTAATATCCCACCTCCGGCAACCCTAATATCCCACCTCCACCAACCCTAATATCCCCCCTCCCCCAACCCTAGTATCCTACCCGAGCCCAATGTCCCACTCCCCGAACCCTAATGTCTCCCCCCCCCCCCTACCCTACCCAACCCTAACACCCCACCTCAACCTACAGTTGCAATAACGAGCAGACCACAATCGGCCTGACTGTGTGATCTACGCATGCTCTGACCTCCTTACAAGATCGACAAATCAGTTGATAATAACATTATTAGTTTAATAATTCATATTAATACTTGTTAACACACTTAATTTCAAAATTTCCCGAGGGACGGGTTCACCTAGGGACGGGTTCACCTAGGGACGGGTTCACGGGACGGGTTCACCTAGGGACGGGTTCACTGGCAACCCTTTCAGCAAGCAGCAGTGTGAGAAATATTGGTAGATTGCCTTTTAGATCAACTTGAAGTAGCATCGAAACTGACTTTCAGAATGTCTGTTAATCCTCTAACTTGATGCAATATGGGTTTACAACTAGAATTCTTGACCAAGTTATATAGATCTTGCTTTGCAGTTGACTCACTTGTTTTTCCAATTACATGACATTTTCATTGGTTGAAAACATGACATTTCATTCATGAACCTATTATAATAATTATTGTTAATATTATCCAGTGAAATAAATCTTATTATATTCATATCAAGTTCCCTCTATATAACACATAGAAGTGTGTGTGCAATGTGCATGCTTAGCTCACTACATAGCTGCTTTTATAGTAACACTTTGCCTTTGTAATAGATCAGAGCGGGGTTTCAAATGTTCGTTCCGAGGAGTGTCGAAGCGAAATACTTACTACTCATGACGAAATATTTGGAGTAGAGCTAGAGACAGATGTTAGAGGTTAGTATTATTTAACTATTCTAGAATGAATTTATTAATTGGGATAATCCTGTTTATTTTTGTTGCAATTTTATATATTAAATATTGTTGTGTCAGAACTCTTGCCTTCATATCAACCGGAATGCAATAAATGGATTGTCCTTCAACCAAATCTTCTACATTATTTATATTTATTATTATATTTATTTGTAGGGTAAAGAACCCGCTGCGGTTATACTCCTGATGGAGTTATGAAATGCAGTAACTGAAAAGAGAATCACAACAGGATTTGAGGGCGATAACGCTTTATCAGGTGAGTTGTAGGATTTGCTGCTTGCTTAACCTGGAACTGTGTGAACAATGAACATAGAAGTACCATAACGTCCTGATTTGTCAGATTTGTACTGATTTCTACTCTTGTCCTGATTTTTCGGCAAACATTGTTCGACGTCTTCCGTAACACCTTGGACGTTTTGCATGCCACTCTCGGCACAAGTTCGAACTTAACAGACCGTCACAAAAGTACAGCTAGTTTGAAAAGTTTATGGCTTAACATGCGCGCATTAGGGTGGAGTGAAAAATGAAAATTTTTGAATTTCAAAAAAGGGTCTTGATATGTGGTGCCAAATAGTAAACAAATAAATTCTATCATAGTTTTGGGTTCATACACCCTCTAGTGGTCGTGCAATTTCACCGAACGAGCCCAAAATAGCTAATTTCGCCATATCTTGATCATCACTTACACTAGAAAGTCAATTTTGGGCTTAAAAGATGCAGAAGCAACATGTTTCTATCTCACTTCCATAGAACTTTTAAAAATGAGCAGAAAAAAGTTATAAGCAAATTTCTGATTTTATAGGTAAAATTAAGCACTGAAGCAGTGGGTAGGATGTCAAAAGCGTGTAGTGATTGATCTTGTGAATGAGCAATATACCCTATCAATTAGAACTACTTTTCAAAACTTTCTCAAGCAAATGAAGCCCCCTCCAAGCATAAATAGGGCTCGGGCATCGAATAGAGACTGCTAAAACTGTATTTAAAACAGCGTCTATTGGTAGTGTGGCATCACGATATCGGTAAGTTTATAACAACGGCCCTCATGAGATTTCTTACCAAAATGCTGTCGTAGGGTTTGTATCATATTTGTCATAAAGCTCCTGAAAGAAGGCGCAAAAATTGAAAATGTACTTTCAAAACACAAAATCAATTCTATACTGGAAACAGAAAATTTTTGTAGCAATATCACATGAGTATCAGTGTGCACGAACAATAAAGTCATGTTTAGTATTGAAAGATTTCATCTGCTTTCAAGACTTCAGTTTTTGTCTGATGAGGACATCTCTACGTTTAAAGCCTGAAACATTGAGCAGATGCTTATGTCACCACTGTCACATGTCTTTCCACTGCCTGGTTGTGGCAAGGATAACTGAGCCTTAATGGTGATGATCATAGGTTTCCCAACTCGTGATCAGACAAGGTCTTGATTGCGATGCAGGCGGCTGTTCAATATTTTTGAGGTTTAAGTTGACAATTTGGTGGAAAGATTAAGCCTTGATGTTGATAACTGGAATTTGGAAGAATCTGATGTTGGTGTCAATGTTGCTGCTTTAGGGTTTGGTTTCATTTATGTATCCTCCTTCAAAGTCGTCAATTGGAACCAGATCTGCAATATTTAGAGGCTGGGCCCGCCGTTCATCCAATATGGTTGACTCTCGCATCTTAGATTTCAAAGTACTATGTGGGACAGAGTCGTCCATCGAGAAATCTGAATTGTCTTGTTCAATTCTGCATGGAGGTCTATTTTCCGTCATGGTTTGAAATAAAAATGCACAATTCCATTGTAGATGGTGCTAAAAATTTCCACAATATAGTTTCCGGTGTCACAAAGCTGACTTCTTTGCTACGAAGAAATGCTCATTTTGAACATCCAGAAAATATTTTTCTGGGAATGCTTTGGTGACGAGGAGGGAAACGACCGAAGATTTACAGTTAACAAGATTACAGCTATGCGCAGAACAACCACACCAAACCTTGTCAGATATCGAGGTGGAAAACCTAAGATCATCACCATTAAGGCTCAGTCATCCTTGCCACAACAAGGCAGTGGAAAGACATTAAAACAGGGGTCGCCAACTCAAAATAGGTCGCGGGCCACTTTTCCAAATTCCTGGAGGCCGCGGGCCGCATGACATCAATATCGATATAAAAGTAGGCAACGCAGTTCAACAACCACGTCTGATAACTCTACGTTATTACAACGCTGTGCTTTCTAACATAGGCGACGGTTATAGTCACCACAAAAGAACTAATATTTTATTGAACAAACACAAATACAACAAAAAGTATCATGATCATCAATGTCATTATATTTTGGACTATGAGCTGTACACGATACCTGACAATGACAACACTCTTTAGCCGCTAAAACAGGGGTGGCCAACATTTTTGTAATTCACGGCCGCATTTCGCGTACTCATGTAGCCTGCGGCCGCATACCGGTGGTTAGTCGTGATAAACTAGCTGGGGCCAAATGCCCACGTTATCATGTCCATGTCCATTGCCGGTACACTCCGAACTAATCTATATGCACATATCGGCTTACTATGCGCACCAAATCGTTAGTAGTTATGTTGTAAAGAGCCACAGAGAACCAATCTGTAGTCGCGCGAAGCGCGAAAAATTTTTAATGTTCATGAGTGAATTTCGTCAATAAATATTAGTATAGTTTCACATATTACTATAAAATATTTATCCTTTCTCGGCCAATGTGATCAGATTCCCAGATACAGCTGATGCAGGGGGTATCTGTGAAAACTTAGGGTTGTTATTACAAGTGTCGACAGCCGCATAATTTTCCTTCTACTGCTGCAGATTGGCCACCCATGGATTGAAGAATCAATATTGGGGTTAGCTATACACGGTAGGCCTACTTGCTAGACAACTATCTCCTCGTAAAGCATGGTCTTTTGGAGCGCCCGAAGTCGTTTTGCAGGCGTCTCGGTCTTGGCAGTAGTGGGCCATTGCACGTCAAGGCAATATGCCCATTCGTACCAGCAAATTCTTCATCCACGGAATGATATTACCATGCCGAAGCCGTATCAACTAGTGAGTAATAGTGATAGTGGGCACATAGAATGGCTCACTTTGAAAAACAACAACATTATGTTTCAACTGAAATCAATTTTAGCGTTTCAACATGATTTACTAAGCGTTTTTCTGAATTTTTTTCAAATCAGGTCGCGGGCCGCAAAATAGGACCTCGCGGGCCGCGTGTTGGAGACCCCTGCATTAAAACGTGGTTACTGAAGCATCTACCCATGTTTCAGGATTTAAACGTAAAGATAGCCTCATCAGACAAAAACTGAAGTCTTGAAAGCAGATGAAATCTTTCAATGCTAAACATGATTTTAATGTTTGTGCACACTGATACTCATATGATACTGCTACAAAAATTTTCTGTTTCCAGTATAGAATTGATGTTTGTGTTTTGAATGTGCATTTTCAATTTTTGTGCTTTCATTCAGGAGCTTTGTGACAAATATGATACACACCCTACGACAGCATATGGTAAGAAATCTCATGAGGGCCGTTGTTATAAACTTACCGATATCGTGACGCTGCACTACCAATGGACGCTGTTTTAAATACAGTTTTAGCAGTCTCTATTCGATGCCCGAGCCCTATTTATGCTTGGAGGGGGTTTCATTTGTTTGAGCAAGTTTTTAAAAGTAGTTCTAATTGATAGGGTATGTTGCTCAGTCGTAAGATCAATCAATACACGCTTTTGACATCCTACCCACTGCTTCAGTGCTTAATTTTACCTATAAAATCAGAAATTTGCTTGTAACTTTTTTTCTGTTCATTTTTAAGAGTAAATTCTATGGAAGTGAGATAGAAACATGTTGCTTCTGCATCTTTTAAGCCCAAAACTGACTTTCTAGTGTAAGTGATGATCAAGATATGGCGAAATTAGCTGTTTTGGGCTCGTTCGGTGAAATTGCACGACCACTAGAGGGTGTACGAACCCAAAACTATGATAGAATTTATTTGTTTACTACTTGGCACCACATATCAAGACCCTTTTTTGAAATTCAAAAATTTTCATTTTTCACTCCACCCTAGCGCGCATGTTGAGTTGGTTCTAATTCGGGGGTCTGTTAATTTCCAAGTTGCGCCACAAACATATGTTCCAATTCAGGGTCTGTTGAGCTCAGATGTGTGCCGCCAAAATGTGGCACAATTGTTTTTGGGTGCTGAAAATATGGTAGGCCTATGTTTTGATTGACGCTGTTTATGTTTACGTTATGACGGTGCAATAAACACTCGAACTGAAAAAGGCCTCCAAAAATAAATGTTTATTAAATGCTTTTCAATTACATCATTCTTTTTGATAAGGCTAAATCTAAGTTAGAATGAGCTGGTGCAAATTCGTTTTTGTCCCAAACCATGGAAAATCATTTCTGCTGCTAATGTAATTTTTGGTTTTCCTGACTTCGAGACCATGAGGATGGCTACCATGGATATGGTGCATCATAGAATCAGTGAATGTGAACATAATACTTGTGCCGTTCCAAAAGGAACCTGTATGATGGTATACTGATCAAATCTGAATGGATCATTAAAGGTTAGTAAACTTATGATTATGTGGAAAAAACCCATACATGTCAACGACTAGACAGCATATCGTGACGACAGAATTTGCTATCACTTGTTTCCATGAGTTAAGCTTGTTAAACCATATTGACAAAAACCTATATTGACCTATTCAGCTCTATATTCATTCAATATTCATTATGCAGAAGTCCCATAAAGGCATTTCTACATAATCTATATCTTGTGCTTTCAATTCACACATGGATTATTGGCAATATAATTTTACTTAACATATTTCTTTCAATTCCAGCCCCATTCAGTCCAATTAACGGCCACAAAGCTGAGTCCTCGACATCTCGTACTAGCGCACCATGAAAATGGTGACCTGCAGTCATGGATCGTGGCGAATGGCTTCCGCATAAAGGGATCGTCTCACAATAAAGCGACACCATTTGAGATGGTGCTGGATCTTCTCTATTATGTTTGTGACCCCACATATCCAAAAGTTTTCCAGATACTCTCCATTTTACAGTATGTCCTGATTGAAGACAAAAATTTGGGTTTCAATCAAACAAGCTTCTCTGTTTTATGAGCAGATTTCAGAAATCCCAGTAATGATTTTGATTTCGTTTGCTGACTTGGACAACTATACAATTCTAGTACTAGTCTAGTTGTCTAATTAGAGTGAAAAAAATGTGTAGCTAAAATTCTGATGATACTCTAATTTTGAAAAAAAAAACTAGCTATAATTATAATTCTACTTTAATTCGTGAAGTGCTTCGTCTCTCTCATTCGAATCTAATTTGTGGAAACAACTGAACCTATAATTCTAATTGTACTCTAATTTGCAAAAAATAGTGTAGCTATAGTTCTAATTCTACTCTATAATTTGAAAAAAACTGTTACTATAATTCTGATCCCACTCTAATTTCGAAAAAAAGCTACAAATCTATTTCTACTCTAATTTGGAAAAAGCTGTGTAGCTATAAATTCTGATGCTACGCTAATTTGTGAAATGTTTCTTTGCTCTCAATCGAATCTAATTTAGAAAACAACTACCGTATAGCTATATTTCTAATTCTACTCTAATTTGAAATAAAAACTACCTCTAATTGGATTCTAGTCTAATTCAGAAAATATAGCCTACTGCAGTAATTATTCTGATTCTACTTCAATTTTTCAAATGTTACTTTGCTCTGATTCGAATCTAATTTGTGATAACAACTGTGTCGCTATACCGTAATTATAATTCTACTCCAATTTGGGAAATATTTTTTTGCTCTAATTAGAATCTAATTTGTGATAACAACTGTGTCGCTATGATTCTAATTCTACTCCAATTTGGGAAATATTTTTGCGTTAATTAGAGTCTAATTTGTGAAAACAACTGTGTTGCTATGATTGTAATTCTACTCCTATTTTTGAAATGTTATGTGCTCTAATTAGAATCTAATTTGTAATAACAATTGTGTCGCTATGATTCTAACTCTACTCCAATTTATGAAATGTTTTTTGCACTAATTAGAATCTAATTTGTGATAACAACTGTCTCGCTATGACTTTAATTATACTCCAATTTGGGAAATGTTTTTTGCACTACTTAGAATCTAATTTATGAAAACAACTGTGTTGCTATGATTGTAATTCTACCCCAATTTGTGAAATGTTTCTTTGCTCTAATTTGAATCTAATTTGTGAAAACAACTGTGTTGCTATGATTGTAATTCTACTCCAATTTTTGAAATGTTTTTTGCTCCAATTAGAATCTAATTTGTGATGACAGCTTGTCGCTATAATTCTAATTCTATCCCAATTTGTGAAATGTTTCTTTGCTTTGATTCAAATGTAATTTGTGGTTGCAACTGTGTCGCTATAATTCTAATTCCATACCAATTTGTGAAATGTTTCTTTGCTCTAATTAGAAACTAATTTGTGAAAACAACCGTGTCGCTAGGATTGTAATTGTTTCTTTGCTCTGATTCAAATGTGATTTGTGGTTGCAACTGTGTCGCTATAATTCTATTGCTACACCAATTTGTGAAATGCTTCTTTTCTCTAATTAGAATCTAATTTGCGAAAACAACTGTGTTGCTATAATTCTAATTCTACACCAATTAGTGAAACGTTTCTTTGCTCTAATTAGAATCTAATTTATGACAACTTTGTAGCTGTAGTTCTTATTTCTATTTGGAAAAGCTTAAATTTTTCAATTGTGCAAGCTAGAAATTCACACATTTTCGTCTGCAAATGAATGTTCTGTATTCATCTTTCGTTGCAATAAAATCTTTTTTGAGCCTAAGCTGAGTAAAAATTCATGGATGGCTGGTATTAATTTCGAGCTCTGCGCAAGTCAGCATGAACACACCACCACTAAACACAGGATAGCCAGGCACACATCGGCTCCAGCACGTTGTGTGGCAGTTAAAAAAAAAACCGGATTTGGCGTGTAAATTTGCGTTCCTCTGCACGCATTCGAATTTAGAGTGGATGGAGAGTCGTCGTTTTTGCTGCGAAATACTTTACAGAGCAAACTGGACGAAGCTTTTCCAATAGTACTGCAACAGAAAGAAAAATCCTCCGAAATATATTTCTAGAGTATCGCGATTGAAAATTGTAGTCACCTGGATGTAAAGTTGTAGAAAATTGGATTCAGACATTCAGAAATTCTCAACGAGAAGAAGCGAGCTCCGTCGAAGAAATAGACCATCGTCGTTCTCTTTGATTTTCCAAATCCACGATAGACTGGTTTGAACAGTACAACACGAGTGGTTCATCCTACCCTGTCATGGCCCTCATACATGATAGGCTATATAATACCGATTTCCGGGGTGTAACCAATCAGGAATAATGCGACAACGGCAGCCACCTGTAGGATCGCGCGGCTCTCTTCGGAAACATCATTAGAAGCATCGCTAGCTGCTCGAATCAGAAAGGTATATTTTTGATATGCAAAAATGGTCTGCTATTGTTTATACGATGTGAAGAGTTGACATAACTAGGGATAGCCTTATACACGGATCACATGGCGATGAAGGGCCCACATAAACTACCAAAAGTTAGGTAGGGAATCAGAAATCGATCTCGGTCTGACTCGAACCCACAGTACATTTGTGCAACAGCGGGATTAGCTATGTTGGATGCTATTTCGATCAAACAGTTATATGAAGCCTCGACAATCATCAGATGTATAGGCCTGGTAACATTAAGTTAGACAAATCGTTCATGGATGACTCGAACAGTAAACACTAGTGGCCCATTTAACACATTCAATCACAATAGGCTCAATTCAATACTGACTATAGCCAGGGCCGAAACAGCACTTCGTCAGGCCCCCCCACAACTTTGGTCTTGGGCCCCCCATAGGGTTATAGACCGAACTTCTGGGGGGCTTCGCCCCCCAGACCCCCCTCCCGCGATACACTGCTCACCGCTATTCATCATGTTCATTGGGAGTTTGTTTAGCGAATGAGCTTTGGTCGCCTAAGCGTGCGAAGCGCGGAAAATTTCTAGAATTCATGATTTCATCGGTCAGTATGATCGGGAATTGCATATATTGTTATCAATTTTTATCTTCTCTCTGCTCACGTAATCAGATTTGCCGGTAGAGCTGAGTGAGGCGTGTTTGAAAAGGTGGGACCTGCACTCAGTAATAATAATTAAACATCTTCGGGCGTATACCCGTTGGCAGGAACGAAACAGCACCTCGTCAGGCGCCCAAAAACATGGGTCTTGGGCTCCCATAGGGCGATAAAACGACCCCCCATCACGTTGTTCGCGTTTGTCACGAAATTATCTGTACTGTCTTGTGAGTCAGCGCGGAGCGCGAAAATTTTCGATAATTCATGATATAATCGGTCAATCAGATCGGCGATTGCATATATATTATGCTATCAATTTATTGTCCTCTCTACTCACGTAATTAGATTTACCGGTAGAGCTGAATGAAGTGTATTTAAAACGGGAGGGCCCGTAAATAATGATTAAACATCTTCGGGCGGGCGGACCCGTTGATATGACTTCGTTACATGATGTTATTTCGTGACTTCCAGTCTGCTATATCAAAATATATAGAATCGCCCAAACGTAGGCTTCTAAACTAAGAGACGCACACGATTTCAAATTGGTATTTCTTCACTGGCATAAAATTTTTCCCAGCGGGATGGTATTTGTCTTGTGAGGTTCAGATTGCAAAGACAGGAACATTCGGCGCCAGTCATTTAGGCGCCTATGGACAATTAAACCTATATGTATTTTGTATAGCCTATGTAACGAAGTCTTCGGTCTGCATAAGGGCATAGACCTTTTCGGCCAAGCTTTTCTCGCTGCCGATCGTTCTGGCACACTTCTTGGAGTCGCATGTTATATTACCTAAAACTTGATTGTATGTCTTGGTGGGTCGTGGCGCGGTAATGGCCCTATACCCAATAATATAGATAAACGGTTACTTGAATTCGCGCGCAGCGCGAAAAAATTTTGAATAAATTGCATAAATTTTCAAAAAATACTCTATGATTTATGCTAATTCACGAAATAATTTTGGGCCCCCTTCGAGCTCGATTTTCTGATGACTCGACTTGAGTCAATATGTATATCGACTCGACTTGGACTCGAGTCATTACGTATGACTCGAACCAAGTCATATGACTCGAGACTCAGACGGTCAAGAGCGACGTTTCCATGTAATCTCTAGAGTAGTAAAGTATAACCACCCTATTGGGAGTTCATCTATTCGTACTGGTACTTGAAAATGTAACCAGATAGATACCAGTGTTGGGATCAAGTCACTACCTTCGAGTCACGAGTCATTGCACATTTTGACTCGAGTCAAGTCAAGTCAATCGATTTTCAAAGGTGACTCGAGTTGTGTCAAGGCACTTGATTTTTGGCGGTGCCTCGACTCAAGTCACATTTCAAGTAAAGTTGCCTTTTCGAAGTATGAGGCATGATTACATCATAGCATTTTGCTAGCTGTCTGAAATACAGATTGAGTGGTCATTGATTCTGAACCGATGAACGAATATCAAGTTAAATATGCACGCAAGAAGGCGCTGTATCGCTCGTATATACGCAGAACTGTTAAACCTTGCAAGTAATTGCATATCCCTAGTTACCAGCCAAAATAAAGAATAGAGAAACGAATTGCTAGCTGTCTGAAATACAGATTGCGTGATCATTAGGGCAAGTTTTTTGCACTAAAATCGCGAGAAAGTTTCTCTTAATTTTGACAAAAGTTGCAGTAAAAAGTTGCATTTATAATTTTGGATGAATTAATAGGGTATGAGATATTTGAATACAACCTAGTTTCTGCCGAACTGTCAAGTTTATTACTTTGCCATTTAACGGACATTTAGGCAAGCCAAAAATTCTGGTGAGACCGGGAAAAATTACATTTATCCAGGGACGCAGCAAGAAAATTACGCAATGCGGGAATATTTTCCATAAAAAAGCGAAAGAGCATAGCAATAACCCTCCCTCTAAAAGAAGTCAAATAACACACCCTAAACCCCCTAGGTCTGCAAACTTGACCCAAGGCGTTGCCACACTCTTGGCGACTTCAACAAAATGAATAGCGTGTATAAGGCGACTTAGTGAAAGTGAAATTTTCGGCGGTCTCGCCTGGGCGTTCGCGAAATGGGAAACTATCTCAAATTTAGGCGACATGAACTAATGAGGCGATCAATTTACATACTGTTGGACGCGGTCGTGCTTGGCAGGGGTAGCTGAACTTCTGCTTGCAAGATATTGTGTCATAGATAACATTGAGATGCAGATAAACCATCATATAGCACTTTGTTATGTGAACCAAAGAGAATAGAACCATACTAGAAATAGTTTATAGCATTTTTAAAGCACTCCTTTCCATTTTTCTCATTATTTGATCAAAGCTGCAGTAAAAATTGGTATGAAAACGAGAGAAAAGGTTCAATATAAAATCCCTCCAAACATTATCTAGGAAGCTGTAGAAATCTGTAAAAAAACTTGCACTAGTGATCATTGATTCCGAACCGATGCACGAATATAGAGTTGAATATACCGGCAAGAAGGCGCTGCATCGGCACATAAACGTAGAGTTGTTGAACTACGTAGATAATTGCATAGTCTCAGTTTATATAGTTCACAGTCAAAATAGAGAAACGAATTGATAAGATGCAATACATTGCCCATTTACAAATAGATATGATAAAATTCGAGCATGCGCTAATGGTTGAGGACAACATAAACTATGTTCAAATTCAATAAAACAAGAGGTTTGGTAAAGTTATGAACAGAGAACAGAAATAGACATTTTGCTATTTTATTGCTTTACTACTAGAGTTTACGACAATGTAGCTGTAAGCTTCGATTACTTCGTTCGCGGTCAATTTATTTGTGAGAGAACGATTGAGGCTCAGTGAAACGTTCGACCATTGAATGATTGGTCACTTTCAAGGGTTACACCAGCGTTTCGTGAACCATCCGAACATATGCAAGATACAGTGATTAATATCGACAACGAATACTTGATGACTTCAAATGGACTCCTGAATTTTGCTCAGAGTCACGAGCCAATCCGCATTTCAAGTCAAGTCATTTTAGCAAAGTGACTCGAGTCAAGTCATGACTCTAGCCATCCCAACACTGCCAGATACTAGTGAAAGTGAGAAAAATTAGTATATTATAAATGCGAACCATTCGATATCACCAAACAGTGGGTTATAACAGTGGGTTTAACAAGACTTTATCTGGAAACTGAGCAGTAAACACAATGACTCAGACTTGAGTCATAATACCATGACTCGGGCTCGAACCTCTGCTTGATGACTCAACTTGACTCGAGTCAAAACTAAAAAAGTGACATTGACTTGCGACTCCGAGCCTTGCGAATCGGAGCCTTGTGACTTGGTTACAACCCTGCCATACACATACAGTGAAGAAACAGCCTTGGCACATAATCTCTATAACAAAGCAATAAGAAGTTGTCATAATTGCATGCATACTCACTAGTCGGATGTCGCCCATGGTAGGGAACGTTCCAAGAAATCTCTTTCTTCGTTAGCTGAGAACGCGGGAGTCCGTATTGATGCTTGAATAGAGACAAGCAGTTGTGCCAATTGCGGTCTACATAAGCTGTACGAGTGTACGTGGCTTGAGCGCTTGTTGAAGTTTGAAACTGAATACCGGCAGGGGCATCGGAGCAATGAGTTCGGGGTCTTTGGGAGTGCACGACGGCTGCAATATTGAGGGTAATAAAAGATACAATCTTACTAGGATTATGCGGATAAATACCATAACATCCACATGGAGATCTGCATTGGTTGCTCCGGCATCTCCCAGAGATAGGAGCTGCAGACGCAGACAGTTTAGCTCAATTCATAGCAAAATGTTACAAAATAATTATTACCGGCATTGGCATGGCTGAAGTTCCTATATCCTCTATGGGTAGGGTAGTATCTGACTGCGCGATTGATTCTACATCAATACGGAGCGACTCATCCACAGGCAAGGTGGTGTCCGACTCTGCGAGTGACGCTGATTCACCGCACGGATTGTTTGGGTCTGCGACTGAGGATGATTCATGGCGTGTATTGTCTGGACCTCCATTAGTTGATAGCTTCTATCATAACTGCAACAACAAGATTTAGTTGCATGAACAGAGCTTTCATAGTTAATTAGTTCATACTTCTTGCAGTCTCAACAGACGCCAGACGGTACGTCATTTGCCGGAGGTCTTTATCACGAAGCTTGGTGAAAATATCCGAATCTATGTCATTCTCTAAGATATGAAATAATTTTGAACATAACATGAATTGACAGAGCTTGCATGTATAAATCAGACTTGATGTTTCAGCCAATGTTTTGTAAGCTTATCTGAACTCCCAGCAAAGTGGCGCAACCAATAACAAGACTGTCCGTTAGACATTCATCAAAAGTACACGCTAATAATAACCTAAGCTGCAAAATAACCATTCTAATGGATCACAATTGGCACCAGTATTCAACCAAATCCACACAACAGGTACTGATTATAACTGCACAAGCTGTCTCGATTAGCTAGTTAACAGGGCACATTGCTGAAGCTATATTACTTATAGTTACCTTCCAATTTCTGGATGTGTTGCGATGCAATACCGTTACTCGCCAAGAAAGCTTTAAAACCCGAATGCTGATTCCCTGTCATCGTGATCGAATCACATCGCAAAAGAGCGAGGAGCGGTCGAAAAAGAGGAAGTATAAGAATAGCACTAAAGGTCACTCCCGGTCGTGCCGCTTTAGCACAATATTGTGCTGCCACAAGCGGCAGATTTGGCGATTGCGCTTTATCTCATTTACAGTGTATAGCTATAGGTTGCATTTAAAACTTCACGAATTTGCAATAGTGACGTCACCAATGATTGGCACTGTTATAGGGCTCCTAAAGAATTACGATTGAAAATATAATAATAGTGTGAATATGGCTCCCTTGACGAAAAAGGTTTCCGACCCGTCTTAAACGGACCAAAATTATCTTGGACTAAGACTACATCGTCAAGCAGCATTTACGGTCGGCGGTCATCATCATCAGAACATCCATTCCCTTCCAGTGATATATGAATATAGGTGCTTTAACTGTTGAACCTATATGCCGATTTCTAGTGTTCAAGACAATTCATATAGTGTACGTCGACCATAATAGTGCAAGTCGTCCCAAGGCTCATATTTCATGTTTTTTCGAAAGTATTTTCACAATTACGACACAATAGCTTCAAAAAAATTTGTTTGTTGTAAATGACATTTGTTTATAACACTTTTCAAAACATGTTTTAAACAATTTGTTTTAAAACACCTCTTGTTTTAAATGCAATCTTATAACTATTGTTTTGTCTGATTTCTGATTTTTTTTATCAGCTGGAGGGTCGCCGAATCATGTCACGAACTTGCTGTGACAATAATGTCAACGTTTGAAAATAGTGCATACAAGTGTACGAATATTTGTCTTATGCATAAGCCCTGTACATTGGTAAGTTTACCTAGTTTTCGTTTGCGTCTTTGAACCAACTTCGCTATCATAATAGCAGATAATAGAGGCACCAGCAGAAATGGTGCGTACAACGTTGCCGGGATAACGTAACGAATGTACGCAATATCCCACTTTCGCCTGTAAGGAATTAGGCGTTTGCTTAGGGCTGAATGTACATTTTAGAACATGAGTTATTAGAAAATGCAGCTTTGATCTCATGGTGCTATAAGCCTACTGATGACAAGTAACTAACCTATAGCGCTAGTTGATTACTGCAGGGTGAAGGAGCGCTAGTTCTAGATTTGGATAACTTACTCACATGCCCAAGGCAAATTTCAGGCACATCTCTGCTGCCTGACGTATAACCGCTGTCAGTTTTCGTGATATCGTTACATGTTAGGTAGCCTTCTCACCAATCACTGAGTGTGCGGCAACGCAGAATCTTCTTCCCTGTTGCCAATAGTCCTAGAGAAGCGATTTTGAAACAACCCGCGGTGACGAACGTATTGATCCATATTCCAGCGACTAAAATCTTAAGGCAAAAATACATAAATAAATATAGTGGACGTGGAGTGAGATATAACAGAATTGTTTTCTTTGTGACTTTCGCAAGTAGGCTACTATTACAGCTCAATATTTATATTTCGCAATGTATGATTATAGAATTTAAATATATATACATAACGTAAATGTACTAAAACCCGAAGCTTTTCGAGCTGATACGCTTCAGGGGCAATCGTCAGCAAATACGAAATTTCAAAAACTTGCATCGAACTCCATCGCATACATCCAATTGTGGCTTCATAGAGTCGAATATACAGCATGAAGTACAGGCAAACCACGAGCGCTGCAACTAGTGGCCAATTTTTAGCTGGAGTAAAAATTCCTCCTGCTGACACAAGCACGGTTGGTGGATTTTAATAGATGTCGATTCGAATGCAAACAGATTAGTTGTTTAAACAATACACTTTGTTAGCAGCTCACAGATAACGTAAGTGTGCTGTAGGACCGTGAAATAGGACGCACAATGGACCAGTGCGTCACACAAGACTTAGCCTATATGTAGAGCACAGATTGGAAGATGCCGAAACGACCAACCACTGCCGTTTAATCTGACATCCCCCTCCGCCTAGTGCCCGACGAAACAAACGTCGATCTTGTTTGTTCTGATGTCTTTCTTTTTACGCTTATTTGCTCGCGATTACCCTTCGCTTCCTTGTTTGTTTATTCTATTCACATCTAGTGGCGCTTTTAACAACTTGGGTCATTCGCGCCCAGCAGGGAAATTTCATTTACATCAATGTCTTTGCGGTCTTTTTCTGGTCATTTGCTGCCATCATTCCCGAGTTCAGCTCTCCCTTCCTCCGGGCTACTCAAGGCGCTGTGTATACAGCGGGCTCGGAGATGAGGAGCCCAGATAAACCTCCGACACATCGAAACATGGCAGAGCCGAGACTCGAACCAGCAACCTTGAATTCGTCCTTAATTGTATCTATCTCTGGACCTTTTTTCATAAAGACGCCGTAAGTGTTTTATAACGTATACCTCAATATTCTGGTAACTCCATCGTTTGTGCTAAAATAGTAAAACCCATGGCAAACAGATTCAAAGTCAATCCCCAGCAAATATCTGACGAATTCTAATTTTTCATATGGATCATGCATGTCTGTTTGTATTGCACTGACAAATACATGGTCGCGACTTACCAAAGCACGTTTGAATGTAAACTTTCCGAAGGAATGAGGCTTAGTAACCGCAAGCACTCTCAAAATCACGAAACTAAGTATGTGCTGCAACGTTGCCACGGAGGACCAGTGATCTACAGTGAGCGACGTCTACAAATAATAATCGATCGTTGAGCAAATCGGTGTTTTGTACTAATGGGCAGACACATCTTGTTAGTGTAATCTGCATATAATTGCGATCAGCTCGCTGAAACTCAATCTGCGGGATCTGCGTTGTATTCTTTCGTATTTTCTTACCTTGCATACAAACAAGGGAAGCTCATATTCCCGATTCCGTCTAATTGGCGATCTGTAGTATATGAAGGGACTGACCACGGCCGATAAAAAATCAGAAATGCAGAGGCTCATCAGCACGACGTTGAAAGGCTTTCTACAGGAAGACAAAGATGTTAATTCAAATATGAACTGAATTCTTACAGCTAACTGATCGTGAGATTTAGTGTTAGTCATACTCTAATCGAGCGGTTCTCAGCCGGGGGTCCGCGAAGCATTTTCAGGGGGTCCGCGAAACCTCCAAATTTGCAAAATAGTTGATAACCGAATTTTTATATCTTTAAATAAGAGAAATCACGAGACAGTTTCGCTTCATAACTGTTATAACTTTATAACTTGGATAAACGGAATGGCAGTTTGAGATGAAATATTATACTGTGCAAACTCATTTTGATTTCCAAATTTCCAATAGCCTACTGATTCAAACTTATTGCTGTTTAGAGATGTTTTGTTGGTGCTCTGGAAAAAAATATTTGCAAAAATCCATTTTCTCATGTGATATGCATAACCGCTATTCCTGAATAACTTCAAGATAAGCTGCTAGATAGAAATGACTATATGCGGGACGTTATATGTTCACTAATAATCTGTTTCTCAATTTTGATGTCCTGTGTTGCGATCATAGCCAGAGGTGTCGTCGGAAGTGTTGCGCGATATTATTACGTTCGCCAGTCGCCACCACCATTTCTACATAAATAGTTGGCTATGATGTTATTTTCAAGAATTGTCATTTTGTTGCTGTTTACAACTAGCCTACAGTTGATATTTGCACAGTACAGATGACGGTTGCACGATGATGGAGCTAAAATTGAACTAAACCTTTAAGGGCCCACGGAACTCCGTGACGGTCCCAAAGTGGTCCGCGAAAACAAAAAGGTTGAATCGAAATAATGATTTTTCACAAGAAACTATCTGAATCAGAAGTATAGGAGATTAATGGTGTGAAAAGTAATAATTTTGCTGCAAACAATACGTTCATATTGTCATATTTATTCCACTGGAAGCTTTTCAACTGGCTCTCTTCAGCAGTGAACGCCGGTAAATGAGGTTAACCAAGTTCGAAATATAGAAAGAATATTGTCGTTGTGACGCAATAATGACAAGTACACATAGTCGCGAACGGCCAAAAACATAAATGCTCGAGTTGGTGACCGAAATAATATTCGATAACAGTGATTTAGAGATGGTTTCGCTAATTATTGCTGTGGAGATTTTATTGATAAAACGATGCATATCTACCAAAACGGTATTTTCTACTTGGCGCGATCTAAAATGCGAATGTTTTGCTACAGAAAATATTGCATTAGAAGTATGGGTAGCATTTCAAACAAAAAGCAATTTAAAACAAACTTGTTTAAAACGAGGCCCTTGCTTAAAACATGTTTTTATTGTTTTTTATTTTTCTTTCGTTAAAGCCATGAAGTCACAAATATTCAATTGTGACGTCATAATGGATTGACATTGAAAATATAGGGTAAATATAGATCCTTTGACGAAATATCTACGTACTATAGCTGTAGTAGCTATAGTACTATAGCGTACTATTTTGAGGGTTCCAATCCTCCCATATCGTATACGTAGGCTATATCGGGTGTTGATTGTCCGTAGGCTCATATAACATGTTATTTGGGAAGTATTTACACAATTATAGCATAATTTTGCAAGTTAAAAAAGCAAAATTCATTTTAAAGGTCCTTGTTTAAAACACTGTTTAAAATAGCTACAGAATTCGCTTTGAAATAACAAAATTATTCTATATTTCTACTTAAATAGTAGGCTATTATGTTATTTTCAAGAATGGCCATTTTGTTGCTGTTTATCACTAGCGTACAGTTTATATCGTCACAGGACAGATGACGGTTGCACGATAACATAGCTAAATTTGAACTAAAACATTGAGGGTCCGCGGGGATCCGTGACTGCCCAAAAGGGTTCCGCGAAGACAAAAAGCTTGGGAACCACTGCTCTAATTGGTACTCCAGAAAAGGGATTGGTTACTCCCAATCTCTGCCCCGAGCACGTTCTTAGAAACCTTATAAGATACTGACAGAGCAGTACCAAAGAAAGATTCGAAGCTCAACCATAAAACTAAATAATGATAAAACCTCCCACGAGTATAGTCAGTATACTATGTAAACCATGTCTGCCTGTCACAACTTTTATTCCCATAGAATATTACGGAACTCGATGCATGTTACAATAGTCGTGCACTCACTCGTGCGCCGAGTATCGACGACTCACCTAGAGACTTTTTGACGAGCCAATCACAATCAAGGTGAACAGATTTGCTACGATGCAAAATACTGCCATGATACATACAATGCTCCAAATCACGATCCACCCAGTCATTGCCATGACTTTCATCGGTAGTATTTGTCGCCCTAAAAATACATTATCAAATGATTAACTGATAGTTTATATAACTATTCTATTCCTGTTTGAGCCTACAGAAGCACGGCGCTAGAAAAAGGACCTGATTTGGACCTGAGTAACCTAAGACGTCTGCCCGATCTGTGCTAAACCTATTAAGAACCGGTAGTATACCAATTCCATTTTTAACTCAGAAGCCTAATATGTAATGAAGTATTTTTGGATAAAAGCTCTATTATAATTGACACGACAACTTTTCAGGTGATTAAAATATAACGGTGAGGCCAGCCACAATGAGGCCAAACACGACATTCTATGTCTGTAATGCGGTGATTCTAAACCTTTTTGACCTTGCGGAACACTCAGAATTCAGTTCACGACACCCTGGCACTTGTTGTACCCTGAATGATACCTACGTTATATCGCTGTTTAACCTTGTATTACCGTAATTGGCTAATACTGGGCCAAGCCTCAATATGACCCCGGTGATGATCTTTTTTAGTCAGCTCATGATTTTGAATTTGCGATGCGAAGTTGTTAATTCAACGTCATTGACGCAATGGGCACCAGTTCGATTCCCGGAAATAGCAAGTTACGAAGTGTATAACAGTATTATATCGGGCACCCCTCCCGTATGTCCCTGTTCGTACAGCGTCTTTACCAAAAAATCCAGTCTATGACGGTTACGAGGACAGCCAACGGAACAGAGTCAGGATAAAAACTAAAAGAGAGTCGGAGAGATCATGATCGAACACTGTTACAAACCGCCTCGTGTCTTCTGTATCGGGTTCTACATTGTATGTCTTGAGCTGATAAAAATAAACCGTGGACCATTCCAATATATTATTATAGCATCCCAAATGCTACTCAGAATTCGGATGTTGCTAACTTTTACTATATTCCGACAGCATCCGTCTTTTCCTTATTTTATCGCGGCATCCCAGTGCTGCTTCATCGGTACCCTGTTTCATTGCTACATCATGGTGAATAAGAAAAATCATGATTACGTGGCTTTTGACAAAATGACAAAGTGACAAAATCTGCTTAAGCATAAAAGAAGGGAATTCCTACTTATATTGGAGCAAAACAAGGCAATTCCTATTTATATTGGAGCAAAACACATATAGCAAAATATTGTTTGCTTACATGGAATCCATTTTGAAATTTCTTGCTGTTTGATATTCCACTGCGTCGGACGCCCACGACAGATATTTCGTCGGTACGGTCTATTCGCTATATACTTGAATACAAAGTGCAGTTTTATCGGCTTTAATCCATTTGCTACGCGATCGATTATATGACTTACATCCTTCTACGGATCAATATATAACGCATAGATGCCTTATCGCCGATAATACCTGCAAAAAAATTTAAGTAGATTAATTCCGATGATCGAAGCTTAATGATACTGCGACTGCGACTTGATATCCTCTCCTACATTCTTGTTGTAATGGTGGCATAATCGTCATGGCGATAGCAAGAACAGCAATTTGCTCCTGGACTTTATTGAAAACTAAAAGGAGCTCCTTGTTTCGAGTGACATTGATATTATAAAATACTTGGATGAGATTAGCACTGTTTCTTTATTTTCAAATCCTTCCTTTGGGGCTCAATGAACAACGTAACCCTCCAAACTTCTCCAATTTCGCTGAGCTTGCTTGCACTACCAAAAAAGTGAAGTTTAGCAAATTCGAATAGACAACGGTGTTGGAGAGTGAATTCAGTGTCGGCCAATGCAAAACCGCCTGTATCTGCAATATCTAATCTCAATAGTTGATTCGATGTGCGTGCAAAATTACCAACATTAATACAGATCAGTGCTTTTCAACCTGTGTGACGGTTCGCACTAGTGCGAATGAAAAAAATTTCAGTGCGAATGACCAAGGTGGTGCGAACAGTGCGAATGAAAATCCGGATCAAGTGCGAATGACGAAGGTGGTGCGAATGGTGCGAATGAAAATCCGGATCAAGTGCGAATGAAAATCGTGATTAATTGTTAACTTTTCTAACGTGGAATAATTCAAATAAACCTAATAGGAAATTTAAGATCAATGTAACATTTGTAGTTGCGACGCAATTGTAAAAACTTAATACGACGCATCACTAATCGTAGCTCTCATAAGCCGTATAGTGAAAAATTCATGCACTATATTTATTACGTAACCAAATGCCGGGTTCGGAAGCTGGTGTAGTGGCAGTATCGAGATCTCTACAATCTCTATAGTTGCAGACATACAGTAGGCCTATATCAGCCCGTCTGAGCCTGCGACAGGCTGGAAATATGACATCAAATTGACTTTCTGCTTTCTTTCGCTAGACAATCATCATATTTTCGTAATAACTGTTCGATTAGCGCGAGGCACGAGGATAGTAGTAAATACCATCGTTACAGACTCCCATTTGCAAGTTACTGTAACGCAAATTTTTACCCCTTCAAGGGTTATTGAAGTATGGACCGCAAAGGGTATAATTTTGGGTCGACACGGTGCCAGAGCTATCTGTTAATATGTATGTAATATTTATTGAATTTATTGCAAAAAATCCTGCAATCGTTTTTACATATCCAAGATCACTTTGTTGGGTACTGTAGCCAATAAGCGAGACACGCATTAAATATGGCTTTATCATGAGAATTCATGATCAGATTTTTCCGACTGTTTTTTCTTGAAAACATGGTCGAAGGCCATTGGGATGAACTAGTGCAGGAGTGTGCAACGAGCGAGTCCAGGTCTATGAGACTCATTCATTTCGAGGCCAACCCCTTCTGCGTCGGGGCACATGAAGACGTAAAGTTTTGGCGAACAAACCGCTGATAAAATGCGGCGTCAAAAACATAAGCGGTGACAAACCTCGGTTTAAAAATGACCGATGCTGGATGGTCAAACCTTTCGAGGTGAATTGGGTATGCTCCGTTGTCGGCACGGAATAGTCCCGTTCTTGCAATCTGAGTAGACCGTATAGTACAATAACTGCGATACGCAGAGGAATTTAATTCGCCCTATAATCTGGAATAGCGTGCGTCAGACATGTTTTGTAGAGCTGTGTTGGGTAGAACTGTGGTGTGCGCGTTCTGTATGTCATACATGCCCGTAAAATCGTAGCATACAACTGGAATAATAAAAATAAATTCCTTTTCATGGGTGAGGCTCGGGTCGCGAGATGCCACAAAAACTCAGATTTTGGTGGTAGTCCAAAAGCTGCTTTACCGTTATTAAACTGTCATGAATTCTCAAGTTAGATAGGGTAGACAGCGTAGATAGAGTAGATAAAGTAGAGTAGAACACAAAGTATCGTGAGTTATTTGCTCTTCTCATAAACTTGCGAGACAGAAGTTGGAGCAACGTATCATCAGGTAACGAGCTCTAATGTGCCTACACTCTCCTTGATCGTTTTACACCTTATGTTTCAAAGACATAACGAAAAAGCCTCAACACAAACAATGTGTGTTTTTCATTCTTTCGGCAAACTGGAGCCTCGCGGGACCTTTGTGTCAGCTCTCGAAAACGATTTCTGCCAGCAAACATTTTTCACTCGCGAAAAATACGCTATATTTTGGATAGCAGTGCAGAACAGATTTTAAGACCTGGCCATCCAAGTACTAGTAGACGTTCTTGTACAAATTCCCAACAACATAGTTTGGCCGAGAAGGGTTTTAGTGAAATAATTGAAAGCAAAACGAGCGAAAAAAATTGCCTTTTTAATGAGACACTTGATAGCTTAAGCTACATAGTAGCCAATTTGTTGCACATCTTAACAGCATATTGTTAAGTAGGCCTATCTTCATCTTCTTTTCGTATAACAATTTTCGATTAGTTTGTGCGAATGAAATTTACTTTACAAAAAAAGTGCGAACGGAGCTCAAAAAGGTTGAAAAGCACTGATACAGATCATAATACCACTTATAATGATAACAATTCAAAATGGTTGCTGACACGTTTGGATCACAGCCTTCATTACCCAATCGATGGTTAGAAATCATGAGTGACTTTAAATTAATATCCAATATAGGGTCACCATATTTGGGAAATCTAAAAAGAGGACACTTTTTCAAAATTTTCAGACTTGTAACATACCGGAGGTAAATCCTGAAAAAAATAGAACGCGCACACCACAATTCTACTCAACACAACTCTCCAAAAATGTCTGACGCACGCGATTTCAAATTAGGGTGAATTAGGTTCCTCTGCGTGTCGCAGTTTTACTAGCCTATACTGTCTACTCAGTTTGCAAGAAGGAGACTATTCCGTGACGACAACAGAGCATATCCATTATCCAATTATCCTTATCGAAAGGTTTGGCCAAGTTTTTTCCACGCTTATGTTTTGACACCGCATTTTATCAGCGTTTGTTTCCCAAAACTTCACGTCTTCACTCTTCATGTGCCCCGACGAAGAAGAGGCTGGCCTCGAAATGAATGAGTCTCATATGCCTGAGCTCGCTCGTTGCACACCCTTACACAAATTCATTCCAACGGTCTTCGACCATGTTTTTCAGAAAAACCAGTCGGACAAATCTTATCATGAATTCCCATGATAAAGCAATCTTTTCTGCGTGTCTCGCTTATATTGGCTACAGTACCCAGCACAATGACCTTAGATATAGGGGAGATGTGGTACCGATGGATCACTGGGACCGAAAATAGGCTACTTTGAAAATTCTCTATGATAATTCCATGATTACTTTCCGTGAACTTGTCTACAATTGCATGCTGGCAAAATCTTTCTTCCCATACAAAAAAAATTCGACGTGCGCGAGCTATGGTGTCTCTCACAGATGTTTTTTGTTTTGGGGGGTGTAAACTAAATTTAGATCGACATATACATTTTTCTTTGTAACCTTCAACACGAACGAACCAGCAATAATTTTTATTGTGAAGTGTAGGGCTTGTATCAGGCTATATATAATGACACATATTATTTTTTTCAGTTTCTTCCTTGAGTGGAATTTTTTTCGATTCATGTATAAAATTCGTAGGTTGGGGACCGATGATACAGTAGCCAAATCAAGCAAAATAATCAAGCATACTAACCATGAAACAAATGAAACATGCCTACGTACAGAACATCATTATGTAATAATTGCATATGATGTTTTATCGCTATAACGAGGTATTTGGAAGTCACACTGTCGTTTTTCGGGCAATATGTATGTAGGCCTACCCCCAAATTTATAAGTTCGAGCCTAAATCGAAACGTGATTTTATGACAACATTTGAGTGGATATTTATTATATTTTTGACGGTTGCGAGTTGCGACCAAACATTCTTCTTTGGCTTGCTGTAGCTTAGATTATAATACTGAGCAAGAAAAGTTGTCACATTGAGTTTTTAGGGTATATGTGTCATAGGTCCCCGGGTCGTGTGCCATTGGACCCACCGGGTGGGGACCGATGATATATTCGAGCAACAAAATTTGAACGTCCATAAATATTTTTTGAAAAGACGGATATTCATGTATATGTGCGCGATAGGTAGAGCTTGTATCAAAGTGCTGAGCCAGCAAAAGATCTGCTGTTTTCGGCTGAACATTTTGGGGCCAGCGATCATTTTCCAATTTTTGATCCATCGGTACCACATCTCCCCTATAGAAACTATCACAGGATTTCTTGCAATAATGTCAACAAATATTACATAGCAGCCTACATATTACCAGATAGCTCTGGCACCGCGTCGAGGTAAAATTATACCCTTGGCGGTCAATACTTTAATAACCCATGGAGGGGTAAAAATTTGCGTTACAGTACCTTGTAAGTGTGAGTCTCTAATTATGGTATTTATTATTATCCTCGTGCATCGCGCTAATCGAACAGTTATTACGAAAACATGATGATTGTTTAGCGAAAGAAAGCAGAAAGTCAACTTGACGTCATTTTTCCAGCCTGTCGCAGGGCCAGACATACTGTGTGTCTGCCATTACACCAGCTTCCAAACCAGACTTCCGTAATAATTATAGTGCAAAAATACTAATTCGCCACGGCTTGTAAGAGCTACGATTAGCGGTTCGTCGTAAGTTGAACAAGTTTTTACAATTGCGTCACAACCACAAAGGTTACACTGCCCTTTAATTTTCTATTAGGTTTATTTGAATTATTCCACGTCAGAAAAATTAACAATTATTCACGATTTACATTCGCGCAAGTGCGAACCGTCACACAGGTTGAAAAGCACTGGTTTATATATTAGTAAATCTCTCTCCAAAGGAGTCAGTGCCTCACCAACCATGAACCTTACTGTTTCTTACCAATTTTCACAGATATGAGCCCACGTTAGTCAGTGCTGCCCACTCTGCCTTGGACCTGGCCGCAAATCTGAGCTCACTTATTCACATTTTATCCCTACCAAATCGATTTGCGGATTTACCATCTTCTCCGGCAGGAAAACCTAACCCATCGAATTCACATCAGGACAAATGAGTCGATAGTATGGAAACATAAAAGCCATCAATTCACATACACACACACAGTAGTAAAAAGCCAGAAGATTGCAAGTGCTGTACGGAAATATAAGAAGCAATACTATAAAGGTTGAGACAGGAAAACAAGAAGGCCAAAACACAAAAGACTAAACCAGTCAGACAGAACATCCCATGCCTGTATCACCTACTAGCTAGATTCAAAGATGACAACAGTACAGAACAAGTCAATCGAGTATGGAACATGCGGATCAAGCACACCCGCAAGACACAGAGCATCTCAATAACCGTTTAATCACAGCAATGAAAGCCCAAGTTATGCTAAGCGGCTTATTTGGTGAAAGTCCACAAGACTGAAAATTGCCCTATTACAAATCAAGGATACCCGGCAACGCCTAAAGGAAAGTTTTGCTACTCAACGGAGTAGATGGGCAATGGTTGAAGACTAACCGTGTGTACTACACGGGACTGGTTTACCGTCAGGTATAAAACTGACAGGCGTCAGCTCTAAAATCGGAAAATATTACACCGGTAAATATGAAAGATAATACCACATTCAGTGCACTTGTTAAAGACCCGAACTTTCCGAAGTCAACATTAAAACCAAATTAGAATTCCAACTTCAACTATAGTTGAGAAGTCTGTGTGAATTTTGGAGTTTTCTCCAGAGATCTGAACTTGCCAATTTAATGCTTATGCTCATCTAATCTTGTTATTGAACTGTGGAGCTTGCCGCAAATTTCAGCACACAACGATAAGAGTATCTCGATGATTGACATGCGGGTGTGTATGGATTGTAACGCGACAATCAACGCCTTTCCGAGTTTGACAGGTCGAACATATTGATCGAGTCACAATCTCCGTCGTTACTCCTGGACGGGGTTAAGTTGCATAGTCTTTTCTGCGGGAACACTTTCTTGTTGGGCGGGGTTTGAGCGTCCCGGGACGGGGTTACAGAACATGTTGGTGGCGAATTGCTCGTATCATCGCATCTAATGTCGCTTAAGGTGCAATCGAGCAGGTCTTCGTCGGAACTGGTGCTACCTCGGGGCCGGGCGGGCACCGTGAAGGATTGGCCGTTTTCTGCTACAGAGTCGGTGTTGCTAGATGACGATTCTTAAAAGAGAAAAACGTGAGACAATGCGTGACATAATTAGAGGCAACTAGTAGAGAATCGGGATTGTTGATATACAATGTTCTTTCCAATTCTCTACTAGTTGCTGACGATTACCCCTGACGAGTGTCAGCCGAAAATATTCGGGTTCATTTCAATATGAATTTCTGTACCTCCAAGAAGCTCTACAATTAGAGGCGGTCACATCCACGATTATTGTTTAGTAGAGAAGAAAGACACTCATGCCCTATAAAATTTAAAAAATTGCGACTTCATCAGAGCCAGAGAGAGGAGAGGGCTGGGTCCTGGGTGAAATCAAGGTCCTACTTGAGCGATCCGATTATGCATTGAGTGGAACGTTCGGCCATCCCTCACTTCAAGTCTCAAGAGTAAGCAATACCTTTCACGAGACCATGATTTTTTCAAATTTGTTCACACAACTACGACACAGCGTTATGAGAAAACACTTGGGTCGGTCACTGTTCTGCAGGAATAATTTAGCGTATACCCGGGCTGGGCAACCTGCAGGCGTAGAATGAAAATTGTGCGGCCGCGGACACGTAATTCAATTAGCATGTGGTGGCAGCCACCGACATGAAAATTCAATTTACGAATTGACTCCCGAACTTTTGAGGGATTAATTAATCTTCGAGATATCTAATTGAACTTAAAATTTTCTTCGCACCGACTTCCTTTTTCTATTTTAATATAGTAGCGCCCATTGCAATTGGAGCCCCAGAGTACGGATGCGAACAGCGGAGGAATATGATGCACGCCAAATAGAAATTTCAACTTGGAATCGTTTGCTCCTCACGCAGAAATTTCTGGTACGTTTAGGAGATATCTTACCACTATACCGACAATCCTGATGGGAGGTCAAGAAATAACAGCATGCAAGTAAGTGACTGTTAGCAATTGGCCCACCCGAATACGCACCATCATTGATAACTTGCCTTAAATTCTAGAAAACACCGCCTCCATTACCTCTACCAGTGAATCTGGTCACATTGGCTGAGAAAGGATAAGTATTTGATAGTAATATGTGAAACTACTAATATTAATGACGAAATTAAATCTTGGATCTGAAAAAATGTAACACATCTAGTAATTATTCATTACATGACCGCTAGTGATTTCGATGCGTATAGTAAGACGATATGAAATAGTAGATTAGTACGGAGTTCATCAGAAATGGAAAGTTTAACATGGGTATTTGGTGACCAGTTACTTCATTACGACTATGCCCTGGAATGCAGCCATAGGCTACACAAGTAATGCAGCCGTGAATAGTAAAAAGGTTGCACACCCCTGGCTTATACGATCGCATTTATCTTCTGAATGATACAGCATGAGATGGAATTGTCGAAAGTCAAAGTGTTCATTAGGGATCAAATATATTTCAGTGGAAATGGGCTTAAAATTTTGGTACTCGGCTCTCACTAATCAACATGTAAGTTGTAACTTGCAAAGAAAAAATCAACGGTGAACACAGTAAGCACAGAACATACGTATCGCACCAATACCTTGCTGGCTGTTCCTTCTCGAATCGGTCGTCATCTGGAGGTACGGATTGCGACGAAACCTTCGCAGCGGCGAGCCCGCAAATCTCCGTAACGCCCGTGAAAACACGAAAGAAAAACCAGACTCTTTTTGCGTAGTCATATGTTCGTTGACTGCCGTATTTTCATCCCCGGCTGAAGACAGGTCTGTGCTTTCAGGCGAGGCTGATGCGTCCCCTGCTGAGTCGCCAACACTTTTAGATTGGCCCGGGCTGGTTTCGTCCTCTAACGACACAGACTGGGAGTAAGAGGGCGGCGTCGGGTAGACACAGGCAAGGACATCTTCTTCCACGATACCGTCTTGGTACGGGGCAGGTACCATGACGGGCAGGATTCGTTTTTTCTTCGGCAGCGGTTTGGCTTGTTTGTCTGACCGGGATGATCGGCTGCGACCTGAAATTTCCGGCAATGGAACGGTATTACGAACAAGTACAAGCTTCGAAAATATCCTCGCTATGGAATCGGAGAGCTTACGCTCATTTTTCAGATGAGGAGTTTTCATTTTCTTCCGGCTATATTTTGGCAATGGGTATGTTTGAAACAATATGACAAACATAACCATGGCCATTGATAAGGGGCCTCAACTTCAAAAAGGTTGAGAACAACCAAGTTGCAACGTCTGTTTCGCGCGGCTCCGGCTCCTACGATGGTGGCCAGTGAATTCGTCTTTACACAAAATTTAGCCGCTAGTGTGTGCCGGATATCTATGTCTGTTGTAGGCCCAAGGATTTGTGACTCCTTATCAATAGAGCATTTGCATAATTCTGTCGGACTTTTAGGTCTCAGTTCATTCCTACATATTGAAAGTATGGTCTGGTCTTTATTTTGTACTAGTGTTACTGTTTTTACTTTTGCTGCTGTGCGTTTCGTTTTGTTATTTATTCTTTTGTTGAAGTGTTACTGACTGACAGCTACATAGTGTAATAAACACTGACCTGGAAGATTACGCATTTGTGCCAACTCACATTGTACAAATAAAGAAATCTGTCTGTCTGTCTCGATGAGTTTTGCATTTGAATTGTAATAGCTATTACTATTATTATGAAAGCGATGCAACAATATTGTGTTGACAACTTTGAAAATGAATGTTTCGCTAAACATGAACCTGAATTTTCATTGACACTCAAAGCATGTTTTTTATCGGATAATGGGAGTGAGTTAGGTTAGGCTAGGATCAGGGACTGGAAAGTGCCGAATCCAATGGTAACCCATATGACAAATTTGATTGTATAAGTGATACAAACTTATCTGACTTACTACGTAGTACATAGCAACCGTGACGGCCATGAAACAAAAAATCTTACTTGAGCTTCTGGAACTTTGGCCCCGGACAGTAGTCCTCGTCGATCGAGCACCTTCTGTCCCGGCCTGTGTGTTGCCCGTGCTTGCGGGTCGCGAAGCAGCAGAAGTTCCGCGCTGAGTCGGCATTCCGGCCCGCATAGACTCGAACAAAAACGAGCCCCAGCTTTGCAAAGTGCTGCCCCGGCGTTCTGGGACACTGTCTCGCGAAGCGTTTGTCGACGGTGGATTTTGTTGCGGCGCTTCCGTCGTAGACGGCGTGTTGGACTCGGCAGGTGGGGCCGAGCCGGATTGAGGTCCCTCCTCCCTGTTGGTGTTGGCCTGTGAATTTCAAATACTGGATTGATAACTAAGGCGATTCATTTTTTTGACCTAAACAAGAAAGATTTTGACCTAAAGATCAAAATTTAGGTGTTTTCGCACATGATGTTAAAATTGTACTACTTATCTTCAGTTTTGGTTGTAACTGTCTGTCCTAACAAAGTAGTTTGGCCTGAAAAAACGTTTGTGGCTCAAAAACTGAAAAATTTTTACAAGAAAAAACTGGTATTTTAACGAAATCTGGCCCTATGAAGAATTCCAGTAGTTAGGCTATATCACATATAATAGTAGAAATGGTTGAAATTTGTTCTAGTATGACGAAAGATACTTTCCTACATTCTAGGGTAGACACAGCAGCAGTTGTTGGCTGACAACCCTAAAGTTGTGCGTACACTGCTGGTGACACATCGTGTCGCTTCATTCTGACAATATTGTCCACATCACAATTATTCTTCATGCGGTTCTTGATATAAGAACTATGCAATGCCTAAGCAGTCTTGCTTCAGTTAGGATTTTGCGGTACATTGACCATAACACCATGTCAACCTATTTGCTTCGTTTGACCGTTTATGATTCACAATGAGCAGACAATGGGCTGTTTACAACGGTAGGCCTATAATGTAGGCTAGAAGCTGTAAAATATCAAATTCATCCATAGCTTTTATATAGGCCTACGCCAAGGCCATGGTTCATCGGCAGTGCAAACATCTACGATACAACCGAAATGCAGAGGCCAAAAAAATTTTGACTTTGTAAACAATTTTGACAAATTTTGGCCTAACGCTACAATTTTGACAAAATTTTGACAAATTTTGACATGTCAAAAAAAATCGCCCTACTGATAACGAATCAAAAAGAATAAACGTCGTTAAGTCCTACTTGAGTATAAGGCCTTGTTTTGCCTGAAAACTGTTGAAAAGCACAACCTATCTAATATCATAACCACTTAAATAATTGAAATGATTTGAATTTGATCCAAGCATAGGCTTACCGGAAACTACTCTCTAACTTTACAAAATTAAAAGTGTATGAACTAAGTAGTTCTGTATTGAAACTGTTTACATGTGGTAGCAGTAGAACTAAAACACTACCACACAAGTACTGACCCCTATGGGAAAAATCAACACTCAGCGTAACATGAAATTTTACACAAATTCATCCTTCACACCTGCGTAGTCTCTCTCGCGGGAGCGCTTCTTTGAAACGGATATCGCCTGCTGCGGCGTCTGCGATTACGCTGCGGCCTCGATTCCGAGTCGACACCGCTAACGGTCATGTCGTAGGTGGGTGGCGCTTGCCTTGCGAAGATTTGCTAGAAAACGAAGCGAACGTAATAAATATCCATCCGAAAGTCAGAATCGGGCATGAAAATATGGATTCAAAGATTTCAGATTAGATACGATTTTGTCTGAGTATGTCTAACCCACATTGAAATTTCACATAAATATTTTCATCACAACAGCCATTGCCAAAATACATATATTGAGAAGTAAAAGACTTCCGGGTTCTTCCTATAAAGACTTATCCTTGTTTCATTTCAAAGTGTCTGAATACACGTTTATTCAGTTGACTAAGCCTAGTTTATGGAACCAACTGTACAACTTACAAATCTCTAGTTTGCTTGGCTCGCATTGTCGTCCGTCGTTTTGACCTATAGAATTGCTATTACTGTACTGTATGCTTCAAAGTTTGTTGTCGCCATTGTTGCAATGTGAAATTCACGGTCTGTAATTCTGATTGCTACATCCTACTTTGCCATCTTCATTTTACTTTTGAATCCGTTCGAATCCATGTAGTATGCCGAAAACCCCAGAGTTTAAATATAGGCCAGGGGTGGGCACTGGGCAGCCTGCGGCCGTAGAGTGGAATTTGTGAGGCCTTAGGCACATAATTCAGTTAGAATGTGTTGGCGGCCGTTGACATGCAAATTGAAATTACGAATTCACTCCCGAATGTTTGAGAGATTTCAATTATTCTTGAAATTCAATACGACTTCATTTTTCGATTTTAATGCAGTATAGGGCCCTTTGCAATCAGAACCGGAATCGGAATTGTGTGCTCCTCATGAAAGACATTCGTTTCTGGTACATTTGGGCGATTACAATGTATTTTCTTTATCCCGACAATCCTGATGAGGGTCAAGAAATAACAGCGTGCAACAAAATAAGTAATAACAATTGGCCCACCCGAAGATGCGTTATCATCCATAACTTGCCCTAAATTTTCGAAAGCTCTCCCTCTATCAAGTCTACCGGTGAACATGGACAGTTTAACATAGGTATTTTGCGTCCAGTTAGTTCATCACGGCTATCAATGCGGCCGTCATTAGCAAAATGGTTGCCCACCTCTGATATTGGCCTATGTATTTTCACAATGGGTGGTGTGATGAAAGCGATCTTCAAGTTATGTACCACGGACAAGCTATATTAACTGTTAGAATTGCTGAACCAAAACCAGCATATGCTGATCACTCGCTTCAAGGACATCTAAAGCTCACAAATCCACGATACATCCGATTTTCAATCTTGTATCAATCTCCGATTTTATTGGGCACCACCTAGTCCACATTCAAAAGATAAAAGCCTTTTTCCCATAAAATCAGCACCCTGACTCACCCGTTCGACTCTGGTCAAAGGCGTCGTATGCAGTAGGCTCCTCCGGTTATGCGCAGTTCGTAACGAGTACAACTTACATGTGCATCCCATCGAGATGACCAGCAGTAAACTGCACACCAACGCGCCAACAATGGCAGCGGTGATAACGCGCCTGCTTGCGGGATCTGTGAAAAGGCGGCAAAACTGCGAGATGCGTCTTCGCAGCCAACTCAAAATGACCAGGCAAATGGGTCCAATTTTAAAAGAGATATCCTGTTACCGTGATACCGGGTTGTTTTTCCTACCGGAGCTAAGTGCCAATCCAGTATTGCACAAGTCAAAAGCTCATAAAAAACTCACAACTACACCCGGCTTCATCCGATCCATCCTTGCAATCCAATTCCTGATCGCAGAGCCATCTTTCAAAAATGCATCTATTCTCCGATTCGCACAATACGGTGCCGTGCCCACAGATGGCTGTTGAAGGAAACGCACCGAGGTAAATTTGAGCTTACAGATTTTTTCGACAGCGTGACAGCAAAGGAACCAACCACTGGCTGAGGAGTCGCACAATTTTTTTGTATCAGACACAGATCATAAACAAAACCATTGCAATACAGTAATGCTCATCAGTTTTCCATGATAGTAGCCTAGTTAAAGTAGTCTAGTTATATAGTTATATACTAGGCTACTGCTTCTAGAAATCGTTAATCGAGAAACAAGAATACGAAATCACAATTCCCTTTTTGACGTCACTGAAAGGCTGAAATTTTTCCATACCCAAGTCTATTTGGCTTGGTGTGACCTGGAAACAGTTAGGTGGCCGGAATTGATACCAGAAATTTAAAACTGGGTTTTCGCACGGAAAATAAGCCTCTTGAGACATAAACACGACAGATTCAAACATAGATTTGGATTGAAAAATTTCTGTCGGTTTACGATGTTTTTTTTTTCAACCTGGATTTGGATTTACATGCTGAATTTTGAACATTCTCCGATTATCACACGACTATCAAGTAAATTAGAGTCGTTGTTGGATTCGGGGGGCATGGTTAAAAAAATCATAAATCGAAACGCAAAAACAGTCCCCACCGCAGTTGTCCTCGTCGTTTCCATTTATCGACTGGAGGCAGTCCTTCTGGCCGTTACATCGCTGCTCGCTAGCAAAGCATTGAGAGCCGTACTTTTGTGTGCCGCACCAAAACTCAGTGGCGGCGCAGTGATCTGCGAGAAGAACGCGATGCATTACTACAGAACAGTAACAGTGGGTCTCAACCAATGTTCCTTCTAATTTTTGACGAGTCTGCGCACACTCACCAACTCACTGCGCAAAACCCTGGATAACAGTACGTAACGACTAAAAAGAAGGTCATCACTTGGAATTTTTTGTGCGCAACTTAGATTTTTTGTGCGCAGAGATCGTGTCAGCACTGCGCATTTGCGCACGTGCGCAGCTTAGAGGGAACATTGGTCTCAACCATGATTGTAATGTAAAAATGGAAAGTGGCTAAATTTCACTCGAGTGAATTTGTGTGTTGACTCGACTGGTAATCGAGTCATTGAATACGACTTGACCAAGTCACATGACTTGACCAAGTCACATGACTCGAGACTTTCTAGATGACTTGTGTATCAGGACCAACACTTGGAAAAAAGGGCCTTCTATCTGTTTGAATAAGCAACAGAGTGAGAAAAATGAGTAGCCTATATCACGAAGTGAAGCTTTCGATATCACCCAAGAGTTTCACAGTTAAGCGGGTTGTACCTGACTTGAAATCAATAATGAACAGTGGGCTCTGAGTCGAGTCTCAACACTATTGACTCGGAGGTGTGAAAATGACTCGACTTGACTCGACTTAAAAATTGACTTGTGACTTGGAACCTTGCCACTTCACTCGGGAACCAGTGTTGCAAATTACCACTAATTCTACCACAATTGCACGCGATGAATCGCCTTCACGGTCCAATCACCACGAATTGGTTGCACAATAAACATATCTCACCACATCCCAGTTCGTCGATTGCGGTTGTACACTGTACCACGCCGTCACACAGTTCCGAATCCTTGTAGCAGGATTCCCCGTCTCCGCAGGATTTCGTACCGGGCAGACACACCCCTTCAGGAATAATAACAATTAGAGGCGGTGAGCAGATAAAGAGCATGCAGAGGGTTGTTTAAAAAATAACATTTTCTTCAAATTTTGCTGGCTATTCTTTAAAAATTGATAGGTTGGCTAAAAACTCTGCACATTAAATTTGGCTCAATTTCAACCTGTAGAGTTGGAAAATTTTGAATATATTATAAAATTTCAAAAAAAATAGAATTTCAATTAATTACTGTCAATCCAATGAAATTATCAGGTTGTCTAAACAAACGCTACACACCGAATTTAGCTCAATTCCAACCAGCAGAAGTGAAGTTATTGGAGTACAAAATTCTGGACTCGAAAAAATCGTAGCCTAATAAATGTAGGGAATTTTTAGATTATTTATTATGGGTCTAGCCACCGTAAACACTTTTCATTTCAAAACTTAAATTTGAACCACAATAACTTCACTTCTATTGCTTGGAATCGAGCTCAATTTGCTATGCGTCGTTTTAGTACAAAACTCAGCAATTCCTTTTCGGACAATTCATTTTCGAACAGCGCTAGTGTTCACTGTAGCCATTATTGCTACTCAGGTAGAAGTAGCAGAAATACCGTAAATTTCGACCCAACTACAAATTGAAATAGAGAGAGGCCTGAAAAGTATTCATTTAATTTAAAAAAGTAGTGTTGGTCAATTCGTCGCGTAGTTTTAGCACTGAATCGGAGCAGACTTCAAACTACTGGATCTTCAGAAAGTGTAACTAGAACTAGAACTATTCACTTTTCAAAATCCGGAACTAGAAGTGCCGGTAGTCCAAAAATCCGAAGTTAGTACACCGTCAACTAACTCAATTGGTACTTTCCACATGTTTGAATTGCCTAATGCAAGCAAGCCAAGACTATTAAAAAACGACATCACACCATGAAAAAGTAAGTACTTTTGCTTCAATAATTGTCAAGTAAAAGTGGAAAATGTTGAAAAGCGCATCTACTTGAGCCATTAGTGCATGTATGACAGCAAATCCTACTAGAGTCCTCCGAAAAAGTAGAAGTAATTCCAGTAGCCTACTTCATCACTAACCCCCTCTGAGCATAATATTCCATGTGTGTTCCAACTTCAATCCTACCATGAGGGCATAGGATTGACAAATAGGCTATTTCAAGCCAGAAAATAGTTATGATTGTCTTCATACTGCATTCTCGATGAAATCTGACCTCAAAAGATATCCCAACGCCAATGCCAATAAAGATAACGTACACCTAGTGGAAATGCGTAATGTTGAGGAGGTTAGCAGCAATGTAGAATTTTCAGAACCAGGGCTGTGCAAAACCCAAGTATCAGTGACGATTTTACTGAGTATGTGTATGATATGCTTACACAAATATGAAATATCTGCGTATCCCCACAATCGTACATAGAAAACACACTTGATCAGTTCAATATGATAATATGCTATTGCGCACAATAAACATTGCCTTGCTATCTAAATCTTATTCGCTTGATGCATGCGAGGATAGAGAAACAGCTACACTTTGGTAAAAATAACACAAAATGGAATACTGTACCTTTCAACTTGACAGTAGAATTAAAAGCAACATAGGAATATGTGCTAAGCACTATAATCATCCTTCCGCTGTGTGCGTAAATGTGTTCCCCAGTATGATTTTCAAGCGCAACACCGTAGATGTATCTACAAATGAACGTAAACAATGATTAAGATCAATAACTCATTGGACTCGTCAGTTTAGTGCAAATGCAAGTCAACATATCTTGAGCTATCAAGTAATTCAAGTTTTATAGCACAAAATCATGGTAATTTTTGCAGAATCAACATCAGTAGGCCACACTTTAAAGGTTTTCGAGACGGCCCCCTTGACAGCAGCTAAAAAAAAATTCGTCCCCCTCTCTTATCGCAAAAAAGAACTTCATAAACAGCTATCGGAGTGTTTGCAACAAAACCGTATAGTATCTTTAAATGGAAGGATATAACTGCTTTGGGAAGCCAAGCTATAATGGGAAGCCAGTGACAAGTCCAAAAGTATTAACATATTACAAGTTGCAACGTAGTAGGTCCAGACTGCACTAGCAATTCCTACTTACAGAATAACACCGTTTCATATGCCATCGAATATGAAGTTTGAATTATATTCTCTATCACAATTCATATACATATAAAACATGAAAGTTTTGTACTGTGATATCCCAATATAAGTAGCCCATTTTTCAATTCAAAATGCCTTTTTGTTTTACATTTGCTTTACTACATGAAGTAGCGGTGCTCTGAAAGTTTTCATGCCGAATACTTGAATTGAGAATGAACGTGAAACAAGGTGCGGCAAGCTACAAACGTACTGAGATGTCAATTTTCTGTATGTCATCTACTATCGGGGCTACAATGCAATCAATCTTTACATAGTGATTCGAAAATCTTGAAAATGTTGCAGATTTCAAATACGGTTTTTGCCAGAACTAGGTAATGTAATCCAGAACCATACCAGCGTAGATATCACTATGGCCACGCAAAACCTGAATCCCCTGAATATTCGCATGAAGAAACCATGCTATGACTGTGGCTTTGTCGTTATTGCAGAAGTTATTACGCAAGCAATAGTTCAGCACCAGCTATCAATGATAGGCATAATGGTGTTAATTAATTCAAAGACATGGGCTACTGTATCAAAATCGATATAGAATTATAGAATTATCGTAGCTCTATTTAGAAGATATTGCTATGAATTATTTTAACAAGCCTTAACGGCACTAGATCAATAAAGACAACTGCTTAGACACTCAAATCCCACAAAATTCAGTCAACCTTTAGTAGTCGAAGACATTGCTCCAGCCAATGGAAGTGATATGAATCAGTTTTTGTGAGTGATAGATCATTTCAAAGTGAGATCACTTAAAGCTGCCTCACTTAGGTTCAACATACCGAACATCTTGTGCTAGAAGTTAACTTTTCCTCAAGCCAACAAAATCTCTTCAAATTCATTGCAAGGAGTTACCTTTTGATTGGATGGGCGTAATCTCCATCATAAATTACAAGCTCGAGTTTCTGGTAATCTGGGGTAACCAGGTTAAATTCGAGTGTTGCTTCGTGGTGGGGGGCGGCTGAAACGTTCCACGTCCACTGGAAGCATCTTGAAGGAGTGTATGAAATGAAAACGTACGATTCCACAACGATCTCTTTGTGACAGTGTTCCCCTGAAAAGTAAACGATTGTGAGCGATAGGCTCACTGGCAAAAGAAATATAGACAATAGAGCAGGGTTGTGAAGCCTGCGACCAGCAAAAAAATTATGTATTGTGTGATCCCTGAAATGGGTTTCTACATTAGCTTATTTCCTGATAAGTTTGAGCCGAGGTTGGGTGGGCCAAGAAAAGGGACACCCCTTAAAATTTGGTTGCAAACCTCTTATATAGAGAATTAGGAAGGATTTCTAAAAGATTCTTTGGAAGAAAGTGGAACAACATTTGCTTTATTTTATTGAAATGCTGTCCTGTCAAAACGGAACATAATCATTTCCAATATCGAAATGGAAAGTAACTTAACTAGGATCAGTAATCGGATAACGTCATTTTGTGTAGCTCAGTGGTTCCCAACCTTTTTTGACCCATCGCCCTCTTTTCCAGGTCAACACCGATCATCGCCCCCCAAATTTTGTGTACCGAAAATTGGGCATACAAACTGTAATCACCGGCGGGTTGACTAAAAAAAAAAAAAAAGGTCAAATTTTCGGCTCGATGTCTAATTTGACACACTTTTGTAACTAAATTTCCGTGGGTTGACTAAAAAATTTAAAAAAATAAATAAAAAAGTCAGCCGTTTTGACGCGTCATCGCCCCCCTATCGCCCCCTTCGCTATTTTCGCCCCCCGTCGCCCCCTTTGTCCATTTTCGCCCCCCTGTCGCCCTCTTCGTCATTTTCGCCCCCCTGGACCGCCAAATCGCCCCCTGGGGGGGCGATATCGCCCACGTTGGGAACCACTGGTGTAGCTCAACTCCCCTAAAAATTGTCAAGCAAAACACGTAATTGAAGTGTACAATGGAATATTTATTAACACTGAAATAAACCCGAATATTTTCGGCTGACACTCGTCAGGGGTAATCATCAGAGACTAGTACAGAATTGGAAAGAACGTTGTATATAAACAGTCGTATCACCAAATATGACGTCACTGGCATGAAATTTCGAATAATCGGGGCGAAGAGATCGCTTAAGCTCAATGTACCAATTTTAGATGGTACTCGAGTAGACATCAAGGCACCCAACACAAGTTTGAATGACCTCTTGCGATATCTGACATGGCAGAATCCATGGCCTGGCCTTTGCCTGTTCTGAATCAAGCTTTAGGGAATGAGTCAAGGCGGGTGAGCTTTTCTCCTAGCGAGATGCGCGTGTACCAGTAAATCTAGGGTCATGGTGCGCGCTACTGCAAACGATGTGACAGTTCTTCCCACATGCCCACAATCATCGTGTCACTTATATTCATAGACTACATTACTTTGTGGGAGTGCAGGAAGAGCGTCTTTAGGTGTTGCAGGGAGCAGAAAGTTGTAAAAATCACAGTTGTAAACTTACTCACAGAAGTGGTTTTACCTGGTCACACATGGCTGTTAAGAATAGCAGAAACTCTGTACAGTGTACATTACTAGAAATGATATCATACCAGCTGGCTTTCTTGTTTACCACACACAAGGCATAGACTTAGTCCAGGAATACCACCACTGCGATAAACATATAAAATCCCTGAAACAACCCTTGATTTAATCATGGAAATAGGAAGTCATCCAAGTTCTGCAAACACACACCTTTTCTTATTATGATCAGGAAATGAAAAGACCTCTGCATTTATGTACTGATGGGGATCGTCAGTCGTGATAAAGATTAGGACATTCTAATTCAAATGATGTGCATCTTGCCCAAATCCATATTGCGAGTATCGAGTGTTAAATATGAGATCTTGGCAATCGGTGATTCAGTGGAATGGATAACCCATTGCCTCCAGGATAATGCCGAATGAATTTAACTGCATGAGATGATAATGATATGACAATATTTGGTTGTGGTAAAGTTGACACACTACTTCACATGGATATCCTAGTTCAAGAAACACTGTAAAACCTCGCTTGAGGTAGGTTACATTGCCAGGACTGAATAAGATAACACACAAGGATATCTATCAAAGAGAATTCTTTTTAAAGTTAATCTGACAAACAGACATCAGGCCAGAACAGTAGACTATGACTACAGAGAGAAAGACTGATTGAGTCATGATTTTCTGAACTGATGACAGATGCATTAATCAAATGATTCAGTTTTAGGTCACAGTGCTAATGTTAATCTAGATGAAGTAGAGGTAATATCGCAGATTTATTGAGCTACTCAATTACACTTTTAACTAGAAGTAATAAATGATATCTCGGAAACGTATTCACTAGGCTATTCAAACAGGGTTTGATAGCATGTAATGTTAACTACATATTGAGACCATGTGTAAAAGCCTGGCTGATCATAGATACAACATTATTAACGATTTACATAGACCCTCAGCTCATGAATTCATACTAAATAGCAATCTGTTAATAGCATACACATTCGAATGATCTCCATGCACACAACATATCTAATACAGATCAGGTTCAAATCATGTTCAAATATGAAAGTACAGGGTGTTCCACTAAAACAGGTATTCAAAAAAGAAGAACTTTAACAGTGTACTTTTGTGCAATTTACAACACTATACGGTATATATTTCTTGTATTATGTTGTTTAGAAAACAGATCTTGTGCTGCTATCAAATACAATGAAAACTCTAATAGCAGCTAACTCAACGGATTACATTGTTAATGCTGTTGATGTAAATGGTTTTCAATATAAACACGTAAAAAACTAAATACCCGTCTGGAAGAGTCCCTCTATTCTTGGAGTACCCTCAACTGAACTGAAACCAACTCACGGGAATTACAAAATTATCATCAGGCCTCATTCACATCAGCACTTGACTCAGTCTCTAGTAAACCCAAAAAAAATCTCACAGAAGGTCAGCTCTGGACCAAGACATGCAACCCTGATAGTAGGCCTGAATCAAAATAAAATTTTCAATTACCTGACTCCAAATGATGAGAATGTCAATGATGATGGTTTTAAACACGGCAAATTTCTATGCGATTCCATTACAAACTTTCAATTTGAAATTGCAACTACGAATCTGCTCACGATTGGTGCAGGCTATCGCAATCTTGTACTGGTAGTGTTCTTATCTGATGAAATCATAATCAACGGATACTGATGATGTTCGACGGCGCGATGATATTTTCGTACTCGGTCAAGCATGAAGTCTGATGAATTGTATCAGTTCACAAATTCCCAAATATCATCTCGAAATATAATCAACTTCCAAGAAACGAACACCCGATATGACTTTCATGATATGTCATGTTTGTGTGAGTGTAAGAAATACATAACCGTATTTTATCATCCTGTCATCGGGATTTATTCCGTTATAAATCTATATTCTATCCATCAGTCTCAAATCTCAACATAAAATTATGATATATATCAGTTTCAGCCCAGTTTATTATTTACAATGTTCATCTAATCAATACAGCTCACTCGACAAGCTTGCGCTACAAGGAAAGGAAGACTGCATCGAAACGACTAGAGTAGTCTTTGAAATTAGACACCCAACTGGCGGGCCTAGACCATGTTAATAAAAGACATATAGCCTACACTGGAATCTGAATGAAAAGAAATAGAAAGAACGTAAAAGAACAAGGAGCAAAAATGAGATGGCTTGTCATTTCTTGTCAATTGATAGCAATAGGCAATAGCATATACCAGTATAGCCGGTATACTATGGCAGTATAGCCGGTATACTATGGCAGTACTGACCACCGTGGTCAAAAGAAATTTCAATGACTCACCTGGTGTCTCATCATATAGTCCCTCTGGTACATTTACATGGACTTGTGCATATCCTGTATTTCCTGAGGAAAAGAGAATATGTTCACACAATCGAAATCGACAAAATTTCAACTCTGTTATATGGTTTAGTATCATAGGGGATCTCATAAAATAGGGTATTCAGTTCGATTTATTAGCAGTTTTTATCAGTTCAATACACCACAAAAAATGCGATACAATGAACAGATATATAGGAAAGTGTCGAAACGATTCGGAGTATTCTCACCTTGCGATATTAATGCCCAGCATATTCCAATTATTAGATGAGGTATGGTCAAGGCTAAATTCCGCATTCCGTTCTTTATCCTAGGCCCGTAAATTCATACTACGAAAGTAGGCCTAGATACTTTATTCTCGGTTTCAGCTGATTCTGGTTCCTGTTGACGTTCATCGACAAGGAGTTCTGACGTCACGTCACACTCAGCTGTCAGCTCTTTGAAGGAAATAACCGGACACGAAATTGCACATTCTATCCGGACATTGAGGGATTTCACTGAGTAAAAAGTGCAAACTATCATATATCATACATATACATCATCATCATCATTGGTTTATTAGCAATTTTATCAGTTCAATACACCACAAAAAATGCGATACAATGAAAAGACAGGAAGATGTCGAAGCGACAAGGAGTAGTCTATGGAATCTGACACCCACCTTGGCCTAGGCGATGTAAAGAGGAGGCATGCACACTGAATGAAAGTAAAGAAGATAGTATGGAAAAAGAATGCGACAAGAAATAGGGCGGCATGTCATGGGAAGCGAGATCGATAGGTCAGTCGTGGTCCGGTAATCTTGAGGATGGACTGTATTTATTTAGTAGTAATTGTTTGTATTTCGACTTGAATGTGGACATGCTCGTCGACTGTCTGATGGCCGGCGGGATTCTGTTCCACACATCAGGTCCGGCATATTTGATGGAGCGATGATCTACAGCGGGTGCAATATAAGGCAGCGTAATGATTACATCTACAATGATTAGTAACACCACAGTAACTAATATATGATCCGTGTAACTTACACACAGCGGTTCGTATTGTCGTTTTTGCCTATGTGATTAATATCATCGACCTAATTAACATTTTTACAGTCAGACCATAGCAATTTACAACGTAGCTACGTTATAAATTGCTATGGTCAGACTGTTTAGAGCAGCGGTTCTCAACCTTTTTTGACACGCGCCCCCCTTGGCGATGGTCAACAAAATCGCGCCCCCCCTGACCCCCCTCACATTTATCATCATGTCAAAAAGAGCACATCATCTAATACAGATGGGCAACCTTCTTGCTAATCATGGCCGCATTTCGATTACTTATGTAGCCTAAGGCCGCATTCCCGGGCATAGCCGCAATGAACGATCTGGACGCAAAATACCTATGGTAAACTGTCCATATCCATTCCCGGTGAACTCCGGACTATTCTACTTTTCACAACGGCCTATTCTGCGCACCGAAATCGCGAGTGGCAATGTTATGAATAGTTGCTGGGAGTGCATATTGTCGCGCGGTGCGCGAAAATTTTTCAGAGCCGTGAATGAATTGTTATTATTCCTGTTCCAAGTAAGGGCGCTACTGCATTGAAATCGAAAAATGAAGTCTTGTTGAATTGCGCGGTTCGTGAAGAAAATTTCAAGATTAAATAAAATCTCTCGAAAATTCGGGAGTGAATTCGTAATTGCAATTTGCATGTCTATGGTCGCCAACACATACTAATTGAATTAGGCGTCGAAGGCCGCACAAATTCCCTTATACGGCCGCATGCGGCCGTACGGGCTGTCCACCCTTGATCTAATAGCATACATGTGGTATATATCTTCCGCCAATTTTGAATCCGCATTCCAGTTCTTTAGTCTTTTACATTGCTGTCAAACTTCCCCAAACTTGTTTGAAAATAACAAAAAAACATTGAAACGGACATCAATTAATTTCAAGGTAGGTTGCACTGAGACTAATCCTGATGCTAGTAGCGACTGCAGAGAGCACGGCGTCGTTCTGTCCTGCCATGCTAAATTTGATCAGTTTTGGAAATGAATTAAATTGTGTTGATTTATAGCCAAATTGAGGGCGAAACCGGGCAACCTATATTGCATCTAAGTATGTCTTAGGCAGTGCAGTTCGGTATCAACAACAGCCATCTAGCGCACAGAGATTTCGGCTACTGCCAAAGCTATAAGTAATTATTGACTTGCACGTAGGAATTTCTCTAAATCTTCAAAGAATATCAGAAATTTGCTCAAATGAAGTTGAAGTCATCCTATACTACGTTGAGCGCGACTGCTGGAGTTTGAGTTTGGCAAGCTTTCTAGAATACGAATTAAGTTCAATCTTTAATAATCGTCTCTTCAGAATGTTTGTGAAATACATGTTTAGTCACAATTTATACAGACATTGACAAAATTGACAAAAATTTCTCGCGCCCCCCCTGAGAGCCTCCCGCGCCCCCCCCCCAGGTTGAGAACCCCTGGTTTAGAGAGAGAGTCTTTATTTTAATCCGACTAAAATACATAACAAACGGCAGTGATGGTGGTACAGAAAATATGCATGCACAGTATTCGGTATTAGATAGGAATGATCGATAAGACCGTGAAGGTCATCTGATCACACCAGAAGAGCCAAGTGTAGGGTAGAGTGGGGCAACGCGCCAACCCTAAGCGGGAAACGTCATAATATCCACCAAACTAGTCGAAACGGATTGAATTTCGGAATTTGAGCGCAAGATATCGTCCCCATTCTACTAATATCGTCTCGAAAGTCCAAGTAAAAATTATCATATGTAAAATTATCATTTATATCTATGTCCATCAATTTGACCTTTTGCTACATGGGTGGGGCAAAACGCACCCATTGGCTTTTTACCCCGTTATACCTTACTGAATACCGCATGCCACCCAGTAAACGATGAATATTTAATCGCTATACAGACCTATACATGCTTCTCCACCTCATCATCGCGTACCGGATCTTTTGAAAACAAATTTCATCTAGAAATGCCAACTGATTATGATAAGTCATAAACAAAGTCGGAAGTTCTTGAAATGTATCTTTCTTAGTCAGAGGGATAGCCTATATTAACCAGTTGAATCGTTATTTTGATAGAAATGGGGTTTCTCGAGAAGACGTCATTGATGAACCCATATAAACGGCAACTGAATCCATATTTACTATACTTTGAAGGGTGGGGCGTTTTACCCCTGGGGTGAGGTAGGCGTTTTAGCCTCGAAGTCGCCTTTGTTTGTGGATCAGCTACCAGGTGGTTATTGTGTAAATTCGCCTTTGGACTGTGGCTTAAATCCAAGTACGCGTAGTGAAATCATAAATAGGACCGGCAAGCTCTCTGTAGTATCCGTTAATTGCCCTATAATAGATTTAAAAAAACCTACTTGATCACCACTTATCGTTACACTAACACTGTTGCCCAACCTCGCCCAGACATTGCTTCATTCATCATTTGCTACCATCGTTTAATTTTTCTTCCATTTTATTTTTTTTAACTACTGTAACATTTTTTACAGCCAAACTGTTTAGAGTCAAGTGTAGGCTACCTGTTTGATGCTGGTGTGATTAGACTAGATGATTATCGATCATTCCTATTTAATACCGGATACTGTGCATGCATATTTTCTGTACAACCACCACTGCCGTGTGCTATGTATTTTGGTTTGATGAAAATAAAGACTCTCTCTCTCTCTCATGACATTTCACTTCGTTGTAAAAGACTCTCTTTTGGTAAGAATATGTCTAAAAGTCATAAATTCTCATAAAATGTTACAAATATTCATTCGGGCGTCGAAAATCAAAGTGACAGTTTTGTTTGACCATTAGGCAACATTTGCGATACTGTAACGCATTCAACGCGCGCTTTGTTCTGTTATATTGATGGTGGGCGTCTTACCTCGCCTGGGCGTTTTACCCCACTCTACCCTTGTTTGATGCTGGTGTGATCAGACTAGATGACCTTCACGGTCTTATCGATCATTCTGTACCACCATCACTGCCGTGTGTTATGTATTTTGGTTGGATGAAAATACAGACTCTCTCTCTCTCTCTTTGTGCCTAATGGTGCCTAGAGTGAAACAGCAACATCGCTGCCGGATGGTTATAGTTATAGGGTTACTATACCATACGTTCTCCTTTAGGAGGATTTTGTCCTCATTTATCAGGTTTTTGTAAATGTCCTCCGAGGACGCCAAAATGTTCTCCTTTTTGGTAATTCCTCCTCATTTACGGCATTGATTCGAGTAAAAATGGGCATAAATGACGCCTAACAGGAAATTTGTGGTCCTAACGTAAGTGACGACCTTTTTTAGTGTAGGACTACGTAGTGCTCACCTTTACAAACCCACTTGTACAATTTAAATCGAATACGAACATAGTTTATGCGTTTATATTCTCGCGGATACGTAGATGGGTACAGTGTACTCTCGGCTACCATATCTATTTGTTTCAACTTATTCGATCCTCTATTTTGGCTATTTGATTCTAGATAAATGGCCAATTAATCTGTATTTCATACAGTTAGCAAAATGCAGGCTAATGACTTTGTATCATCACTTATACTTCGAAAATTAAATTTGACTTGAATCGTGACTCGACTCGAGTCAACTTCGAAAATCGATTGACTGGACTAGTCGAGTCAAAATGTGCAACGTCTCGAAGGTATAGTGACTTGATCGCAACACTGATTACATTGGCTCAAGCCAATGTGTGGCTCAAGCCAATGTGATGTATGTCAACTTCCAAGTCGGCCTACTGGTACTAGTAGTGATAGCCGATGTCACATTGTTTGATCTTATTGCTCTTCCTGGTGTCATTGTTTGGGGCTTCTGCGATCTTTTCATTCTCTTCCAATGTTTTCACGCACTGAGAGGCGTACAATATTGCTTATCCATTGCGACTGGATTGAATCTTGATCACCCTGCCCAGGACTAACTCAGGTGTATGAGTATGTGTAACCTTTTTGAGAAGCGTAGGATCCCTCTCGGGGGCACATGATTTCCTTTCAAGTATTATCACTTAGACGACTGGTCTTTGCACATTTGACCTGTACGCCACACTACGCCATTCTGCCGACGGGCAGCCTATGTATCTCAGCACCAATCAAGCAATGCCTGACTCTAGAGCAGTGTCTCCCAAACTTTTTTGAGCTACCGCCCCCCTGGACAACGAATGAAGTGCCACCGCCCTCCGACACCCCCTCACCACGCCTGATCATAAAGCGAAATTTGTTCTGCATTTAATACAGCTAATAATTAGACGAATGAAGCTGGTGTATCATTATCATCATTCTCGTCATATTGGGTTTGACTTTTGATAGGAACAATATCAGTCTAAAATCTAAAGTGTTCACTTCATGTAGGCCTACTGGCAAGTCGGTTTCTGATGTGAGTCAGGGACTTGGTCACGGCGCTGAGAATACGTTCTATCAAATATGAGCGGGGAAGGGCAACGACGAAAAAGTCAACACGACTCTGTGAGAGTGTTTATTTTTTTATTCAATTGTGTATCCAGAATAACCAATCAACCAAAAGTTCAATATCTCCAATCAATCGAACTCAAACTTGTTCTACAGTACAGTTAGGGTTACCATATTTTGGGAATCTGTACAGTGGAAGCTTTTTCAAAATTTTCAGACTTACAATGCAGAAGTAAAATTCGAAAAAAATGATAAATTTTTTCCGAGTTAGTGGCTGGTTGACAAAATAAAATCATTTTTTTCTTGTCCAGGTCCCAAAAAATCCACCAGACCGTTACTCGAGCGCTGATTTCCTATATCTCAGTCCAATTTCCACGTACATTTAACCAAAATTTTCAAAAAATAGGACAAATTCTCAAAAAAGAGGACGAATCCTCCTAAAATAAGACCATAACCCTAACTACAATGTAATCAGCTGCTCAAGCATTTCATGCCTGGAAACTACACAGAATTTGATTATTCGGTGAAGAATTCATAATTGGAATATATCCTGGAACCAAATCACCATCCTAGTGTAATTTTGTGAGATGATTGATTCATGTTTCTCCATCAAAATCAGGTATTCGAGCTGGACCGGTAGCTTAAAGCATGCTTGAGAATTGGAACAGTTGTTGTGTCGCAAAATTTCGGTGAATTATCACTGACTTGTCAGCGAATACGGACAGTGCTATGTTCACCTTTATCATTACTACGAACGGATAGATTCCAACCTAAAATCTTGAGAAATACGACCGTCAAGTATAGGAGCGACGTTGTTTCTCGCAACCAGAACGCCGTGTGGAATGCCACGGTGACAGCGCTGTGAAAAATCCACGATCGTTTGAAACAGATAATAAAATCACGCAAGACAGTTTCTCATAAAAAGCCATCACATCTTGCAGTGAGCAATAACTGCTCAAATATACTTCGTAGTTCTCACAGCAGCACACAATGAACCACGCCTTTCGGGGATGCTGTCGACTGCGAAATTAGTCTATTGATGAGCAGGAATAACATTTGTCAAGTAACAATGGACTGTTCCGGTACAGCTCAATAAATAGACCGACGACCCTAAATTGCCCTTACTGAATCTATTTTGCATTTTTACTGCGAATCTATCTGCTTTAATAATCAATCGTTTCAACACTATATGCAGCAGTTGCCTTCTAAACCTACACCGCACGTATTTGCTCTCAGCGGCCCCCTACCGCCCAATTTTCTAGCCAGCGCCCCCCAATCGCCCATGTCATTGCCAGCGCCCCCTTCACGCTCGCGAACGCCCACAGGGGGGCGCTGGCGCCCACTTTGGGAACTACTGCTCTAGAGTCTAGACCAGCGGTTCTCAACCGGGGGTCCGCGAAGCAATTTCAGGGGGTCCGCGAGACCTCTAAATTTTTTAAATAGTTGATAACCTAATTTTTATTTTATTTTTTAATTTGAGAAAGCATGAGCAGTTTCGCACCACAACTGCTAAAACCTCACGAATCATATCATCATAATAATCGTCTGACATGAACTATCGTAGTGTGGAAATTCATTTTCATTGCCAATTTTCCTATAACCTGCTGATACAAGCATAACACTGTTTAGATACGTTTGATTGGGGTTTTTGGATAAAATAAAAATATGGAGAAAGTAACGTCACTCAGGTGACTTCGTAATGTCTGCAAAACCTTCTCGATTTGAAGTTGTCAGTCTCATCAAATTAGTGAACAGTCATTTGAAATGAAAATTTCCGAAGTATTTCAGTATTTTTTCCCAATGTAGGGATTGGAACCTCGCCACGAAATCCGTTTTATCCTGAGATATACATAACCACTATTTGAACAGCTTATTGGAGGTACAGAACTTAAAATACAATTGAATAGTATACCCATGTTGAAATGAACCGTCATAAATCGGACAATGATATACCTACTTTTAAAGCTCGGCTATCAGATTTGGCGCATTCTTATTGCGGATGCCCTAACGACAAAGCTGATTTTTGACGACAAACAAAGAGTGTTTCGTTGCTATCAAAGTGTTACGCTCCAATCCTGAAATTCATATCACCAGTGATATTGGTATGCATTCCTGCCTTGTTAATGTTCAATTGTTCATGGTCGAAAATGTTTGCTCGTAAATATATACGTAAACCCGAACAGAACAAATCGTTTCATGACAGTCTTTCGCAGGTTGGAAAACTTGGGTCCATTCTTTGCTCATCAAATATATCTATACTTTTACATTTGGATTTTACTTTGACGGTAGAAACTCTTTGCTGCCAGATCAAAATGCCGTCGCGGGCCGAATCCGGCCCGCGGTCCGTATGTTGTCTGTCCCTGCGCTAGATGCTGAGCGTGATATGTTCATAAAATATATGTTTCCTCATTTTGGTGCCATGAATGTTGCGCGTTCACACCAATAGTATCGTCGGAAGCGAAGCGTCATGCGTTAATATTGCATTAGCCTCAATCCATCTTTGCGGAAATGGTTTTCGGCACTCCTCGTTCATATCAAAACGAAGACGCGGATTTTCAAGACACGACCCCGTACTCCAAGAAATACAGCAGCAAAATTTGCTTTGACATAATAAAAGTCTAACAATCACAACATAAATAGGATGATGTTATTTTCAGGAAAAATCATTAGTTTGCTGTTTATCACAAGCCTAAAGTTCATATTTGCACAAAACTGATGAAGGTTGCACCATAATAGAGCTAAAATTGAACTAAAACTTTAGGGGGTCCGCAAGGGTCCGTGACGGTCAAAAGGGGTCCGCGAAGTCAAAAAGGTCGAGAACCACTGGTCTAGACTAATCAGTTTAAAGTGGACTACATAACCTCGAAAATCACTAATATCATAAACAGGCTATGTTAGCATGCATGACTCAGCTAATAAATGAAGTAAAAACTACTCTCCACACAGCGAGATCATAAAAGAAGTCAACTAGGCAATATCGAAGTACTTTTAATCAGATGCAAAGACGCATTGCATAGCACAGAAGTTATAGAGATCTGTCATGGTGTTCTTCGTTGCACCACAAGGTCTTAAAAGTTACTGATAAATATGAAGTCACAAAGAAATCTACATAGAGACACTTTTTCAAAATTTTCAGACTTACAGTAGTGGAGTAATATCGGGAAATATTTTCCAACTTTGTGGCTGGTTGACTAAACAAAAAGGTCAGCTCTCCTGCTCGCAGTCGAATTTAAACCTATATTTAACCACAATTTCCAAAAAAGAGGACAAATTCTCGAAAAGTGGACATTTGCGTGTCCTCCGAGGACAATTTCAAAAAAGTCAAAAAAGAGGACGTATGGTAACCCTAGCATAGCAAGTCGGCCACAGTAACATACAATAACCAAATGCACAATTTGCACCGATTATAGTGAAGCATTTGGACATCAAAAATCAACAGTCATACATAAAATCTTGCAGTGTATGTATCGCCATCAACATGGCATGCTCCTTGATCGACTCCACACTTGCTGGAATGGCACTCATACCAGCATATGACGTAAGGTGCACTATCCAAAGCTCCTTATCATGTTGTCGTCGCTACTGAAAACAAGGTCGAAAATCACAATTAATTCACTATTAAATGCCATGGTCAAGAGGCATGCTCTTAACACTCAATTAGGCCACAACAATATTTTGAATCGTCACAGCTTGTTCAAAGCTCTCTTACTCCAGTTGAAATCAACTAAAACGACAGGCTAGTCTAGATTAACCAATGGTTCCACGATAGATAAATATATAGAGACATAAATAGGCTACATTTGAAAAGTGGCATTTCCTGCCTTGATGCCAACACACATCACTTCCGACATAAACATATCTGTGGGTTCTGTTCCAGTCTGGACATCAGTTCCTTGAAACTCAGTCCGGTCTCGCAGCAGATTTGATCGGTGCTGTACATCCCGGTGCAAAACCTATAGAGCTCCTGAGTAGAAAATATAGGCGACGATACCTTTCGCGTTCAAATGTACTCCGAACAATACGCACTCACGTCGTCCGAGCAGTCCATTCGGCGATTCAACAGCGGGTAAATATGTATCCTGCGTATCAACTTGTGAATCAGTCCAAACTGGATCAGCCTTCTGCGAAATATAATCAAAATATGTAGTAAGACAGATTGAAATTCGAATATCAGGTGCAGTGAAAAATTGAGAACCTTCATCATTTGATTATAGTATAAGCTTGGACTCAAGTAGGCTACTCGACAGGGGTGGTCAAAGTAGTAAGCGTCGCTATTCAAGTAGAAGTAGAAGTAATGCCGAAAATTTCCACTCAATTGCAAGCGGAAGTAGCAATTTCCAGGACAAAAAACTGGAAAAACTACTTCGAGTGAGATAGTCCTCAATAAAAAAGTGTCAAAAAGTAGACTTGGTAGAGGTGCCGCATACTCTTGCAGCTAACTGCAGATGACTGCATTCGAAATTACATCGAAAAAAGACCGCTAACACAAAAAAACACAAGAACAATCTTCGAAAATATATTCAGTTACCAAGATACAGAACAATTGCAGGATGGTTCTTCCAACAATTTCACTCATAATATCGATGTAAACATATCCCAAACAACTTTCTAGGCCTACTGCTTCAAATTTAAACTGCCAGCTAGTAATTTTGCCTAAAAACTGTGAGGTGGAAGCGTAAGCTGTCAAAACATAGTCACTCGTTGACTCATAAAAGTAGTGCAAGCAGGCGAACCCTACTAAATCACCCCGAAAAAAAGAGTTAAGTCGTTACTGCCACTGACCACATTTGGTATATAATATTTTTCGTTGATGAAAAAATCTTGGCGCGCAGGGCATATATTTTTGTTATGTGATAAAATTCAACTCTCACAGCACGACTCAAACTTAATACAATGGATACCCAAACAGAACGGTGCTCAAACTATCGACATGTGATGCAAGACCGTTACAGTAAAATATTTCAATTTTCATCTACAGTCGTGAAATTTCTATCATGGCTAAGCCTACGCATATGTTACCTAGGACGATGAGCACAACGGGTCAAGTCAAGTATCAATTTTAATGAATTAAGTCGAATTGAGTTTTCCTCCATGCCAATAAGGAGTAATAACGATCACAAGTGGGAACCTCTGAGCTTCAACGGACTACTGTGCCCAAAGCCCTAGTTATAACCTAAACACTTCATACAATACAATTCTATTGATACATCTGCATCGTTTTTGTGACTGAATTCGTCCAAACCAATGTGGCATTTCTCGATACTATGGCTAGAGCAGTGGTTCCCAACCGGATGAGGGGGGGGGAGGCGTGAAAGCATCTGAAGGGGGTGCGAAGAAGCGATCAACTGAAAAATTTTTGATTTACCTCCGATTCACGCGTGCTTCTCTATAATATAGACCGATTTTCATATTTTTTAATTCTCTCATCAACAGTCATAACCTTCCATGCCATCAAACAATCTGTTGAGGTTGCTAGCATCCCAGTTGGATTTTGTGATATGATAAGGGGGGCGCGAAATTTTTCACTATAATAAAGGGGGCCGTCTCTAAAAAAAGGTTGGGCACCACCGGGCTAGACTAAAGCCACCCGCAGCGCAGCTGGTTACCTTTCGTTAATCTGTCCCAGTTCCTTTTGCAGTCGATAACACAACGACTCCACAGTAACGCCCGGCGTCAGTCCGCAGAATATCTTCAAAATCACATGCAAACTCGGACTCTTATACCCAGGCCTTGTCACGTATTTGATACATTGATCTTGTAGGAATTTGTCTTTCATGAATCTGCCAGAAGATCGCTGATAATAATCAAATCGGACTCGTTGAAATACAAAAAAGATGAACGGCAGAGGTTATCGATGTGGCTCTGTCAACGGGCCAGCGTAAAATTGTGCTAGCAATCAGAGGTGGTCCTTAACGAAGTACTTCTATGCTTTCACAGAATTCAAGTAGGTATTGCGTGATTGCAGTACTACATATTCAAGAGGTTATGTTTGTAGACTATTTCCCCTTCTGCTTTAGTTTTCGGCAGAACTACTTATTTGTAACACTAACACTTCGTATGTTGGAAAGTAGTATTTACATAAATATTTGGCATAATTACCCATGTATCACAGGAACTAAACATTATTTTTGAGCATTGCGCCAATTTATTAAGTCATTACGCATCCATCAAAAACTGAACCCTGCAAATTCAAAATACACAAGCTCAGATTAACTGCTGAAAGTTTGCATCGACTCGACCAAGTCTAGTTCTGGAAACTACTCAACAAATTTTCAAACTGTATTCTCCACATTCACTTGAAATAGTTTTGAAATGTCTTGAAAATGGCTATTTCTTGTAATCTAGTAAAAATTCACGGTGTTACGACTACTTCTACTTGAGAAGGTACGAGGTTGAATCTGACCAACTGTGCTGGAAATACACAAATGCTAGCAATTATCTTGATAAAGACATTACCATTACCGGAATCCTAAAATAAATATTGCAGTCCACCAAAATAATACCTCAGATGTATACGAGCGATGGTGGTTAAAGCTCGTTCACTCACTGGTTGATAGACTCGGCTTACTTTGGTAAATTAGGTGTCGTTGTGTAGGTGTTAGAATATTGGAAGATGGATATCAATTCGACGACGCCATAAAACACCAGATCTCGAATGCAGAGTCTTGTCAGGCCCGGATCGACGTCAGCGAATGCTGCGATTTTTTGCACGTGCCGAAATCCGTCAATGTAAGGGAGAATCTGAAAGGTAGCGGATTTTAGCCGATATTCCTACGCTACTTTTGTTTCTACAGTCAAGTCGAAAGGTATGGTGTTCTATTTCGTTATTTCATGGGACGAGGTGCACCTGTTTCAGCCATGGAGGGGATAGCATAGATTGCAGGGCAGTAGGTTAAAGTTTTGTTCATCGTGGTCGATATCACAAGCATAGTATTGATCAGTTAATGGCATGTATATTCGGAACCCCATGTTTATTCTCACCCTTTCCGCAGTCAAATCGATGTTGTCAGTGGCTATGTCGTCAACTGATACCATCAGGATTGGCACGTCATGGTTTTTGACGTCTGGGGGCGTCGTAGTAGGAGGGAACACCTTCAAATACAATGTTGTAGTGACATCGACTTGAACCGAGCAACAGCCGTTCTTGTTCAATTCCAGGAACATCGATTTCAAGATGTCTGCAAAACGTTGAAACGTTTCATGAGTCAATCAAGTATGGCATTCCCTTATCACCGGTTCATCATTTCAAAACACCATGAGGATTACAATACATTGAAAAGAAGAGTCTGATGGCATAGTCAATTAATCACAAACTCACACCTTGACCTACACATACACATACACATACAACAACGAAATGGAAGAACGTGTTGAAAGGAATGCACACTTAATTGGAAACAGCCTACCGGTACATAGCAAATTTGAATGCAAAAAAGCTAATAGCGTTTTGAATACCGATAGATGTAATTTAGTAAACTTTTCTATGATTGTGATGATTTCAGTGCTAAAGGTAACATAAAACCTATAGATAGAGTGAATGAGAGTAATTTATTCACTATACACTTCTATACTTGTAAGGCGGTAGCATTGTGACGTGGGAGATAGCGTAGTGGTGGCGATAAGCAACCGCCGCCAGGGTTTGAATCAGTGGAGGTTGATCTGGGCTCATCTTTCCTCTCGGCGGTATTCTTACGCCAACAAAAAGCCCATAAAAAGACCCAATGAAAGAGCGCACTCACAAGGAATGGAAAGAGCCACGGAATATAGACTGACATCGATAAAAAACTGTGACATCCAGCACTAGGCCGAGGTGGATGCCAGTTGGAGATACCGCAACTGGTCATTCGGCATCCTTCCATCTGTTCATTACCCCGCATTGCACATTGTGTGTGTCTTGTTCAGATGAAAATATAATCTGACAACTATTGATCACACTTTTATTATTGGGATAAGTCAAAAGTGGATGGCGAACTCAGAAAATAAATTACGTTCCAAATTTCTGAATCAGTTGAAAATTTGGTTATTTTTCCCCTAATTATAGGACATTGGACACGCTTTTGACCTTGAACCGATATTTTGCAATTGAGAATAAAATGGACATATATTTGGCGTACGGACCGGAAAGTTGACGATAGGGTTACGGTAACCCTATCGTCAACTTTCCGGTTACCATAATGTCGTCCTTTTCAGGAAATCGACAATGTCCTCCGATAACACCTAAATTTCCACCTTTTTGGGAATTCGTCCTCCTTCATCGCTTTGAGAGCAAGGCTAGGCTAATGGACAGGCACAACTAAAAAACGGCATAAATGACGTGACTTCTACGTAGCGGATGTTCGGGGATGTCTTTTGGTAGTAGGACTGGAAAAATGACCTATTTTTAGTTAACAACACAGCCGTAAAAAGCTGGTCATTCGGGAGTCGAGTCGCAAAAACGTCTTTTTTTAGTCAACACAGCATAACTTCCCGTAAAAGTTCTAGAATCGGCAGTTTTCTACTTTGGTAATCCAACTTTCCGGAACCCAAAATGTGGCAACCCTAGTTAACTATGACCGGCGGTTTAGAACCAATGCGCTGGTACAAAATTCGAGATAAATCGAACGGTTACCGGGGATAAGTATTTTAGTGTCAGGCTGCGAAACAAACAATCTCGACTTCTCCAGCTCTGTCATATATTTCGAGAGATGCCGGATCATCGGAATGCACGGCGAGCTTTTGTGTTTGCAGTCCAAAACGAGTCCGAAGTTGAAAATGTAATTGTTCCTGCGGTAGTGAGCGCCTTCTATGCAGACGGCGCATCCGATCACCTTTTTCTCGCCGGTGTTTCTAAAATGAAGCGAGATATCTACTTGGCCAAGCGAGAGTTGGAATCTGGGTCAAGTACAGACTGCAATTTATCTTTTAACACGAGTTTAGCTCTACTAGGGGAACAAGATTTGCCATAATACAGGGTTGTAATGACTCGAGTCGCTTTTTCAAATGCGTGAAATGATTCGACTCGAGTCAATTCCGACTAGGATAGCCAAGACAGACATTTCATTGTAACTTCGAAGAATAGTAAAGTCATCACATCATTGGTATTTCATCTGTGAGTCCTGATACTTGGAAATTAGGGCTAGAAACTGGTAGGACTGAGGACAATTACGATATTATGAATGCGAGTCATTCTACATCACTCGAGCATAGTGGATTGAGTTCAAAACTGAACAGTGAACACGATGACTTGAACTCGGACTCGAGTCACAACACCATGACTCGGACTCGACCCTTTACTCACTGACTTGGACTTGACTCGGTGGGGACTTGAAAATGACTCAACTTGACTCGGAGTCAAAACTATAGAAATGAAATTGACTTGTGATGTGACTCGTGCCCCTGTGACTTGGTTAAAACCCTGTCATAACATAACGCAGTGGCGCATGAAGAGTTTTGAGGTTGAGACTCTTCCCCGTTTAAACCCCGTTCTTGTGAAATGACCATTCTATTTCCAAATATTTCTTAGCTCATTTGCAATTCAGGGATTGGTATTATCAGTGTTGCCAATTGGAGGAAAACAAATACTAGACTGTGACTCTACTGCCGATATTCGACTCGGTCAAGTAGGCCAGAGGTGGTTAAAGTAGTCAATATTGCTACCAAAGTAGAAGTAGTAACACCAATGTTAAATTTAACTTGAATATAGTAGAAGTATACATTTTCAACTTTCAAGCCACGAAGAAACTACCTCTAGTACAATTTTGGAAAAGTAAATTTGGTCGAGCTGTTGCATACCGTACTGTTAGCAGTAAATCGTATGTGGACTGCGTTTGAAACAGTAAGATGCATCTTTGCAACGCAAGATGACCGATGACTCCATAAATAGCGGAATTTTCGAAAATGTATTCTGCTACCACGATACAGGGGCTGATTTCGGTTGCACGACATAGGCGCATGCGACACAATGAGAAACGATAGTTGAACATGGGACACTTACGCATGCGTCACTTCGTCATGTGACTCCATACCCCAAAACTAACCCTTGCCACAAACATGACCCTGAAATTAACCAAAATATATATCCTAGCCTAGCCATAACCCTAATCCAACCCTGAATCACACCCTAATTCCCCTCTAACCCGTAATTTAACCCACATGCTCATATGTCCACGGTCTCCCAGTTAATATGATTACACCTACAAACCAATCCCAAAACTAATTTCTACTAAACAGTTGACAAGTACAAAAACAGCCCCTTTGGTAAGTGACTAAGTCAGCAAAGCTCTTAATAAAGCACTATAAAATTAAAGTACTTTGTTACTGAACATCTCGGGCCACACTGACTTGCTGTGGAATAGAAACCCCTAAATGAGAAAAATCAGAATGACAGAGAAGAAAACGAATGCATTTCCAACACACTTGGTGTACTGTACTTTGTAGGCTACTCACACAGTTGTCAATTTCTCACGCAACTCCGGTTTTGGAATTACATTATTGACTACTTGATCGAAGAGCCCATTCTGATGCTGGAAATAGCCTTCTGGGTACTGCAATACAAATTTCCGTGTCTAGTATAAGGAAATGTTATGAATCGTAGGCGTAGCATAATAATAATAGTAATGCAATAAAGTTTTGCACCTCATAAGTAATCTTTGGTCCTTTGTCAGGATCAAACTCGCTGAAGAACATGCATTCGATTGGATGCCGCCTTATGTAAGATTCCAGTGAGCTGTTCATTATGCTAACTATTGTGCACCACAGACTATTAAGTTAAATTAGGTTTATTCAATATATATAGCCTAGCGATCTGCGAAATTAAATAACATCAAGATTTGTCTATGAAAATTTTGAAACACCTCAGTATACATATATAAGAACCGTGAATGTGTCTAACCAGCAAGTATTTAATCTCAGAAATACTCAAAATTCTGGGCCAAAAGAATTCGTCAAACAGCAAAAGATTTTTTAATCTCACAAAACCTCGTTAATTGCTTTCAGAAACAAACCCAATTTATCCCAACATCAAGGAGCTGATTTTCAGCAGCAGTTAGGAAATAGCTTTAATATCATAGATTCGTCGGAAACAGCATAGAAGAAATGGATAAGAAAACAAACGTTTTGGAACGAAATGTGGTGATCTCGGAGGCTGAACTAAATTCACAGCGACCGATAAAAATTCATAACGTCAGACACACATATTACTCAAAGTATTTAAGAGAAATATGATTGTAACTCCAACAGGAATATATATATATATATATATGTATTAAAATGGCACAGTATACTTGCTCCCCATATTATCTCCAATTACAAAAAGTACCAATGAACAATAACCCACCAAACCGAAAGACATTAAATGGGAATTTGCCGCGGTTCGACTAACACTTCATTGACAGCTACATGTCCAGGTTGCATTACCGCGTACAAAATCGCATTGGCCACGTCTTCGGGATTCAAAATCTTCCCGGTGCCGGCAGTACCATACTCCCTAGCCGCATCGTTATCGATCGTGTAGTTGACAATTTCAGTGGCGCAGTCGCCCGGTTGAATGCACGTGACTCTAATATTGTGATCCTTAACCTCGTGCCGAAGACCTTGCGATAGACCTTCGACGAAAAACTTTGTGCCTGAATACACTGCCAACCCGGGGAACCCTCTTCTACCCGCGTCTGACGACATGTTGACGATATGTCCGGTATTGCGACGTACCATACCCGGCAACACACAAGATATTCCATTGGTCACACCACGGCAGTTCACGTCAATCGTTCTATCCCAGTCTGACACCATTACGTTCTTCATATGCGTGTAGTACATTACGCCGGCATTATTGATCAAAATATCAATGGGCCCGACGTTATTCTCGATATCCTCAACGACAGATTGAAACTGCGTTAAATCGGTGACGTCGAGAGCGTATTGGTACGCAAGCCCGCCCGCAGCCATTATCTGATTCTTGATAGTTTGCAAACGTCCTTGCCTTCTCGCAGCCAAGCAGACTTTGACACCCGACTGCGCCAAGCTCTTAGCTGTGGCTTCTCCGATTCCACTAGATGCACCAGTTATTAGCGCGACCTTGTTGCTGACCAATGCATTCATAGACGACATATTTCTGCTAAGTGTCGAATAGTTTGTAGCTGCAGTACAATTTAATGAATAGTTCCTGAAAAAATAACCGAAAGTCAGAAATAAACGCGTGCAATTCGTCATTACGCTTCAATATATCAAATCCCAAATTGAGTTTCTCGACTCATACACAATCACTATTCAAGTTGTAGTACACATTTCATGCATGGTCAAATAGAAATTGATCTGCCTTCACCAAAAAAGTGTCAATCATGCATTCGATTTAATTCACCCATTCGGACGACTGACCCAATCTTGAAAATAGAAGTACAAAGAAGTTACAAATCCATGCAAAAAGCGGATATCAAATCTGATAAAATAAATCTTCCATTTGAAAGTACAAGGATTCTAGCACACACAATTCTTCAAAAATGTGTTGTTAGCGAGCAGAGCAGTCGTAATGTGTGTTGCGTCATTGGTAGAAAAACGCTACGCTGTCTGATTCAGGCATTTGGCCAAGCTTTACAGTACCGTATAAGGCTATTACGTATGCATGCCAAGCCCTGGAAGAATATCTTTCTTAAAGAGGACCGTATGCAAATCAGTTACCAACCTCAACATTGGTACCAACACCTAGCAATGAGCATCAAAAAATATGCAAAACAAAATCCACCGTTTCCACAAATCAATAAACAAGGTGAGCTTGGAGATATACTGCCAAGGAGCCTAAGCCCCTTAATCTCTGCAATTGTTTAAAAATAACACATTTCTGGCCAGGTAACTCAATTGCCTTTACATTGCTTATTGTAATAGTTACGACTGAGGTAATAGGTGGCAGGAAAAGCAGGAGTCAGTTCCATCATAAACAAGCCGGCCCTTGTTAAGTGGAGAATGACAATGGCATTTTGGAGGGGAGCCAGTCTTTCACCAGTAATTTGGAAAAGACATCTCATTTGGTTGGTGTCAATGGTCCAATTCCATGTGACAATTTTACTTCAATGTCATGAAATGCAAAATGAAGCATATCACGAGCTGTCGCTTTCTTCGATAACAGACTTCACCTCTGACTTTATAATCCTACCGAGCTCAGCATTCCAAAATGTCGATTCATCGAGATCGCCTTCAAAAAATTCATGTAACCAAACCAAAACGGATTGATGGACATGTGGCCTTCGATAACCCGGAATACCACGTGGGTAGACGTTGATACAGGAATGCAGTAAGCACACCGCAGATCTGATGATAGTTTTTCGCTTTTCATCAACTCCACTCTTAGTCTTCCATAATTGCAATTGAGAATATAAAAGCGAATCGACACCGATATATATCTCCGAAAAGCAAGAATGTTCGATCAGTAATACTTGATGGTTCGCAATCAAATTCGATAAAAAATACAATGCCTCAGTCATCAGCTGACTCCAACAGCCGTCATCCCGACATGTTTGCGCCCCTATCACATCGGTAACATGGCATAAAACACTAGGACAATCATTTCCAGACTTGACTAAATCAACAGCGAAATCCGGACATGATGAAACGGCAGAATTTAAAAGAGTAATTGCGCTACTTTCAACTTCAATATTGGAGTGCGTCAAGAGAGGAAGCAACGTTCGAAGCCGAATGACTTGCTTGAAACTATCGTGGACACAGTTATCGGAACGGCCTGCGTGAATTTTGAGTACTTTTAAAAGAAGAATGATTATTACGTCCTCCCTAGCAGAGTTGAATTTCCATCGTGCGATGTCACATAGTCTGCAAATAACCGCCAATAAGTCACAGTTTTCTTTCAACTGTAGGGTATCCGGTAGATGCTCACAAATCGCGATTAACAAATGCAAAGCGGACAAAGCATTTTTGATAACAATGCCTGCACTTGCAACTATGGGTGCTGATTTTTCATGTTTAATTGCAGTGGATAGATCACTACGTGCAGTGTGGTATGATGAGGTATTTTCGGGGGTAGCATGCGCTACGTTCAGCGCCGGTACATCTTGAACTGATGCAAATGCTTTTATATGATTACGTACTACGTCCAGCAGCCCGGAAGCATTATCTTGAAATGACGCGTGTCTTGAATTATCGAACAGTGCCATACACCTTGGATTTGATAATAGGTATCTCCTCAAATTTGAATCAAAATTTCTTGAAGACGTAGCGTTATCTGCGTGGTATTCCCCGGACTGTTGAGGTCGCTCTACATTGTCTGATAGCATTACATCACGATACCTAAAAACACTCGGACAATACTGGAGAATGCTTTGCCCGCAACCTTTTTTTAGTAGTACTCTTGACTGAAGGTGACAATTACGTGATCTGTGTGGCTTCAATGCATCACTACTGGCATCTGATGGATCATGGACTCGAGATGATGTCGAAACTTTCGCCATTTTCTCGAGAGGTGCATCTGTGAAAGTTGTGACACTCAAATGTTTTGCGGATGTCATTCTGGGACTTTCTGGCTTTATGAGTTTGATTTTTTTAGGGTTAGTCAATGAATTTATTGTCGCCTGTGTACAGTTCCATCCGTCTTCGGATAAACCATTGCCAGAATTTACCGAGGTCTTTTTAGGACTCCGAGATTTCAAAGTAGAATTCTGCTGCTCCAAAGTCTTTACTTTTGATTTCAAATTTCGTATCAAGTTCTGCGACTCTTGGAGTTCCGCTTGTTTGAATTGAAAGTCGTCCTTAAATTTCTCCATTTTGGTTTGCATTTCTTTTTCCCGCTCGGAATTTTGCTGATGTTGGTTATGTTGCAATTCGACCGTTTTCATTCGTTCTTGGTGGACTTGCTTCTCGGCATTTGATAGCCTGTCGCGAAGCACTAATGTCTCTCCATTCTTACGATTGAATGAAATTTGCAAATCACTTATTTTCTTCTCATAAATCGACAATTTACTTTTCAAGTCTGAGATTAGCTTTGTATCACTGGTTCCAGTTTTTTCAATAGTTTTAGGCTGAGGTTCATTGAACGTGAAGTTATTGCCTACGGCTTTAGAAGAGGTGCTTCTTTGGTTATTTTGCGCCGTGTGCCGCAGTTCCGCCTGAGACGCAATAAATTCCAATTCTTCGCCTGTTATATCATCAGCAAAAGGATCATCGTCATCAAATCCGTATCCGTTATCGTTGCTGGAAACTCGTGGTTTTTTGCTCGCTGGTATGCCATCTGGTTGGTTCTCACTCTTTCTAGTAGAACGTTGATAAGCACACATCCTTCCCTGCTAAATTAACCCGCTCACCAACAAACTTCGTTTCAAAACATGGTAGGCTGGCGCATTTGTTAGCAACAAACTAAATCAAGTGAGGCGAAACGACTTTAGACCATAAAATATTGTAGGGTAGGTGGATGGGAATCATACAGTGCAAAATTTGCACCATACGATAAACAAATAAAATCAGTGAAATTGCAAAACATATACACAGCGATTCACAAGACTGCACCCGATGACTAACCCGATAACCACTAACCATAGGCTATACACTAATTAACCAGTCTTTTTGGTGCAGCGTTGTCCATCGCTTATACAGTATGCAATAAGTACATTGTTCCAGTTTTTTCATGTTCCAGTTTGTTTTTCAATGTCGAATTTTATGGAGACCAATGATATATTTATATATATTTATATATATCAATGTTGACCGACCGGCTGCAAAAATCAACTTGTAGGGACATTCACTCAACTGTAACATAATAAGTTGCGCAACAGCCACAGAGAAAAACGAATTCATGATATAGATGTGTCTGACAGTGACAGTTTGAGTTATAGTCCTCATGTTGCCCGGAAGATGCGTCGTGGAGCTGTTGTACGACGTTGTGTCGCCTTATTCTTATGTTGGATTCGAAATCATGACTAGATGCAGTCGAGAATGGAGCAATATGGATCTAAAACTACGACCTGTCCTTGCTGGTGGCATTTTTAAAGGTTTGGGGATCGACCATACTAAATTCGTCAATACGAAATTCTCACCAACTTCCGAATCCCGTGCCAGGTCAGAATATGATAATCTTTACAATAAATCTACTTGAGACTGATGTAGAAACCGATAAAATCATAGGAAGAATCGCTGAGTGTGTTATGTTGAGTTTACCTGTCCACATTCAAGTCGAAATACAACCAATTTCTACCAAAGAAATACTAGTCCGCCCTCAAGATTACCTGAGCCAGACATGGGGTAATCGCGATTAGTAATCGTAATCGATTATGACGATTACAGCATTTTCAAGTAATCGTAATCGCAATCGATTACATTCGAAAAAATTCCGAAGTAATCGTAATCGACTACTTTCCACATCTAATCGATTTCTTCGTGAAAGAACGATTACTTTTTATTTGTACAAGGACTATGACGCATATGTCATAAACTGAACATTCGTGAACAATGAAGAGATATTATACCAGGCTCGTGATAGCACAAACGTCTGATTTTCAAATGCCATTGCTCATTATTACGTCAGAAGTAGCCAATTAGCTTTGCCAGTCATTGCGTAAGAAGTATCCACAGCAAATAGACATATTCGATGTACGTACATTAGTCTGATCGTAAGAACACCCGCCGTGTTGTACATCAGGTTATCAAAACGTTTCACACGCCAGTACCTCGCAGCAGGATAATTAATCACCACTCTGCCTAGTTTAAAATAGTAACTTGTGTATTGATGTTTGGTTATGCTTATATAGTTAAACGCAGTTTGAACGATGCTGCTTGGCGAGCAGTAGGCCTATGTAGTGCGTACGTACACCGGACAAAGATCTGAAATTTTGTACTCAAATGTCAAATAAAACATTACGGTTTCCACAACGAAGCATTGAAAATCTAATCGAGTCGTTTTTGCCGTTTCTTGTAACGGCAGCTTGCTCTAGCCGCTAGGCGCTCAGCAATCACGGATAGCATGGAGGAGAAAAAATACGGGGGCGCAGACTAGATGACCTCATGGGGCCGTATCGCAACTCCGTCGTCAAAGCATCTCGATGGTGCAGGCGAAAAAGAATATCATATCTCTCTCTCTCTCTGTATTTTGACTTGAATGTGGAAATGCTCGTCGACTGCCGTGCCGGATAGCCGGCGGGATACCGTTCCACACATCAGGTCCGGCATATTTGATAGAGCGATGATCTTTTCGGTCGATCATATGATATTTGGACGACGTGGACGTGCATGTGTTTTACTCGTGCGCTTTTGATTCAGAGGTGATGAAGTCATTGAAGTATTCGGGTCAACGACCGCAGTGAAACTGATACATAAACTTGGCGATTTCTAGTTTCCGCATATCTTCTATGTTTAGGACGCCGAATCTCTTCAGCAGCGACTTATTGGATGGGCAGCCAGGCCCCTTTGGGGCCGTAGCTATGATTCGGAGTACTTTATGCTGTAGTATCTGAAGTTTCTATTATTATAAAAGTAATTTGATTATATAGCTGGCACATGTACGTCTTATGCCCACCACATCGGTTAGCAACTTGATATTACAACGACATGCGATAACAAAACGATGATTAAGTCGAATGCAGAATTTTATGAATGAGAATCTTATTCTCCTATGTCTCTACTTGAAACGGGCGCCAATCCTCATTTCACAATTCTTTACTCAACATTGGGACCTGCCGTCATAGCCATGGGCTTATATATCATGTTAGCGTGGGCTGTAGCTAGAATCAGTACCAAAACAGTAACTCGTCCCCCAGTCCAAACGTTGGTCTTTGGCCCTCATAGGGTGATATTTTCAAGTTGAAGTCTGAATTTCGTCAATAATATTGGTAATCGCATTTTATTATTATTAAATTTTAATCCTCTCTCTGCCCCGATGTTCAGATTTACCTGTAGAGCTGGGGGCACGTAATTCATAATTATAACATCTGGTATCCTGTTTTACTTTGGTGTATGTTGTTAATTCGTGACCTCCGGTCTGTGATATAATCAAAAGATGTTGTTGTATCCCAAACGTAGCAGACTAAAAGAAAAACTTTCATGAGACGCAGACACAAATTGTCATGTCTTTAATGCTCTGTGGGTGCCCGGGTGGCATTTTCATTGTGGGCTCAGATTGGAAGGACCGTGGACTATTAGTCACGCCCACCCAGCGCGGCTATTGGCAATCGACACATACCGTAAGTTTCGGCCAAGGTCTTTCTTCAGTAGCACACTTCGTGACGTCGCGTCTTGGTCGAAACGGCATATGTCTTTTGCCGTGTCGTGGCACGGTATTGACTGGAACCTAAATTCCTTTTGCTATAAACTAGGGTTGCATTTAAAACAAAAATTTCAAATAAACATGTTTGAATCATGTTTTTTTAGCCATGACGTCACCAATGTGTATTGAAATTGACATTAAAAAATATAGGGTAAATATAGCTCCTTTGACGAAATATCTGTCGTATAACTGTTGAACCGACTATTTTGAGGGTTCCAACCATCCCATATCGATGTACGTCGGCTGAATCGGGTGGTTACTATCCGTATAGGCCCATTCAACATGTTTTTTGAAAAGTATTTACACAATTATGGCATAATTTTACAACCTAAAAAAACACATTTTTTTTTAAGTCTTTGTTCAAAACATGTTAAAACAAAGTGTTTTAAACAACCATTTGTTTTAAATGCAGCCCTACTATAAATAATGTAGGCTATGCTTTTTTTGTTGAGGGGAAGACGTATGCATTTCAAAATCAAGCTTATCTAGAGACAATTTTCTACTCAATTTAATCTCTCGAAAGTACTCAATAATTTATGTTGGTCTACGAGATACTTTGAGTCATCTTCGATCTCGCTCCTCACCCTATTTGGAAATTTGGGGTGCAGCAGTCAAGGACCTCGCAAGAATGCAAATCGTTGGGTGCGATAGAACGTCCTCTATAAAAATGGGCAATAGGTAGGCTCCATTATGACGCAACAAGCAAATGACGCATCTTTTTTAAATGAAGTTTGTTATCTCATTAGGCCTTTTCAGCGCAATCCATATATTGTCTTCCAATAAAAATTCTAACATGCAAAATAAATGTAATCGTGAGTAATCGTGATTACTTTTCCAATGTAATCGTAATCGACTACTTCCTGATTTTGCTGTAATCGTAATCGTGTCATTCGGAAGTAATCGTAATCGCAATCAATTACATTCATGAAGTAATCACCCCATGTCTGACCTGAGCACGACCTGACCTATCCATCTTGCCTCCTGTATCATGTCACCCCATTTTTTGTTTCTTGCTTTTTATTATACTATCTTCTTTTACTTTTCATTCAGCGTGCATGCCTATTCTTTACATCGCTTAGGCCCTAGGCCAAGGTGAATGTCTGATTTCAAAGACTACAGTAGCCTACTTCAAGTCATTTCAACACCTTCCTATCTTTTCATTGTATTGCATTTTTGTGGTGTATTGAACTGATGAAAATTGCTAATAAACCGAACTGAAGATTTAGAATTGTTTATGGGGATGTCCAACATAAAATATAACTGTAATAATAACTCATCGAGATTGCTGATATGCCAGTTAGCAATAATTTCAGATACAATCAGATGGAAATCAAACGATTCGCAACACACTACGATGTACCATTCAATCACCCAGCAGACTTCAAGTCATATCAAAGGAGAGGATCGCTCAGAGCGCAAAGATTGGTAAAAGCAGTACAGATAGATCATCCCGAAAGACTTGAAGACATCTCGAGATCGTTATCGCAACGAGTCTTTATAAACGATCTGGACATATACGAGGATGACAGCCTATTACAAGCCTGTACTAAAATTGGATTTTCACAACTCGAAAGTAGTAATCTCCTCAAACGTATATCTGATGAGGATGTAAAGACATCCTTGAAAAGCTCCACTGAAAAAGCTGTAAAGGAAGGCGTATTTGGGGTACCAACATATTTCCTTATAGACCGCACAGGAGAGAAGGAAATGTTCTTTGGCAGCGATCGAATTTTTATGATCGCGCATCGACTGGGTGAAAATTGGATGCCAAATACTAGATAGTGATCCGGCGACAGGTGTTCGTTAAGTAACTACTTTTACGTTTTCGGAGTGAAGGAGATTTGACTACTTGTACTACTTACTCGAGTGACTGTTTTTTTACTACCACAGATTTTTTGTAAAAACTTCTTATACTTTTTAAACATTGAATTTTGTAAAGAGAATGTAGTTTTGGGATCTGTTTCCATCATGTTTGTGACTTGAACTGTCAACTGCGCCTGTATGAAGCTAACTGAATATATTTTTGAAAGTTACAGCAATTTGAAGTTTCATTATTCATTTTGTGTTAGTCGCGAAGATGCACCCCGCGATGTCAACAGTAGCTATCATCAATCAAATGTAAAAATTATGTGGAGTGTAGAGCAAATCTACTTTTCAACTACTTTTCATTTCATAATTTTTTTCCACTTGAAGTAGTTTTGACAGGTTTTAAAGATGGCTACTTCTATTTATAATTGGGTAAAGTGAGTTCAAACTACTTAGGTCAAAATGCTTCTACTCTTATGGAGTGATAAAGTAAGTTCTGTGTGCTTGATACCCGCGTTGTTGATTTTGACTGCTACTACAACGATTTTTACAGCAACATTACGTGCCTTTTACATTTCAAAGTAGAAAGTGCTGTGTGGATGGATTTGCATTAATTTTATTTTATCATAACCAGGCGCCCAGGCGATTGAACTCCTGTTATCACAATAACAGAATCCGGAAAATTTCATCTAAATGTGGTGAGGTGTTCCTATGACTAACACAGAATGACTATCTTGCATTTTTAAGTGGACTGGGGATTGCCTAGTTGAAGTCTGTGATGATTCCTAATACCAATCTACCTCCTCACACTAGTTGGAGCAATCTATTTCCTAGTTCTTGTGATTATGAGAGACGCTTGTAATGTTTAAATACCTTGTTTATGAATTTGTGTGGTGTCTTGCAAGCGCAAGTAATGGCCACCCTCGGTCCTAGCAACAAGCAATGATCAGTTTATCACACACACGTCAAGCATGCTCTCAGCTCTGAGGAAATGTAGCGCTCAGAACAGCAGTTATACTATTGGTCTCCTGAATGCCTGAATCATAATTGACCGTGCATTCGTATTGAGTTGAGTGAATTTAAACTGGCAAAATTTCTATATCTTATCGCTGTCTTAACTTAACTGTGAGAGTCAATACGGATGCCAGGTGTATAATATATGTCGAAATCTTCGACTATGGTTTGTCCAGCTCAATATGTCGTGTTGAGCAGATGGCCTAGCTAGATAAGAGTTGATATCAAGAGGTCAAGTAAAATGATAAAGAGGGTTCAAAAAATTTCCACACTGAGTAACAGCTATACACTAATTACACATAAAGTAGTAGCCTGAGATTCACAGTCAACCGATGCTGTGATTTAGTTCCCAGAAACATGGTGGAGATTTGGACATTCAACCCATCAATTTCTGGCTATAATTACCACCATAGCAATTCTGCATGCATGGTATTTTTTATTATACTTACTCTGTCACTGACAACCAATTGTCTTCAGCTTCCAGTTACAGAGATATCCCAACACCAAGCTACACAACAGTGATATAGATCAAGGAATATATTCACTACACTTATATATAACAATAAATAACTTGCTACAAATGAAGCGTATCGACTAACTGACACAGTATAGTTACAGTATAAAAATGTCTTATTGGAGCATGAAGATTTTTGGCGTGTGTCACTCTCAAATCATCGAAGATGTAGGCCTGGGTGTTTCCATCCAGAAGAGTGTACTTCACACTAACCCAAGCAACTGGGTATCAGTTAGTGACATTTGATGAATTACAATGAATGGGATAGGTTTAGTATGAACACACAAAACTATATCAGAAAGAAAAATAACAGCTCAACAAAATTATTCATTACTAAAGCATCTTATAGCATCCTAACTGTACCATATCATCAAGCCCATAACAGCACTTACAATAAGCAATGGTGAGTACAAGGCACATCGAATGTGGAGTTAATTGCTCGGATTAGCCCAGTACATGGAAGTTTATGGAAAGGTTTGTTTTGTATCAAAGAGTGTAGTACGAACAGGACAGCGGTAGTCTGCAACAAAACAATATCGCAGGTGACCAGTTGTTATATATTCAAGAAGCAAGGGAAAGGTATATTCAAGAAGCAAGGGAAAGGTAATGAGATTTAGTAATTTCTAAACAACTGCTAATACAATTGCACCATTCAATTTCTGAACATTCTAAGTGTAGTGCTCAACCAACTCCAATTACGGCAGTAAGAATTATAGAGCCATACAACAGAAAGTGCTTGCGCTGGTATGAACATTTCTAACAGAATCACGTAGCATATAACAAATAATAATCACAGACAGATACCAAAAATTATTACAATTCACACCAATACGCAAAAATATTTCCAGCATAGCCTATGCTTATAACAAGGTTCATCAACGATTCCATACTGGTATAAGCAGCCTAGTAACATGATTATCTTGTAAAAGAAGGCGAAAAATACAAAACTCTAGCAGCTGTTATCAAAATAATGTGCCACATAATTACTGAAGTCCCTGTAAGGGCTTGTAAGATAAATAGAAATGTGAATGATATACAATACGCAAGTTTCATAAAAGGAGGAGATTGCTACGAAATAGGCATGTGGAAGTCCTTCAAATGATAAAAAAGACACAGCTACAAATACACAAATCAAGACAATACCGTCTCCTGTGCATGTAAAAGCAGAAAATGACTTTTTCCCTTGAAGATATGTCATATTAAGCAATAGTGCATACAGTATCATGATTCTACAAAAAAGTGTGCCCGACAAAGTTGATTGAAGTGATACTTGAAATCAATTCGAATGTTTGTATGCAGTCCCTATCTTCACTTTCACCTATGGCAATACTCTTGATGTAGGAGAGAGTATATTATTCCCATTGTTGTGCGTGAATACCGTCCCTTGAGAAACAGTTTTTCCAATTGCTTCAACCTGGAAGAGTTGAAGAGGACAATTTAAATAACCTAATTGCCGGTGTCTTCTTCTGCCAATCTACAGTTGATACTATATGATGGCTAGTAGTCATTGACTACATCAGAAGCGTCTTATGGGTTATTTCTAGGAAAAGTCTGGATAATTGCAGACAAATTGTCAATTAATTGGAAGCACATGGAAGAGTACCGCCTGTAGGAATTTGATGACAAATCAATTAGTGTCTATTGTTGTCTATCAATGACCTAGCATTAGCAACTTCAATCAAACTAAAGTATACATTGATACAATGTAGTGCAGATAATGAGAGTGAATCACTACATGCCTCCTTACATAGGCTATTAAAATTATTTTGATTATTGCTGAAATTGGATATCAGTTTATTGTTAGTAATGAGACAAATTAAATGAAAGTAGGCTACATTCTTATGTAGGGAATGTAATTTTGTAATGAGAGCAACATGAATTCACCACTGAAATTATGGCTGACCTATATGTTTAGTGAATTGCAACTCTGCAACGCGCAATCATCTTTACATTGAATTTGAAAGACCGTTTTCACCGCTAAAAATTGTTCAGCCATTGCTTATTAATGAGTGAATATTTGTTGATCCAAATATGCTCGAATTACAAGTGATTGATACTCTTCGTGCTGGTATCGATATTAATGGTCATTCACATACCAACGAATACCAACACTAGAAAGAAAAAAAAACACAAATCAATTTAATGTCCAATATGGCATTGGCTTTGAGCTTCAAGAAGTGTGTCAAAGCAAGGCATAATTGCAGAGAATGCAGTACGCACTGTAGGTGCTTGAGGTGGTCATCGGTCGATCGATTGCGGTATTATTTGAGCGCGAGCATACTTTTTGGCGTGATTTGAGTAACAAAATCGTTGCTGAGTAGAGAATCGCTACTCGACAGCAGAGGAATTGGTCTCCACCCTTAATTATTAACTCCAGACTCCAAGCCAAGCAAGCGTTATTTTATGAATATGAATTTTTGTTTGTTTGTTATAAATTGTTTTTTTAATATTTTTGTGGGATTTTCAAACGTCAATGGGAGCCGCGGTTTGGAATCACTGATGTAGACAAATTATGATGCAAGGTGTTATGTGAGCTGTAGACCTAGTCATCGCACTATCAGTCAAACTAACAAGGTGCAAAGATATTTAAAATAATAAAATTGGAAAATCTGATTATGAAACTCAATAACGTAACACCTACTTGAAATCCAATGCTCGTAAGCTCGGCGTGATCGAGTATTCCACGTCCGTCGAATATAAACGCCGGTTTCAGCATGCAATCGAATATTCTCTTATAGTCGAGCGTTTTAAACGCGTCCCACTCCGTACAAACAGCGATAGCGTGAGACTCTTTACATGCTTTGTAAGGATCCGTTTCTGTCGTCACAAGTTCTGCGACTGTTTCTTCCGAAGCTATGGTGGGGTGGCTCAAATCGCTGACGATTTGCCTTCTCGATACTTTCGGGTCGCAAATCGAGAGTTTGGCACCTTCGTCGAGCAAGTACTTTGCCACATAAATCGATGAAGATTCTCTTGTGTCACCCGTGTCTTTTTTGAAAGCGAATCCAAAAATAGTGATTCTTTTCCCGGCGACAGTGTTGAAAAGGCACCCGATTATACCGCTCGCGAATCTCTTCCTCTGATAATTGTTGATCTCGATAACCTGCTGCCAATACTGGGCCACTTTTGGCAGGTTCAAACACTCGCACAGGTACACCAAATTGAGGACGTCCTTCTGAAAGCAGCTACCACCAAATCCGACAGACGCTTTCAAAAACTTGTCGCCAATCCTCGAATCCATTCCGATAGCTCGCGCTACTTCATTGACATCAGCCCCAGTGGCTTCACAAACAGCGCTCATCGCATTGATGCTGCTTATGCGTTGTGCCAGGAACGCATTAGCAGCCAGCTTCGACAGCTCCGAAGACCACGTGTTCATCGTGATAATTTTCTCTCTCGGAACCCAATTTGCGTAGACATCGACTAGTTTCTGAATCGCGGCCCGACCTGCTTCGCTATCCTCCCCACCGATAAGCACACGGTCGGGATGGATCAGATCTTGTATAGCGGTTCCTTCCGCTAAAAACTCCGGATTGGATAACACTTGAAAATTGATATCAAGATTCATGTTGGAACTAAGTATTCTTTGAATACTGGCAGCGGCTTTGACAGGCACCGTGCTTTTTTCGATGACGATTTTGTCAGATTTTGCGACGGCAGCTATTCTCCTGGCACATGCTTCTACGTATTTCAAGTCGGCGGCCATGCCTTTTCCAACGCCGTACGTTTTTGTCGGGGTGTTGACGGATATGAAAATAAAATCAGCGTCATTGATTTCCTTATCGATGTCAGTGGAGAAGAAGAGATTTTTTCCACGTTGTGATTTCACAATGTCGTCCAGCTGAGGTTCGTAGATCGGCAGTTCATCGGAGTTCCATGCGGCAATCCTTTTGTCGTTAATGTCAACTATCGTCACAGTCACGTGCGGACACATTTTCGCGATTACGGAACATGTTGGACCGCCTACGTACCCAGCTCCGATGCAACAGATTTTAGCAGAAGCCATAATCTATTATATCGAGATAATTCAGAACTGGTAGGTACAAAATGTGTTTTTTATCAACTTGCGCCTGATTTTTAACACTTCTAAAGACAAGGAAGCAGTTGATGAAAGAATTTAAATAATAACAACACAAGAGAGTCGTTGATTGGCCCATAATTACTGATGAGTTCCTGTGTTTAGCATAGAGTCGCACCCTGCCAACTACGTCACTAATTTTGATCAAACACAGCAACTTTGCTACTGAAATCCGTTGATAGATGGGGTTGGCAAAGTTGGTGATCCATTGCCCTAGGCAAAATAGACAGCGGTTCGAGTCTCTCCTAAATCATATTTCAAGGTGTCAAAAGGTGTAGGAAATGTAGGAATATCATCTCTCGTGCAAAGTTGCAGCATATTTCCAAGTAGGAATATGGAAGTCACCGATCTTAAAGTTCTCAAAGCACATTAATTCTATATATATACTAGCCTACATATAGGGTTACCATATTTTGAGATCCGAAGAAGAGGACACTTTGCAAAAAATTCTGAAAGTTCCAGTACTGGCTAACAAAACTGGTGAATTTGAAAACGTTTCTACCAACAGTACAGTACTGTGTTGTCTAAAAAAAGTATCATTTTGATTGACTCCCGCATTACCCACTTTTCTGCAATTCTGCCTATGAGTCCACTTTTTGATGGGATTTCAATACTTTTTCTGAAAAAAATAGAGGACATTCAGGCGTGATCTGAGGACAATTACTATTTATAGTGAAAAAAGAGAACTCCAAGTTGTCTCGACACCTTCCTATCTTTTCATTGTATCGCAGTCTTGTGATGTTTTGAAACGATGAAAATATTAATAAACCTGATTGATTGATTGATCGTATGGTAACTGTGATACTACATCGACAACGAGTAACAGCGCCAACGGTAGAAATCCATTTACTAATCCTGCTGCTGCTACCGACTGCTGAATTAGTTACTACATTACTGATGCAACAGTGTTACAATAAAAAAAACTACGCTGATCGCTGATACTGACTAGTAAGGCTACTGAGACCACTGAGACGAAATAAGAAAGTAAACAGGAAATCAGATCCGAAGTGCCATTTCTCCTAACCTCAATGAAGCGTAACCACACCGGTGCCTTCCAGTCCTCCAGTGTGCTGTTATAATAGGCTTACCATACGTCCTCTTTTAAGAGGATTTGTCCTCTTTTTTGACTTTTTTGAAAGTGTCCACGGAGGACGCCCTTTTGTCCTCTTTTTTGAAAATTTAGGTCAGATTCAGAGCAAATTGCGAGTGATATGCCGCAAATTAGCGCAGAAGTGAAGATCCGGCGGGTATTTCGGAGTGAAAAACGGTGATTTTAGCTCTGAGCGAAAAGATGACCTTTTTTTAGTCATCCACCTGGCAACGTGGAGAGAAAAACGGTATTTTGAGCTCTGAGCGCCGAAGAGATGACCTTTTTTTTTTAGTCAACCGATCACAAAGTGGGAGAAATTCACCGGTTTTTGAGAATTCTTCTCCGGTTTTGCAAGTCTGAAATTTCTGAAAAAGTGTCTTCTTTTTAGATTTCCAAAATATGGTAAGCCTGTGTTATAATGTATGTAGTTTGTCATTCGAGGCGATGAGGTATTTTACATCTTCTTTCAGTCTTTCTTTACCGATTTATATAGCGATGCTATGATCAATTTTTATATTGGCTCTCTTTACGCCTTACATACCATTGGGTCTCCAACTCAAGATGATAAATATGCGATATACGAATATATTATTTACAAGCGTTCATTTATTTATATTTTAGCAGTTTAATACACCACAAAATCTCGTCAGAATGAAAACAAAATCTGAAAGATTGGAAACTTCGCACCTAGACTTACGTTTAGTTGGCTTGAAGAATCATTTTAGATTTACTGTCCGTCACAGCCATCGGCACTTCGTTGGAAGCTCAGGTGACACTGCGGCCAGCGTTTAAAGCTAACTTAAGTCAACTTCTACATGTCTAGTTGTATTACTAACAAAAACTAATCACCACCGTATATTTATAGATGACAGGTGCTAGTAGTACTGGTTTGCGCTGAAAACTTTAATTCCGCTGCTCTGGTTTGCGCTTGGTATTAGTTTGCCCTCTAGTTTACCGGACCACGACCTGGCATATCGATCTCGCCTTCCGTCACATCCACCTTTTCGTCACCCTGTCCTTTTATGTTATCTTCTTTTACTTTTCATCCAGTGTGCATGCCTGCTTTTTTTACATCGCCTAGGCCAGTTAGGTGTCTGATTTCGAAGACTACTCCGTCGTTTCGATACCTTCTTATCTTTCGTTGTATCGCAATCTTGCGGTGTTTTGAAAATATCACAGTGCTATAACCAGCTATGCTAAAACAATTCGCCTTGTTGTTGCTTGATAAAATATGCTACAACAAATTCGATGAGCCCTGCATAAGCCTATAACTGGACTGACTCCGTCAACTAGCTGACATTTCGTTTCGTATATTCCTTGGTTCGTTCATATATGCCGTGCTAAGGACTCTTCCCTCGTATTTTGTTTGAACATGGGGCGTTAACGTTATCCACATTACCAGATTTCATGCCTGTTTTACGTCAATTCTAATCTTTTCACTTCTACTTTTTCTAGCACTACAATATCCTTCGCGGCATGTGTAGGCCCACATCATGATGGAATAGATCTGTCCTGGAAATATCCTGAGATAGAAGATATTTAGCAAACACTGGACTTTTGGTTCATAAATCATTTTCATTTTCTGGTACATGAGAAACCCTTACCATTCGTGGTGACTAGATCGCCAAGCAACTTAATTCGTTATATTCGAGGTTCTTACGCAATAACCTGACATATTTGTGCTAAATTCAACACGCCGTTACGAGTCAGATATCTCGAAAAGAGTTGACCCCATACGTTACGGCAATGGGAAATGGTCACACATCGACGCCCCAAACGCTATTGAATTCACTTGCGACATGTTCGGAATTTCTATTATAGATTTGTTCAGAAACATTCACATGAAATGAACGCTTATCGAAATAGCATAAATACATAAATATGCAATAGGCCTACAATCGAATCATTATCATTTTTTTGTTATAATTTTTAATAAATCAATACACCACAAGATTGCGATTTAATGAAAAGATAGGAGGGTGCCGACTGCCGAAACGGCTTAGAATACAAATAAACGGGTAGAGTTTAGTCTTTTAGTCCGAGTAGTGAATACATCCTAAGGCATTTATTTATTCTTTGAATGCAATTAGTCGAAAACGAAAGCAACTAATAATAATGGCTGTAACGTTAGGTAGGGTTACCATGCGTCCTCCTTTAGGAGGATTTGCCCTCCATTTTCAGGTTTTTGAAAATGTCCTCGGATGACGCCTAAATGTCCTCCTTTTGGGAATTCGTCCTCCTTTACAGCTTTTAGAGCTAAGATAGTGGATAGATTCGAGTAAAAATGAGGATAAATGACGCTAAATAGGAAATCCGTGGTTCGAGCGAAAATGACGACCTTTTTTTTAGTCAACCAACATAAAGTGTGAAAGAAAAACTGTATTTCTGGAGTTGAGCCGAAAAGTTTACCGAAGTTTACCTGTTTTTAGTCAACTGATCACAAAGTCGGGAAAATATTTTTAGGGCTTGTACTCCAGTATTCTATGTTTGAATATTATGGAAAAGTGTCCTCCTTTCCCGATTCCAAAGTATGGTAACCCTAACGCTAGGTTGCTAAATATTATATATGATGAACCTAATGGCACACGCAAAGGGTTCGTATAGTATATTGACAAGCGCATTAAAGTAAAATTATGATGACGGTTCAGATGAACAGACCTTCGAGTTCTCTCCAGAACTGTAGCCTACTACAAAAGGGTCATAGATATAGACGCTTCATGAATATTTTGATAATAATATAAACTTGTAGCCAAAAAGACAGATAAAAAGATAGCTCATAAATGTAGCACCATGTTTAACGATCTAAACTCTCCATAACAATCCCTTGTATAGTAGCCTATATAATAGAAATAACTCATAAGATATTAACCATTTCTCTGACAATGTTGTAGTCTCCAATAGACTGCTCGATACTCCATGTACTGAATTCTTCGTGAAAGGAGAACAAGACTGCAGCATTATCGCGAGGGCTATCGGTTTTTAAAGAGAATTTGTATTGTAACTACCAGAAACGTTCAATGCTTTCGTGCTTTCAAAACCAGCACGCCATCTGGCAATAGTTGCGTATTGATTGTCTTTGCGTCAACCTCTGCTGGCAAATGGCATCTAAAGTCAAAAGGCGATTATAGTTAATTTCAAATTTTGACAAAGTATATGAGCTGGCAATATAGGCGAACTTCGGATGAAAATTTGGTCAGGGTCTCGGAAAATAAATTTGTTGACCATCACGTGATCCTTGTGGATCGTTGGGTTGTATTTTTCATCTGAACAAGTCACACACAATGTACAATGCGATAAGACACAATGCGATGTAATGAACAGATAGGAGGATATCGAATGACACTCAGTTGCGATCTTTTTAGACTGACATCCACCTCGGCCCTATTAAGTCATATAGCTACCAAAAAGTGTGATTCCCACACGCTATCCAAGCCCTAGGGATCCCGATATATGGGTCTTCAATACTGTGGCTATAGCCAGGAGAGTACACTCATAGCAAAATGAGTTTGAATTTCCACCCCTGTATCACCCTGATATATCGGTGTGAATGTACGTACACCCATCACACACGAAATTCGGTTAGGTTTATTACCATTTTTATCAGTTTAACACACCACAAAATTGCGATACAGAAACAGAACTACCGCGGACTTATGCCACGGTATAAATTGATTACAACATTTTAATCCAAATTGTGCATGCATAGGAACGTATAGGAAGGGATATGCACGTTGGCACATTGGATTTATGACCGCGATATAATTCTGAGTTAGGTTATGTTGTCGTGTACCACCCTTTCTGACCCTTTGGGTGTGAATACACACTCTTCGGTAAACGTGTAGTTCATAATTTCGCGTTTTGCTCAAGTTATTTTTCGTTAAAATGGTGAGTATAAATATATCCACATTGCTCGTATGCATAATAGTAGTGATCAAAATAAAACGAATTTAAAGAAATACTTGAGGATTTATTCTTTGAATTTCGCAAGAAGTTACGACTGCTTATATATATACAGGACCGTAACTGCCGCACCCCAAACTGCCCAATTGGGGTGGGCGATCTCGGAGGAGGATCGAATTCGTGAATTAACATAAATCAAAGAGATTATTTTGGAAATATATGCAAAAATTTATAGAAATAGGCAATTCGGCGTCGGCCATTACCGCACCACGATGCACCACGACATATGAAGCTATAGGCCATGTTACATATGACTCCGCGAAGTGTGCCAGAACGATCAACAGCGAGAAGACCTTGGCCGAAAAGGACTGCCCTTGTGATGACCGAAAACTTCGATAACACATATATATATGTTCAATTGTCCATAGGCGCCTAAATGGCTGGCGCAAAATGTCTCTCGACATAGTAGATAGGAGGTCACGAAATAGCATCATGTAACGAAGTCATTATACCAATGGGTATGCCCGAAGATATTTAAATATTATTTAGGGGACCTTCCATTTCCAATACACCTCACTCAGCTCTACCGGTAAATCTGATTACGTGAGCAGAGAGAGGATAAAAATTAATAGCAAGACATATGCAATTCCCGATCATATTGACGATTCAATCATGAGTAACAAAAATTTATTGCGCGTTTAGGCGACACAAGCTCACTCACTAAACGAACACCCAATGTAGATGATATGTAGCGACAAAAAGCGTATAGCCTGGCGACGGTCTGGGGGTCGAAGTTCGGTTTACCACCCCATGGCGGGCCAAGACCAACTTTTTTTTTTGGGGGGGGGTTGACGAAGTGCTGTTACGGTCCTGTATATATATATTAATGTATGTCGTAGATAGTTAAATGCAGTTGTTTTTGTTTCAGGCTTCTAATGCATGATACCACCACCCAGGGTTGTAACCAAGTCACAAGGCTCCGAGTCAGAAGTCAATCTCAATTTTATAGTTTTGACTCGAGTCAAGTCGATTCATTTTGAATTGACCACCGAGTCAAGTCCGAGTCCAAGTCACCGAGCAGAGGGTCGAGTCCGAGTCATGGTATTATGACTCGAGTCCGAGTCCAAGTCATTGTGTTGACTGCTCAGTTTCCAGTTAAAGTCTTGTTAAGCCCACTTTTTATAACGCTGTTTGGTGATATCGAATAGTTCGCATTTATAATTTACTAATTTTCCTCACTTTTAGTAGATTATGGTCGCATTTTCAATTACCAGTACCGATAGACGAAATCCCAATAGTGTGGTAACTTTACTATTCTTCGAAATTACAATGAAATGTAGCTCTTGGCCGTCTGAGTCTCGAGTCATATGACTTGGTTCGAGTCATGCGCAATGACTCGAGTCCAAGTCGAGTCAATACACAGATTGACTCGAGTCGAGTCGAGTCATTTCCGTATTTTGGGAAAATGACACGAGTCAAGTCGATTCATCAGAAAATCGTGACTCGAGTCTGACTCGAGTCGAGTCATGACTCGAGTCATTACAACCCTGCCACCACCTATCGACAAAGATCAAGGATCGTATCATCGAAATAAATTAGATTGCATTAAATGTTGTATAGGGCGCGAGAATCCAAAAGAATGTAATTGCGAGTCACCTTTCCAAATGCTATACCAACTTGATAGGCTTGGCCAGTGGTTCTGAACTGGATGCAATCACCTCTTAAAGTTGGAATCTAGAACTGTTATGGGGAATTTGACGATAAGATTGTAAAGGAAGGCATACGCGTGGGATCACCAAACTCTTCCATTTGTCCCGGCAGAAGAGTTAAGTATGATACTAGTTCGTCCATAATGTGTATCTCTTCTGCCCTAGTCGTACTATGATTTTCGCGCAATGTTGCCAGCAACAGTCGAAAGTGAGGACCTATTTCCATTGATAAATTTATTTACTAGACAACATTCCACCGAATAGTTCGTGGCGAATCGACGAATTTTTAGTACGACTCCAATCCTGTTTCTTTGGAATGGAATCAGGCTCCTATCGGACTACAGTCGTACTAGAAGAAGTATAAAAACGGCTCCACCCAATCCTGCACACTATGCTCGTTAGTAAATGTATGAATCCGGATCCCATCAAAAATTAAATTATCCGACCAATATCCCCCGAAATCCATGCCATGCACTAACACTGCATGTTAAATATTTGAGACGGACCTTCGAGCGGTACCTTACCAAAGTGTAATGCGGTCCGAATTCGAAATATTTCTAGAGCTTTAGAGAGCCATGGCTTTATTTTTAGTCAGCGGGTGCTTGGGCGGGAAAGATGATCTCGTTTAGTCACCGCGGGCTGCTTTTCCTTAGGGGCTCATTTCAACTCAAATATATTGGTCGTACGGGTCCACGAGATGAAAATGATGTGACACATCAACTCTCTTCGTCAGGTCCGAAATTATTTGGGGCAAAGGTCAATATATAAGCAAGAATAAAAGCCTGTAATTTATTTGTTGACTTACTTGTGCTTGAAACTTGCCAAAGGGACCTTTCCTCCTGGCGACCACCTCTCCGCAATAACTTCAAGGTCGTTGTTCACAGCTTTCACGATCACGTCTTCTGGTGCAAAGTCTTTCCCGATAGGCACGGAAATGGTCCATTGTTCCATCTTTGGTGACCGAAAATGACTTGTCACCGTTGCCATTATGGGTTATATGGATATTTTACTTTGGGAAAAATAATGTCGCTTTTAGGCCACCAACTCTATAGCTGATTGACTTAACTTCGCTACATAAGCTATAACACTCACGAATGGTATCGTTGTAGCTACGTCACCCTACAGCAGTGGTTATCAACCTTTTTGTATTCCCAGACCCCTTTTGGATCGTCACCGACCCCCGCGGACCCCTCAAGTTTTCGTTAAAAAATAGCTCAATTATCGTGCAACCGTCATCTGTCTTGTAGGCTAGTGATAAACAGCCACAAAATGACTTTTCTTAAATATAACGTCACACACTCACACCATATGTATAAATTGGGTACACTCTTGTTATATCGAAGCGAATTTTGCAGTTGTATTTTTTGTCTTGAAAATCCGCTCGATTTGATGTGAACAAGTGCCTAAAATCCATTTCCACAAAGATCGGTGGTGGCGAATAACGCGTAACGCTTCCGACGATAGCTTTTGGTGTGAGTTTTCAATGGACATATGAGGTCCAGCCTATAGTCATTTCCATCCATAGCATCGCATCTTGAAGTCATATCACAGGAGAAAATGAATTTCGTGGCGAGATGTCAATCCTTTCATTGGGATAGATTAGGAAAAACATTTCGGTATTTCTATTTCAAACGACTGTTTACTAATTTTTTGAGACTGTTAACTCCAAATCGTAAATGTTTTGCAAATATTTCGAAGACACCCTGTTTGACCTTGCTATATCCAACATTTCTTTTTCCACAATCCCCAACAAACATCAATATGTTTGCATCGGTAGGGTATTGGCAATTTCACAATTAAAACGAGTTCGCACAGTCGGATATTTCATCTTAGACGACCATTTTAATGATGTGAGTTTATCAATTATGAAGCGAAACTGTCTCATGCTTTCCTTAATGAAAAAAAACAGTTTAGGTTATCAATCATTTTATAAATTTAGAGGTTTCGCGGACCCCCGGAAAATGCTTCGCGGTTGAGAACCACTGTCCAAAAGTAATTCCGTGCCTTGATACCTTCCTAACCCGTTTTCCGCTCTTTCATTTCGTAAAATATAATCTCTATGTTTGTGTGAAATATAGCAATACAAAATTATAGACTCGAATTAAGAGATCAAAATATAGTGGAGATGTGTTGATATTTTCGATACGGACAGATTCAGATATCCGAGCCATCACAATCTTACTGTTATAATTTACCATACCGAATATATCCTTCGATAAACCCTGAAGGGATCCTTTCCTTATCTCTGCTATTTCTAATCACGATTTCAGTCACCACATTACGTACCAAATGGATTCCATGCCATCTTGTATTACCAATCCTTCTTCTCTACCTCACCGGTGATATATCAACTGTCTTCATCAAGTCCGACATTATTTGGGGTACAGAACCAGGCATCACAATCTTACTATAATATTTTACTATATAGTATGTCCTTATATAAATCCTGAAGGATCCTTTGCTTATCTCCGGTCACAACGGATATGTGGAAATAGTTTATCCTATTGCTCAACAGATTGCTTGTCGCTTGGCTATTTATATACCCCGTACCTTTCATGATACGTCCGGTAAGGAAGTTCGCGCTTCTCATGAACTTCGTATTTACTGATGAATCACAATAGTGCAGAATGGTGTTGTGCAAATCGTTCGAATTATATAGTTGCAGATAGAGTCACGGCATACTAGTCTGGTAGAATGCTGCAGTAAGAATAACTGCGCAGGTATATGAAATGTATTTTTAAAATAAAGTCAAAGTGAAACACCGTTCTCAAGGGAACGTCAATGGATGAACAGGCCTAATGCATAGTGAGGGGCGTGAGATGAATATCGCACGAAATCGTCATAAGCGGCATCACGGATCAGAATAGAAATTTCTTATAGGCATGCTGGGTTTGCCATGGTTTAATGTCGCAACCGGTAATTTTGTACAAACCCAGCCAATTATATTTATATATAAGGGGTTTGTCGATGTCATACTAACTGATTTAAAAACAACATGTGCTTAAACCGCGGCTGAATTAAGCCTTGTTATTAGGGATGGTGTGAACGTGAGGTTCACGTTCGCGTTCTGTGTGTGAACCTCGGAAATTTAGAGGTTCGTGTTCACAACAGAACCTTGGTAGGTTCTGCACTGTGAACCTTTTAGTAAATTGTAATTTTCACTCCATTATATGATCTTTGGCTCAAATTTATTGCATTTCAACTGCGGGCCACTCCATGCATGACGGTGCTGGCAGCATAAAAATCAACGCTTAACGAGCATGCACCATGCACCTCGACAACCTTAAAAGTTTTAGTTGCTTTGTTGCAAAAATTTTCTCGGAATAACCAGCTTTCCGTTTGTGAATATTTATTGACTATCTGCTGTGAGCTTGACCCGCAATCACACAAGATCACGAGCGATATACGTAGTCAGCGAATGATGCTTATTCAACCAATCAATGATATTGATATCGTTTTCTGATGTAAAAAATCGAACGGGCGTACTGGGTCAATCTTGACTTCATATCTTTACTGTATCATTAAATCCAAATCCGTGCGATTGAGGTGTTGGCTACTGCTGTAGAACTTGTTGTTGTTTGTGGTATCGGTAGCGAGTATTGAAACCCGTTGTAAACTCTGCTCAATATCAATGTAGCAATACTCAGACTACGAACACATTGTCCGGTCTGGCTAAGACCGTTAAGGCGTAAGCTTATATTCCTTGGTAAGTCCTCGTCGAAATTGTTGGCAAAGCGACGGAATGTATTGATTTTACGCAATTATTATATCCTTTGATTACCGCTGTTGATCCATTTAGCGACGTTTAAAACGCCGATATGTACTTCAGCATTGTGGCATTATGTGGACCGAGTCTTCGCTAGGTATCGTGTACAATGTACATTAATATAGGCTATCACTTCATTGGAAGATAGGGTTGGAATTAACAATATGACGTCACGTGACGTCACGAGGTTCACGTTCGTGTTCACGCAGAACCTTTCAAAAAGGTTCGCGTTCACACGAACCTGAACCTTTCAGAGGTTCACACCATCCCTTGGTATATCAACTCCGCGTTATTCGACCCACAATACGCTATGCCTTTCCATTATTGTACCACTGGCACTCTGCAGTATGTTTTAAATACGCATGATATCACCTGGGCTTTGAGATAGAAGAGGGAACCAAGTATATATCCCTGGTGAAACCCAAATATAATTTAGACGATCGTCATTCACGTGCACGGTCCATACGGGTATAATATTCGAATTGAATGAGTGCGGTGATGGTGCAATACTGCAATTATTATAGCATTGCGTTGACCTGTCACCTATATCAATACAGCACGCAGATCTCACCGCAATGAATTACACGCTAACACCCGTAACTTTTATCAGCTCCACATCTCTCCACAAACCTGTCGCGCAGTCACGTAGATATATAGTGAACACTGCTTATATCAATGCACAATACACTTAAAATCGAAGACCATTTCTACCATTCTATTCTACCAACAACATTCTATTCTACCATATGCCGTGATTTGTGAAATACCTATGCTGCTATGCATCCAACGTGACGTACAATAAAACTTTGAATCGCAGCATTCAATGTTGATTTGATACATTGTATAAGTTTCCACCAGAAGTTTGGAACCGATTGCGGCGACCGCAATAGTTAAACATAAGAATGTAAAGCAGTGTTGATCCATGTTGTATACCAAAGAGGCGGGGCAGATTCATACGCAGGAAGCCGGAACGGGTAAGCTGCGTGTTTAGGCTGTATAATAGCCAGCATGAAATTGTAAATAATCATCAAACCATATTTTACACGTTAAATATATTTTCTCTGAGACGATCGAGAAATGATGCCGTAATTAGCGGGGGATTATGAGTGATCAAATATTATAATGCAGAACTGACACACTCGATTAAAAGACTTATAGACAGGGACTGTATTCATAGGCGTAGCCAGGGTGGCAAAGGGACCATGCCCCTCCCCCCATCCCTCAATTTTCGTCAATTAACATAAGGTGGAGTCTTTTTGAACAGGTGTTTTCAACTTGAAATTTTTTTCGCGTCCCGCGAGATATAGTGTAAGCAGATCAATAAAAATGCAAAGATAGGCCTAAATATAAATATGCAATATGCATGATATGCAGAATTGAATTTTAACTGTATTCGTGTGTGCTGCACCATTTTTTCAGCGCCGAAAGGACACACCAAGGCAAATTATTTTTTAGCCATGAAAGATCACCGGCGATAGAACCTTGGCGGAAGATGGCACCGAATTCTTTAGGGATGACGTCACGAATACTTATATAGGGAAATTATGGCTCCTTCGACGAAAAAGTCTTCCGACCACTGTCGTGTAAACAGACCAAAAATAACTTTAACCAGGACTACACCGTTATGCAGCTTATTTGCGGTCGACGGTTATCATCATCAGAACGCCCATTCCGCACCAATGATCTATATCAGTGCCTTTCAACCTTTTTGAGCTCCATTCGCACTCTTTGTGTAAAATAAATTTCATTCGCACAAACTAACCGAAAATTGTTATACAAAAAGAAGATATAGAATAGATACTTAACAACATTTTTTTCAGATGTACTAGTGCTTGAATGGCCAGGTCTTAAAATCTGTTCTGCACTCATATCCAAATACAAGGTATTTTTCGCGAGTGAATAATGCTTGCTGGCAGAAATCGTTTTTGAGGGCCAACACAAAGGTCCCGGAGGCTCCAGTTTGTCGATAGGGTGAAATACTCACATGTTTGTGTTGAGGCTTTTGCCTTATGTCTTGGAAAATAAGGTCCAAAACGATCAAGGACAGCAGGCACATTAGAGCTCGCTACCTTGTCATACGTTGCTCCAACTTGTGTTCTTTATTTTTCTTTTTTTTTTCGATTTCCCATTTTCTGTCTCCCGAGTAAATGAGAAGAGCAAATAATCTCACGATACCGTGTGTAGCTTTAGCTCAATCTAACTTAAGAATTCAAAACAGTTTAATAACGGTAAAGCAGCTTTTAAGACTACTACCAAAATCTGAGTTTTTGTGGCATCTCGCGACCCGAGTCTCATCCACGAATTCATTTTTAATATCACAATTCTATACCCAACATAGCTCTACAAAACATGCCTGACGAACGCGATTTTAAATTATGGTGAATTAAATTCCTCTGCGTGTCGCAGTTGTAGCCTACCACTGTAATTACTGTCTACCCATATTGCAAGAACAGGACTGTTCCGTGACGACAACCGAGCATATCCATATCGAAAGGTTTGGCCATTCACAGGCCGTGTTATTTTTGGCATTTCAGGAGCCAGATGCCAAAAACTGCCAAAAATAAAAATTTGAAAATGCCAAAAATAACACGGCCTGCCAAATAGTGTATTTCGTTCATGGTGTTGTGTTAACAGGACCGCGTTACAAGCGAGAGGAGCGTTTGTGAAAGGCAGGTTTCTTAATCTGGGTCCAGCCCACCCATTAGGGGTGAAAGCATGGTGTCCTAAAGGGTGTGGGCACAGCGAGATTGAACGGCTGACTGCATTTGGTTTAGGTCATACTTTCCATTTGTCCAAAGGCAGTTTTACGACCATTTTTGACCGGCTTGTCGAGCGCTAAATTTAATAAAACGGGTATCAATGAGAAGCTGCCGCTGTACTGATTATTAAAATATAAATTATATTCTGCTCATGGAACTGGAACCCCCAAAATCAACCACGATTTTTGCATTGTGATCTAGTTGAACATTGTGACGCAACAAACTGTCTGGCTATTTCTGAGCTGCATAGTCTCGTTTTGCCAGACAGTCTTGTTGCGCCAATGTTCTTAAACAAGCTAACCTTCCCAGGACTCTTCCATGCGAGTTGGTAATATCATGGAAAACTGAATGGGATAGAACGGTAACTGCGTGGCCTGTCAATCAGATACGGTTGAATGAAAAGTCATCGCAGCCAGAATGTTTCAGTTGTCTGCCGTGATGTTCCGGCTAACGTAAACACACATAGCGGGTTAATTGAGTGTTAATATTATCGTAGCTTGGCTAGATTACTTTTCATGTACTTTTCAAGTTGTGATTAAGTTGAACATCGACTGCAGTGTCTGCAGTGCTGTATTATTATTATTTTAATTTCATCAGGTACACGGCTTACTCATTTATACTGTATATCTATTGAAATTATGGCCTCGCAAGTTAGTAACGATGTTAAGGAATGGTACGATATTCCCCCGGAAATTGTCCATGAACTTCTCTTCAACGACTTTGATGAAAGCGTGGACACCATATCTGTTCCAAATATTATTCAGCAACCAGTGGATCTTGAACCATTGCTGCGCTCATTGGAGTTCAAAGACCCACCAGAACTCTCTGAAAAAGGTATTGAGCTAGCTACGGGATGGATTATCAGTATGAATTCCACTAGAAATCCAGATGATATTGTGATGAGTTACAGTAATTGCGGTGATCCAATATTAGATACAAAATCAAACGACAGGCTTTTATGTGCCAAATTTTTACTTGAGCTCATGGAAAAAATAACTGATAATGGAATGAAGCCACCTCAGCCGGAGTCATTGGTCTCTGCCAGTATTTCTGAAAGGGAGGGCGATATTTTAGAATGCATGGCTGGTTTTACGTTGAGAAAGACAATTCGAAAATTCAATGACCAGTTAGACCAGCAACTTTTTCAAAAAATTCTCGCACTGCGCGCCATTTCGTGGTCACATTTTTCTTGCTTATTGGATACCCTTCCTCCAAGAAATAATACGCATGAGGTATAGAAATGGGCATCTCGGCGTCAGCCATTATCACACCATGACGCGCCAAGACATATGAAGTTTCCGGCCATGTAACATGCGACTCCGAGAAGTGTGCCAGAACGAGGAAACCTTGGCGGAAAAGGACTGCCTTTATGCTGACCGACTTCGATATATATACGATATACATATATATTTAATTGTCCATAGGCGCCTAAATGGCTGCCGCCAAATGTTCCTGTCCTGTCCAATCAGAACCCCATAAAAATGCCATCTCGCAGAAAAAAATTATTCGCCAGTGCAGAAATACCAATTTGAAATCGTGTGCGTCTTTTAGTTTAGTACGTATGGGCGATTTGAATATCTTTTGACGTAGCAGACAGGCCACGAAATGTCATTACGTAACGAAGTCATTAGACATACGGGTCCGCCCGAATCTGTTTAATTATTATTTACGGGCCTTACATTTTCCAAGACACCTCACTCAGCTTTACCGGTAAATCTGAATACATGAGCAAAGAGCGGATAAAAAATTGACAGCAATATGTATGCGATTACCGATCATATTGATCGATTCAATTATGAATGATAGAAATTTTTCGCGCTTCGCGCGAATTAAGCCGACAAACTGAAGACTCCAACAATTTGTGCTGAAAAGTAGCGGTAAAGAGGTATCGGGGGGTTGATTTTGAGGTGCAGAAGTTTGCTTTATCGCCCTATGAGCGGATCAAGACCAACGTATTGGGGGTGGGCTGACGAAATGCTGTTACGGTCCTTTTGGAATAAAGTTGGAGAAATCACTTTTTTTGTTAGTCAACTCACCAAAATTTGGCTGGAAAAGTGTAATTTCGAGGTCGAGCCGAAAAATTGACTTTTTCTCTTAGTCAACTCGCCGGTGATTTCAGTCTGTATGCCCATTTTTGTGTTCCCAATATTTGGGGGGCGATGATCGGTGTGGAGTTTGAAAAGGGGGCGATGAGTCGAAAAAGGTTGGGAACCACTGAGTTGAACCGATCTTTGCTTGGATATCTTATAAATAGGGCGATTTTTTTTGACCTAAAAAACGAAAGATTTTGACCTAAAAAATCTAAATTTTGACATTTTTTGACCTTAAAAAAGTAAATTTTGACCAAATTTTGACCTAACGTATGCAAATTAGGTGTTTTCCCAAAAAATGTTAGAATTGTACTACTTATCCTCATTTCTGGTTTGAATTGTCGGTCCCTACGAAGTAGTTTTCCCTGAAAAACTTGTTTGACTCAAAAACTGACAAATTTTTACATGACGAAACATTATTTTAACAAAATTTGGCCCTATGATGAATTCCAGTACATGATGTACTATGGTGAAAATAATTAAAATTTTTTGTAGTACAACGAAAGATACTTTCCTGCATTCGCGGCCGGGATATCTAGATATCTAGTTCTAGATATCCCTGATTCTCGGGTAAAAAGTGTCTGTCTTTACTAAGTAGCTTGCCAAGGATGAAGATGTGGCGAGATAGCGTAGTGGGATAATTCACAGCTACAACACCAATGGGTTTTAGGTTCTAGTCCGACCGAGGTCGACTCCAGAATTCCTACCTGTGTTTGAGGTTTATCTAGGCTCCTCCTCGCCATCTCATCTGCGTAAGCGGTGTCTTATAAAAAGCATTGAAGTGGGCCGTGCTGCAAGTCGGCAGATACTCGGCGGATACGGAATCGAAAATAAGGAATATCGGCCTGGTGTAAATGACCATTGTAGTCGAAAAACACCATGAATATACAAACAACAACAGCAAGAAGAATGGAGAAAGAACGTTCAACTGTAGCAGCTATTGGCTGGCAACACTGAAGTTGTGCGTGCGTACACTGCTGGTGACACACCGTGTTGCTCCATTCTGACAATGGTATACATTGCAATTTTTGTAAGAACCATGCAATGCCCACGCAGTCTTGCTTCACTTAGAATATTTCGATACGCTGAGCATAACACCGTGTCAACCTATTTGTTTCATTTGACTGTTTATGATTCACAACGAGCAGACAATGCGCCGTCTGCCACGGTAGGCCTATAAAGTAGGCTACAAACTGTAAAATGTCAAACGATAAGTTCACCGATTGCGCAAAATCTACGATACAAATAAAATGCAGGGTGCGAAAAATGTTGTCAATTTTGACATTTTTTGACCTAACGCTAAAATTTTGACCTTATTTTGACTTTTTTTGACATGTCAAAAAAAAATCGCCCTACTTATAAATAACACTGGCAAGCCCTTTGGCAAGCTAATCTCTCTGATGGAGCGCAAGGCTGAGGCGTTTGTATATCCAAGCTCAGAGCTGTTCTTTCCTCTTAGAAGAGTCTACAGAGAGTTTACGAGGGAATGCAGCAAATCCCCAAAGTTAATGAACTTTTCAATTTTGCAAGACAGAGTTGTCAAAAGTTCATGCGTATTCAACTTCAGAAGCAGCATCAACAGAGCAACGTGTACTAATGTCCATTCCAAACTAGTGACAGACTATGTCAATGGCTTATTTCTTAGAGTGTTAGGTCACTCCTTCACAAAGAAGCTAGTTAACAAGCTTCAGAAAGGAAGAGATTCGAATAAAGGAAGTCAGGGTACAAGTGGTGATTTGAAATGAAAATCTTGATCCGAAAGTGTTCTACAATGTTTGCAATTTCAAAATTGATGGCATATAACTTACAATGTAGATTTAAGCGAATCTGCCGATCGTTCTGGCACACTTCTTGGAGTAGCATGTAATATGTCCCAAATCGTTATATGTCTTGGTGCGTCGTGTCGCGGTATTGGCCGACGCCGATATGTCCATTTCTGAGAATCTTTCTTGTTCTTTTCTTGGGAAAGAGTACCAAAAAATCAGGATATTTGGCACGTAGAAATCGCGTTGCATAAATTTTCAAAAAAATACTCTATAATTTATGCTAATTCACGAAATAATTGTGGGCCCCCTTCGACCTCAGCCCCCCCCCAATTGGGGGTTTTGGGGTGCGGCAGTTACGGTCCTGATCCGATCACAGCTAACAAACGAAACTGTCTGGATGCCGAGGTCTCGGCGGTCTCACGGCTCTCGCCATAGTGAGCAAAACACGGTTTCGCGCCTGCGCTAATTTGCTCGATGACTTGTCATTCAACCGTATCTGATTGACAGGCCACGCAGTCACCATTCTATCCCATTCAGTTTTCCATGGTAATATTAAAGCCACCTGAAGTGACAAAAGTCCTCCGAAAATATATCGGTACACTGAAGGAGAAATGATAGTCGGGCTACTAAATAGAATGTGTTGAGAGACAACAGAGGAAACTCCTGGAAAAGGATCTGGAGAAAATTTTTTCCGCGATGAGATCGATGGAACTGGCGAAGTGATCTCTTTTCATGATGCATGGAAGCCGGTTCGGCCCTCCAATGATTCTGAAGCTCTGAAAACCTTTTGTGGATGACTGGCAACATTCTTTCCTTCAACGGCTACTGTTGAAGCCGATATTTCCCAGATACGCTGGGCGAGAAATGAATTTAGGAGAAACTTAGCTGACCTGAGTTTGGAAACACTGTTACAGTGAAAATGATTTAAGTCTATTCAACAGCTGTAACAATCAGCTGTTGAGCGTGTTTGTTAGGCTTTTCTTTCTTTTCTTTTTGCGTATTGCCACCGAATCCGATGGATACTGCACATTTTGTGGTTTCGTCTGATATCATTAACCTATGAAATCGTTAGGTTTTTTCTTTTCGTATTGTTTGTTGGCACTGATTATACGTGGATGCTGCACATTTTGTGGTGTCTTTTGACAAACTAGCCCAAATAAAGCGTTTTTGTGACTAATTCGAGGCTGAAGCTATCTATTTAGAGGACGATGCCAAAACTGCCCAAAATAAAAATCGAAAAATGCCAAAAATAAGTTAGTTTTGGCATATGACAAAAATAACACGGCCTGGCCATTCAGCATCGGTCATTTTTGGCCAAGGTATTGTCGCCGCGTATGCTTTTGGGACAGCATTTTATCAGCGGTTTGATGGCCAAAACTTTACGTCTTCATGTGCCTCGACGCGGAAGTGGTTGGCCTCGAAATGAATGAGTCTCATATAGGCCTGAACTCGTTACCCGCCCCTACACTAGTTCATCCCAACTGTCTTCGACCATGTTTTCCATAAAAACCAGTCGGACAAATCTTATCATGAATTCTCATGATGAAGCCATATTTTCTGCGTGCTAATAAATCTGCAACGCTTCGTAACTTGCTACTGCACTGCCATGAATCAGACTGGGGCATCCACCGTCAATGGGTGTGATATACGCTAGTTTGCCCACACATAGTAGCATTTAGGACGGTGATTACTAAACTCGGGCAATTAGACCGTGGAGGTATGGCCGAAGTGTTCAGGTTTTACTTGTCACCCCCATCAGAGCCGGAGCCATAACAGGGACATGACGCAGGTTGATGACCATTTTCTACTATTTGTAGTCATATTCTTGCCATGTCTTCGTCATCGACGATCATCATTTTACACCATACCGATATTACTTATTATTTTGATTCATGAGATGCCAAATTATAGCACGGCCCACTTATTGTAAGACACTGCTTTTGCTGATCAGAGGACGAGTAGGAGCCTACATAAACCTCCAACACTTAGCAAGGCATTCTCACCATCGAGAAATGAACTCTCATTTGGAAGTGATGTTCACGTTTACAAATTAGAATTGCCAACATATCACTTCACATTGCGATTGTTAGGTAGCGTGCTTGCACTGCAGGTAAAATGTGGGCTTAGGCCGCAACGTTATGTTGAAGGCGACAAATTCGACAATTGAGAAGTAAAGTTGATCAAACCCCCGCTGAGGTTTATTATACCAGTTTGTTGGAGCAAAAATTGAACTGCGGGTGGCTGCCAGTAACACTATTGAGGTATACTATCCTCACAGGTGCTATTCAACGATCTGCGTGGAAATGCGTTTGGCATCCATGTATAATACACCTCTACGCTTCTGTATTTGTTAGTGACGATCGTGATTGGACGACGGTTAATTAGATCGACAATGCTGTAGTTGGCAGGCTATATTGTCAATTAAGCTCAAGGCGACAGCGGGGGAAGAGGAGCCCAGATGAACCTCCGATGGGAATCGAGCCCGGTCCACCGGCTTAGTAGGCGCTTATCGTTACCACTATACGCTATCCCCCCCCCCCGTGGTCACAGAGGTAATAGCTGATAATTGAAAACTTCACACGGAAGCGGGGAAAGTTCTTCTTCCGGCCTGCAATAAAATCGTAAAGAAATTTTTGGGAAGAATCGAAAACGATTCCCATGTCCAATGATACCATTCGTAGATGTATTTTAGAGATGTCCGCAGAGATGAAATAAAACTCAAGCGGAGAAAAGCCTACTTGAGTGCTCCGAAAAGGTAGAAGTACTTCGTCAGTAACCATGACCACCTCTGGTGCTATGCGCTTTCTGGTAGTTTGCCTCTGCCGTAAGCCAAAAGAGTTCAGAACCACTGAGCTAGTGTACCGCGAACTATTTTTCCTTTTCAAAGTGTGCCGCGATGTCAAAAAGGCTGAAAACCACTGCTTTTTATCATATGTCGTCAGCGATGTAGGAACGTATAACGGTGGCCTATACGCACGGGATTAAAAGGTATTGTCAAATTATAAGATAGGTTCCCAACCTTTATACACTTTAAAATTGTTCCTTCAATAAAATTTGATAAGACTTTCGTTTGTGACTTGCTGTTGGTGAAAGTTAAGACCCCCAGAATGGAACAGCACGCAATAAAATTAATGAGCAGTGAACTGGTAACCTTACACGTGTGTTGCGCCTCCGTAAAATGGATCTGTGAGGTAAGCCGACAGAAAAATAGGAAGGGTTTGAAATTTTTCCAAATGTACCAAGGTAGCATCAATTTACATGGATAAATGCCGAATATATTGCATGGGTCAGATAAACTTCCTTGTGTTGACGAACTCATGCAAATGGTAGATATAAGCCACCATACCCTACACCAGGGGTGTCAAACATACGGCCTGCCAGACGATTTCATCCGGCCCGCGAAGCAATGTGGAATAAATTTAAACATGCTTATATCATCCAGCACACTTGTAAGTCGTAACAAATGTTGAGATTTTTTGTAGGAAATGCTTTCAATTAAATAATACCCGAAACAGCAAATGTCAAGCATGTCCACAGGTCCTGTTATTACCACTCGACTGCGGTGATGTGGTTTCACTGTAGTTACCATTATGAACGTGCCCGTGACATTGACACCCAATTCCGAGAGGGGAAAAGTGCACACTGATTTCAGAGTTTTATGGAAAATGGACCAAAACGTAGTTATTCAAAGAAGCGAAAACGACGCTATATGCAGTTACCATGGAGGTATTAGTCATACAAAATATACGATTCAAATATTTTTGTTCGCACTGCGCTGTCACTTCCGACTCAAAAGGTTCCGGGACTAGTTGAATCTCTTGATCAGACTATAGTTGACCTCCAGGTCGTATCGATCATTCCTATCTGACACCGAATACTGTGCATGCGTATTTTCTGTAACACTATTATTGCTGTTTGTTTGTTATGTATTTCGGTTGGATGAAAATAAAGACTCTCTCCCCTCATACACAGGGCCAACGCTGGATTACGACTGAAGCAGAGGGATCATATTAGAAACATGCCAACTTATATCGTCGTTTGCGCCACTGTTTTAACTTGTTCATGGCGCCGCGGGCCGAAGCAACAATGATAGGGGAATTCGATGTATTTTCGAGTAGGCTTTATTTGACGGGACCTTGCAGACTGACATACCACACGCATCTTTAAAATGTGATTTACTATTGTGAATTCACGCTTGACACGAAAAAAATCACATTTTAAAATATTTGAATAAATTGTTGCTGTACTTAGCATAGCTGCTGTAGACACCATGCGAAAGTAAAAATGCATCAGGACATCGTAAAAGCTTTTGCGTTATAATTTTGCAGCTAGCGGAAATTTGACGTTATAGGTAGAATATTTTAGGATTTTAGAAATATTGATCTGCTGATATCAGAGCATTGGAGCAGTACGACCTAATCCGGGTTTCGGGCATACTCTTGATAACAAGGCTATTGTTTGTTTGTTTGTTTTGGGGTCTATTCATGATGTTTGTCGACTACTATGGTCATTTAAAGCAGGCTGATATTCTTCTTATTTTCCGTTACTGCCGACTTATAGCACGGATCACCTCTGGGCTTTCGTAAGACACCGCTGACGCGGATGAGGTGGCAAGGAGGAGCCCAGGTAAATCTCTAACACTGAGGTATCGGAAGTAGGACTCGAACCCGTGCCCATTGGTGTTGCAGCTATTGATCATGTCATTACCTATGCCAAATTAAATCAGCGTTAGATTTACCTTCGAATACTGGGACATATCTAAAACAACTTGAATATAATGATTACTGTGCCATAGCAATAGAAATGTTCAATCCCCGAAGTATTCAGTGATCCTCCTCCACTCAGTGGTAACTTTTGAAAGTGATGTAATAGTGAAGTTTGACGAGTAGTTTCAAGCTTCTGGGGTAGTTTTGGGGCCAATTTCCAGTTTTCTAATAAAAAAAATGATGTATGACACTTAATTATTGTCGAATACTTCGAAATCATAAATACCGTCGCGGGCCGCAGAAAATGGGCTCGCGGGCCGCGTGTTTGAGACCTCTGATCTATATATACTTGATAATAGAGTATTCAAGTGAAAAGATAGGGCATGATTTTGGAGTCAGTTGACTGGTCCGACCCGCGAGCGATTTGAGGGCCTAAATCCGGCCCGCGACGCAATTTGAGTTTGACACCCCTGACCTACAATGTCGCACGCTACTTGTAGTATTATCACTGAGCTTCTAGCTGTCTACTTAGACAGATACCTTTACAAGTCGGACTCAAAGTGTATTCCCCGCAGACACATGCTTGTCTGTCATCAAAACAATACGGAACCCATCGCTATGTTCAATCAAGCATATCATAACACCACACTATTATAACTCGAGCAGTAAAAAATGTATGTCATTTCATCAGTAACAAGTCCGGCTAGGCTATCAATTAGCGATTCCACGATCTCCCGTGAGTACATATTCATATACATATGAACTTTTATTTTAACGAATCAGGTGATTTCAATCACACCATTCCGCATACGAATGAATAACAACCTATATGAGGGAGATCGCGTGCCTCTGTCCAATCGATTCTCGCTAATTGGAGGCACTGATAATACGAATTGCTGAATTGCAAATGAGCGAAGAAATTAGAGATATATACGATCGGCATTTCATACAGACGTTCAATAAACGAAGGTAATAATGTGCAGAATTTGTTTTCCAAGTGAGTCTATTCCCAACCAGAAGGCCCTAAATTCCCCACAATTGGGGTATCCCCCATCGGTTGGAAACACCTGCATTGGGATATATCTTTGAATAAATTTCACATCACTGCAATCACTTTGCGACAGCTAATCAAATGTCTATTTTCTCCGTCAATCTGTGGGTGACACTCGTTAGCTTCATTAGCCAACATCAAGGTGTCCGCTGTCCATTATATCAGAAAAAATGCGTGTTGTAGGCCTGCATATCGTAACGTCGCTTCAAGACAAACTACATATTTTTGAATTACAATGATGGTTCTGTCAAATAGATATTGCGTGATGATCATCCTCCCAAAGGGCAGAAAATTATTTCCAAGTTCAACAAATTGATAAGAATATTGATGCTCTATATTCTCATGCAGAATCTACGATTTTAGATATATTGGTTATATATATTAGATATATATTGGTTATTTACGCAGTGGAAGCAGAGGTGGTCAGTAACGAAGTACTTCTACTTTTTCGAAGTACTTACGTCGTTTTCCTCTTCTTCTGGTACTTACTCAAGTAGATCCTTTTTTCGCTACTTCTACTTCTACTTCGTATTATTTTGTAAATTTACTTTTCGCTATTTTCAGTTTGTCAAGTAGAAGTAGTTTTATCCCCAATAACAAAGATAGCTCAATGAATTTCGGGGCTGATTTCACGTAGCACTAACATTTAATTTTCATAAAGTCATGTAATAGGCTACCCATAATTTTCGTTGCGCTTCGCGCACAGTAGATATGGAGTGGAAAATATCTTTGAAGGAAAGTATCGCTGAATATAATTTAGACACCGGGTTGCGTGGTTCCGTTGACACCGCATTGTCGCCTATACCAAATATTTCATCACAGTAAGTATGGCCCCCATACCGTTTGAAACTACCGTTTCGCAATCTAGCAATTACTTATCATATCTAGAAGCCCACGACGTGACCTAATCTGGAAAAGTGAACTTTGACTTTTTTAACGTTAGACCTGTTCTAGCAGACCACCGTTGAAACTTTCTGGACAAAAGACGTGAAATATATTTTCCGCTTTTTAGAAGTAGCCTAGTATTTGTATTTTTCTTTCAATAGTTTCAGTACTTTTGTCTGGAGAACATACATGTTGAAGTATAAAAGCAAGTGTAGTTATGCTAGGCTTACCATACGTCCTCTTTTAAGAGGATTTGTCCTCTTTTTTGACTTTTTTGAAAGTGTCCTCGGAGGACGCCGTTTTGTCCTCTTTTTTGAGATTTTGTCCTCTTTTTTGAAAATTTAGGTCAGATATAGAGGAAATTGCGAGTGATATGCCGTAAATTAGCGCAGAAGTGAAGCTCCGGCGGGTATTTCGGAGGAAAAGCGGTGATTTCAGCTCTGAGCGAAATGAAGACCTTTTTTTTTTTTTTCTAGTCATCCACCTGGCAATGTAGAGTAAAAAACGTTATTTTGAGATCTGAGCGGAAGTGAAGACCTTTTTTTTTTTAGTCAACCGACCGCAAAATGGGAAAAATTCACCGGTTTTTGAGAATTCTACTCCGGTTTTGTATCTTGCAAATTTCTGAAAAAGTGTCCTCTTTTTGCATTTTCAAAATATGGTAAGCCTAAGTTATGCCTCATATTTTTCAAAAATAAAGCTATTCAATATATGACATTTTTACGGTCTGCCATATTCTTACTTAACGTATACTAATCGCCCAAAGTGTTAAAGCCGTATCCGACACAACTTCTCCGTATTGCTCTTCGACTGAACTAGGGGCCTTATAATATGGGGGAGGGCGCCATGCGATGATATTCCCGAAATGGGATGTTCGAGTAAGCAAAGGATTAGTATCGCATTTCCATATCAATACTATCATTTACATACCATGATGTGGGAGTAGACTGCTTATTCTGTCAAAAAGTGACACCTCCTGGGATGCATCAACATGAATCCAAGCTCTCTGCACCTTTCGCATAGGTCCATTTGCAGCTTTTGACAGTCCATGCGAACGAATTACGATCGTTTTCACAACTAGTTACTTACTTGAGTAGATTTAAAGTCATTCAATTCTACTTCTACTTCAAGTAGTTTTAGGTGGCTTATGTAAGAAATACTTCTGCTCGTACTTGAGTAGATTTTTTCGTCGCTACTTCTACTTGAGTAGCTTTCTTGATGACTTTGACCACGTCTGAGTGGAAGTTACGATAAGCGAAATGCAATTGTAACGCGACAGCGGTCGAATATCATTCATTTTTATGATATTTAAATCGGAATAATTGATCAATAATATTATTTTCATTCATATGCGCGGGGCGAAACTTTGTTGTCTTCAAATAGATGTCGACCGGGATGGGTGAGTCATGAATCACAACTTGAGATATGATTAACATACACAGTGAGCAATTTTATGTGGTATGCAATCAATTTGACAAACCGAAAGTAGGATTATAGCCATGGTTCTGGCAAAACTGGCAAAGTATGGAAAAAACGTTCCATACCATACTTGGGAAATTTCCATACCATATTTGCACTCCTCCATATTCCATACCGAAATTTCGTTCCATACCATACCATGCCCTGCCTGAAACAATGGTAAAACTTTTTGCATTTAGTGGTCGGTCGACTAAAAAAAAGGTCCCTTTTCGGCTCAGCCCCGAAATAGCCGCCGGAGCGTTACTTGAGTGCTGATTTACTGTATCTCAGTCGAATTTTGCCCTATATTTAACCAAAATTCTCGAAAAAGAGGAGTTGGGGGTCTTCCGAGGACACTTTCAAAAAAGAGGACGTATGGTAACCGTACATGTTACACCCACTTTTTATAACTCTGTTTGGTGATATCTAATACTTCGCAATCATAATTTTGCTCACCTTTAGCAGTTTCTGGTCGCATTTTCAAGTACAAGTACCAATAGACGAAATCCCGTTAGCATGGTTACTTTACTATTCTTCAAAACGACAGTGAAATATCAGTCTTGGCCGTCGGAGTCTCGAGTCATGTGCAATGACTCGACTCATCAGAAAATCGTGAGTCGAGTCATTACAACCCTGGTACTACATCATTACTTCCGCTTCCTATTGAATTGAAAGCCTCCAAATCCTATACTGTGCTAATATTATTAGCCTACTCCTAACCCCAATATTCCAGTAACAGTAACGCAGGAATTCTTATCCATACCCCAACGTCATCGTCAAAATAATTTTCTTGCTGATGAATTTACCTGTCTCAAATTACTGGTTACTGTTGCAACAAGCCTGAATATCAAATTTGTGCACATCGTCATAGGATAAGATCTCTTATTGAGAGAAAACTGAGCCTGTATACATGAGAAATATATATTTAGGCATTACAAAATTTCGTCTGGAGCTCAAAAAATGATTTCGATTCATATGTTGATTGAAAAACACTACGCTAAGATGTGGTAAGTAGCAAAGTGCGAATGAAATTGACCACATGACAATAATTTTAGATAGAAAATAAACGTGATAAGCAGTAGATAAAAGGGAAATACAGACGATAATAAAGTTCATATGAAAAAGGCTTAAATTTCAATAATACAATACTTCTAACACAGCCGAAGTATCAAGTTATAGAAAAGCAATGTCGCTGATTTTATTGTCATAGTACTGATTAGTACTTCACTCATGGTCAGTGATTAGTAATCACTCATTACTGTAAGTAGTCATATGAAAAAATAGGAACAGCAATCAACGAAAATAAGCGAGAAATTGATAAAATATGGCCAATGTGAAACATATCAAACAATTCAGCAGGCGTTACAGGTACAATACTGAAGAAGCTGCAGTGGTTCCCAACCTTTTTCGACTCATCGCCCCCCTATCAAGCTCGACACAAATTTTCGCCCCCCATAATTACGGATCCGAAAAGCGAGACAAGTCAACTGGAAATTTATTCACCAAAATCTGATCGCTGGTGAATTGACTAAAAAAGAAAGGTAATTTTTTCGAGTAGGTGCTCGGAAAACCGGTTTCCGCGTCTACTTTCCGATGAGTTGGCCATTATTTTAGTCTAGTTTTGCTTCATATGCAGAATAAGCCGTCTTCACGCGCATTTTTCGGCTGTGTTAATTAAATATATCTCACTGGACTCCCTAACATTTTCACCCCCTTGTTTCCTAAAATCGCACACTGGGGGGGGGGGGCGATATTGCCCACATTGGGAACCACTGAGCTAGAGGAGTCGTAAGATGTATCAATAGGCAACTATAACGCGTGTGAATATGAAAGAGTTATCAAAAAATATGGAAGTAAATCTAAACATTTAATTGCTCACAGGAACCAACATTGCTATTCATATCCAAATCGAAATAAGATTATTTGTTAGGCTACTGCCCAGTGTGCCCATTCTAGGTGCCAGAACTCGTTTCATAGATTGTTTCAGCGCATATAGCTCGTACCAACGAAAAGTGACTGTTTTAGTGGCCATTCCGCAGCATTCAGATAACAGGGGAGATACCAACTTAAAGACGTAGCCGCGATTCAGGTGTTGCGAATCACTGGATTTTTTGGACAGTCCAATGGACACAATCAAGTGCGGTCATAACAGGGTTGTAACCAAGTCACAAGGCTCCGAGTCACAAGTCAATCTCACTTTTAGATTTTTGACTCGAGTCAAGTCGAGTCATTTTCAATTCCCACCGGGTCAAGTCCGAGTCCAAGTCAGCGAACAGAGGATCGAGACCGAGTCATGGTAAATGACTCGAGTCCGAGTCCAAGTCATTGTTTTGACTGCTCAGTTTCCAGTTAAAGTCTTCCTAAACCCACTTTTTAAACTCTGTTTGGTTTGATAATGGTTCGCATTTATAATATATCAATTTTCCTCACTTTTAGCAGTTTCTGGTCGCATTTTCAAGCACCAGTACCAACAAACGAAATCCCAATAGTGTGTTGGCTTCGAAATTACAATGAAATGTCGGTCTTGGCCGTCTGAATCTCGAGTCAATGACTTGCTTCGAGTCATGCGCAATGACTCGAGTACAAGTCGAGTCAATACACAGATTGACTCGAGTCGAGTCGAGTCATTTCCGTATTTTGAGAAAATGACTCGAGTCGAGTCGAGTCATCCGAAAATCGTGACTCGAGTCTGACTCGAGTCGAGTCATGACTCGAGTCATTACAACCCTGGGTCATAAGCAGACAAAAATTACGAACTTTGGTACTGCTTGATCTGTGAAGAACAATAAGAATTCATGAAATAGGTAGCATCGTTTAAAATTCTTAACCCTCGACAAGGGCGTGTAGTTTTGAGCAAACGCGTCAGTCATGCCTCTCCGTCATAGTATAATGAGAAATTTTGGATAGTGTCCAGCGACGAGAAATCGACTTGGCACTCCGCCAGTTTGAATGTTTTCTAATGGTGAACGCCTTCCAAGTATCAAATTAACTTCAGTCTTGGTACTGGCATTGGCATAGTAAAAACGGATTAATCCGGCTACAGAAATTCAAATAAATGTATCGCAAGCTCTCTAACACCAGCAAGCACAGCATTGTAGATGTGTCGATAATTCTGGTAAATTGATGTTTGATCGGCTAATTGTATGAGAATATCTGATAAAACCTCTGACGCCGGAGCGGGATCAACCTCTTGCTCCAGTGAATGCCTGAATGCTGTCAAGAGTTCAGCTATTTCTTCATTGCAAACATCAGCTTGCATTTGATCAGAAACATTTTCGCGACTTCCAGGATATTGACATTCATCCCATTGTCGAAAGCTCAGCATTTTGCCGTCATCATTTTGAAAAATGACTTCATCGAGATCAAGAATGAAGTAGAAGTTATCTCTGATTTTTTTCTTGGACCCTATGCAATTACGACAATCTTCAGTGCAGAGAAGTTCACTTTCAATTTGATTGGCTGATCTTGAAACACAACATACAATGTTCCCGAAATTCTCATCGACCACGTGCCTAACATTATTTATACGGTGAATCTTGCATGCTTGTGTAAGATATCCATGGCACAAGCGACACAAGATCTTCCATCCTGTTGCTACATTTTGGTGCAACAATTCTTTGCTGATTTGGTTCATCATTTTTCTGCGTTGTTTGGTGCGAATATCTTCAACTCTTGAGATGCGTGATTGCGTCGAAAGATTAGTCAAGTCGCGGATTGCAAATTTTGCCAAGAATTCGCATAGATGTCTTGTTTTCAAATTAGGTTCACGTGAAAGAAGATATTTAATTTGAGCATGCTTAACCCCTCTCTGCCATCCATACACAGCGATAGTCCCAGTAACCTCGTACAGTACGATAAGATCGTAATGAGACACATTCAAGCCTTCTTCCGGATTGACGGCAATGTCAATCCTAAACTTTGCTTCGTGTTCGTCATCGTCAGTATTTAAAAAATATGAATTAGTGTTCTGTCGCCCAAGTTTTGCAACATGCCGGTTGGATTCGGATAGTACCCAGTTTTTCTGTAATTCATCATAAATTTCCCGACATATCAAACTATTCTCAACTATAATAAGGCAGCGCCGATCCCTTGAATTATCATTAGTGAATTGCATGTCCAAGATTTCATAGAGTTTTTTCATTAATACAACTTCTGTGCGTGAAATTTGCTTCAATGCCACACACACGTCAGGTGCAAATTCATTAATTTTTTCTAAGATTTGCAATGGTATGGGAATTACGTTTTTCAAGTTGAGCAAGTCGTGAGAAATTTCCAATGAACGTACAATTGTGGTGACCTCGTCTGTCATTGACCCGCATGTGGCCTCAGAGTTGGCTACGTCATATATCCATCCTTTATATTTTACCAATGCTGTCTGATCAGGAGGTGGTTGAACCTGCGAATTACTTTGACCAAAAATACCTCTTTCTTTCAATTTCGTCTCTAACACATGTATGGTTTCAAGTAATTTGGTGGTTAGTTCATCTGTGACACTATCAACTATAGTCAAATTGTTTTCAGTGATCATTTCAGGTAATGACAGGCTAGGATGAGTAGAAACGGAGGTAGCATTGAGCGAAGCCATGAGTTCCAACAAATTAGCTGTAGTCATCTCAACCGTGCTACTACCTAAATCACGACAACTTGTAAATCCTACAAGCTGGATTGACTGAGACAGCGGATTTGTGATTAGAAATCTGAGCATTGCATCCAGTATGGATTTATATGAATGTTGAATCATTTCATCCATTGTGTTATAGCATTCATCAAAAACCATCATTGATATATCATGGAAAGACAAATATGGGCTCTCCTTGGTCAATGCATGTACAAGTATTTCAGGAGTTAGTACAACAACCTTCATCTTCTTTATCACAAGACCGATTGGCAAATCTGAGACAAAATCATTTGTCAATGATACTATATCATAGACAGGCTTTATTTCTTTACACAGCTGTTGCCGCAAAATCCGAGATTGTTTTCGAGCTGTGGCATCATCAAGTACCAATGATATAATCGATCTGGATTCAGGCTGTTGTAAATGACTTATAATTATCTTCCAACATAAATCTGCCGTTTCAGAGTCCGAGGTAGTAATAATTAGTGAATTCTTACCATTGATTGCTTGTAGTGCCAGATTTGTTGGAAGACTCTCATAAGTGAATTCAATATTGAGACCAACATCGGGAATTTGTCCATCAACAATATCTGATTGGTTTACGATGTCATTCATTCCTATTGCAGCGCTAGTGCTCGGTATTTCATTGGTACTCACTTCCTTTGCACTGCATCCATAGTACAGCTTTTGAAATCTTGCATCGTCAAAACTTCGCATAAATTCGTACAAAAATGATATAAGTTTAGGAAATCGGTTACTGAAAAATGCCAGAAATTTTGACGGTGGATCCCCTATCTGATCACGAAACTCCTCTCTGCCACGTGCAAAATGTCCCCTCCAATTCCTAATTTGACGTATCAGAGCCTGTAACGACTTGATATCCTTTTCACCCCTTCTTTCAAGAGCTTCTTTTACTGCCGGTTTACCTTCAATTATTGCATGCTTCCAGTTATCGCAAAAAACTTCGGTCTTGCGTTCTTCAAGGGTTTTTAATAAGGATTTTTGTTTTTGTCTGTCTTCCAACAATTCAGACACATCACATATAAAATCGAGCTTTTTTCCATCATTCCAGAAGATTAAGTGACTTCTTACCCTAGAAATGTCTGGCCTTACTGCGTAGTCTTTTGTCAGCATTGACAAAATAAGCTTCTCAGCTGCTTTAAATTGATCATGTAGACCAGACAAGTTAGGAACACAGTCACGCACTTTACTATTGACATCAGTCACGTCGTTACTAAATGGATGAGATCCTTTACAGCTCAAAACTATGTAGAAAATAACTCCAAGAGAAAATATATCGATTGCTTTTCGAATTTTCCCAGGTCCTGGTGATCCATCAGGCAGCGGTATCAATTCGGGGGCTATAAATCCTGATGAGCCCACCATATCAGCACTTGTGGACGTAATGCCATACTTCACATCTTTGCTAATTCCAAAGTCTGATATCTTTACCATCCATTTGCGTTCCCGATCGACATATTTGAACAGTATATTAGAAGGTTTCAAATCTCGATGAATGGTATACTGAGTTTTACCATCATGAAGATAATTTAGTCCTTCTGTTATTTGTTGGAGAACTTGTACACGTGTCAAACCTATTTTCTTGTTGACATCGGCTTCATCCACATACTGCCTCATGTTATACTGACAAAGCTCCATTGCAATGAAGAGCGTTGTTTCATTCCAATCTCTACACAATATTTGAATTATGTTGGGATGTCTAAATTTTCCCACAATATCCTTATAAATCTCAATAGTTTCCTCATCACAAAGCATGCCTTTTACAGCAACCGGAATGTTCTCAAATTTCCCTTCATAAACACAGGATGATCCTTTACTCATTATTGAACCAATTTTGATTTGTTGGCGCAAACCTACAGGTTTCCAATCTTCACCAGCATGCATGATCTACCAAAACCTATAAAAGCAGATATCGGGAAGATTAGGCCATGATGTTGACAGAATTATGCATTGTAGGCAACTGAAGGTTACAGCAACTCCAAAGCCAAAGGCACACTAAAAAAACTAGACGCAAAAGAACGAAACAACAGATTTAAAAGGCATACCATTGTGCAGCTTAAAATAATCTATCAAAGAGCAACAAATTTTGTGAACCGTCCATTACCAAATGCAGTTTTTTATATGAAATATAATAAAGACAAATCTTCTCAAGCGAGCGAGATAGGTTATGCGTCCGGCTTCTCGAGCGGTAGGTCGTGGGTTCGTTCCCTGGCCGGGTCATACCAAAGACTCGAAAATTGGTATCCGCAGCTATCCTGCTAGGCGCTCAGCAATCACGGATAGCATGGAGGAGAAAAAAAAACGGGGGCGCAGACTAGATGACCTCATGGGGCCGTATTGCAACTCCGTCGTCTAAGCATCTTGATGGTGCAGGCGAAAAAGAATATCATATCTCTCTCTCTCTCTCTCCGACAACGCCTCAATGTTTTCCTTATTTTTTGGCCAATTCATCCTCCTTTCCATCTTCTACAACTATAGGCTAATGGAAAGGGTAAACCGAAAATCGGTGGCACTTCTTCGATGGCAGTCAGAGATCGAAAAGTGTTCACCATGATCACCAATGAATGTTTAACATAACACGAACAAAAATTTATAAACGTCAAAATAAATAGTTTTGTGATTTCGGAGAGACTGATATTAGGGTTGGGGGAAAGGGAGATGGGAAGTGGGTTAGGGTAAAGTATCCCAAGATTAGGGTTGGGGGATGTTAGCGAAGGGGGATATTTGGGTTGGGGTAAAGGGGGATTTGAGGTGGGTTAGGGTATCCCAAGATCAGGGTTGGGGAAGGGGGATATTAGGGTTGGGGATTGGAGGTGGGTTAGGGCCAAAGTTGGGGTTAGGGTATCCCAAGATTAGGGTTGAGAGAGGCGGGGTATTAAGGTTGGGAGTTAGGGGGATTGGAGGTGGGTTAGGGTCAAAGTTGGGTAGGGATTCCCAAGATTAGGGTTGGGGAAAGGGGTATATTAGGGCTGTGGGAGAGGGGATCAGCATTCGAGAGTCCAATCTGAGTGATGACCTTTTTTTAGTCAAAACAACAATCAACTGTTTCCAATTTCGGTGAACTGACTGTTATGCATTTTGAAAGTGTCCCCCTTTCCGATTCCAAAATATGGTAGCCCTACACTACAACCATGGTCGTTTACTGCAGTGAGGTAAACAACTGGCAACCTGCCGCGGCCCTGTGGATATACGCAGTTCATGCAGGTATCACACAGGTATCACGCAGGCATCACTCTGCATCTGGTCTGGGTATCTCAGGTATCATGTCTGGAGTGTATTTGGGGTGTGTTCAAGTTTGTCTAATAATCAGGTATCACGAAGGTGTCACTCAGGTATTATGTTTGGGTGTGTCTGCGGTGTGTTCACGCTAGGTATCATGTCTTGAGTTTATTTGGCGCCGATTTTTACCGGTAGTGGTTGCTTCACACATTTGGAACGCAGATCCCGATCGGCGAAAGTTCATCTGTGATCCTTGATGAAGGAGCGAAAAGGAAGCTAATGTGAAGAACGGGATTTCGTATCTCAATTTCCAAATACATCAAGTTAAACGCTTGTCCATTAATTAACGAAATAACACCTCAATGTCGTCATAGTCAATTCATGGTCTACTTTGGATGTACGTCACAAAGATGCTACTTTTTTCGGACAGATAATATGGAGTTTGCACAGCTGTTCTCAGATTAGTTGATAACAATATTTATGTAGTGGAATAATTAGCTACTATATAATTTATTTGCTGTTCACCAATATAATTGTGGGGCGAGACAGCGCAGTGGTATAACTGCGGATTCAATACCAATGGGTGCGGGTTTGAGTCCGTCCAAGGTCGACTTCAGAATTTCGATACGTAAGTGTTGGAGGTTCACCTGCGCGATACCTGATTACTAAACAAACTTGAACACACCCCGAAAACACTCCAGATTTGATACCTGAGCACCAGATCAACATGGGAGAGTGATACCTGCGTGATCTGCGTGAACTTCGTATATCCACAGGGCCACTACAGGGTTGGTTCGATTGGTTTGAAATAAGGACAAATATGTTAGAAATGAGGTGAGTCTCATGTCAGAAATGAGGATAGTCATGTCAGAAATGAGGATAGTCATGTCAGAAATAAGGATAGTCGCTATATTCACTATAAAGTCAGTTACAGTACCAGGCACGACTTTCTAGTGCTGCTAACCCAGTCCGAACACATCCCAGACATGATGTCCAAACACGCCCCAGACACGATGTCCGGGTATCAACACAGGCCGAACACGCCCAAGACACCATGTCCGAATGGCAACACAGGCCGAAAACACCCCAGACATGATGTCTGAACACGCCCCAGATACGATGTCCGGGTATCAACACGGGCCGAACACGCCCAAAAGACACCATGTCCGAATGGCAACACGGACCGAACACGCCCCAGACACGATGTCCGAGTGTCAACTCAGATCCGAAAACAACCCAGACACCATGCTTGAATGGCCGAACATGTCCCAGACACGATGTCCGATTGGCAGCACAGGCCGAACACAACACAGACATGATGTCCAAACACGCCCCAGACACGATGTCCGGGTATCAACACAGGCCGAACACGCCCAAGACACCATGTCCGAATGGCAACACAGGCCGAAAACACCCCAGACATGATGTCTGAACACGCCCCAGATACGATGTCCGGGTATCAACACGGGCCGAACACGCCCAAAAGACACCATGTCCGAATGGCAACACGGACCGAACACGCCCCAGACACGATGTCCGAGTGTCAACTCAGATCCGAAAACAACCCAGACACCATGCTTGAATGGCCGAACATGTCCCAGACACGATGTCCGATTGGCAGCACAGACCGAACACACCACAGACATGATGTCCAAACACGCCCCAGATACGATGTCCGGGTATCAACACAGGCCGAACACGCCCTAGACATCATGTGTGAATGGCAGTACAGGCCGAACACCCCCCCCCCCCCAGACATGATGTCCGAACACGCCCCAGATACGATGCCCGGGTATCAACACAGGCCGAACACGCCCAAGACACCATGTCCGAATGGCAACACAGGCCGATAACACCCCAGACATGATGTCCAAATACGCCCCAGATACGAAGTCCGGGTATCAACACGGGCCGAACACGCCCAAGACACCATGTCCGAATGGCAACACAGGCCGAACACACCCCAGACACGATGTCCAAGTATCAACACAGGCCGAACACGCCCAAGACACCATGTCCGAATGGCAACACGGACCGAACACGCCCGAGACACGATGTCCGAGTGTCAACGTCAACTCAGATCCGAAAACAACCCAGACACCATGCTTGAATGGCCGAGCATGCCCCAGACACGATGTCCGATTGGCAGCACAGGCCGAACACAACCCATACATGGTGTCGGAACGCCCCAGACACGATGTGCTATTGGCAACACAGTCCCAACACCCCCCAGACACGATGGTAATAAGGTTGGTCGTGTTTGAAATAAGGTCAGTCTAGTGTTTGAAATAAGGATAGTCATGTTAGAAATAAGGATAGCCATGTTTGATATAGGGATAGTCATGTTTGAAATAAGGATAGTCTCATGTTTGGAATGAGGATAGTCATGTCAGAAATGAGGATAGTCATGTCAGAAATAAGGATAGTCGCTATATTCACTATAAAGTCAGTTACAGTACCAGGCACGACTTTCTAGTGCTGCTAACCCAGTCCGAACACATCCCAGACATGATGTCCGAACACGCCCCAGATACGATGTCCGGGTATCAATACAGGCCGAACACGCCCGAGACATCATGTCCGAATGGCATCACAGGCCGAACACACCCCAGACATAATGTGTGAATGGCATCATAGGCCGACCACATCCCAGACATGATGTCCGAAGTCGCCGCAGACACAATGTCCGAACACAGCCGAGACACCATGTTTGAATGGCCGAACATGCCCCAGACACGATGTCCGATTGGCAGCACAGGCCGAACACACCCCAGACATGATGTCCGAACTCGCCGCAGACACGATGTCTGAGTGTCAACTCAGGCCGACACGCCCCAGATATAATGTCTGAATGGCATCATAGGCCGAACACGCCCCAATAACTTCGCTATCTCGTGTCGCAAATTTATAAGGTTGAACTTACTTAATACAGCCATAATGCACATTTTACCTCATTTTGACGTGTCGCAAGCAATAAAGCACAAGTATGTTTTGGAATGTAATCAAATGTATTGCAAACAAGAATATTCATGAATGCTAGCTAGGAGAAATCTCAAGATCATGCGTTGTCATGCAAATATTTGTGTAGTCCAGTGGTTCCCAACGTGGGCGATATCGCCCCCCGGGGGGCGATTTGTCGGTCCAGGGGGGCGAAAATAGCCAAGGGGGCGATAGGGGGGCGAAAACGGACGAAGGGGGCGATAGGGGGCGATGGCGCGTTGAAATGGCTATATTGGCGTCCATGACCGTAACTGCCACACCCAAACCCCAATTGGGATGGGGGCCCGAGATCGAAGGAGGCCCACAATTCTTTCGTGAATTAACAATAATTATTGTGGAAATTTAGGCAACTTTTTCAAAAAAATTCCGCGCTGCGCGCCTTTTCTTGGTCTCATATTTCTTACTTATTGGATACCCTTCCTCCAAGAAATAATATGCATGAGTTATATAAATGGGCATCTCGGCATCAGTCACACCATGTCGCACCAAGAGATATGTATAGTCTCAGGCCATGTAACATGCGACTCCGAGAAGTGGGCCAGAACGCGAAAACCTTAGGGAAAAGGCCTGCCTTTATGCTGACCGACTTCGATATATATACGATAGACATATATATTTAATTGTATATATGCGCCTAAATGGCTGGCGCCAAATGTTCCTGTCCTGGCAATCAGAACCCCACAAAATTATGGCATCTCGCAGAGAAAAATTAATTGCCTGCGCAGGCATACCAATTTCAACTCGTGTGAATCTTTTAGTTTAGTACGTATGGGCGATTTGAATATCTTTTGGCATAGCAGACAGGCCACAAAATGTCATTAGGTAACGAAGTCATTATACCCACGGGTTCGCCCGAATATGTTAAATTATTATTTACGGGCCCTACATTTTCCAAGACACCTAACTCAGCTTTACCGGTAAATCTGAATACATGAGCAGAGAGAGGATAAGAAATTGATAGAAATATATATGCAATTCCCGATCATATTGACCGATTCAATCATACCGATGGAAATTTTTCGCGCTTCGCACGAATTAAGCCGACTAACTAATGAGTCCAACAATTTGTGCTGAGAAGTAGCGGTGAAGAGGTATCGGGGGAGTTGGGTATGAGGGGTGCAGAAGTTTGCTTTATCGCCCTATGGAGGGGGGGTCAAGACCAACGTATTGGGGGCTGACGAAGTGCTGTTATGGTCCTTTTGGAATCAAGTAGGAGAAATCACCTTTTTTGTTACTCAGCTCACCAAAATTTAGCTGGGAAAGTGAAATTTCGCGGTCGAGCCGAAAAGTTGACCTTTTTTCTTAGTCAACTCGCCGGTGATTTCAGTCTGTATGCCCATTCTTCGGTTCCCCATATTTGGGGGGCGATGATCGGCGTGGAGTTTGAAAAGGGGGCGATGAGCCAAAAAAGGTTGGGAACCACTGGTGTAGTCTGTAGGAGTCGACACCATGCGAGTGCGTTCAACGCTTCCATTTGAAGTATTTCATCAAATTCAGCTCCATCTTCCTCGTCTGAATTGATAGATTGTGAAGGCAGAGGCAGGCTATTGTCACAATTATATTCTGAGGTTCTTCCTTGAATATAGGCAATGCGCGAGATATTTTTTCAACACCCAAAGCACTGTGCTCTATGCCAGAAAGGGTAACATTATGTATGAAAACAATAGTGACATTTTTCGGTCAATGTTCTTGGCCATAATAGTGGCGTGAATAAGTAAGTCCTCAGTGGATAGTCAGCATCTCCAAAAGCATAATCTTCATCATTTAATATTAATATGCCAAAATGCTGGACAGTTGTGTCTTCAAAAATCGGAATCACAGTCGCACTCTTTCTTCGAATACTTTGCGATAACGTACTGAACATCTGCCAGATACTTCCTCGGGGTTCTATTCTGATCACCCGTCCGTAAATTTCAACAACTATAGCAATTTCATATTCCTTCACTGCATCGCTTTACTATACAGCATCAGCAAGCAACTAAAAACAATAACTATCTGGCCACAACTATCCTGCGTTGTAAACCAGGGCTGTCAAACTCAAAATTACGTCGCGGGCCGGATTCAAACATTCGAAATGCTCGCGGGCCACCGGCTTTGCTTTTCACTTGAACATATTGTTACCAAGCTAGCAAGAATAAGTAGAGCAACACTTTGATCGCGAACAATGAAATTGACGATGATGATTGGTTGGTTCAATGCACTTATGAACCGCTGCTAAAACAGTCGCGGTAACGACGATACAAGTTCACTTATTTCTATGCTCCATTTACTTGAGTCGTAATATATCGTTAACCGTATGTATGCGTTGTGAGGATTGATGAATTCCAGAGATTCAACTGTAAACGCGGACTTTTGAATTTGTTGTATTTTATTTGTATTATTAAATCACGATTCAGGTTTCTCTACATTACGGGGACCTTTTGAGTCAGAAATGATACAGCACCGCGACCATGCACTGATATTTGTGTAAGAGTCGTATGAATTGATTTTATCATTGGATTAAAGCTGAAATCGCAGATACTTTGCTGTATAGTACCCCATTCACCAATGTATTGTTCGAAGCTGGTCCAGAATGATCATTATTCCACACAACAGTGGAACTAAAGTCCCAATTACACAGTGGATGCCGGGATCTGATCATCGTGTTTCGCGATGCGAATGGAGCAGCGGGCGATCAGAATAATATTCAGGACTTCTAGCCTATGATCTACGAGGGCTGTAACTGCCACACCGAAACCCCCAATTGGGGGGGGGGGATTATGGCTTTAGGGGAGCTCTCCCGTGGGAACATCTCGCAGAACCGTACATCCTGCCATAGGCAATTTCATCACTACCCTTTATACATACGATTCTTAGACGCATACGATTCTTAGATTCGTGACACCGATAACAAAATCAAGACATGAACGGACACCAAATCGCGCCAAGCGCGAAGAAAAATTTTAGGTTGCATACTTTTGCCCCAAAATACTCTAATATCTATTGATTTTACGAAAATTTTCAATAAATTTGGGGGGGGGGCAACCGCCCCTTTCGTCCCCCCTGGCTACGCCAGTGCGTCCAACATCCAACTTCGCATCGGCATTTGAAATTATAGACGTGTAACCAGGAGTCTTCGATATTTATATGTGTGAGCCCCAAATATTCCTGTCCTTGTCAAATAAACCCAGCGGCAAACACAGGCGACCCGCAATAAATGCAAGGGACATTAGTATCGGCCGAACTCATAAATTAACTTTGAATGAAACTACAATTTACCAATACCGATCTTGATCGAAAGCTATTTCGCAAATACAATTTTAAAGCTGGCAGGTCAACGGAACCACCAATAAATATAGCCGTCCAAGTCTGAAATCTGGAAATCGGCATTGTTCCGAATGATCGCTCGATAAAATTCCATTATCCTGGTCAATTATTCATTCGGACATCGTGTCTTAAGCGTATTCGGCCTGTGTTGATACTCGGACATCGTGTCTGGGGCCTGTTCGGTCCGTGTTGCCATTCGGACATGTTGTCTTGGGTGTGTTCGGCCTGTATTGATACTTGGACATCGTGCCTGGGGCGTGCTTGGACATCATGTCTGGGGTGTGTTCGGCCTGTGATGCCATTCGGACATGGTGTCTCGGGCGTGTTCGGCCTGTATTGATACCCGGACATCGTATCTGGGGCGTATTCGGACATCATGTCTGGGGTGTTATCGGCCTGTGTTGCCATTCGGACATGGTGTCTTGGGCGTGTTCGGCCTGTGTTGATACCCGATCATCGTATCTGGAGCGTGTTTGGACATCATGTCTGGGGTGTGTTCGGCCTGTGCTGCCAATCGGACATCGTGTCTGGGGCATGTTCGGCCATTCAAACATGGTGTCTCGGCTGTGTTCGGACATTGTGTCTGCGGCGACTTCGGACATCATGTCTGGGATGTGGTCGGCCTAATGCCATTCACACATTATGTCTGGGGTGTGTTCGGCCTGTGCTGCCATTCGGACATGGTGTCTTGGGTGTGTTCGGCCGTGTTGATACCCGGACATCGTATCTGGCGCGTGTTCGGACATCATGTGTGGGATGTGTTCGGACTGGGTTAGCACTAGAAAGTCGTGCCTGGTACTGTAACTGACTTTATAGTGAATATAGCGACTATCCTTATTTCTGACATGACTATCCTCATTTCTGACATGAGACTATCCTTATTTCAAACATGACTATCCCTATATCAAACATGGCTATCCTTATTTCTAACATGACTATCCTTATTTCAAACACTAGACTGACCTTATTTCAAACACGACCAACCTTATTAACATCGTGTCTGGGGGGTGTTGGGACTGTGTTGCCAATAGCACATCGTGTCTGGGGCGTTCCGACACCATGTATGGGTTGTGTTCGGCCTGTGCTGCCAATCGGACATCGTGTCTGGGGCATGCTCGGCCATTCAAGCATGGTGTCTGGGTTGTTTTCGGATCTGAGTTGACACTCGGACATCGTGTCTGGGGTGTGTTCGGCCTGTGTTGCCATTCGGACATGGTGTCTTGGGCGTGTTCGGCCCGTGTTGATACCCGGACTTCGTATCCGGGGCGTATTCGGACATCATGTCTGGGGTGTTATCGGCCTGTGTTGCCATTCGGACATGGTGTCTTGGGCGTGTTCGGCCTGTGTTGATACCCGATCATCGTATCTGGAGCGTGTTTGGACATCATGTCTGGGGTGTGTTCGGCCTGTGCTGCCAATCGGACATCGTGTCTGGGGCATGTTCGGCCATTCAAACATGGTGTCTCGGCTGTGTTCGGACATTGTGTCTGCGGCGACTTCGGACATCATGTCTGGGATGTGGTCGGCCTAATGCCATTCACACATTATGTCTGGGGTGTGTTCGGCCTGTGCTGCCATTCGGACATGGTGTCTTGGGTGTGTTCGGCCGTGTTGATACCCGGACAACGTATCTGGGGCGTGTTCGGACATCATGTCTGGGGGGGGGGTGTTCGGCCTGTACTGCCATTCAAACATGGTGTCTCGGCTGTGTTCGGACATTGTGTCTGCGGCGACTTTGGACATCATGTCTGGGATGTGGTCGGCCTATGATGCCATTCACACATTATGTCTGGGGTGTGTTCGGCCTGTGCTGCCATTCGGACATGGTGTCTTGGGTGTGTTCGGCCGGTTGATACCCGGACAACGTATCTGGGGCGTGTTCGGACATCATGTCTGGGGGGGGGGTGTTCGGCCTGTACTGCCATTCACACATGATGTCTAGGGCGTGTTCGGCCTGTGTTGATACCCGGACATCGTATCTGGGGCGTGTTTGGACATCATGTCTGTGGTGTGTTCGGCCTGTGCTGCCAATCGGACATCGTGTCTGGGGCATGTTCGGCCATTCAAGCATGGTGTCTGGGTTGTTTTCGGATCTGAGTTGACACTCGGACATCGTGTCTGGGGCGTGTTCGGTCCGTGTTGCCATTCGGACATGGTGTCTTTTGGGCGTGTTCGGCCCGTGTTGATACCCGGACATCGTATCTGGGGCGTGTTCAGACATCATGTCTGGGGTGTTTTCGGCCTGTGTTGCCATTCGGACATGGTGTCTTGGGCGTGTTCGGCCTGTGTTGATACCCGGACATCGTGTCTGGGGCGTGTTTGGACATCATGTCTGGGATGTGTTCGGACTGGGTTAGCAGCACTAGAAAGTCGTGCCTGGTACTGTAACTGACTTTATAGTGAATATAGCGACTATCCTTATTTCTGACATGACTATCCTCATTTCTGACATGACTATCCTCATTTCTGACATGAGACTCACCTCATTTCTAACATATTTGTCCTTATTTCAAACCAATCGAACCAACCTTCCTCCCTGCCGCAACAGTGAGAAACCCATTATTGCAATGACGAACACATGTTTCCGTGCACGACTTGCACGTGCAGTCGTGCATTCAACATTTTGATCTTACTAATTGAATAAGTCATTTCGGAACGGAAAATGATCTGACGAACATGATGAAACAAAAACAGATTTCAAGGAGAAAAACCCAGAATCTTAGGAGATGCTCGAAAATCCCAGATCCGGGTGGAAAACACTGAGCTATATAAACAAAGAAAACAAAGATTGCTGACCTGTGACCCTGTGACGCTTTGAAAACCCCGCCGAGGACAACGGAACGGAACACGGTCATCGGACCCAATGATATATATGTCTCTCGGAACTGGCACTAGTAATCGTATAAAATTCGAATAATCGTAGGCATTTATAAATTTTTATTTGCTCAAGACACATAATGCGATACACCAGAAACGATGTGATGTAGAACAGACAGGGGGTGCTGAAATATGGCACCACTTGCACAGGACCGTAACTGCCGCAGTCTAAACCCCCCAATTAGGGGGGTCGAGCTCGAAGACGGCCCAAAATTATTTCGTGAATTAGCATAAATTATGGAGTATTTTTTGAAAATTTATCCAAATTTTTCGCGGTAGAAGCGATTTCTTGATTATTGGGTACTCTTTCCCCAAGAAAAAAAGACGAAAGATTTATAGAAATTGACATCGGCGTTGGCCGATACCGCGACACGACGCACCAAGACATATAACGATTTTGGACATATAAATGCGACTCCAAGACGTGTACAGAACGATCGGAAGCGCGAAAACATTGGCCGAAAAGGACCGCCCTTACGCTGACCGAAAACTTCGTTATATATACAAAATACATATAGGTTTAATCGTCCATAGGCGCCTAAATGACTAGCGCCAAATACACATCCCTCAGTTCTACTGGTATATCTGATTACATGAGCAGAGAGAGGATAAAAATTGATAGCAATATATATGCCATTTCCGATGATACTGACTGATTCAATCAGGAATTCTCGCTTCGCGCGTCCACACTAGAATAGCTGGCTCACTAAACGGACACCCAATGTTGATGACCAGTTTCGGCACAGAGCAGATAGCCAAAGGGGGGTCTGGGGGGCGAAGATTGCGATTTAATGAAAAGATAGGCGGGTGCCGACCAGACATGGGGTGATTACTTCATGAATGTAATCGATTGCGATAACGATTACTTCTTAATGACGCGATTATGATTACGATTACGATTACAGCAAAATCAGGAAGTAGTCGATTACGATAAGGATTACATTGGAATAGTAATCACGATTACTCACGATTACATTTATTTTGCATCTTAGAAGCTATGCTGGAAGACAATATATGGATTGCGCCGAAAAGGCCTAATGAGATAACAGACTCCTTTTAAAAAAGATCCGTCATTCGCTTGTTACGTCATAATGTACCCATTGCCCATTTTTATAGAGGTCATTTTGTCGCGCCCAACGATTTGTATTCTTGTCAGGGCCATAACTGCCGCACCCCAAATTTCCCAATAGGGTGGAGAGCGAGATCGAAGGGGACTCAAAACGTATTTCGTAAACAAACCTAAATTATAGCGTATTTTCGAGAGATCTAATTACCTTGAAAATCCTGTCTAGATCAGTGATTCCCAACCGCGGCTCCCAGCTAGCCTACTTGCGGCTCCCATTGACGTTGGAAAATCCAACAAAAATAATAAAAAATCAATCTATAACAAACAAAAAAATGACATTCAAAAATTACACTTGCTTAGCTTGGAATCTAGAGTATATAAATAAGGCTGTCGAGTAGCGATTCTCTACTCAGCAACGATTTCGTTACTCAACTCATGTCAAAAAGTATCCTCACACTCAAATGCGTTTGGATCGGCACTCAAATCTAAGTCTGCTCAGTTACAGATTTAATTAAGTGCAGGTGGTGTTACAACACGTTTTACAACGCTATATGACCATCAAACCAATGGATCATTTGACTTGATTGTTAAGTTCAACGGCCGCATTGACGGAATGAATGCTTTTTTGCCCATGATGAAATTGTTTTCAAGTCCTATTGTAGTTAATGAGGCCACTGACCCTAGTAATTTAGAACTTGAGTTGCTAGACAAGCAGTCAGATAGAAGACATGACAATAAGCTCGTGCGTCTCTCACGAAAGTTTTTCTTTTAGTCTGATGCGTTTGAGCCACTATAATATATTTTGATTATATAACGAACCGAAGGTCACGAATTAACAACATACACTAAAGTAATTATGACAAGATACCAGTAATTATGATTATGAATTACGTGCCCCCAGCTCTGCAGGTAGGTGGAGTTGTGTGGCGAGATAGCGTATTACGTAGTGGTATAATCCATGGCTGCAACACCGATGGGTTGCGGGTTCGAGTCCGACCGAGGTCGACTTCAGAATTCCTACGAAAAGTGTTGGAGGTTTATCTATGCTCATCCTCGCCGCCTCATCCGCGTAAGCTGTGTCTTACAAAAAGCCTAGAAGTGGGCCGTGCTACAAGTCAGCAGATACGGAATCAAAAATGTAGAAAATCGGCCTGGTGTAAAAGAGGATTAAAAATTAATGCAATTACTAATATTATTGACGAAATTCAACTTGGGATTACCACCAACGTCTGGACTGGGGGACGAATTGATGTTTTGGTCCTGATTCCAGCTACAACCCACGCTAACATGATATATAAGGGGCAGGTCCCAATGTTGAGAAAATAATTGTGAAATAACGATTGACGCCCGTTTCAAGTAGAGTCATATGAGAATATGACGAAGCGAACATAAAATTCTGCCTTCCACTTAATACAGATATTGTACTGCAAGCTGCAGTTACGAGAAACGGAAAAAACGGCTCGGTTATGATATTATATATATCACCAGCTGTTGATTTTACTGCTTCGTTGTGGAAACCGCAATGTTTTTAATTGACTAGTACAAAATTTCAAATCTTTGTCCGGTGTACGTACGTACTAGATAGGCCTACTGCTCGCCAAGCAGCAACGGTTAAACTGCGTTTAAATAAGCATAAGCAGGCATCAACACATAGTTACTATTTTAAACGAGGCAGAGCGGAGACAGATTATACTGCTGTGAGGAGGTGGTGGCGTGTGAACGTGTTGATAACCTGATACACAGCACGGCGGGTGTTCTTACAATCACGCTAATGTACGACGTACGTACATCGAATATCTATTTACTGCGGATACTTCTTATGCAATGACGCGCAAAGCTAATAGGCTGCTTCTGACGTAATAATGAGCAGTGGCGTTTGAAAATCAGACGTTTGTGCTATCACGAACCTGGTATAATATCTTTTCCTTGTTCACGAATGTTCATGTTCATATGTCATAGTCCTTGTACAATTAAAAAGTAATCGTTCTTTCACAGAGAAATCGATTAGATATGGGAAGTAGTCGATTACGATTACGATTACTTCGGAATTTTTTCGAATGTAATCGATTGCGATTACGATTACTTGAAAATGCTGTAATCGTCGTAATCGATTACGATTACTAATCGCGATTACCCCATGTCTGGTGTGGACACAAGCAAACCCCACGGTTCAGTGAAATTGGTCTACGTCACACTTTCCATTTGGTCAAAGGCAATTTGACGGTAATTTTTAACCGGCTTGCCGAGCATTAAATTTGATAAAACGGGTATCAATCGAAAGCTATCGCGGTACTGATAGCGAAGATATAAATTTTATTCTGATCGTGGTCCTGGAACCCCCAAAATCAGCCTCGAATGTTGCATTGTGATGGAGTTTTGTATTGTGACGAAACCATGCCGTCTGAGCAGCTCAGGAGCAAGGGCGCACGAGAGTGAGAATGTGAATGCTCAATCGCTTGCGGAACAATGGGCAATACGCTTGCAGTTTGCGCTGCTGCTCACCTGCTCCAAGACGGCATGGTTGCGTCACAATATCAAACTCCATTACAATGCAACATTCGAGGCTGATTTTGGGGGTTCCAGGACCACGAACAGAATAAAAATTTATATCTTCGTCTTAAGTTTCGAAAAATGTCATATGGCTCTCACTGGAGCCTGCAAAAGATCTATTGTAACTCAAGCTTTGCATGCTCAGATAAGGCAACCTGCATGATCAGTAAGAGTTTTTACAGAGTAAATACGGCGCACGACGAATCCATGTATGAGGTTCGAAATATTGCTACAATAACGTCACAAATTTTCAATTGTGAGGTAACAACGGATTGAAATGTATGGCTATATGAGAGTTAAAATGGAAAATATAGAGCCAAGATGGCTCTTCAGACGAAAAAGGTTCCCGACGATTGTCCCATCAACGTTGTGTGCGTGCGCGCGCTGTTGACAAAGTCTGCGCGCACAGAGAAATGTGTGCCGCGCACAAAAAAATCCACCTGTGGTTCGAAAAGAATTATCAGACGAAGCGACACCGTCTCTTTTTGTAGAAAATGTATTAAAACGCAATAAAAAGAACTCGAGTCCGTCCCAACGAACTTCAGAGTTTCGCAAAATTGGTGGAAATCGGGAGTCGAGTCAAAGTGACGACCTTTTCTTTAGTCAACACCACACATTACCGGTAAAATTGCGTTTTTTTTATAGACTGAATGTAAAGATTTCTTTTGTCGGCACCGCGCTCTTGTGCGCTGTGCAGTGCGCAATGTGCATCTGACTGCAGTATGCATTAATCGCAGAATAACCGCTAGATGTCAGTATTCAGATACATTCAATTTTGATATCTTTACTTCAATGCAGACAGATGACTAGTTCATGTTCCAAGCAGAAATTACTTAAAATGACAAATGAAGAGCTTCTTGGAGGTACAGAACACCAATATAAAATTGAGTAGTATATTCATATTGAAATGAACCCGAATATTTTAGGCTGACACTCGTCAGGGCTAATCGTCACCAACTAGTAGAGAATGAGAAAGAACATTTCAATATTATGAATATACTATTCAATTGTATAATGATAAATAAAATATGCATACTATATCTGAAGCACCCCCATATATTTAACCACAAGTGTGTGCATGAACGGTGTGTGGAGGCAACCAAATGAGGGCCGGCACTGACAGGCGACGACCAGCAAACTTTGAATTAATGTGCTTCACTAATGCTATTCTGCAAATGCTCGCTCGGTGATTGTCGCATAATATTTAAAACAGCAACGAAAAGATCACATGTCAACAATATCAGATTATTTTGGATCCCAGCTACCTCATACAGAACTACAAAAATTATGTAAACTTGGATCCGCGACCCCGACTTGCACTTCCGTAATTTTTATGTAGGCTGATCAGCACTTCTGTTCACCATACGCGATATATAGTGGCGAGATGGTGCAGCGCTACGTTCCACAGCTGCAACACGAATAGATTAAAACCATATTTTCAGCAGGAAGGATCGATGGTCCGGCCGCGTCATGCAATCACAACGTACCATCAGATTTGCATGAGTTCATTGCTACAGATACGGCACCTTAGGTAATAACTAGGTCGGGGACAGCCAGATTTCGACTAGATATATGTGAATTTGGCTGAAGGAAATAGCGTCAGACTTATAGAACATGTATGCCTACAAAGAACCCCTGTTGCTTCCAAATCTAAATAATATATAATGTCCAATAGGCTACTTCTTCATTTCCATTTCTTGAGCACACAAATACTTTGACCAATAGGAAATTAGTCGCGGGTCAAAAAGGTTGAGAACTGGTGTCCTAGCTGTTCATTATATCGTTATCATTATATCGCATAGCACATTATGTGTCTTTAGCGGATAAAAGTAATAGAATAACTGATTGTGATTATGACAATGATATTCACCGGAAAATTGTGACATAATCATAACAACCATGCAATCAAATCAATTAAGGCATGGACCGCCTTGTCGTACTCGAATGAGTATCAACATCAACATGTTGATCGGGAGATGGTGACGATCCCATTCAGGAGATGCAGTGGGACCAGGATTTAATTGATTTTTTGGGTAACTCGCTTAGATGTGGACATGGACTGGACAGCTATGCATCAATCAGTTTAAAGTGAAAATGAACGCTTTAATACTCAAGTAGGCAAATAGAAAACAACTACTTATATAAGTATATACTCTATGTTGAGCGACTATTGTTGTATACTAGACGTATTGTTTACATTCACCGAGGTGGAATGTCGAAATACGATATGCGCGGGTGCCTCCTATGAGATTTCGTGCAATGTGTAACATACTAATTCCCTCAAGCGAGAAGGTGAAAGAATGCGCGAATGGTATTTGATAACCCTGCTACTCTTTTACCGTTAGTATACACAATAAAGAAGAGTACAAACGAGACGAAGGTTTGGAGTATTGTATGACTTTATTTATCGCACTCGATCGCATTGGTGACCTGGCGACCGAGTGGGTGAAACTTTTCGTCGTTCCCGATCTGACGCTGTGGAACAGTCTCTCTCGTTTATATTTTTTCGGCCACGCTCCGCATTCCAATCTATGATTCCACTCTCGTGCCAAAGCGGTTCGCTGTGACAACTTCGACTGCAGGCGGGATCGCGGTCGTGGTTTCTCCTGATGCGATTTCTACAAAGATAGTCACTTAGTCAGGGGTAGCGCAGTAAATTGTGATGGTTTATAATTTCGATTTCTCGCTCCGATACGCATAATTTCGAGGAGTTCAATGAAACCTTTAGCGTTGCAATCGTAGACTCGTAGAGAATACCATACGTACCGTGATTCGCAGTAGGAAGCTAAAACAGAAAGCGTTTTGGAAGCTCTTGTGATTATTAGAGTTTCCTGCGGTAGTAATTTGCGAGACTGTCACTATGTCAATTTTAAAATATTGGCCAGATGCTTTCCATCTTCAATATTTTCTATTTCGGCAAGTGTTATTGATTTTATCAGCTTTCAAGTTTTATAAGATCGGAAGTTCATGTGCACCTCATTCAGTTTACCGTTTGGGTGTCGCTATGGCAAGCACTATCCTAGTGTCTGGATAGTAATGAGTAATTGAGCAGTGCTAGCCATACAAGAAGCTACTAGTATTGACTGCACACTACTGGTATTATTGTTCTTGCCTGTGAAATCTATAAATTATGCAGAATCATGATTAATTGGAATATTTATCATAATAATGGAAATCTCAATATGATTTGAGATATCGATTATGCAGAGAGTTGATGCTGATGTGATAACTTGGTATGGTAGCTTTCCAGTGGGCATTGAAGTAGTGCTTCATATGTGCTTCAACGGACAATATCATATGATGGGTTCTTGAAGCCTACTTCACGAGCTAGAGTTTGAATTGCTCAACGTTATGATGTCGCCATTCTCGAGTTTCGAGGTAGCTTTCAAATAATAAGTATGAGATTTATTCAAGAAATGAAGAGCTCTGAATATTGGTATAAAGTTCAGTGAAGCCTGTTTAGTGCATGGAATGGACTTTGCTGCTGGTTGTTTGTTTTTACGCATTGATCAGTTATCCTTGTCGATATACGATAACATAGATATTAACGCTGCTTTATACCAACTCACGATGGTTATAAAGAAATCTATAAGATGAAAAAATAAAGGCCATGGAGGTATTTGCTACTGCTGTTTGCCTGTTTTGTGACAGCACTCGTATCGTTTTAGATGGTCAGCATGAGTCTTTCAACTCATTTTTGATATGTAGGTAGGTGGTAGGCCTACATCGATTTTTGATGTAGGCCTACCAGTGTAGGCGCTGATAGTTTGCACCGAAGTTGAAGTCATTTTGTTAATGTCGGCGAAAAAAATACAGCTGAAACACATTTTCTGATACTTGATCAGCTCTGTGTTCGGTCTATATTGCTAATAATGGCTCCAATTTAATACGGGATCTACCAGTGTGAGCTTGATACATGTTGTCCTGATGTGTACCAGTAAATGCAGTATGGACTCGAGGTCGTCAGACAGCTTTTGAGCAAAGCACTGTCGAAAAAAGGCCCAAATTGGGTAAAAAACAGCTAAATTGTTCAATAACACTAATATCGTTGCACCATTACCTATAGACCTTTTTTTTGTCAATCTCCGGGAATTCCAGATTTATATCGTTGATGCTGTTGTAGGACACCAAATCCACTACAACTGTTGATAGTATTGGAGGACACCGAATCCAACTACAATAACTGCTGTTATTTCAAGCTATTTCAGAATTGAATATATAATAGTAAAATAAAAAATTGTTGTGTTATAATATTGGTCTGTATTTACAATTACAAACGTCAAACTCCTAACTTGAGTTAGCTTATGGTGTGCTAGCTAGCTAGCTTATAGTACTAAACTACAAAACATAAATTGAACGAATCCTGTGTTCCAGAGATGAAGATTGCCATGATAACTTTTGCTTAAAATACACCAAGCCCAGTCTAAAATATAAAAATTTTCGGTGTCAATGTCCGAAAGACATTTATTGAACTAGCTAGTTTGATAGTATGTGCCAACTGCTTCCAAAAAGAGCGAAATATTGAAAACAAATAGCTAGACAGATTTTTTTTTGTAACGCCGCCAACTGCCTCTGAAAACGGTTAATCTGGCAACATTGTATGGACTACGTCAATTTGTCAAGATGGTTATTTTGTACAATGTGATATAAGTAATAGTGGAAAAATCTTTACAAGTGGTGTTACATGTTGTTTCACAATTTACTAGAAGACTATTCAAATTGGTAATCTCGGTGGCTAAGATGAAAATTTTGACATCATATCCCCTTTTTCGTTTTTGATCTGTTTTGTATTGCGACAATCATACCTTCTAATTAACAGTGATTAAATGAATAATTTGTAATCGGAGCAGGTTGTGCTTTCAAGTAAGATACTAAGCTTTTCCATTTGTAAAACATTATGGTACTGAAATGTATTATAAACACTTTATAGCTATCTTTCGTCATATCAACAATGTCATTTATTCGTTCACCCATAATTTTATGAAAAGCTCTGGGCTGGAGTTAGAGTCCTCTCTATTGAAATGTTGCTGTTTATAGCTTATTTTATTTGATACACTCCCTGCAGTGTTATTAAATGCAGTGGGTTGGGTTAAGCATGGTATTGTTTTAAAGCATAGTCAGCATTGGATGAATAATTCAGTATTTTCATAAGCATTCTTTTCCGTTGGTGTTGAAAGTATACGGAAATCTGTTCCTATCCCCCATGAATATTGTATAGCCTAACCAAGGATATTCGGACAATCTGGTAACTGCATTTTCCTTCCAGCCTTTGCCCGCTATTACTGGTATGTATAAATTATGCACAGGTGTAGGCTAGATCTTATCACAGCGAAGCTAATGAGTTATATCTCGCAGAAAGAATTTCTGCCTCTTATCGAGTAGTACATTGAAAATTGGGGATGTGGAGGATATATTATATTATTATGTGAGGTGTGTTCCCACAGAATTTGCTTATTGAGGAGTCATTAGGTAGGTACTGCAAAATTTACTTTCGTTCTGAGAAATGATGAAAGAATGGCTAGAGTATCGATTCTTTTGCCTAATGTTTGTTGAAATATAAATAGTAGCCTAAATATATGCTGCTTTGGCACTAACACCTTGTTCTAATTATGAAAAGATATTTCAAAGACATCTGCCATATCCTTCATTTAGTTCTTTACCAATTGCTAGTGAGCATCACAATGTTTTAGGAACAGTCTCCAGGTGTATTTAGTTGGTTAATCATGTTTTGATAAGGGTTTTACTCCTAGCTAGCTCCAAGATGGAGGTGTGGGTTTTGGTAACATAATCTTATACTTGGAAAGAGTGTTCTAATCAGAAATAATTATGAATCATAATACAAACCCACAGAGGGAAAGAATAACTATCATTGGCTGCATACTAAACAGCAGACCATGTTAGCAAAATTTATAAGTGGTATCTATGGAAATGGAATAGTCATGCATGACTCTTAGTAGTGGAACTTGGGTATAGAATGGCTAGAGCTAGGCTGCTCTATCGTTTTGTAATTTGTAATCTATGGATGATAATGCCGTAGAAAGTAGCTCAATTGTGTTCATGGTATACACCATGTTCATTACTTGATAATTTCAAGTTTCCAAGTTGGTTCTCAAACCACCGAAAATTCCACTTGCAGAGCTAATCCTATTAGCCCAAGCCTTAAATTGAGGTTGGGCAGTTTTGGAATGTTTATACAACACTACCACAAACATCTAAGATGATTAAGTATGATACTAAATCTTTTCTCCTATGGAACTATGTCTGCTTCACACATTTGCAGGATGTTAGTTAGCATATATAAGAAAATTCATAGTCATGAATCATTTTACAGCTTCTTTTGTTATGTTTTTAGCCGGCATAAAAACATAAGGAAACAAGTTGTAACAGGATTCATGGCTATGAACCAACAAAGTTTCTTATATGCCTGCTAGATGACATAGATATTGGCTGACATGACATAGATGGAGTATTGCATTGCATGTACTTATGAGCCTAACATACATATTTTATGGGTGTCCTCAAAATATTTAATTATTTCCTCGACATGGTTTGCAGGATTAACCGAGGTATCTCAGAGATAATAATTACATGCTGCTACTGGAAGACTAATTCTTGCTGGATTACCATTGGGAGATAACTCGAGCACCATTCCATGTGATACCATATCCCTGACAGCACCATGGCCGCGGAAACAAATAATAATCTACCTCTACCCCCGGGATGGGAAGAATCTCAAGACTATGATGGCAAGTCATTTTTCATCGACCACAACACCAAGCGTACTACGTGGATAGATCCACGCGATTGCCTCGCGAAACCCCGTACTTTTGCCGACTGTGCGGGCGGAGAACTGCCAGTCGGTTGGGAGAGATGTAACGACCCTAACATTGGGGTGTATTTTATAAACCATATCACAAAGCATAATCAGAAGGAAGACCCGCACGAATCTTGGAAAACGACACAGCAGAAAATGCTCGAGGATTACATTCACAGCGCCCTTGCCGACATCGAACTGCAAGAGGAGGTATTCAAAATCAAACAAGAGCGACTGAACTTGGCGGAAAACACCATGCACACCCTGCAACAGCGTGTGAAAAGGCACGCCAGTTGTAAGTCGACGGGTTCCAGCCAATATGTGCACGACACCGCCTCAAATGGTAGTTCAGTGTCTGGTTCGAACTGGTCAATCAGCACGAAATTTGATCCTGACGAAATTCGATTTGAAATCGACGAAACGAGGAGACGCGTCGCCCATCTGCGGCACGAGCTTTCCTACATCGAGGCTAATATTTATTCGGCGAAAGCGAAACACCGACAATGGGCGAGTCAGCAAGACAGCGGTTGCGTCATGAACTCGTGCGAGCACTTGCACGGGCACGACGGTCACTGCTGCAGGTCGCAGTTGGCCGATTTCCGCGCGTCACAGGAGCATCTGCTGTGCAGCCTTGAGGAATCGAAGCAGAAAATCGCAGATTTGAACGCGGAAAAACAAAATTTGGAACTGTTAGGGTCAAAAGACGGGAATCCGCAGACGTTGCTGTTGATTTCGGAGAAAAAGGAATTGCTGAACGAGCTCTACAGTCAAAAGGCGAGTTGCAAAGCGACGGAAGAGGAAAAAAATCAAATAGTGCGACGCTGTCGGGAGCTAGAGAGAGAGCTGAAAGACGCGAAGCACGTTAACAATCGCGCGTTAGGCGACAGACTGATGCGCGCCGAAAAGTTACGATGGATCAACTCCAAAATCGATATGGAAATACAACACACTAGTGACATAAGAGGCCAATTGCAAAAACTATCATGCAGCTCCGGCTCGTTGTCGTCCACATCAAGTCAGAGCTCTAGTAAATCCGGCAGTCCGAGCGGGCAACCGTTTGGTTACCGCAATAACTCTATGACCCGGGGCAGAGCCAGGGCGGTCCGGGATAGTTTACGGCGAAATTCGTCTAGATGTTCCGATATCGGGCCGAGACTCAACGTGAGTGCTCATATCGCAGTGAATGGGTATGAATGCTCCAACGATCCCATGTTACCGCCGCATATGATGTATTCTGACCACCATGATGGCGCGATATCCATGTCGTCGAGTGTGTGTTCCTTACAAAGTCAAAATAATAATATGTCAATGCAAATCCGTGGAGGTACTTAGCCACATCGGAGATATCGTGGTGGTAGAATCCACGGAAAGAATGTCTCGTTGACGTCAGTCGCGATGCCGACAGGGTGAATCTCAGAGGAGCTGGTAGCGTGAAAGGTTGTAAGCCTTGCTGTGGCGGAACCAAAGTAAACATTCGAGCTGCCTCGCGCTCAAGACTGTTTACACGAATAAACGAATAAATACCGTACACTGTAAACACTTGTATCGCGTGTGTGTCTTGCGAATTCCATCGCGAAAGGCTCGCGTAAGTGCCTAAATTAAAAGATGTTCCTACGAAAAGTTGGAAATCATGCGCGTAGCTACGATTATCTTGCCATTTTAACAGAGTTAAGTATGTCGCCGTCGCGTATAATACCAGATACATCACGGTATTTTCTACAGTGTTGGACTGGCGGTGTATCCACTGCTATTGACAACACTGTAGTTTGTTGTCAGGACAAGTCTTTGTGACCCAAGTATGTTTGAATCGCTTATTGGAAAACACGCATGATGCGACTGTGTTTGTGTTAAGCATTGTAATTTCGCAAGCTTTGTCGTAGATATATGAAACCCTAGACTTGATCAAATGGGTTGTTATCTGGCAGCATTTGATCGAATGTTACCTTGGATCTGTTGTATGATGGAACCGTTTATTGGAAAACATACGATGCGACAGTGTTTGTGTTGAGCATTCTAGTTCCGCAAACTTCCACGGATATTATAAATAACCCTCAGACTTGATCAAACAGGTTGTTATCTGGCAACATTCGATCGAATGTTACCCTGGGTATGTTTTGCGTTGTATGTGAGTACTTTGGTAATGTTTGAAAAATGCACAATGAAGGAGTACAAGTGGCTTTGTTCTCAAGTGGGCCAAAGTTGTGTGGTTACGCAATTTCGGTGCCGCTAAGACTGTTCACATCGTACAAAGGAAAGGATGTACCGTTGGCCCTGCAGACACATTTCTTAATATGCTTGTGTGCCAGTAATATAATTTTTGTTGCCGATGTGATCCCAATGAATTTGCGGATTCGCATATTGGTTATCAAGCTCATAAGTTACATAGCATCGTTGGACATTTTGCCTGAGCGTTAAGATACTATCTTTGCGATCTGTCTGTATTTATTGTGTCTGTATCTCTTGCCAGTGTTACATGGAATACCACGCGGCCAATTAACATTCTTTTGAAATGTTGTAATCCTTTATTAGTAAATGTGGGATTACCTAATTAGAGCGAGTTTACGCAGTACCAACAGTGCCATCGACGACGCGTTGTTAAACACTTGACATGTCATTTATATTGATATTGCGACAGTGACAGGTCGGGGTAATACGGAGATTAACGTATGATAATAATATGGCTACTGCCGACTACGATATGAGTAATATGTGTTATTATCGTGTCGTCACTTCGCCCTCCGACGTTTGCCGTGACTTGAATGTTTTTCGAAAATGGCCTTCTCTTGATTCTTCTTTGTCGCATTGACGTGAGCAAACACGGTCTGTTTTGTGCCCGCTCTCTAGAATTCGGAATATTTGAGCGGAGTGATGAATTCCAAAGAGTTTTTCGCATGTTGACAAGACGTGGTGGAGTTTGGTATGCCGTAAATTTGCACTGCACAAAACTAGTACGCTATCACGGTTTAATCCGCGTAATTGAACGAGGCCTTTGTCAACAAGGCTGAATTTCGCGCCCCTAACGAGTCCTACTAGCTTTAACAATGTACCACAGCCTGCAGGTGAAGATAGCTCTTCCCTCCCTCGATGCTGATCATGTGCAATTTACCCAGAGCGGTTACGATGTCGTTTATACTTTCATTTCTGCGGAATCGAGTCCTTTTACCTTGTTATTATATCAATGCGATTATGTATTTTCCCCCATCTTTCCTTTGTTAGTTCAATAAAAAGTCAGACGATTGAAACTGTTCGTTTCGTTCTCGAGTTGCAGTCGTTTTGTGGTTAGCGATTCATTTTGAGATAGGGAGCTACCCTGCCCAGATTATGATTTCATCGCGAAGTCACATTCGTCTGGCTCTGTTCTGTGTACCGAAGCGTCTGCTTTTGTGTAGCAAGGGTCTTATTTCTAGATTAGCAGGGGTGACGTAATTACCTATTTCGAGAGATGTCATTCCTATGAGAGGCAACTTCGCGAAGAGGCCGTGCCAGCAGCAGCACCTGGCTTTAAACACAGCTATTGAGACGAGGCAGTGACACAATTAAACACCTGTGCCAGAGTGATTGTGAATGCCTTTCGCGCCGCGACTGAGGTGTTCAGAGTCACTGGCTGGTTCGGTGCGCACGTTGATCGCCAATCTAATATACCGAGCTGATTGACGCCATTCCGGAATGTGATCAACAGACTACAAAATATCGGAACGAAAGAGATATATTTGTAAACCCGGGATGTCGCCAGCAGTTGGCAAGACGAAATTAGCATATTGTATGCTTTCATTCGGAGCAATGCAAAACGGTAATATTGAGGCAGGGCCGTAACAGCACTTCGTCAGCCCCCCCCCAAAAAAACGTTGGTCTTGGGCCCCCGTATGTTGATAAACCGGACTTCTGGGGGGCGAAGCCCCTTTGTATACCTGCTCTTTGCCGCTACTTGTCATTAATAGTGGGTGTTCGTTTAGTGGGCCACCTATTCTAGCCTAGACGCGTGATGCGCGAAAAATTTCAAGAATTCGTGATTAAATCGGTCAGTATTATCGGGAATTGCATGTATATTGCTATCAATTCTTATCCCCTATCTGCTGACGTAATAAGATTTACCGATAGAGCTGAGTGAGATGTATTTGAAAAGGTAGGACCCCTCAACAATAATTGAACATCTTCGGGCGTATACCCGTTGGCAGGAACGAAACAGAACTTCGTCAGGTCCCCAAAAAACTTGGGTCTTAGGCTCCCACAGGGTGATATTACGCCCCCATCCCATCGTGTTGATCGGTTTTGCCGCGAAATCAGCCGTACTGTTTAGTGAGCCAGCGCGTAGCGCAAAATTTTTCGATAATAATGATAAAATCGGTCAATAAGATCGGGAATTGCATATATATTGCTATCAATTTCTTGTCCTCTCTGCTCATTTTATCAGATTTACCGGTAGAGCTGAGTGAGGCGTCTTGGAAACTGTAGGGCCCGTAAATAATAATTAAACATCTTCGGGCGGGCGGACCCGTTGCTATGAATTCGTTACCTGATGTTATTTCGTGACCTCCTGTCTGCTATATGAAAACATATATATTAGAATCGGGCAGACGTACGCACACGATTTCAAATTAGTGTTTCTTCACTGGCGTATAATTTTTACCTGCGGGATGGAATTCGTCTTCTGAGGTTCAGATTGCCAAGACAGGAACATTCGGCGCCATTCATTTAGGCGCCTAGGCTATGGACAATTAAACCTATATGTATTTTGTATATATAACGAAGTTTTCGGTCAGCGTAAGGGCAGTCCTTTTCGGCCAAGGTTTTCGATCGTTCTGGCACACTTCTTGGAGTCGCATGTAATATGTCCTAAATCGTGATATGTCTTGGTGCGTCGTGTCGCGGTATTGGCCAACGCCGATATGCCCGTTTCTAAAAATCTTGTGTGTTCTTTTCTTTGGGGAAGGGTACCAAATAATCATGATATTTGGCACCTTGAAATCGCGCCTAGCGCGAAAAAATTTTGAAATGTTGCCTAAATTTTCAAAAAATACTCTATAATTTATGCTAATTCACGAAATAATTTTGGGCCCCCTTCGAGCCCGGGCCGCCCTCAATTGGGGGGTTTGTGGTGCGGCAGTTACGGTCCTGTATTGAGGGCATCCTAATCGATGCAGTTTCCAAAACCTCATCATGTAATTCACTGACCCATGTATTGGTATGCAATTAAATCTGTACACTGCACAGTACACATGCGATTGTTAATGGATGAATTTCAATCGTACCGTCTGAAATGTTTGGATTAAATCATGGTGTCATAATCTTCCTTTCTTATCACGCAACACGAGGGGAGTACAGAGACGACAGATTTCCTTCGTAACATCGGCTGACAACGACATAAAGTTCGATCTCTGCGTGACTGCTGGAGCGTGAAGTTGCTATCGAAATTTCAATAAATTGCAGCTCCATTACCGTGGCGTTCTGAAGAAAACGGCTGCGGTCAAAATTTTTATTTTGTTTTGCCCTTCAATTTGAGACCACATCATTTTTAGAGTGCAGTGCCCTTTGAAATATACTTGCATAACGCAGATGTATCTGTAAAATGCGCTAGAAAGAAGCCCAAATTTACCAGCGCTGGAGTTTGTCTTAATGTGGAATAAATTTCTTGCCTTTACGACAAGATACTACAAAATCGGTGTTGTTGTTGGGTTTTAGGATTAGAAATGTTCTAGACATCGGCGTATTACTTCACTGATACAAATAAAGTTCTCACTTTGTTTTGAATTCACCTCGCTTAGAAATGCAGCACGCTTTTATTGCCGTTAAGATGACGGTGAAAGTTATATCCCACCATGAAGCTATCAAAGAATAGATAATAAAAAATCCCTCACCGGAAATTGTGAGATCAGATAAATTACTTTGCAATTTATTGTATAGCCTGAAGCTAGTTTCCTGTAATCATTTGGGAACAAGGTGCAATTGTCTAAGAATTTAGTATTTGGCACCTCGGAAATTCTATAGCTACGACCGTGGATAACTTCATCACTGATGGCTATGGTTTGGAGATATGCCTGGATTAGAAAAAGCATTAATTAAAATGAGAATCCCATCCCTTACTATTGTTAACTATATTTAGCTATTACTTGAATTAAAAATGACGACATATGAGGCGGGTTTGAACATCTGGATACCGAAGAAATTCGCTACAATATTATCATTAGTCTGCACCTAATTCAAACAGCAATTGGCTGATTTTCGTAATTTTCTTGTCGGCCTCAACACCAAGTTCTCAGGTACGTGTCGCCATCTTAGAACACGACAAGTTGCCTATCTATACCGACAAACTGATGTCGACAATAGATATCAACAGTATTACATATAATACAGTGACGTGCGGTCCAATGAAGCAAATGAGGCAGTGCCTCTAGCTCAGTGGTTCCCAACGTGGGCGATTTGGCGGCCTAGGGGGGCGAAAATGACGAAGGGGGCGATAGGGGGGCGAAAATGGACAAATGGGGCGATGATCGGCGTTGAGCTTGAAAAGGGGGCGATGAGTCAAAAAAGGTTGGGAATCACTGCTCTAGCTGAAGCAATATGTCCATTGTCCAATCTCAATGCTCTGTAATGATCGTTTTGCTACGAGGCGAAATGTCCTAATAGTAAGGTTATCATTTGAACGAGAAAATATTCGTTTTTTATTATTTCTTCATATTACAACCAAAATTTTTATAATACTTATCCTACCAATATGCGATTCCCAATGAGGCCGTATCTACTGACCTAGCATAACCCATAACCGCGATCGCAGTGGAGTAAAAGCATACTGCCAATTTATACATAAACTTAGTATCAAAACATTCATATTCTCTCCGTTTGTTTATTTGTTTGTTTTATTGACACAGCAGTGGTGCTTTTCACCTATTAAGGTCATGTGCGCCATGACAGTAATATGTGTAATATTCATTGTCTTAGCGTGTTTCGTCTTCTTCCGGACGACTTCTCACACTCGCACTCTTTCACCATCGGTCTCCCTCGTCTATATGGCCATATCTTCGTCGGTACTGCCGATTTTTGACTCGGCTCCCCTTCACTCTGGGCTTTTCATACACTGCAATCGCAGTGAGGTTAGCGAAGAGGAGCCCACGTAAACCTCCGACACCTAGAAGTTTGGCAGAACTGGAGTCCGAACCCACTTCCATTGGTATCATGACGATGGCGGCTTAACGGATTCCGTACTATTGTTCGCTATTTTAAGTACTGCATTGCAATCTAACGAGGACGCAAAAAGCTTGTAGCGACAACTTGCAATGATATTATAGAAAATTAAATATGATTTTATTGCAGACCACTATACACGTTGATGGCATGGTTCGCAGTCGGATGCCGCATTACATTACAGCGGCGAACATTGTCGCGAGCATATTGATTCGCTCAACGTCAGTGTTTTCCAAAGTATGGGTCTCAGTCAGCCGCGACTTGTGGTTTACAAGCACGTGTTTGTCCACTGTCCATTGTCCATATATCAGGAAGCGTCATGTGTTCGTGTCACCCATTCTATGGAAGCATGACTTCAATAACAAGCTAGTTGTCACTTTCCCGTTTTAACATTTGGTGCATAATCCCGAATATTTCAATTGAATGGGTATTTTGGGACACTTTTGGTAGTTGACATTTCGGTAAGCCATGTATAATCGCGATTTGAAGGTTGTCGCAACTAGAATCACAAACACTTTCATTTGAGCGTGGCCATTGGGCCACTGTGGCGCCTGAGAGATCCAGTCGTCAACACTTATGGCTTTGATGTCGCCCGAAATTTATACGTTTAGTTGCAGCAAATTCCGTTTTCGCCCCGGCACTTATAAGAAACAGATATCGGGTTACGAGGGGGTTCTTTTGCCGCTGCCGATTATTACGCGCGCCTTCTCCCTGCGATTGATTCGATTCCATGTGTTCGTTGCCGGTATAAAGACTGACCTGAAACGAACAACCTCGGGAGTGACGTCGTATGACGCACAACCGTATATACTGATGGGCATAGTGAATGAAGCAGGAAAGAGACATAGGAAACCCGCCTAGACATTTGATTTCAGCATAGATCATCCGAAGTGCACGGAAAATAAATTTACTCCGTTATTTTTGCAATGCACGTGTATTAATTGAGCTGTAACTTATCCAAATGTCATCATTTATACTTTTTAGAAAGGAAATTAGCTTTCAAAATAACGCATCCGTCTCGGTTATTTATGTATATCATTAAACATGACGATCTTCCGTTACTCCAAGCTCGGGATGATGTATGCGTGTGTGTGTATCGCCTGGAAAATTTAACGATGCGCCCAAAATAGCGCGATTCTTAGAGGAAATGTCAACAAGTGGGTTGGGGGGGAATTACTCTGGAACATGCGACTTACTAAATATACTCTTTCTGGTATTTTCATCTATGGGGCATACCTTTGTTCGGGGATATGATGACTACAGGCGAAACATCAACACCCTACTATTATACACATATGTACAATCCATGCACCCCTTTTTCTGATTGATTTAAATCGCAAACTTTTGAACTATTGGTGATTAATGGCGCGAATACAAAAGCTGATGGCCCACACGCAGGTACCTGTCGTCTATGTACTGCAATAATTCTAACTTATTGCTTGTGGTGCTGACATTGAACCAAATTTGTGCCGAAGCTGCAATGCACTGTTCCATCCATGTTGCTCTGCTACAGTATATTAATGCGGGGTGCGTACTCGTTTTCAAAGTACATCATCTATCCCGTTTGCCTCTGCAGTCTGCAATGTTTGAGGTCATATTGTAATCTTCATTTCCAAAATGGGGTCATGTATAAATTGTAAAATAATGTACGTATATACTGAAAGACTCGCTAGCGGAACTTTTCTTAACAGTGGGTTGGCATATCCTATTCACGCGCTTGTCTACTTGTCATGATTACACCACAGCGACAAAATTCCTTCTACAATGTAGAAGTGAATAGTGAATTCAGCTCAACCCATTTACTGACGTTCGCTCATGATGATAGTCGGTCAAAAAGATTATAGTAAAACTAATTCGACAACGTGATCTAATTTATTACTGTTATAATAATACGAACAGTACTAATCATTACTTTACAAATTGCTCCGTGACTCACCTCAATTGCTTCTGGGATGAGACTAACGTTAGGGTTTCTGAGCATGAGCACTGAGCAGTGAGCACTGTGAGCAGATGAGCACTGATCCGCTGTGACAACTCCATAATCCCGAGAAGCCGAACGACCCTCTAATCTAATTCAACCGAATGTCGTCAAATTATGGATAAATTCAAACATTTGATGTGGCATTTGGTATAAATTTCTCAAACCTCCATACGTCAGCAGCCCTTTGATAGCGAAGCGATCAACTTTGTGTCCGACCATAACGGCATCACGTTGACCAATGCATACGGCAATTGCCGTTATACATTTAAGAATTGTACCACTGTACGGACATGAACTAATGGCGATACAGCTTTCGAATGTGCATTACATGCGCAACGCGCATTCGTCAACTACACAGCATGTACCACACTTTAATACAGCTTATGCTGCAGTAGGCGAGTCGAGGTTCTTTCTACTACCATACGTACTTTATCGAATAGTAGAGGATAAGGGTTTGCAGACAAAGGTGTTGCTCAAACAAACTTCGCATAATATCGACGGCATTTCTCAATCTGAAGTGTTGTGATGATGAGAGATTCCCAATGCCCACGCTGCCGATCGTATGATACCTGGTATGTTTGTGTAATGTGTATATAATAAAATTTGTATTGTCTCGACGTAACGGTCGTGTTTTTACGATACCAAATCGTGTTGGCGCGAAAGTATGCCTAATTGCCTATGCCTAGTCGAGTTCATGCGGCAACGAGATTTTTCGAAAAGTTCCGCGGGCAAAAAGTTTGCAAAGAGCAAAATCGAGTAAAAATAACAAAGACATCAAGGCATGTCAAGAATGTGAAGGCAGTCCGACAATGACGTAAGTATGGCCGCATTAACGTAAGGATTGCATAGTAACAATCAGTGATTTCAGCGTGACTAATAGGCTACGATTTACATCTGACGCGGTCCTCGAACCGGCGCAGAGCTCATATATACCAATTTTAGCTGACAAGCCATCGCTAAACATTTTCCGAAAATGTCCACCATATCATTTTGGCGGATAACATGTACTGAAAATCTTGACGAATCGGTCATTATGCCGGACCGAAATATTTGACGTATCATATTTATGTTGTTTGCTTGCCTAATTCATTGTATTTATTTTCATCTGATAGCGAAAATATCTGACCATTGCACAACACCTTCAGGGATGGTCCGTAACAAGAAATCTGCTTCGATCGGCAACATGCACTTGCACACTGAACAGTGGACAGTGGACACGTGAACTGAACAGGCACACTCCCGCAATGCACAGACGAGTGCAATAATTTAATATATTCCTATATGCTTCTCCACCTACTTATTGATCAAATGATCTGATATATTATGCCAAATAGATATACGGCTGCAATTATGCTGATATAGCGTGTGTGCGATTGGAGTTGCAGATAACTTACATTACATAACGATCTGACTGATATGTAAAGAAAGACTGATTGAATGATATGTAGGGTTTTGGTTACCATACGTCCTCCTTTAGGAGGATTTATCCTCCTTTTTTGCGTTTTTGAAAATGTCCTCTGAGGACGCCTAAATGTCCTCCTTTTTGAGATTTTATCCTCTTTTCTGATAATTTTGGTTAAACATAGGGCAAAATTCGACCGAGATACTGTAAAATAGCACTGAACTAACGCTCAGGCGGGTGTTTCGGGAGCTGAGCAGGAAAGTTGACCTTTTTTGTCAACTGTATTTTAGGAGCTGAGCGAGAAAGTTGACCTTTTTCTTGAAAATTTTTTCCGATTCCAAAATATGGTAACCCTAATGATATGTCAATCTTATTATTCCACTTTAACTATAGGCTACCTGAGGTACCTGCGGGTGGGGGTGGGTATATCGTAACAACATCCAAGCCTTTTTGATGATGCGATGCATTTTGGACTTTACTCTGATACTTCAGAGTGTTCAGAGTACTATTCATGATCTTCATCTGTAAGATGTACTTTTGGTATAATTTGGTATAATAATATTATGTCACATGCTCATATGTCCACGGACCAATTGTTATATATACTAAAACTTGAGCACGATGAATTGATAATATTGCGCACTCTGTCTACTTGAGTGTCTTATTGGCTAATATGCTGACCAACTTGGTAAGAATTTGCCACACCGACTAGATACACGGATCCTAATCTGTGTTCCGCGTTGATCAATAGATTCACGAGACCAATACATCATAGGCCCGGCCTACACCTAAAAAATTTCGTCTTGACTTGATCCGAGAATTCAGAAATGCCAAGCAGCGGGTCGATGTTCAACATCGTACGCCATGGCCTGCCGCGCGTCCACGTAATAATGGAAATACCATTCGACAATTAGTCACGTGCCGTGACATTATTTGGTACATCTTAAAATAAGACTTGCGCACACAATTATAAGAAAGAACGCGTTATCGTATTTTGTGTTTGTGTAGGTGGCTTCCACCAGCAATATAATTGAATCCTCCCGAAAGAATCGGTGACGTAAGTCATATTGTTTAATCTAGATTGGGCGATGTATGCGATAATCCGCTGCGAGCGGTTTGCCACACGTCGGGCGTTCGAAACATTGTTGCCAAATAAGGAAGTGGCTTCAGCTGTGTCTTCCTTTTATGGCGTATTACTGTTTTCACACAAGGCGCAAATTGTGTTCATACGGCTGAGTTGACAACTTTTTTTCAATCATTTCTGCTCTGCGTCACGTCAACTCATCATATTAGATGTTTAACGGATCTACCGCTGTTACTTTGTATCACGAAATTATACACTGTACAAGTGTACAGAGTGGTGATGTGGGAATTTAAAGCGCACGGCAATATCATCCGACAGTGGCGCTATTGTTTGAAAGAATCGCGCAATTTGATACACAGTATACGCCAATTTCAAGTGCACGCGACTTTTGCCAGAAATGGAAAATTAACCAATACATTTGAAAGGTATCATTGTATTTGACGCCGTACTATCGTTTATTACCATTTCTTCATTCTGTGTAATGCGCACTACTAAAACGCCAATGTCGACCTTGTCTTCTCTGAATTTGGATGTTTTATAATATATTCACGTCACCGAATGTGATGTGTAACAATTTGGAAGTGACGTCATTTTTACGATAGAAATTTGTTTGTCTGATATTCTGATATTTTGCTGGCTGCTACTTTGGAAAAATATATGCGGTGTACGCGAAGAAAAAGTATTTGCTCATGGTATGTTGATAATAATTCACATTGTTGTTGTTGGAACTTGTTCCTGAAAATAATCTCTGTTGATCATTTACATTACAGCGCAATGCGTGTAACTTTCTTGGCTGAACAATCCTGACATTTGAGTTTAAACGTTGTCGAAAGCGCGTTCTTATTTTCTCCTTCGTGATTTCGCACTCTGTAACGATGTATTTTCTTCTAGGCGCCATTCGTCATTCCAATCTGAAAGCAGTCATTCATACGAAGAAACGTGCTAATTACTACATTGAATGGCATTGGCGTGTGTCATTACAGCTTCGTTTTAGAGAGCCCGGGAACATGATCATCGTCTTGCCAATTACGTGAGCACAAAACGATCACGATCTGGTAAATATTTCAAGCTCGTCAAGATTGTTGCGGTATGTCATTGAATCTCGAAGTTTAAAATTGCTTCAAATCGGACAGCGCTATTCATGTATTTGAATTCGAAGCGAAATTTGGCAAAATGATTTATGTTCGGTTTGCCAACGGTTACTTATCGATACTTATCATATTTACGTGGTAACTCCCGCCATTATGGCCGGCAATATATGCCGACGGTCATTTCTTTATCAGTAGTACCCTTCTATATCTTAGGCGTACGGCACTGGCCCCTATCTTTTATTTATGTACGTACATGTTGTTGTTGTTTGTGGGATTCATGGTGTTTTTCGACATCAATGGTTATTTACACCAAGCCGATATTCTTTAGTATGATTTCGTATCTCCCGAATTGTAGCACGGCCCACTTCTAGGCTTTTAAGACACCGCTAATCCGGATCAGACGAATAGTGTACAAAACTGCACAATGTGCATTCTGTACAACTATACGGACTAAAGACTGCACGTTCCAAATGTGTGATAAGCTCAATCGCATGAAATTATTTTCATTAACTGAAGAAGTAGTCGCTCTGCGATTTAAGAACCAACCCTCTGTATCTTTAGGAGTATCACGGAAATTCTGTAAAATTCTGACCTCATCATTACAGATTCAATGTTGGCGGTAGGCCTACACATAATGCTGGAATATCACATCGTTATTCAGTTACCTCCAGCAGTCAAGTTATTATGTATTTTGTTGCGCTATTGAACAATTTCTAAGTCGGATATTCATTGCAGTGAAAAATTCAAAGACACTATATTGGAAAAATGTTTTATCACATCCTTAAGCTGCACACACCGCAGCATACTTGCTTATAATGCCATTTATTGATTGTTTTTGTTATTAGAGTGTTCCAAACCTTGCACATGTACTGTACAATTGTACATACCATACTAGCAGAATAAATTGTCGGGCGATGACGGGGTGTGCCGGTGAGTCGTTTCGAATGTAGTGGTGCGTAATCCTTTCGACTTTAGTCATCCAAGTCATACTGATTTTAAAGTGCCCTGAGATCGAGACTTCTACAGCTTTCAAGAGCCCTTCAAACACAATCACGTGATGAATTTGCGGGAAGTTATTTTGATGGAGGCGGGGAGCCAATTCCAATTTTCGTGAGCCGAGTCCAATGGAAAACACGGGGGATTGAAAACCATTTTCTCCTTGTATGGGCTCATACAGGAATTGCGTCGAGCATGATAAGCAAGATAGGACCCAGGATAACGATAGTGATCTCAACGCAATCGCCATGTTGAACTAGATGTTTGATCGTGATCACGATGCTGCGTTCTAATTCAACTCCAATTCCTGTGCTGTGACACTGAGGTGCAGGGAAGGTCATTGATTGCTTTGCCCTGTTTGCATTCACTAATTGGCATTTGCATCCGGATTAAGTGCTGATCAGCATGTAGATTAATCAACGCTAACTCGAAGGCCGGACGTGCGCGGAGTGGGATAACGGACGAATGGCTGATATCAGATTTGACTGATCATTTCCTGAGTTTTCGGTTGATTAAACTCAACGTTAGTGTGAGACAGTTTTATTGTAATATATAGGTCGGAGAGTGTCAGAAAGGCTCTTTAGGCTGGGCACGCCCATTTTACTCCCGTTCTCGTGATTATATCTTCGAACCAAGCCACAGTATGACAGCATAATACCATGATATTATCAGTGAATACGTTCGATTTTATTCCATGCCATTCAGCGGTTCCCAGCCGACAACCCCTCGGGGGTCCATGAGAAGGCATTTGGGGGCCTGGGATTACCTTGGTGAATTAAAAAAACAAACGAAAAACGATCTTTTTACGTCCATTTCTCTCTTCAAAAGCACATGTGTCAAGCTCAAGCCTGCGGTTTAGTTCAGCAAAGGCAACAATATCCGTTTATTTGAGACCTAACAGTGCGAGGCACAACGACCGCTAAAACCTCTGACCCCTTTCCCTGCAGTGCTGTGTTCTTTATTTTTGTATTATGTCAATTGCTTATTCAATTCTATGCCAATGGTATATATTCTGATGTAAAGAGACGCTTAGCAGTACAGAAGCTCATATGATACATTTGAATAATATATACGAAGAGACTGTTGGAGACGCACAATTTAAGTATATTCAATAATATAGTCAAAGTCATATTGAAATAAACCCAAATATTTTCGTCTGACATGACAATTACTCCTAACGAGTGTCAGCCGGATATATTCCGGTTTATTTCAATACGAATATTATGTATTATTCAATTGCATACGGAATAATATATTTATATATGCCCCATAATTAGCGATGGTTATCATTGTTAAACAAAGTTTTTGAACGTTAGCATTATAGCTGACAGTAACCCCTAATGAGTGTCAGCTCAAAAGCTTCGGGAAATAGATATGAATGTATTATTCAAATGTAATATTCTGATGCCGCGTGACAAAGAAGATATGGATTCTCAGATGCGTTAGGCATTAGGCATCGTCTTGTCCAAGGAATGATTAGTCCCAGAGGCCATGAATGTACTTCAACCCATATCGACTTGAACCAACATCGGTTCCTAGCCCTGGTGTGGTGGGTGTACGTTTTTTTATTCGCAGCAGGAGCTTCAATCACTATGGACAGTTCCTTTGTATACCAGCATGACCTTCCCAGACCGTATAACAGCAATATGCCTACACAGTTCAATGTGGAGCGATATAAGAAGGTCGGGATACAGTGATTGGTAACACAGTCAATGATAGACTCAGATGATAGCAACGGAACTTTCCATGATAGTTCGAAGTAAGACTATGTCCATTGGCCAGTTGTCTAAAGACGATATCTAGTATAGCCCTGTCAATGATAGAGATTGCAATGCGGGACATGGATGAAATCATTCCTTCAATTGTACAAAATTCGTATACCGAAAAGAAGCACGTCGGTATTACGCATCGAAGGAGATCTTGGCTCCATCCAATGATGATGAAGATTCAAGGCCGATTTCGACGTGATATTCAGTTTCGATTAGGTGGGTGATTGCCGCTGTTTAATCACGCGCGCACAGACTTTTCGTATTATCCGTCAGTTTATGCTTTTGCAAGGAATTTCTCCCAAGTGATAACCCGAGTTGCTGATTAACATCCTAGATTCAACTCTACCAAAAATGGAATAACCTTATTCAGTTACTTGGCGAGATTGCGTCAGATGAGCCGGATGAACAATCGTCACGCTAGAGAATTCCATTCCGGGGGAAATGTTTTCTTTCGGCAAAATTACTAGCATTGTGTTATCGGAATCCATGATGATTGTCTGGGGCATGCACGACTCAGTTATTCATATACTAAAAGGATTTCGGGAATAACAAGCGTCTTGTTTTCGTAAGAAAGCCACCATTACTACATCTGCGCCATCATGTTTTTTCAGAAAAATCGAGCGGCACATCGCCACTCTTGGCCGTTTTAGGTTCATTGTTCACACTGGAGTGCGCAAGGACGGTCACAAGATTTCAAACGAGTTAACCCATTTGCTGCTCGCTAAATCGACTGCTCTCGCGCACAGACAGCTTTTGAGGAATTACGGGAAGGGTCGATCATTTCAAACTTATCACCTGTGTTGTCGATGTAATATCCAAAAACTTGGCTCAACAAGTCAACAGCCGACGGCCGTAAGTTCTCATTGCCAAAGCTATATCCCAAGGTGTGGTTCTCAAGTTTTATTTCAATCACAATAGCTGAAGTGCATCTCTGATACTTGACCATTGACCAACCACAACCATTGCGATTTCGGCAATTTGATTGACAAAACACAGTTGTGCAAAATGCTGAAGAGTCAATTGTATTATTTAATCTGTTAGAGAGATTTGTAAATGAATTCCAGTGACTCAACGTTCACAATCCGTTATGCCCAGTACATGATTTGCGATTTTGTGATTCGTTCGGAAAGTGTCGCCAAGTACTGCGCTGATCAAGAGTCACTCGAGACGGACCTCTTACAAATTAATGCGTGCAATCCATTTCGTTGGCTTCATGCGTAAAAGCAAAGACGGACCTAATCGACCTTATCGTAAAAATGGCCCGTTGTCAAGTATTTGACATTGATTAATGTGAACTGTTCAGTAAGATAGCGAGGATAGTGATGATGAATTGTACATGCACCTAACTAAAAACATAGCGGCATTCAAATTATTTAGCTGATTTGTTTAACGCAATATCGCAACTGATTTCGACAAGACAGTGTAACCCTTTTACCGAGGATCGGCATCGAATAATTCCTATAGCTACCGAGAGTATACGGGTTTCGGAAAGAGTGCTCTACACTTTTGGGCTCTAACGAAAGTTTGTCAATTATTCCATAATTATAAATGGATTATAATCGTCACATCCCATATTCTACCTACAACAAGACCATGTGGTCGACAGATACCTCATCGCATTGACGCCGCTTCGCGTCGAGAGTAGCTTCATATCACGGGTTTCCGTGGAAATCATTTGTCCTTATCCAAACACACTCGACGCTAATAATGTTATTTCTCTATCAGGTTGATAGGGATCTTATTCGAAGGAATTTCGTCGACAAGTGTAACAACTAAACGATGCCAGCAGCAGAGCATGACTTACTGCCAACAGTATGGATATTCAGGATGATAACGCTGCAAAATTACAGAGGCATATCTTTTCATCTCGGAAATTATGTACTGAGCAATTGAAAGAGTTGTTGCTTGAGACATTCCTGCCTGAACAGTTCCATTGTACGATCAATACTGGGTCGCGGCTCCCGGTACAGAAACAGTATCACCCCACCAGGGATGACTCACCATCTTCGCGTTCGAAACTATTGTTTACAGAGGAAATCAATTGAATCGATCGTATGTCAGGAGCGAAAGTACCCGTAAAAATTCTTGACCACGTCTCGGCGTATGGCACAAATCGACGTGGTAATTACTAATTTGTGGCTTATCGCGGTAACGCCTTTATAATTACAGCCTGGTATAGAGCCAATCATTATTCCCCCCGGCAATCAAATGAGATTACTGTATATCGAGGATTCAAATGTACATCATGAGCACATCGCGATGGCACAGGGAAGAAAACGTTCCATCTATACACATTACACACTTATTAAAATGTAAAGCGTGGGTAGGCCCTGATAATGCGAGTGAATGACTGAGAACAATGAGCACACGCAAGAAGATCAAAACGGGAAGAAATCTTATTTTGGGCTGGAATATGAAGTGGCGTGTTAATGGCTTGGCGCGGATCGACTTTCGATGATTTCGAGAAGGTATGGTATCATACAAATGGTAGAGGGAGGCCATAGGGCAATATCTATTTATCTGATTGCATATAAATTTGTGGCTATAATGCCTCTGCTGCGTCTGATATTACCCACAAGATTCCCGATCCCTATATGTATCATTCATGACGATAGTCAACTCTGTCCCCCCTTTCTGCTTATCGCCCCGTCAGCAATGTTTGGGTCAACCTTCGAACCAATCGGGGACTCAGTCGATACTCGCCAGTCGACAGAGGCCTGAACAAACATTGTACAGTACACGAAATGGCGTCCGACTAGTGACTATACGTAGGCTTACCATATTTTGAAAATGCAAAAAGAGGACACTTTTTCAGAAATTTGCAAGATACAAAACCGGAGTAGAATTCTCAAAAACCGGTGAATTTTTCCCACTTTGCGGTCGGTTGACTAAAAAAAAAAAAGGTCTTCACTTCCGCTCAGATCTCAAAATAACGTTTTTTACTCTACATTGCCAGGTGGATGACTAAAAAAAAAAAAAGTCATCACTTCGGCTCAGAGCTCAAAAACACGTTTTTCACCCCACATTGCTTGGTGGATGACTAAAAATAAAAAAAAAAAAAAAAAAAAAGGTCTTCATTTCGCTCAGAGCTGAAATCACCGCTTTTCCTCCGAAATACCCGCCGGAGCTTCACTTCTGCGCTAATTTGCGGCATATCACTCGCAATTTCCTCTATATCTGACCTAAATTTTCAAAAAAGAGGACAAAATCTCAAAAAAGAGGACAAAAGGGCGTCCTCCGAGGACACTTTCAAAAAAGTCAAAAAAGAGGACAAATCCTCTTAAAAGAGGACGTATGGTAAGCCTACTATACGTGACATGTGTAATATGACATTGACTCGAATTGACGTTTTCTATTGAAGGATTTTGTGACATGATTTATCACGACACATACAAATCATGAAATCATTATAATTATAGGTTAAATATAAATCCCACATGAGTCGCCAGCAGTGGTTCACTCGTTAAAAGGACGGTGGAATGCGTCAAATTATTCTGTCGATGAGTGAAATAGGTTACCGCTTCGCAACGTCATGAGCGTTGATATTTCAACAATCATCAGTTATATAATATTATCAAATCCTGTTCCCTTGATGTAATAGGTATTTTGCGCAAGAAAAGAGAGCGTAGTTGTCCCGCGCAGTTTTCCATCACCGCCTTTGATGCTAGACCAGACGTTTTCTCTGCCAATAACAGTGTCCTATTCGGGATGCTATCGCAACATATTACACTACACGGAAGTGTTCCCAATGTTTTTACGCAGAAATGTCGCATGCTCAATTGGTACCTATTATGCCTTCGAACCCTTATGACCGGCGACATTGCCAGCATTGAAAGGATTTCGTTCGATTTAACAATGCTATCAAGTATAATACATTGGTTCACAGCGAGTCACCCACAGATACCTTCAGATCTGACATTTCCAACCTGCCAAAACCTTCCCTACTTCTCATATTGGCGTATTTATTAATTGCACTTTATGCCCAAATTGTTCACTCAGTCATCCCCATTTCTGATTGTTGGCACATGTGATAACTCCCAGACTGGATACTGCGTGAATTGTTATCTCTTACTTGTGCAATGTGCACTTGTGTAGCGTGCACAACTTCACAGTGCACCTGCTCATATGTATCGCGCATTTTGCAATGAGCATGAACACGAGCAATAGCCAATACTTCGGCAATGTGCATGCTTAGATTGCTCATCGCCATGGGCTCATTCAATTCATCTTCGAATAAAATCGAATTGACATGTTGGGAAAGAGCGCTTCTAGTCCGGTTTACACGAAAAGTTATAAAAAGGTCAAAATCCCGGAATTATGACATGATTTTCGCCTGAACGGTATGTGAAGTCATTTCTAAACAATTTGTCAGATGCAGTCGGCATGCAGTATCCTTCGTCAAATTTATAAGGACTGTTTATGATGGCGTACAAGACTGGTCGGGAACCTATGGCTCGCGAGCAATATAAGGCTCTTTTAGGTATAAGATATGCTACACTTATCAATATTGCAGCTGCTTGTTATTAAATTTTCATCACGGCCAGAATAATTATTGTCGTGACAGTATAAACATGTCTTTGGGAGGTAAAGACAATACCGTCTTCAGGTTTAGGGGCTCGGACCCCCTCTTTTTAAAATTCTAAAATTTAAGTTACTTTCGTGCCGGCGACCAATATCACTCGCGAATTCTATTTACCCGACTCGAAATCTTGGATTGTGCGATACGTCGATTAATCAAAGAGAATAGCAGACATGGCGACGCCTATATCACAACGTAGTTTTCAAATGCACATTTTCTTTCTGATCTACGGCGCGAAATGAACTGCCGTAGACGTGACATTCACAATTCGAATTACAAACAAGGCCATTGCTATCTATGTTTCTGATTGGTAAGTAGGTCTGTAGTACCGGTAATAAAATGTAGGCGTGTAGCGCAACGTTATATCAGTGTGACAGTGTGACAGTTACATTCGATTAATATCAGTTCGGGGCCTACGATAACTTATAACGATAACTTAAGTTATCGTAGGCCCCGATCAGTTATAATGAAGTAAAAGCTATTTACGATGAATTGCGTTATCAATGGTTAGGTTTGGCCCGTATGTGCCTTACCTCTCGTTTCGCACTGCCTCACTTGCCTCCCCTGACCCCACGCCACGGATGTATCACAGCTTAGAGTGGGTAGGCCTATATGCTACTGTAGTGATCATATTTGGCTCATCTTACACATGTGATCAGATCATGGATTCTCGCATATAAAAGGAACATCGCGACGAACCTACGTTCTCGTAACTCAAGATTTGCATGCTAAAATAAGGCAACCTGGATGATTAGTACGAGTTTTTACAGAGAAAATGGGGCGCATACGACGAATCCCACGTAGTGAGTTCTAATAAGTGGTACCATGACGTCACGAATTTTCAATTGTGACGTAACAGTTGATTGACATGTATTACTCTTTAGGAGTTGAAATGAAAAAATAGGGCCAATATGGCTCATCGGACAAAAATAGGTTCCCGACCCCTGGCGTACAAAGTCAAGCGGCATGATCATTTAGCTTGCTCATAAACCCAAGCTGCGTTACTTCATCTGACCATCACTGCTGATTTGACCTGACGTAAAATATTTTTTACAGATTGGCGGTCCTATCATTCCAGATCTGCATATTCAGAGAGTTGGGGTAACGCATGCATGTCTAAGCGCAAGATTGTCATCAAACATCATGTTATTTTCTACGCCAGGGGCCTCCAACCTTTTAGGCCAAACGACCACGCCCGGTGTATAAATGATTGCGCGGGCCACACCAGCTAGTTAACCAGATGGCAAGTTCGCTGTGCTTAGAACTGTGCGAAAGTGGCGACGATTTTCCATTCCAAATTTCGCGGTCTGGCTATACTCAAGGCCAAGGGCGTGTATATAAAAACAATAGAGGGCTTAATACTTGATGAATGCAGGGGAACTTAATACTCACCAAAATGTCCAAAATGAAATAATTACTTAACAGTTGAAAAAAGTTAATGAATATATTTGTTTTCATTTACGAAAAGACTCGGAATATTTAGCCATGGGAAATCATTTCGAAAGTTACCGCGCGGCCCACGCAGGTTGGCCAGTATGGCCACCCTGATCCACACTAATAATGCTATGAAGATGTTTGACTTGAGTTTGCTTGTTCACGGTTTGGTCTCATTCGTTGGGAATTACATGTGTCCACTAGCCCGCTGTCACTACGGATTAATTTATTCGCAGTTAGTCAGTTTAAAAGTGATGTATATCCCAAATATTCGTATGGCCGTTTATCATAGCTCTTTAGGATGGAAATTGAAATCTACGCGGTTACGTTGTATTCCCGCACATGCTCGTGCGCACGCACCGCAAACTTCAACATTATTTTAAACCGATGTTGTTGAAGCAGAGAGACGCAGCAATTTGATGACGCGCAGTGCTTGGTGTCGACACAGTTTTCGTCACTACTCTAGTCACAAGGAAGCTTGGTAGATCTGCCTATATTGGGGCTTCAAACGGTTATCAGACCATAATTGCATCATACTAAATAAAGCATTCCGAGAAGATGAACTCCAGTAACCCTACTAGACGGAAGTTTCCGAGTCAGCATATAAGTACAGAACAAATTCACATAAACCGTTAAGGGTTAAGAACATATCTCTCTCACTGTTTTATATGGACGAGCAGCACATTCCGTTACACGAGCGAACTTGATTTTGTAATATTCCAATCGCACAAAACGCAATTTTGAACAGATCTATAGAACGTGGTCGAGGTACCAACTCGCATGCAATATTACCTCCGACTGCTGTCTACAACAGGGGTTCTTAAATTATGGGTCGCGAAAAGAACTAATTTGGGTCGACCTCACCAGCGCGATCTTTTCGTATGCATGTAATATTCGTTGAATCGCTTGCAACAAAACGGAATTCTTCGCGCTGCGCGCGAACTGCTGTGGCTAGTATAGTTAAGTCCAAGGTTACTGTGTTGGGTTCCATATAGCCAATAAGCTATACACGTAGTAAAGGGGTTACAACAGTATGGATTGATCAAATGAAAATGTGCCTAACTTTGTGTTACACAAATTGATTTGATGTTATGATAGCACGTGTCTGACATTGGGTCTCATGGTAAGGTTTACCTTGCGTTGGTGGTACTCGGACAGTGCAGGACGGAAAAAGTAGGGCTGTAAGTGCTACGTCCCGTAACACACATGGTTTACAGAAATGAACCTACTTGTATGCGCAATTGTGAAAGAATGGTATATTGCTAAGTATTGCTTAACGCTGCTGAAGACCGTCGGGATGCTTTAGTGTATGGATGTGCAACGTACCGGTGCAGGGCGTGGGACACGGGCATTTAGGAGCCGACCCTTTCCACGCCGGTAAATTTGAAGACATGCAGTTCTGACCAACATGCGGCTGGACAAAGTGCATTGCTAAAAAATCGCCGGCGATAAAACCTTTGCCCAAAATGACCGTCGCCGGTCGGCCAAAACCTTTGATAATGATATATCCTCCGTCGCGGAAATGGTCGGCACCGAATAGTCCCGTCTTTATAATCTGAGCCCCGCAATACAAACGCGGCTCGCAAGGAATACAATGCACCCCTATTTGAAATCGTGTGCGTCACAAATGTTTCATAGAACTGAGCTGCGTATAGCTGAGTTTTCTGCACCTTCTCTATGTTATTCATTACCGCAGAAACGTATAGCATAACATTAAAATGCATTATTCCGGTGTGTGGAGCTTGGGTCGCGAGATTCAAATAAAACTCACATTGGGTCGCGATGTAAAAAGTTTGAGAGCCACTGGGATCACAACCAATTAGTAAATTGAGAATGAAATCATCGCATCACAACGAAGAAGAAACCACAAGTCACAATTGCCACAAGCCCAACTCGAAGAAGCCGAATGTCATTTCCGCCATCGACCGTGCCCAATGCCTGCCCATGTTTTAGTTTCCCGATACCACCGTTTTTACATGAATAGCCAAAAGTTTAAATCTATATTTCTCAGAAAAGGAAAATGTCTCTTCGGCTACTTCCTTGCAACCATACAAGATCTGCGTATATACACGCGATTGTTGATAAAACAAACGAATAAATGAAAATAACTCCGCGAATACCCAACATCGTGAAGAATGTCACGTACCCAGTCATTTGCATGGCATGACGACGCGAACACGATATCCGTGATGAGGACTCCCTTTTTCAGAAATAGCTAGGATTCGTCAATGTAGTATTGAAATACATTTGTGTTCTTCGCTATATATGGTGGTTACGTGTGGGCCTGAGTCTGGGTGAGGCGTAATATTGCTATGAAATTGGGTATAATCCTCAGAATGTCTTTCATTCATTCATTGGTTTGTAGTATTGTCATCAGTTCAAAATTCCGCAAGATTCGATACACTGAAAATCAATTAAACGCCCACTGGCCAAGAAATGATAATAAAAAGAATATGTAAAACATGTCTGCATCGCATACATTGCATTCTCGGTAATGTCAATTCTCGGTGGTGTCCATTCTCGATAATGTCCATTCTCGGTGGTGTCCATTCTCGGTAATGTCCATTCTCGGTGATGTCCATTCTCGGTAATGGCATTCTCGGTAATGGTTTTCTCGCTATTGACCGGACACCGTAAAACATGAGGTCTGTGCATTTCACATCGAGTGAATAAGGACAATTGAAAGCTTTAAATAGGTCAGCAATGAAAATGAAGATGTGTTGGTAGGCGAAAGCTATATATGTGAAATCGTGATCCGGTAATATCAAGTGGAGGCTAGTATTTATTTAAGTAGAATCAACCTGAATTTTGTGTTCGATATAGACCAGAGGTCTCAAACACGCATTTTGGAAATTCAAGTATTCAACAATATGTTCAAGTTCCATATATCTTTTTTTAGATATAAGAACTTAAAGTTCCTGCTAAAACTGCTATAACAATCACTGAAATCTCAATAAACTTCACTATCACATCACATTTAGGAGCTATACCATACGGTGGATAAAAGATCAGCTATTACGTAACATTTCTAGTTGTGGATGATAAAACATGATCCGTTGATAATTCGTGGCTGAAAATGGTGGTTTGGTTTGGTGCGACCTTCTCGTAAATTACTCGATTTCGGATTGACTGGGTGATTAAATATGAATGACTCGAGTTGAGTCTGGTCAAACGTTAAAATCAGAGAAGGACTTGCAACTCGGAACGGTGACTTGGTAATCCTAGGGACCCAACAATCAATGAAACTGTCATGGGGAATAGTAATATATCAAAAAGTCGTAGCTGACGTTGCGGAGGGTATATCGCTATCGAATCAGGTCAGTATTGCAACCATTGGTATTCTGTGACACTCGTGACGTATAATAGTTGGTTACAGGCTACGTGTTGTTTGTTCTCTTTATCCATGTTATTCATTATTATCGGTGGCGAGTATGGTAGTAGTACGCTCTACAGCTGTAACACCAATGAATTCTTCGCCATTGAACATTTCTATTCCAGGGGTTCTTTACCAGGCTCCGTTGACCCCATCAGGGTACGAATTATAACATCAGGGTGTACGAGATGCATTGTGGAATAAGACTATTTTCTTGGTCAATTTAGTCAAATGGATAAAAAGTATTCGCGCTCTCGCGATTTTATGTGAATGGGCTTTCTGATTTTGATATAGGTACCTTCAGAAATTGTGTTGAAAATGGACAGGAGCTACGAGAAATCTTATTGGAAGCACAAGGGGTAGGACCGCTAAAACGGTTAAGAAGCAATGCTATTACTATGGCTCAATAATGATTATATTTAAATTGTTATTGATATGTTGCAATAATAATCGAAGGCCAAATTTGACCTTGATTTAATTAGACTTTGGCAATGACAGGAACAATAGCCTTACTTATCACGACTATAGCAAACGAGGATTATGCTACACCGCTAAAATGCTCTGATAACAGATCGATATTCAGTATAGATTTTAAAATATTCTAGATAAAATTGTGGCACGTCAAAGGTCGACTAGCTGCAATATTATAACCCTACAGTTTTACGATGCAATTATCGAATGTTGTCTATTACTCATTAATTAATAAAAAAATTATGCCCGGCACATAAAACAATTTTCTTCAAATATTTGAAAATGTGATTTTTTCCGTATCAAACGTGAATAGTAGAATAGTAAATTACATTTCCACGATGTTTGCGGAATGCCTGTCTGAAAGGTCCCTTTAAATAAGGCACGCTTGGAAAATATACATTAAATATTTCTATTAATAATGCGGCCTGCGGCGTCATCAAAAACTAGGAAATTGGCCCGCGAGCACATTTGAGTTTGAGACCTCTGATATAGACACTGGGCACTGGACAATGGACATATACTCGACGTTCCTTTGTGTGCTAAAACTATGTGGACATTATTTGTCCGTTAATCGGCTTGGCATTCGACTCGATTCGTTCAAGCAGGACTAATCTGTTAGCTTTCACTCGCGTGTCGATGTATTTACCGGCAAATCGACACTATACGAATAGCGCACCGTAAATGCACGATGCTACATACTGTTCATCGGGCTATTCGGGCATGTTTATAACGTTTAGTCATACTGGCTGACTGACAATGTACACGGAAGGGTCTACAGATTCTGTCGTGATGAGGAACGCCTAACACAAGTTGAAGTATAAGTAACACCGTGTATTTATACTCATTTACAACTGGTAGTAATTTCTAAGTGATCTCAAGACTATTTCATGTGCGAGTAGAACATGAAAAATCTACTCAAGTAAATAGTTTCAGAAATAGATCTGGTTAAGGGACCGCATATCTTAAGTTTAAGCAATAAATCGGAGGTGGTTACTTTTGTAATAACTGGATTTATATTCGTGACTCACGCGCAAAAGACTAATGACACTTAAGTTATGTATGATCTTCGAAAATATATTCAGTTTCCGTAGTATAGGGGCTATTTTGTGGCGGGATAGCCGAATAGTGGTGTAATACACAGCTGCAATACCCATGGCTTGCGGGTTCGAGTCTGACGGAGGTCGACTTCTTAATTCCTACCTAAGTGTTGGAGGTTTAGGCTCTTCCATCTCATCCGTGTATGTGGTGTCTTATAAAAGCCTAGAAGTGGGCCGTGCTACAAGTCGGCAGTTACGGAATAAAAATGAAGAAAATTGGTAGGGTTTAAATGGCCATAGTAGTCGACAAACACTACGAATACCACAAATAACAACAGCAGCAACAGGGGCTATTTCACGCGGCTCTTACGGCAATTTCACTCTTAAAAGTGATGGTAATGGAAACTCAAGACACAACTGCTTTCAACTTTTCAAAATCAAAACTCTAAAAAGAAAGCATATTTTCCTAAATATGCAATCACTTGAGTAAGCAGATTACTCGAAGAGAAAACCGAATTGAGTATTACGAAAAAGTAGTAGCACTTCGTTGCTGACCACTTCTGTGTGAGACCTGACTAATGTCACAGACCGCATATGTATAAGTGGCAGCCAGGAAAGTATTCGGAACAGGTGATCGATATCTCAAATATGGGTATGGGAATTGACAGGTGGTTAGTAACGAAAAACTTATAGTTTTTCGCAGTACTCCAGTGCTAATTGAAGTGGATACGATTTTATACTATACTACCCCCCATCTAATTAAGCGGTTTTACCGCCAAACTGCTTACTCTTCGCATTTTATATTTTGTCAAGTTGAAAGTAGCAATTGGATGCATTCCCATCACATTCATCAGTAACATTACCATGCCAACTGAGTGATCAAGACCCCGTTTGAACCGTCACCGGCGATTGACAAACGAGAGTCTGCGATGCCTCTTTCCACTTCGCCACCGTAATTACTTGAGTACTTCTTGAGCGGGGCCCTGTCTCGAACCTTTCGCCTTTTGCTTCTAACTGAAGTCGCTCTGACATGCATTTGAAATTGCTATTTCTTCTGGTAATTGAGAAGAACCAACTGAGTAGAACTAACCAGTTGTTACTACTTGATGAACTTTTATGTAATACACGTTTATTTGTATGCGTCTACACTACTGCCTTTAATATATTGGATACGGTATCCAGTAGAAAAATTCCCTTTAACCATTGTGGAATTTTGCATTGACCATCAGCTATAGGTTTACACAATACGATGTCAGTAACCTTGTAATTTATCGCGATACATTCGTCATCTAAAATGGTTTCAGTTGAAATATACACACACGGCCACCTGTGGAAGGAATTTGGCTGGATGATATTTCCTGATTAGAGCAACAACGCGAAACAGGATTACATGCGTTTTAAGTGATCTTGCGATGTTATCATTCCTGCGTAATCTTCTTCGAGATTGGGAGTTAGTAACGGCTCGTTGCTCGATTGCTCAATCGCACGACATACTTCGGGGCAAGTCCTCACCCCACTTATGCGAGATCAAAGATTAAAGATTGAATTCGCTTGCAATATATTTCTCACAATGTTTGTTATTTCTCGCCCAAAACTTAATGTGAGATATTGCAATACTCTGCTGTGCAATAAACTTGCATGGGCTCTTATGCCCTTCACGTAACCAACCTTCTGCATGCAGTTAAAAAACATCACTCTGCCGAGTCTGTCGTTGTTTACGACAACAGTCGCGCCGTTTTTAGACAGATCGGAGCGCATACGACATCCTGATATACAACTTTGTTGACCACTTCTTATAGTTATTTTCGCTATTTTGTGTCACCGCGGTTCTTGAATTGTTGGGTCTTTTTGCAACAATCCCATTACGTTATTTCTACGCTTGTAGCCCCGCTGACATTCAAAAGATTTGTAAGCTCTCAAAGCGAAATGGCTAACCTAAAACGAAACGGCGAAACTGAACACTGAAGACTCAACAATTTACGAATATGGATTTCGGACGCGGATAACTACGCACTGTAGATGTTTTCTTTCACCATCACCCGATGGCAAAAATCCCCAGAAAATAAAGCATCGTTAAAAGAGTAAGGTAGGCCTACCCACCGGTGTCCAGGACGATAGCAGGTGGAAAGCGCAGTAGATTTGATAGGACCTGAAGACACGCGCAAAGATCGATTGTGAAATTTTCATATCAGTTGAAGCGCCATACAGAATAAATGGACGAAGCCGGCCGTTACAGTAAAATAATATATAGCCTACTCGCAGTAACGAGCCCGAAGGGATTTTGTATTTTCACATTTATCCCGGCTCTGAGGTACCAACACTGACTCCAGCCCAGACTTCAAATCCAGAAAGATATTTTTGTGCAATCCTATATTTGGGGTGAACTTGAACATTGGTTCTGTTCGCATGCCCAGGGCTAGGCACCGCTACATTATTCTACCTTCAGACTTTAAGCAGGTCCATTATTCGACCCGCTTCACGAGGGAATATTCATGATTGTAAAATAGTCTGCAGCGCACAATACAATAAGATTTGTCACGTTGCTCGAATCCCGTAATGTCATTGTGTCCCATGGTTTGAATTCCGGCGGCCATGCCTGCCAACGGTCGTTATTGTTAGCGACGTCATTGAAAACACTGGCACGAGTCGCGCTTCACAACAGACGCCTATCCAGTTACGTAGCGATTGTGCGACATAGAAAAGCGGACAGGTGACACAACACAAGCGGTTCGCTATTTGAAAGGAAATGATCATTTTTAAATAATGTTATCTAATCAGTTATTGTTGATTTCAACACGGGGGCGTTGAATGGGCATATCGTCATGCTGCGCAGAATTGGGTTCCTGAATTCTCGCAGTCTAATTCGAAATTTCCATTAAATTCTCCGAAAGATGTCCTTGATTCAAGGCTTTAGCTGCTTAGTGCTTATTGACGTCAGACCATTTAAGTATGGCGGGTGTTAGTCATCCCATTTAAGGGAATTGATGGGAGATACCTATCGCAAAGTAGCCGAATTGTAAACATTTTTAAAAGGCACCGCGGCTGGCAGGCGCGTGCTTTATGTAAGCAATGAACAGCACGTAAATCTCTTGGACTCCTTCAAACCCGTCGACCGTAAATTCAGATCTTGAAAGTATCGAACCCCTGCTATACTTCTCTCAAACGCGTGCCACGGATTCTTTGAAGGCACCGATTAAATGTAACTGGTGATAATTTGTCAACGAATAAGTCTTCTCGAGATATTAACCATTTACTATTTACTGCAGGTCATCGTTAATGATACCATTGGTTTAAATGGGATGGCGCTACCTACTTTGTACTTTGTGGATCATGGTCACTTGAGAATTGAGTAATCAACACAAAACAACACGTTGGTATGTACCTGCTTCTTTGCGACCAGCTCGGCTGTGCTTGGTTACATCGTCAATCAAATTCAATCGGTTCAACTTCACATTCAACCACCCGACAACGGTCCATATGGACCGGACCCCCATAGGGTGATCAACATAGGCCCCCATAAGATGATCAACATATAACCTCTGACTGCTTCTATCCCAAGACCACACCTTCGCCTGCGGTAAATTTCGGCACTAGCCTTTATTCATCCGATTCACAAGCATACGCAGTACGCACCCATTCCGTCGGGTATTATGCGAGCCAAAATAGCTAACGTCGAACGCTAACCCAAGACTTACCGATTTGATTTCTATCGACTTTACTATACGCACCAAAATGTTGATTAGTGTTATGAAAAACCGGTGGGTGAAACGTGAATATTTTTAATGTAATGAATCATTTTTTTCAATAATATTGAAAGCACTCACAATGAATGGAAAAGAACTAGTAGAAAGGGCCGCGGCTTCAAACAGATCAACATCGAAAAAGAACTGTGACATCGGGCACTCTAGGCCGAGGTGGATGTTAGAGTAAAGGATCGCTACTGATGCGTGTCGTTCTACATCCTCCTATCTGTTCATGACATCGGATTGTGTCTTATCGCATTGTACATTGTGTGTGACTTGTTCAGATAAAAATATAACCCAACCATGTTATGTTATGTTATGTTATGCCTTGCATATATGACTATGCATTTTTATCTTCTCTAAGCCCACGTGACCAGATCTTCCGGTAGCGCTAATGGAGGTGGTAGTGTCTTAAAAAACTTTAGAGACATTAATTATTATGCATCTCAGGCTATGTTGATTGCTTATGCAGCGCGGTTAATGTAATTTTTCGGATCCAGACCAAACTAATGGAAACACTCCTTTCGCACGCTATCCCCGATTCGTGTTTCTCCACTGGGCGCATTATTCTCCACTATATGGGTTACAATTTTACCGCGAAGCTGAGATTGTAAGGACAGTACTGGCAATTCCCGTACCGGGACATATCAATATTGAAAGCTTTGGACAACGTGCGGCGGTCATTTTGGGTCACGGTTTTATCGCCGATGATTTTTTGGTAGCGTACTTTACCGAGTCGCATATTGCTCAAGACTTCGTATGTTTTGGCGAGTCCGGATACGGAAATGACCGGCGTCAAAATGTTGATGTCTGAAAGTTCCAGTTCGACTCATTTATGTAAATTATACGAGAGAATAACCATAACAAAATCGGGACAACTAGTGACAATAAGTCGGGAGAAGCGCAAAGAAAAATTTCTAGTTGCCCATCTGACCAAAAACACTTTACTTTATGTTGATTAGCGAAGAAATTTTTGACCCCTTCGAATTTCGAGAGTTACTGGAAAAGTTTCCCGTGTATACGAGATTTTCGTTTGCTTTGGGATCGCGTTAATTTTTAGGAAGGTGCTTCGAGGACGGTCTTGTGAACTCCAACCATGGACCCAAGTTGGAGAACCACTGTACTATAGTTTCAAACCTACCGTGGTTTCGTGTCACCACTCCGCACGCACCTGAAAAAACCCCCAATATAGTATGTATATTGAATATTTTTAGATATACTTTGAATTACATATATAACTTCCGTAGTGGCGAGATAACGTAGTGTTATGGATCCACAGCTGCAACCCCATTAGGTTGCTGTTTCGAGTCCTACCGAGACCGAATTCAGAATTTCAGAATCAGAATCTTTCGGAACTAATTCCCAAGTGCTGGGGGTTTATTTCGACTCCGCCTGGCAATCTGATCCGCGTAAGCGGTGTCTTAAAATGCCTAGATGTGGGCCTTGCTGGAATCGTAATGAAGAATATCAGCCTGGTGTAAGTGAACATGACCGACACCGTTGTAATCGAAAAACACCAAGCATCACAAAACAGCGACGGCAGCAGCATATATAGCTTCCAACGCCTGTAATCATGGTTCGCAAGGAATACCAATGAACAATGGTATCAGCACTGCCTCCGCAATTATGTTGTTATTACCTAGAAATCATTACGATTCTACTCTCCGTCCATTATTCTATCGACATGACTAGCCATGATTACAGATGGTGGGAATAGGACAAGGTGACAATCTTGCTGTGTAGACTTCACGGTCTCGTGTGAAGCAGCAATGGTCCGAGATAAATACATATCCCATATTTCTGAACTATAAGCGCCCGATTTATCCCCTTGCTACGTTCCCAATATAGGCTATTTATATTGATCTGGGTTGCGCGTCAACATGGGAAGCGCATTTACTGCAAATTCTCTGGAGATTTCTGGAATGTTTTTATGCTATCTGAGCGATCAGCGATCTCCATCTCGGCGATCAGGGTTGCACGACGCGACGCTGAATGTATTTGCATATGCTAAGCTCGTTAAATTGAGTGCCCAAGGGGGAATGAGCAAGCATGATTAATGCAAATCCGCGCATTTTTCGCTTTCGTATGTTCACAGTCATCTATTACATCAGTCCATTGCTAAGGCAATACGCGTAACTAAAACACCTTTACCTTCCAATAGTTACTGTACGTCGTGTATCAGGACTAGAGCCCGACCGATTATATCGGTTCTCAGATAATATCGAGTCGATATCACACTTTGAAAGAATTATTATCGGCATCGGCCATTGGAGGAGAAAATTATCGGCAATTTTCGTGACGTCACAACATGGCGATAGGAAGTGCGCCAGACTGAGAATGTTGACTAACTCATATAGCTTACACTTTACACCTGTCCAGATGCAGCCGTTCTGTCGTTCATTCCAGCTGTAAAGCTGTTCAAATAAATGCGCTGAAGTTTTAGAAATGCGCCTAGATTCCACCTCTTTTGAATACGGCTGAATCTATCGGGTTTATCGGCGAAGGTGTTAGATATCGGTTTTATCGACATCGGCCCAAAATCCAATATCGCTGGCGGGCTCTAATCAGGACGACTCAGATGAGCATGCGATAGATAAGTCCATTGTACGTGGTTTAGGCGTGGAAATACCTGTGATTTAGCATTCATTCAGCAATTCGATGCTTGCGGACTATTGAAGTCGAACTGTCATGCTCTCCATATATTGGTTGGTCTTTGATTGAGATGATTATTGTCAGTTGATTTGAAGTCACCTGTGCTTCAAATGTGCACGCACAATCCACTATGGATAGGGTTAGGCAGTCACACTCACAATAGGCTCGCACAGTTGCAAAAACAGTCATAATAAACCGTATAGCCTACATATCATAGCAAACCACATATATCGATATCGTGCAGTGTTTTATGTTGATTCAGCTGCTGGTCGGATCCATCATCAAGGGCAAAGTTGCTAGTGACATCGCTATGTGAAATAGCTTTGTTTCACGAATCAACAATGATGTGTATGACTAACTACATATTTCTCTGGAATGTATCAAAGTAATTTTAGAGGACCAAAACATGAAACCCTATCATTCCAACACACCATTAGTTTCCGTATCGTTATTGCAATCGATATTAGAGATTGCTGAAATAGTTTCGAAATCACGATGTGCATCAGTCATATAGACGAATTTCACTTGGAAAATGACAGCTTTGTAGACAGTCAGATGTTTATCAAGTGTTCCTTTGCTCCAACTAACGGTATCAATATCAAGCCAACAGAATGTCTTATATAAGACGGTAGATTGAAATCTATTTCTAGCCGTGGCATACAAATTCTCGACTGCACCAATTATTTCAATCCTCCAAGATAGGAATTTTGTGCTGTGTAAATTTAGAACATCCGGTTTAGGCTGTTACGGCATTTTTCGCATAACAGAGGCGTACTTTGTGTCGAACGAGGCGTATAGTTTGACCGAAGATTACCGTATCAATATTTTCACCGGAACCGACCACCAATATCGACACTGAGAGAATATTTTTCCGCGCAATGGAAGAGATGGCCTATGTTTTAGGTTTGAGTTGAAATACCAATGAATTTTAATTCACGTCGTCATCCTGCGGCACCTCTCACCAAAGATGTATTTATAAAGTAGAAGTATGTGATAGAACTGGGAGCTTCCAAAGCATGTAAAATTGGTGTAAGTGTAGGTAGAAAGATATTACGCGTAGACGTCCAAAGCTGTTGGTTGCTAATAATAGCCTATGGGAAAGTTGCACGACTAAATCTGACTGCAGAATCGCTGTTCGGGTCACACTTTCGGAACATTTTTTATGTCGCGATGATAAAGTGGGCTAAACTGGACAGTGGACATCGATTATGACGATGCACAATAAAGATGCATCAATGCAATATCTACCTTCTATCTCACTGATTTGCAAACTGTCATTTTCCGTGATCCTATTTTGAAATATATATTATATACGATCCTGGGATATGTTGCCATATATCAAGGGTACAGTACTTAAAAGTAATAGCCATTTTTTCGGGGTGATAACTAACCTGTCCTGAAAACGAATTATATAGATATATTAATTATTGTGACAATGACGTGACAACGCATAAGGTGCCGCGAACCCAAATAGTACGTAATATTTCTCGAACTACCTTAAAAGTCGAAGTGTCACCAGTATACACGAATCGACTATTGTATAATTAGAAAGCGCCATTAAAGAATATTCTTGCCAATGTCGAAATAGTAGATTTACACGTGTGTGAATTCGATTTGACTCGTTCTCGGTTGACGATATAAGACGTATGTGTTTCCAAATCCTGAAGTGTGTTTCCAAATCAACATATAACCTCTGACTGCTTCTACCCCAAGACCACACCCTCGCCTGCGGTAAATTTCGGCACTAGCCTGTAGCCTTTATTCATCCGATTCACAAGCATACGCAGTACGCACCCATTCCGTTGGGTATTACGCGAGCCAAAATAGCTAACGTCTAACGCTAAACCAAGACTTAACGGTTTGATTTCTATCGGCTTTACTACGCACCAAAACGTTGATTAGTGCTATGAAAAACCGGTGGGTGAAACGTGAATTTTTTTGATGTAATGAATCAATTTTTTCAGTAATATTGATACTTGCCTTGCATATATGACTATGCATTTTTATCTTCTCAGAGCCCACGTAACCAGATCTTCCGGTATCGCTGATGGAGGTGGTGGTGTCTTAAAAAACTTTAGAGACATTAATTATTATGCATCTCAGGCTATGTTGATTGTTTATGCCGAGCGGTTAATATAATATTTCGGATATGATATCGGACCTGACCGGATCCAGACCAAACTAAAGGAAACACTCCTTTCACACGCTAACCCGAATTCGTGTTTCTCCACTGGGCGCATTATTCTCCACTATGGGTTACATTTTTACCGCGGAGCTGAGATTGTAAGGACAGTACTAGCAATTCCCGTACCGGGACATATCAATATCGAAAACTTTGGACAACGTGCGGCGGTCATTTTGGGTCACGGTTTTATCGCCGATAATCTTTTAGTAGCGTACTTTACCGAGTCGCATATCGCACGGAAATGACCGGCGTCAAAATGTTGACATCTGAAAGTTCCAGTTCGACTCATTTATGTAAATTATACGAAAGAATACCCATACTAAAATCGGGACAACTAGTGACAATAAGTCGCGAGAAGCGCAAACAAAAATTTCTAATTGCCCATCTGACCAAAACACTCTACTTTATGTTGATTAGCGAATAAATTTTTTACACCTTCGAACTTCGAGAGTTGCTTGAGAAGTTTCCCGAAAACGTGTGTATACGAGATTTTCGTTTACTTCGGGATCGCATTAATTTTTAAGAAGGTGCTTCGAGGACGGTCTTGTGAACTCCAATCATGGACCCAAGTTGGAGAACCACTGTACTTTAGTTTCAAACCTACCATGGTTTCGTGTCACCACTCCGCGCGCATCTGAAAAATCCCCCCACCTTTGTTCAAACCTCAACATCACGGCCCAAGTGGCCGAATGGTGACATATTGTTTAGTTATCTTATCACCTCCCCAAATGCTAAGATATGTGGGCGAGCTCCGCCGCCATAGACGGTGGAGGCCCCGGTTTGATTCCTGGCATTAGCAAGTTCCAAGGCGTTGGAGGTTTATCTGAGATCCTCCTTCCCTATGTCATTGTGCTCACAGCGTCTTTGCAAAAACATCCGAGTGAGAAACCCAATCAAAGACTAATTCAGGGACGAGAATGAAAAGAGAGAGACGTAAACAAAGAACGAAGAGGATTGAACACTGATACATCGGGCAGTAGACTAATGGGGGATGCCAGATTGAGAGACCGAACTTGGTTGTTGTTACAGTTTGTGGTATTCATGGTGTTTGTCAACTACTATGGTCATTTACACAAGGTCAATTCTATTCGTTTTTAATTCCGTAGCTGAAGACTTGTAGCACGGCCCACTTCCAGGCTGTTCATAAGACACCGCTTACGCCAGGGGCCGGCAACCTTTTGTGTGCAGCGAGCCAAAATGTCAAAAATTGTCAAATTTTACCAGCTTGCGTGCCAAACATTCAATTTCGTGATATTTGACGTTTCAAGCAAGGAATACCACCAACCGTTTTTCTGCAGCTGGCAACGGCATCCGTTACGCCAGTGATTCTTGAATTCTTGAAGATTGTCGTTGCTGCACATATATATTGGAATCGCTTGCCCCCAGTCGAACCTTAAAGAATATCTCCTTCTCAGAGAAGAACACGATTCCAAATTCGCATTTCGACACGGGGCTCATTATTTTCTTCAGCAGGTCTCATTTGATACATGCGGCTCAAGGTGCGGGCATTGGACTATTCGGGGCTGGTCATTTCGGAGCCTGGAACTGTCGACATATCGATGTTTTGGCTAGCATGCGGCGGTTATTTTGTTTCAAAGTGTTATCGCCGCCAATCATTTTGGCAACGCATACACCGCACTGAAGTCACATGGTAGCATGTTGTCCGAAACTTTATGTCTAGGACGCGTGTCTTCTATAGCGTGAAAATGCCCAGCGCCGAAATGCCGGTTCATAAGTTGCGCTCCGGTAGGCTGCACAGTGAATACTTCTAGACTAAGGCATCCAAATGGTTTCGTACGGTATTCGGTTGACGTTCTTTCATAACTGCAAATACGGTTGACTCATTTCTGTACATTATGCATAGCCTTAAAAAACATTTTCTACATACATATATATTTATTTATTGGGGTTCCCACATTATAATCAAGACACCAGGTCCAATAATTCGCGCGAAGCGCGGACAATAATATGAAGATAACGAAAATCTGCCCTGAATGACTCTATTTTATGTTGATTTACGAAATAATTTCGGATCGCCTACGACAGTGGTTCTCAACCTGGGGGGGGGGAGGGGCGCGGGAGGCTCTCAGGGAGGGGGGCGCGAGAGATTGACAAAGTCTGTATGAATTCTGACTAAACATGTGTTTCACAACGATTCTGAGAAGACGTTGAAGACGTAACTTATTTCGTATTCAAGAAAGCTGGCCAAATTCAAACTCCAGCAGTCGCGCTCAATGGAGGATTGGCTTATTTCAACATCATTTGAGCAAATTTTTGATATTCTTGGGAGATTTAGAGCAATTTCCACGTGTAAGTCATTCATTAATTCATAGCTTTGGCAGTAGCCTACAGCTCGGTGCGCTGGATAGCTGTTGTTAATAGCTGGCGAACTGGACTGCTCAAGACAGACTTAGATGCAATATTGGTTGCCCGGTTTCGCCCTCAATTAGTCTACCCTAAATCAACACAATCTAATTCAATTCCAAAACTGATCAAATGTAGCATGGCAGCGGTACAGAGCGACGCCGTGCGCTCTGTAGCCACTACCAGTATTAGGATAGTCTCAGTGCAACCTACCTTGAAATACAATGATGTCTTGTTCAATATTTTTTGCTATTTTCAAACAAGTTTGGGGAAATTTGTCAGAAATATTAAAGACTCCACAACGGGAATGCGAATTAAAACTTGTATACTATTTGATCAGGGATGGGCAACCTGCGGCCGTACAAGGGAATTTGTGCGGCCGTCGACACCTAATTCAATTAGTATGTGTTGGTGGCCGTCGACATGCAAATGGAAATTACGAATTCACTCCCAAGTGTTTAAGAGATTTTAATGAATCTTGAAATTTTGTTCGTGCTCCGCTCATTTAACCTTGACTTCATTTTTCGAATTTGATATAGTATTACCCTTCTGAATCTGAACAGGAATCGGAATCGTGTGTTCCTCGCGAAAAAAATTTGTTGATGGCACATTTGGGCGATTTCAATATATTTCCACTATTTCCACTACCGATACAATCGACAATCCTAATGGGGGGGGGGGGGGTCAAGAAATAACAGCATGCAATAAAGTGACTAATAACAATTGGCCCACCCGAAGATGCATTATCATTTATAACTTGCCCTAAATTTGCGTAAGAACTCCCTCCGTGAACCCTAACGGTGAATCTGATCACATGGGTAGAGAAAGGATAAATAATTGATAGTAATATGTGATACTGCTACTATTAATTACGGAATTAATTTGTGAATCGGAAAATTTTTCGCGCTCGGCGCGACAATATGCTATTCATAACATTGCCACTCGCGATTTCGGTGCGTACAATTGGCCGTTGTGAAAGTAGAATAGTCTGAAGTTCACAGGGAATGGATATGGACAGATTAACATAGGTATTTTGCGTCCAGTTAGCTCATTACGGCTATGCCCTGGAATGCGACCTTAAGCTTCATAAGTAATCGAAATGCGGCCGTGATTAGCAAAAAGGTTGCCTACCTCTGTATTAGATGATGTGCTATTTTTGATATGACGTAAGTAGAGCGGGGGGGGGGGGGGGGGGGGATGGTCGCATTTCCAAAAAGGTTGAGAACCGCTGGCCTGCGAGCTTTGTACATTTTGAAAACTTCTGCTTCATTTTTTGCAAAAACATTGTTTGCGCCAAATCATTTGGCGTGCCATGAAAAATCAGCGTTCCGGGCTTTGCCGACCCCTGGCTTACGCGGATGGCATGGCGAAGAGAAGACTATATAAACCTCCACTTAGGTAGGGATTCTGGAGTCGACCTCGGTCGGGCTCGAACCCGCACCCATTGGTGTTGCAGCTGTGGATCATACCACTACGCAGTAGGCTATGCTATCTCGCCGTTGGCCGCATGGTCGTTTCGACATACTCATATCTGTGAACTAAATCGCATTGTACATTGTGTGTATTGAGCGGGTAAAAATAATAATACAACAACCGACATGCCACAATCAAAATTTGGATTCTTTAATTTTTATTATATGTCGACCTTTCTTACGACATTTGCCCGCAGCCCCCCTGGGCAGTGGGCAGTCCAACCGGCAGCCTAGTGAGCCGCGGTACCCCGCTTGAGAACCACTGAATTAGGCAGTTGGGGGCTATGTTGTATGTACGATACTTTCTTTCAAATGAATGATGATCAAAGCTGACGATCTTAATGAAGTAAAATCTCATGAGGATAGCATTTTACTAATATAAATTGGCAAGGAGCCGCAGTACATTCAGAATTTTTTATAATTCAAAATTATATAAGGATTGCCATCAAAATTGACCCAAAAATAAGGACAGTCGAAAAAATAGATTGACATTAAAAAGCGTTTTTGTATATACTTTGTATTTATAGGAGCCGTGGTATATCACATTCCATAATTTGCCAAAAAATCTGCTCCAGCAACTTCTTGTTATTAAAAAGTGCTTCATGGATCTCACGACACAGCTCAGGTCTCAGGTCAGGTCTAGTCTACCTTGACTGATAACTGGGTTTTGACTGTCATTTAACTAAGTCTGTTCCTTTCCTTGGTCAACTTCGCTGAAACAAGAGAGAACACTCTATAACTTTAACATCAAACCATATTGAAAGAGTGACTTCTTGTGACTTTAATTGTTACGGCACCCTTTGCCACTGGCTTTATTTTGAATCTAGATTACGCATATGCGAGGTACGTCGGTTGCGTATTCGCGGCATATTATTAAATAGGCTTCAAAGTAAACGAATTTGAGGTTCCGTTTTTACAGCAAGTTAGCGCGTATGCTGCTGTTTACTGATAAATTGACGTCCGCGTCGATAGTTTGGTAGGCCACAGCATAAACTGCTATGCCACTCACTGCCATAGCTATATCTCCCCATCTAGAAGTCACATCCTGTGGTGTATACTAGTGCGGAGCATGGATCGGAGCCGGATTGGATATCCAGCCGGATTAGTACTTTTTCTGTTACGGCCGGATCCGGATCGGAGCCGGATCACTACTTTTTTTTGATACGACCAGATTCTTTATGAATAAGCATGTCTTTTATAACTAAATAACTACTAACCAACCACACGCAAGTAACCCCCAAGCCAGTGCGAAAATAAGCGAGGCTTATTTATAAATTCACGGAACCCCCGTATCGTGTAGGGCCGGCCGGATTTCTGGCCGGACTTTTTCAATTTTGGCCGGAGCAGGATTGGAGCCGGATCAGTACTTTTTCCTGATACGGCCGGAGCCGGACCAGAGAATTGAACAACCGGATCGGGGTCGAATCAAATAATTTGTCGTTTCGCTCCGCACTAGTGTATACGCTGCGGGAGTTCCGTTCATTTGTGATGTCATAAAAGCTCGACGCAAAAGCATAATTTTAGAATAGGTTCCTTGTGGTACAGAATTTGAATATTGCAACGAACAACACATTCGTGGCGAGATAGCGCAGTGGTATAATCCGCGGCTGCAACACCAATGGGTGCGGGTTCGAGTCCGACCGAGGTCGACTTCCGAATTCCGATACCTAAGTGTTGGAGGCAGGGCCGTAACAGCACTTCGTCAGCCCCCCCCCAAAATGTTGGTCTTGGGCCCCCCATATGATGATAAACCGAACTTCTGGGGCGCTTCGCTTCGCTTCGCCCCCCAGACCCCCCTCTCGCTATACGCTGTTTGCCGATACTTATCATCTACATTGGCCTCCGTTTAGAGTGTCGGCTTTCCTCACCTGAACCACGCGAAGCGCGAAAATTTTCTATAATTCATGATTGAGTCTGTCTATATGATCGGAAATTGCGTATATATTGCTATCAATTTTTATCCTCTCTGCTCCCGTAATCAGATTTACTGATAGAGCTGAGGGAGATGTGTTTGAAAAGGTAGGACCCCTCCATAATATTTAAATATCTTCGGCCAATACCCGTTGCCAGGAACGAAACAGCACTTCGTCAGGTGCTCCCAAAACCAACTTGGGTGTTGGGCTCCCTTAGGGTGATAAACCTACCCCCTATCACCTTGTTCGCTTTTGCCATGAAGTTAGTTGTACTGTCTGGTGAGTCAGGGCGAAGCGCGAAAATTTTCGATAATTCATGATAAAATCGGTCAATAAGATCGGGAATTGCATATATATTGTTATCAATTTCGTGTCCTCTCTGCTCACGTAATGAGATTTACAGGTAGAGCTGAGTGAGGTGTCTTGGAAACTGTAGGGCCCGTTGGTACTACTCCGTAACAAGATTTTATTTCGTGACCTCCAGTTTGAGCGTAGGCTACCAAACTAAAAGACGCACACGATTTCAAATTGGTATTTCTTCACTGGCATATAATCTTTCCTTTCGGGATGGTATTTGTCGTTCAGATTGTAAAATACACTATTTTGTATATATAATGAAGTTTTCGGTCAGCATAAGGTCAGTCCTTGTCGGCGAAGGTTTTCTCGCTGCCGATCGTTCTGGCACACTTCTTGGAGTCGCATGTTAGGTGGCCCAAAACTTTATGTGTCTTGATGCGTCGTGGAGCGGTAATGGCCAACGCCGATATGCCCATTTGTATAAATCTTGCGTATTTTTTCTTGGGGGAAGAGTACTCTAAAATCAAGATATTTGGTAGCTTGAAATCGCGCGAAGCGCGAAAAAAGTTTGAGAAAGTTGCCTAAATTTTCAAAAAAATACTCTATAATTTATGCTAATTCACTGAATAATTTTGGGCCCCCTTTGACCTCGGGCCCCCTCCCAATTGGGGGGTCTGGGGTGCGGCAGTTACGGTGCTGGTTGGAGGTTTACCTAGGCTCCTCCTCGCCACCTTATCCGCGTCAGCGGTGTCTTACAAAAGCCTAGAGGTGGGCCGTGCTATAAGTCGGCAGTTACGGAGAAATAAGAAGAATATCGGCCTGGTGTAAATGACCATAGTAGTCGACAAACACCATGAATACCCCAAAACAAACAAACAACACATTCATATTCGCAATTTATTCACTATAAGCTTTTCAACTGACCCTCATCGGTAGTGGCTGTCAGTATAATACGGAGATTGCAATTCGAAATGTAAAGATGAAATAGGTACTGTGACGTAAGAATGGTATAAAAACAACAACGAGAGATTTCACAAAACGAGAGCGTTAAGCAAAAATGCAATTTTGCAACAAACAACACATTCATATTCGCAATTTATTCACTATAAGCTTTTCAACTGACCCTCGTCGGTAGTGGCCGTCAGTATAATGCGGAGATTGCAATTCGAAATGTAAAGATGAAATAGGTACTGTGACGCAAGAATGGTATAAAAACAACAACGAGAGATTTCACAAAACGAGAGCGTTAAGCAAAAATGCAATTTTGCAACAAACAACACATTCATATTCGCAATTTATTCACTATAAGCTTTTCAACTGAACCTCGTCGGTAGTGGCCGTCAGTATAATGCGGAGATTGCAATTCGAAATATAAAGATGAAATATGTAGTGTGACGTAAGAATGGTATAACAACAACAACGAGAGAAATCACAAAACGAGAGCGTTAAGCAAAAATGCAATTACTGCAATACAAATTGGCTATAATATATAGCCAGAGACGCAACACTAATGAAATACACGGAGAGAATAGAGTCGGTCCTTTTGCCGACAAAGAATTGGTTGCGCGAGTTTTATTTTAGTCGATTCGAGAACCTTTAAATGGAACAGAATACGTCCACGCGCAAGAATTGAAAATCTGCTATCTTTATACGATTTTGCACACTCTGGTTGCGGCAGAAGGTGCTGACCTATTGCAGAGTTACATGCCATGGTCTGGTCATAGTTGCGCAAGAAAGGGTTACTGGTCTGCGATTGACTGTCTGAAATAGCATTGACGTCTGGTTTTCTAATATGCTTGGACACATGTTGGTTGATTCTTTGTTGCAAACGAAGTGAAGTACGACCCACATACCGACTGTCGCAGTGGCACGCATAATTGTAAATAATACTACTCTGTTTTGTGGCAGGTAGTACATCCTTCTGTGTTGCAGGAAAGAGAGATTTTGTGGTGAAAACAATCCTAGGTTGTACCCACATGAAACATTGACTAACAGACATGATTTGCTTCTCAAATCTACCAGAAACTTTACCAATCTATAGTAAATGTAAATAGACTGGACATTTACTGGGTCCAATGAATTTAGTGGGTCTGAAGTCAATTAGTTTTTTGTCAATGGTGGACTTCACTATGTGATCAGGGTATCCATTGGACTGGAAGATTTTCCGTATGAAATCTAATTCAGATTCAAGTTCCGTCTTACTACAAATCATTAGAGCCCTGTGAGCAAGCGTTCGTATCAGATTAGTTTTGCGCTTTGTCGGACAAAATGAATTCCAAGAATAGTAAAACGATCGAAGTTGTGTACTTGTTGAAAATAAGACAAAATAAGGACGCAAGTCGAAAACAAGGACATTTCTTAGAAATAAGGACAGTTGAGTTTTCTAAGACCTGGTCCTTCAAAATAAGGACAAATCTGAGAAATAAGGACGGTATGGCAACTATGATTATATAGGATAGCCTACCTGGTTGATAGCCTACACAGTTGCACAGCACACAGCCTTTTGATATCAAGAAAAGCTCTCCAGAAGGAAAGAATGTGGAGAAATGTAACATTCAACGACAAGCCAATCAAAACTTTCAGCCGGAACGTGAGTCATGGTCAGTGAATCAGTATAATTTGTATTTAATCCATCTTTAACAATCCGTTGGCATTGGAAATATTTCGGCCACGAGAACGGTATGTTATGCAGTCAGGGTGAACATTGAACTTGATAGCTACGTTTGTACAAGCCATCCGGTGCGAATTCCATTTTTCGTCGGTTTTTGTCGAAGAAATGACTTTAGCAAGCTGATTTCTCATGATTTCATTGACAATTTCAGAAATGAAATAGCGACTTAGCGACTTAGCTTCGCTCCCGGCACCGACGTGTGAATTCTACTTCCCAGAGTTCCCATACGTCAATCTTTATCGAGTTCTGAGTCCTGACTTGTCCACTACACCACCTTGCGGCACTGTGGCACAGACTCTGGGTATGTCGTTGAAACTTATAGTTTTTTTTTATATTTGTGTGTGATGCACTTGCGCGGTTGCTTGTGAACACTCGACCCGTACCCGCTTGTGAACTTTATCTATCTCAGAATGCTACCCTTACAGTTACGAATGACACGAAAATTTTTCGACGGTGACTGTCAATTAGCAGAATAATCATGATCAGACACAGACACTAGGTCAGTGGTTCTAGGGAACAGTTTTCAGGAGCAGTTCGCAGCAACCTAGCAGCACTGGTGCCGGTGGAGGCCCGGTTTGATTCTTCGCAGTAGCTCGTTACTTAGGAGGTTCACCTGAGATTACCCTCTCCTACGTTGATGTGCTCACATTATCTTAATAATCGACTGGTTATATTTTCATGGGATCACGAACGACACTCACAGAATGTGCCATGCGATATACAAGACACACACAACACGATGTCATGAACAGATAAGGGAATGCCGAAACGACCGGGACGACCAGTTGTGGTGTCTTAATCTGGTATACACCTCGGCCTATTAGTGCCCGATGTCACAGTTTTTTCGATGTTAATCTTTATATACGTCGGTCCTTTTAGCCGCTCTTTCTTGCTCTTGCTCTTGTTTCATTCTTCATCGGGTCTTTTTTCTGGGCTTTTTTGTCACCGTAAGAACAGCGACACGGAGGACGAGCAGCCCAGAATAACCTCCTACGCCGGAATAGGAGGATGCGGAACGACTAGTTGCGGTTGCAGTTGCGGTCTCTTAAACTGACATTCACCTCGACCTAGTGCCCGATGTAGCAGTTCTTTCTTCGATGTTTGTCTCCATTCCGCGGCTCTTTGCTGCTCTTTCCATTCCTTGTTAGTGCGCTCTTTCATCGACTATTTTTCTGGGCTTTTATGTCACCGTAAGAACAGCGACGAGGGGAAGAGGAGCCAAGAATAACCTCCGTCGCGGGCGGCAGGCGCTTTATCGTCACCACTACGTTTTTTTGTTCTTCATCATCATCATCATCATCATCATCATCATCATCATCATTGGTTTATCAGCAATTTTTATCAGTTCAATCATCACAAAATACAATGAAAAAAGACAGCAAGGTGTCGAAGCGATGGAGTAGTCTATATAATCAGAAAGCCCACCTTGGCCTAGCCTTGGGCGATGTAAAGAAGAGGCATACACACTGAATGAAAAGTAAAGAAGATAGTATAGTACCGCATTTTCTCACGTAACCCCTGAAAAGTCTTGTGTGGCGGCACCACTGTTGAGAACCACTGCACTAAGGGTAACTTCTCCGACCAGTTTCAAGCGGCTGAAAGCGGACTCGGCAAACTATGATGGGTGGGATCATTCAATGCAAGTGATAAATTGTTCTTAAACTGTTATAATCTAATCTGGCGCATTTATTTGCCTTACAAGAAGAACCGTAAAATACTGTTCAAGAGACTCTTGAGACTGTTGGATACACTGTTCTTTCCAATTCACTATACTAGTTGCTGATGATTACGCATGCCGAGTGTCATCTAAAACTCTAAAGGTTAGTTTTAATATGAATATACTATTTAATTGCATTTTGAAGTTTTGTACTCTCAAGAAGCTCTTCAAATATTACTTTTTGAATGTGCCCGTTGACGCACCAATCTCGAGATTATACTGCAAAATAACTCTCTCCGCATGCTTTCGCTGCTGAGCAAACCGCATTGTCACATTTCTAACCAGACCTGCGAGATTGCAGGTCTATCAGATAGTTTGAGCGCATTAAATATATGCTCAAAACTAGTAAAACCAGTAATGTACGCGTAATAGTCAATGCTATTTCAATTTCCCGCACATACATTGATCGTGCGAGGATAAATATTACATTTCTTTGGATTCTACTTCACTGCGGAGTTGGATTCAACGGTATCGCCGATAAGATCACCCGGAAAGCTGCTACGTATCCAACTCAAAGAATAACCAGCGACATTCCACTCTCCCTACAAGAAGCTAAAATAATTGCCAAAGAACTAACTCACATAAGATGGAAAAAGGATTTTGAGACGAATGACTTCGAAAATCTTCACAAGCGCCACATGATATCGCGCAGCCACTGGGACTATCAAGAAGGGAAACATCGATATTGATACTTTAGACTGGGCATTGCAAGCTGAACGGACACTTACATCGAATTGGTTGTGACGACGATGGCCTTTGTGCAACATGTGGCGTGATAGAGACGGCGGAGCATTTCTTGCTTCAATAATCTTGATATATCTCGCAGCGAAATTATTTGAAGGACATAGCACCACGAAACCATGTACCCATAGACATTGTAGCACGTCTCGGCAACCCCTACACCATATTACCTGTGATTGAAATGTACTCCTAACCGAGAGGCAACTATAATGCAGTAGGAAAATCGAGTGCACATTCCTTCAACACTTTGGTTTCGTGCACAACGCCGTAGTTGCTAAGCACCATTCTCCAATATACATAGGCTACATATACTGAGGTAAATTTTTATTCAGCACTCCGATTTATCTTTGCGATTTTGCGGAAGAGATAGCGTAGTGGTGACGATAACGGTTTACCGCCCAGGCGGCATGGGTTCGATTCCGCGTCGGAGGGTATTCTGGGCTTACGGCGACAGCAAAACCCTACAAAAACGACCCGATGAAAGAGCGCACTCACGACGAATGAAAAAAATGCCGCAGAATAGAGACTAACATCGAAAAAGGAACTGTGATAACGGGCACTAGGACGAGGTGGATGTCAGTGTTTTAGGACACCGATACTGCAGCCGCAACTGGACGTTCGGCATTCTCATATCTGTTCATTACATCGCATTGTACATTGTGTGTGTCTTGTTCGGATGAAAATATAATCTGACGTTTATTGATTTATCGGTATTCATAGTATTTGTCGACTACTATGGTCATTTACACCAGGCCAATTTTCGTCATATTATTTCGTAGCTGCCGACTTGTAGCACGGGTCACTTCTATAGATTTTTGCAACACAACAGCAACAACAGTCATTGGGTTATAATTTTCATCTGAACAAGTTACACACAATGTACAATGCGCTAAGACACAATGCGATGTCATGAACAGATAGGAGGATGTCGAACGACACGCATCAGTGGCGATCCTTTACTCTAACATCCACCTCGGCCTAGAGTGCCCGATGTTACAGTTCTTTTCGATGTTGATCTTTTTTGAAGCCACGGTCCTTTCTACTAGTTCTTTCCATTCCTTGTGAGTGCTTTCTTTCTTCGGGTCTTTTTTACACCGCTTATATGGATGAGATGGCGAGGAGGAGCCTATATAAACCTTGAACACTTGGGTAGGAATACTGGAGTCGACCTCGGTCGGACTCGAACCAGCAACTCATCGGTGTTGCGGCTGTGGATTATACCACTGCGCTATCTCGCCACCCTCCGATGACTTTTTAAACACCACTTGTTTTAATTAAAACAACCCCATTAGCAATGCGTAATTGAAGTTATACAAAGATGACTTTTCACCTAACAAAATCAAGTAAAGATTAGTATTTCAGCATCATAAAAGTAGTTTACAAACAAAACTACTTGAGTAAGCGAAACAAGCAGATAAAGGCTACTACATTTGGCGGTTATTATTTTAATCCACTTAAGACAGGGGCGGGTACCATAGGCCCGCGGGCCGGATCCGGCTCGCGACGGGAGTTTGAGCGACCCGTGGACGCAGCTTTTGGTCTTCCATGATAATGTTGCCCGTGTCCCGTACCTACATACATTTGCGAGCAAACGTTTTCGAACATCAAAATTAACAAGACAAAGCGGCGTTCCAATAGAACAGTGATTCCCAAACGGTGGGGAATTCCCCACTGGTGGGGAATAGACTCACTTTTGAAAAAATCTTTACAGTAATATTATCTTTTAATAAATGTCGTTTGAAATGCCGACCGAATATCTCATAGCTCATTTGCAATTCAGCGATTCATGCCACCAATTAGCGATCTCCAGAAATGTTCATTCATTTGTACACCATCATCGGTCACGAAACGTAGTGACAGAAAAACTCTGATTCGTTGTACTATGAGCTGATATTGCTGCATCAATATCTTTAGATATCCCTGATCAATATGTATTCAAGGGAGATCGTGGACTCGCTAATTGATAGCACATCCGGACTCGTTACAAATGAAATTACATATTTATGTTATTTCAAGTTATTTTAGTATTGTGTGAAAGTGTAGTTGACGTCGGCTTATATACATATCGCACGCATGAGTTCGTCAACATCAGGAAGATAATCTGACCCATGTATTATTCGGCATTTACGTATGTAAATTGATGCTACACCGCAACATTTGGAAAATTTCACACCCCTCCTATTTTTCTGTTGGCTGCAGCCGGGGTAGATACATGGAGGTGCGTTTACGGTTACCAGTTCACCGCTGCGTTAATATTATTGTATGCTGATTAATTCCGGGGATCTTAACAATCACCTTGCTAAGCACATTGCTAAACACATTGCTAAGCAAAGTCTTGCAAAATTTTATTGGAGGTAGATATAGAGGAATGGAGGCTAGGAATAAATCGGAAGTGGGGAATTAGGATAAAAAGGTTGGGAACCACTGCAATATAACTTATGTTCACGTGCAGTCTTTACTAAGGGTTTGTGTGTCCAACATGCAGCCAGAGTTCAAAGAACTTGTAGGCAACTTTGATCGACCACAGTATATTACGTTAATAAAGTCATTGACTACTGTTTTTGGTCCCTATGGTTTATGCTTAATGTAACTTTTAAACAAGATATATTTTTTTATATAGGTGGATAAAGATGCGATTAATGTATCGATTCAGGAATCCGGCAAGCCAAGTACTTTATTTATCCCATATCCGGCCCGCCGACTGGAGAAGTTGCCCGCCCCTGACTTAAGAGCAGAGGTGGTCAGTAACGAAGTACTTCTACTTTTTCGAAGTACTCAAGTAGTTTTCTTCTACTTCTGGTACTTACTCGAGTAGACCTTTTTCTCGCTACTTCTACTTTTACTTCGTAATATTTTGTGAACTACTTACTTACTTTTCGCTATTTTCAGTTTGTCACGTAAAAGTAGTTCAATCCCCCAATAAGAAAGATAGCCTAAGGAATTTCGGGGCTGTTTTCACGTAGTATCAACATTCAATTCTCATAAAAGTCATGTAATACCCAGAATTTTCGTTGCGCGTCGCGCACAGTGAATATGAAGTGACAAATATATTTTAACGAAAGTATCGCTGAATATAATTTAGATACCGGGTTGCGTGGTTCCGTTCGCACCGCATTGTCGCCTACATTAAATATTTCATCACAGTATGTATGGCCCGCCATAACGTTTGAAACTATCGTTTCGCAGTCTAGCAATAACCTATTATATCTAGCACCCCATGACGTGACCTAATCTGGAAAAGTGGACTTTGACTTATTTTTTAACCTTAGACCTGTTTTAGCAGACCAACGTTGACACTTTCTGGACAAAAGACATGAAATGTATTTTCCGCTTTTTGGAAGTAATATTTGTATTTTTCTTGAATCAATCTTGAGTCAAACTTACTTGTGTCAATCAATCAATCAATCGTTTTTTTGTCACACCAGTGAAAATCCGGTACGGACCAGGATGACGACGAGGAACCGCAGGGCCTTAGTACACAGTCGCCACCTGTAGGAGTGAGAGTAGATTTAAAGTCAGTCAAATCTACTTCTACTTCAAGTAGTTTTAGGTTGCTTATGAAAGAAGTACTTCTACTCGTACTTGAGTAGATTTTTTTCGTCACTACTTCTACTTCTACTGGAGTAGATTTATTGACTACTTTGACCACCTCTGCTTAAGATTAAGGCTGGGTACCGTCTATTATGACGTCAGAACAGGAAAAACTACTTGAAAGGTACACGTCATCCAAAATATAGTTACATTTTATGTCCGAGAACCATGCAGAATCGATTCCCGACAGTACAGGAGAGTGACTCTCTGCTTATTTACCAGACTTAATTACAATAGTCAGCGGTGCTAGCAGGGATAACTAGTTCTAGATATCCCTGGGTGCTAGCTACTCGAATAAAAATAACTTTGCGGTTCGACATATTAGCAATTTTTATCAGTACAATATACCACAGAAGATAGGAAGGTGTCAAAACGACTTGGAGAAGTCTTTGAAATCCGACAACCACCTAGGCCTAGGCGATGTAAAGAGGAGGCATGCACACTGAATGAAAAGTGAAAGAAGATAATATAGAAAAGCAAGCGGATAAAATGGGGTGGCATGTCACGAAAGGCGAGATCGATAGGTAAGGTCGTGGTCCGGCAACCTCGAGGACGGACTAGTATTCAGTTAGTAGAAAATGCTTGTATTTCGACTTGAATATGGATATGCTCGTCTACTGCCGGATGACCGGCGGGATCGTGTTTCACACGTCAGGTCCAGCATATTTGATGGAGCGATGATCTTTTCGGTCGATCATATGATAATTGGACGACATGGAAGCGCGTGTGTCGTACTTGTGCGCTTTTGATTCCGAGGTAAAGAAGTCATTTACATATTCGGGGAAATGACCGCAGTGGAACTGATACATAAACCTGGCGATTCCACTCAATTACAAGTCAAAGTTCAATACATGACCGAGGTATATTTAGAATAATATCACAGACAGGAGGAATAGAAGATTAGCCCTGAGCAGGGATTTTTGGATCTGGATTTTAGCATGGAAGACGGAAACACATCCGGATCCCGAAAAAAGATGATCCGTACATGGTACATCTCATAGTGGGAAGTGACATTTCATCTGTTACAATTTTACCAACGAATTGCTATAAGCTTCTGGAAGACGTTTCGCGCCGGTCACTTCGTCGTGTCACATTCCTAAATTGTCACGTCACGAATGTCAGCAAGCGCAATTTCTTTGATGAATTTGACTACTTCTCTCTTATACAAATAAGTTCGTGGACAGAAAAGCAAAAACAGGCGCTTTCCAATCGTATTCCTATCGAACAGGGCGCTACAAATTGCAGAATCTCCAAAGACTGCAATTCGGATTCTCGCCAATTCCGCCAAGTGGGGTTAGGAATACAATATCTGTCAATCGAACTTAACATAATCGTTGGTACATACCTATAGTCATATGTGGATATAGTCAGTGGGAATTTACAAGGCTCTAGTGCAGTGGTTCTCAACCTTATTGGCTTCGCGGACCCCTTTTGACCATCACGGACCCCCGCGGACCCCCTCAAGTTTTAGTTCAAATTTAGCTCAACTAGGGTGCAACCGTCATCTGTATTGTGCAAATATGAACTGTATGCTTGTGATAAATAGCAACAGAATGACTTTTCTTGAAAATAACATACGTGGTCGTGTGTTTAAAATCCGCGTCTTCGATTTGATATGGACGATGAGTGGCGATAATTCATTTCCACAAAGATAGATGGAGGCTAATGCAATATTAACGCTAAGGTTAACATAGCTCCTTCTTTTTCAAGTTTTTGAGAATGTTCTCCGACTCCGAGGACGCCTAAATGTCCTCATTGTTGGCAATTCGTCCTTCTTTACAGCTTTTGCATGTAAGATTATGGATATATTCGAGTAAAAATGGGCATAAATGACGCTAAATAGGGAATTCGTGGTCCGATAACAATCGACGACTTTTTTTAGTAACACCATTTATTTTGAGAAAAAGTGTGTAAATTGGCATTCGAACGAAAGTAATGACCTTTGGTTTCGTCAACTAATCAAATTTGTCAGCAAATGTAGCGAAGTCGGCGGATTTCAGTTTTCATCGACTAACTTTTCTGAATTGGTAAAAGCGTCCTCCTTTCCCAATTCCAGAATATGGTAACCCTAATTAACGCTTAACGCTTCAGGCAATACTTTTGGTGTGATCGCAACATTTATGGCACCAAGATGAAGAAACATATCTCTAATGAACATATCTCGTCCAGCCTGGTCATTTTTATCCAGCATCTCATCTTGAAGTTATTCTAGAATAGTGGTTATGTATATCACGGGATGAAATGGATTTCGTGGCGTGGTATCAATCTCTTCATTGAGATAAATTAGGGAATTTACTTCAGAAATATTTATTTCAAACGACTGTTCACTAATTTGATGAGACTGACAACTTCAAATCGAAAAGGTTTTGCAAACATTACTAAGTCACGTTGATTGACCTTACTATATATCTCCATATTTTTATTTTTTCCACAAACCCCGGCAAAACGTCTCATAACAGCAATATGTTTGTATTAGTAGGTTATAGGTAATTTGACAATTAAAATGAATTTGCACCGTAGGATATTTCATGTCAGACGATTAGTATGATGATGTGAGTCATGAGGTTTCAGCAGTTATGGTGCGAAACTGCCTCATGTTTTCTAAAATTAAAAAAAAAAAGGTTATCAATCATTTTGAGAATTTAGAGGTCTAGAGTTGAGTTGAGCGGTTGAGAACCACTGCTCTAGTGTCTCCATTACCGTATGACGTCATTATAGTTTCGAACGCCAGAATAACACTGTCATGTTACTGGGTTGCAAGGAAATACTTTGTCCAGGAGTATTGCACTCGTTAGATCACACGGAATGTTGTGTCTGGAAATATGAATGCGACGTCACATGACGTGATAGGTTTGTGTTCACGGTGAACTACTTAAAACATTTCGCGTTAGCACGAACCAGAACCCTTCAGTGTTTCGTTCCATCCATATCGTCAATAGACTACGTTAAGTTCATAGACTGTGAGGACAGATGTGATATTGAGGGATTAAGTAGTACGAGTATTGGTAACTCAATCAAGTATTGAACGTAACCGCGGAAATACACAAGTACCTAGTGTGACCGTAAAATGATAATTTCTTATATTCACAAAACATCGGTTGTGAACAGAATAGTATATTACATCAGCTCGACGCAATTCCAGCGACCGTCTCCATAATATGATTGAATCCACTGTTATCTTAAAACTGTGGTTTCCGGGAGATAAAAAAGTACTCGAAAATCCCACGGGTTTGTTTGGAAATCCGACATCGGTATCTAGAGACCCCCGCGAAGCCATTATTTGCGACTAATGAGGCGTTAATAATTACACTAGAGATGGAGATTAGGTTCAACGGGGTTTAATCGCACCGACGGCGAAAAATTCAAATCAACCCGAAAGAGGGCACATTATGGATATGGAAAACAACGTTTATCCGGGTTATCGAGTAAATACGACTTGAAAGAAATGGAATCTGGTGCGATTCCTCTTTTGTAGAAAGCGCGCCGCTGCTTCATTAGCATCAATTAGAACCGGTTCCCCCAAATGATAGGATGATGATAGTTCCACCCGCTGTGTCTGAAACAATTTCAGTATTTGAAGAGCTTCTTGGAGGTACAGAACTTCAGTATTCAATTTAACAGTATATTCATATTAAAATGAACCCGAATATTTTCGGCTGACACTCGTCAGGGGTAATCGTCAGCAACTAGTAGAGAATAAGAAGGAACATTGTATATCAACAATCGTATCACAAAATATGACGTCACCAGTATGAAACTTCGAATGAGAGAGCTTTCAGTGCACTATTCCTAGGTGGTGCACGAACTCCTTCTGTTGACAGAGTTTCGGTTGGTGTATTTTGATAAAAGTCGACTCCAAGGCACACAAGTGGAAGTGTGAACGGCCCCTCCCAATAACCCGAAATTTTTCGTCTCGATAATTATTCGCACAAAGCGGATTATCCAACAGATGTTTGCCGATTGCAGAATTAATGGCATTCGATCGGTCAGCATCAAGCTGGAGTGTATGAGTTAAGGGTGAGCTTTTCACCGGTGAAAAACTCTGTCAACAGAAGGAGTTCGTGTACCACCTAGGAATAGTGCAATGAACGATCTCTCATTCGAAGTTTCATGCTGGTGACGTCATATTTTGTGATACGATTCTTGAAATACAATGTCCCTTCTTATTCTCTACTAGTTGCTGACGATTACCCCTGACGAGTGTCAGCGGAAAATATTCGGGTTCATTTCAATATGAATATACTACTCAATTTCAGTATTCTGATTCTCCAATAGGTTTGTTCAGAATTGATCGACTTGAAAAATATAATAATCTTTTTCAATAAGTTCCACGTGACCCGTGGACTAATGCCCCGAGGACATACTTCCGCTACAATCCATATCGTTCAATGCTCGCCTGTGTCGGCACGCTTCACATTATAACTAGGGCTGGGCACAATGATTCGAGAACTCGAATCTGAATCGAGTATTAATTTAATGATTCGAGTCGAGTAGTAAAATACGATTTTTTCGAATAATGAAATTATACGCTTCTCGCCACTGAAAGTTAATTTACCAACGAGAATTCTAGTTTCAATATTAATTTTCACTGTTGAAGCCTTGAAACCTTGATTGGCGGTATTGTAGCTTACGAAACATAGTACAAACCTACGGAGGTTACTGGACGTAGCGCATTTACGAAGTCATGATAATCCCACAACATTTTCACCGAGTGGAATGAAATCGGTATGGTCGGTAAAATACCAAAGTATCTTTTACGAGATGGATAACCGGCATTGTATTCTTTGTGGTAGCAAAAACGGTGCATATTTGAACTTGGACGTAATACATTCCGTTATGACGTCATAACCGGTGATACTCGATTACTCGACTCGACTCGACTCGAAGCATATTACGTGATTCAGAATCGAATCACTCGGGTACTCGATTTTGCCCAGCCCTAATTATAACATTATACACTATACAGTGCACAGTGCCCTTGCACATGGAACTCTATACACACAGCGCACTGCACGTTGATTCAGCAGAAACAAGGATAAATATATGTATACATTAAAGAAGTTTTCGTTACTGCCATAGCTTATTTACGCATATTGGAACCGAAGAGGAGAAAGACCCTTTATATAGAGCTGTGTCGGTGCAACCGTACATACCATAAGAATCAAATCGAATTTCCGTCTGCTATACCGTCGTGGAATCAACGCCATTGTGAGTTTCTCTAGAGGAAAAATGACCATTTACTGGAATTCACTGATGTGCCGATGTGATTAAATCTGTATTCCGGTACCCGTTCTAGTATGCATATCTATTTTTTTCATTACTGACTGCATTTAATGCTGTTGCGGGCATAGGTGAGTGTTAATTTATTGACGGCCTGAAGTCATTTTATGTTTACTAGTGGTTTTACCAACTCCAGCAATCATGGAACGTTTAATGTGATGATAACATTAATCATGATTATTAATTATTATGATCATTTAGTGATTACAAACAGGCACATTGTAATGCTAGAAAATACCAGATCCCTCACAACAGCATTTCACGCACGTGAAATAGGCGCGGGGAAACTATATGCATAAAACCGGACGTAGCAGCCTATAATCACATAAATGTTGATAAATCTCAACGACCAACGATATTCGATCTAATAACACGAGTAAGCTTCATGTCCAGTGCAATTCTCTTGACCGTGTGTTTTTGTGCGTTTGTTTTAACGGCACGGTTCCACGTCCCAGCAATCATCACATTTTCGGAGATTCGTTCCAGGCGAGAGCGTCGTAGGTTCGCGTATAATTGACCCGGTTCTTCGACAACGTATTACCACACAACATCCCCATGGTATTACTATTATTATTATTCACAGCCGAACAGGTTTGATTTAAGAATGTCAAGTTAAAAACGCAAACACCAATTATTCAATCCATACTCGGCGTAACGCGGAATTATAACTTCGCGTTTAAAACTAAAATGCATATAACACAGGTCTTTAAAACAAGACGTTTTGCTTTATGTCCGGATTTGCTATATAAAGTATAATGTATATTCAAAATGTGTGACAATGATAATTTTTTCCTGGGATCTCAGTTCCATCGGAAATGCGTTAAATATAATTTGATGTTGTAGCAGGGCCTGCGATGCCGGTTGTAGTATCGAAAATCATCGTGTTTCTTTAATCTAAGTTATTCGGGCCAGTTATCTAATGTCACTATAACAGTCCCACATGATGACCGATGTGTCAGGGAAGAGATTCAGTAGCATTGATAGAGGGCTGTATACCAGCTGCTCAAATGTCTTAAATATCATTTTCAATTTGATTACTACCATACTGACGTACAGTTAAGGGTGAATAGGGCTGGCCCTCTTCCCTTCCAAAAATGCTCCGCCAGCGTCAATTCTTCTGTAATTAACAGAGATGAGCGGATTTGAAATTTCTATGTCCTACTCCAATCCAAATCCGAACCTTCAAATCCATATCCAAATCCTAATCCATAACTTTTTCATATTCAAGTCCATGTCCAATCCTAATCCGATTCCAACTGGAAATTCAGAAAAAAAACAATTTATGCAATGGAGGGATTCGAAAATTTTCTTTCACAACCAACGATTCACTTGATTCAAGATAACTTAGTAACCATAAGTACATTAATAACTGATCTGAATAAAGTTGGTCGCCATTCGCCAGACGACATTTCAATCTCCCAGAAAATAGGTAAATCCAATCCAAATCCTAATCCGTTCTGAAAAAAATGTCTAATCCAAATCCAATCCAAATCCGACAAAATTTCACAAATCCTGTTTTTTCAAAACCTAATCCTAATCCATGCTCATCTCTGGTAATTAAGGGTTCACCACGTCGAAATAAATCCAAGACGCCTATGTGTAAAGGTTACACCCAATAGGTTTACCAATATACCCTGCGCGATTCAACTGCTGATATACCCACTGCGTTGAGGTTCGAGTCTGGTCGATACCGAGAATGCTAATACCGAGAATGCTATTACCGAGAGAGACAATACCGAGAATGCTAATACTGAGAATGGATATTACCTAGAATAGTATTACCGAGAATGTACACTGTACAGTACTAAGAAAGACACTACCGACAATGTCTATTACCGAGAATGAAGATTACCGAGAAAGACGCTAACGAGAATGTAATAAAAAGAATATAATGGCGGGCAGACGTTACTCTTCCAATCGAATAGAATGATCTCAGAATGTATCACGATATGTTAGATGCCGCCTTGGATGTATGATTATTATCCCTGAAATCGGGTTCTGACTGTTATGATATCGAGTCGAGGTCGATGAGATCTCATGCTTCGCTGTGATGTCTACTTCGCCGCAGCCCGCTTTATGTAATAAGAAGTGTAAAACCAGTTACGTAGCCTACGACACACGGGCCCTATATTTTATCAAAACTGGGTAGTGTATATAAGGGATGTTCAAAAATGACTTTTCTCTCTCAAATTGTACCGGATACTCGATAAAATCGTTAATTTACCTAATTTAAGCCTACACACCAAATTTGTTTCAATTCCTGCCAGTAGCCGCGTTGCTACAGGAGAAGATAGTTTCTATTTATTATATAAAAAATAAATTACCAAAAATTTCACAAATTTCTGTTCACCCCATGAAAGTGTTAGGTTGTCTATAGAAACGATGTTCACCAAATTTGGTTCAATTCCAACCAGTGGAAGCGGAGGTATTGCCGTCGAAAAATTTGGATTATCAATAAAATAGTATATTTACGGCGACCAATTCTTTAATTATTCATTAGAGGTGTGCCCACCGTGAATACTATTTTATTCAAATCCAAATTTTTCGACAGTAATAACTCCGCTTCCACGTGTCTTTCTCGGTAATGTACATTCTTGGTTGTATTAAGGTAAACACTAAACATCTCTTCTGAAGTAGTTGGAGATACGAAACCCTTGTGGTACAACCTTCAATTCTCCAATCACTGTCTCAAGAACCCAGGACGAGTATGGCCGACGACCTTCATAGTCCGACCCCGGGATCTGCGCGCCGTTTACGGACCAGTTATCCCAGGCACAAGCACGGTGGCGGAGGGATCAGTGGCCGCAGACGCCCCCTCTCAAAGCCTGCTTGTGCCGACCGTTTGTAACTTAACGAGATGAAACAAGAATGTAAAACGATGAAGCAACCGAGATGGGTGCTTTGTGTCCTATGACACAAGGGACCCTATTACGGCGCTTGCGATGCCGTGCTGTGGTGCAAAACCGCAATACTGTCACAAGCGTAACGGGGGGAGGTTTACTGCGGTTCCTCCAGACCCCTAAAAAATGTCCATTCACGGTAATGTCCATCTCGGTAATAGCATTTTCGGTATTAGTATGGGTTATGGAACCGTTAAGGTTGCAATCGCATGCTAGCGCGAATTTCAGCGCAGGTAGATTTCACGATCATGAGTTGGCATTTCGTAAATAAGTAAGTAAGTCATTATAGCATATTACCAGGGTTGTAATGACTCGAGTCCCGATTTTTTGGTAACTCGATTTCAAATGCGCAAAACGACTCGACTTCACTAGAGTCGATTTTCGTATTGACTGGAGACGAGGACGGCCAAGACAGACATTCCATTGTAACTTCGAAGAATAGTAAAGTTACCACATTATTGGTAATTCGTCTATCAGTCCTGATACTTAGAAAATACGGCCTGAAACTGTTATGACTGAGGAAAAGTACTATGTTACGAATTGCGAGCCATTCTATATTACTCGGGTTGAGCTGGATTGAACTGAAATCTAAACAGTGAACATAATGACTTGGACTCGAGCCAAAACGCTATCACTCGGAGTCGACCCTCTACTATAGCTGACTTGGACTCGGACTTGACTCGGTGGTGAGTTACTCGACTTGACTCGACTCAAAACTACAAAAGTGCGATTGACTTGTGACTTGGTTACAACCCTGCACGTTTACTTACAAATAAAAACATTCAATGTAATTTTTTTAAATGTCTTTGTTCAAACCAGTCTTCAAAACACATTTTAAACAAGTGTGTTTGAAAACACGATTTGCTTTTAACGCAACCCTTTACATAGATTACTCAATATAATATCGACACGGTAAGTGTATTTGGTCTGTGATTGCGTGTCGACCCAGCACTCGACGATAATACAATTCATATCAAGGGTAAGCCCTACGCGGCTTAGTAGCCTACAATAAACTTGGTATTATATTTAATTTCCTTCGTTTAAATTGCATGCACTTGTTTTTACCGGATTTTAATTTCCCGGAATTGCCCTTGCTTGGTTACATACTCACAGAGTTGGGATGAATCGAAACGCAGCACATTCCGGTAAGTATTACACTGCCTGTCAGTATTCGATTTGAATGGCAGTTTTACGCAAATTCTATAAATATTCAATTTTCGTTTGCTTATAAATGGAATAATTCATAAAATGATATATCCTGGGGAACATACGAAGGAAATAACGGAATTTCACTATTGTTATCTACCGTTATGCTGTACATGAGCGGGTGGAAAATAAACGCTGAATGGGCGAAGGGGTCGATGATTCAGAATCCGATTTGCCTTCAAAACGAGACATATTTAGAATTAGGACTAATGGAAATGAACATATTTCTATGTCGTGTGCACACTGCACAGTGCACATGTACGTGACTACAGCAGTCGAACACGGTCTTTATGATATAGGTATTGATAAAAACATAAAGGTAATTGAAGGGTGTAAAGGTTTACGGTGAATTTTACATTTGTCATGTTTTCCTACCGGACTCTCAACGTCATAATTCCATGTTAATGTAAAAGTTGATACGAAGCTAGAGTGTCGTTGTCATGATTCGGCGGATGCGTGCGTTCGATAGCAACACGGGAATAAATTGTTTCGTTTCATCGCGACCGTTTAGCGGGGTTAAGTGCCGCTAGCAAATATGGTTTGTTGATGATAGCCTATCGGGTTGGGGAATCATTGGGGTAGCTACCTAATTTTGTTACCGCTGAAGCACTGTTTTTCTGTTGTAACATCTTTCCTTCTCGCTCTCCATATCTCTTTATACATAATACCACATAATACCTCATCTGTATATTGAGAGTTGGTGATCGGGAAGTTCGCCGATACTTCTACTGAATCTACTCAAGCAATTTTAATTGACTCATATGGGGGCCGTGCATGTGTTGACTATATTTGTTGCCAGACTATATTTGTACTCAGATTCCGATTTTACTTCAATTATATGTTATCGGGTAAAAAGCAGTTTGTGCACTGATTCCCCTGTTTTTAGGAATGGATTCCTTCGGTGGAATGGATTAGCTATTCTAACTAACATGATTTACATATTTTAACTGTGCGTTGGATTGTCAAGCCGATATAGATATACACAAAATATGTATTTAGAACATTATATGATTTCGAACGTTTGTGAAATATAAAAGAAATGACTCGAAAGATGTCCGGGGATATAGCTCGAGAACGTTTCCACCCTTCAATTACCTGTTGAAGTGAGTTCGCTTGGTTTTGACTCCTAGGAAAAACACCAATTTTATACATACGCAAACGCGGCGTTTATTGGGTGACAGAATTCAGAAATTTAGCCACATAGCAACAGTAAAGCCCTCGATTTCGCATAAGATCTCCTCAAACTTTTTGAACTCATCGCCCCCCTTCTGTAGCTCTATTACTGCTTATCGCCTATGAAAATCGGTTGGTATGTCATAAGTGACTAATTAAATACGATTTTCCGGAGGATATATCTATACTTGCATTACTTACTTAAGCAGTTCTATTTGTATACTATACTTCTACTTCAACCGTGTCGATGCTGAAACGCTTGTTTTTGCATGTTTAATATCGTAAAGGGAAAAGTACTTTTTGCGGATGAATTGCATCCGCGTTTATGAAAGAATAACTAAGCAGACCGACCAAGGCACAGGAATACGGTCATATAATATGGTTCAAATTTCTGGCTGTGAAGACCAAATTTGGTGGGATGAAAATGCATCGTACCGTATACTGTACAGCCTGAAATTTATCAAAAGGAAAGATATATACTGCTGTACCATCGTGAAAAACCATCTAAAACCCAATGGAATAATCGCATGTGGCACTGAAATATTTCAGGTGCAATAAATTCTGCTAAAATATATTAATGCACTGGCGATAGGCTTATTATAAAAATTTGAAAATGGAACGGATGTATAGCAGCCTCAAAGCTTGCTTCCGGGGAAATGTGTTCCGGAATAGTGTTATAAGGTCCAGTCGCGTTTGTCAGCATGGGTGTCGGCTGTCGGGTCATTTAGCACGGAGGCAGTCGACAGACATTTCACCACGACTGCAGTTCACCCACGAGTCGGACGTTATACAAGTCAAGAATATAAATAAAATGTTGTAAAATGAGAAATGTTTAAATGTTCATGTTCTCCTCGAAGCTGTCGTAGTCTTGTCTGAACTTCTTCCATATGTCATCACCCATGTCATGCATTGATTCTGTATTCGGGCCTTGTTATAATATTCGAGAAGCATGAATGATTACGAAAACTGTCTTTTTGTGATAGCTATAGATATGAGTCGACTTACGAAGTCAGCCCCCTATCGCCCTTGACATTGCCCCCTTGAATCGCACCCTGCGTTTTCACACCATATCGCTTCGCTAAATCTCCGCCTCCAGGACGTGCAATCAACCACGTTGAGAAAATTGGGCCAGCAACGTCAGTTTTCAATAAATTATTCCTGGGAATTCAGTGCCCCGCGTTTTACCATTAGATACTGTCCAGTGTCCATATATATACTTACTAAGTTACGAACTCTTGTGTGCCAGAACATGTTGTCGTTATACACATTGATATTGCATCTGCAAATTAGCAATTGACAGAAGGTTAAGTGATTGAATTAGGCGCCACCCGTACTGCGCATTAATCAGACCATGCCTCATCACCGTCGAGCAAACTGCGAAAACGAGTCAATTACACGTTTGCCTCCTTATTGCTTTCCGCCTTTGCAAATATCAACAGGAACATCGGGCAATGGATGGAATTTACGGGAGGCCGCAGTAGCTGCTCGTGTCATCTAAAATGGGAAGTAATTAAAACAGTATGGTCACAATACGTACGGAGATAATCCTAATTATTCCGAGATTTTCGTCGTATTGACCCTCAGGTTTATTAGGTTTATTGCGACTTGCGCACCAGGCGCACACCACAATCCGAGCGAATCGCGGCACTTCAAACCTCAAGAAGTACGCATGTCCTTGTCCACTAATATCCTTGATTTCGCATATAACTTTTGACGATTATGCGATAAGAACACCAGAGACATGGCGAAATGTTTATTTTGGCTTTACCGACGCGAAAGAATCGTAAATCTCTTGACTCGCGTATCTCGGCCTTCCGTTGCATCAGCGGCAGATGTCCAATGTTCAAGTATCAAGATTGAGAAAGACTACAGCCATGGAAAGTTTCCCTGCACATTGATGTCACACTGTCATTGTGCTCTTTCCGTCCGTCTTATTTTATCCGACTTTTCCCGACGACGAAAATTGAATTGTAACGGCACTCGCTGCAAATCTCAAGACGCATCTTACTCGAATATGAGTGGCAAGATATCATAGTGGCATAACCCCAGCTGTACCACCAATGGGTTGCAGATTCAAGTCTGGGCTCCGCCTCGCCATCTCATCCGCGTAAGGGGTGTCTTACAAAATGCCTAAAAGTGGGCCGTGCTGCAAGTCGGCAGCTACGGAATCAAAATATAGAATATCGGCCTCGTGCAAACGATCATAGCAGTCGACAAACACCATGAATACCACAAACAAACAAACAATACTCGAATGTGAAGGGAAATTACCCTTGGATGCGTGACACAGTGGAAGGAATTCCAATTAAGTCCCAGCACCCACAATATACATCAGTCATGTTTACATGATTATGGTTGCGAGATAGTGCTCCGCATATGCGGTAAACGTAAAAATTAGTTTTTGTTGTGGAATTGTTCCCATAGTATAGCCTATACGTGATTATGTACTTAGAATAGTGACTATTCGTAACTTCTTCTCGACTGAAAATACATCATGACCCGACTATTTAGATCATTCATGCGAAGTTTTAAACGTTCTAGTTGTTTGAGCATTCTTTCGGGTTCTATTCCCGGAGTTTTATATATTTAAGACTCACGTATGGCGAGATTAAGATAGTTTACTTTGCGTGAGTAAAATTCGGTCGGTTTCATGCGGAACTAATGAGTACAACATTATTTTCATCTCGCATAATCTGTTGATGAAAGTGTAGACGACCTCCGTCTTTCGCAAAGGATTACATTTCGCGCTTGGTTGAGAGGAATATCCCAACGCAAAGTACGAGGGATTAAACCAGGAGGCAGAAACATCGGCGCAGACACGGCCGTTATTTCAGATCGTCTTATGCTTCACGTAATCACGAAATGTTGTTTACGTATGCCATAATTTTTTACGCACTTCGCGCGATTTACTGTCACGGAGTTTCTTGATTTCCATATCGGTATGCCCCCCAAGAAAATACACATAAAATACAGAAATATGTCCGGTGTTATAGGCCGTTGCAAATCATGAAAGAGTGGAGACAGTGGGCCGTTAAAATAAACTGGAGAATAGGATTCATAGGTAGGCTACGGAACCTACGACTGCAAAAGTTCTCGTAGAAGTTTTTAAATAATTTAGAAAGCGTATCGCCCTCTAACCAAAAAGGCCTCGCGATACATTCGGATTCCCTCGTGGTCCACGGACCCCAGTTGAACCCCTGGGTTAATACGACATCGTATGCGATGCCCAACAATAAAGTGTGTTGACTGACTAGTTACCAAAGTTCAGTGTCATATTGATATCGGCATTATCAGCCGTGTACGTAATTTTGGTTACTCGTGCGATGGTCTGCGACATAAATATTACTTACTGCACTGATCACGTGACTGACGATCACGATCACGCGTCGGCGGCAGCTGAACTTGTAACGCGAACACGGAATAGCAGAAATCACTTGGTAATATGATATTCAGTAACCCTATACCAGGTGTCTAATATATGCCGCAGAAAGCGATTACAGTTGTTTTTCTCACCCCTGGCTCTCATCAATCATAAGGCTGTTTGCAGTGTTTGATTACCGCAATTAATAAACCTAGGAAGCTTGACCCTCTTCGCGAAAGGTAAGCAATCCAAGCACAACTATTCACGGCGATTCTTGAATTTGCTACTGTGAACGCGACGTATGTGTCAATTCTCACCATCATTGTCTTTCCACGTAAGTGACGTTGCAAGTTCGGGCCAATTAGCTTCTCACGCCAAGCGTATCACAATGATAGCCTGAAGTATGCCCCATTCAAGGATTGCTCGCTGCAATACCTGTTTGAGAGAACGATGCGTGACTACGTTAATTGCATATGCGCTCAAACATCACAGGTAGGAAAAGAAACCGAATTCATGCCACTGAACAAGTCGACAGTGAGAAATATCTTATCGAAAGGCAATAGATTAGGATCGTGTATTGACACGGCCATCCTGGAAATTAAACCCCGGGGACCATGGCCAAATATATGCAGAGAGAAATAAGGTAAGCAAGCAATTTCTTGTTCGTATACTTTTTAGTCCAAGGCGCATATCTAGCTAGTCACTTGATGGCAGTGGAGGTTCTCTAGTATACAGAAATTTGATCAAGAACACGAGTCTCATGCCTGGGTTTGCAAGTTCGTAAGGACGTCACTGCGTCAGTGTTATGAGCACTTTGGAGGCGTAGAATCTGTGTATACTGAATACTGATAGACAATGCATTCTTGTCATCTTATTGTAGCATTGCGCTTTTCCGCATTAGCATGTTACTTCGTCCGCCTCTTATGAAATTCATTCGCTGGACTCTGGAAATCGTGCTGGACTCGCCGGCTAATATAAGGCCAAGATCACTGTCCCATTGCGTTTGTGAACTATTTATTTGTGGTCCATAGTAAGAAAAGATTTCTCATTTCACAGACGCAAGTCACGAAAAAAAACCACTTCTGACAATTTTTGAAGTGTGCGTTTGCATTGTTACTTGATGCATGAGTAAGCAATATTTGTTCATGTTATCCTTTAAATTAGCGTTTTGTTATATCCAATGAAGAATTATTGTGAATAATACGGAGTAATTATGATTAAAATAAAAAATTAGAGAAATTGACATTTCTTCAAAATTTGGGACAGCTCAGGAAAAATTTTGGCATTTTGGTAATTGGTGTGGAATATTAAAACGCAATACACAAAAATTTTTAGCCAACTAAAACTTTTCTAAAATTTTGTTATGTGGTGCTATCAGTCGGAGCACGGTTGCATCATATCCACAATGTATACATTTGAACAGCTTCTTGGAGGTACAGAACTGCAATATACAATTGAATAGTATATTCATATTGAAATAAACCCGAATATTTTCGGCTGACACTCGTCAGGGGTAATCGTCAGCAACTAGTAGAGATTCTCTAGGCTATGGATGTTCGTTGTTCATATTCTAAAAGTAATATGTCTCGTCTTGCAGTCACTTCAATAGTAACCCGCAGACAATGTGAGTGAAACAACGACTATGCAATACAGTGGTAGGTCTACTTAGCATAATTCCTCTTTGACCGCGCTGCGTCATACGATACATATTTTCTACATGGGTGGCTGGGGCGGCTTAGCAGGAGAGAAATTCGGAAATTATTCCATTATAGTTTCGCATTAACGATGCTGTGTTATAACGACAAGCTCATAAACAGTGTATGATTACGTTAAGCCAGGCGGTTAATTGCAAGTAATACTGAACAATTTGTACATTAAACCTTCAAGGAAATCCCACATACTTCTTTTGAAACATGATTATTCGAAAGCCCTACGAATGATGTAATTGTAAGAGAAAGAGATTTTGATGGGTTAGCAATACCAGACCAGCTTTTCAGGTAATCATTACAGGGAATACACAATGAAATGTGCCAACATTTGCCTTATCACTAAGCCTAATATGTCAAACTATGCCTCATGGGTCATTTCGAATCACCGCATACTAGGGCCAAAATAGAATTATTGTATTGTTCGTTGGCCTATGCAACAAGCTATGGATTTTCATTGTTCATTAAGTCAATGTTCATTGGTCACCTTCTGGAAGTAATATGTCTCGCCGAGTTAAATTAACTTCGACCTTCAACTAGTATAGAGGAAAATATGGTTATTGGAATGGTGCGTTATAAGATAATTATATGGGCTCATATTTTCAAAGTCACAGTTGCACATCCCTGTATCGTTACGTGTCCTGTGCTGTTGTTAAGATGAATGAAGAATTTTCGTGAAGCTGATTTCATATTTATGAAATGAAACTGCTGCGGCCCGTTTCCAAATCAAATTTCGACCATGACCTCAATATATTGGAATTAGATTTCGAACAATAGTCGTTTCAAGCGTCATGGCACCAGAGCTTCGATATCTACATAATTTCCGTAATCCAATTCCCCATCGCAGGGCAATCTTCATCACGCGGGTATCCTATGTCTAGATCGCACTTAATCGCTTTGATCCCCATGATCTGGCTGGTTATAATATTTTGAAGTTATTTCGATTTAGCGTCTTGCATGAAAGAATAAATGCCTTTTTATTCTTTAACGATGTAGGAGAGATACGAAAATTGATACCGCCGTCTCAAATTTAAATCACGCTAATTGGAAATTGATCAGTTCATGATGAAATATGATCAAATTGATGGCGCTTAATCATACGCTGACGTGTCGGGCAGGCCCAGCGTGATTGCTGTCTAATGGTGTTGGTTACGCCCATAATGTCGCATATCATTCACATACTTTTGTGCGGGATATATACTTAGAAATTTGGCGAAGAAATTAATGCGCTGTGATATGGAACTTTCCTATTGCATGATAGTTCGAGCAATCTAGTCCAGTTCATATACGACGGGAGTCTTGAGATATCATAGATGGACGATTTATTTTTTTACCATCTGGAAAATAAAGCAATCGACATATGCAAGGCCGCCTGCACACCTTACACCAGTGGTTCTCAACCTTTTTGTCTTCGTGGACCCCTTTTAGACCGTCACGGACTCCGCGGACCCCCTCAAGTTTCAGTTGAAATTTAGATCAATTTCATCTAACCATAATCTGTCCTATGAAAATACTATTCATAAACAGTAACAAAATTACTTTTCGTGGAAATGACATCATCATTCTATGCGTAAAAATTCGGTATCAGTACGCAGTCGTGTCTTGGAAATCAGCGCCTTCGATTTGTTATACATGATTGCCTAAAATTTATAACCCTAAAGATAACTGAGGGCGAATGTAATATTAACGTGTAACGCTTGCAAAACACCTTTGAGTATGATTGCAACATATGTAGCACCACAATTGATAAATAGATTTTTTAATGAACGTTAAGCCATTTCCATGTAGCGGCTCACATTGAACTTATTCTGTAGTATATTGGTAATGTATATTACATGATGTAAAAAGATTCCGTGGCGACGTTTCAATCCCGTTACTGGGACAGATTAGGAAAAATACTTCATGAAGTTCTATTGCAAACTACTATTACTAATTTGCTAAGACTTCAAATCCCAAACGATTTGTAAACCTTTCGAAGTCACACTGATTATTCTTACTATGCTCCAACTTGTTGTTTTACGACAAAATCCATCAAAACACCACTAAACGACAGTATATATTTTTATCAGACGGCCATGCTGTTGAAGTGAGTCTTGAAGTTTTAGTAGGTATGAAACAAAACTGCATCGTGATTTCCCTATAATTAAATAAAAATAAAAATTAGGTTATCAATTATTTTTCAAATTTATAGGCTTTGCGGACCCCTTGAAATTGTTTCGCGGACCACCAGTTGAGAACCACTTCCTTACACCTTACAGCTTAGAGCAAGACTCAATTGGGGACGTCTAGCCAGATATCTGTTTTATTAAGTCATGATAAATACGTGACGTCACATCATATAAAAAGTCGCCCACCCCTAAAAACTTTTTTCATAAGCCCCTCGCAAATCCTCATAACGATAATAATATACTCAATCAAACTGCATTGAAAACTACACCCTTCTGGAAAATGCGGAATGTTCAGAGAATGTCGCGGTGAACAGCTTGCTGTATTTACAAATGTTCCAAAATTTATTATAATATTCAACCAACCATTATCATTAATTTGCAATTACCTCATGTCGCGTTTTCGATACGAAATTTTACCGTCATCTCCAGGCCAGTAGAAAGAGAAAGAGAGTGGGATAGAGAGAGAGAGGGAGAGAGAGAGAGGGAGGGAGAGAGATGCAGGAAAGTAGAATAGAACCGGTCTTAAGGTTTATTTCAAAAGTGATAACGACAGTGTTGACATGTAGTGTTGTAACCATATATGAACCCATCTGTTACTTCTAGTCACTTTTAAACGAAAATAAAACGAAGAAAAATTATGTCATCTAAAATAACGAAAACGACAAAAGAAGTGCAGTTTTTACTAAAATCAGGAATGATTATCCTTCGTTTCCATGCACATTACACATACATAAGCAAGTTAAGTGTCATGAACAGTAGTAATATCTGTAGGTATGTAACCCATAAAGCAACTACAGGCAATCGACTACAGGCCTTTTACAAGTCTGAAGATCACCATGCAATGCATTCGGATGGTATCACGTACCTATTGGAGCCACACATACATTACGCATTAATGCTTCATCGATGTTTAGGACACCCGTCTTCGCAACGTGTACGTGATTAATCGAAGTTGCGGCGATATCAATTTCCATCATATCCTTGGCGTTGAAAAGATTCTGGCGTTTGTTTCCTTATTTCTTAATCGCGCAATGGGACCCACTTCATGTGTCACCCGTAAACAAAAGCGGATCGTGATATGCAATCTGACACCGCATGTAATTATTTCAGTTGGTAATGTTTAGGAAACTGGTTGAAATTCCACTTTATTAAAGTACCACGCGGTCAGTAATTTCGCGGGAAGAAGGGCCCGCGCGCGTCTAGCGTGACGGTTTGATCACAATTATTCCGTTAGCATTGGGCTAAGTATTGCCCCTTTTCACACTCATTAATCAGGCATGACGCACGACACGGGAACTCAAATTGCGACGGACCCATTGGGTTAACTGTCACCCACCGTGGGAGAATATCGATACATTGACCCGTAAATGACTGAGCCTTAATTGCCATCAAGAGCTTAGGATGATGGCTGGCTTGGTTTTAGTAAAATGTTGCTAAGTAGCAGGTGATCATATTGCAATTTTCTCGCCTGCGATAGTGCGTAACTCGGCAATGTATCGCACGCAACTGATCGGGTGAACGAAGCTGGCAAATTAGCGACTGACAAAATCCACGATAGCGTTAAGAGCATGGTTCAGAAATGCTAAAAATTAATACCATATACAGATTTCGTATAAGACGATTTCATGTGGGTAAATGAATCTGGGAATCGCTTTTCTATATAGTATCGTGCATATTGATTTTAGTGGTGCTTTGATATCTTAGAGCTCCTACAGACATTTTTCAGTTGTCAGTCGTTTTAGGGTACGCCTCGCAATGTCCTCCCGTCCCGTTACTTTATTAAAGTAAGCTATTTCCAGAGGTGTTCAGAGTAGTCAGCGTCACTACTCACATAGAAGTAGAACAGTGGTGGGCAAACTACCGCCCGTGAACCGCTTGCGACCCGGAACACCCCTTTGTGCGGCCTGCGAAAGCCTCAAGAAAATATAAAGCGTACTAAAAATGTAATTTCAGCAACGACTTGGCAATACTTTTTCTTAATATATTCCCCCATGGCAATGAAAAGTTATAGTTTTACTATTATATTTATTTTATTGCTGACCTATATTGTAGCCTGATCTCAAGACCCACGCATTTTCAAACGTTTCAGATGGTCAACATCACAGAAATTCAAAACAGAAATAACATAAATCGGATCATGAGCTCGATTTAAAATTGGCAACTCCAGCAATTTTATAACTTTTATGTTTGTATTTGGGACACCGATTCGCGCGTGTGTTATAGGTATAGATTTGTCCTGGATAAGGGTAGAAGCGAAGTATTCTATATTTATATTAACTATGTATTGTAGAAGCGTATATTTAAGGTAGGGTAGTTATGATGTTGTCTGTATTGTCTGTCCTGGAGGTAAACTCAAAGTAGAATCAGCATATCTATGAACAGGTCGTTCCTCACTGATTGATATTTACATCCGCTTCTAAGAATCGGCACAGCCGCCTTTCTTCCAAATTTTACCAAATTGGTTCTTGAGGATGTCAATGTTTCTGATGTTATCATTAAATTATTGTTTGATTTGTTTTAAATATATAAATAGATATCATCTCCATAATTCCTCTATCCCTATATAATCAAATAAAAACATGGCGCTTTGGCTAATAATCCCAATTTAATATAGTGCGACCCGAGAATGAATTCAGGTATTGAATGCGAACCGCGAGCTGAAAAGCTTATACACCTCTGAAGTAGAAGAAATGTCGTAAATCTTCACTCAATTACAAAGTAGCAACGCATTTTCAAGGCATACCCAAACTACTTCAATTGGAAGTGGAAAATGAAAGATCTGAAAGTCACTCAAGTAGGTAGTTTAAAAAATCAGATTTGGTCGAAAGGTTGCATACCATTAACAGCGAGTATAGGCAAAAAGTTCCGGATTTAAGACTGACCCCACCTCGGTTTTCATTAAAGCAAAGCAAGTCATTTCCACACGTATATGGTATATACAATAGCAAAGGTACGAACCAGTCGGTATGATTACGGTGTCATAGTACACATTCAATTCTATGAAACACACAATATGCCGGATATAGGACATAAATTATCAAATATTATCAATTTATACAACTATCTATCAATTCAGAGCAATATCAATCACGCTTCAAAGTGTCATCGAAAAATAGCATGTTTATGATCTCTCGGTTGGATGCGGCCAAAGGAGGATGTTACCAATGCATTGTTTCAGTGCAATTTTGATGCAATTATTGAGCAATTTCTAATCGGCTGATTCACGCACAAATTAATCGCGATGAAACTGTATAAGGTTATCAAAATAACGACGGCGCGCCGCAAAAATGCCACGCCCACTTGTGTCGCTGCCAGAAACAGCGGCTAGAAATTGTGCGAACAAAATTTCCGTGCGAAAAGGCGAGATCGGATGAAAAGCATCAAAGTGCGCGCTCATCAATCTTGACAATTACTTATTCTCTCAAAGTAAAATCGTGATGAGTGCACCGCGATAGAAAATCAGCACTCCGTGGCAAAATTGGGGGCAAAACAAATAAGCTGTTATTTCATTCCGCTAAATTCCATACCTCATTCGTTTGCTGTGATTGCACTTGAAAACCTCATTCTACTCCACCTTTTATAGGCGCAATTAATGCTGCACTATTCCTATATCCTTGAATGACAGCCCACCTTCGAAAGAAAGCTTGATATAACAGTAAAATCTCGTGCTGGCGAGAGGTGCCGAAAGACAATTTAGTGTTGCCGGCGACTAAGAACGAACCATGTTTAAACATGGGTTTATTTTCGATATTAGCATGGTCTACTTATCAATTTACCGCCAGGTGCGCATGCTTTCAGCTAAGCCACGGAGCACAAACCGCATAATATAAATCCTGTTTTTATTACGAAGTGATGGTTGATTGGGATTTCTCATTATGAGAATTCCGGGTAAAGAATCCAGTTATATAAATATCTTCTTTGTTGACTTCCTTGGTACTACGGTGGTCACTCCCGGTGACAAATTGTCCATAGCGTTCGAGCTGTTGCAATATATTGGAGAACACTGCCGCAATTATACAATCACTGTTGAACGCAATAAGTATACGCCTGTCTGAAAAATCTTACATACATATTGATATCTTTTATCGGTGTGTGTTCCGATATAAATGCGGGTTGCAACTTCTTATCATGGAATATCGGCAATTTGTTGGAGTTGAGTTTATCCCTTTCCTTGTGAAAAAACTCTATCGTGTTTGTATGCTAAATTACACTTACAACCTGTCTAGCAATCGCTCACGAACGTTGCCTAGTTGCTTTCGGGGTGTGATACAATTAGAGAAATACTGTATTAGATTATGGCTTAAGAAGTATATAACGTGATTTCACTATGACTTCGCCAAGAAGTCTCCTAAACATAGGACTCTTGGGTTTGTCGTACATTGGCAGGCCGTGTTAGTTTTGGCATTTCGGGAAAGAAATGACAAAAATAAGGCTTTCGAAAATATAGATTTTTATGAAAGTTTTGGATAGAAATGTCAACAAGAATTAAAATAAGTCGGTATGAAGCGACAATACAAGTGGGAACGCTAAATTCCTAAATTGAGGTATATGAACCTTTCGGAAGGGCGCGGTCTACCATCCAAGGGATCTATGTGATGCGAATGAAAATCTTGGGGTCGAGCCCAAGAAGTCAGGTAATGAAATCTGGATTTACGATGTGCTGTGGATTGATCAACCCGGGTAGTAAATGATGTCCAGCAATTAGGCATGTAGCTCAAAGACTAGGCATTTTCCTGTTGTCACCGCTCGTGGATTTAGTTACCTCGTGTAGCCGACACGCGCGACCCATGCTGCATTTAGGTCAATGCGTATATATAATTCCATTTTCTTTCAAGTTGTTAATGAAAACTTCAGCATATGGCGCGATTACTGATAGACTTTGTGACTTTCGTTTGCTATGAACGATTAAACTATACAGCGTTTTACATCGTTAATTCGAGTACACAAATATGAATTCCTGGCAATGCAAAATATAAAATATGAAGAAAATGAGATAATAATCTATTTTCCATGAACAATCGTGTTTAACATTACCTTGCAAGTAGATATCTTGAGCGATTTCATTGTAATGACGGTAATGCGATTTGGTGCGAGTATAATTAGGCCCCGCTATATCGATGCTTTGCACTGTACATTGTACGATGTACGACGTACGTGTACGACTCCTATTAGCTATAACAAGAAGTTAGGTCTGTTATTCATAGTAACGCTAGGGAATGAAAGTTCCTCTTTGACCATTCCCAAAAGCTTCAAAGTTGATGACTTGGACAGCCTATACCTTTTCGCGAATTTTGCATCGTTAAGGTATTCCAGAGGATTCGAACTGTCTTTGATCATCCTCGTAGGTATTCTATCTTCGCTCAGGCTCCGCTGGGTTTCCAACAGGTCAACGTATTGGTATAAATCCATTTTGAGCTGTACTCAGAGGTGGTCAAAGTAGTCAAGAAAGCTACTCAAGCAGAAGTAGAAGTAGCGACGAAAAAATCTACTCAAGTACGAGTAGAAGTACTTCTTTCATAAGCAACCTAAAACTACTTGAAGTAGAAGTAGAATTTACTGACTTTAAATTTACTCAAGTAAGTAAGTAGTTCGTTCGCAAGGACTAGCAAAAGTTGCAAATTAAGTTATGCGGAAGGTGTAGAGAGCTTGATTCATATTGATGCATCCGCGAGGTGTCAATTTTTGACAGAATAAGCAGTCGTACACATCATGGGATATAAATGATAGTATTGATATGGAAATGCGAAACTAATTATTTGTTTACTCGATGACCCCGTTTTAGAGAATGTCATGGCATGGCGCCCTCCCCCATAATATAAGGCCCCTAGTTCAGTCGAAGAGCAAGAGTTGTGTCGGATACGGCTTTAGCACTTTGAACGATTCGATTAGTATACGTTAATTAAAAATATGGCAGATCGTAAAAATCCCATATAGTGCATAGCTTTATTTTCGGAAAATATAATGCATTATTCTACACATGCTTTTATACTAAGACATGTATGTTTTCCAGACAAAAGAACTGAAACTATAATTAGGACTCAACGTATAATACTCCTAATTGAAAGAAAAATACAAATACTACTTCTAAAAAGCGAAAAATATTGGCCTATTTCACGTCTTTTGTCCAGGAAGTTTCAACGGGGGTTTGCTAAAACAGGTCTAACGTTAAAAAAAGTTAAAGTCCACTTTTCCAGATTAGGACACCTCATGGGCTGCTAGATATGATAGGTTATTGCTAGATTGCGAAACGATAGTTTCAAACGTTATGGGGGACCATACTTAATGTGATGAAATATTTGGTATAGGCGAAAATGCGGTGTGAACGGAACCACGCAACCCGGTATCTGAGTTATATTCAGCGAAACTTTCGGTAAAACATATTTGTCACTCCATATCTACCGGGCGCGAAGCGCAACTAAAATTATGGTTATTACGTGACTTTTATGAAAATTAAAAGTTGGTAATACGTGAAAAGAGCCCCGAAATTTCTTAGGCTATCTTTCTCATTGGGGGATTAAACTACTTGTACTTGACAAACTGAAAATAGCGAAAAGTAAGTAGTTCACAAAATATTACGAAGTAGAAGTAGAAGTAACGAAAAAAAGATCTACTTGGGTAAGTACCAGAAGTAGAGGAAAACTACTTGAGTACTTCGAAAAAGTAGAAGTACTTCGTTACTGGCCACCTCTGGCTGTACTTGTACACCGTACACAATCTACACATGCAACATCCTCTTGAAAGATGCCAGGAAAATTCCCGCCTTCGCCTATTTGGCGGATTATCTGACGTCATTCGCGTCAGTTTGCGACAACGACCGGAGATCATTTGAATCGCCACTGGATCCGCATCAGTGAGCCGTGATCATGCTATAGTGTCAATCTCGGATCCTAAGATCGACGATCATGGCTATCGGCGGATCGTTTCTGATCATGATCTATCCAACCGACCCTTAATCCCTATTAAATCATCTTGACGAGACCCAGATATTAGTCCCATATCGAAACATCTCATTGAAGGGTATTCTGGTACTATAACTAAGGCAATGCCACCTAAATCGGCCACATGTATGGTCGGAAGCTTCAGTATGATGCACTATTAATCACCTATACATCCTTTACGTCGTTCGCAGTGTTGGAAAAATAGAACAAACTATTTGAAGGAAATATCGCTATTATCGACCTTATATCCACAAATTAAAGCAATTTTAGAACAAGCGATTTATCTCACTTTCCCCGTCGGCCAATCAATAGTTTTAATTCATTTATTATACAGCGTTTGCGTGTTCGTATTTATTTTTGATAAGGATATCTCGCTGATAATTACCGAGAGTATACCCTCCAATTTCACAGGCCGTCATTGGCCGTAAACATAAAACAATCAGCAACACACATCGGACTAGACGCAGGGCGGTAGAGCGCCGTAGGTTTTTGAAGTTGGCATTATGCGACGAGGTTATGTTAGATAACAATCGTGCAAACTTCAAAAGGAAATACGTTAATTGGTTATTTTCCAAAGATATGAAAGAAAAATCACGGAATCAAAGATTGCGAAGTGACAAGCACGAATGCTCATCTTTCAAAGACAAATTTCTGTGATCGCACAACCTGATTGCGGAGCATTATGACGCTTTAATTGCTGTCCGTGATAATTTTAATCGTGCGTCGTGAAGTACAGTCACAATTTAATATGCCCTTATCAGACGCTGCATCGCTCTTTCGGTCTGAAGTTGCTGAATATAGAAAAATGCGGTTTTTAGTTATTGGACGGCACTGTGTCGAACGCTAAGCTTATTCAAATCGCGGAGTGTTGGAATTTGTTTTCCAAGTCAAGAGTTCGAGACATTGCGAATTGTTGATTCGAATACTCTCGTGTGCTGCGTAGATTTTCCGCGACCTCTACTGAAACGCATTAGTTTTGAACTCATAGCGAGATTTAATATTGGTTAAGTCAGTGTGTGCAGTGTATGGCTGTTGGCGCTTCGTGTTTTGAGCTGTGGCTGACGGCGCTCCATTTTGTCAACAAACTATATTCACACGCAATTGTATCGTTGTGAATTTGTTCCGATGGAAGCTATTTTGGGACACGATTGCGGCGATAAACCAACCAACATACGTAGTTCGTTCTCATAGATGCAAAAAAATACGATGACCGGGTATTTTCACTAAAATTCGAGTTAGATTAACTTAACTCAATATAGGCTATGTGCCATTGTGGGTATCTCTTTACGGTATTTTCGTATTCCATAATATACTCTTGTGATTACTGTATTGATTGCACTTTCAACACATTAGCATATTTACAGATTGGCTCGCAATATGTACATGCCTTTTTTTTAAATCGACACACTCATTAGCGTACAACCTTGATTAATATACCAGGACTTGCACTCTATAGTGAAAACCATACGTCATTCAAGTCGATGCATTTCGTGACTACAATCAAAACGGTCATCGAAAGGAATCTCGGGATCCTTCGGGGCATATTTGAGAAGAATTATGCAATATCTCTCAAACCTCTCATGTACTACTTCCAATTCGAAGTAGTTTTTGTCAACTTTGAAAGGCGCCGCTCTGGGCCGTAGCAATCGGAAAATATTTTCATTGAACTATGAGACATTGCATCCCTTCATTGCTAGAATTTCTTCTCCCTGCTGTATTCTCCGAACTCTTGGAGGATCTTGTCTCACTGTATTACTGTAATTCAGTGATGTTGGCAACCTCTTGCACCACACCCCGTCTGTTCTGAAATGCGTGTAATGCTGGAATACGAGGGACATGGTTGGTTTTTGCGATTCGAGGTTAGTAGGAGGAATATACGTGTCGAAGAAAGAGAGACAAAGTAAACCAATTCGCTGCACGTGCACAGTCGTAAAGATATAGATATTTACAGATACGTCTGAGGGCTGTTAAAAAAAAAACTTTTTTTCCGGAATCTTGCTGGCTACGTGATTAAATCGTTAGGTTGCTTTAAAAAACGACGCACACCATATTTGAATTCATTCCAACCAATAATCGCCGATTTCGTAGAGTTTGAAAATTTTGAGTTTACCCAAAAATGCAAAAAAAATTATTTTTCAAATTTTTCTGTCAACCCCATGAAATTGTTGCACTGTCTTCAAAATCAATGCAAAACAAATCTGACTCGATTCAAACCCGTAGAAGCTGAGTTATTTGAGTTTTTTGATTATAATTCTGGCATTATCCACCGATCAAGTTGAGATCAAATTTGTTTTGCATTGTTTTTGAAGACAGCGCAACAATTTCATGGGGTTGACAGAAAAATTTGAAAAAAGTTTTTTTTTGCATTTCTGGGTAAACTCAAAATTTTAAAACTCTACGAAATCCGCGATTATTGGTTGGAATGAATTTAAATTTGGTGTGCGTCGTTTTTTAAGGCAACCTAACGATTTAATCACGTAGCCAGCAAGATTCGGGGAAAAAAGTTTTTTTTTTTTAATAGCCTTCTGTGAATCAAGAGAGTCGCAAACAGTATTTCACCAGAAAATTGCTCTTAACCCGATTTGCAAACATCCTGATAATCTAGTCTTTTGCATGTTGATAAATCAGCGTGATTGCATTCCTATACATACCACGTATGATACAGTACATGGCGGAGCCAGGATAAAAATGTAGGACGGGCAATGCAAAATCGGGAAGGTGACGACACGGATTCATCGTGGCGTTATGAAGCTATACGAACTTATAGAATATACGAGTCCAAACTTTAAGGGAGACAGTGGGGCGACGGTGTGTTTTACCCCCTGGTTACGCCGCTGAACGCGTATGCATGCAATGAACCGCTAATAAATGCATCCAAGTGCCTAACTAAATACCTCACTGTTCTGTATTTCAGCTTTCTCGTTCAAATAAAAGTAATGAAATATTCATTATTTATCAGAATGATAAGAATACCAGGTATCAACATCTGCGTAAATATTATTCAATAGCAAATATGAGTCGTGTCCGTACCATAATTTATATCACACCTTGTGCATTTATTGCTCAATCCAAGTAATCAAGTACGACCCGAACAACGAAGCCGTGTGAAGTAAGTCAGTGACGGCTCCTAATTTCAACAATTCCTTGCTTTAATTATTTCGCCACTCGACTCAGGCGAAGTGCAATTATCCGGCACCCGAGAAACGGGACACGCTCACACTCAATCGCATTTCACCTCTAACCCAAACGTAATGAGATTTCTGCGCGGCCCATAAACACGATATGCGCTCAAACGCAACGATGAACGCCGTAATTACGGCCGTCGCTAATTTTCCGGTTTCCTGCTGTCTCGTCGGGGCAGATGGGGATCTAATTGTATTTCTACTTGAAAAGATAATCACAAATCCATAATCCGCGTCCGCGTCAATAATTTATAATGCGGACCGGAATAAGGGTAGCGTAATTTAACCCGTGTTGAGCAAATCAACTGTAATCACGATATGCCACACTCGTGTAATGTAGTGCGATGCACCAGCAAACTACCTTGATGATGGACGAGTAATGCTTTCGGTTACTGAAGCTGAAGCCATGCAGTACATTGTTGGATACAAATCATTTTTTCGAGCATTGGTTTTATATAGCTTTACTGTTTAGAAGTCGCAAGATTTAACCTTGTCGGATATTGAATTCATTCCATTTACAATTCATAAGATGTCATGCATGCCTTATTGCTCGAAACATATTTCAATGCCGAATGTATCGGCCGCGGTGTCAAATATCAAAGTTTGTTAGCTGCAGGAACTCCCAAAATTCTGGAAATAGCCGGGACGTTGCGTACATCTGATCACAACCATATTTGATGACAATCTTAAACTTAATTAGCAGAATCACGGAGCCAAACAATCTACGTTATACATTTTGCCTATTTAGATTATTGAGAATCCGTCTTCCTGATATTCCTCGTAACAGCATTGCCTTACAATGGTTCATTTTGACTGTGCCATTTGTAGACCAAAATCGCTATCTTTCTGGTCCAGACCGTAAAGCAGAATCTGCACAAGAACAAGAAACACAGCTGCTCCTGGATCTTGAACATTATGTACATTAGACATATAAGCTGCAACATCGTTATTACATCGAACTATAGCCACTCAGGCATATAGTTATTTTCATCGTCATAAATCGATATTTGTAGATTTGAATTTATCATGTAAAACGTTATATTTTGGTATTATCGAACTAAAACCACTAAATGTGCAGTATCCGTTCAGTGTCAAAAATAATTATGCCTGGGAATGTGTGATCCTAAACAGTGGTTTTTCGATAGTCCCCTGAACTTTTTCGTCTTATAAATCAATTCTTCATTTACATGCAATTGATACCTTTCCACACATTGCCGGATGTACAATAATTCTAGGTGTGTATGTATGAGAGGAACTGACGACCGAATCCTGGTCAGTGAAATCAACTCAATTTGCGTATTTCGCTTGAGTTTTCACATAACTTTTGATACGTGTGTGTTTGCTTGTTGTCGGTGGATTTGTGTGTGTGTGACTTTTAGCGCCGCGGGAACTATTTATATCCAATTGTATATTTATTGCGCGAGCGTATGACATTTGACATCGACTTTGACTATATACATTACCTGCTATCGTTGGCGGGGTGTTTCATGTACTGGTTGTCTAATATTTCGCCAGTCTCGTACCGTAACAAATAGTAATTCTAGGCATAATTCTGAGTTGTTGTCAAATATCTTTAATAATATTGTCCGAGAAAATAGTCGATCTTCATTAGTTTCAAGACATGTATTTCACCCGTCTATAGCGAATCTATCAATCAGAACAGCAACGCATACATATACACAGAGCATATATAGGTTTTCTGTCAAGCTTATCCATTACTCGCCAGCTGCATCAAGCTATTGATGGGAAATGTAATCAAAATAAACTCCGCGGTGCCGCCCATCTAGAGTGCGGGAAAATTATACAATACTATTCGATTGCCAAAGGAGCGCTCTTATCCTCAGAATTCACGGGTCACACATTGTCGTAACAAGCGGAACGGCTTCAAGCTTGACTTTAATCAAACGGTTTTCAACGCCAAATTTGCTAAACAATCCGCACTCGAAGTACTGTAATTAGACAGGGAGATTGGATATCGCTAAATGGATGAAGCAAAACGACTCCTCGCAGTGACCTTGACTTTCGGAAATTAACACAAAATCCTGTAACATCACACTCGCCGAATGCAGGTGCATTCTCTCGTATGCTTGATATGCCATAATGGTTCATGAATCGTTGCTTGGTGCATGTGCAAGCGCCGAATTAGGGATGGAAATCTAGATGCGATTGCGTAGCACTATTGCCTTTTTCCAGAAAAGGCATATTTGTTCCCCTTGGGTGTGTCTGCATCGTATTAAAATGACATAAGGATAGATTTGATGTCAAAATATCACTGTACTGTACAGTACACAGTCAATATTTATTGTAATTTTGTACAATTTCGCGACTACCTTGATCAGATGTAGACCTATACCCGTATGATACTGAATCGCGGAATCGCTGAAATGGCCCCATTCCCATTCTTGTATCGATACTATTTTGAAGTCATTGCGTGTCTGATATGGCCAGCGATCAGTGACACTATAATTGATTGCTTCTGGCTTTGCACGGATATAGGCTTAGTTTGAATAATCAGGTGAATGAAAGTTATCATACCTATGCCCACAAAATACCACGTTGTCGCAGCTTTCCGTCACTTTATGCCACGACTGCAACCTAGAATGGTAAAGCAATCTTTCAGTTGCAAACCTGTTTTTTAGCTGGTTTCGCTTTGAGCCCGTAAGTTTTTTTAATCGTACCCATTCCGTCAGTCCTTAATTGTTGCGATCCTTCGACGACGCTTACTCATGCCATCGTTCGAATTTAAGTAAAATCATCGTTCCCATTATATTCTGCCGATTATTTACATTCCGAAGTGATCAGTGCAACCGCCCTGACTCAATAGACGATTAAAGCAAATCGACAGCTGAAGATTGATCGCTTTCAGTTTTTTTAAACATCTATACCTTTAATGAATCAGAGCGAATGATAAAATGTGTTGATTTTTAATGATTGATCATTCCCACTGCAGCGTTGATGGAGTCGGTAATGGTACCGTCCATGGAGAGATTATACGCCTATTGCCGATTGGTACTGGTCTTCTTTTCCGCTGAATGCCTCAAACGGTTGACTGGTCGCGTCACAATTAAAATAAACAAGCATATGCCAAGACTTTGACGATTCCATCAGTTATTCGATTAGGGAATATAAAGATCAACCTTCGTATATGCTGACATGATTCGCCATGCCAACAAATTAGTGAAGTCAATATTTGGAGAATGCACATCGCACGCTATACGCCAACGCTACACGGTGTAAACAGCAATGCAGATTATTTAAAAAAGTTTTACAGTTTAAAAAGCTCACCATGTAGCTAGGCATCGTGTATAGGAGGAGCGCGGGACCATATACTGACTGTGAGATCTACGAATCAATGTTTCAGCTGCAGCAGTTTAGGTGATGTTACATCCAGGACTCGTATGTGCACTTGTGCAGTGTGCACTTTCAGACCATTGATTAGTTTTACAGCCACGCCGTAAAAGTATTAATGATGCAGACATTTTGGTACTGCACAGACGGCGACCGTAGGCGGTTGATACATTATATTACATTTTATATCACAAAAATATTTCACTTTCCCATTTATATTTATCATTATGCTAGGTGAGTAAACTGGTTACTTCGAACGGCGCGTGGTTGCTTAATGATCTATTACACTGCGAAGAAAATACTTGCAGTATCTCCCCACAACTTATGTCTCAAATGTATTATCAAGTTTCTAAAGACAAATTCAGTCATACATATTACATAACGCCGGAAATGCTTAGCTTGGATCTTGTCAGTGATTGGTTCGGGTTTTGTGTTGATACGTCGCGTGTGCGGATACAATATAACTCGTATTTATGTGGAGAAGGTTTCTAGATTACGCGGGCCGCTTCAATTTCCGCATGACCGAGATCGAACACTCCCTATATAACTGTTGGAAGAGGAATTAGGAGTGGAACAGGACCACGATATACAGCGTCCCATGACATGACCATCCCATGCAGCGTTATATTTTGAGAGAGTCGCCAATCTCACCATAGCACGGTGAGCAAAATCGCGCTAGCAATTGTTCTGCAACACAACTTCGCCCACACAGCGCCAACAGGAGCATACAGGCTAATAACGTGCCTTTCCCGCGTCCACGTGGGCATGTGGCACAATAGAAAGCGATACCATAGATGTGTAGCTATTTATCATGTGATATACTCGTAATAGCTCCGGCGTCCTTGAATATTTCTGATATATGTTTCCCGACTTCTAATAAATTCTAATCCATGATAAAATATATATATTTTCAAAAAATAGCATGTTTAGCCTAATGATTTAATAAAATCCTATCGGTCGATGATCTTCTTCGTAATTACGCTTAACAGTGAACATCTTACGCCATGATGTAGTATCAAACAGCTGCTCGCAAGTAAATCGATTGCACCAACGACATCGATTCGCTAATATTGTTTAAATATTCGATAGAAGATTTTTTTCTGCTGATATCCATAATAATCAATTAATGATTTGACAGTATCAATTTGACGGTAACATACCAAGTCATAACACTCATCTTTCTCTTTTCCTCTTTCTAAAAGAAATCATAAAACAGCTGTAATATTCTTTCTTTGTTCTTGCACAATATGCAGTCAATGTAAGTCGGCGCTGTGTTAAACAAAGTTTTCCATAAGTTTTCGTCATACAAGATAAGTTATAACACCTAAGGGAGAAGGACACAACTTTATTGCAACTTGAAATGCATGGGACGTGCTTTAGTTTCCGATAATCTCAAATCCAGCCATGTGTGACATCACTTTCTTAACTACAAATTTGGCAGTGATTTGCGATCTGTTAATGCGGATTTACTCCGTTTAGCTAACGCGTATTCTTATAGAGAATTTCCTGCAGCATTTGTCAGGTAGTTTCGACCCACGAATTTCACAAACCGGTCTTGTTCCTTCTGAGGCTATCTAGTTACTCAGAAATTATCACGTTTGAACAAGCTACGTCATTGAAAAGAAAAAAAATGTGCGCATAAAACCGTCCATGTATTTGAACGTGCCAGATTTGCGAATTAATATTAAAATATTCGAAGCGAAATTATTATACCAGGAAACAAGATATCATAATCAACGTTCCCGTGACGGAAGAGACTTACGTGCAGCGGCGTTCGAATTAAATTTCAACGCGATTCCCTCGAATTTAATTTCACGTCGAGAAAAGCTGTGGCGGTGTTATCCACTTCCTCGGAGATAGTCATCTGACGGAAAGATTAATGTCACCAGTACCGTAATAGAAATATCACTCACGCCAATTTCGATGATGATCGCTCCACAATTAAAGTATTGAATTCGCCGACCAGCATGGAAATTTGCAATCTCGAATTTTCGGTAATTTTCTGTTAGGGATCAAGTTTTGTTCTGGGAGGTTACATTTGCGTCGTTCATATTTTTGTGCCGCGAAATATTAGACGTATTTTTTTAGAAATCCATAAGAGTGTAGAATATATGGTGCAGTTTATAGAAATATCAGCGTAAATTCACCACATTTATGCGGGTCAACGAGTATTTGGGTGTGGCGCTGACAAACAAGGCAATATTAGAGAGGAGGGCTATCGCTTGGAAATTTGCATTGCTCGGTCGATTGACCAATATAAATACTACTTATCCAAACCTTATCGACTAAACGCAGATAGCGTGATTAACTGGCACTTATATGCCATAGCACTCATGGTATACCCACGTAATCGAATATACATGAAGTGGGGGCTCATCCGTGGGAGCCTTACCTATATAAGATGAAGATCAATGCTTGATGCAGTGGTTCTAAACCGGATGGGTGTCTAAGTCAATTTTCATGAGGTGTACCAGTACCAGAGGTGGTCAGTAACGAAGTATTCTACTTTTTCGAAGTACTTGAGTAGTTTTCCTCGACTTCTGGTACTTACTCAAGTAGATCTGATTTTCGCTACTTTTACTTCTACTTCGTAATATTTTGTGTTCTACTTATTTACTTTTCGCTATTTTCAGTTTGTCAAGTAGAAGTAGTTTAATCCCCCAATAAGAAAGATAGCCTAAAGAATTTCGGGGCTGTTTTCACGTAGTTCCAACATTTAATTTTCATAAAAGTCATGTAATACCCAAAATTTTCGTTGCGCTTCGCGCACAGTAAATATGAAGTGACAAATATGTTTTAACGGAAGTTTCGCTGAATATAATTTAGATACCGGGTTGCGTGGTTCCGTTCACACCGCATTGTTGCCTATATCAAATATTTCATCACAGTAAGTATGGCCCCCCATAGCCTTTGAAACTATCGTTTCGCAATCTTGCAATAACCTATTATACCTAGCAGACCATGACGTGTCCTAATCTGGAAAAGTGGACATTGACTTTTTTAACGTTAGACCTATTTTAGCAGACCACCGTTGAAACTTTCTGGCCAAAAGACATGAAATATATTTTCCGCTTTTTAGAAGTATAATTTGTATTTTTCTTTCAATGACAAGTATTATACGTTGAGTTCTAATAATAATTTCAGTTTTTTTTTTCTGGAAAACATACACGTAGAAGTATAAAAGCAAGTGTAGTCATGCCTTATATTTTCTGAAAATAAAGCTATACACTATATGCCAATTTCACGATCTGCCATATTTTTAATTAACGTATACTAATTGCGTAAAGTTTTAAAGCCGTATCCGACACAACTTCTCCGTATTGCTCTTCGACTGAACTTGGAGCCTTATAATATGAGGGAGGGTGTCATGCCATATTATCTAAAACGGGGTGTTCGAGTAAAAAAAGAGTTGATATCACATTCCATATCAATACTATCATTTACACATCCCATTATATGGACGGCTGTTTATTCTGTCAACCATTGACACCTCCTGGGATACATCAATATGAATCGAGCTCCATACACCTTCCGTACCGCAATTTGCAGCTTTTGACAGTCAATGCGAACGAATTGCGACCATTTTCAAGACTACTTACTTACTTGAGTAGATTTAAAGTCAGTCAATTCTACTTCTACTTCAAGTAGTTTTAGGTTGCTTACGAAAGAAGTACTTCTACTCGTACTTGAGTAGATTTTTTCGTCGCTACTTCTACTTCTACTTGAGTAGCTCTCTTGACTACTTTGACCACCTCTGACCAGTACTAGCTTGTTCTGCATCTTTCAAGCATACACAAGCGGAATTCTTGTCATAATTCCGACAAGGCTATTAATCATTAATGCGAATATGACAATATACCGGCGAAATAATCCTCATAGCCTGATGTAAGATTGTAAGGGGGCGGTCAGGATGTCTTTATTTTGTACAATGAGCATAACAAATATGAGGATCATAATGACATGCGACAATTGAAAATCTATGGTAAATATAGCTCCTTTGACGAAATATATACGTACTTTAGTTGTTCAGCCGACTATTTTGAGGGTTTCAACCATCCCATATGGTGATCGTCGGCTAGCGGGTGGTAAATTGGTAATCGTTCGTAGGCTCATACAACATGTTTTTTGGAATGTATTTACACAATTATGGCATAATTTTACAACTTGAAAAAAAAAACAATTGTTTTAAGGCCTTTGTTTAAAACACTGTTTAAAACGTGTTCTGAACAAAGTGTTTTAACAACTATTTGTTTTAAATGCAATCCTGATTACACACAATTCTAAAGAACTAGTTTCATACTTAAACAGTTTTACAATAGTAGTAAAAAAACCTTGTGAACCTCGTGTTATCTTCCCATACAACCCCAAAGTCAGATTCCCCCCAAAAGTTTCAAAATTAAGCTTCGAGTCGAGTATTCCAGTATTACTCGTTATGGCGTAATAACAGTATATGTAAGATGTCAAAGTTCAAATATGTAGCTTTTATGTATATCCACAAAGAATATAATGCCTGTTCTTCCACAGTGGAAAATAGTACGAATAATTACACTGGGCAACAATTTTTAAGGAAAATTTTGTTGACTTTGATTTTGCACTTGATGTAAGCTAATTTTGGTATGATGATTCCGAAAATGCCGCTGGCATTCTCCTGTCGCGTCAAGTTTTTGCTCTACAGCATATGCCCAAAATATGCAAATTTTCACGAATTTAGCCGTATTACTTTTTCATACCATATGCAAAACCACACTTTTATCATATATTAAGTTGTATTGCCAAGGGATCAATTGAATAATTAGAAAAAAGGTACTGGTATCGATCTAGGCCGATGCATTCGCCCCTTCTTGGTTAGAGGATGCAATCATCCGAGGATATTTCAGACAAACGGTAAACCTTGGCATAGTCAGCGATGGGCAAGGAGAAAGCATCCCCCAATATCTTAAGATGACAGGGGTAAGATACCAGAGTAGATTTGAGCTTACATTATGTTAGCTGACAATTGCTCGAGTATCAAACGAGACAACCCACAGAATTATGATTTATTTGCGTAAATTTGAACCCTGAAACTAGCACTTTGTTTGTCCTGCAGAAGCAATATCAGTTTAAATCAGCCACATAAAGCAGTGCAAATGTTAATTTATAGTCTATTGATTTACTTTCGACTGCTTGTGGTTTTTGAAACGTTTCATACAATAAAAACAAAATGTTAGAAATAGTACTTTTAATGTGGATTATGAGACAATGGGGTGGGTGCCTACCCCAAAAACTTGGCATGATCGAGAAAAACGGAAGTCATTTACGAATTCAGCGCCAAAAAGTTAGGCGAAATCAATTGTCTGATCAAAGTCAACAAAAATTGTGTTTACCAGTGTTATCAGTGACGTGGAGCGTCATAATGAAGTTGCGACACGTTGTGCACCACATCCATCAACTTTCACCATGGTCCTTATGTTCGTTAGGTTCCATCATGACCCTATGTTCGTTACTCGTTAGGGTTACCTTATTTTGGAAATCTGAAAAGAGGACACTTTTTCAAAATTTTCAGACTTGCAATATCGGAGGTAAATTCGGAAAAAATGGTAAATTTTTTCCACGTCGTGGTCGGTTGACTAAAAAAGGTCAACTTTCCGGCCCAGCTCCAGAAATAGCCGCCAGAGCGTTACTTCACTGCTGATTTACTGTATCTCAGTCGAATTTTGCCCAATATTTAACCAAAATTCACAAAAAAGTGGACAAAATCTCAAAAAAGAGGACATTTGGGCGTCCTCCGAGGACACTTTCAAAAACGTCTAAAAAGAGGACAAATCATCTTATGGTAACCCAAATGTTCGTTAGGTTCCATTACGACCTTATTTTCGTTAGGTTCCACTGCAGCTCCTTATGTTCATTATGTCCTACCATTAATCAGAATTTTTCGGTCGTGCTTTTGCATCGTCCAGCTTCAAATTTATATGTATGGGAGAGGAAAATTGGTGCGCTTACTTTCCAAGGACAACTGGCCGAACTTCCTTAGGTCTGTTGGAGCATTTTGATGCTAACTGGACATAGTCAGCCGTGATTAGTTGAAACTAGATAAGCTTTTTTACGTTTATTCGAAGCTCCACGTGACTTGATTTTCGCATCATCACTTTAAGCCTTCGTATCTCAGGCCAGATTGTTTGGATCCCACTTTTTGCGAGGTTGCATCCTTTGCAGGTGTTTATGTCAAGATGTCAATGAACTCTGGAAAATAGAGTAAGTTCTCTGGAAGTGAGCCCCAAATAAAGGATCTGGACGACAGCAAGCATCGCCACCTGTCTCATCAAGGAGGATCATATTTGCTTGCAGTCTTCATCTAAATTTAGCTGTATGTGTGATTGTGTGTTCGTGTGAGGGGGTTGAAGTAAGGTACTGTTATTTGGAGAAGGGGCGCCAAAGAGGAAAGGTCAAGAAACACTGGCTTATTAAAGTATACGGAGTTATAGAGGTATGACCGAAGTAACAGTTATGAAGTGTGCTGAATTTGACAATGTTCGTGTTGGGCTGCAGTGAACACGAAATAATGTAAATGTGGAAGAAAGGCCTCGTCTAAGCGAATTGTGACCGGATCACTAACTGGATTTTATTCGCTGCCACAAAGTAAATCACCAGAACGATTAGGCATCACTTCCAGTTTGTTGCACTGACACAATCCGACATGAACTATCATAGCGGTGGAACATGTGGCAGCAGTTGAATTAAATGCGGTTGGCCGTCCGAAAGCGAAGTGCTTCATGCGCAGACCGCAAATGCCCGATGCTTACCGGATTTCGCGACACGACAAAGCGAGAGAATCGCGTCTGTCTGAGACAAAACGGCGTTCACTGACTCGCCAGACCGCGAGACGCGCGACACAGCGCCGTAGTTGCACAACTCGCCGATCAAATTTACAATTTTGAACTCTGTCGTGAGTTGTAGGCTCAGTCGTGGAAAGCAGCGAAGGACTTACTCTAGCTGAGACGGCCCCATTCTGTTCTAATCGTTTGACTTCCACTTTCGTATATTAGATGCGGAATTTACCTTTGATTAGACCAGTGGTTCTCAACCCTTTTTAGACACACCCCCTTTATGATAGTGGCAAATTTCGTGCCCCCCCCCTTATCGTCATACCACAAAACCCAACCGGGATGCTAGCAACCCCAACAGATTGTTTGATGGCATGGAAGGTTATGACTGTTGATGAGAGAATTAAAAAATATTAAATTCGGTCTATATATAGAGAAACACGCGTGAATTGGAGGTAGATCGCGCAGAGCGAGAAATTATTTTTCAGTTGACCGCTCCTTCGCGCCCTCTTCAGATGCTTTCACGCCTCCCAAGGGGGCGCGCCCCCCAGGTTGAGAACCACTGGATTAGGCTGTTTGGAATTCAAGTTATATGGCGGTATGATAGTTCACGATCACGAAATTTACAACAGGAAGTTGTATGCTCGGAACAATAAGTAATTAAGAAAGAGAAGCTGTGATACTGATTTTGTCCACATAACAAGACGAATAAGAGAGAATGAACACGAACCTACCCATATCACTGATAGGCAGGCCGTGTTATTTTTGGCATTTCAGGAGCCAGATGCCAAAACTGCCAAAAATAAAAATTTGAAAGTGTCAAAAATAAGCAATTTTTGACATATGCCAAAAATAACAAGGCCTGCCAAATAGTGTATTTCGTTCATGGTGTTGTGTTAACAGGACCGCGTTACAAGCGAGAAGAGCGTTTGTGAAAGGCAGGTTTCTTAATCTGGGTCCAGCCCACCCATTAGGGGTGAAATCATGGTGTCCTAAATGGTGTGGGCACAGCGAGATTGAACGGCTGACTGCATTTGGTTTACGTCATACTTTCCATTTGTCCAAAGGCAATTTTACGACCATTTTTGACCGGCTTGTCGAGCGCTAAATCTGATAAAACGGGTATCAATGAAAAGCGGCCGCAGTACTGATTATTAAAATATAAATTATATTCTGCTCATGGAACTGGAACTCCCGAAATCAACCACGATTTTTGCATTGTGACCGAGTTGAACATTGTGACGCAACAAACTGTCTGGCTATTTCTGAGCTGCATAGTCTCGTTTTGCCAGACAGTCTTGTTGCGTCAATGTTCTTAAACAAGCTAACCTTCCCAGGACTCTTCCATGCGAGTTGGTAATATTAAAGCCACCTGAAGTGAAAAAATGTCCTCCGAAAAAATATCGGTAGACTAAAGGAGAAATGATAGTCGGGCTACTACATAGAATGTGTTGAGAGACAACACAGGAAACTCCTGGAAAAGAATCAGGAAGAAAATTATTTCTGCGATGAGGTCGATGGCACTGGCGAAGTGATCTCTTTTCATGATGCATGGAAGCCGGTTCGGCCCTCCAAAGATTTTGAAGCTCTGAAAACCTTTTGTGGATGACTGGCAACATTCTTTCCCTCAGCGGCTACTGTTGAAGCCGATATTTCCCAGATTCGCTGGGCAAGAAATGAATTTAGGAGAAACTTAGCTGACCTGAGTTTGGAAGCACTGCTACAGTGCAAACGACTTAAGTCTATTCAACAACTGTGACAATCAGCTGTTGAGCGTGTTTGTTGGGCTTTTCTTTTTTTTTTTGCTTATTGGCACCGATTCCGATGGATACTGAACATTTTGTAGTATCGTTTGATATAATTAACCAATGAAATCGTTAGGTTTTTTCTTCTCTGTTTGTTAGCACTGATTATACGTGGATGCTGCACATTTCGTGGTGTCTTTTGACAAACTAGCCCAAATAAAGCGTTTTTGTGACTAATTCGAGGCTGAAACTATCTATTTAGAGGACGATGCCAAAACTGCCAAAAATAAAAATCGAAAAATGCCAAAAATAAGTTATTTTTGGCAGTTTTGGCATATGCCAAAAATAACACGGCCTGCTGATAGGGTTACATTTAAAACAAAAATCAATTAAAAACAAACATGTTTGAAACGAGGCCCTAATTCAAAACATGTTTTTTATTGTTGATTTTTCAAGCCATGACGTCACGAATATTCAATTGTGACGCCATAATGGATTATCATTGACAATTGAAAATATAGGGTAAATATAGCTCATTTGACGAAATATCTGTACTATAACTGTTGAGCCGACTATTCTGAGGGTTCCAAGTTCCAACCATCCCATTTTAATATACGTCGGCTAAATCTGGTGGTAATTGTCCATAGGCTCATAAAACATGTTTTTTTGGAAAGTATTAACACAATTATGGCATAATTTTACAACTTGAAAAAAATGTTTTAAACAAAGTGCTTTAAAACACCGTTTGTTTTAAATGCAACCCTAGGATATGCCAGCCATTATGAAAGCACCGGTGGGCCAAGATAGGTTTTGGGTACAATGGGATTGAGATTTTGTCAAGTTGTTCCGCATATTCGACACCTTCTCATGTATATTCATTGTATCGCGCTGTCTCTTCGGTACAGCATTGTGTATCTGTGTCTTGACTTATAGTAGTAAACTGAGTTTTAAGTTTGAGAGGTGCATTTTGGTTCTTTATTAAACTGACCCTGCGCACTGGTCAAAAACGATCGGTATGCATGTAGGAACTGAGTTGATGTGTCTTTAATGATAATTAACAAAAACTTATAGCGCTACGAGATGGTTGACAGGGCAAAATATACATACGCTACGACTATGTGGGCCAGTGTGCATCAGCTTCAGCATGCACCTGCCACGATCGAGGGCCCAACATATCGGGGAATTCCCTATTGTAGTCGTGTCGCAAAGCCAGTTTGCATCCGTTGCATTGCCTTTTCACATTCTTTGTGCACTGTTTGCACATTCTAATTGATGCGATATTAATAATTCAGCGTCAATCGCGATGCGTCCGCTTGAACACCGTCTTTTGTCATTACGAAGCCATAGCCACAATGATAATGAATGTGAGCATATAGGTATAGGCGAAATGCTAGCAATTTAATTTCCTAAATTTTTCAAAGGCCTTCATAGGTGATAATTTATTCAGCACGGAGCAGCAACGATTTCATATTGTTAAGCTCTCCGCCTCTATATGCGATGCATAACTCGAGCTCGTTCGGCCAATTCTGAAACTTATCTCATATATAACATAGACGGAATGCAGGGAAAATCTCTAACAGAAACTCGAATATATCTCAGACATGGGGTAATCGCGATTTGTAATCGTAATCGATTACGACGATTACAGCATTTTCAAGTAATCGTAATCGCAATCGATTACATTCGAAAAAATTCCGAAGTAATCGTAATCGTAATCGACTACTTCCCATATTTAATCGATTTCTTTGTGAAAGAACGATTACTTTTTATTTGTACAAGGACTATGACATAAACTGAACATTCTTGAACAAGGAAGATGTATTATAGGCAGGGTTGCCATACCGCCCTTATTTCTAAGATTTGTCCTTATTTTGAAGGTCCATGTCTTAGAAAACTCAACTGTCCTTATTTCTAAGAAATGTCCTTATTTTCGACTTGTGTCCTTATTTTGTCTTATTTTCAACCACTACAGAACTTCGACCGTTTTGCTCTGGTATTTGTGTTGCATAATATTCATAAATTATGCTTTTGTGTCGAGATTTCATGACATCATAAAGGAAAGGAACTCTCGTGAGGTACACACCATAAGATTAGACTTCTAAGCCTAAGTAGGGCTGGGCACAATGATTCGAGTACTCGAATCTGAATCGAGTATTGATTTTAATGATTCGAGTCGAGTAGTAAAATACGATTTTTTCGAGTACTGAAATTATACGCTCCTCGAAACTGATAGTTGATTTACTAACGAGGATTATTGTTTTGATACTATTTTCCACTGAGGATGCCTTGAATCCTTTATTGGCCATGTCGCGGCATACGGGGCAAAGTACAAAGCTACCAACTTTACTGGAAATAACACATTTCCGAAGTCATGATCATCCCACAACATTGTCAAGAAGTGCAATGAAATCAGTACGGACAAAAAATACCAGAGTATCTTTATTGTGATGGATAACAGGCATTATATATTGTGGTGGCATAAAAGGTACGTATTGGAAATTTGACATATAGTACATTTTGCAGTGACGTCATAATGAGTGATACTCGAATACTCGACTCGACTCGAAGCATATTATGTGATTCAGAATCGAATCACTCAGGTACTCGATTTTGCCCAGCCCTACTTCTAAGTGGTGAGATAGCTCGGGCCATGAGTGGTTTCGTCTGTACCAAGTTACTACGGCGGACGTCATTTTAGCAGTAAATAGCAGTACCAGGTTCCTGCTGTTTGGTCTACAGCAGAATAAGCTCAAGCTCTGGGGAAGGCAGCATTTCTTGCGTAGTGAATAAAGGCGCAGTGTAGTCGACACATTGGTTTAAAAGTAGTAAAGCTATTATTCATTGATAAATTTTGCACTTGCGCACATAGTTTTAGCTACTAATAAGGCTAAATCTGATTAGTAAAAAAGAGCAGGCGTAAAACGCTTTTCGTGACGATTATCAAAGAGAATTCAAAGATATCTAACGAAGTTTGAAGGGCGAGTGTTTCGCACATAGCAATATCTGCAATTGTGACATCGACCTTGAGGCCGTAGGAAAGACCGCTATTTTAACTCACATTGATACCCAAAAACACAAGAAGTGTGTTATAATGATTAATTTGAGCCAGTCAATGAATAATTTTTCCATTAGTCGATCAGCACCAACGACCACAGACGACAAGGCAGCTGCTGCAGGGGGTACCTGGGCATTCCATACTGTCAAACTCCAGCAATCATTCCTCACCAACGATTGCACATCGCAATTGTTCGAAACAATATTCCCCGATTCCAACATCGCAAATAAATTTTATTCGGCCAGGACCAAGACTACAAGCATTGTTACGCGAGTTCTTGCTCCATACGCTCAAAAATGATTTTGTCTGAACATGGTGTAGGCCTACGCCCTTTTCCATCTTGGTTGACGTCTCTAATCACAACGAGGTGGAGAAGTTTGGTTTATCACCCTATGGGGGTGGGGGGTCAAGACCAACGTTTTTTTAGGGGGGCTGACGAAGTGCTTTTTCGGCCCTGAGTAAAGGTGAACCTAGATATGAGCTCTCGTGAGATCCATGAACCACTTTCTAATAACAAGGAGTTGCTGGAGCAGATTGTTTCTGGCGAAAATTATGGAATGTGATATGCCACGGCTCGTATAAATACAAAGTATGTTCAAAAAACGTTTTTTTTCATGCTAATCTATAATTTTTCGACTGTCCTTATTTTTGGGTCCATGTCGATGGCAACCCTGATTATATGCCTACCAGGTTCATGATAACACAAACGTCTCATTTTTTAATGTCATTGTTCATTATTACGTCAGAAGTAGCCTATTAGCTTTGCTAGTCATTGCGTAAGAAGAATCCACAGTAAATAGATATTCGATGTACGTCACGTACATTCGTGTGATTGTAAGAACACCCGCCGTGCTGTATATGAGGTTATCAACCCGTTCCACACGCCAGTACCCCGGAGCAGGATAATTAATCACCACTCTACCAAGAAACTTGTGTATTGATGTTTGGTTATGCAAACGCAGTTTGACCGTTGCTGCTCGGCGAGCAGTAGGCCTATGTAGTACGTACGTACACCGGACAGAGATTTGAAATTTTGTACTCGTCAAATATAACATGACGGTTTCCACAACGAAGCAATAAAAATCAACAGTTGCTGATATATATCACAACCGAGCCGTTTTTGCCGTTTCTCGTAGCGGCAGCTTGCAGTCCATTATCTGTATTAAGTTGAAGTCAGAATTTTATGTTCTCTTCATCTTATTCTCATATGACTCTACTTGAAACATGCGCATTATTTCATAATTCTTTTCTCAACATTGGGACCTGCCGCCATAGCCATGGGCTTATATATCATGTTAGCGTGGGCTGTAGCTAGAATCAGGACCAAAACAGCTATTCGTCCCCCAGTCCAAACGTTAGTCTTTGGCCCCCACAGGGTGATAATTTCAACTTGAAGACTGAATTTCCTCAATAACATTGGTAATCGCATTACATTATTATTAATTTTTATTCCTCTTTCTCTCCCTCTCTGCCCTCGATGGTCAGATTTACCTGTAGAGCTGGGGGCACGTAATTCATAATTATAACGTCTGTTATCTTGTTATAATTAGTTTAGTGTATGTTGTTAATTTGTGATTTCCGGCATGTTATATAATCAAAATATATTGTTGTATCCCTAACGTAGCAGACTAAAAGAAAAACTTTCGTGAGACGCACACACAAATTGTCATGTCTTTATTGCTCTGTGGGTGCCCGCGGGTGGCATTTGCATTGTGGGCTCGGATTGGAAGGACTGGACTATTAGTCACGCCGCCCACCCAGCGCGGCTATTGACAATGGACACACGTACCCTAAGTTTCGGCCAAGGTCTTTCTTTAGTAGCACAATTCGTGAAGTCGCGTGTTGATCGAAATTGCATTTGTCTTTTGGTGTGTCGTGGCTAGGTATTGACTGAACCTAAATGCCTGTTGCTATAAATAAGGGGTCGCATTTAAAACGAAAATAAATTCAAAGCGAGCATGTTCACAACATGCCCTTGTTTAAAACATGTTTTTTAAAGCCTTGATGTCACCCATGTGGATTGACATTGACAATTGAAAATATAGGGTAATTATAGCTCCTTTTACGAAATATCTGTACTATAACTGTTGAACCGACATATTTTGAGGGGTTCCAACCATCTCATATCGATGTTCGTAGGCCAAATCGGGTGGTAATTGTGGAAAGCATTTACACAATTATGGCATAATTTTACAACTTGGAAAAAACACAATTTAGTTTTTTTAAGCCTTTTTTTAAAACACTATTTAAAACAAGTTTTAAACAATGTGTTTTAAACAACCATTTGTTTTAAATGCATGCCTACTATAAATTATGTATGCTTTTTTGTTGAGGGGGAGACGTATGCATTCCAAAATCAAGCTTATCTAGAGAGGATTTAAGATTAATTAAATCTTTCGAGAATACTCTATAATTTATGTTGGTTTACGAAATACTCTTTGAGTCCCCTCCGAGCTCGCTCCCCACCCTATTAGGAAATTTGTGGTGCGGCAGTCATGGACCTGGCAAGAATGCAATTGGTTGGGTGCGATAAATCGTCCTCTATAAATATGGGCAATGGGTACATTACGACGTAACAAGCAAATGACGCATTTTTTTTAAAGGAAGTTTGTTATCTCATTAGGCCTTTTCAGCGCAATCCATATATTGTCTTCCAATATAACTTCTAAAATGCAAAATAAATGTAATCGTGAGTAATCGTGATTACTTTTCCAATGTAATCGTAATCGTAATCGACTACTTCCTGATTTTGCTGTAATCGTAATCGTAATCGCGTCATTCGGAAGTAATCGTAATCGCAATCGATTACATTCATGAAGTAATCACCCCATGTCTGATATATCTATTATTGCCTCAGGATTCTAACCTGAATCCTTCCGTCTGGACAAAGAGCACCACGCAGTCGGTCGTTCTTTCTTTCAAGCTGAAATCATATGGCAATATCCCAAGCAACGTCTCATTTTTTATTAGATTCCAACATTGGCAACGCGTACACCTAATTTCCTAACAAAATTTTCGATATGATAGGGTGCGTTTCTCTTCGTCAAATCCAAAGATTCTTCCCTAAATGGGCCGTTATTTTTTCCAGAAATCGGGGAATGTGACTAGCGTTCCAGGTTTTCCACCTTAATATTCTGATTCGCTATCCATTTCGACACGTAGCACGCATGCGTCGTCGGTTGAGGAGATATGCAAATGTACTCCTATCGAATATAGAAAATTCTGGGAAGAAATACGAAAATGAGCAAACATTATCATACGATACTTCATCATGCTACACTGGAGCATTCGACACTAAAACGCCTCCCAAAAGGACATCTCGCACCCTACGTTAAGAATCACTGTTGTTGGATGTTTGATATTCATTCGAGTGCCAAGCCGCACGAAAAGCCATTAATAGCGGCCAATAATTTCATCGGATATGTATCGATGTATAGAACTGCAAATACCACAAACTATCGAGACACATACTCAGTTCAAGATCTGATCACAAACGCCATTCATTTAAGATAATGATCACACGGAGATTAGCGTACAACGTACCAAATACCCCGTCTGATCAGCGTTTTCCAGTTTGCTAACTAATAGACGAATTCATCATAATCGTCGTATTAGCGTGGGTCTCCTTCACAAAGACAACGAAGAACGATCGAACTTCGGGCAACAATAGGCGACATCTTGACACGCTAGATTATGGCTTATAGCTCACGGATAGGAATCATCGAATGGTCTTTATTACTTAGTTCAACGACTGTCGGCGTCTTCGAGTCTCCCCATTAACGTTTTATTAACGGAAAATTTGATAAAGGAAAGCCCTACTGCAATTAACCCTGTCAAATATCCCCTTTGCGATCGTTATGTTTACAATTCGCTGATAGCAACCGCAAGGTCTCCCAAACGGTTATATCTCTTCTGCACATCAGGTATGCCCGTATCAACGCGCCGCGCTGTAGATTACTACGGGTGCAGTCACTGCCAATCTCATTTCATCAGTTATTCAAAATACCCGCGGTACATGGCTTTCTGCGCTAAAATTAGATGCGCAAAACGCTGAAAAATTGAGATGCATTGATTTGTTCAGACTTAGGGGGCTTTGTAAACATATATTGTATTTTGAAAATAATGTGACTGAGCAATCAGACCGCGATATAGCACCATCATATCTCTCCGCCTGACACAAAGTTGCGTCTTGAGGTTTCGACGATTTGTTTTTGCACTCTTTATAAAATACAATGTCATTTATCTGGGTTCAAGATCAATATTCGTCTGCTTAAAATAACTGCAGTGCTGTTATTTCTGTTACTAAATTTTATCAGTACAGTCATGTGACAGTCTGAGAATGAAAACTGCTGGGATGATCGGTGTGTTGCATATCACGTGACTTCTTGATTCGCTTGCCGCATTCCGTCGGGTTTCGAGCGACAGTTACGGAAGCTACCTATGCCTACCAATGGGATAGGGAGCTGTATATCCCACCGCGACAGCTGAGATGAATCCAGATGTATATTCTGATCTTCAAACATGAAAAATCGCAAAAAGCAGGAGATTGTCGTAAATGCACAGGGATCAAATTCATGATAATGGTGTTGACGCACCATCGTAACATTCGTAACTCCAACTGTTCTTTCCAGGATAGTCATTTCGTTTTATTTGTTCTCACGGTGACTGGACATGGCGTATGCACTGTCTCCGACTGTCTTACAAAAGAAATTGTGAGATTTATCGGTATAATTGATACATTAATAATTTCTATAGGGACTATCACGCTAAACTTGATGAACTAGCATTCAGGTTTAGTCTCAATATAACGGTAGTTTAAACAAAGAAGGAGGGATCCTTCAATACATTAGCTGGTCTTCCGATTATGGTTGCCCCTGTCTCATCGTGGTAGCGGGGTCGTCAGGTCAGCAAAGTTCAAACACCGTTGCCGGAACGCCTGAAGTATTACACGGCGATTCTGTAGTGATTAAAATTAATCAAAATCGTAAGCTCTCACGCCTCATGTGCGTTATCTGCTCCGCATTCCGGTGATTACGGGCAATTAATCATGAATAGTATTTTCCATTGAGAAATGGCGGGTGTCGCCTCGCCCAACGCTCGCATTCTTCAGCCAGTCAGGTACATAAATATTAGCTTATTTGCGTCTTTTTGTTGGATTCGCGATTGTGCAAATTGAGATTAGACCTGATGGAATAGCTTCTGGAATATATTTTTCTTCGCGCTCCGTGTAATTCGGAATGGATTCAAGTACGACTCCCCGTTTTAGAAGTAAGCAAATATTCGCGTCTTTTACGTTCAACTTTTCACCTCATCCCGGCCGTCCAATCAACGAATTGCTAGTCACCGTTGATGGATCGCCTCATTCACGGGGCGCGCACGCAATCAGATCACTTTCAAATGAAGTCGCGCAAATTTGAACATGCTCTTAGTTTCATGAAATTTAGTATTTGCATTCATTGGTCAAATGAATGAGATCGCTTTAATCACACAGAGTTTTCAACAGCAAACAATCTAACACCTAGCATACTACCGTTCGGTCTGATAACAATAAGATATTGCATATAGAAGCTTGCACTGTATTTCCTCACTCCTCCTTTTGGTATACCTCGAATATCCATGATTAAAATATGATCCGTCAAAATGGCATTTACGAATAGACGTATTTGATTAGAGGTTATGTTGTCTTGTACATGGAGCTTTCTAGCACTATTCATATACGATTATACGTATAATGTAATTTAAATCGTAGCTCTAGAAAAGTAAAAATATTAAAGACACCCACTTAAATATTTTAACTGATTTTTAGTTTTGTTTTGTATTAATATTGGTGACGGACGGAAAAGGAAAGGACGGAAAGGACGTAGTTTATTTTTGTCCTTGATGTTTTTGCGGCATATACACCGACTCATGATATATATACACACGATGTGTGCATATGCATACCATGAGTGCATGATGTGCATATGCTGCTGGACAAGGAAGGTGCGGATATAGCCCTGTAGGGCTCTCTAAGTCGTGCACCACCTCTCCATGCTATCCCAGAAATGCATGAGCGTCAAGCAGGGAAGTCGTGGATACCAGTGTTATTAATCAGGTCTCTGGTCTGACCCGGCCGGGGATCGAACCCACGACCCACCGATCAAGAAGCCGGACGCTTCACCATTGCGCTATCTTGATCTACTAACAATTGCTAAACTTCTGTCATGGAATTGATACCCGCGGGTTAGATGCTCAGTAATGAAGCCTTACATGGAGCGACTTGAACAAAATGGACTTATGCACTTTGAGATGTTATGCATTCTAGAACTGGCTAGTTTGTAATATGTTGAACTTCATATTTTCATCAGTGTGAGTACAATTTATTTAGTATTCCATTTGACAACAAAACTGATCATTGTGATCAAACTACTATTACAAATTACGGATGATAACGACATCCGTTTAATTAAAACGTCATCATAAATGTCGTGAGACCCACTTACACACATAAGGGCACTCGGATCACCGTCTCAACAACTTTGTTTGAAAACCGAATAGGGTTGATTGCGTACGCGTAAGTCGCCGTTTGTATGGTAATGAATAGATCAATTAAGCACTTGAGCGAGATAGGGCATTAATATCGGGATATATCGGGACATGTGAAATTCATTATCCTTGTAAACATTAACTTAACTTCACGCATCCGTTTGGAGCCGTACATCGGATAATTAACTTGCCAGGACCATGGAAGTACTCACCATTTCTTGTATTCAGTTGCATACCCTGCTGTGTGTCTGGTTTTGATTATGAGAGTGACCAAATATATAAGTTCGAGCATAAATTAGAGCGCCACATTTCGGACATTTTAGCGAAATGTTATGATCGTGCTGGGTACCGAGAAAATTATCGTTCTACTCTCCGTATCTTCCATTGATGCTTTTCTCTTAACCCCTTTTCCTGCCGATTGCATCAAAATATGAATTCTTTCATATGCAATCCACTGGGAATTGCGTTTTCATATCGTCGTTGATTCATTAATTATCAACCGCAAACTCAATACAATGCTTTTAGCAGACTCGAAATGAGATCAACGTAAGCAAAAGAAAGTTTCTAAGGTTGGACGTTATTGGTTATTGGGAGCAGGGTAAGCGTCGTCGATAACTACAGAAAAATTGAAAGCAGCTTTAAATATAGCAACGAAGCTGAACAGTGCGAGACGGAACAGAATAGAAAATTATTCATTAAATTTGAGTAAGAAAGGTTTCGGTCCAAAAACAAGCCAATCGACCTCCCACATTCGGTAAAAGCACCGCCCGAATTATTACCAATCACAAGAGCAATCTCTGCCAATGAATAGGTTGAATTATCATCAATTCACATCCCGATTCCTCAATACCAAACGCAACGACTTGAAAACGACCAGGTCAAGCGACATACATTCCGCGCCTTATCGCAGATGAGATCAAAATTAATGGATTGAAATCTCCCAGAAAGACGCCGTTTCAAGGTAATCTATGGCGTCGCGAGGCAGAAGTTAGCACTTGAGATTATTACAAAAAGTTCATCAACTTTAGATCTTATCCTAATTTCGATTGTCTGTGTACACCGCGCGATACAAGAAGGCGGATGTGGCCAAGTATCTTTCGTGAGGGACTATTGTTGAGGCAGTCCTATTGAGATTTTCGTTTGAATAAGCAACCACTATTTCTCGAAATGTTAATTACTATTAATAACAAACTTGCTATTAGAGCGTTGGCATTTGGAACAACAGTTTTTCTCGAAAATTATTGATAAGGCTTTTTATTTTCCATGGGAAAACACAACAAACCGCCTAAAACCATTGACTGTAATATACCAACAACGGTTCAAATGATAACAATCTAATAGATAAAACCTCTTTGATAATAATTTATGCGCATATACGCGATAACTTCAACGTTTGTATTGTGTGTGATCCCGTTGAGTCAATAAGTGAAAACCTTTCTGGATTAGTCTGAAATTATTCCGCATTCGATCCGCTGCTGTGATCACAGCACAGTTACTGGGTGTTGTAAAAGTCAATGGAGATAATATCTTACCGCTAGTCTGTTGTCCTCGCCATATTGAGTCTTCACAAAACACAATAGCAGACCTTGCTTACATTTTAATATAGAATGGTAAAAAACAGCAGTCTCGTAGTAAAGATCTGCATGGGCGGAATTCAACATGTCCTGAAAACAATGAAGATTGAGTGGGAATTTGTTTATGTCGTATATACATTCCAACCCTAGTTTTTATTCGCGATCGACATACTGCCCTCATGTTTCAATTCCAAAATCCCACGGTGGGTTAACAGGACTTTCGATTCTCATGACTATCCAGTAAATCAGGGGTGCCCATCCTGGGACCATGGGCATTCCCGTCAGCATATCGTTGTGAATGTAGTGTAGGTTTTCAACCATTAAACGGCGCAGTGTGTTGGATATTCAATATGCATGCGGCTTGCCTTTCCACCACCAAACCAGCAATTAAGAGATTGTCACACCAAAAACAAGCGCAACCATCCAGACTTGTACAAACTACTGGATTTTCAAAAAGCGCTACTAGAACTATATCTAGACCTACTTAATTTTTAAAACTAGCAACTAAAACTAGAAATAGAACTACCCAATTTTCAAAATCCGCAACTATACAACTGGAACTAGAACTACTCAAAAAACCGTTAGTTGCTAGACCATCGACTAACTAAATGAGTATTTTGTACAAGTCTGCCTGAGTAGCTTTACTGGTAGTCCTACAGATAAATATGTATATATATATATAACACATATGGTATGAACACATGTGGTAGACTTTTGTTTTGTGACTCGCTGAAAATAAGGGGTTCTCCGAAGGCTTGTAGATTAGCGTAGGGCAGAACTGGACATTTTACGGCCCGCGAGACGAATACGGACTATATACGTGGGAAGTGCAGTAAAAATTTTGAAGAAAAATAAAATCTGCCCCAAAAGGCCCAACTTCATGTTGATTTACGAAATAATTTGGATTCACCTTCGAGATTTATCCATTTCGAAAACTTTTGTTTCACTTTATGCAAGAAACATGATTATAATAATGGACATCAAATCATTCAGTGTGCCATGAAAAATCATCTTGTGTGTCACTTTTTGGCACGCGTGCCAGGGGTAGCCAATCCCTGGCGCATTCTATATTCATAATAAAGTCGATATTACAATATAACATGGCTTAATTCAAGTCGGAATTATGACATAAACACGCATTCATTCGGCTGAAGCTGCGAAAAGACGAATTCGGAAAACCTACCATCGAAATTACCAGAACGGGGTTTCGAGTTTGAAATGGGAGAGATTTCGACCCCAAAAAGTCACCTGTTGACTACGCCACTGTTAGCAGTGATGGCTCTGAACGAGCAATGGCCGCACAAACATTCAACAGAACACCGGCATCTCGATTCGCCCAAACCTACGACACGTGTTTTCTAGTTTTTCGGCAACTAATATTTTTTCAAATGTGCAACTACAACTAGAACTAGAACTACTCAATTTTCAAAATACGCAACTAGAACTAGAACTACAACTACTCAAAAAATCGTTAGTTAGTTGACCATCAACTATAACTAAATGTTTAGTTTGTACAAGTCTGCAACCATCGCATTAACTGAATATATATAACTAATTAAATACTAACTCATTAATGTACCATTATTTTTATTGTGTGTTGTATTATATAATTTCATAATTCTAACTGTATAAACCAGTATTTTAAATTAAATTGATGTTTCCTAATTTTCCCAAAAGACTGAGGAGGGGGGCATTGGTTTTTCAGAATTTTCAGAAGAAGCCGCGGGGTAACAAGGGTTGGGAACCACTGTGATAAATAGTAATATTATGTAGCTCAATTTTTGTAATATACGCCGAACAGAATAATTTCCGAGAACAAGTTGTGGTGAACCAATTTTTCGAAAAGAACGGCTCGTTACTAAAATACTTTGCAAGACCTGATGATGCTACAGATAATCGCAATTTTAGGTGACAATACTAATACACCGCCGTTACTGTCAAAACGGGTTACTGAAATTGCGAAATCGTTTACTTTCGAACAAGATCTATAGCTATGAATTGTGGATGTTAAAAAATGTTAGTACATGCTTGCTTAGGTATTTCAAGCTTTTCTGGAATTTTATACCCAAATATCCTGGTTGATAATCGTGGGAAATCTGAAACCAGAAAAAGGCAGTGGTATATTCAATGATTTATGTTTTACTTATTTTGACGTGCCCCTTTATTTCGTAAAATTAATCTAGATTAATTATTATTAGTCAGTATACTATTGTTAAGTTTGGGATAACAGCATTAATACAGTCAGTGCCTACACAAACCTTTCATACACTGAAATGGAAATGTTGTTCCGTATCCCATCACGATCCGATATAACATGCCATTCTGAATGTAGGGTTTGGTCAGGGATATCTAGATATTCCTGGGTTTGGAAAGATTAAGCCAATCATAACCGTGGACAGGCAGCATGTCGGGCGTCATTTCCTGAACTCTTGGCCTTGACTGTGTAATATATTATTGCATAGGTCGGCACTGTGTAGATACACGGAATCCGGATTCACTTTAATTTCTCAAAAGCTCCAAAAGTACACCCAATATTGTTTGAAAAATCAAATTCTGTATATTTCCTAACTCGATATATTGCATGCCCCAGTTGCCCGACCATATAAGTACGTAGAATTTGACGAAGACATTCAGTAACGCTACAACCATAGAAAATATTCAATAAAGATAGAATGGTCCATGTACGAACGTACCAGGATATTAAATCTCTATTATTTAAGATATTGTGAATCATAAACATCACAATGCCCTTTTGCCTTGTCTTCTCATCTAGAGGGGGCAAGTTAAACAATAGCAGAGATAAAAAGTTCATCCCCAATACAAGGAACAAAGCGGTCAAATAGTTATTATTAATGAAACTCTGATTCATGACAAGTGCAGCTATTCTCTAATTTCGAGAAAAACAAACACCGTCCTCATGGATTGATATCCAACACAATGGAGAGACTTTAATATCCTAATGGATGTTCCAGAACTATTCCATTAAGCGTAATCCTTTTTCTGGAGACCAACGTTCGTTTCATGGCCACTGTTATTTTTAATATCACAGCGCGGTTGCTATGCAATTCACTAATCGAAAGTGCTTAGGATCAATTCATAATACCTCTATTTGTCATTTAGATTAAAGTCGAATTTGTTTTAACGGCGTAAATGACATCCCATCTATGGTCAGACCATGCAACAAGATTTTGGAATTCACTAACAAAGGTGAAAAAATGGCAATCCGTCGGCGAATGCAGATGCATGGTACATCATGTTGTACTGCGTGGTGCCACATTATGGATACCGATATTTGCATAAGTCTAGGAAGAGACTTCTTAACTACAAACTCAACTAGTTCCATGTTGCGGCTACCACCACAATCTAATTAGACATTTACAAGGTTGGAGACCCGTCTCAGTTGCTCCACTTCTGACCGTATCGTATCATCGAAATCACGAAAGTTAAGGTTAGTACCCCGCATTAAGGGTCGCGAACGTACTCTTCAGCATAATTTGGCGACAATATGAACAATACAGTGCCCCTGTAGGAAGAGTATGACAGTTTGCATCTAACCTTTGCTGAATATTTAATTCAAGCAACCGATTGAAACTTGGTCAAAAAACAAGACTCTCAAAGGAAACTCGTGACTGATTACTTCGTAAATGTCTGCATTCCAAACGATACAAAAACGCGATGGGCGGTTTCTCAAATTTCGGAAAATTGTTGGTGACCATGAATGAATTCCGTTTTGTTTGTAATTCGTGCTTTTGGACCGATGTTTTGTTCTTGGTTCCCCTGCCCATTCATCAAAAGATCTAACTATCCAAACAGAACGCACAATTAGAGCTAAGTCGCGTAACATTCACTTAACCTGCCACCGAATTAATACCTCGATGAAAAAGAATTGCGGACAAAGGAACGATGAACAAGTTGACAAGGAAACAAAAGAGCCCTCATCGCTCCAACTTGATTGCTAGAAAAGCTGTTGCCATCATTCATATCCGACAATATTTGTGTTCCCAATCAAATATTAAAGCTTGGCAGGCAACCAAAATGATAAGAATACGGCTCCTCAATAATTTTAATTGTGTGGTGGCACTGGTCGCCGTTATCGCTTATTATTTTATTTGCATGAAACATACGAGCTCAATGTCGTATACCGCAGAGTGTGGGGTCGAAGTGATCACTGCAATATTACATTAATATCAAGCGATAATATATATCTTTGCTCGTCATCATCCTTTTGTTCTGCGGATTATTCTCTCGTCGGTTGGAAAATCGCGGATTGTTTTCCCACCGTTTGCGTTGCTTATATTTTTTCACTCACCGAGACGGCGGTAATAAATCTCTTCATTAGGAAGTGATATAATTTAATAAGCTGATTTTACCCTATCGTGCCAGACGGTGGGTGTCTTCGTGAGATAATAGTTAAGAGTACGAATATTCTAATCTGTCGAGTAGCAGTTCCATGCTAAATAGACATTGCAGCGCAGTGATTCATGTGTAATAGCTGTAGCTACTTTTGATTCTTACAACCCGAAGTAATTAATATAGGACTATAGGTTATACCAGTTGGATAGAAATACTGCCCCTGGCAGATAATACGAGTACATAGAGGTGGCCTACGATCCGCATTAAACCGATTTCCTGGAACGTTGCACAGCCGGAAACTCTTCGCTGTTGGAATTGCGATAATATCGTTCAGTATCACGTGGTTATCGATGCATTCAGATGTTTTTTTGCTTAAGCGGTATTAAGCAAAGAATTACATCACAGTTTTCGCCTATATAATGTTTTGCTGTTGTTATCATTATTATTGATGGTGATTGACTACTCCGCTATGACTCTTGTGCGCCAAACTTCTACAAATTTGATTCGCATCGTAATGCAATTCGCAAGGACCATTCAAACATGAAATCTGAAATTATTTCACGTAGGCTTGCAGGGATTCTATTTCTATAGACTCTGATGGACATTTTTCGCCGAAGGTGGGTAAGGTTAACGATGGATCTCCAAAATTGACTTTCCTCGTTGTATAGAAACACCTGAGCGTTCTGTCGTAGCATTTCGCCAGAACAATAAACAGCAATCACAGTTTGTGGATTTCCGGTTGAGCGAACTCCAAAGCAGTTCCTCTTAATTTGTATCAACGGACCGTATTAAAATAACAACTGAGGAGATAGATCGACAAGTGTGTGGCACGGGTTGTTGCGGATTGAATGGAGATATGGTTTATAAAGATAATACAATGTGTTAGTAGAGATGCGTGCGTGGTATGGTATTAGTCAATCATCAGTTTGACATGGTCTTCGTCATTCCAAACAAGCGTTCGTGCAGACGAGCTTAAATATACATTAATTAACAGCTGTGTGAAGATCGGGCGTACAGCAGAGATGAGTGGCTTTTATATTTTCAAATCGAAATAGGCCTACTGTTCAAGTCTATATACAAAGCCAGAATTTATTTCGACTCATGTCCAAATCCAAGTAATGACTGACTTAATTTCAATAACGGGATGGCATTTGTAAATTATGTCCTTTGTCCGCACGTTTCCATTGTGAAAGTCCAAATCCAGCCTATAACAGTCCGATCCTAGTCAAGCTAAAATTTTCCGTTTTCTTTTTCTAATCGAAATCCGTACTTCTCTCTGGTGAATGACGATGAACGACAAGGCAGTACACGATAACGAGACGAGATAATGTGGATTACGCTAAATTACACGGTTGAGTTGAACCTGTTCACGTGTACCATATATCGACACAATACTGTGTATCACGTGGCACGAATGATTAAGGCCATAAGAGTTGTCGACGCATCTTAACCCAACAGCGACTGGCCGCCTATCACGTATTTTGCGCTAATTTGATACGTTAGCATCTGCCTATTAGTTTGAGCTTTATGTATAGGACCTCTTAGCCCAACCCTGACCCTTGTACACTCAGTTGAACTAGAAAATGCATGCGTCTTGACCAAAAAGGAATGGCTTCAATACACATACTGGTGTAAACGTTTATATCCTTCATAGGAGCACGTAGCACTCTATACTGAATAATAAGTATACTCAACTTCAGAGGGTCACTTGTTGAAGGTATATCCCTACGTGCATGAAAAGACAATACCCATATATACGTCACTGACTTATGAAATGCTAAAGATCCGCGAAAAGTACGAACAGTGTACGAACAGATTTTCGTCGTAGCATTTTAGCTCTAATAACTGTGAGACCCCCTTTTGTGATCTGAGGGTATACACTTTATTCCGTTATTTCATCATTATTCGTGTACAATGTTATTGACCGTGGCGCAGAAGGCCGTCAGGCGATAAGCGCCATTCTTTTTGTTTAATAAACAACAACAATAACAGCTCTAATAAGATACAACAACAACATTCTATCTGATAGTACAGGCGAATAACAATTCGCAGACAATATAGACATGCCCAGTGAATATCGAATATGTTCAATGGTGTTATCGAATTGAGTCCGGCATCACGTCACACGTGACGACGTATTTCGAGACGCTGAAGTGACGCCTCATGCATTGAAATTTTTACAAACCCTCGTTAAAAATCAAAGGAGTTTTGGGCAATAAATAAATTTAATTTAGCAATGTTTCAATATTTACTCCCCTTCATTTGATAGCTAAAAGGCTGTTAAAACTAGACACACAGTAGACGCCATGCACATTCAACATATGTCGTCATTAAATACTTGCTTACGGACATGTTGAAACGAGTTACAGCGAAAATGTTTATGAGATATCAAGGATTGATTACTAGCCCAGTTTAAATATGAAATATTACTGATCGCTCGTCAATTTATGCGCTACGGTGAGGTCAGGGCTCTTGTCACAGCACAAAATATTACTCAACGTAAGGAATTAGCATAACAGGAAGTTCTGGATTGGTATTTTCAAGCTCCAAAATAATTAAGATATATGGCTGGTCTGGAAGACTAACGAGGAAGTAAGTCATTATACGATGGCTTGAAGGAATTCAATTACCGAGTTTTAGCAGACCTCTTACTTGTATTCAAGAGACTATTCCATCGATGTAAACCAGATATCGATTTTGTTGAGGGACTTGTTCAGTTTATAGAATTAAATGTTATCAGTTAAAAATATCTAGTGTCTGATCAAGTCTTATTTCTTAACTATATTTTAGTATGAGTTGGTAGAGTAAACCTAAGAGTATGGATGTGGTAACCGGTGGATGCAGCGCTGAGGAGACGCATCATCAGATTCAATTCCAGTTGAACGGCAAGAAGATGGCTACAGAAAATGCACCTCATTCGAAGGTGGATGCAAGTTTGATTAGTAAATTCACTCTCGAGTTCGAGGGTAATGAGGCGACAATTAATCTGTCAAAGACGACCGAGGATGCCGAAAGTGATGAGAAACAACCCATTGTAGATATTTCAATTCAGCGACTCTGCATCAAAGGCCACGATAGCATGGACTCAAACGACCCGTCTTCAATCTCGACGCCTCACAAATATCGTGTATCGGATATAAGTTGCCTTGGCAGTGTGACGCAAGATTCAACTGAGAATGAGGAAGTGTGCGATTCGAAGTACGTTTGATTGAATGGATTTTGAGTTATAGGCGTACAACATGTTCGCGCGCACTAGTACCGAAGTCCCTTAACATCTAGTTGGAACAATGGTTAAAGTCTGCGGCGTCACGTCGAAATCGCCGATTCATCCAATAGATTTTATTCTCACCGTCCACCCACACCTACCGCCTTTTGATGTGATGTGGTACCGATGGATCAAAAATTGGAAAATGATCGCTGGCCCCAAAATGTTCAGCCGAAAACATCAGATCTTTTGCTGGCTCAGCACTTTGATACAAGCTCTACCTATCGCGCACATATACATGAATATCCGTCTTTTCAAAAAATATTTATGGACGTTCAAAATTTGATGCTCGAACGTATCATCGGTCCCCATCCGGTGGGTCCAATGGCACACGACCCGGGGACCTATGACACATATACCCTAAAAAACTCAAACGTTACAACTTTTCTTGCTCAGTATTATAATCTAAGCTACAGCAAGCCAAATAAGAATGTTTGGTCGCAACCGTCAAAAAATAGAATGAATATTAACTCAAATGTTGTCATAAAATGACGTTTCGATTTAGGCTCGAACTTAAAAATTTGAGGGTACATACATATTGCCCGAAAATCGACAGTGTGACTTTCAAATACCTCGTTATAGCGATAAAACATCATATGCAATTATTACATGAAGATTTTCTGTACGTAGGCATGTTTCACTTGTTTCATGATTAGTATGCTTGATTATTGTGCTTGATTTGGCTATTGTATCATCGGTCCCCACCCTACGAATTTTATACATGAATCGAAAAAATTCCACCCAAGGAATGTACTGAAAAAATCATAGGTGCCATTATATAGCCTGATGCAAGCACTACACTTCACAAAAAAAATGATTGCTGGTTTGTTCGTGTTGAAGGTTACAAAGAAAAATGTATATGTCGATTTAAATTTAGTTTACACCCCCCAAAACAAAAAACATCTGTGAGAGACGCCATAGCTCGCGCACGTCGAATTTCTTTGTATGTGAGGAAAGATTTTGCCAGCATGCAACTGCAGACAAGTTCACGGAGTATAATCATGGAATTATCATAGAGAATTTTCAAAGTATTTTCGGTCCCAGTGATCCATCGGTACCACATCTCCCCTATGTTTATCCCACTGATGTGAGAATTTCATTGGTGATCAGTAATGAAAAGTTCATTCATGTATAATGACCAATATTATTCAAGCACACTTCCTTTATATTTTTCTCGTGCCTCTGCGAGGACGAAATCATTCCGTTTGATCTAACGCCAAAACATAGTCGACTTCAAGTAAGATCCAAGCGCTACCGAATCGCCCCACGTGTACCTCATGAGCGAGCCGAGATAAAAAATTGCGACCTCAAATATTTACTAGCGGTTAGCTTCCATTCTTAGGCTTAGGGTTATTTTAGTAATTCGAATTCGCTATTGTAATTTCGAGAGTGTAATCATCTTGTAATGATCGCAATATTTCAAGGAGATACATGCTGTGCCTACGCTGCTGTCTGAGATTTCACAACGTTCAAGATTACCTCAAGCACGGTCGAGACGTTCATTTTATTAAATCCGGCGAGAAGAATTCCATACCAAGAGGAATACTTCCCAGTTTGATACAGGTGATATAGGCCGTGAATACTCGGAATCATGCATACTAATTATCCAAACGTATAGACTACAGCCATTCCCCATCTCTATAGCCATTGATTATGTGTTAACGGAGAATATATAACGATAGCGGCATCTGGATTGTTCAAAACAACCAAACTATAATTTTATTGTAACGAGTTTCTCATGGATACTGCATCAACGTATGCATTAGGAATCGAGATTATCATATTGACAGCTGTGCTCTTAAACATTGGCAAAATAACTAAGGCATATCGTAGTGATGATGGCGTATCAATATTTTGTAATCATACATTTTCATCTTCATACAATCTCTAAATGAGAGCTTTCATTACCCATAAAGTATGCAAACAAATTTTTACAACTGTATATGTCTAAAATCGTTTTTGACGAGCTCATTAGATGATCTAATTATCCTATCAGCAGTCGCCCAAATGTTTGAATCCAAGAATCATGAGAATGCAGTCCGCAAAACCGCATTACGGCGAACTCTGTAAATGCATCATTCCGAAATAGATTTATACGTTTCCATCATGCGTCCGGCAATAACCAAAGGCATTTATATTCCGCGCGGAACTGAATAGCGCTCGAATTTTAATTTGATGGTTGTAAAAAATAATTGATCCACCATGCCTGTTACAGGTTGACGCATGTTGGTCTAAAACTAATAATGTATAAAGGAAAATATTAGATTGGGAATGACATCGCTTTGTTCAAAATAGGTCACCGACATCCGTGCATTCGCGGACGACTCCGGAGCGAACCAATTAAATTCCTAATTATGCAAAGAATCAACAGATTTACGGTCGCCGTTAAAACGTAGACAAAAGGCGCTCGGCGTTTCAAAGCGAATGGCGGAACGGATAATAGTACAATTAAAGGAAAGGCCCTTTCATTTTGTCGAGTATATATACGTTAAAATCACTCCGCAAAGCAAACAACAAGGATTTCGATCAGTCCAAATACTAGCGCCATATTTACGATGTCTGTTCGGGTATTTTGATATTTGTGAAATATTAATCAGACAAACTCTTATAGCAGCCTGATCGTTGATAGTAGCTTCGCGATTTCTGAAATACGTATACTAAAATGGCTAATTTTACCCTGTAACGGTTTAGGGCTGATCATTGAATAATCAAAACGGCTGAGTTGTCTGGGGATTTTTCGTGTATTCGACCACTCTAAAGTTAAACCACAGGCGCAATATTGTTAAAAGTAGCCTACACATGCAAAGCTGCCTTATCATATTACCGACGGTGGAATTCGCCATTAATATATTATACCGACCATACCAGTGTACGCAGAACGCAGTATACATATAAACGCATAGCCTATCCGTTTTCAACGCGCGTTACCATTACTTATACCAGGGGTCACCAACTCAAAACGGGTCGCGGGCCACTTTTCAAATTTCGTAGCGGCCGCGGGCCGCATAAATTCAATATCGATATAAAGTGGGCAACCACGTTTTAAAACTCTACGTCAATACAACGCTGTGCTACCTAACATATAGACGATGGCTATAGTGACCACAAAAAAGTAATATTTTATTAAAGGAATAAAAATACAACAAAGGATCACTGTCATCAATTTCATTTTATTTCGAACTCCGAGCTGTGCACGATACCTAGAAAGGTTTTTTGGGACTAGCGAGATCCGTAACTAGCTGAAAGACCATCCCCACTTAAAGCTTAATCTTGTGGGTAAGCCCTAAGCCAGTGGCTCTCAAACCTTTTTAGACATGCCCCCTATATGATACTGAAAAATTTCGCGCGCCCTTATCGTCATATCACTAAATGCATCCAAAATGCTGGCTATCTGAACGGATAGTTTGATGGCATAGAAAGTTATGAATGTTGATGAGGGAATTCTGTAATATGAATTCCGGATTATACACAGAGCACTAGCTATACCTATGAATTCGAGGGAAATCGCGCGTAGCGCGAAAAATATTTCAGTTGAACGCAGCTCCACGGCCCCTTCAGATGCTTTCACGCCCTCATAAGGAGGACGTACCCTCAGTTTTAGAACCACTGCCCTAAGCATTTTTCTAAGCGTCTCGGTATTGGAAGTGTTTGGGCCATTGCACGTCAATTTCAGAATTTCAAAATGTTTTCTTAGCTTTCTTCCGAAATCTCAAATCATGTCGCGGGCCGCAAAATATGACCTGGCGGGCCGCATGCGGCCCGCGGGCCGCGTGTTGGTGACCCCTGACTTATACCCTGGAGAAAGAATAGAATATTTAACGCACGGCTCTATGCGCTTTGCACATCACCACCTAACGTCCTCCTAGATTGTTACGTCATGCGATCACTGAACCTTGAAGGCGCCGTATTTGCAGTTGCACGATTGCACACCACTCCTGACAACGATCGCAAAGTACAACGGGTACTGTAGAATAGGAGCATGTTTCATCGGATTCTGTTAGATGTTATTACTATATCATCATGTGGTATGCAGCCTATTGTACACTATTTACCTATTCCGAGCCCAAAATTTTTGCCATGCCTAGAGTGGTCCTGAGTCGCATCCTATAATATGTCATAGGTATTTACAGACTTATTAAAGCATTTTAGTTTCTGCAATCATGATAGGGTCACGATGGGTAGGTTTCACAGTCGTAAGTTGTCCCAACATAAGCAATAGGCATACGGCACCTGCACATAGAGGGGAAGTTGCCATCAGTTCTCCTGCTTTTACTGCTCGGTTGTGGGGATTATTTATTAGCTGCAGCTCTAATAATACGGCCTAAACTGAGGGACCTATAACAAAAAGGAATGAGAATGGTAGGGATAGATGTCTTTATACTAGACAATTATAATTATCTTTGCGACTCCTTTTGATCAATCGTAGATGGCGAAGGGAACGGAAACATTTCGTAGTAATACGTTGACCCATCACTTCCGACACGCATCATGCAATTGGGTATCGATCGTGCGTTCATATTTTTGACGAATCTCCTTCAGGTTTTCAAGAACGGCGAAGCTTCTTATCATTCTATGAAACCAATTACTGACGAGGGGGAAGAGAACAGCGATGCCCAGAGTCCCATTGAGGTAGGTTTTGCACGAATGGTTTTCTGAGCTAGTATAGAAAGCATGGATGATATAGTTGGAAACTGATTACGGATTAGAGAGCGAAGTATTATGGAATATTAGTGACTTTTTGGATATAGCAGATTTGATTCCAATTGATTCTCTCTTTGAATCCCCACGCATTATAAATTCGACGAGCCTTGCAGATCGTCTACGGAGAAATGACTAAGCAGAACTGACTTAAATTTATATGTGGTCGTCTGATTGTGCATGGGCCACACTACCACAGCTTTAGATACATACCGTGCCCTGTATATGAGTGGTATATGGGACACAAACACATAACACCACATCAGGGACACGACGCCGCAATGCACCAGGAAACCTTTTACTCGTATGGCAACATCTCCATAACGTTGGACGACTGACCGGGGTTCATTTCTGACTGTTCACGCCTTAGATCCTAGGATGGAATGGCACGTATTATACGGATTTTAAAACCATTACTCGTATAGTGCGCCATATGTAGAAGCTACATGACGGGCATCGATATGGATAGAAAGTAGTATCCTTAATATCCTTCTTCTACTCGCGAAACTTATTGGTGACTCTTTCAAATCGTGGATTCTTTCACACACACACTTGTTGATATCAAATTGGATATGCAAGTCTATACAGGCTGCTGTTCTTGTTCGGTACCCACTGCTCAGTTGCCATCCGTCCATGGGGATGACACTGATCAGAACTGGCCAATCAATCTCCAATACAAAATACGAATGTTTACTAGGGCTCTTCAAAAATGACCTTTTTTCTTAAATCGTACTGGCTACTTGATAAAATTGTTAGGTTACCTTACCTAAATTTGGATTTGAATAAAATAGTATTTACGGTGGGAACCACTATAATAAATAATTAAAGAATTGGTCACCGTAAATACTATTTTATTCATAAACCAAATTTTTCGACGGCCATAACTCCGCTTCCACTGGTTGGAATTGAACCAAATTTGGTGAACATCGTTTCTATACATAACCTAACACTTTCGTGGGGTAAACAGAAAATTTTCAAATTTTTTGCTATTTATTTTTATATAATAAATATAAACTTTCTCCTCCTGTAGCAATGCGGCTACTGGTTGGAATTGAACCAAATTTGGTGTGTAGACTTAAATTAGGTAACCTAACAATTTTATCAAGTAGCCAGTAGGATTTGAGAAAAAAAGTCATTTTTGAAGAGCCCTAATGTATACCTGTAAAATTTTGGACGTTTTCACAATTTTAACATGGCTCTCTGCATATTACTGATACCATATCATGCCTCACATCCATCACCAATTCAACATACTTCTACATCCAAAATTTCAGGCAAGTTGAAGTCGCAGATATGTGATTGTGATGTAGTTTCGTACGAATTTCAGGTAATGTAATGACTGTTATTGCCTTGTACCAAGCGCGACCAGCACAAGGCAATCTGCACTTCTGATTCTGATTAGCGGTAGATCCAGGAAGTTGCAAACATCAAGAATACAAAAAAGGCAACATCATTTTCCATCGGTGTGGCATGTAGTTAATCTGTCGAGATGAAAGGGCGTTGTGCGGTTCGAAACAGTCATTCTCGAACAGGAGGTAGTTCGGCGTTCAGAAACTTGTAACGACAGTCGATGGCATTCAAATGAATAATGATGCGACTAATCGACGTTTTAATTTCCTAATTTGTTGCGGAATCGACCTTACACGCCCGGCCCGTTAAAAATTTATGGGAACGCCTGCTTCGTCGGTGATTAATACGGGAAAGGCAGACGCAGACCTAATTGTGTTCGCTTTGCTGTAAACAACGTCAAATCAGCAACGTATCTGTCCTAATAACGACGTTTCAATGAACCAAGCTCAAAACATCGACCCATATGTCTCATTATTATTCACATTGGTTCCGCTCTCACGGTTATCAAAATAATGTCACTGCACCAATAGAATATCACCTCATAATTCAAGCTGACTTTGTAGCACGAACGCTGGTGCGCATGTATCGGCGTTGTCAAACGCGATTGAGAGGGTTAGCTTACTCTCGATTCAAACTACTATTAAATAAAAGATGACGGGTATCTAATTGGGAGGGTGCGATCTCGAGTTAATTTATTCCCGGACTGTCCTGTCTAAACTATCGGGCTTTGAGTTTGTAATGAGATCACTGCCTGTCGCGATCTCAAAACCTGTCATTATAGAATGCCACCGAGGCGTTGATTCTGTCTGACTATTCTATATACCGCATCGCCTTTATTTGGATTTTGGATCTGGTATCGCCAGCATTTCGTGTTTCTGTGAAGCATGGATATGTGTGTCGTATTGCAAAGTGGGGAATGTGATATTTAACTAAACGCTTTATATCCATTTTTTGCGTACATAAATTGACATTCTGGTACAGTGACGAGGAGGCATTGGTTGGAACTAAGCATTCACTACACTGATGGACTTATAGTCAATCCGTAAGCTGCACTATCCGTGAAATAACAAGGAGCAAAAATGACCGGTGTAGCTTGGCAAGTCAGATAGGTGTTGTAGACATTACGAAAGCTGTCGTGAATCTAGCAAATTTTGTTTTGCCGGTTTAGTTAACATGCTCTCGGCAAATAAACTCCAAGGATGAGAATTAAACTCTGTGGGCCATTTATTTTTCCGTATTTTTCCTTAATCTATTCCGGAAATGCGCGCATCTACCATTAATTATACGTCACCTAATACGGTAATAGTGTTGTTTTCGCGTATCGAGGGGGTGTAATTACGCGTTGAAAATTGTGCCGACCTTTGCAATCCGACACCCCAAAATTGCGCTCGAGATATGATAATTGCGATTCTTAAGGATCGGGTAAATCTTTGTCTTTTAGTTCTGCAACGGGTTCATATAATTGGGTCTAATTTCGCGGTATCGTGAATTTTTCTTGGTGGTTTCGTGAATTATGGTAATACAGAAGATTAAACGCTGGTGGGTGATGATATAAGTTGCTCGAAAGCTCCAAACTTTAAAGACCTTGCCGTGCGTAATAGTGTACGTGTCACGTAATTGTAGTTGTGATTTTGATTCACACATATACCCGGTGCACAAAACCAGGCTAGACGATATATGAGGTCAAGAAGATCTCAAAGATGAATTTGAGATTCTTAAGCCCGTAGCATATATCTCATTGGAAACTTCGCTATGCTCATTATCAACTATATTCACCATTATACCCATAGTCGTAAAATAAACTATAAGCCGGTTTGTGTTCGTAAACATGTTAGATTGCTTTAAACAGATTTTCATAACCTCTGCGTAGTCCATGGTTAATTAGTTATATTCAATGAGCAATCAGTCGTCTTGTCATACTTTTGTTATGTTCATTGTGACACCCAAACACAGACCAGCTGACAGAGACGGTTAAAATAGTCGACGTGGCTACTTCAGTAGCAGTAGAAGTAATGCCTCATGTTTCTACTCAGTTACAAGCGGAAGTCGAAATTTCAAAGACATGTCACATCTACGCCAAGCAAAAGTAGAAAGTAAAGAAATTAAAAGTATTCAAGTCAGTAATGGTTCCTAAAAGTAGATTTAGTGTATGCGTCGCATACTTTTAGCTGGTAATCGGAGGGCGCCAATCCATAAATTGCAGGGTCCATCTTCACGAGTAACCGAAACTGACCAGTGACGCCACGAATAGCTGCAATTTTCCAAAGTCGATTCAGTTACAGTGATACAGGGGCTTTTTCGCCCAATTGTCATGACAATTTCTCTCATAAAAGTGATGCCAGCGTATCCCAAAATAACTTTCTACTTTAAATAAGCGAATGTGTAAATTGTAGGTAGTTTTGCCGGGGCCTACGATAAATTTGCCTAAAACAACTGTTAAGTAGAAGTGAAAGTAGTGAGGAACATAGCCACTCGAGTAAGTATAGTAGAAGTAGTTAGAACCGCCTTGGATATTGGGAAAAAGTAGAAGCAATTCGTTACCCCACCCCTCTGCTAAAATACCTGCTTTGAATATGGCGTGAACATGACAAATTGTTACCCCATGTGATCCACGACCGTTCGACAATTCATCATACTACATACGACATACGACATACTATTACACATCCCAATAAATACCTGTACAATCGAAAGGAATAAATCTTTATACGTCATTTCCAATGATATCAAGATGCCCGTCACTTATTGATAGGTTTTTAGCAACAATGCAGTGTTGTGACAATGCTGTGGAGATATATCCGCGATAAAGTACGCACGATAATTGCAATCCAATGACGACCTCGCTGTCACGATTCGCTCTTCGGTTGCAAGTCAATCACGAGTAGCCTATACCCACACGTCCAAAACCAGATAAACTGTACACTTGAAAGCGTCTGTGATTTGCGCGAACTCGGCCCTATGAATTTATCATGAGGATATCCCGGGATTTCACACGTAGTCGTTAAGTCTTGCGGGTAATTGGAAAATCAAGCGGAATTTCGCAAGAAAAAAGGTAATGATAAACTGCGCACATGGTGGTACAGTACGGATTATTACGGCTATGCGCTGAATGGTGGGTTCCAGCCGTGACGAACACAAAAGCATTAAAATTACGCGAAAAAAGCTCGAAAATAATTCCTCTCTTGTACCGCAATCATCCTATGGGAAACGGGAATTTGTCAGTGAGCAGGACGATTGCGAATTTGATGTCGTGAGTACGTGCGGGATATGTGAATTTTTTCATCTAGTAATCTCTTGATTTATCTGGAACTTCAAAATTGGTTTGTGTGATAATTTCGCGACATTGATAATAATTCTTTGTCTCCTGCATAGTTTTTTATTAGATCAGCTAAAAAAAATTTACTATCTTACAAGCAATTCGCTGGTTCAATGTGTAAGTAGCTGAGCAGTGTAGTGGATGCTTATAAAAGAAGTACACATATTGAAATAAACCCGAAAGTTTTCGGCTGACACTCGTCAGGGGTAATTGCCGGCGATTACTTCTGCCGAAAATATTCGGGCTTATTTCAATATGAATATGTTATTCCATTACATATTTAGGTTCTGTACCTCCGAAAGTCTCTTCAAGCAGTGTAACTAAGTCTTACACTGTGACAAAAAATATGTTTCTGTTAAAAAGTATTAGAGTTCAACAAATATTTGCTGGTATCAGCGACTGTTTATTACAATTGCGGGTTAATATAATGCTCCAACTTTCATAGGCAGCATTCCTGAATTCGAGTAAATTTGTGGAAGTTTTGTGGCAAAATTCTTTCATAGCGGTCCGAGTGTTGCTGAGTTCGGTAAAGTTCGGTGCTACTTTAAAATGCTGTTGCCATTTTGTTCACATCATTTATTTGCGCCGGTTAGATGTGGTATGACTTGTGCAGCGTATACTTCCAGGCATTAGAAGCTAATAGATACCATTGCGTTGCCACGGAAATAACTGGTTTGTATTTGGTTGGAGAGCTTTATAGAAATTTGCAGTTATAGACAGTTCACCTTCCAATTGATAATTGCAATAACACAAAAAATCGATAGAAATAATGATAATTATGGACTATATCATAGCAAATCATACTCGCCAAAATGTATGCTGTCATATCTCTGGGACAGAGCGTGAGCACGGAAACAATATTTATAAATATTGATTCTGCACTTTGATAGGACTCATCTTTGACTATGGGGATTTACGCTGCTGCTCTGATGCGGGATTACAATCAAATCATTATAATTTCGATAATAACAAGATCGGCAATTACTAAATTTTCTCGACTTTATCAATGCATAATCACATCTCCTATACGCCGTTACGCAGGCGAATGATAATGAGATGCACTCGTAAAGTATGCAAATTGTTCTGTGTCGGAGCGTACACGTTTGAATTATTCCGAAAACTGAATATTGCAAACCGTAAGTGCGTTTGGCCTCCGTGAAAGAGGTTAATAAGGATATACGAGTCAAAGTTTTGAGCATAATAAATTTATAGTTATATTTACGCATATAGCTAATACTCATGGGATGAAATAAAATCGTCCGCCACCGCAACGCAAGAATCAAGTCCCATAATTATCGCATAAATCGAGTTTTCAATCAGACTCCATCAATTAGCATATCGATAACTCATTTATTTGTAGGTTGCGTACTTTTCTACAATTCCCCTCATCTTCCGACAACCCGCGTCCTCCCTTGTGGGTCATGGAAAGGATTAATTCGCGATTGAGTTAGGAAACTCAGCAGGGCATAGATGGAAATTGAAATTATGGCTGTGAAGAATTCGGTTAAAACCTCATTCAGACATCAAAGATCATATTTTTCGCATATATTTACATTTTTAAACTCCTTGCCCGACTTTCATTCTCACTTCACACTGATGGTAATAGCCATCAAATGATAATAATATTTTATTCAATTATAAAATACAGTCAACGGTATTAGTCACAAAGTTATTAGGGCTACCGGCCTTTCTATTCCATAGCAGCCGTGATACGTTACGTTCTGATTGTGATGTGGAATGGGAATCGTAAAAAAATTTGTTACTGAAAATATATATCCCCATATCATTTCTTTGCAAAATTATTTTTGAGCTGTTTTGGGCCTTTGCTGATCATTTACATACATTCATTTCAATGTCCAGTAACCATCGATCGAGGTTTATCGTTTCTACTGCAAGGACCCAATTCCCATATACATATATTTATTTTTAGCAATGTTTTAGTCATTAGAAATATGGCCAGGGACAATACCAGTTCATAGCTTATAGTAGTGTCAATGTAAAATTCGGTACCAGGTGGTGGCGTTGATGTTAAATCAAATCGACTATCTCTCCAAAATCTGGAGTGAACTCCGCAAAAGATATCGCCAAGGATATTTTATAGGCGCGTCGCGCTCCTAATCAGTTCGGGAATGGGTACAATGTGGCCTGGTTATCGTTTTGACTCAATAGAACTTGATCCCAGATGTCAATACTGGCGCAAATTAAGAGAGTTCAATTACATTAGGTTGTCGCGAGAGAGATTCTATGCCTGCTATTTCAATTCTAGCTGCATAATATACACTTATTTCGACCTCTAAAAATTGCGATATTTCATGAAGAATAGTCCCGAGCATTGTGCCTCGTGCAGTAAATGACACAACCAAACACGTGCTGCGTTAATTATCAAATCTTATTTATTTAAATCACACCTAATTATATATTGCAATTAAAGCTGACGATTAGCGATTTCTATTAATACATAAGCAATAAGCATGGTACTCAGCTATAATGGTGGTGGTTTTGAACTAATGATAAACGAAGTAGAGTCATTCGAGCGCCGCCCATTAACGCTGTCCAGCGTTGATGGACATTATTCAGATACATCATTTCACAAGATTGTATTGCAGGCTAAAATATCCGAAAATAGACTTCAGGCTACATCTGATGTAGGCTATCCTTTCGTGTCGTATGTCGTCTACCGTTTATCTGAGATATAATATTCGTGTGTGCGCGAAGGTCATGTTATCAATCGATGCCAGTTTATCTACATTATTAGTCACGACAAAATTGACAATGTACCGCCAATCAGAGTTGAATGGTGATTCACGCGAAAACTTGATATTGACAATCGAAGTTGCGTCGGTGTTTCCTGCGCTTTGAAGCGGGCGGACCGACGGAGCAATTAGCATCACCAATATATCACGACTCGTATGAAAATATGTCATGTGCTATATCGAAAGAGAGAGAAAATGGAGAGAGAAAGGTAGGGTGGATTCGACTCAGATGTACTCTCGTCTACGCTTGACCGAATTTTAGCAGTATGCTGAGCACTTGAGCAGTCTTTATTTACTCAATATGAATACTACCTCTGACGACAGTTCGCCGTAAATATTCCGGATAATTTCGATATGAATATTTCAATTGTACCACCAAGCAACTCTTCTAATATGAATATATTATTCAATTGTCTGCCGAATTTTCTATAGAAATTATAAATTGGTGATAAATCAGTATTCTACCACGATACTTGCGTATGTTCAATAAAGTAGGAGTTTGATCGAGAATTGGGGTAATCCAGTTAATAGTGCATTCATTCACCTGTACTTATTTTAGGTGGATGTCAGGTATTACTGTTGATGAGACAGCATATCAACCCGCCCTCTTTACTGTCGTCTATAGTTATGAAGAAACCTCAACAATAATATTGCTAAATCGGCAGTGAATTCAAATCCTTGTAAAGACAATCATTTCCAGCCATGCGGGAGTCATTTCGAACATCTCTAATTTTGGTACGGAATCAATCCCAGTAATGTCGCAACATCGCTGCAATCTATAGTGGGTGCTGGGTACATCTCCATCGAACGTCTCTGTCTCTCGGTATCACAAATTTTGAATTTATTTCATTTTCAGGGGTAGTCTCCCCCCTTAAGTTTCAAGGTATTCTAGCGGCATCTAATGCCGTTTTCGTACTAGAATTGAGTGAATTCCTTCCTGACCAGACCTGTCGGAACGGTACCCGAAATGTCCTAAGAAAAGAAAGTTTTGGGACTTTAAATTAACTGGCTGGTCTCACAAGACTCAAGTAATTTGAGCAATCTCACATAGGCATGTGTTGTGTATCTTATGCCTGATTTTTAGATTAATTGTTTGGATGTCGAGCTAGTAATTATTGGACGCTGTCATTGCACCGGTTGTGTGTCTTACAGTTCGAGAATGACATCAACACATCTGACGATCCACCTACTCACGATGTCATTTTATTGCAAAATTATGATTTTCTAAAGTAATTATGGAGAAAGGCCGGTTTTCTTTGAATATACCGTGTTTGAATTCGTCTTAAGCCTCAATTACATTAATAACAGCACGTTTTGTATTCACCGAAGATACCTAGTAAGTATTAGGCTTTGATAAACACCAAGAACCATCACGTGTGTCCTTATTTTTGCGCTGGATAATTCCTTTTTAATGTCCCACAGTAAACACGGGGCTTATTATTCATACCAAACGCTGCAATAAATACGCTTCTATATTTTGGCTCCACTCCGGTTCATTATATCCGTCAACCCAATTACGCGTAATTTTCCAGCTGGGGGATCTTGCCTTTACCCATTCCGCGCTAATCTACCATGAGATAATTGCCGTTACCAATACCAGGACCCTAATAACAACGGGTCAAAGATATAAATGGATTAAATTTTTTTCGCAATTAGTGAGAATTCCCTCTTTTCGATCTGCCGAACGTTTGCCTTTCTTTTATCATCCCCGAGTCGCCTTTTCGTCTTTTTCTCTTCTCGCCCTGATCCGCGGGTCTTTTATGAGCCAGCCTTGCGTTAATTTTTGAGTAATTACGGTCCAAATATTTTAATAAAATATAACCCGCGCGGTGACTACAATAGGAGAAGTGAGCAAATACCGCATGCTGTTTGGGAATACATCGCGAGACATAAATATGACTCCTTGTCAAGTGCCGCGGTCCCCTTATCATTGCATTGTGCGAAGGTCAATTAGTCGCGGCGCGAAGAGGGTTAAAATTAAATTTTGCAAATAATTTTAAGATACGGGCTTCTACCTAGCATGAGATATGTCGGATCCAAATCGATCTATATTCCGTGTAGTTCCTCGAGCGTCTACATCTTGTCTCAGATTTTTCAGCCGTATCGATCTATTCAAGAAAAAAACTAACAAGCCTCACTGGAGATCTTTACGCTTTGATTTTGAGTGGTTCTGGCGAAAAGCGGCGGTCGTATCTCGATTTAATTATTCGGCGACATTTTTTCTTGTGATTGGTCGAGATTGGCCTCGTAATTTCCGTTCGCTAAGCCGCCAGAGCGATCCAGCGCTTAGATCAGTGCGTGTTTTTCGAGTGAGGCAGTGTAAATTCGGGCTGTGTGTATTTAGTCGTGGTTTCGTGGATAGACGCAGACAGTGACCAGCTCGGTGGGATCTCACATTTTCGCCGCGTTTCGATACCATCCGTCACGGCAATTTGAAGTGGCATAACCGGGGGAAGAGTAATGAGTTGTTGGTAGATCTTCGCAATTGAAATGTAGCAAAGTAGATTCATATTAATACAGACTGTAATCAATGAGTCCTCAAGTTCATGCCGTTGGTACTAATCGTCCGGAAAAACACCGTATAGCTATAGCTGCGGTGCAGTTGAAGTAGCAATAACAGACGGATTATTAGCGTTGTTGATATTCCTATACCATTGCTCTTCCAGTATAGATTCAACCGTATTGGTTAGAGCGTAAATGAGGTGTTATACCAAGGTCATGAGTACTATGTGTAGGGTGTCATCTGTCTTACACGTACTTTGAAACGCTCCAGGTAGTTTTGCAGTGTATATCAGACCTCAATGTAACATACATTTTCGTCAGCTTGAACGAAGGGCTATCTTATGACAATAACGCAGCGATTGGGATCTTACAGCGGCATGTGACTTCCCAAAGCGAACAAATATTCTCCATGCGTTCAATCACTCACACTGACTGCGTGCACTATGCAGTGATATTCATTATCATCAGTGCATTGAAGCGGGCGAAAGGATCAATCACAAATATAGATAAATACGTTAGCATTAATCATAGTCACCGCGTGCAAATATACATGGTTTCGGCGAAGACGCTAATTCACCAAACCGGGCGTAAGCCTAAAAAATAACAATAGCTCATGAGCCCAGGTAAAATCGTTAATTTGTAATTTGAGTTCATGACCGAGCCTTAAATAGCGTTATATCAAGATAAAGTCTCGCGTAGCCGCTGTGGGATAATTACGAAAACAAAACGTGAGCGTATGGAAAAGATGCACTTTCACCCGCTAGACACGATGATCGGGCAACGCCGCAATTTACCTTAATTACGCGAGAGACCAAATCCGCCATTTTGAGGCGAAATTTCGCCGAATCGGGAAACGTGAATTCGTGTGATATTCATTTGTTAGAACAAGGTGGTACTTTACAAGCTGACTTGAGTATTTTACGGCACCATGGAGTCATATTATTGCTATAATACCGGACGACATCCCTAATCCTGGCGACATATGTCAATTCAATTTCATAACCCGTCCATCTTATGCATTATTTTGTTATTTTCCCTTCAGCGCGTATATTTGCATACCTCATATTTTACATTTCCATATTTTCATTATTATCTGTAGGCCAAAGGTGGGTGTTCGATTGGCTGACTCTTCCAAGTGGTTTGGCCTCTTTTATGTTGTGTCCTACTGTCCTTGTGTCACAATCTCTTGATGTTTTGAATTGAAAAGAAATATGTTTCATGCTGATCTCTGAACTGTCAATTCACCGTAAAAATGAGAAACCATTGTACAAATCTGATCACGAGACTTACCCCTACCTTTATTCACGAGCGAATTCAAGTGACTTGCGGCACAACGGATGTGCAACCTGGTGCCCACAGAGAACATCTTGCGGTGCGCTAAGAAATACCAATTTCGACTAGGGTGCAGCTCAGTACATTTGAGGTAACCTCAAGTAAAGTCATGAAAACACTAACATCACAGGAATATGCATATACTGACTTTTCACATGACCATTTGTGGCGAAATTTATTCAATGACCTGAAAATATTTTTCACGCTTGACGCAATGTTTCTTCTGCTATTCGCGATTTGTACGGGTAGTCCAATTTTTAAATTTTATTTTAAAGTTTCACCATCACTCACTGTTACGAATTCTTGATGATATGATGTACCTTGGCTTGAACATACTCAGAATGCCTAGATGTGCGGCGTTACCTGTATCTGGTCGGCTTTCAAAAAGGTTGGACAAAGTACACGTGCACACCCCTGATATAAATCATCGGATGGTGTTAATGAAGTATTGAATAATTTGGAGATTCCGAACCCAGGCTTGGTTGATCATCCATTGACAAATGTCACACTTTCTTTCACGGATTCTTAAATGTGTCTAAAATAGAGAGACTAGAGACATATTGTATTCTTCATATTGGTAATACATTTTTCAAAATTACAGGAAGTCGAGTGTTTTACCATATCAACTAGTTCTCATGGGTAGAGTTGAAAAAATAATATACAATTATCATCAATTCGCTTAGGGCACAACCCCCGCATAGAAAATGATACTCTGTTTTTGGAATTCCGCGGCAAACGAGAACTTAATTTTGGATATAGTTAGCCATGATCTAACACAGGGGTGTGTAACCTTTTTGACAAGCGTGTCAGATATAACGCTTTGATACTGTTAACCACGTGTAAGCATTTTAGTAGTTGCTATGCTAGGCCAATCTTCTCATAAAGAAATGTCAACGGTGATGTCGTACTGTACGCAGTATACTTCAAAAATTTATACCTGCAGGTAAATTGTTATCATACCCAAAGTCATCATATGTAGCCTGTATTTATTGATTTTTGTCCCTTCTTTTAGCCCCCTTGAGCTTAGTCCAAACATATTTTCTAAATTTTAATGTATGTTCGCATAATTTTCCTCTGAGTCGTAGCCTGCACAGTGTGCACTGCACAAGTGCACACCCATGACCAAACATAACAGCATAGTAACTACAGATCACGCTGGTCACGAGTGGTCACTGGTCACCCAAAGGCAAAGGCCAGTATTCAGCGCAGTCAATGGTGATCGAAGTAAAAACTAGTGGGGATAGTGGCGCTTATCAAAACTAAAGCCTTTGTGCGTGACGGACGATAGACATTGAAGAACACTTGCAGCTGTTTAATGAAAATACCATACATATGAACAATATGAAACAAAATATGTATGGTACAGATCAGGGGTCTCCAACACGCAGTCCGCGACGTCATATTTTGCAGCTCGCGATCTGATTTGAGATTTCGCTAGAACGCTTAATGAAGCATTTTAATATACTGAAATTGATTTCAGTTTGAATATATTGCTGATCTTGTTGAAAATATGCTGTTTTCCTGTTCCCAACATCACTATTTCTTACGCTATTCATAGCTGATAAGGCTTCGGCGATAGTTCTAGCATTCCATGGAGGAAGAATTAACTTATATGAATAGACTTAGACATATTGCCTTGACGTGCAATGGCCCAGACACTGCCAAGACCGAGACGCTTAGAAAACGACTTGGGGCTTCCCAACAAGATCAAGCTTTACGATGAGATAGTTTTCCAGCAATTACCGTGTTTTGCTAACCCCACTATCGATTCTTTAGTCGCAGAAAAGCGTTGTCAGCTATCGCGCGTAGCCCATAGTTCAAAATCGAATGAAAGTGATGATTGTGATATTTTAATATCGTTTTCTTTTGTTGTAATTTTAACTATGCCCGTCGCCTATGTTAGAGAGCACAACGTTGCACTGACGTAACGTTTTAAAAACGTGGTTGATTCTATCTCGATATTGAATTCATGAAGGCCCGCGGCCTTCACGAAGTTTGAAAAATGCCCCGCGACCCGTTTTGAGTTGGCGACTCCTGGTATAGGTCGTGTATTATCATAAAACATGTATCGACAGCGGATAAATTCAGTCTATATGGCTCTGCCTCATTGATACTTCTGTGTTGCTAATTAACGTAGCTGCACTTGTTGACGATTGGAGGCCATGTGTGACACAGGCACACAGTATATTGTAGTGAGCTCATTTAATCCATCTCTTTACTCTGTATTTGAGACAGGCCGCTTGAATTTCAGATAAATAATAACGCTAAACGTCACGCAATGTTTATTTACCAGCATCTTTGAGACGCATTCGCTGAAGTTAAAAACAGCGTGTAATTGGGAGTTTACGTGGTCGCTGCATTTGAATTATTTATAAAAGACTCAAATATTCCGTCACGGGGCAGGATAAGATTTTGCACACTAGAGGGTAGCAAATTGCTGTGTTGTCGCCATGCATGTTTCGGCAATGAATAAACCCATTAGACCTTAGACGTACAAGGGTAGCCTACTGTACGTACAGTTTGTACACGAACGAGTACAGAGTAGTAGAGTACACCTTAGCTAGAGGAATAAAAGAATACTTTGTATTATATATACATTGCACACCATTGTATTACAGTGTTTGCAATTTTGCATACTGTCCAATAAAAGAACACCGTGCATCAGGGGAGTATGTAAAGCTGCGCCAATCGCCAGCACGCGTTAACAGATAAGACACATTTCGGTTATCTATTATAATGCAATTGTATCTCAGCAATGCCGGTGTTGTAACAGTTCATAGAGTAATCACGACGTCTATTCAAGTATTACCGGGTTAAAATAAACGCCATTTCGATGAGATGCCATTGAAGGAATGTACCTAACAGTTGCCTACGCTTCGCAGCGGAGGTCGGTTAATTACACAACTACGCGCCGCTGACGGATCACTTAAGAGCGTGATAATTGGCAGTCAAAACACTAATTACTGTTCGGGAGTTTAATGTTTTCATGACTCTTTAAAGCCGTCATTCTGTTGCCTGTTAATTAGGCAAGACGCACAACAGCGCTCTTGAAAAGCCAATCTGGTTGCGCACTTGAAGTCGTTAAGCAATATATGGTTGATTAATTCAGACTAAGGGCCGCGAATGGCCGTGTTTTGATTGTGTCCATGCGCGTTCCGATTAATTCATTCCCAAGGAAAACAAGTCATTGGGTATCTTCGTGTGTAACGCGACGTAACTGGCATGGGAAATTAAAAATAGGAGCAATCATCAAGAGGTTTCGATTGACGAGGCTTTTTCTGGAACGTCTATTTATTCCAGTGTTTTGTTAATTCTGATTGCTTCGAAATCTATGTGTTTCCGTTGTCAGTAATGTTTGGATCCACCATTGCATCCGTGACTTTTCAAAGTTTAACTCATGATAAGCACGACGTATTCAGATCGTGATATTGTATATGTATGCATACCGTCACAAACTCCTGTGAAGGTGCATCTGTGTGGAAGGTATGTTTCGGATTGTAACACCTCGATAAGGGTGGATCGATACGTATACGATATGATATGACGTGGTTCGGATGACATCACCCGGAACTTATAATTGAAAAGTGGTACGTATTCGAAGCTAATCAATTCCGTGGGTCGATTGTCGGGATAGTTTTACTGGGTATAAGTGTGGTTACGGTTTCGGTTTGTCGCGAAAATTTACAGAGCGTCACAATTTCTCCGATCTCTAACGGGAATACTCGTAGCGTTTTAAGTGTTCGAAGACATAAAATCACGATGATTAATAACAAATGAATCCGTGGGTTAATTTTTAATCAATGTCATCTCCCTAATGGATGCGACGTCATTTGAATAATGTCGTAAAAGCATTCTGATTAATTCAGGGAATCGCGTAAGGGTCTCTAAGCCGTTCCTTCTTGCATAACATCACATTTGGAAGTCTTATTAGATTTAACGTCCGCAGTTGTACAGTGATTGCGCTATGTTGATTATGCGTAACTTGCGCAAGGAAGATGCCGTTCAAATTAACTGTTTGAAAAATTTGAAAATCAACTGAGGGTGACAGTATTGTTTCCGTAAATTTATGTGTATTTCTCCTAATGGCCGATGACTGTGCAACGTACTTTTATCATCGCCGATGATACCATGTTTAAATTATCACAGATTTCATCAAACTTTAATTGAATCATTATGCCGTCTAGTAAGTAATTGTGAAAATATACAAGTCAAGGCTTGTGATGACACCACGTTTTAGTGTGAAATCCGAAATTCCTGTCCAAGGCCTCGGACAATTACAATCCCATCTATCTTATTCGTGTGAAGATATGCATTGGATTGTCGCAACCGATGGTACCTTCAAAGAATTAACTTCGGTCTATGTCAATAAACCAATCATCGATCGGAAATTTTAAACTTTTTTCATTTCTTAATCTGATGAGAATCATTAAACGGATATCAAATGCTGTGTGATTGAATTCTTATCTATATTTAATCATTGGGTAAAAGTTGCACGCCCTTTCTAATCATGGTTAAAATGACTCTGATAACAATGTCCTATCAAGATGTCAGTCCAAGTTCTGTGTTTCCACTCTGTTTCACTGTAAAAATTTGCTAATTCCCTGCGCTGGCTGCGCTATATCAAATCTGGAAGTCGTAGAAGGTGTGGCTATAATCTACGAGAAAACTAGTGAACACAAGGATAATAATGAAACTAATAACCATAAGGAAACTTCTGCACGGACATGATCATGGTATGAAATTGAATATAAGAATAATAGTGAAAGTTGTCGAATCTTGTGCGAGAAGGACCGTTCTCCTTACCGTGACATTGTGTCCGGTTTATGTCTGGTGTATTTTGCGACTGTCAAGACAAGACATTTTGTCTGGGATAACTGGACAAACTGGATTGTATGGAGTGCTTTATATCCTATATACCCTGATTTATGATTGCCCAAAGTGTGCTCAGCAGACCACACTGCTTTTGTTTCAGCCGTTTTATTTTTTATTTTTATGAATTCCTTGTATGAATGAGTCAATGAAGTTGGCACTTTTTAGCACGAGGCGTGGAGGTGATATAATAGTAGAAACAGTTGAAATAAACACGTAATCGTACGGTCGTAATCAGTTGGAAAATGAAAATCCATAATCGTAATCGATCCATCCCGGAAGGTATAGAAATACTTAAACACTAAGTCGTTTGCAAACGACAAGCTGGAAGCCCGAAAAAATTAATTTTCAAGTAATATTGCTAGTAGATTAGGAGTTAGACCACCCACGAACGCCCCGTGACGCAAATCAAAGGTGCGTCGAATCATTGTATTCTACTTTGCCACAAACCGACTGTAACGGATTAAACCCACTAGCGTTGAAAATACCGATTGAAAGCAACTGTGCTTCAGAGAGTCGCGATTTTTGCCTTTAATTACAGCATTATAATATCCGACTTATGTATTCCTTTGAACATGCACCGCCGTGTGCTATGTCATTTCAAATCGCCGAGTCACAAAGCAATACAAAGGAGTGTGCGACATCGTCGTTGGTATATCCAAATGTCACAAGAGTTCATACTCAATCATGACGTTATTGATAGCACTAATCATCTAAATAAGCTACCGTGAGAATCCTAACTCCCTGCTGTGCTGTACACTGTGACTGTACTGTACTTACACAACACAGCCCTCCGCGCGATGGCACCAGGCTATGGCATCCGTAATGAGACATCAAAGACTGTGGAAATCGCTCTCAAAATCTCGTATCTGCATCGTATATCTAGACTCTAGAGGCGTGCTCTTGAGTTTATAGTTGTGTAAAAGTAATGACATCATGCGCTCGCTAATGACAATTAGTTGGAGAGGTAGGACCCGAGATTTAACTAGGAGGAGGCTATGTGTGATCGTTGCTTCAAGTCTAAATAGTTTACCATTTTTACAAGGCGATAGTTCTCTTTATTTTATCCATATCTTTATTATTTCTATTTTCTCCGTGTTTCCTGTTATAGAATATGAAGCGATTGCGATATAGTACTTTACTTTGGTGTGAGTTTCCAGTAGAGGATTGCCCAAACGTTTTCGCTAACGGGCCCGCGTTGCACCTTTCGTAAGCTTTCGCTGGCCGCACCCGTACTTGAAACGTTAATATTCCTAATCCTAACAGTGTATTCAAGGATTTGCCACCCTCTGTAAGTAGAGAATTTTAAGAAACGGTGGACGGTGCTATTATGCAGTTCGATTTATTACCAATCGAAGGAGCAACCTTTTATTTGACAATTTTTACTCCAGTTATTGCGTCATAGATGTCGGCATTGATTTTTGTTATATATTAGTTTCTACCATCGAAAGACGAGCAAGCGCCACTGTTATCGCATGATAGCTGGTATCTGCTGATTATAATAATAATTGGTCTGAATCAAGTATATAGGCCAGGAAACATTGTAATCTTAAAGAGGACTGGAAATCTTTGCTATTTGGGTGTTGCGAAAGGGTCAAACCAAGGTGGCAATCGTGGGACACAATAAATCAACCGGGAGCACACGCGCCGCACTTTGAACACCACTGTTCTAGTATAAAGTAATTGATCTCTTTGCCTTTTCCGTGTGCATAGTTGTTGGGAAGAATACGTAGGACAGAATATTAGTGTTAAAGATCTGTATAGTATGTGCATTGTGCACTGTGGTTGCTCTTGCTATAGCTCTTGCCTTGCTATTTTGCACCGAAATTGTGTTTCTCATAGGGCGTCATCTTGCGGCCGGGGATTTAGGATAATACTGATGTAGGTGTCACATTGGTGGTCTCGAATTGCAGCTAAAACACACACTTGCAGTGTTCAGTAGTTGATTGAAGATTACCGGTTACAACGACTTCCAATGCATTGGGCATCTACATCCAGCTCAGAAAGTTACATTACAAGCGAATAGACTGATGTATAGAGTACGCCTTCATATAATTAAGGGGATACCGACCGTACCGTACAAATTGTCTACTTCGGTTAGTTTTAGCGATATGCTAATCACGCTATGACCCTATAGTTCTTTGATGTGCGGTGACAGTAAAGTAGCAAATCCCTGGTGTTTTACGGTGTAACCTAATTAATTCATTGCGAGAGCTCTTCCCAACCTCTCGGCACCTGTTTCCCGTTTTTACAGGAATCGAGAAGTGTGTCAGATTAGATCAACACGCGTAATTGCGAACGACAGGGCCTCATTCCCTCTTCCCATTGGCAAACAAACAGACCTCACGGGTGATGTAGGTTCAGTACGCGACGGGCTTGAAGATTAATTCATCAGAAAATTGCACCGATCTTATAATAGATTGAGAGACGAATTATGATACTTCCCAGGAGATGTGATATGATCGTGCACGCACTAGCAATGTCCGAATGCTGAAACATTAGACGCAATTCATTGCCACATCACAGGCGTATCGACAAACCGGTAGCAGAATTCTCGGACGCACCATCTCTATTTTAAGTCACAATATTGTGACGAAGTGAAATATTGTGATGTAACCTTCGAGGTTATGTTGTATGCAGGCTTGGACAACTAGCAAAATTTTCAGCTTTTCCAAATTAGATTAGAATTAGAATTGGAGTTACGCAGTTTTTTCCGAATTAGATTAGAATGAGAATTTGAGCCACACAATTTTTCCGAATTAGATTAGAATGAGAATTTGAGCTACACAATTTTTCCAAATTAGATTAGAATTAGAATCAGAACTACACAAATTTTTCCAAATTGGATTAGAATTAGAAGTAGAGCTTCACAGTGTTTTCCAAATTAGATTAGAATCAGAATTACTGAATTCGCAAAAACTTGGTAATTGAATGAAATAACCAACACGCGGGTCAGATGGGGCCGGCGATCTGATTTGTGATTATGGAAGAACGTGAAGTAAAGCATTTTTAAATGCTGAAATTGATTTCAGTATCAAATTATGATTGTTATTGTTTCAAAATAGCTTATTCGCCTGTGCCCAACATCACTATTCCTCATTATCTGAAACGGCTTCTGCGATGGCTACAAGCCACTATGCCACTTGCCAGCATGGTTATTATTCGTCACAATAACTACTATGACTGTGCGGTGTAAGTAATGCGATGGCGGCTTGGCACTGGATTTCCCTGTGAGAGAGGGATATTCTTGTTAACTCCGTACAAAAGGCCGCGGAAAAAGGGGCATTTTCAGGAAAACAATAAATTAGATTAGAACTAAAATTAGAGTTTAGAAGCATTCAACAAATTAGATTAGAACTAGAATTAGAGCATATGAACATTTCACAAATTAGATTAGAATTAGAATTAGAGCTTGGAACACTTCACAAATTAGATTGAAATTAGATTACCGGCATTTCGCTCTAATTTAGTGAAATTATACAACTAGAATTATCTAGTTGTCCAAGTCTGGTTGTATGAACGATATTGTCTGCGGCTCAGTTCTGTAACCATGAAATACACGTTGCTGGTCAATTTGTAAGTCACACTCATCACACTATCTCCAGCTTTAAGTCTGCATCGACTGGCTACATCTCGCGTGAGACTATCATAACAAACACAAAGATCGTATCTGTAATCACAATGTGAAGTGTAATTAAGTTACAAAAGTACCTAAAGCGTTTGGAACACCATAGACGCGCTGCATGGTTAGTTTTGGTTACAACACAGGATACGCAGGCATGCCGCTGCCAAACGAACACCCATTCATTTAGTATGGCACTTACCATTAGCGCCATTCTGATAATTAAGGCGCCGAGTATTATAACGCGAAATGATGTGTGCTGTCAGGCAGCGGAAAACGTAATTAGGCGTAGGCTCGTTATTTGACTTCCTCATTAATATTGTTATTCATGAGCCACTCGGCTTTTAACACACATCCAGCGGGCGCTTACCAGTTGGCGAGGCGCAGATCAATGAACTGTGCGTTGGATAGTACTGTTCTATCAAGTAAATACAGTGTTTTGAAGAAATGATTTTTGGGAGGCAGAGGTCGGTGAACTACTACTCGTAGCATGCATATTTATTGCACAATGTCTAGAATTAGACTGCGAAACCACAGCAAGACAGCATAAGCACAGGAAAAGACGGTTCAAATTGCTAATCAAAAGCAAAAGCGCGTGGCGTATGAATGAATGTCTTCATTCACATTGCGCTTTATTGCCAGCCTACCTGAGCAGTGAATTTTTCTCTATGGAACTAATGTAATCATCGGCGGATATCCATGTTGAGTGTATTTCCGAAGGAGAGGCTGATTGAATATATGCAATAGGCAGTAGGAATATTTAAGGTACTCATCAGATGTGCCACTATCTAGGACGAAAATGTAAGTGTGTTACCGATCGCAAAGCATTAGTGTTTAGGACTAAAATTGCTCTTCCGTATTCGGCAATATACCGATTACACGTAATTAAACGTTGCAAATTATATGCATGAAAGGGAACCAGTTGAAACTCGTGGCGTTGCAATTGTCAGCTAACACGCGGGAGTACGTTGTAGTCTGCAGTATATGCGTCAAAGGCCGATCGCAGAAATCGATCTAGTCTTGATTGTATCGTTGGTTCTGAAGTGGAATATTGATAAACAGTAGGTGTTCGCTAAAGATGTTCGTACCTTTCCGAACATAAGATGTTGTCGGTGCCTTGCCTACTTCGAAATACCAAATATCATTATTGGGAATCGCGCTAATCTTTTAGGAGTAAACACCAAAATATTTAATATGACAGGAAATGAAGAGTTCAAAGACAACCCTGTGATACATTACTCAATTGAATGGTGAAGCACAATGCATTTACAATAAGGCACGTATTATCAGACTGCAGTTTCTAGTAAAAATCTGATTCAATGTATAGTTCGTATAAATCGCAAGCGATATGCAATAGTCAGCTGCTAATTATAAACGCTGCGAAACCATCACTGAGAAAAATGTGCACTGGATGTTAGCTATCCTTCCTAATCGAAAATACATTGCATTCCTCGATCCTAATCCAATTGATGCAGAATGCGTACAGTCAGCTCAAAGTAGCCAGGTGGACGTGAATCATCTTTGGAACTGTAGTTTATTTTGCACAATCGCTTGCTAGTCGGGCTTCCTATCCATTACCAAATGACAGGATGTATAGGAAGATTGCAGGGCTGTCGGCTAACAAGTTCCTTGCTTGTCGAATCCTCCTAACGACCTCTGTGCATCATTTTGTAGCCCTAATCAAACACTTTCGCTCACGTCGGCGGAAGCCCAACTATTTCCCAGTTTAGAAATTCGCGCGACGCCCAATCAATCCAGAATGAATTGCTTTAAGCGGTTAATGGCTTTAAGTTTAGATGATGTTCCCTTCCGTAGTTTCATTGAGTTTCTATGAGACGAAGTTTCGTCGCCAAACATCTACTTGAGCCAACGCGGTGGGTAGCAATCCGATGAGTTGGCATTTGATGAATATGTGAATTAGATACTTATGAATGGTCAGTAGGGCTGTTCAAAAAATAACTTATTTTTCTGGATTCCAGTCATTCAGTTATCAAATTGTCAGGTTACCCTAAAAATCGCTGCACACCAAATTTGGTTCAATTCTAACAAGTATAGGGCTCCGCAGATCCAATTAAAAATTTTTAATTTAAATAGAAAAATTAAAAAAAAAATTCAATTTTTTTTTGTCAACCCCATGAAATTGTTGAGCTGTCTTCAGAGACGATGCAAAACAGATTTGACTCAATTCCAACTAGTAGAAAAAGAGTTATTGAAATTTTTCGTTGATATTTCTTGGATTATCCTTGATTGGTGGATAATCCGCGGATTATCAACGAAAAACTCCAATAACTCCGCTTCTACTAGTTGGAATTGAGTCAAATTTGTTTTGCATCGTCTCTGAAGACAGCTCAACAATTTCATGGGGTTGACAGTAAAATTTGAAATTTTTTTTTAGTTTTCCTATTTAAATTAAAAATTTTAATTGGATCTGCGGAGCCCTATACTTGTTAGAATTGAACCAAATTTGGTGTGCAGCGTTTTTCAGGGTAACCTGACAATTTGATGACTGAATGGCTGGAATCCAGAACAAACAGTTACTTTTGAACAGCCCTTGGTCAGTGGACACAGTCATGACAAATTTCTGAGTAGAACTGGTTCAGGGTGGACTTCATGATCTACTGCTAAATTGTATTGCAGTTGAAGATCGTTGCTTGGGAGCGTTTTGCGTTAGTTGATAAAACGTCGGAGCCGCGGGCACAATATCTTAATTACACAAAGTGCCTTGGGTAACGAATGTTCGGGTTCGCTGGCAAGGGTATTGGCTGCAAAAAAGTAGATAAAAGTAATGTCTATCACTATCAGCACGAGGTCACGGTTTTAGTGCTACGTCACAATAACGATGACGCAATAATAGTCGGATAAGGTAAAACCGTTGTGGAATCTAGACTCTTCTTCTCTACTCTAACTAGGTATGGAGGACTGCTGTTTTGTCGTGATTTTCGTAGAAACATTTGTCCTAGATTCATTTTCACCTTTGACCATATTCTGTGTCGAAGGAATAAGGACCGTAATGCAACACCAGAGTCGAAAATTAGTAGCTAATTAAATGTTACGGCTACCGCCGTAAATGAGGTATAATGAGAATGATCCTCCAATTCAATAATGCAAGCGTAATTAACAAATGTATGCCTGCCTAATTAGGACTGCGTCTGTCCTCGATTTCCCTCCCAGGGCATTCAATTATAAAGGCCCAATCACAAACAAGGGATTCTGTTGTGGGATACTGCAACTGCTAGTTATCTAGAATCCATTTGAACAATGTAGTAGCAGGAGGGACAAGTACAAGCTAGGAGACCTACATGCGGCAAATTGTCTATTAAAACCTGCTAGTACATATGACAAGGTACGCCAATCGTACGACCGTTCCTTCGAATTAATGACTTCGTTATTTATTCCTTAAACGCCCTTCGACCTTCTTATTAATGAAAAACTTTGTCCAAATATTTAATTACTATTCCTTCATTAGTGTGTCAATATCTCATCAGCGAACGGGTCGTTGCGATCGGTAGAGCATCTGAAATTTGTGTAACCACGCGGTTGCTAAAGCTCGAGGTGTAGTCAAGATAACCACCGTTGGAGTAGACTCCAACTCAAGTTCTAACGAAATTATCACCTTTCGGTGCGTTAATATGCAAATAATTTTTTGCACGTTATACATTTCGCAGGCGTGAAAATGTTTCAGAAATGCAACCAAGGATGTACAATTGCGCAATAGCCGATATTGTGGCACACAACGTTCTCATGCTGCATTGTAAGAGTACATTCATGTGTGACCCAATATTGTCTCCAGGTGACATAATCGATTAGTTCTAATTTTATTGGAGGATATTTCTGCTTATCAACAGTTTAAGTTCAAAGAGTAGCAGGAGTTAGATGTGATATGCCGCGAGGAGCGATTGGTCCGCCGACAAGTTGTGGTAGATTTGTCTGACGATGTTCGTTTATGCCCCGCAGACGGCATACGGGTAACAGGGATTAATGTTTTTACCTTTGTGAATAATAAAACGATGCTGTTAGCGGATATGTCGATTGATTGTGTCCAGTCAACACTTGCTGCGTCGTTTTCGCCTATACCCGAGCAGTATTGCTTCTATTTTACTGATACATAATTATTTATCACATCAACGTACTGTAGGCCGTAGTACAAGCATTGCTGTGCCTGTTTGTATCGCATAATAGTATATGTCACATCCGTCGTTAGATTCGCCACCTTTACAAGACAAACTGTATGTATGTATGTGAAGGATTTTAAGTAGGACAATTTTCTCCTCCGTGCACACTCAACTTTTCCAGGGGCATAATTTTACCAGATATTACGTCACATTCACGTCATCATAAGGTAGGGATAGTGAATGTATAACGCACGGATATTCTAACATTGTGTTTTGTAAATATTTTTTTCAGAGATTGATTATAACTGCATGGTGCTTGTGAGGTACTTGGAACTTTCTCAGTGCTGTTGAAATCGCGCTCCTATATCATATCGCTTGTTGTCTCATTACCTTGAATTGCGCGATTAACAAGAAATGGTCAACGAATTTATGGCAATATTTGCCATCTTCCAACCGCGCGGTTGATAGCTTCTATTTACGACCAAGACAAATATCTAATTAGCCTTTAACGTATTCTAAGATGGTTAACTAGACTTGCAAGAGACACCGTTCCGTTTGGAAGCGGTGCGTATGTCGTATTATCCGTTTGTAAGCCGAGCAAACGTTAGCATGTCAGCAAGCAATATCAATTGGCAAGTACATTAAGGGGATTTCAAAAGCGATGTTGCGATAACTTCACGAAGTAAATCACTATGGCGCAACATACATTGCCAGTCATTAGCGAGCAATTACAAATTTCTTAAACATTAAATCATATCCACATGAGATATAATTAAACCGCATTTACATTCGCGTGGTGGCAATCAGGGATAGTAATTTGATTACAGTTAACCTCGGCTAACCCAAATTCTTGGATATGTTGTCCACAGCGGCAGAATTGTGGATGGTCAGGAACATTCGTTTAGTTCAGACTTGAGAACCTCGACAGTGGATCCTATACATTGATTTTACAATGTTCCCCTGGAAGAACTCTATCGAAAGCCTGCTTGCAAACAAAAGTGAACGTATCTGGATATAGTTAAATGTACTTTATCGCGCATTAGGCGCGAATTAATTTATTTATCATCTCATTCAAATTATAGCTTATTATGCGTCGTAGTCTTTAACATATTTCTCTTTATCTTGCCAGGACACCAAATATCACAATCCGATTCATGGTTCCGTAGACCTTAGTCATATTTGCGCAAAGTCTGGTGATGAAACAAACCTGAGATCTTCGGAGTGCAGCGATATGAAAATGAACGATCAAGACGAAATGCGCATCGACAGTGACCCGGAAATAAAGCCAGGGTCAGATTCTAAAACAAGCACCTGTACGGAGCAAGAAATCCCCGCAACAGGTATGTCTCATCAACCGCTCTCGACTGATGGATAGTAAGTCGACCTTATAACATGGCAATACATCGATAATTCAATACCATTCCAAAGCAAAAGGAACTAATCTGGGCTTAGCATACTAGCCAAAATATACTCTGTGTTCAAGTTCAAATAGTTGTATGGTCAGAGTAACGATGACATAATAAGTTTGGGAATCTAAAATGAAATAGGATGTACTATATTATTTTATCCTATTCCGGACATGTCCAGTGTCCACTGTCCATTCAACCATATCCGGTGAATGCCTCAAATATTGTAGACATGTAATCTAGCATATGTGTGTCCTTCGATATTACCTTAAATCGTTGTTGGCCCGAGAGCGTTTCGCACAGTATGCCCCTTGTACTGACATCCCTTTCGTGTTTGGATCCGAACCATCTGGACATATTTGAATGAGCAACTACTTCGCGCTGTTGAATTTTTATTAGGTAGCGATCGTGTTAACAATGTCCTGCACGTAAATAACCGTGTATAATGGAATCTCATCAAGTCCTAATTGCTCATGTTTTCCCGTCGTTAGCAAGTGTTACTCTGATGCCATACTGAACCTTTCACGGAGATAGATAACCATGCGTTTCGTTATCAGTCAACGCGTGAGTGAGTGTTATGCACTCCAGAGGTCAGCCAGAATTTAGACGAGAAATCCCGTATCATTGCTGGCTCTAACCGATGCGGCACACGCAAATACAGTCCGACCGATTTATGTATCCGTAGAAATATCGGTATCGGCTAACTTCGGTCGATATTTATCGCCCTTTTCAATGACGCCGCCACTCCTACGATTGCTCAAGTATTCGCTACTACTGGAACTGGATTAATTCATGTGGGTAATATGGAGTCCCCTCCTACTGAAAATGCCGAAAATTGTGTTTTCTTAACTACAATTGAGTTGCATTTTTGTTGTAAATATAATAAGTTCACAGAACTAATTAAAAGATTTAATTGAAATAATGACTTTATTGCCCAAAATAGGGCATATCGGCGAAATCTGTATCGGCCCAAGATTCTGATATTGGTAAGGTGCGATGAAGTTATGGCTACTGAATGTTAATTTACTAATTTGAACCAAACGCCTATGCTATACCTCTTTCTTTTCCGTTTCTCTAGACCTCGCTCTTGCGATAGAATCGCGTGTGAATTGTCCATCACGCAATCAGCCGACAGATATAGAAAGAGCGTCGAAGTCGATTGCGTGCGGTATGTCCGAAAATGGGAGGAAAAACAGTTCTCCGTTGCAGGGCAGCAACGGGAAGGTAAACGTTTTTTGCAATGCCAAAGCTATCTGTAGTTCCCGCACACCAGAACTCAGTGCTGTGGTTGTTGTTGTTGTTGTTGTTGTATTGCTGCGGTAATTATCAATAATCATGGATTGCTGTAACATACATGAATTATGAAAGCGATAAAACCATAGTCGGATTCATGGCTTCAGCCTCAGCGACTCTGATCAGTTTGACTGCCACTGTGGCTCAGTGAGTTGTCAGTGCTTCAGCCATAATCATGGCGCGGATCACTGATCAGTGAGCATGTGAGCAATGATCGGCTGTGACAACAACTGTCGTTAGTTAAACATCAACTCTTGCAGTGGACCGCGTAACAGGTCGACTTGGTCAAACTACTTTCTACTTTACAAAATCAAAAGAGCAAAACTGAGTAGTTTGACCTACAAAACTGTGAAAGTAGTCTAAAACTATAACTGCTTGAGTTAGTAGCGCAAGTGCACCCCCATCAACAACATATATCCATTAACAGGGATCAACAAAGTCAAAAGAATCTATGTTCGGCGGAATCGGTGGAGTCACTAATCTCGATCCCATGTTTCAAATGTCACTTTTCCAATCCAGGAATTCGTGCAAGACGCTCAAATGTCCCAAATGCAATTGGCATTACAAATACAGGTGACTGATTTGAACACTGTCGGCCTCTTTTCGGTGGAGAAAGTATAATGCATGCATGCACTTCGTAATCGGATCCTAGTAACACCATAGCCAATGAATTTCTATTGGTCTTCGGATTCGATTGGCCAGTATCGGGTAGATGTCTTTCTAACTAAACAAGCATCTATGCTTACCTTCTTTTGTTGAACATCTAACAGGATGAAATAATTTTACGAAAATTTTACGCGAGTCTGGCGAAAATGAAGATCGAAGTCCATAAAAAACATATTGCCATGAACAGAAATTGATATATTTGGTTGTATTAAGTTGCTAGTAACAAACTAGCATCTATGTTTACCTTGATGTATTTAACATCTAACTATTATTTGTTGAGAAAGAATGAAACGGTTATCTACTATATGACATTGAATAACCAGGATGGAAATTTATGAGTTACATTTCCTTTTGCTTTTTTTTGGGGGGGGGGCGGGGGTGTTCGAACAATTCGGTAACATCATGGATTCGATGAATCTTTTTATAACAGATGTCATAATGTCGGAGTCAAAAATGCCAGAGGTCCACGGTGCCGTGTTGCTTCGTGGCTATGGTCCTACCAAGCGATTCAAAGAAGGGTACGACAATCCTTCCACATGTGTTCGACTCTCGAGAACGTGTTTTGAGAATTTAGGATTGATTCTCGAAAATGAGCGTTTCTCGTCATCAAAACGCTGTATAGAGCTGTAATATGTGACGAATAACTTCCAAAATATTTATCACATAGTCACCTCGCTTAGGATGTGATTAAAGATAAGGATAGCGTGAATTAACGTCGTAAAAACGGAATAAACAGCCGTTGCAAGATGATTGAAAGGCGTAAATTTTCCAACAGACAAACACTGGACGCGCACATGAGAGAGAAACACGCAGACGAGACGAGCGACTGTCTTTATTGCAACACAAACCAACCGCACCCCCGTCTCTCTCGCGGAGAAAGCTACGCGTGTGGATACAAGGTATGTACCCATTACCCTATACGAAACGTCGGTAACGGCTGTATCGCAGCCATAAACTAATGTCAACTGTGCTAATTATTTTGTGTCAACGAATTGGAAGTAATGAGCGTTGCCAAGTTGTCTGACTGTTTGCACAAATCAAGCGATTAAATTACCCTGCTCTGCGTAGTGTAATAAGGATTTTCAAGTCGGCTACTGATTAACTAAGACACTCGCTGATTGCCGGATGATGTAGCGATATATGATTCTTATGAAGCTTCGGGCTGTTAATGTTGAGTTGATCGTGGGGGCTGTGCCTGTGGATACGATTCGACTTGAATATTCAAGAGGGGATGTGACGTTGTGATCCGTTTTTGATAAGGTTGTGCTAGTAATTGTGGTAATGTTTGATTACAAAAAAATCGATATTGTTTAGTATGGGGGTCTGGCCGACAACTATTCGGTCAGTCTAATGATACATCGCTCGCACCAAAATGCTATAGTTGAATCTTGCGTATTGTCTGCTTGCAATCTAGTGTGACGGTGAGGTGTGTAGGGAATTCATCGCCGAGTAATCAATACCAATGTCATTTAAAGCTGCAGTAGAGACTAATTAGAGTTTTCTAACCACGCTGTTAGTAAATGAGGCCTTATGTCAGGAACTTGCGTTCGCCTTTCTTGTCGTTGCGGCTTTTTATGCAAAGGAGGCATGGTTTCGATTTTCGCGGGCAAGAAGATATTTCGTATGATACATGTGGTATGGCACATGTGATATCGTGGGTCCGAGTCAGTACGTAGGGAGACTGTACATCATGTTCATCGACATTATCCCATGTCCTACTATAGATCTGGAATCTGGACTGGTCCCGATCATTTTTGAAGTATATTTCATTCAATTCCGACGACATTAACGCTGATAAAAAAATCTGGTCAACGAATTTATAATCCCTATTAGGTGATCAAACCAGTAACGTAGAAATTCCTCTTTTTGGCATACTCTAGTAGAATTCGCCTACTGTTACTTTACTTACTCAAGTATAAGTGGAGTTGTCATAGCAATCGGTCACAATAGTTCCAGTATCAAGGAAATCGCAAATACTTTTAAGAAATCGCACCTATTTATACTGTTCTTTTGGGTTAGCCGCTAAAATGCGTTTTGCAATTTCAGAAATTCTGTTTGTGTTTCTAGTCGTAATTTAGCGGATACTTGCGTCATTTTTTTCTATTTCCAGGGGTTTATTGCTTATAAAGGTCTAGTGCAGTAATACATTGCTGCGCTAATTCGGTCGCATGCTCCCCTTGTACACCATGCAAATGCAATTTGACCTACCCATGCCTTATTCGCTTTGGTCTGCAAAATCAAGTGTAATACTTCACCCATGAATCGCGTCGTAGCACTCGGGGCTTCACCATGCACCCTTTCGTGCCTACAGATTTGATCAGCTCTTCCGCGCTTGCGACCTCCCAAGATCCTCGCCAACCCAGCACTATACCGGCGATACGTATCTCATCCATCTTTGTTCGTGATTTTGCCCATCGCACGATATGCAGAGTCTGGTATTTCTCCACCTTACCTCTCCGCTCTTGAGTAGCCACGCAGACTACTTTGACCACCTCTATTGGTGAATTGGCACCGTGTAACGAATACTGAACGATCGCACATTGCTTTCAGCCGTTCAAATGCGAAGTCTGCAACTATTCAACGACCACAAAAGGCAACCTGAGCATTCACATGCAATCGGACAAGCACCTGTACAACGTCAAGACGATGCAGCACCAACGTCAACACCATGACAAGGAAAGAGCCGGCGGAAACGCGCCAAGCAACATCGCCGACGCCAGCTCGTCGCCGGTAATATTTCGAGATCAGTACCGTAATTACAGGCAGCAACAGGTTTGAGATGCATGTAACTAGGCGTGTTTAGGCTGTAACATTTTGACTTGGCTTAAATTCAATGTAACAGAATATTTTAATAATCCCAAATAGCATGCTGTGCCCACTGTCCATATTGATGATCTTGCTTTTAATCAAAAAGGGGTATTGGTTCATTATTCCTTTTGCATAAATGAAACGCAGAATGTGGTTTAGCAAACGATATTTCCACGATTCGTTTTTGTACATAATACTCTAAAAGATGTAGGAATAGGTGTTGATAGAGGTAGGGTCAAGATGACTGATGCTGTTACCAATTAATTTATTTCTAATTATGAATCAAACGCTCACACTTTGAGTGCTGAATACGTTGCTGTGATCACTGGCTGATCGTGATTAGCGATCGATCAAATAATTAATTACACCACTGCCCCAGCCTATCATCCGTCTCATATTTTGATTAGCTCCAGGCTGGCTGTCAGCACTCAGCAGTTACCCTAAGGATTGTGATCTGGGTGATTCAATACCGTGCAAAGCTGAAACATGCTAAGGAAATAAATTATGTTGATAATTTTAAGTCGATCATTGCATAACTCGCATGGTCAAAGTGGGTGAGCACCAGAGGTTTCAACTGGGGGATGGGCACTGGGCACAAACCTTTTTGAATACAATGTGATGCAAACTTAATGGATACCATGGTTGGAGAACATTTTGAAGTTACGATAGGCTCTGAAATGGGTCATGTGCACGGTACATTGGGTCCTAATCTGAGTGTTGATTGTACACGACTTTCGTTTACTACATGACAAATTTGCATGAAGTCTAGAAATCGTTGCATTCTGGTCAAGTCGAGCTAATTAGAGTTCTTTCCAGACGACCAAGCATCAACCATCGGACTCGTCGCCGTCTGCAAAACGACTAAAAGACACACCCTCGCCAACCGCGTCCAGCGGCAGCCGTCGCCAGATGTGGCGCTGTGACGTGTGTAACTACGAGACCGACATACCACGCAATTTGCGCATCCACATGCAAAGCGAGAAGCACTCAAACAACATGGCCTTGTCCGGTATACCCCACGGAAGGTTCGAGTCTCAGAAAGTAATCAAACGCGAGGCGAACAACGAGGACGATTTCAAGTCCGAAAGGCCATCATCAAATCCGGACCAGGATCAAAACAACCCATTGGCCGCTCTGTACTATTACCTTGCTTCGATGCAAAATCCAATGCAGTCACCAGGCGGCGAAGCCCAGGAAAATTCGAAAGAGAGAGAGAAGCAGTTCCTCGCCCATCAGCAGCTGCTAGTGGCGCAGCAGTACCAGCAAATGATGTCGCAATTTGCGGGAGCCAATGACGCGGGGTCGGCTTCGTCTCTAATCCAACAGCAGCTCCTGATGCAGCAGCAAATGCAGCTTTTTCGTAACGTTTTGTCTCAAGATCGGTTCACCAACCCTGCCGCAAAACTGACGGATGGAGCCGACATTAGCATGCACGACATGAACGTGAGTGTATTACGCTTCATTGCGATCAAAACTACTTACGGCCCGCGAGGCAGTTGAACTAATTACGGGTGACCTATTTTTACGTCTATCCAGTAATGAAAGACTAATATCTCATTACATGATTATCAAGAATATCGATATGACTCAACACCGGCTGTAATTGAATTAAAATAGAATGATAGCATCGACTGAATCTACATCATCCATTGCAAACTGCACTGTAAGAGCTTTCTTGCTGATTTATCACCTCCCGTTATCATCGAAATGGTCACCACGGAGCTAAAGATATATCACGTGATAGCCTTATTTGCATGTAAAAACTTGAGTTGACATCAATAGTATATAAGTATTAACTGGCCTGGTTTCATTCTAAATACTGCCAGATGCAGCTGAGGTATGTGATAATGTACTGTAATAATAGGGACAGGCCGTACTGATGAATCGCATCTGGTTCCATGGTTTAGTGGTGGTTTTATGAAGTCATAGCGTGTGAAAAACTTCATGTTTTCCTTGCTCAGAATCCAGAATCGACATCCGACCAATATCTGTTCACGTGCGGGATCTGCTGTAATTTTTCGTGCAACGATTTGGAGTCGTTTTGCACTCACGTCCGCACCCCGCGCTATTCGAGAAATACTCTGGACGAGTCCGAATGGGTGACCAAATCACAGACCGACGGCTACTTATGTCGAATATGCAATTACACGACTCAGGTATGGTGAATGTTCTGTTTAAGATGCCGCTTCACAGTATTTTCACGTTGTAATCTCGTTGTCTTCCGACTTTCTGAGCATATCGATTGAACTCCGTCCAAACCCGCGTTATTCAACTTACGTACGTCATTCGCCTCTCATGCCATCTAGCGGAAGAGCAGCACTCTCAAATGATTAGATGCAACCGACTCACGGATGTACACTGTACAGTAGCCAATGTTACCAGAATGCAATGTGGTTTGGTGTGGTTTGCGTAGCCTTATGAGGCTGCATCGTTGAGGCATAATTATGCGCAAACGTGGAACATGTTCAAGCAGATAACAATTAACTAATAGGCATTAAATAACCACAGCAAAAATGCAAGATTCAGATGTAAGAATTGCATGAGTAGCAATTTAGCTTTGTGTGATAAACCAAATTCAAGCTTATAATATGTTGCAAGATTCGGATGAATGAATTCAATAAGTATCAATTTTGATTTTTTGGATAAACCAAATTAAAAGTTTTAAATGGTAACTAAAATGTGAAAGGTGACACGTCGTGAAAGACTCGGCGCGTTGCCACCACCGTTTTAGGAAATTCTTTTCACGCGTAACTAACTCCTCAAGTTCAACGGAGTTATGACGAGGTGACGCTTTAATTTCATGCAACGCTCGGGCCCTTTTCCCGAAGTCACGCCACTCCAACACTCTGTCATTACCAGAAACAAACCGCTCTCAACGCACGAATGACTTTCCATGAGCTGTGACATCGATTTGGGAGCGTTTCTTGCTGCGAATATGGTACTAATTACGCGTCAACCTTGAGATGAAGTAGGAAGAGTTACTTGCCTATATATAACCGCGCTTGTTTTGCGTGACTGCGGGAGCTAATGACATCTTCTGTTGATTGAGAACGCGCAAAGGCACTAAACCGGGCTGTGTTGGTGGTCGTTCCCTATGCTATTTTCAGTAATTTGGTAAATTTCAAACACGGTATGCTTATGGGTGGCGGGTTATATAATTTGTGAAGCGAAAGTCGGTGTGGGGAAGAGCCGACTATGATATCAATAATTTGTCCCCACGACTATATAACGTTACATTAGTCCGCGCGCGCCTTCATAATTCATAGAAACGTTGCTATTTAGGCCCCAGTAACGATGTCACGAAACCACGCGTGATTCAAGGTGACGAACAGAGCGATATATACTGAACACTTTGTTATTTAATCTTGAACTGAAACGAAAAAGCCGCTCACAGCGGCGTAAACGGTCGTTACATATCGAATGGATCAATTCTTGATCTTCTTTTTGTGTGTGCAGCTTTCGCTTCGTTCGCTGGAAATCTGGTAGATGCACTTATTTTCCACTTCTGTACTTACAGTTTAGCACCTATATTTATGCTTCCGGGGCGAACGGAACGCAGTCAGATATCGAACCTGTTCAGCAACGCTAGAACTAATACATTACCATCCGATCAATCCCAATCTAATTTCGCGTTAAGGAGCTATTAATCTGTAACATAGGTCTGGTTGACCCTCGCGTACAGCGCTAATGAGTTTATTTCCCCATGAGGCGCCGCAATTAAAGCGCATATTATCACTGTCATACCATTACGGTGGTCTGTCGACCGACTCGCTCTAATACCATATTCAATAAATCCTACGATGCCACTCGGCAGAATACGGTGATTCCCTATAGATTAATCGAATCAAACAGGTTTTCAATTCCGTGTCGGAGTCAGGAAAATAATTCCATCATCAGAAACGTGCGAGTGGACCCGGCTTGATTTCAAAATCCTTTCAAGATTTGTAGACGGGGCTGAGTTCCAACGTGAAATCATACGTGCCGGACGTCCCTGCGTATGTACTCATACGGAAACTATTATCCCAAGGGTGCTTGACACGATTCCCGACCTCAATAAGACCTAATTTTGTGCGTTTCAAAACGCTGAATTATTCATAAGCGCGCTGTGTAATAACGTACTTAATTTTCTTCATCATAACCGGGGCGTAATTGAGTGTACAAATATGCATCGGACGAAAATTGGCGCAGCCAGACTTGCCGTGCGGTGTTTATGCCATATCGGCGAGGGGGGCGTTACTCCATGCTCTGCATTTTATATTCTGAGGGAATTTAAGTCACGCTCGCAATGTGCTCTCCGCGTCGCGGCATACAGCATGGCCTGATATTACGACTGCTTTGGGAATTTTGCTTTACATTGTGCACATATTGTAACTTTGTACAGACTGATCATCTGATCAATGGTCGGTACCTTATTGGGTCCGTGGACATGTGAGCTTGCGACACTTCGGCACGCGACAATTTGGCATGCGACACATGAGCATGTGGGTTAAATTCATGGTTAGGGGTAGGACGGGGCTGGATTTGTAGTTGGGTCAGGGTTAGGCATGGGGTTACGATATATATAAGGGGTAATTTTAGGGCTATGTTTCGGGTTATGGTAAGTTTTTAGGTTATAAAGTCACATGCTGAAGTGTCGTTTTTGATTGTGTCGCATGCTCATATGTCGGGCAACCCACCTTATTGTTCAGTTCAGTATCTTCAAATTTTATCATTTCAAAACACCACAAGATTGCGACAAAACGAAAAGATAGGAAGGAGTCGAATCGACTTGGGTTAGTCTTTCAATCAAACACTCACCTTAGTCAAGAACTGAGGAACAAGAGTATTGGACACTCAATTAAAAATAACAGAAAATGACATAAAAAGGATAAGCCATGAAAATGGAGTGACATGTGTCGGTAGATAATAGATATGTCAGATCGCGATGTTGTAATTTCGAGTGTAGACTATAGTGTGCATTCAGTGGAATCTGCTTGTATTTATACTTGAATGTGGAAAATGGATATGCTCGGCGACTGTCTTATCAGCGGCAAAATACTATTCCATACCCATGGTCCGTCATACTTGATAGAGAGAAGCGCTCTATCGGGGCATACGATACTTATCGTAGGACCCGGCTCTATTTTATATTTTAATTCGTGCCGGACATACTGGACGACGAGGACGCACGTGTATTGTGCTTATGCGCTTTAGATTCTGAAGTGAAGAAGCCGTTGGAATTTGCGACGCAGTGGTCGCAATGGGGCTGATTCATTAGCCTAGCAAATTCCAATCCTAATAGCTGACTATGGATGATGCGCTCTTCGATACACTAGCACACTTACCAATTCCAATTGGTCACACAGTGTATACTGCATCCGTTGCCGTTCCATGCATGGTGCTGCACGGTGTTTCATATCCTGGTGATTAGTTTTGCCGCCAGTGATGCGAAGGAGGAAATAAATTTGCCTTGAGTACGCGTACCGGAATGTGAATAACAAGAGTATGGCAATTAAATCCGTCCTGTTCGCTATTATTCACGTGCTCCGAAGAAAGTGATCATATGTTTTTCTCTAAGCTCTGCATCTATTCTAATTGTGCGTGTAGCAGTTCTGACGCGCCGAGCACGCGAAGAGGCAGTCATTGTTACTTCGTGACGTCAAATATAGCTAGGGCGTTAGGATGGTAATAGTATCAAAATCTGGAGAACTCCTAGGTTTTGTATCCGAATCCGACGTTTGTCATCTATACCCCATTCGGTATCAAGCAAATTCATCTATTAGGTTGCATGTAATGCCCCCTCACGTTATGTATAAGGGCATTCAGTAACGACGCACTTGTAGGGTTTGCTGACTTGCTGTGCCTACTCACATGGATATGTTTTTGACTACTAATGCCACTTCTGCTGGAATAGTTTTCGGCAAAACTACTGAAGTTTTACTCTTTTGATTTTGAATAGTCGAAAGTAAATTCGGGGTTAGTTTGTATCAGTTTCATGTGTGACATCGTCATGGGCACCAGTCGCACCACGTAAAATAGCCATCATTGTAACTGCCGAGTATATTATATCGATAATTGTACCGTATACCGTCGTGATGGTGCATCTTGCAATACTGAAAGTAGCCACCGCCAATTAATCGCCACCAAGTATTATACGGTTGTGGTTGTTGGTATTCAATTATCTTTTTAATACTCCAATAGTCGCTAACGATGATCCCTAATGAGTGTCAGTCCAGAATATTCGAGTATATTTTAATATGAATTTATTATTCAATTGTAGATTGAAGCTCTGTACCTCCAAGAGTCTACTTCAACCTGTAATTGAGTAGAAATTTGTGGCTTCACTTCTACTTCTACTCGAGTAGCAGCATCTAATAATGAGGCGCTTTCCCGGTACCGTATAGTCTCTTGGTAAAATTCGAACCCGTATTACAGCGCTTGTAATTATAGGATTGTGCAATTAAGGCTTTGTTCGCGAAGCTGTGTTCATCAGGAATGAGTGTTTATGATTCCTGACCGTTTTCCATCAGTCATACGTTTAATTTACCGGCGGTCCGATTAATTAGGTAAACATACACGGAAAATAAAATGTCGCCGGCGCCCCGCGACGCGGTTGACTGGACGTTTTAGGTGGAGAATCTGGCAGAATCGGAAATCGTAGAGGCACTCAACAACACCTGCTATTACAGGTGCGCAAAACTAGATAACGGTCTGATGAATTTGGACGACTTGATTGCTTTGTCCAGAGTTCATGCCGTCGTAAGGTTTGACGAGCTGGGAACTATGTCAGTGAAGTTGTTGTGTTGTTGTGCCTCATTCGCGTATTATCATCGGAATGACTGTCACAGGTACGCATTCCGTGATGGTAAATCAAGAACATCATCCGTTAACTATAGACCAGGCCTTGTCAAGCTTGCGTCGCGACCCCATTTGGGGTCAAGAACATAACACTATCATATCGTCCAGTAATATAAACACCGCACTCTTACAATATTGTAAGATATTTTCATGGGTTTTTGGTACATTGATTAGTTAATCCACGTCGAACAGTGCTGGAATGGTGGGATATACTACACCAATATAAATCTTTGGTATACGCGAGCCCGCTACGATTTTTGGTATTTTATCAATGATTATCTTCTGATGCTGGTCGAGTGTGTAGTAGCAGTATCTGACCTAGCAATATCTCAATCTATGAATGAAATGCATCTATACCCTAAATGTCAAAATAATTTTAACGCCGCCAAATCTCCATGTGATCTACTCATCCGCTTGGTAATGCTATTGACAATGCAATCTTTGCAGACGCAAGTCGCAAGCGAAACGCACTTGACCCGGAGGGTTAATTATACTTGTCGAAAATGCAGTCAATGACCATTGGTCATGTCACGTGTGTGGTTGTTTGTGAAACAATAGTATCTCATTAATCGCCCTTTAGATGTACTAGCGTACGTTGCACGAAAACTGGCTCCGGGGAAGTCCTTTAATGAAGCCTTAGAAACCTCCCAGACTACTAATATTAATTATGCCGTGACGAAACCGAGTGACAATTCGTACGGGAAATAGGAAGAAATTAACTCTTCGCATTGTCTACTGAGCATAATCACACGATTGGTCTCGCATAAAAGTTCATCTATTTAAGAGCGTGCTTCTTATTTCCGCGTGCGAGAATGCTTGCGTTGGATGGATAGGCGGAAGTACTATTTAGCAGCGACGTGAATTAGATATCTAATCCTAACGAGTGCCAAACCGTTTGCACACTACATTGCTATCTGGATGTGTTGGAGCGAGGAAAAGTAATAATATCGCAAAAAAATATGATTCGTTCTTCAAATGTCACTCCCATCCATCAGAGTAGACATAAGACAACCTGCCGTTCGAAGGGTTAACTAGATAAGATATTAAGTGAAACCCCGCGATGCCGTGCTTACTTGCTAGACTAACCAGTAGGGCTTGACACAACGATATGAGTATACTCGAATCCGAGTCTCTGGTAATTATTTGCTTCGAGTAGTAAGGGTCTGTTTTCGAGTACCGAAATCACACTCCCCTTGTGACAAATCACTATTTCATGAATAGAAAACATAATTTCTCCGCTATATCTTCTGACCGTAAGAGCTGAAACCTCGATTGGCTTTATCACAACATCGTAATCAACTAACCATGTAGTATGAGGGAAGGAACTTTTTGTGCAGCGCTACATTGTTTAGGTTTTGGGTAACGAATTTGAAATATTGATTTGGGTCGTATAACTGGAATTCTGGTGGCGTAGGAGGTGCCCAGCCCTTCAATCAGGCCTAACCGTCTTATGAAATGTAGATTTGCCGATTATTAATTCACAATGACGGAAGATACGCGCTATGATTAATTCTGCGATTAGATAAATCGTGATCACACAGGAGCCGCTGGATATTAATTACGCGTTTGCTAGCTTCTCCCGCTGTCAACAGAAACAGACGCTAATGATCGGTAACAACTCTGCCATCCGGCAGGCAACAAAACATTTGCAAATTGGCGTGGGCTGAGTTGTTTATGTGTACGGGCGACTGATGAATCGGTGTGGTGAGATGCATGCACGACCACTTAATCTAGCGTTCGTCGGCGATGCACCTATGCAGTTGCAGTATACTTGATTGTCAACTTCACCCTTAGCATTCTGGTCGTGGCATGCGCCATAGATTCAGTCGGGGAATGGCAATGCCTGTATCCTATGCAACGGCGCGTGATCATGACGTCTGCTTCAGAAAGCACTTAGGCAGGTAGCGACGTAATTTGATTGGTCTTTGTTGAATTCCATAAGGAATAATCCGATTGCAACATAATTTAATTAACGCAGCGGCTAATTCAATGTATGCTAATTGGATAGCCTCTCCGTACTAGCGTGCTTGTATTAGCACAACAAACAGCATGTAGATAGCGTCTTGCAGGTCTGGTACAATCAATATCGAAATTCTTGCGGTGTATAGATATTCCAGTGAAATATGTTCAATTATCGCTTCGGGTACAATGTTCTGTTCAATTGCTTCAATCATGCTCCGAACAGCATGTGGTATGCGGTCCTAGTATTTTTGCTTACACGGCGTCGCCTTGATAATATAAATTACTGGAAACAAGTGGCGAACTGCCAAGGCTGAGTGTCTAGCATAGACTGGGAGTGAGTGCAAATAAAATTTAGCATTTGGTGCAGGTAGAGGTCAGAACGGAGGGGCCGGTTCTCCGTTGCGTACATGGTGGAAATTCATTGCGTCGGGAGTACAATATGCTACTGGTTTTTACGGTATTATCTGTAATTTTTCTAACTTTTTTGAGACGCTATTTGCACTACTTTTCGTTGAGTGTGATATCCTTGCAGTTAATATCGGTTTTCTCACTATCCAATCCGATTGATAAAATCGACGATGCAGCCATTACTCCGTACAACGGGCGTCATTTTACGAGGTATTTCGTGGACAGAACCTTTCGACGCCAGCAACCGGGTTAATACGGTGCGACGATCATTAATCTCTAGCAATCACAATCCCATCATGGAAAATTACTCATTAGCTTTCCGTAATTCAAACACAATCAACCATTCCCTTATCGCGTGATTATTAAGAAATGACCATTAAGTCGCTATGACAAGCCCTTCTGAAAATCTGCGCCGAGAGTCATAGCTTCGCCAACTGTGACAAATGATGTGTACCACTTTATGGACGATTAAAACGCCATTACATCATGCCGTTCGGGGTGGCGTGAGGCGAAATGTCTAGTTGTGAACAAATTTATAACCCTAGGTTTTATATAAATCGGCATGTATATTACCAATACTTAATCGTAACGCATATTATGGAAGTATACTGCTGTTTCCTTGTCATTTTTTCTTGGAAAATGGTAGTTTTTATCATTTTACTCCTTGTTTGCAATGACAAATTTGAACTTTTCTCAGTTTACTAGATTGCTGTATTGCAAACACACTGGGTATATAGCGGCATACCCAGCCTGTTGGAACGAGAGGCAACATGTTATCCATTAAGAGCTACGCCTCGGCGGCGATTAGGTCCATAAATAGCGTAGGAAGTCCTGATTGTTCCTCGATTTATTCTTTCCTTCTCATTAGGATGATTAATTATTCCTACGCTACGGAGAGTGGGAAAATCGTACGCGACGAGAGAGCATATTAAGAGAGGAGCGATTCGCGAGAAAAAGGGGAGCGCCAGAATAAACGAACCCGCTTACCAAAATCTTCGGCATGATGCCATGATTAAAATTGATATGCCTCTCTCATTTTGTGATGGAATAACTGCGATTGGTGTCGAATTTTTCTGAGACAGGTCGGAGTCTGGGAAGCCCACTCCGGAAAATATCACTTCGGAATTATCGATTCATTTGTCGCTCGAGCGGGCAGAGGCAAGGTCGTTCGCCGTTGCGGTAATAACAAATTGCTGTGTGTATCGCGACTCAGGGGTCAATGGGAAGAGATAGGGAAAAAAGATAAAAATCCTAATAATTATATCTAGATTATCTAATTCCGTAGATATAGGATGAGGTATTTCCATCGTGATTACGGAAGGGAATATATGAGACCTCAACACTGGCTTAGATCAACTAGAGACACCGCAAGCAGCTCTATATACACTCGTGTGCCCTGCAGTATAGGAATGTAGTTTAACGTCCACGTTACTACGTTTGTTTTAGCGGGAGATCTTAACGGCAAGGGACAGTTAACGTCGGCTTATCATAAGTCGCTTCAAAATGAAATCATAAAGCGATTTACATTGTGTACATCTCTTTGATGGTATCACCGTGCGCTATAGGATACGCCGATGTACAAAGGCTGTGAGTCATGTCTTCAGTAATAATATTCTGTTTTGACGGATGTCGTTAGGCGGCGAATCTTAATCAGAGAGTAAATATATCATTACCGAACCGTGTGGATAGCGTGGCGCGTAACTATAACCTCACGCCATGCATTGCACCAGCAGGTCGTTACATAAATAACTTCAGGTAATGCATCACGGGGCGTTGGGCCATGCGGACGTAGGTAGCGCAACTTTATAATTAAGCTTCGCATAATGAAGCGACTTATGTTATACGTATAAGGAAGTGACTAGGTCTGTGCTGATTATGTTGTAATTACGTTAAGTTAGACTCGTCCTGAGGGCTCGAGGTGTACACTATTTACTACTGGTTGGAATACGGGGACTAAGGTCGATCGGTAGAGGATAGTTTTATATACCTGAGACCTACATACGGTGTATAGTTACAACTATATGTGCAAAATGTCAGAGATGTATTTGTGCTGTAGGAAGTGTGAGATTGAGATCTAATAGAGATATTAAGTGGCCTAAAAATAGGCGTGATTGCAGATATTGTGAAATAGCGTTTTATTCACACTAAAACACTAACGTAACAGTGTAGTAACGCAATATTGGGGGCAGTCAGCTGTGAGGAGAAGTGCTTCATCAACTCTGTCCGCCGATATTCGCATGGTGTCGCAATAGGTCATATCAAGTCAAGACCGGCGACGGAAAAACGCAATCACGGTGCCCTATCATGTGTAGCCTATGTCTATTGAACTTTATTTTGAGGCGAAATGAGGTAAAATGAAATCATCAAAAGGTTTTTTAACAGTGACGCACCCGTAACAGTCAATTAGAATCATTAGTCGCTGCATTTAATATGCTGTTAGTGGCGTCATGAAAAAGTTCTATCCTTGGCATCATGTTTGATTTGTCACGTATCATGACCAATGTTTATTAATTGCAACGATTTAATCACACTACCAAGACGCCTTGTGTCTTTGTAGACAGTTTTTGGTCAATCCTAGATGTATATTTCAAAAGACATCGTGCGATAGCCGGTGTCAATTCTCCACCGCCACCTACATAAATTCAACCGCAAATCTGTAAAAAATTTCACAGTCCAACGTTGACAGCCATGACTATTTGATAACACTCTTCCGAGGAAGCGAGCGTAATTATAAGCATCACAGGGGTTAACGAAGCCTTGTCTTTAATTATTTTATACCGTTTGATGAGACAAATAATCTGAGATGAAGTGTGTTTATTTGTAGCGTACCGCTTCGCCCAGCAGCCGTTAATATTGACAGCTATATGGTTGATAACATCGGTACGTAATTTGCGGTAACATCCGATATTGCAATATTGATGTAATTGACATTTACAATTTGAATTCCTCTATTACATTATGCCTCCCAGCGACTTGAAATAAAATATTAGGATCCGATAAAAAAAATCAATCGTAGATGCGTTTCAGGTACGACGTGTTGATTATTTCACGGATTGAAGTGAGGCCAAGTGACGTGTAACAGCGTACTTGATGATCAACAAAGTCGTGAACTTTTGCGTAAATAGCATTGTAAAAACCGTAATGAGTAGAGAGCATCGATGTTAATTAATAGCAATATATTGACAGTGTTATGGGATTACGCGGATTATCCGCCAGTTGTGGTGTAATTAACCGACCGCGTACGGTATTGATCCTTTGTTATTCAGTAAGCGCCTTAACGTTGAATATATTCATGTTTCAGCTTAAAACAAACTTTAGCCTGCACTGCAAGACGGAGAAGCACACCTCGAAGCTGCAGCTGATAAATCACATCCGCGAAGGCGGCGAGTCGAACGAATGGAAAGTCAGCTATGCAATAGCAGGAAATAATATGAATGTAAGATTGCGATTGCAATTACGGATATGCGCGCTGGGCGTGGTGACTGGATTATGGAATGCGCTGCGGTCAGGTTTTATAGCTCATGTGGAATTGTAGTATCCGAAAACCTGCTGCCGACAATGCATTTGCGCGTTGTTTCTAACCCAAAGACAATTTCGCGGTAATTCCTCAACACAATAGACGTTCACGTACCAATCCATAATGTACCGCAGATGCGTTGGAACTATACGCTTTTAATGTGATTTTGTTGTTCTCTGCCAAAAGAATTGTAATAGCATCACTCGCTTCATCGCTTGTTTCTGTAGTCTCAAGAATCAAATTATATTAGTCAACAATATTAGTATTTTCATCCACTCGCGAAGCTCGCTACTGTGTACAGTGTACACTGTACGTACAGTCACCCTATAATTCGATATATTAAACGCGATGAAATGTACAACAGATTGGAGGACGTGGAAACGGCCATGTGTAGGCTACAGTTTATCAACAAGATTTCCGCATTTCCTTACTGATATAATTAGTGTTCATGCCCGACATAAGTGTGAAGTTCATAGTGTCCAGGACGCTGTCTCTTTTTCTCCCTTTCCTTGCACGTGACCTTATCCTTGGGTCTGTATCTGGGCTTCTTGTAAAGACGCCGTATGAACACCAACACTTGAACAGCTCGTAGATATACCACAGACCAGACATCGTTAGACATTGTCGGCTTAGTCAACGGTGTAAATATTCCTTTGAAAATTCCTTTGCCAACATCGGGTCTTCTCGTAATTTACTTGGGCGGATCGGTATAACAACACCTCTTGCGTACGTGTATATCCCTCGTCGCAAATACGCGCAAGAGCGTTGTTCGCGTCATATTACTCATTACAATATAAGGAGATTCTACCCGTTGAAAACAGTCTCTGATATAACTTTGTCAGGAAATCAAATTTGCTTACCATGTATGATAACCACTACACCATTTATACAATTGGACGTGTCACGCGGAACGCGCTGGATCCGAAGCAGAGATGAGCAATAAGCATGGATTTGGATCTGGATTTGAAATAGGCGGATTCCAAGGTGTCGGGCACAGGATAATATTTGGATCTGAGATAGGACCTGGCATTTCTAATGATCTACAATTCCCATGCTGCCTTTGAAAAGAATTTCTGTCATTTCCTTTATCGGGTACGGACTTGGAGTTGAAATGGTTCGAAGTTGCGGCCGGGTACACGGGTTTGGATTTGGAAATGACTCGAAATTAGGGTCAGACACAATGATTTAAGCACTTCAATTGGAATCGAGTATTAATTGTAATGATTAAAGTCCAGACGTGTGATTTCATTTTCACGAGAACTAAACTTTAACGCCCATTTCCAGAAAGAGTCGTAAACGAGAAATATAGGTTCTAAACAAACATCTATGTTAACCTTTATTTATTGAGCATATCAAAGGATGACAAGGATCTGTAGAGAGAAATAGCATGGCTATCTAGGTTCGATATTATCTCCTCCGTGGAACCTTGAAACATCGATTCGTCGAACCAGCCTCCCAAACGTGTAGCTGTGGTACAAAGTTACCCGTGTTAGTGGAAATGATATTTCTGTGAATCCGCGTTACACCGCAGCATTGTCACAAAGCACAAGGAAATATGACATGGTTGAAAAAAATCGTTTTTAATGTGGTGTAGAACTGGAATTCTTTTCTCTGTGGTCGCACGAAAGGTACATATTTTAACTTCGAGAATTATCCATACTGGTACCCATCCATCACTCGGGTACTTGATTTTGCCCACCCCTACTCGAAATGGACTCCAAATTTAGTTCTGGACTTGCATTCAATTCTCCAATCAGAAACAGGATTTGAATATCACGATATCAATCCCGCCCGTTTCTGGATGGAAGGCGCCGAGAAGCATAATCACTGTCTGTTCGGCGGGATAGCCGACTGGCGAATTATTTACAGGAATGGCATGGCGGCCGGGAGTTGCGTTTTAGCAATCTAGATCAGTGTTGATTAAAACGTTATGAGATACTGACGAATACTTCACACTTTCCCACGATCTGAGACAATAATAAAACTACATAACACGCGATAATAAACCGACAGGCCGAGAGGAGAAGCCCGCCTGGTGTGTGTGTATCCATTCCGTGAATTACGCTTCGGCTGAGATAATGTAAATTCGATTACCTAATTCCCAGCCCACCTAAAAAAGATAAAGCGTAATATCCGTTAGAGTCTCGGCTGGTTAAAATAGGTTTTGCGTTTTAAAAAGAAATCAGAAACACCGCAGGTTGAGGGAGTCTTTCTGTAGGCCAATGGTTTTATGGAACGGTGAAAACCACGTTAAGACAATCACTTGGTAATCATATCACGATGGAAGAGTTGTTTTATAGAATTGAGCGTGTCCTGTTGACTATGTATAGAGCGCTGTGTCACACATTAAAAAACTGCACGCATACACGCTTACAATGTACTTATGCGAATGAATTTATAAATACTTGATCGCGTGATGGAATGGCATTCGTTTCTACTGAGAATCGCAATGTCCCTACTTGTGGAACTATAGCGGTGTATGGGTCCTTGTGGGTTCCATACTTAAACTGGCGTTGTTTATCCGGCGATTTACAATTTAAGTATTCCAGTGGTACGCGTGTGAAGGCTGAACCAAGTACCAGAAAGTGCCGTTGGATAAATTTACACCTCATGCGGTGGTGGAATCTCAAGTATTCACCAAAGTCATTTGCGGTCCACTTTGCTATTGTCATGATTTTAAGTTTACTTCGGTAATTGCACGCGGTATCGTATACACTTAACCACTTACATCAATGGCTAAGTAGTTGCATATAAAATATGCAACCCCCTCATATGTGTTGCAAAGCAATTATTTTATTTTCCATTCCAGAAAGTTACTTGCAATGGATGCCGACATTCGACAACGAGTATTGACAAATTACGTATCCACTGTTCTACCGACCGTCACCAAGGAACATTGACAATGTGCCACGTAAGCACAATTCCCAACTACTTTTATCATACGTTGTTCAGAACAACTTGTTCTATCAATTTCTTTCCGGGCCGTTTGACTATTTGTTTTAGGTTTGTGTTTATTACATTGGAATACGCCACGTCGGCCCACGTGTTTTGAAAGCTGCCTTTCCGACGTGGGTTAAGATACGGTTTGAGTTGTGTCAAGCATTCGTCAAATCTAAGATACTTGAGATATAGTACATTACCCGTATATGATATCGCAAACGCTATTTTAAAGTAACAAAACTAAATTGATAACTAAGAGTGGATACCAAGGAATGAGTGTGACTCTATGCAAATTAAAAGGTTGCGAAAAATACTCATGCCCTTGCAAGGTCTATTCATTTTCCTTAAAAAGTCTTGCCAATTTCTATTGATTGGAAATTTGCATGAGCTTAAAAACGTAAGTTTTCACTGATGGCTCATTCTTTCGCCGGCTTCCTGGTTACCAAAAAGGATGAAATGTTTTGTTGGATCGCTTTAAGTTAAGATACGTTAAGCGCATATTACGGGTAAATGGGATGCGTAAAATTGGTCAGATAAGCAGCAATTGTTGTGTATATGTCGGGACGAAATTTCCCAAAGTATTCAATAGGTTGTCGCCTGTCAGGAAGATGTATCATCTTTAAAAACAATGCGAAATTTCCTTTAACGGTTTGGAAAGTGAGAAGCACACAGTTTCGGTCGCTCGAATCGCTGAGAATCAACTTTGGACGATGGATTGTGTTAATAATGAAGCTACAATACTGAACTCTGGATACAAATAAGACTTCTAGTCATTTCCGCTTTTATGCGATGTTCAATCGTTAACGTATTTCTGACCCACCGATTGCCGCAGTTTTCTGCAGGCGTGTCACGTGACACACGCGGTGCTCTCTGGCCTAATGGGAATTAGAGACTACAAAATCTAATTCTGTATCGATGATAAGCTCGGTTGACTATGTCGTTACTTTATTATTCGTGGTCATTGGTCAGTGGTCACACTACCCCAGGCTTTTATTATTTATTACGATTCCTGAGCTGCCGACTTATAGCACGGCCACTTATTATTTTGTAATACCGATTAGGCTGATCGGAGGATCAGGCGGGGCCTATATAAACCCACAATATTTGCGTAGGAATTCTAGAGTCTGACTTGAACTCGCAACCCATTGGTGTTGCAGCTGTGGTACCACCACGCCATCTCGCCACTGCGCGGTTGGATTGGGGTTACGTTTGGGGTTCCCATACCGAATTGCCATATTATCCTGGTCGCACAGGTTACATAAACAGCTATATCAGAACGCTTAGAAGTTTCGAAATAGCGATGACGGTATAACGAAACACAAGACAATGCGCATGTTGTTTAGTGTGCCTGTTTTAGTATTGGGTGTTCTGAAATCGGAATCAAGGTAAAATGAAACCCCACGCAATGCAAATTCCGTTTTAGTTTGTCTGTTTGGCATTGTAATGACTCTTCAGTGTCAATGGATATTTAGCATCATATCCGTATATCAATTAGCGTAGGTAGTTGCTAGTTGGTTACGAAGTACTTCTAATTTTTCGGAGTACTCCAGTAAGTTATGTCTACTTGCACTTTCACTTAACGTTTTCAGTAAAAACTAGGCCCAGAATCCGTACTTTTTTATTTAGTTTTTAAATCGCTATGTCTACGTGACTACCAACGAACTTCAGACTCAAAACTCCAGATATATGATGTGTATATATATTCATTAGTCTCAATTTACCGGAATACAACTCGTTCCGTCAGCGAGCATTCTTCCCACTACGAGGTGTCGGTTTGGCAAAATTAGTGTGTTCGCCACGGTCGCTGCTACACCGCGACCAAGACGTTTCCATTGTTCACGAAACCGCCATTGTGCGTCGCTATCATTGTTAATTAAGCGCCGATATGCAACCAAACACTTTCATTACAATCCCCCTGCTTTTCACATGGCCCTTCCTGTCATCTTATTTAGTCTTCGGGCAGCATCCGGCCTTTACTTGTAACTCATATAGTCATCTTCCTATTTGATAAGCGTGGAATCGTGTAGCATTGCAAGTATTCATTGCCACCGATCTTAGTAAAATCCCCTATTACGCCGCGGAGGCAATAGACTAAATGCAAAAATGTCGTCCATTAGATGTTTAACTTACCTCCGAGTCATCAGAACAGGGCGGCGATGCAGAAACGAAATTTGTCATTCAATGTAGTCGAGCATCAATAGCCACAGCACTATGGTGTCTAGAATTGAGGGTTGTGATTGGATATTTTGTCCATTCCATGAGCAGTGCAATTAGTCATTTGTCATGAGCACACCTCGGGATTCACCGGTGAACTCACTTCATACCTCATTTTCTTCAGTACTTTGATTCCATGTTGAAAGAGGCACAGTCGAGTTCCAGCAGTCAAGACGAATTGATCTCCCATAGCCTGTCCTGCCATTCGTGCTCGTATAAGTCGAAAGTAAGTTTTGTGCGGTGTCTGATTTTTACCTCGCGTGAAAAGTGTTTGAAACTGTCTGTTTCGCACTAGTTTGTCGTTGGGATGATTCAGCACATGCAGAGTCAAAGTCATCAGTCTAAATTGCATGAGAAACAACAAGCCGGTAGTTATTTATCGGAAAATCCAGTAACGGTCGAAGCAGACGTTGAGATATCTAATGCAGGAAGGAACTCGGCTTCAATGAGTAAGCAATTTAGCCCGCACATTCCTAATTAACCATCTTCTTAATATAAACTGGTCTATAGCGTTTTCTATATAGGTTTACAGTTAGTTTGTCGATACAGTCGCTGCGGCGCGTATGCTAAAGCATCGGATGCATCGCTTTTTAGATGCGACCGCGAGTAATGATGTCGTGACTTCAGAAGAAGAAACGAAGGATCAAGAAGACAAAGTAAGCGACTGCGCTAATTTATGTATGGTCTCATTGCAGCCTTTAGACACAGAAAATTAGAACTTCATGAAAATTTTGCTAACATATATGCTGTCACTGTCAACTGTTGTTCATTTCACGGTATAAGATCTGTATTGCACTTTAGCGAAGGCGGAATACTGTCTTTGCTATCTAGAGCAGTGGTTCTCAAACTTTTTTAGACACGTCCCCTTTTAGGATTTTGAAAAATTTCGCGCCCCCCCCCCCTTATCGCCATATCAAAAATGCAACTAGAATGCTAGCAATACCAACGGATAGTTTGATGGCGTGGAAGGCTTTGGCTATAGGGCGATTTCTGACTTACTGACAAATTTTTACACGAAAAAACTTTATTCTAACGAAATCTGGATCTATGAAGAATTCCAGTAGTTACATCACGCCTTATGGTAGAAATAATTAAAATTTAATGTGGTTCAACAAAAGATATTTTCCTACATTCTCGGGTAGAAAGTGTCTGTCCTTACTAAGTAGCTTGCAAAGAATGGAGAATCAGCGCTCAACAGCAGCAGTTGTTGGCTGGTAACACTGAAGTTGTTGCGAACACTGCTGGTCTGGTGACACACCGTATTGCTTCATTCTGACAATGTTGTCTACATCACAATTTTTCATCGTTGATATAAGAACCAATGCCTTCGCAGTCTTGCTTCAGTTAGAACATTGCTGTACGTTGAGCATAACACCATGTCAACCGATTTGTTTCATTTGACCGTTTATGAGTCACAATGAGCAGACAATGGGCCGTCCACAATAGTAGGCCTATAAAGTAGGCTACGAGCTGTAAAATGTCAAATGATAAGTTCATCCATAGCCTTTAGATAGGCCAAGGTCATGGTTCATCGACAGTGCAAACATCTACGATACAAACGAAATTCAGGTTGCAAAAAATTTTGACTTTGTAAACAATTTCGACAATTTTTTTACCTACAGTACAATTTTGACAAAATTTTGACTTATTTTGACATGTCAAAAAAATCGCACTCGGTATGACTGTTGATGAGAGAATTCTCAAATATGAAATCGGACTATACACAGAGCAATAGCAATGAATTGGAGGTAAAAAATTTCAATTGACTGCAGCATCGCGCCCCCCAGTTTGAGAACCACTAATCTAGAGTATTTAATGACTGTTATACTAGACCGAAGTACTGTTTCAATTATTATTGGTCGGCCGACATTTAAGTTCTACCTCGAAACTGACTCGGGTGTTTTTATGCAATTAGCAGGTCTTTTACCGTGGTCAGCACGATTGCCGTTTGATGGTGTGATGAGGGTTTCGGGGGTTTAATTGCAGCAATGCAGTTCCGAAACTCGTTGAATTTATTTTGTATTATTTCGACAGCGTTTTCTAAATAAATAGGAAATGTCTTTATTATGACACCGAATGTCGTTTTTTTTACAACGTGAAATAAGCGGTAGGGCGTCGATGCAAACAACGTGTCATTTTATTATTCGATTTCCGAGTATCGCGTTATTATCACTAATTCGATCCGACACGGTTATATTTCTCGTCTGGACGAGCTCGGCTTATAGTATATCGGGCGGTGGTTTGAGATCTACCCTAGGGCTGGGCATAACGATTGGATTAGAGTACACGGATCCCAATCAGGTAACGAAATTATTTGCAGCTTGCCACTAAGTCTAAGATACATTTTATCAACGAGATCATTGTTTGAAGTATTGTCTCGGAGTGCTATGTCACATTGTGGGTTGAAAGATTTCAAATCACATTTTTCGAATGTAACTGGCTTCATTTATTGCTTAGTGGTGGCATAGCAGGTACGCAGTCGAAGACGCCGTGTCTGCCTATCGTCACGACGACACAATTAGTAATATTTAAATGCTCTACTCGGACGTTTAGTACTGGATTCCGAATCGAATCAGACCAGCCCGATCATGATAGGCTATATATTATAACCTACATGATGAGCCATGGAATAACTTTAGACGTTAGTGTAACGCAGGCGAAGTCGTTTCAAAATCACCCCCAATCCCATTCTTTCCCAGGTCTACGAATGCAAACTGTGCGTTTTCGAAGCCTCAGATGAACGCGAGCTGGAGCAACACAAGGCCGCCCAGCACTTTTCCCAATCGGAAATTAAATGTCCGATGTGTCCGGTAAGATCTCCCGTTACGAGTCGCCGCGAAAGCATCAAAAGATATCGCTAATATTCGCAGGAGTACCTGAGCGACACGACCTTATTCCAGGCGCATCTCATCGAGGTTCACAAACTGACGGAGCAGGTGCCGAATGTGAAACGGAATAAAACACTGACACCGCCGCTGAACCAAATAGAAGGTATGTACAGTACATTTTCTACAATTGTGCAATTGCGCATAGCACACGAAGAGGATTTCGTGACGTGAAGAAATTGTAAAATCCCAGGGTCTTTGCATTCCGTCTGGAGTTGAAAAGTCGTAAATTTCAGGAATTGAGTGTGATTCGTGTGTCATCATTGACAGGGTCACCATCAAATATACAAATCGCCGGCCCCCCGGAAGAATTAGAACCAAGCCGACTACCACAAGACTCCACTTGGTTGCCGACAAAATCGGTCGTCGAGGTAGGTCTCTGTTATTGTCGTAGTTCACAGGCACAGTCGACTATCCGCCATTTTCCGCATCGTTCATGGTGCATGAATTTGTTCGGCTATACTTTGCAACCGAAATGTTTGAAGGCGTCAGCGATTTTGCGATCAATGATACGTAAAGAGTTTTAATGTCGATCGTGTTTTACTGTGCCGTTCGATTTGCATTGTCGGTTGACGTGTAAAGAACTGTACGAAGGCGGTGGTGGCACTAAGTTGAATGTTGGGCGAGCGATGAATATATAAGGCTTTGTTCTCTCCCCGCAACTAAAATAGCTCTCCGAATAAACGCCGATTTCATCACTTTCCGCTCGGAGCATGATCCTTCCATTATGATGCATAATTTCACCTAATCGGCACTTTCATCTTTAATTACACTAAATCGCGAATAGCGCGTCAAATTCTTCTCAAGGCGTATTAATTTTCCATCAAATTATCTGTCAAATTCATCAGCATTTGCGCCTCGGAGCGAGTCTCCGAAAAATTCTTCTCGGCTCGAGTCATCGTTGAACGGGCGATCGCTTGTTTTCAGCGCGAATACCAAGCTGAGTGCCTGTCGACAAAGCGAGATTCTGCCGTTTCACAGGCTTTGCATACGTGTTCCGCTCGGCCAGATCGGCTCGCCGATAAATTATCGCTTTAATTAAATCGAATCAGCCCGCGCGCGGCCTAAAAGCGTGACCGAACGCGTAATTGTAATCAATTTGCAATCAGCCCGCGCGTATTTGTACAAGGAAACGCAATCTAATGTGATACGAAAATTCGTCCTGACTGTATCTTCAAAAGACGTCACGGCGATCTAATCTCATCTACGGATTCGGCAGGAAGTGTGAAGCGGAATAATTTAGAGTGTACAATGGTGGCGCTCATCGTGTTAAAACAGCGCTAACTTAAGTCTAACCTCGAACGCTGTTTTTTTCGTATGCAAATGTGGTATGCAAATGTCCATACAAAAATATAACTTGCCGATGCTCATGATACTCATTCGTGCATGTGTAATGTGCAGTATGTAGTGTGCACTTTCATCTCAAGGCTGAAAATCGGAGAAGATCCCCTTGTAAGGATTTTGGCGCGGAAATTGTGATAGAAAATTGGGAATGTCAAGATTCGTAGATGCGGCTTCTTCGGAATTCGCGAGCAATGCGGGAAACCCATTGAATTCCCACGCAAATATGATTGGTTTTGGAGGGGCGTTTCTTATAAATATACGATCCCTTGCGATAGGCGACAGACTTGAGCCCACTCGCGATATTTTCGCAAACCTCAAATAATATGTACGTATGCGACTTCAAGACTTGTAGAATGCAGATGGCCTTCATTCGCAATTGTAAAATATATTCATTTTCAGAGGAGCTGTGAGGTCCTTGGGTCCTCGTGTTCGCGTGCGAGAGGTACAAATACGAAATTACTCAAAATCCTTATCAGATACTTTTAATCAGATTTTTGATGTTCACGCTTCAACGTAGAGGACACCCGTTCAGTTGGAATATATTTGCGCTGGTGGTGATGTGTGTAGAGTGTAGGATACAAGAAATCCTGCGTTAATGATCACTGCGTGCGTGTATAAAACCTTGAATCAAATGCCAATTAAAAGCGAAAGTAGGAGCGCCATTGTCGAATGACTTTGCTGATGAAATTTGAACTCTATACCGTGAAATGCGTGGTTAGGGACAAAATGTTTATGCAGCACTACAAACGAAATATCTGCAGTTTTCGCGGATTTGGTCAATGCGTCGAAAAAAGCGCTACGCTGTGTATAGTAGTTTACGGTCAAGGTCTATAATCGGTCGAAGGCATTCGTTGCGTTGAGCAAAATATAGCTAACTTGACAGGTCGGGCCTTTTCCGGTGTTTTGTCGCAACGCCGAAGTGCAACCCCTTCGACAGCGATGATGTTTTGGTGCGGTGATAGAATTTCTGTTACGTAGCCCTACATATCCCTATTCTCATCAAGAAAAGCGGACGTCGGTCATGCTCTTTGTTTCTTCCGTATTTCGACAAATTCGCTATTGGTGATGCACTCATCGAATAATCTGAATGCTCTTGGTCTGAAACGCTGCAAATCGCAATTTTTCTGTGAATAGTATGAAGCTTCGTAAAGTCCAATAAGACCAGGGATCCAGGCGATACAACAATATTCAAGAGTCAAATTGACGTGAGAGTCTGTTACCAACGATTCCTAAAACTCAATCACGCCATCTTAGCTGTTAATCAGATCATATTTGTGTGTTGCGTTCATATATTACAGTATGATCGATGTGTTTTTATATTTAACTGCCCATATTGATTATTGAGTGATGCTATTGATTCCATTTAGGCTGACACGGAAGTTCATACTCACAGTGACAAACCTGCAATAAATGCAGACGAAACCGACGATTTATGCGACCAGGTTCGACGATTCGGATCCAACAGAATTGCAGTAACCATTATGCATGTTTTCAATTATACAGACCACGAACTGCATGGTGAAAGATAACGGTAAGGAGGTAGATGATGACAAAACAAACGAAGACGCTTTGCATGGGGATCCAGGTACTTGCTTTCACGTTTTAACTACTCAATACTTTGCTAAACATCGCACTAAATTTACTAATTACCTAAATTATTATTGATCCAGTGGTTCTCGTTGATATACCATTTGATCTTCAAAGATTTACACACAGACACTATTATATTATTGGCACTGGTTCACTATATTATATATTGGTACACACAACGCAATATGAAGCATACACATCATACGCCAAACCTAATGTGTGTTCACTTGCACATCGTCACAGACAAAGAACTCATATAACTATCGTGTAAATTTATTCATTGTTTATGAATAATTATATTACAGCGTTGCTACAGTGAAATCGCGAAATAACTTAGTGTAATTTAAAGTTGATCACGAATGATTAGTTACCTGGATAGATAGGTATAATGCAAAAATTCGTTGTATATTAGTTGACGTGCTTCAATGCATGGATTAATTCCAATTGAGCGTTATTGGAAAGTTCGGAGATTATGAAATTGTTAAAACTACTGCACTGCAATTTAAGCTCAATAATTTCTGTAGAACATCAATCACATTGTGACGTAAATCGGTGTAGCTGAACGAATGAGACATTTTAGTTTCGACACACATCTTAAAACTGTTTTCTGCATCACTAAGTTTGCTCAATAATCCGGATTCCAGACCACGGATCCAGTGGCACAGAACATGTGACATGCATGCTACAAATGAATACATGACGTCAATCAATTACTTAAACGCACTCCTTGTAAATTATGTTTTGCTTTATCACTGATTTGACGCGAGAGGGGAACGTTAACTTCTTCGTGTAACTGTAGAACACCCGAGTCGCCCAACATAAGTGGATGACTGATATAAACGGAGGGAAATCTTTTGAAGAGTCGTGTCATCGGCCATTTTTCAGCACTGCACCACTTCTCATTGCATCGCCCCAATCTACTCGCCATAGCAACGGTGTAAGACGCCAAGACGGTTTAGCCTGGCCTTCCGTAACTAGGTCGTGAAGAGATTCTGTTCGCGATATCTGCCAAGTTTGGCACACCGGGAGATTGAGAGCATTGATAAGGTTAAACCGCATTGAACGCCGAAATCCAGACAGCATCACTCGTCAAGCCAGTACAAACTAACGCCTCGAAACATTGGAAGAATTTGAAATCAATTAGATGCCTATCATTACCGTCGTGGTAGACATGAACAAAATGATGGATGTTTTCTCGGAATCGGCAGGCAAGCCGCAATTCCAATCTATTAAATTTTGTTGACAAAGTACGGCCATGATGGAATTCAAAACAATATTCGTGATTATTTATCTGCCTAGAGCGCCATTACACATTAGCTCGACGCTAATTACGAGTCGTCTTGTGTGTGGAATTATATGTCGTTCCATAAATTATAACGATTTCTGCCATCACTGTTTACGTTGGTAGCTCTCATTTACATACACAATCTACTTATTTTGATTTATTGGGCCAAACCCATCTAGATTAGCTTCTGTTAACTTTTGTATTAATGTCGTGCTCGCGTTCTGTGAAGTGCACGCTCCACCGGATGTTGGTTTTGCTGCAGACTAGCGGAACACTTTTCACTGTACTGTCTCCACTTTTACAGCAATTTTCAAAAGTGATATGTGGGAAAATCCGGCCGAGCTGCTGCGGTCCATATGCGGCGATTCAGAACTGGCTGCAGACGTGATGACCGATAGCAATTTCGTAAGCACGTGGGATCGTCTGAACCCACCGTTTACGTGCAGGTAAGCATCTGATATCACGCCAGACGCATAGAAAGGGCATACCATACCACGACACCTTACTTTTTAGCCACTGTGACGAGACGTATACAAACAGAAGCGACTTGCTGAATCATATTAAAACCTCCGACCGCCATGCCGGTAGAAACATTAGCGGTAGCAAACAAGATGGCGTAGCGCAATCACGGAGGACCGGTAGCCGGTCGCCAGCCGAGTGTCGATCAGATACCCATCAATTCAAACGTGGTGATGACGTAACCGGTGACGATACTGAATGCGGTAATGGAGGCTTGAACCAAGACAATACGGACAGGGAAAATCAAGGTAAAATCGGCTCGACTTCGTCGAATTTCGATTTTTCCTTATTATCGGATTACAAGTGGAAACGAGGGCGTCTTCTTTATCCAGGAATCAGTAAAAAAGCCCACAAGACCGTGCTGCAAGAAGTTGGGTTTGATGCGGTCTCTCATTTCGTCGAAAACAAATCCGATGAAAACAAAGAGAAGGCCGAACAGTGGAAAAAGGAAATAGCACCTCAGGCGGGTGGTGACACCGAACCAGCGCCGTCAGATAGCCGTCAGAAGCAAGTCACTGACCTAATTTGCGGCCGGTGCGGAAAGGAATTTTCGAACTCTTGGATATTGAAGGTCCACGAAAAGTCGGTTCACAATCAAGAGATGTCGCCTGAAATGCTGAACGAATTCATACAAGGCTACACATCTTGGTATTGGGAATGCCTCAAACAAGAGGCAGAAAACGGACCGACTTACCGCACGGACACTAACGCTTCTCCTAGCAGTACGGATGAACAACGCGCTCAAGCGCCATCTTACAGCAAACCTACAAAGAATATATCGCCCGCATCGGGCCCGCCGTCGATTATAGCACCAGGCGACCGAACTCAAGATTTCCAGAAGGCCGCGATGCAAGCCTTCGCTAAAAATTACCCGGGACTCGCCACTCACATTCCGAGTGGATCGCCGCTAAATCACAATCAAAGACCCGGTTTATTAGTGGACGAACAAATGAAGTTACAGCAGCAGCAAATGCTTTTACAGTTTCTAATGAATACCCAGGCTCAATCGGCTATGCAACAACAGTCCACCATGGCATCAAACAAGAACATGAATCCAGCAAACGTTCCCAACATCATGAACATGCTCGCCGATCAGTTGTACGGAGCTGCCATGCAAGGCGCGGCTAGCCCTGGTTTTATGGATCCGATGGCAGTAATGGCACTGTTACAGCAGCAACACCAGCCACGCATGCCAGGCAACAGCGCAGTTAATCAATGGCTAGCGATGCGATACCTCCAGCAACAGCAGCAAATGCAACAACTGCTGATGTACCCCACGGCGTTGGGTGGCGGAAGTAACGGCTTACCTTTTCCGCCAAACTTCGCCGAAAACAACGCCCAACAGCAGATGCTGTCTGCTTTCGCCGCTAGCCTGCTCGCATCTGGCATGTCTCAAGAGTCGTTACCGCAGGCGTTTATGGCCAACCCGGTCGCTAGCATGCTGCAAGCTTACCAATCTCAAGCGGGATCCGGGTCTGTCCCGGGTAAGGATCCGGATCCGGATACTTCGAAACTGCTACGAGCCCAGCAACAAAACAGCAACGCTTCCAACTCACAGTTGAACCAATCGCAGACTGAGATACCGGCGAAAAGACCGCGCACCAGGATCACGGACGATCAACTAAAAGTATTACGATCGAATTTCGACATCAACACGTCTCCCGGCGAGGAACAGGTGGCGGAAATGGCACTGAAAACGAATCTCCCGTCGAAAGTGATAAAGCACTGGTTCCGAAACACGCTGTTCAAAGAGCGCCAAAGATCTAAAGACTCGCCTTACAACTTCAACATCCCACCTATGACATCGCTCGATGACGTCAACCCCGACTTTCAACTGTCCCAATCGGACTCGCCGAAAGGCGGTCCGGAGTCTCCGGAAGAGACGAACGACAGCATAGATTTTCCGCCTCGGCGAGACGCTGACAAGTTGCGCGATCAAGGAAGAGACGAACCCGAAAAGAATGCCAGAAGCATGAGCAGCGACGCAGCCAGTTCCAACGGCGCACAGAACGAGGCCTTGCAGATATTAAAGTCGTTGGGTTGTAATCCGACGAAAATAGCAGAAGCTCAGCATAAATTCTACTCTAACCCGATGGCTTACATGGCGAAACTGACCCGAACGAAAAGCGAGAGCTCGTCTTCATTGCAGATTCCACCGTCGCTGGCTATAGCCTCCGGGTCGGAAGACGATTACTCGCACAGCGAACAGTCTCATTACCTGTTCAATCGGTCCGTATCGCACATGTCCAACGACTACCCGTACTCAAACGCTTCAAGCGCCGCCATGAACTCCATTACCAGACGCACACCGAGGACCCGTTTCAGCGACTATCAGTTGAAAGTCCTGCAGGACTTTTTCGACAAGAACGCCTACCCGAAGGACGAAGACCTGGACAGATTGTCGAGGATGTTGGAATTGAGCACCCGTGTGATCGTGGTGTGGTTTCAGAACGCTCGACAGAAAGCGAGGAAAAGCTACGAGATGACGCACGGCCCTATCAGCCAACACGCGCCGTCTAACGTTTCTTCTTTCAGCACTGTCTCTAGAAAGAGGAACTTGTCGCCGCAGTCTCCGAACGGTAACAAACTCACCTTGTCACTCGATCTTCACGCGGCTTCGAAAAACTTCAACGTAACACGCGATGTCTCCAACGAAAATTTCAGAGCGGCCGACTTGCCCTCGGCCGATAGACGTGGCAAATCCGATTACGCAGAATCGTCGCGCGACCACGAAAAGCGCCTCGTGGACAGAACTTCAAACAATCCGCCCCCACAAAACAGCGAAGGTGAATCTTCCGCTGGAAGTACTGAAAATGTCCCGGTAAAATCAGAAAATATCCCAGTAAAGTCCGAATCGAACTTAATCGGGACAAAAGCCGCGACAAGTACGCCGCATTCGCTGAACGACATCATAAGCCGTTTCGGAATGCACGACATGATGAAATACGAAAACTCTGGTTATGACGTCAAATCCGTGACGTCATCGCATGCATCGTCTCCGTTTCTCGCGCATGGGGATTTTCTAAAGAAGCAAGCGATGCCCGCGCAAAACAATCAGATGTCCCCGGGATCTCTGGCTGACGCGATGGGAAACAGGGCACTGTCCGGGTTCAAACGGAAAGGTATATCTGGTAATTTTGTATCGAATGTAGTTCGTGTTTGTAATGATAATTTATCTGCGTTTAGGTATGAGCGAGCCCAACAAAGACCCCAAGCGCCTGCGAACTACGATTACTCCGGAACAGCTCGAGTTTTTGTATCAACAGTATCTGGTCGACTCGAGTCCCAGCAGGAAGGTTATAGAACAGATTTCGGACATCGTGGGGTTGAAAAAGCGAGTAGTTCAGGTAGAACCGTAGCCATATATGAAGAATATATTTCCTCCCATAAGCAGAAAGTAATATACAATCTCTCCATCTCCGACAACAGATAGACGTGAACAGGCGGTCTATCGAACATCCACGATATATATAGAAAAATACGCAGAGAAATAATAATTATGGTACTGATTGCCGGAGATGGTCAGTCACGAAGTACTCCTATTTTTTTTTTGTGCATTCCCGTACATTATCCCTACTTGTACTACATACTCACTACTTACTTTTGAAAGTAGCCACCTTCAATCGGCTACTAAAAGTATGTTTCGTCTCGACGAAATCTACTTATCGAAACTACTTACGGGAGTACAGTTAAAATGTCCATATTCTATTTTCATTTGAAGTACTTTTAAGATGTCTTTGAGATCGTCACTTCTACTTTAATCGAGTATCTACGATTACTACTTCGACCAACTCTACTGATTCTATTTTCATTTGCAGTACTTTTAAGATGTCTTTGAGATCGTCACTTCTACTTTAATTGAGTATCTACGGTTACTACTTTGACAAACTCTACTGATAACTGGTCCTATACAATTGAGAATTTGGCTACACCAACATATCAAATTCAAGTATTCGCGTACTCTTTCACACCGCCATCAACGCGGTACTTTCTCCTCCAGGTTTGGTTTCAAAACACGCGAGCTAGGGAACGAAAAGGTCAATTTCGATCCGTCGGACGAATCACAGCCGTGCTTGGCATGCCACAAACCTGCCCCCACTGTCGAGTGACCTTCCGGACCAAAGCGGATTTGGACGCACACGTTCGGTACCGACACATGCAATCTCCGTCATCTACTTCGATAGCTATGAGTCAGTCGAAGCAAATATCTCCTGGGTAAGTGATACTAATGATACTAACATCGATGTGACTATAAATTTGATATGGCGGAGATTTCTCAAGAATTACGTTGCGTCCTAGTTGAAGTTATTTTAATATTATTGTTGTCGCTAATCTATGTAGCATATGTAGCAACTTTAACATGGCATTTGTCATCGCGTACATACGCGTGTTAGTTGTTTATATATGCCTTTCTGTTTGTTGGCCGTAGAGAGACACTTGTTATATCAGTATAGTACATTCAGTTTTATAATGCAATGTTAACGGGACTGTGTAATAACTTTGCATTTCATTTCTCAGCGCGACCTTTCCCTCGATTTCTTCGACATCTCGCGATGATTCACGCCCTTCTCAAGAAAAAGATATTGATTACAAGGACATATTCGCTAAGCACTCCATGGAAAAAGACTTAGGTAAGCGATCCGGCTGATTATTCGTTCGCATGCGTCAAATTACAGTTGGATTATTCAAAATACCGCGCCGATATGGTAACATCATTTTGCAATCGATGCGAATTTCGTAAATGGATGCGGTCCAATCATTAGGGCAGTTATGAGTTATAAATAAAGTTATATTTAGACCTGACCATACTGCGTTTTATGAACACCGTCAAAATTCATATCTCTAATGGAAATGATTGATGCCCATACCTGGTATTTCTGTATGACAATGTCGCCTTCGTAGGTCGAATGAACCTCTCACGTGTGTCATAGTTCGAAGAGTATTACGTTTTGTATTGAAGCGTCCGTAAACACGATGATGGAACAGACGGCCGAAAATTCCAGACTTTAATTTGTATGGTGTAAACAGTAAACACGCATCAAAATATTCGGATAGCGCTATGAAATATGTTGTGTGTAATCAACGGACTGCAGTTGTGATTTATGAATCGCGAAAATTGTATTGAGAGACAACAGGAATCCAGAGGTGGAAATAATCACTCTTTGAGTCAATTAAAACGATTGAAACAATGGTGTCGCTTAATCTGTCCAGTGATCATCTTGATGGCCTTTAGGAAATGTTTTGACTTGCGTTTATTTTGAATTCGTCCGTAATGCAAAAATAGCGCGACTGTAGACATAGATTATTGTGGCTTTGTGTCGTGTTTACGTATCTGCAGAACTTTACAAGTGCTTGCATAATGCGCTCATAGCATCAGCCATTTTATTTCGCGGGAAAGGCTGAGTCAATGCGTGATCGAACATGCTATCACGCAATTTCGACAGACCACACGTCTGGTATTTGATCTATTTCGAGTACAGTCCGTGTGGTTTTGAGAATTTTTGCTCGGGTGCACCCGATTTGACAACTCGGAATGATTCGTCTTATGGAGCACCATTAGTTCGCCTAATCAAGATAATAAGAGTAATTGTACTAAAGAAACTATTGCACTTGTATATAGTATGGTAAAGGAAGATAATGATATTATGGAACAATCGAACTAATGACGGGTGCTTTGAAAGGCGTCTAGCACTCGAGGCGGACATAGGAATACCTTGACAACTTCGAATCAGATGTGGTCAAAGTAGTAATCGTAGTAGCGACCTCCAAGTATATAAATAAGTGAGACGTCACAATTTTTAAGACATCGCGATCACAGGATCAATAATTTTTCGTCTCATTGTAGTCGCCGGCATACTTGACGTAAATTTAAATTCTCTATACAGCATCTCAGTCCACTGGCTCCTCGGAGCACGGCGATGTCTACGAATCTTCAAACGGCGAGCCTGACGCGAAGCGGAGAAAGGAATCGAACGACTCGGACCAATTCAAACCAGTCGCATCTAACGCGAGCGGCGATTTTTCCCAGAGAACGGCCGAAATCTACAAGGCCGTGACGGAACAAATCTTCGGCACCAAGGTGGCGATGAGCAACCAGCACCGACGGGAGCCGTCGGTCTCGTCGACCAGTTCCATTTTCAATACGACGGCGGAGTACCGCGGCGTGTCGCCGCCCGCTGTCTCATCGCCCGGTAAGCTGTGCTCGGTTAGCCATAATGATTGGTGATGTAGAAGTGGTGGAGGGTGAGATGATTCGCAGTTTTGATTTGTTTGCAATCAAATATCAAATCCATAGTAAAATTAGCGGAGATGGTAGCTGAAGTTGTCTGTTCGTGCCCCAATATTCGTCCAGAGGTGGTCAGTAACGGAATACTTCCATTTTTTCGGAGTACTCAAGTAGGTCCTGCCTACTCGGATTGCTAGGGGTTGTAATTTTATACGACCACTACCTCTACTTGACAGTTTTCGGTTTTTTTAGACAAAGCTAGGTCATAGCTTGTTCGTAGTGATAGAAATCGTTAGAGGCTGGGATTGAGCACCATATGTGATCTTTTTCTATTCGAATATACCGACTGACGTTTCCACAATTCTTGTTCAGAATCGATGGGTAGCGCCACAAATTCTTTTATGGTACCGTCAAAACGCTACCGCACGCAAATGACAGCACTGCAAGTAAACGCATTGAAGCACTGTTTCTCGCAATACAAGACACCGACCTTACTCGAGTGCGAAATTCTGGGCGAGCATATTGGACTGCCGAAAAGAGTCATTCAGGTAATTTTTTGCGTTTTCTCGCCTATATACCGGATTTCAAATTCTTGTGCCTCGCAGGTTTGGTTCCAAAACGCGAGGGCGAAAGAAAAGAAGGCTAGACAAGGGGACATACCGCCGGAACAACCTAACAGGTAATTCCTTTGTCTTGCTTATAATACTCAAAAGTGAGCGGAATTGCGTTCTCATGATGTGAGAATCAGACATGGGGTAATCGCGATTAGTAATCGTAATCGATTACGACGATTACAGCATTTTCAAGTAATCGTAATCGCAATCGATTACATTCGAAAAAATCCCGAAGTAATCGTAATCGTAATCGACTACTTCCCATATTTAATCGATTTCTTTGTGAAAGAACGATTACTTTTTATTCGTACAAGGACTGTGACATAAACTGAACACTCGTGAACAAGGAAGAGATATTATACCAGTTATTCAGAGCGTAAACGTCTGATTTGAAATGCCACTGGTCATTATTACGTCAGAGATAGCCTATTAGTTTTGCTCGTCTTTGCGTAGGAAGTGTCCAAGTCCACACATAGTAAATAGATATTCGATGTACATTAGTGTGATTGTAAGAAAACCCACCGGGGTGTATATCGGGTTATCAATACATTTCAAACACCACTACTTAGCAACAGGATAATTAATCACCTCTCAGCCTAAGTTCAAATAGCAACTTTTGTGTTGATGTTCGGGTCTGCTTAGTTAAACTATTGAATGTAATAGTTCTAATTCTATAGTTAATTGCAGTTTAACCGTGCTGCTTGGCGAGCAGTAGGCCTATATGGTACGAACGTACACCAGACAAAGGTTTGAAATTTTGACCCAAACATTGGTCTTGTGCTCCCATAGAGTAGTCAATTTTGAAGTTGAAGATTGAATTTAATCAATAATATTGGTAATTGCATTTTATTGCGTTTTTAATTCGATCTCAGCGCCCGAGGGCCAGATTTACTTGAAGAGCAGGGGGCGCTTAATTCATAATTATAACATCTGGTATCTTGAAATAATTACTTTATTGTATGTTGTTAATTCGTGACCTCCGGTCTGTTATATAGCCAAAAGATATTGATTGTAGTGGCCCAAACATAGCAGAATAAAAGACAAACTTGCGTGAGACGCACGCACAAATTTTCATGTCTAATCCTCTGTGGGTGCCCGGGTGGCATTTACATGGTGGGCTCAGATTGAAAGAAATAAACTGTTAGTGACGCCCACCCAGCCCGGCTATTGACAATGAACACATTATCTAAGTTTCGGCCAATGTCTTTCTTTAGTAGCACACTTCGTGGAGTCTCATGTTGGCCGAAACTGCACATGTCTTTTGATGTGTCGAGGAGCGGTATTGACTGGCACCGAAATGCCTATTACTATGAATTATACAAGCCTTATTTCTTGAGGGGGAGACGTATGCATTTTCAAATCAAGCTATCTAGAGACATTTAAATCGCTCAAAGAGAATTTCCAAGTTAATGAAATCTATCGAACATACTCTTATAATTATGTTGGTTTACGAAATACTTTTGAGTACCCTCCCCAACCACTCTCCACACCCTATTGGGGAATTTGGGGTGCGTCAGTTATGGACCTGGCAAGAATGCAAAACGTTGTGTGGGATAAATCGTCCTCTATAAAATGGGCAATGGGTACATTATGACGTAACAGAGAAATGTCCCATCTTTTGTAAAGACAGCTGTTATATCATTAGGCCTTTTCAGCGCAATCCATGTATTGTCTTCCAATATAACTACTACCATGCAAAATAAATGTAATCGTGAGTAATCGTGATTACTTTTCCAATGTAATCGTAATCGTAATCGACTACTTCCTGATTTTGCTGTAATCGTAATCGTAATCGACTACTTCCTGATTTTGCTGTAATCGTAATCGTAATCGCGTGATTCAGAAGTAATCGTAATCGCAATCGATTACATTCATGAAGTAATCACCCCATGTCTGGTGAGAATACTGTACTTTGCTAACGAGACTTCACGATGCTGATTGCATATCAGGGTTCGGAATCATAAATCTTATGAGATATTCTGTCATCATTACTAATGATCAGAAAGTATATTCTCGTTTTCGCCCTTGACATGTGTTTATTGCGTATCAGTGTTAATCTGCAATTGGGGTGCAGCCTATTTATGAGAAGTCGTATTTGCTTCACTTTTAGATGATCATATTCCTGAATATGTTATCATACAATGCGTGGACCAAAAGGATAGGAGTGCTAAGTTGGCATTTTCTGTGGCTCTATTACGCCACCATGCGATCTTATTCTAGAGTAATTAATTGAATAGTTATAGAAGTAACGCAGTACATTTCTGCTCAATTAGAAATAGCGATTTTCAATACATGCCCAAACTACCTTGAGTTGGCGTAGAAAGTGAAAGGTCGGAAAGTAATCCAGTAAGTAATTTATAAATATAGTGGGTCGCATACTTGAGCAGTAATCGGAGATGACTACTTTCGAAATGTAAGATGGCTCTTAGCGATCCACACAAAATGAACAATGACACTACAAATAAGCAAAATAATCGAATATATGTCTCGATACTATGATACGGGGGCTATGTCAAGCAGTTTTATGACAATTTCACTCATAAAATTGATGCAAACTTGCCTGAAAACGATTTGCTTCATTTCAAATTTCCTAAGTGTAAAAACGAAGTAGTTTTGTCTAAAAAACGTTCAAGTACAAGTGGAAATAGTCTATAAACACAATACCGTAAGTACTGCAAGTGCGCAACATTCATTTGATTACTCAGAAAAAGTAGTAGTGCGCCGTTATTGACCCGCTCTGAGTAGAACTGTATGTGAAAGGTCTTCAGAACTCACCAGTTTCATTCCTACTAAATGAGTAATTGGCTTACCAGTTTTCATAATACTCCTTTCGCTAACTCACTCATCTCTGTTCAATTCCATTATTGCGACCATTTATTGTTCCAGTCCGGCAAAAAGTTCTTGTCACTTCTGCCCGGAGGTGCGTTTCGGATCCGCTCAAGACTACAGGAACCACGTCTTCTCCAAGTTTCATTTGCAAAACTTTGTAAACTCCGTCGAAGGCGAAGCACCCGGTAAGCGCAAACGCGTTTGTTGCATCTCGCGGGAATGTATTTTTACGCTGCGATTCCAGTTTCAGCGTTGTCCGAATGCGCGAACTTATCCCCCGGATACGATTCCGACGAATACGCGCAACGGGACTCTCCAAGCCGATCGCGCGGTAGCAGCCCGCCCAGTCAGAACACAGAAGCTAAATATCGCGTATCTGCGATCGCTACGGCAAACGGGCTGCCAGTGCCGTTTACGGATAATCAAACGCAGTCGCCTTCGTCTTGGAGTCCTAACACGCTGGCGAGGCGATACCAACAGTTCTCCGCGATGCAGGAACTCGCTGCTGTAAGTATCACAACGAATGTGGACAGTTGATTATGCGACACTTCAGCATCTGGCTTTTTAAACTCTAACGCCAATCCTTATATCGTCATTAACTTTCATTTTACGCTTCAATCACTATTAACTTTACCGGTTTTTCTGACTTGCGGAAATGCAGGCAACATGAATTCATCGTACAATCAGCTACATTTATGTTAAATTTTCCCTGGGTTATGAGCGAGTTATGTGCCATTGTCGACTTGCGTAATTCTCAAAACACGCGATCGTATATTGATTTTTTATTGAAACGTGCCCATGGCGTATTATCTGCTAATTTTCTGTCTCCAAACCTTGACGCCGACGTCGATTATTGGCTTCGATACTTATCGTATTTACTTGTTAAATTTTACGCCCAATTTACTGCTGAGCTCTTTCCGCGCGCTGTAGATCCGTTGCCCCCAACAGCTCTTGCCTTAGCCCCTGTAATCCTTTTCTACCGCCGAAGCCCGCCAGTACACATTTATCAGTATGATTTCCTCGCAGAAGACAGCTGCGTCGCAAAGTAGCGATGATAATAATTCGCAAGACTCTAATCAACCAGATCCTGCTGTTTTACAAAAGCTGCGACAAGCATGGCTACAACAGGTGAGAATATTTATATTGTGTAAATCAAATTGAAGATATCACGACTTAATTGCGATCCAGCCTTGTTACATATTTTAATAAAACCGGTTACGTATTCATCGATAAATTATATTTAGGCTCTCCTGGCGAATGGTTTTCATGACGATTCAGCGGCACGTCCTTTCGAAGGTGAGTAAGAATGCGTTTGTTGCGTACCTATAGATTCGTAAGTAGGAACGCTTTAGTCTACAATATTCGCTGCTAGGTATTGGGATTGAAATACTGGCACTTGTGTGCTATGCGCTATGGTATCTTTCATTTTCTTGGATAGAAACTGTATTTCGGTGGAACACGGATTCTCGATATTTGACCGAAGCTCAAGCACGCCTTTGAACTTGTTCCGATACTACTTTCTGTTCATCCATACATTCTTGTCAGATGAACAGACTTTGATGATGATTTCAATTCGATTCATATCCTAAATATTGAGACGTAATCTGCATTTTACGTAGATACTGGAGCGAGGCCTACGATACTTAAGTATCGTAATTAAGTATCGTAGGCCCCGACTGGAGATTTTCTTTGGGCCTGTTCAATTTCGCACATTCGCTTGTATTCATTCCTTTACGTGAGATTTTCTAGTCGTATACCATATAAATCCAAATTTTCCCCAACTGCAGTCGAATGTTGGCATGCGCCTAACTTTTTAATGTCGGTGTGATTTTAATGTCGTACTACAACATTCCTGAATACAATTCTACAAACATATCTCAATGCATTTATATAATCCCTTAACAAATGTCTTTCTCTGTATTTTAGGTGTCACATCTAGTCAAGCAACAACGCAAGCCGACTAAACTGTCGTTACATTGAACAGAATCGCTAACAGTTGGAGCGAGGAGTTCTTAACTTGAAGCTGCTCAGGTGGTTATATATGGGTCACCCACCGCACCGACAACTATGGTGTACGTCTCCACCCACGAAGACCGATAACGCTGTGCAAAATGCTACATCTCTATGTAGCCAGTGTCCAACTGTTCCTCCATTGATTAGAACATGATCCAACTCTTTCTTTATTTCCTTTTTATATGTCGGGCAACATTTTACTACGCCAACTAGTTTCCGGATTGCTCGAGGTTGTGACGTAACGTCCGCCTTCTTTTGTGTATGTTCCGCCTTGCATTTATCACATGAGGCGACGTTTTAGTACTTAGCATCGTGTAGTGCCTCTCTCGCAGAAAAATAAGATTTGCTATCTGTTCCATTGCTCGGATGTTGTTAATTATTCTTGATGACTGTCTTTCTTTTTTTATTTATCAGACTTGAATAGCAGTGTCTGTCGACGTATGACTAAATTTTCGCTTTGTATGTATATTGCTATTGTGATTTTCGGGCGATTTTAACGTATCGAATCCGCCATTTCGTGACTTCATTAACGCATATAGCAGTTATTGTGTCTGCTTTTGTTACTCATCCTTTATATTGCATTCCTTCGCTTTGAGATACAAAACGGTCTCGTGAAAAACAGATGCTAGAGCTAGACGTAAGGATCAACATTTTTTATCATATTGCAAATTTTTCACGACCACCCGTGTACCCATGAACGCGTGGTTATATGCATTGCGCATAACCACTGATAGAAATATACATCCCAAATCTGTCGGTATTCTATTTTTCACGAATCGCTTAAATTGCCCTACAGTGTGACCTTGCTGTATTTACATACATCAACATAACCTGTTGGGTTTCGATGATAATCCATGGACCCGTACAGTTTCAAGCCACACGTTCAACTAATGCCAAACGTCCAATCGTAACCACGAATCGATGTATCGTCAGGTGTATTTTTCTATAAAGCAACGTCTTTTACTAATGCAGTATATTTTGTTCTATCACTTCAACCATAATGCCAGGTGCAACATGCTATTAGTCAACAACCATTAATCTTACCGTATTCTGATAATTGTCAACATCACCGCTGTATTACGAATATTGGCTGTGCCACAATCAAAAGTCAACAGTTTTCAACTTCTAATATACGCACCGCAGTGTAGCATCAATTGCTCTGTTTCATTTCCTTTCACTGTCCACTCGGTGGTGTATAGATGTCATTGAGTGCTGATTATAATAAATTTAAACTTTGATTACATTATTCCCAAGAATATACGCGTTGGGTGTTTGTTCGGGCAAAGGGTTACAATAGCGATATGCCGACCAGCCTGCGATCAATTCTTACGCGCTCGATTCAAGACGCCATGGATACAGAACGAGGCTCTAATGTGACCGCAGTGCGCGGAAGGTTTATACTCCTGCACTAGGCTTACCACATCGTACCGCATCGCCCATTCTCTGGCACATAAGTTGCAGTGCTAGTACAATCGGCATGATGTTGAATGTGGCAGGGTTGATAGCTTTGATGAGTAGTCTGGTCAGTGACCAGTCTTATGCGTGCTGCATACCTCGTCGCCCATAAGAATGTATGTGACTTTAATTGGTTCGACGACCTTTGGTTTCGGCAAAATTGACACTAGCGTGCGTATTGAGATCAGACTTCGTTTGTGCCAGAGATGAGCATGGATTAGGATTTGAGAAAACAGGATTTGTGAAATTTTGTCGGATTTGGATTGGATTAGGATTAGAGATTTTTTTCTGAACGAACTTGGATTGGATTTACGATTTTCTGGTAGATTGCAGGGATATCTAAACCATCCCTGGTAGATTGATATGTCGTGTGGCGAATGGCGAAAAACTTTATTCAGATCAGTTATTATTGTGCTTACGGTACACTACACTATTGTACACTCGGTGCCAATGAGCAATGAGCATGAGAGGTGCATACTGCCGCCATATGCCAAGTTATCTTAAATCACGACAATTGTTGGTTGTGAAAGAAAAATTTTTAATTCCTCCCTTGCATAAATTTGCATTTTTTCTGAATTTCAAGTTGGGATCGGATTAGGATTGGACATGGACTTCAATATACAAAAGTTCTGGATTTGGTTTAGGATTTGAATCTTCGGATTTGGATTGAATTAGGACATAGAAATTCCAAATCCGCTCATCTCTGGTGTCCGCCCAGTGTGTCATCACTTTCCATCCTAAAAGTAGGCCTACTTAGTCTGCAGCAGAGATAAGCGAATAATCATTTTTTTAAATCCGAAATTCGGCGTCCGAAGACTGCATTGCGTTTCAAAGTCACCAAAGTACGGTTGAGATCATCTCGCCTCAATAGCAACGGGCTCTTACCTACAGACTCCCCAATATCAACAGTTTGCATCTCCGATATGGCATTTTAGCGGGGTGGACATAGCCTATGTCTTTCATAGCAAGAAATCGTTGCATAATGGCTAGAGCTGTGTGCAATGATGGATTCGAGTACTCTAATCCGAATCGGGTATTTTGCGATGATTGCTCGACTAATGACTTACGATTTTTTCGAGTACGTCCTACTGTAGTATATCTATAGGGTCCGTGTACAAATGCGCATGTGACATAAAAGCAAGCGACACTTGAGTATGCGACAGTAACGCATGGCGACTTTTTGTAATGGCGACGCGTGAGCAATGAGCATAGAGACACAGTGTGTTCCTACGCTCATGTGTCCCCATGTTGTTGAGTCGTATGCTCAGCAGTCGTTTTTCATTTTGTCGCATGCTCAAATGTCGGGCAACATATCTAGGACTGGGCACGGGAGTACGCGAATCTGAATGTAATGGTTCGATTCGATTAGTGAAAGTACCAGAATTGTGCGCTCGTTACCACTACGCGTTCTGTAATGATCGTGGAGAATTATAGCTTTGATACCTTGATCCCCGCGCTGGGAAGAATAATTTTCCTTGAGTCAGTCAGTGACTTTTCATCTCACCAATAAATAGGCGACAACGGGCAAATTGGTATGAATTGGGGGACCGGACGCGGACGGTGTCAAATTCAGTCGGTACCCTGCGGGGTTATAGACGATTAAATATGGCAAGATGCAGGTCTGTAAAGACTAACGAATGTGACAGTCAAATAAATTAACCAATGGACATAGAAATTACAAAAAGATAAAAGACATGGATGGATATGGGCACTGGCAGTAAAGATCCAAGCAGGACACAAGTGAAGTAGCCTATACAAGCACGATTGCACAATGCACGTACAGTACTATATGGTTACCATGTGCACAGTGCACAGAGCTATTTGGAAAATTGTAGGATTAGTGAAAGTTTGGTTATATTTGTTATGTTCATAAGAGGATTTGTCCTCATTTTTCAATTAATTGAATTAGTCCTCGAAGGACGCCTAAATGTCTTCTTTTTTGGGAATTTATCTTCTTTTTCTAGAAAAAGTATTGACATATGATCAAAAAATCGACTCCGACGCAGCGAATGCCAGAGTTGACAAGACAATCAACGAAAAATTCGCCGCGACGAGTATTTCGGGAATAGGGATGGGAAAGATTGCCCTTTTTAGTGTCAACACCACAGATGAAAGTGGGCAATGCGGGAGTCGAGTCAAAGTTATGACCTTTTTTCGGTACTAGAGATTTCAGAATTTTTAAAAAGTGCCCTCTTGTTCGGTTCTCAAAATATGGTAACCTTATACAGTACACAGTGTAAAATATAGGCCTATATATCAAGACGAGTTCACAGGAGACGAAACAGGTGGAACAGTATTCAATCACATTCATTGTAAACCATAACCGATTTGGTATTTTTTCAAGAAAAAATTGCGGTATTTGGTCTTAAACTGATCGTATTGCATTGATCCATATCAGGGGTCGCCAATGCGATGCCCGCGGGCGCAAGGTCGGCCGTCAGGGCAAAATGGGTCGCCCGCGGCCGCAGTAGTAAATATTCAAATGAGAACTTTGAAGATGAAGTGGCGAAGTTCTAGATATCCCTGGGTTTTATATATGAACAGCATTTGAATATGAGTCAGTCGACCTTACGGAACATGCCAACACAGTTTGCGATCGGGGCGTTGCTCGCAAACATATTTTCGAGCTTTTCGAGCTTTTCGAGCCTTGACGCGGAGATTGGCAAGCATTGCGGCAACGCGGGCAACTGAACTCACATACGCTGGTGCGAATGATGCAGAGAGTTATCTGTTTTTGGTAAGGAGCGGAAACCTTGTACAGTGCTCTGAATGTCTAATGCAGGTGTTCTCGAACTGTGGGTGAATCTGATCACATAGGCCAAGAAAGGATAAATGTCGGATAGTAATATGTGAAAATAATATTATGACGAAATTCAATCGGGAATCTGAAAAGTTCAAAAATTCAAAAAGTTAGGTTTGTCACACTATGGGGGGCAAGACCAACGGTTTTTTGGGGCGAGCGGGCTGACGAAGTGCTTTTTCTGCCGTGATTACGACCATGCCCTGGAATGCGGCCGTGAATAGCGAACAGATTGGCCACCACTGGTCCAACAGCATGGTTTTGTGATACTTCCAGTGCTGGCCTAATATAAGCGGAAGTCCAAACACAAATTGCCTATTGCATACCAAAGTATACTATAGTTGCAGAACGCGACCAAGGCAGTAGCTTTTGCAATATATTTACGATACCTACAGCACACGAAAGAGCATCAAAGAGCACCAATATGCGGTCTCCATGACAATCTGAGGTCTATCATGACGCCCACATGTTTTACAGATTGAGGCCGAATAAAAGGTGCTGCCATGCCATCTGTAGTGCTATGGATAGGGTTGCATTTAGAACAAATGGTGTTTTAAATTTTTTTATTTAAAGCATGTTTTAAACAGTGCTTTAAACAAATGCCTTAAAAAATATTTTTTAAACGTCGTCTAAATATGCCATAATTGTGTAAATACGTCCGAAAACCATGTGGTATGAGCTTATGGACGATTTTTACCCAAAATAGTCGACTTATACAATGTGGGGCGGCTGGCACCCTCGAAATCGTCGTCGCTTCAACAGTTTTTGCAGTTAGATATAGATCATTGGTAGGGAATGGGTGTTCTGATGATGATGACCGCCGGCCGTAAAAATGCTGCATAACAATGTAGTCCTGGTTGAAGATATTTTTGGTCTGTTTATGACAGGGGTCGGAAGCCCTTTTCGTCGAAGGAGCCATATTCACCTTATATTTTCAATCGTCAATGCCAATCCTCAGTGACGTCATGGCTAAAAATAATAAAACAATAAAATCATGTTTTAAACAAGGGCATTGTTTTAAACCTGTTTGTTTCAAATTGATTTTTGTTTTAAATGCAACCCGAGTTATGGCGTTATGATGAGGGATACTCGACTCGGCTCGAAGTCTATTAGTCGATTTGCCCCCTCTACAGCAGCTACTACGCCTTGAAAAGCCCAGAGAAAGAGAGAGCCGAACTCCCGAAAGATGGCATCAAAAGACTAAGTTGCAGCCGCATGAAAATCGAGAGAGACTGATGGTGGAAGAGCGCGTGCATGGAAGTCGTCCGTAATCTGACGAAAAAGACCGTAAAAGACCGTTGAAATTACTGAAATTGATGTACTGGGCGCAAATGACCTTATAGGCGATAAGCGCCAAAGTTGTGCGAATAAAACAAAAACAAACAAACGCATTTAGACAAATCTAAACGACTTTCCTGAGAGCTTATTGAAGCACATTGACGTTTTTTTTATCAATGATCTATAGAATGAGACATGGATATACGCATAATTTTCGAGATTTTCCAAATTATGGACAACCCTTCGTAGAGCCTATATCTCCTTTGTTTTTTCTTGAAAGTAGTACACAGCTTCGTCAGAGCAGTTTATTAATCGCACTGTATGCTATTTTAGGCGCGGGATTGTGATTTCAAAGTTTATAGTGTGTTTTTGCTCTGAAGAAGTGGGTGGGGCACATTGGAACAATTTGGCTGGGCACAATGGGCCATTGATAACCAAAAGCAGATTTTACAAAATATATAAAAATCAACAGAAGAGTGCGCAGAATCACGATCGTCACCAAATACCCCCTTAAAACATTCCTTGAAGTGTCACGCAATAAACGGGGGATATTCATGTTATTTTCCGCCCGTTATAATCAATGTGGATCGACGAGCCGGCAGCGATCATCCATGCAAGTTTCATTACGATTCCAAACTTCGGAATGTAAATATACACCTGCTGATCCATCATTTTCTTCAACAGTTATCAGTGTCTTGTTAACTGATATATAAATATTGTCCCATTTCCCCCACCGCTTGTCCCATTGTGCCCTGCCCCGCCAACGCTGTAAATTGCTTTGCTTGCACGGATCCTCAGCGTGTCGAGTACATGTACGTAGAGTCACCGTCACACCGATTATTATTTGACGACTTGAAATTGACTCGAAAATTATGCTTCGAGCCACGAGTCAATCCACATTTCTGAAACACTGAGTCAAGCCAAATCCAGTAATTCGTGCAACAGTAATTTTTGACTCTAGTCAAGTCAAGTAATCTGCAAAAGTTGACTCGAGTCATCTCGACACTGTTTTGTGGTCGAATAAAAGATAGATATTTGAACATTCCATATCATCCTTACTCTCATGAAGTTATAATGAGTGATACTCGAATACTCGACTGTATTCGAAGCCGCGTACTTGATTATAAATAGCATCACTCAGTTACTCGATGAAGAGCAAAACACTTCACTGATCAGTAGGGCCATTTTTTGACATGTGAAAAAAATCAAAATTATGTCAAAATTGTAGCGTTAGGTCAAGAAATGTCAAAATTGTTCAAAAAGTTCAAACTTTTTTGCAACCTGCATTTCATTTGTATCATGGATTTTGCACTGTCGGCGAACTTATTATTTGACATTTTACAGCTTGTAGCCCTGGGGTCGGCAAACTCCGGTACGGTTGCCATTTGTGGCACGCGAGATGAATTTTCATAGGACGCCAAATGATTTCGCGGAAGCGACATATTGAGACCATGTTTTTGCAAAAAGTGAAACAGAAGTTTTCAAAATGTACAAAGCTCGGACGTAGTCGATCCAAAATTATTTCGTAAATCAACATAAAATATAATCTAAGAGGGCAGATTTTACTTATCTTGAAATTTTGTTCAGCGCTTCGCGCCATTTCTTGGTAGCCGATGTCTTGATTATAATGTGGGAACCCCCAATAAACAAATATGTATATCGAAAATGTTTTTTATAGCCATGCCTAATATACAGAAATGAGTCAACCGTATTATCAGTTATCAAAGAACGTCAACCAAATATCGCACGAAACAGTTTGGGTGCTTTAGTCTAGGAGTGTTATTCACTGTGCAGCTTACGGGAGCGCAACTTATGAACCGGCATTCCGGCGCTGGGCATTTTCACGCCATAGAAGACACGGTCTAGGCATAAAGTTTCGGACAACGTGCGACCATGCGACTCCCATGCGGTGTATGAGTTGCCAACATGATTGGCGGCAATAAAACAATAAACAAATAACCGTCGCATGCTGGCCAAAACGTTCGACATTGATATGTCCACTGTTAAGGCGACGAAATGACCAGCGCCGAATAGTCTAGCGCAGCGGTTCTCAACCGGGGGTCCGCGAAGCAATTTCAGGGGGTCCGCGAGACCTCTAAATTTTTAGTATTGGTGATATGTTAATTTTTACTTCATTTTTTTAATTTGAGAAAGCATGAGGCAGTTTTGCCCCACAACTGCTAAAACATCATGACTCATATCATCATAATAATCGTCTGACATGAACTATCGTAGTGTGGAAATTCATTTTCATTGTCAGTTTTCCATTAACCTGCTGATACAAACATATTGCTGTTATGAGACGTTTTGTTGAGGTTTGTGGAGAAAATAAAAATATGGAGATAGTAACGTCAATGAGGGTGACTTCGTAATGTCTGCGAAACCTTCTCGATTTGAAGTTGTTAGTCTCATCAAAGTAGTGTACAGTCGTTTGAAAAAAATAAATTCCGAAGTATATCCCTAGTTTGTCCCAATGCAGAGATTGAAACATCGCCATGAAATCCATTTTATCCTGTGATATACATAACCACTATTTGAACAGCTTCTTTGAGGCAGAACTTCAATATACAATTGAATAGTATATTCATATTGAAATGTAGCCTACCCGAATATTTTCGGCTGACACCCGTCATAAATCGGATAATTATATACCTGCTCTTAAAGCTCAGCTATCAGATTTGGCGCCTTCTTATTGCGGATGCCCTATCGACAAGGCTGCTTTTTTGATGAACAAGTAGTGTTTCGTTGCTATCAAAGCATTACGCTTCAACCCTGAAATTCATATCATCAGTTATATTGGTATGCAGCCTTGTCTTGTTAATATTAAATTGTTCATGATCGAAAATGTTTGCTCGTAAATATATATGTAAACCCGAACAGAACAAGTAGTTTCATGACAGTCTTTCTCAGATTGGAAAACTTGGATCCATTCTTTGGCGCAGAAAATATGTCTATACTATTAGATTACGATTTTACTTTGACGGTAGAAACTCTCTGCGGGCCGATCGAAATGCCGTCGAGGGCCGAATCCGGCCCGCGGTCTGTATGTTGCCCGTCCCTGCGCTAGATGCGGGACGTGATATGTTCATAAAATATATGTTTCGTCATTTTGGTGGCATAAATGTTGCGATCACACCAAAAGTATCGTCGAAAGCGTTATGCGTTAATATTGCATTAGCCTCCATCTATCTTTGCGGAAATGGTTTTAGCCACTCCTCGTTTCTATCATAACGAAGACACGACCACGTACTTCAAGAAATACAGCTGCAAAATTAGCTTTGAAATAATAAAAGTCTACCAATTTCTACATAAATAGTATGATGTTATTTTCAAGAAAAGTCATTATTTTGCTGTTCATCGCAAGCCCACAGTTCGTATTTGCACAAGACAGATATGAAGGTTGCACCATAATAGAGCTAAAATTGAACTAAAACTTGAGGGGGTCCGCGAGAGTCCGTGACGGTCAAAAGGGGTTCGCGAAGCCAAAAAGGTTGAGAACCACTGCTAGCGGAAGCCTCTCGGAAGGAGATATTCCTTTAGCTTCGTCTGGTGTGCAAGCGATTCCATTATATCAGGAGCAACGACAATCTTTACCGCGACCTTTGCAGGCCAATAGTGTCAGATCGACCTTAATGTGACACCAAACCGACTTGAATGATACAGGATTGGGCACATTTTTATAATCATCAGACCACATCATCGTAACAACACTGATTGGCCTGTCACATATTAGAAATGGTACCGAACACAGTGGACTTGGAAGCGACCAAATCAACCACAAAAGAACGATCATTGCCGCAATGCGCGACTGAAAATAAATTATGTAAATATCACGTACATGTATACAGGGTTGTAACCAAGTCACAAGGCTCCGAGTCACGAGTCAATCTCACTTTTATAGTTTTGACTCGAGTCAAGTCGAGTCATTTCAATTCACCACCGAGTCAAGTCCGAGTCCAAGTCAGCGGGCAGCGGGCAGCGGGTCGAGTCCGAGTCATGCAATTATGACTCGAGTCCGAGTCCAAGTCATTGTGTTGACTGCTCAGTTTCCAGTTAAAGTCTTGGTAAACCCACTTTTTATAACTTTGTTTGGTGATATCGAATGGTTGGCATTTATAACATAACAATTTTCCTCACTTTTAGCAGTTTCTGGTCGCATTTTCAAGTACCAGTACCAACAGACGAAATCCCAATAGTGTGTTGGCTTCGGAATTACAATGAAATGTCGGTCTTGGCCGTCTGAGTCTCGAGTCAATGACTTGGTTCGAGTCATGCGCAATGACTCGAGTCCAAGTCGAGTCAATACACTGATTGACTCGAGTCGAGTCGAGTCATTTCCGTATTTTGAAAAAATGACTCGAGTCAAGTCGAGTCATTAGAAAATCGTGACTCGAGTCGGACTCGAGTCGTTACAACCCTGCATGTATAAGCGATAGGTCGGGTACGGTAAGCGACCAAAATTTATTCCCTTCGCAACCAATCCAGAATCACTGGCGTGACGGATGCCGTTGTCAACTGCAAAAAACGGTTGGTGGTATTCCTTGCTTGAAACACTAAATATTAATAAATCGAGCATTCATTGTTATGGAGATTGGCATTGGGACGCAACAATGCTGTCTGGCGAAACGAGAGAGAAGCTCAGGACGTAACAATGCTGTCTGGCGAAACGAGATAGTAGCTCAAGAGAAAAACGGCTAGACAGCATTGTTGCGTCCCAATGCCAATCTCCATAACAATGAAAATTTCGAGGCTGATTGTGGGAGTTCCAGGGCCACGAGCGGAATAAAATTTATATTTTCGTAATCAGTGCAGAGTCAGCTTTCGATTGATACCCGTTTTACCAAATTTAATGCTCGGCAAGCCGGTCAAAAATGACCGTCAAATTGCCTGTAGTTAAATGGAAATTGTGACGTGATACAATTTCACTGAGCCGTGAGATTTGCTTGTGTCGACACCATATAGGACACTATGGCAGCAGCGTCAGCACGAAATTTCCGCTCAATGACGTCAGCAGGAATCTCGCACCGTTTACTGCCAGAATCATCCTCGATTATCTGTCTGATCGTTTCCTTCTGATTGCGCCAGAAAGCGGACCGTAGGTGTTGTGCTGCCCCAGACCGATACTCGCGCTGGCCATTCAATTGATTGACTTTAGCACGCCGTTGTGCTTCGCGCGAGTATCTATTCCTAGGGGGGCGTTTACGGCCGGGAGGGCGGTTGCAATCAGAGGCACGGTCAGTCCAGAGCTCCAACTCACGTTCAAGGTGCCCGAAAGTCTCGGCGTTGTGAGGACATCCGGACACCAAGTCCGCAAGTTCCGAGCGCAACTCGCGCAGGTCGACTTTCAAGATTTTGATATTTTTTAGGTCAAAATCTTCCATTTTTAGGTCAAGGAAATCCCCCTAGTGTTCAGGCAAGTGTAGCTATACTGGGTATTCCCCTATGTACCAAATACAGAACGCGTTCATTATCGCAATCGCATGTAAAACGTGTGCGAAGTGTTACAGAAGTAACAGAACTAGTACGGTGAATTGAATAGGTTATTACGAGAATATCCGACACAACGCAAGAAATGTCTGCTACAGAGGCTCGTACGCCATGCAAGGACAATGAACATGGCATAAACATCACCGAGGCATTGCAAACGATATCAGAAATACAAGAGTTATTATCGTGCAATTCATGGTACCGTAAGCAGTATGAAAACTAACTTGCCCCGAGACGAATTATTTATCTTTCTTTTCGTTGATTCTTCAGCCTCCGATTTGTGGAAAACCCGTTGATAATGTGGAACTGTGATCACTTGTTTTGTGGGTAAGTGACAATTCATGTTAAATAAGAAAGTGGTTATCGACCACGTATCCATGTCCAGTCCATGGCCAACAGGGCTAACGTGTTGTTTATATTATTCCGAGCCTTTCCAAATTGACTAATAGATACGGTACTCTTGAAGATGCAAACCAGAATTTAGGTCCCATTATTGCCTACCTATGTTCTACCTGCCTTAGTGAGACTCTGAGACAAACTACGGTACCTAAACATTGTAAGTGAAATTTTACATTCGCTTTGCAAAGTCGTTGATAAAATCTTGAATAACTCGTATATAATATTGTAGTAATAATATAGTATATAATATTGTAGTAATAATATAGTATTGAATAACGCGTATATCGAATAGGTTTGAAGTTCCAAGAATTGTACCCAACTTGTGAGTGCTTTTCAGTTTCTGCATTGGATCGCGAGACTCTTGTCCTATATGTGCTGCGCCAGCGTGGAAGGAGGATCAATTAACTGTTTCATCATTTACTACTCTTGCAGCACTATCTACCGAGATGAAAAATTTTCTGCATGGTCAGTACTGTTGAATTGGCCTGTTAGAATTTTTTCAATAATAGGGAGCCAGACAAGTGACCTCTAAACTGTGTGATGCGAATCTTTTGTGAATCCACACTACAAAAAATAATAAGACAATTTTGGTCTTATTGTCTTAAAGTGACTTTTTATGAAAAAATGTCTCAAAGACCAATCGATCTTAACCCTTACGAGGTGGGGCCATATTTTGCAGAATTGACCTTCACTTTTCAAATTCTCACCGTGACCCCACGAGGTCTTGAATCTGGGCCGTTCCAGTTTACAAGTGGGCGGAGTATAGCCCTCTACCGATTCCACCCTTGATCGACACCCCATTACATGTGTGAGGTTTTTTAATAAGTTTAAATAAAAAAGATTTTCCCCCAAAAAATCTCTCTCTCTCTCAATTTACAAGGCTGTCCCTCAGGATGGCGTCAGAGAGAGGAATGTGATGCTTCAGTGCTTAGCCACTGTTGCCTGGTTTCAAACAAGCCGTCAACCATGATTGTAAACCGCACGGTTCGTCAGATATCGAAAATGGAAAATACATATAAAATTTACAAATGGGCGTGGTAGGTGAGTGGTTATCAAGGTCAAGTTCATGATCAAGACTCAATCGGCCGCTGCAGTCCGGTTTATGGCATAAAACAACGCGATATGCTTTCTTTTGTCATATCCAACCATTTGCAGGCATAGTAAACATGTTCATGACTCATATGCCGACTGAATTTCCACTTGAACTTGACCTACATCTTGAAAATCACTGAAGCGTGACCAAAATTTACAAATCCCCCTCAGAAAACGCTCCAGAAAAGGTTTTGATGTTTGAAACGGTGAAAATTTACACAGAAAACCGTACATGTCGACTTCTGATGTTCTGGCAGATTTTCCGACAATATTTCCCACTCGGAAAATATCCGGAAGTTATAGGTGATAACCACATTTTATTTTATTTTTAATTTTTTGTTTATTTTTACAAACCAAAATTTTTGAGTAAGGTACCAAATACATCGGAAAACTCTCAGCTTTTCAAAAAACGTAGTACCCGATGTCTAGGGCGTGTCAATAAGGAGAAATCGGTGTCGGAGACATGCCATATCATATATGATACGCCCACCTCGTAAGGGTTAAAGACTAATCGGTCTTAACAAGAATTTTTCGTCTCAAAATTAAGACCGATATTGCTTGTAAATAAGACTTTTTTTATAAAAAGTCACTTTAAGAATTTTTCGACTCAAAATTGAGACCGAAATTGCTTGAAAATAAGACCGTTGTCGCTCAAAATCAAGAGACAAATTACATCAAAATACTACGAGTGCTTTGGGGTATTCACATGTTCCACCACCACCGTACTTGTGTCTGGGGAGAGAGCCACCAATCTGACCGCATCCCCGGGTTTCGGACTATGAAGGCCTGGCAGCCTTGTACTTGTCTATTTCACTTATCACTTTGTAAACAATCCTCAAAACAATATATAATTTAATTAGAGTATAGTATTTGTGGTGGGTGCGACATGCCACCACCATTGTGTCAGTGAAAAGTGACAAGGTACAGTACTTCGAATTCTTGTTCTGGCGCAAATGCATTCTGTATTTAACTTATTTGAAGTGTGACATGTGACCAGCGAGAAATGGACAAACATGGCCCCACCAAATACGTTTTGGCTCTCCGCTCTCAAGCCACCGCTAGATTGTATTTGCAATGACCTTTGATGGATCAAAATTTGTTAAAGAAAGCTAATTACGTCTTATGCTCCTGGCTCATGACAGTTTACCATTCTGATTTATAAGACCACGGACCATGATGTTTCTTGATTAGCAAAATTTGTCTTAAAAACGAGACCGGAAAAACTGATACATCAAAAACTGTCGCAATAAGCACAATGTGTCTTTTAAGAAGTGTTTATTGGTCTCAGTTTTAAGACCGAATAATCTTGATAATTCAATGTGGTCTTAAAAAGTTTGATAAGTCCTAATTTTAAGACCGAATAATCTTGACAATTGAATATGGTCTTATAAAGCTGAATCAGTCTTAATTTTAAGACCGAATAATCTTGACAATTCAATATGGTCTTAAAAAGTTTGATCAGTCTTAATTTTAAGACCGAATAATCTTTATAATTTAATATGGTCTTGAAAAGCTGAATCAGTCTCAATTTTAAGACTTCATTTCATCAGTAAGACTACATTTGCTGAAAATGAGAGCAAATCTTCTCAATGTCTCAAATTTGAGACCAAAATTACAAATTATTTTTTGTAGTGTAGAACGCTAGTTGTATAAATATATTGAACTAAGGCAGAGGTCTCAAACACGGAGCCCGCGGGCCGCATGCGGGCCGCCAGAGCACTTCGTGCGGCCCGCGACGACATTTCAGATTTTCATTAATTTTACAACATCTAAGTGCCACATATATCTTTTCAAGTTGTAAAGTGAAAATTACCTCTTACAGCATTGCTCCGGTAGCCGAAAACTATTCATCAAACTTCACTATCCGCGACCATGCAGTAGAGATTTCCTATTTTGCCACATCTTCAATTCATGATGATAAAACCTGACCCTTAGACGATGGTCGTTTACAGTACTGTGCTTAGACGATTCGTGACTGAAATTTGTGAGTTAGACTTGGACGCGACCTTTATCAGAATTACTCAGACTCGGGCTGACTCGATGGCCAAATGAAAATGACCGGAGTGGACTCGGAAAGCCGTGACTTGGTGAGAACCATGGATGCAACAAACTACTCGCGTGTCATGGGAATAGTAATAGATCAGAAGGTCGCAGCTTAACATTCGCTAACTAAGCAAGTAGTTATGGCAACCATTGGCAATCTGTTAATTACATCTTGGGTCGCTAAACCATGTTAATAATGCCACTTAAAGGTACCGAGTATACCGTAGTGGTAAGCTCCAACTATGTAACAATGTTGTTCGGTGTTCCGAAATTTGTATAACTATGACACATTCATTAATATATTTATATTGTTATTTTTCTGCTCCAATATTCGAAGGTATTTGATCATGAGCTTAATATCCCACTTATCAGGAGTATACCCGAATCCTGGATTGGGCTGCACTGCTAAACACCAAATGTTGTGATAGCAGATTAATCCCTATTATCAATCTGTTAAATTCAAAATATATTCATAGTAGCTGCAAGATTATAACGTGACAGCTTTTAGGATAACATTATATATTTGTCCGCTCATATGGCGTCTATATCTTATAATTACATATATCAAATACAACAACACTTCTATTCAAATAGTTATAAATGTGATAATTTTTTCATGCCAGGCCTAAATTGATACAAGAGTAAATCAAATTTTTATGATGAGTGTTGAATGTCAGTCTGTTGGATTGGCTCACTTTGAATAGGACAATTTCATCCCATCAAATACGGCCTACTTTAAAAGACATGGAATACCCGTGTTGATGCTGCCGCCCGCAGCTAAGTCAAAACTGGAGAATTGGCCCGCGAGCACATTTGAGTTTGAGACCTCTGAACTAAGGCATGTGCACAAGCATATTATACAACTTCAAAGGTGTTTTTGATCAATGATGTAAGCCTCAAGTATCAATGCTTTATTGATGTACTCAACTCAAGTAGGCTTACGTGACACAGTAATCATTACTTAATGAGTTAGTTTTCTAGACAACTCGCTCCTCCAATTCAGTCGATTTTAAACCTTACTTTATTCGTATGAGCTCCCTAATTACTCACTAAAGCTTTCATTTTCAACTTCACGCAGGGTCTGTATTTGGTGTGCTTGCATATTCATATATCTACTAGTGGCGGAATCACTTCTGCTCCAGTAGCATCACTGATTGGACCGGGATTTTGCATGATCACATACCGCAACATTATTGTATATGGGCAATGTGGAAGCTTTCTCATGGAGCACAAGCATTTTCTGCAAAGCTGACATTACTCGTATTCCAAATTGCCTCTTAACATAGCGTAAGGGTTTTCAAACTATTGGTCATGGCTCAGTATTGATTTCAGAAATCATGCGATTGTGATTTGTGAACACATATCAGCTTGACAGGTAAATTGCAGTTAAGCTCAACCTATTGTTACTTTTGCAACATCATTTGCTGACGGTGCTTAACCGCTTTGAAGGGTCTCGCTGTCTTACGATGTCGATTTATCCATAAGTAAACATTGTAAACGTAATGTGTGACTTTATTTATAACTAGAAGTTCAAAAAATCCAAGTGTCCTTATCATATCCACAAATCAACAAAGAGGTCCATAAAGCTATTACTGACTTTCACCAATACATGGTTGTGTGACGGTTCAGCATTCGATCCCTCTTGAACATGAAGATCAAGCCATGGAAGAGACTTATCATTACAGCACACATAGGCTGATCACTAGGGCAAGTTTTTGTTGTAGTTAAATCCGTGGAAAGTTGGAATTATTTTTCACAAAAGTTGCACTAAAAGACCACATTTTGGTTGGTTGACTAAAAAAAGGTCAACTTCCCAGTTCCACTCCCAAAATACAGTTTTCCATCCATGTTCTCCATTGGTTGACTAAAAGTAGGCCTATATTAAAAAAAGGTCAACTTTCCGGCTCAGCTCCCGAAATACCCGTTAAAGCGTTACTTCAGTGCTGATTTCGAATTTGGGCGTGTATGTCACAAAGAATTTTTCAAAAAACAGTGACATAATCAAGTGATCTATTTACATATACTGCCATATATTTCCAGTAAAAAGTTGATTGCAGAAAAAGTTGCATGGAAAAATGGACAAAAGTTGCAAACAGTTGCGCTATAAGATTCCTTCAAACAGCTTAAAACAGCATCCTACATACCTTCCGGGTATTTAGGAAGCTGCAGGAAGCTGTAAAAAAGTTGCAAAAGTTGCAAAATCTTACCCTACTGATCACTCTCACTGACTGGACGCAAAGTAGCAGTCTTGTCGACAAAATACAGCAACAATCTGAGTAAATTTTCGTGTGAATAAGTTATTGTGTTGTTGAAATTTGTTGTACACGACTGTCGGTATGTTCTTTTCAATTCTCTTCTAGTTTCTGACGATTATTCCTGACGAGTGTCAACTGGAAATATCCGTGTTTATTTCAATATGAGTGTATCATTCAATTGTTTTTTATTAAATGTTAATAGGCCTGTGTCGTTTATTTACTAATTTAACGGGCCAGGGGCAAATATATGGTTGAAAACCTTTCACCTAGGCTAATTGACTATGGCTATACGGCGATTAACCTACCGCCCGCTTCCCAGGCCTAAGAGAGAAGAAATTACCAACAAGAGCCCAGGACAAAGCCACCAAGACCAACGATCTACCAGTTGTGCAGCCTAATTCCCACAACGTCGATAACAACGCCACAACCGACACAGACGAAACTACAGCAAAAAATGCAGAAGAAACAAACCACGTCACCACCGACACCGACCAAAACACATTGAAAAACAGCGATGAGATTATTGAGACCACCGACACATCGGTACACACGAAAGGAGACGCGAAAGCGACAGGCACCGGGTCAAATATCTCTGAAATAGATATTGAAGACACCCTGCACGAATTCCTAAAGTCAAACAATCCGGCAGGTCCCGGTCGTGGAGTAATCACCCCCATCGATGGCATGCAAGCGGGCGACGTATTAGAGCAAATATCCGTCGGTATGAACGCAGAGGTAGGTGATTGCCCAGAAAGTATGTCTGCTGAAACGGGGGGAAAACCGGACTATCGCAAAGGGGTTTTGATTTCCGAATCGGAAATAGAGACACAGCTTGACGACTGCGTCATTGCTAGTAGCGATGTGTCTGCGACAGAAATGGCGCAGCACTCCCCGGCGTTGCTTGCCAAGGTTGCTAACGACGTGCTAGACGCCAGCATGAGGAAGCTGAAGGCGTCCAGCGTCGAATGCTCTTCTGATTTTGACACGTTTGAAGTCGAAGCTCATCAGCTGATGCCGTTAAATCAACGTGATCTAGGCGGGCTGAGTGCGAGTAACGAAACGTCTGCGAGTTTCAGCTCACCGAATACCGGCGAGGCTAGCGCATCGAAAGTAAAGAGCGCGATTTTGAAAAAGAAAGGGAGAAAACTTGGACCCCGCAAAAGTGAGGCACGGGGCGTGTCACCGTTAAGCAAACGCGAGTCTGTGGGTAAAAAAGGCGACGGAAAGCGAGATAATAAGAGTGATGGGAAGAACGACGCTGCGGCGCAGGCAAAGAAGTCGAAAGGAGCGACCAGATATTTCAAATTCAAGACCAGGCCGTTTCCCGATATCTGTGAAGGTTGGTATTGTGGCAGGGGGGAGGGGTCGCGGAGACTGGCTTCTTCAATGCAGCGTGCGTACCCCTTTTGTTAGATCAGAGGTGGTCCGTTAGGGTGGAGTGAAAAATGAAAATTTTTGAATTTCAAAAAAGTGTCTTGATATGTGGTGCGAAATAGCAAATAAATAAATTCTATCATAATTTTGGGTTCATACCAGTGTTGGGATCAAGTCACTACCTTCGAGTCACGAGTCATTGCACATTTTGACTCAAGTCAAGTCAATCGATTTTCAAAGGTGACTCGAGTGAAGTCAAGTCACTCGTTTTTTGGAGGTGACTCGAGTCAAGTCACAATTCAAGTCAAATTGAATTTTCGAAGTATGATAGATGATGCGAAGTCATTACATTTTACTAGTGATGATGCAAAGTCGTTACATTTTACTAACTGGATGAAGGACAGAATAATTGGTCGTTTAGCTTGAATCAAATAATGAAATAAAAATGAATATACATGCAAAAAGGTGATGTATCGCTCACGCACACGAAGAACTGCTAATAAAATACGTGACTAACTGTATAGCTACATGCTACAGTATGTTATTATCGGCCAACACAGAGGATCGAATACGAAGCCTCGGGAAGTTGAACAAATTGATATGGTACTATTCACTACCCATCAACACATCCGTGAGAATATAAACGCATAACCTATATATACCTTCGGTTTATTAAATCATACAAGAGTGTTGGTGAATGTGAGCACTGAGCAGTGCACAATGTAAGCACTGAGCCGTCTAAGAAACGAACATACGTTTATATTTGATGAATCTATTGCTACTACGACAACGTCAGCTGTGATGGTTTCGTTTGCGGTCAGTTTATTTGTGATGTACCAATGGAGGATCACTGAAACCTACAATCAATGAATGGCTGGTTTCTCTCACAAGTGACACCGGCGTATCGCGAACAACCCAAACATACTTAAGATAGGGTGATTTAATCGACACCTTATACTTAATGACTTGAAATTGACTCGTAAATTTTGCTCCGAGTCCCGAGTCAATCCACATTTCTGAAGCGCTGAGTCAAGTCAAGTCAAGTCATTTTTGCAAAGTGACTCGAGTCAAGTCAAGTCATACGAAAAAGTTGACTCGAGTCAAGTCATGACTCGAGTCATCCCAACACTGGTTCATACACCCTCTAGTGGTCGTGCACTTGCACCGAACGAGCCGAAAATAGCCAATTTCACCACATCTTGACAACCTCTTAAACTAGAAAGCTAGTTTTGGGCTTGAAAGATGCAGAAGCAACATGTTTCTATCTCACTTCCATAGAACTTACTCTTAAAAATGAACAGAAAAAAATTTATAAGCAAATTACTGATTTTATAGGTAAAATTGAGCACCACTGGTCCGTGAAGCAGTTCTTTAACTTTTTAGAAGTGCTAAATAAGGTTTTGCAGACTACTCGTACTTCGCGGTTTTCAGTTTACAAGGCAAAACTACGACTAGAATAGCCTACTTCTCGGAAATTATTGCTTCTGCTTGCGCTCTACTTTTACAGAGTACTCCAGTACGTACTTGTTCTACTTTCTCAAGTAGCTATTATTTGACACTACTTCTGCCTCACACACTTCAGTTTTTAGGCAAAACTATTTAGGCAAAAAATTGTTGCAACAAGGTTCTGGGACTGCGCAAAATCTAGTACCGGCACCTCTGTGATTCGATTCCACGTCCAGTAGTAAGCTTTGACCGACTCAAGTCTCCGAGTATCGCCTGTTAATGATAACTTTGAAAATTCAAGCATGTATCTCTCTTGGCACTGAGCCACGGTGGCTCTCGGAAGTATGTTGTGTAGCAGATTTTAAACTTTGCAATCCTTGTATTTTATCAGATGATGGGGAGACGCAGGAATTCGTGTCGCCATTATTCACAGCGAATGACGCATTACAAATCAAGAAATCTGTGACCCGTTCTGGTAAACCTACTACGAGCAAGAAATCTGGTCGTGCAAAGGTTGGAAAATTTCTCGTTCGTCTAGTCCACTGATTCTCAAGGGACCTCTAAGACCTCTAAATTGCAGAATAATCGATAACCCAATCCGTGGTGTTTTAGCTGAGGTAGATCATCTGAAGCAGTTTACATTCATAATTGCTAAAACCTCTCGGCTCTGATCAGTAGAATGGCCATTTGGGATGAAATATCTCACCGAGTAAACTTGTTCCAATGGGAGACATTCACATCTATGGTCAAACCACTACAGGCGCGCAGTCCTTCATTCATCACTGAGGTACATGTTAACTGGTGTCAATGGACGGTCTTACATTGTAGGTATTGCGTCCCTGCTGCTGAGAAATGCGTTTACTTCACCAAAAACACTGTATAAATACTCAACCATGAATTTATTCAAGACGGCAACAGTTTTTTGTAGATTAGCAGCCTTTTTCAACTCCAAAACCGGCTCAATACAGACCGTAGATGGCCCCATTTTGAAGTACCGGTACCAGAATAGTTTCTAATTTGTCTTTTATCTGGCGTAGTTGATTAATGCTCGGGAAACTGCAGTGCGAGTCTCGGCAGTGGCATAATCAGTGCGGTTTGTTAGCAATCTTATTTCATCAATACACCACAAGACTACGATACGATGAAAAGATAGCAACAGGCATATCAAAACGACTAAGTATAGAATAATTACTGAGTGTAAGAATAGGCCTCGGCCCTTGGAGTAGTCTTTGAAATTTGTATAGACGCCGTCCTATCATTGGTAGAATGGTTTAAGATGAATCCACCGCCTGGTAGAATGGTTCAAGATGAATCCTGAGCACTCTGCAGGCCTTACACCCAGTCTTTTTACATGAAAATTAAGAAGCCAAAAGTCTATTTTCCGACCCTAACCAGCTGTGCACTTAACTGGTCAGAAAATGCCACATTGCCATAATGCTCTCTGACCCTGGTCAAACACACACAGGCAGAATGTTTGAAAAAATAGTTTATTGCAGTCATATGAGGAAAAATATATATATAGGCTACTGCATGACGAGATGCACATTGAACTCTATAACTATAGTGCATATAACGGAAAAATGATATCAACAAAATATGTTATGTAGAACTTTGCAAGTATACAAGTATACACATCATTTCTTATGTCTTTGCGGAAAACGTATACACATCATTTCTTATTTTTGTCTTTGCAGACAACAGAGTGTTCTATGAGATGGGAATTTACTAATTAATTTCTGCGTATTTTTATGACAAAGATCACAGTTACCATCTGTACAATTTTTGCAGTGATCGATCATTACAAGCGATTCGGGATTTACCTATCACGAATTTCAACACACATAATGCAGTACGGCGCAGTTAGATGTAAGCCAATTAGCCGAAAAGCAATCGGATACAAAATGAACCACTTGCAATGCAGGTATAGTAGACCGAAACCTAGGCCTATGCAACAAACTGGATTACTCATCATATCTAACTTCAGTTTAATCAGCCATGAGGGATAAGCTACACCTAGTTCAGTTTATATTACTTTTTATAGATCCTTGGCAATGAAGGCAGCAACAAAATATTCAACTACGGCTCACACTGAAAGATTGTATCGTCATCACCATAATAGTCGGTAGTTACCGCAGTGAAATAGCACACATTTTTGCAGATACATTCATCTACCATCATATAATATTGTCCTCGAAAATTTCCCAATTGGATTTCAGTAGCTATATAGCCTTAAAAAAAATCAATACCGGTACTCCCTCCAGGCTTCAGTCTTGGACTGTAAACAGCCCGCCAGGACATATTGTCATACAATTTGGTCAGAATCCATCCATTCTCCGTTGCAAGGACGCGATACAAACACCGAGACACCGTCCATTTAAGGTAGTCGACATATACCTCAGGTATGAATAAAGGACTGGAATTGCGCGCCTCTAGTGGTTGACCATAGATGTCAATGTCTCCCATTGCGTGTAACCAACCGTATTCTTGAACGTGGGTTCAAATGCCTGACCGGGTTAAACCAAAGAATGAATTGAACATAAAACTGGTATATGTGGCTACTCTGCTAATTGCGCCAGCAGCGAGGAGATGAAAGAGGGTCGTGCTTACCCAATAACCTATAACACAGTTATATCCCGTCTTCCAAGCACATCGATGGTTCAAACAAAAATGAAACTGATCTTGGCCTCGATTTATTCTCGATGTGTCGGCCCTTTGACACAGACATATTTTTTTGTTTAGAGATGTTTTATCAGGGTTTGGGGGAAAGATTAAGATTTGGAGTAGACAAGTCAATCAGGATAATTTGCTGACAATGGCAGCTTCAAATTATCCTGAGTGACCAGTCTATTCCAAATCTTAATCTTCCCTATAAACCCTAACAAGACATATTTAAGATCATTCAGGATAATGTCGTAATGCTGGAAAAGCTTTCTGGATTTGAAGCTCTCATTATCAGAAAATTAGTGAACATTTACAGTCAATTGAAATATAATTCCAGAAGTAGACTACTTTCCAGATAAGTCAAAGGGGTTGACACATCTTCGCATGAGCCATGTTCAACTGTGGTAGACATAATCACTGTTCCACAAGAACTTCAAGATCATCTGTTTAATCGGAATGATTAGGTTGAATGTGATATGCTCATTGAAAATTCTGTTTCTCGGTCGAATTCGAATCACAGACAAATTTTGGTGCGCTGTTGATAAATAAATGCAGGGGCATAATCTAGTATGAAGAATGGTCGATTGTAAAGATTTAGGTCGTTAAGGCAGTGCTCGAAAATGGTGGGAAGAAACAAGAACAATATGCGAATGCATTCATAGTCTGCGATTAGCAAATTACTCTCTCTGAGAGGACAAGAGGGGCATTTATAACGGGGTAGAGGGTTCTCTATGCCTATGTCTTGACCGACTAGACAGCGTAATGGTGGAGCTACCGGCTTCTTCATCGGTAGGTCTTGGGTTCAATCCCTAGCTGGGTCAGACCGAAGGCCTGATTAGTATCACTGGTATGCATAGCTTCCCCGTTTGGCAACAGCATCACCGGGATAGTATAGTGGGGTGGTGACAGACTGTTTCTGCACTGGCATATGCACATCATACATGCATAGTAAGTATGCATGCATATGCACAGATGGTGTGTATGTATATCATGAGTCAGTGTATATGCTGCAAAAACATCAAGGACAAAAATATGCTATGTCCTATCCTGTGCCACATTGTCTTTACTCATCTGAAGTGGAATTACTTCGTTACTTACTGGTCTCTCTATACGAACTCTTATTTTTGCTATTCAGGTGGGAACACGAATGTCGCCTAGGCACGACTCTGTCGGTACTGCCGAGACAACGCCTATAACACCCCGCAACAATCCCAAGACCAAAACCGTGCTTCCTGTCAAGAGTCCTCCATTTAGGGCGGCGAAGTCGAAGAAAAATAAAAAAGGAGAAACGCCCTTGCATATCGCAGCGATGAAGGTTGGCGACCCATTAACTTGACTTATTTTGATTATTGCTTGCTGCACGTTTCATCAAAAAGACTGAAAGCTTTGGCTCGTGAATACAGATGTCTGCAAAATCGAATATACGAGTGATTCACTTCCTAATTGAGTATGAGGCTTCGAGTCGAGTATTCAGTATTCCAGTATCGCTCATTATCACGTCTTGGGAGTAGGAATCGAGGTTGTAATGTGTCGAGTCACGATTTTTTGGTGACTCGAGTCATTTTTTCAAATGTGTAGAATGACTCGACTAGAGTCAATTTGTGTATTGGCTCGACTTCTACTCGAGTGATTGTGCATGACTCGAAAAAAGTCATATGACTCGAGACTAGGACGGCCAAGGCAGACATTTCATTGTAACTTCAATGGTTAGTGAAGTCACACATGATTGCTATTCCATCTATCAGGGGCCAGAAACTGGTAGGACTGAGGAAAATTACTATATTATAAATGCGAGACATTCTATATCACTCGAACAGGGCTGGAAAGAGTGTGTTGAAAATTGAACAGTGAACATAATTACTTGGTCTCAGTCTCGACCCTCCACTAGCAGACTCTGACTTGACTCGGTGGTGAATTGAAAATGGGTCGACTTGACTCGAGTCAAAACTATGAAATTGAGATTGACTTGCAACTTGGTTACGACCTTGGTAGGAATGGTATGGAAAGGTCAAATATTTATCCGACCACAAAGGAATTAATGCCAGTTCTGCACCACAATAAATATGATTGAGTAATTTTTCGACTGCCCGTAAACCTATTTTCGGATGTAGGCCTACTTTGCGACAATACCGTGGGTTGATCACCACTTCACTGAAATGTCATTTCTACTAACTTTCATAGCTTTGCACTATCTGTTTTGGATCCGCTCACCATGTGTTCACCATCATGTTTCAAGGCAAGTATCAAAACTATAATTCGCGTTGTTAAAATATCACTCTTCGCGGAAAGGGGCATATAATTTCCATAGGCTACTCTACAAAATCGTTGCAATCGATAGTAGACTCGGTTCCGTTCACTTACTTACTACCAATTATATGCTGTACCGTAAAAGCCGGCCTCACAGCGCAGTGAAAATTTGCAAATAACATTCCAGGGAGACGTGAGTGAAGTCAGAAAACTGACCGCCGCGAAAGTGCCGTTGAATAACAAGGATAACGCCGGTTGGACGCCGCTGGTAGGTGATAATGTATTCCGAGGGAAAAAATTAAGTTGACATAACTTCTCCGGTTTAGCATGAAGCTTGCCATCACGGGCATGTGGAGGTGGTGGAACTGTTGCTCGATGCTGGCGCCCACGTTAATACGCCCGGTTTTGATAATGAGACTCCCTTGATCGATGCCGCAAGGCAGGGTCATTCAGAGATTGTGAAAATGTTGCTGGGTCACGGTGCCGACACGGACATGAGGTTGGTGGTTTTAGCTTTATCTTTGTTGCTCATGGTCATGCGCATTTCAGATGGAACAATTGTTGTTAGCACTGTACAGTTGAATTTTAGAGGGCATAATCGAATGATTCGATTCGGACTCAAGTCTGAAGCGTGAAGTCTAATATTCAAGTACTGCCTTTTACGACATCATAGCAGTAATCCATAGTGATGTACCTTTGCGGTAGTTCTCACGTCGTCCAAAATAATTACGTATTCCTGTACCACAATTATTTTGTAGCGCTTTGTGACCATTGTGGGGACAGAAATGCTTCCATGACATGGCTTAGAGCAGCATGTTTTTCGATACTGATACCCAGCTAACTGAGGTTTTGAGGCTTCAATGACAGGAATGAAGAATTTAATCTATTAAATATCTTTACAATTGATGCACGAATCGCTATATCCACAACCACCTTAGCTAATAAAGGAGCAGCAGTACATCTGGGAGAGTTATAGTTACAATTGGGGAGAATGTTCGCATGTTATATTGTGTGGTAGAATTAAATGTGTGGCAAGGAGTTGTTTGGCTTTTAGGTATCTGGCAGCGAATTCCTAGACTCGAACTTGCGATATGTATAAAATTAATTCTAAACAATCATTTTTTCGCCCTATACACACATTGATTCAACTTTAGCACGGCTTCGAGCTGTTGCTATAATTTCCTGTCGTTTCTTATATGTGTATTTAAATGACAGCAAATAGAATTTAAAATATTCGAATCATGATCAAATGTAGCGTAATACATTCTACAACTTGTTGGATATTTGTAGTTCTCGCTATTCAGCTGACATGAACCTTCACCAGCCACATAAACGACAATGTTTTTCGTAACAGGTCATCACATGGGCTCACCGCAGTGGAGCTGACCACTAGTCCCGCGGTAAAAGCAGCAATTGAAAATCACGAGATATCAACTCAAGCTGCTAAAAATACTGTAAATTCACAAAGTTTTGGGGTAAGCTGAGATGTACGTACAGTATATACCGCCAACACTACTACCACTAGATCCACGAGGTTTAGTTGTGTAGCCAGTCAGGCATTTGTTTGATTTTAATTCCACAATGAGCACAATGAAAGCACCTCTACAACTATGGGGCAGTATAGATCAGTGCTCTTCAACTGAAGTACCCCAGGGTACACAAGCACGAAAGGTATGCAAAGATTCATCACAAACTTGTAACACTAAAGCACTGGTGTTCAACCCGGGGGGTGACGTTTGCGAAAGCTCAACAATAAGTAGTTTTGCCTGAATAACTGTAGAAGTGGAAGTGTTTTAAAACATGATCACTTGAATGAGCACGGAAAGTAGGCACAACTGAAACCGAAAAAGTATAAGTACTCCATTACTGCTCACCTCTGCCGACATGGATTGGGCATAGTGTACCTAGTGGATTTCAAATCCCCCGATTCCAATTGGATAAAAAAAATTTATCTCTCGTAGCTCATAGGAATAGGTGAGAAATCAGTCGATTGGGAGGTGTGGCAGCTGTGGAATAAACGGCACAATTCAGAAATTTGTGTTCCGTAAACTATTTCGCGAAGACAACCTTACTTGGTGACTAGATGTTAACTCATAAATGAATCCCATGGTTATTGATTTTGCCCTGTCCGACATGTGACAATTCGTGACTCATCTCGCTGTCCTCAATTTTGATAGATCTTTGGCCAAACGTGTAACCAGATGTGGTCAAAGTGTTTATCATTGGTACTCAAGTAGGAGTAGAAAAGTACTGCAAATTTCTACTTAAGTACAAGTAGAAATAGCGATTTCCAAGACATGTCAAAACTACTCGTGATGGAAGTAGAAGATTAAGATCTGAATAGTATCCAAGTACGCAGGTTCAACAAGTATGCTTGGTCGCACACCTCTGGTACCGGTAGTCAATCGAAAGTTGCTGTTTCGAAATTGCACGATGAATCTTTTCGACCAATTCAAAATTAATGATGACTAGGCAAATCCGTGGAAAGCTGCACTTTTTTTGCACAAAAGTTGCACTAAAAAGTTGCATTTATGGACAAGTTCCTAGAAATTATTAGGGTATGCATTTATGGACAAGTTCCTTGTAATTATTAGGGTTCAAGACACTGGAATTGATCTGTATCCAAGGCTTAAAACACCATACTACATAACTTCTGAGTATTTAGGAAGCTGCCGGAAGCTGTAAAAAAAGTTGCATAAGCTGCAAAAACTTGCCCTAATGATGACACTACAATTTGGTGCAGCTCTCGAAAATATATTCATTTATTGTGATTGAGGAGAGCAGCCCACCCAGTCGTTATCAGTATATCGTATCAAGCGTGTTGTAAACATACCCCAAACAATCTTCTGCTAATGAAATCCGAGTGTAAAAAAGAAGTGGTTTTGCTCACAAAACTGCTACCGGTATGTAGACGTGAAGTAGTTAAAATGCATAATCAATTGAGTAAGCATGCCAAAGTGCTCCATTCATGATCTCAGTATGAAACGCATCAAGGCTACATCACATTCGTGTTGTGTGTGTTGACAGACGACGCCGCCCGACCAGATAGCGCTCACTCATTCGTCTGCTTTGAAGTCAGGCGACATAATTCGAGGAGCTGCAATTTTGAACGCTATCGTGAATCCAAAAGACTTGTCCCTCGGTGAGAGAGCTATCGTTGAAGTATGTTTCCATTGAAATTCAGTCAATACGTGATTGGTGCACCTCAACGCGCGGGACATACGAAACCCGATATTTGCCTTTCTGATAATTTTAGCGTTTGCTAATTTCACCATCATGTTTTAGCTTTTTACCTGCTCTGTGCCAATTTTGCCAGTCTTTATTCGTTTGACAACCGTTATTTTCGTTCCGCTTCATTGCTACAGTGTTGGATTTTGTATTTTCGTTGTCATGATTTTGTAATCCGAAACATCGACGTGATTTCTTTCGTACTTTGCGTGATTTCTGAAGTTACGGGGGGGGCTGGGTTTAGGCTGGGACTGGTAGGTTGCGCAGATGTGGTAGTTCCCTGATGAGTTGCCGCGATAGGCCGCTCTAATCGCTGCATCTGGATTGCCGTAAGTTTTTTCTGTGTCTCTGTCGTACTGTTGTGACTCGTAGGTAATGAACTTAATATGGTTGAATTGCGATGCTTGGGTAATAACGTGTTTTTTTGCAGTAACGCATCACATTACTCCCGTTTATGAAGACAAACGATCGCCGCGGACATTGAAGTATCTGCAGTCCGTCGCGAGAGGCGTTTGGATCGTTGATAAAAGATGTAAGTCGTGATTTTTGAAGTCAGACGCTATTGCTCTGCAGAATATGTTCTGGTTGGTGGCTGATGACATTGATGTAGCAGTTTTTGGAATATTGGTATCAACCGGAATGTCGATATGTTAACCTATAGTAAAAAATTCAAATGGTATTGCTTCATTTTCTCAAAGTAGCGCAGTCTACATCTTCATTTTCTACGCACACACCATGATTGCCGTTGACATGGATGAAAATCTAATTACAACCAAACAAACCGCGAAATTAGTACACTGAAAACACATTCATCACTTTTGCCCAGTACTTGTCACAACCAAATAGCCGAAAACAAGGTCCAGCTTGTCACAAATAAAGGCAAATCTGGAAAATAAGGACGGTATGGCAACTCTGGCTATAGCCTTATGCTAGGAGTGTACGGTAGTCTTGTTTGTTAGTACTCTAGTAGAAGTAACGTCATAAATTTCTACTGAAGTCAAAGTAGAGTTTGTGATTTCCAAGTAAGTAAAAAAAGTATTCTAGCCCTGGTTTTGCCAAAAAACTGAAAGTGAAGTAGAAGTCATTTAACAAAACCACTTGACCGAGTGGTGCAAGTAAGCAAAAACTATTCCAATGATGTGAAAAAGTAGAACTGCTTCGTTACTTTTGGTTCTTACATCCGGTTTCCGGTGCTGGAATCAAGCTTGATTGTAAACAGAAATGTGAAAGAACTCGGCAGCGATAATTGCCTTGGTACCATTTGTCAGGGTTGGATGCTTGCATCGAAGCCGGTTGCTGGGTGAGAGAACAACCATACGAAATATTAGGTTCGAAAGAAGACGTGAAAGAAGGAGGTCCTAAAAGTTCTAGGATCAATAGAGCAGCCCAGGTGTGTAATGGCTTTTCTTGATCATTACTTACGGTGCGATGTGAGTGAAACTCACAAGTCTGTCCTGGCTACAAACAAATTTGCTAATAGAATCGTGTTTCGTAAGTCTGACGGCCAGCGAACACCAATTCTAATCACTTCTAGCGAAATTGGTATTCATGACTTCTCATTTCACCACTAGTCAGACCTTACCTTTTTATCAACATCCGGAGCAGTGGTTCTCAAACTGGGGGCGCGCTCCCTTTGGGTGGCGTGAAAGCATCTGAGGAGAGGTGTGAAGCCGCCTGAGTGAAATGAGTTTCTAGCGCTCGGAATGAGTTCAATTCGTGCTGTCAAGTTTCAACAATGGCAATAATCCTAATTGTATTGCGATTTTAAATGTCAAATATTTTTCGCACTCCACGCGATTTATCTACAGATCATAATTATTGCTCTGTGTATAGTCCGAATTTTTATATTTAAGAAGTGTCTCAACAGCTGTGACACCCTCCGTGCCATAAAAAAAATGCGTTGGAATTGCAAATATTCTGGTTTAGATATTAAGATAAGGGGGTTTGCAAAATTTTTCCCTATTAAAGGGGGATGAGGCATGTCGAAAAAAGTTTGAGAACCACTGATCTAGAGAAATTCTGACTGACCTTGAGATTTCGAGATCTGCTTTTAGTAACATCATTAGCAACTTTTGGAAGGCAGTTTATTTTCATGGACACCAGCAGCTCGTAAATTTTTCTGAAAAAATGTATTGCTTTTAATCTTTCGTTTCCTTCCAACCAGTACCCACCGATATTGCAAGGCTGTCACTTTTACCTGACTGGAAGCTTCGGTAACTCAGGTCTCTCAAAGCTGCAAATAAGTGAGATCGTCAAACTGGCAGGTTTGTTGAGTACTAGTATCACCGTAAAATGTATGGACGGGTTATTTACGTCGGTGTGCAGTGAAAAGAACCAGCAGTAGGCCTACCGACTGAACATGTTTCCGCACGCCATAACCAATGCGTCAGCTTTATTTATATAATTCCCAATTGATACCTACTCAATGTCTACACGCTGAGGTGGTCAGTAATGAAGTACTTCTTGTACTTCTTTACTTATTTGGAAATCGGTACTTTTACATGAATAGAAATTTACAACTTTACTTGTACTTGTAACTTGAGTACGACGAGTACCAACCAATTTGATATGGCAGAGTAGTCATGAATATATGTTTTGTTACAATAAGCATCGTGAATAAGAAAACCAAAGTCAAAATGTTATCTGGGTTGCAGTGAAGAAATACGAAACTATCGAGTCAACTGCAGTCCTAGTGCAATACTGAACGCAGAATGAACCTTTGACATACCCTTGCAGAGTAACCATGAGCAGTGCGTTTAAAACCGTGCTCCTCCTGCAGGTGGGACAATGTTGGTCAGGGAACCGAAACCGGACAGCGATCATGTCCAGGCGTGCACCAAGACGCCGTACCACGCACGGAGAGGCACGCCGCAGTATTTATATACATACTATGTCGTCTACGACCCAAACGGTAGGTGTTGGAATGCTAACTGTATCCGCAGGACATTTATAAAATAATGGCAGTTCTGTATCAGAATTAAGATTGTTTGGTATTTTTTCGACCATTGCACTTTGTGATAACCTTGTGGTTGTGGGTTCATCTCGACTTCGCAGATATGTCATACCGCGTGTTTCGTATGCTGCGATACGACCAGCCGAGGCTTACGGCTTTACACATTAGAAAATAGTATTGAAACTATAATCATCTGCTATAATCTGCTAACTCAACTCTTAGTGACTAGGAGATCATTTCAGTACTTTCAGAATAACTTCTCACTGCTTGATTCAGATTCGAGTAACCTAATCATTGTGTCCAGCCCCAGACCTGACTTAACTCGAGTCACTATGAAAATTGTTGTGACATGACTTTGAAACTTTCAAATGACTTGATTTGACTCGACTGAAAATTTCCTTGTCTCGTGGTGACTTGCGACTCGAAGGTACTGATCAACACTGTTTTGAACATCTATCCAGAAAAGCCGGTTCGTTGCGTGAGAAGAGGCAAAGTGTGCCCCGTGCCGGTGAGCTGGGTGCTCGGTTGCGTATCGGCGTTTGCCGTAAATGAAATTCCGGCTTGAAGATTATGCTCGGTCCCGTTGCTTCATACCCTTTTGATTAGTAATAAACCTTACTTGTTACTGATTGGTTTCGTGTTTGGTTGGGCAGTAGGACAATATGAGGTTGCTGACGGTGCAGGGTACAAGTTGGTTTTGCGAAGCCACATAGTACAGAAATCTTTTAGAAACTGCCCCAAAACAGTTTACAGGGGTGGCCAACCTTTTCCGCCAAAGGGTCACATGTAATTGGCGGACCATCGCGCTGGCCACTAGAGCGCGAAAATTTTTACAAAGTTTATAGGCCATTAAAGGTTAATAATATTGTTACTCGAGTACATTGCGGATCTGCTGCGTATCGCTGGGCTCAGTTTGCAAGGACTGGACTATTCGGCACCTGGACATATCGATATCGAAAGATTCAGCCAACATGCGTCTATCATTTTGTGCCTAGGTTTCATCGTCGAAGGTCTTTCTGCGAGCGCAAACGCAATGTTGCATGTTGGAAAACACTGTCTTTCGTAATTGCGAATTTAGTTAGACATAGGCTTTCCTTCATTTGCAAGAAATCGAGTGACAACATATTACGAGAGGCGTGAATTTTTTTTTACATTGGATAAGTGTAACGCAGAATATTCTGCTTTATTGTATACGAAGATCTACCAAAATATGACTGGCCACAGATCTGCCAATGTGTCGGAGCTGATATTTTAGTCGTCACATCCCAAGTGTTGCGGCCAGACTAATCAAATTTTTGGTTGGCCTTGCTAGTTCACAATCTTGGCAGTCGATTGTTGATCGTTGAAAATTACCTCACGGGCCACTGGTTGGCCGCCCCTGGTGTGCTACATTGTGCCTGTGGTAACCGGACGTTGTCAAGTCGTGTTCTTCAAATTTCAATTACAACACTGATTTCGTAGTAACGTCATGATATACTGTGGCTGGGGAACTGAATAGTCACTATGTATTTGGTGAATGATTTCCGTTAGTTTTAATTAGCCGTAGGCCTGGAAAGGCTGTTGTTTACTTCGTGCAGCCTCAGGCACCGATTTCCCGAGGTAGCTCTTCGTATCGTGAGATGGTACACGCTCCAGTATCGGGCATCGTTCGTCCCAAACAGCTTATGGCTATCGGAGTTGCTGGTATTCTGATTTACCGGCATCCAATTCGCAATTCACCTCGATAAGTGCCATCGCATTGTTCGGTCGAAACGCAACGGCGCAACACCAATTGCTTATTTTCAAATGTACTCATGAATATTGGAGATAGAATCGACGTTTCAAAAGGACGGGTTTCCGATTACAAACCTCAACCTCCCATGCTCACGCCATTGCATGTGTAACACAATCACAACCACCACTGTTACAGCAGCCACAATTCGACTACTGGTCGGGCGATGGTAACTGACTGAATATATATATTCGAAGGCTGCAGCTATTTGTCGTGTCATAGACATCTTACGTTGGTCGCCGATATACAATGCATTTTTGCAATTTCGAAATTACCCACCTCCGATCAACTGCTATAATATGCGACCTCCCAACCTAATCTAATTGAGCACTTTCCAGACCTTCGTATTCTACATCCACTTGGAGTAGCCTAGTTTTGATACGTCTTGGAAATCACCACTTCCACTTGGAATTGAGTAGACATATATTCACAGCTGTACTTCTGAATCTACTTGAGTACCAACACTGACTACTTTGATCACCTCGCGCTGACTAGGGTTGCATTTAAAACAAACGACTCTTAAAAGTTGAAATGCTTTGCTTATATCGTGTTTTTAAAAAAGGCCGTTTTAAATATTGATTAATTTTCAAGCGTTGTATAGTTAATTAGTTATGCTAGGGCGTAGGCCATCATTGGTGGGATTGCCCATACCCACGACGACGACGGTTTAAAAAACTCAAAATCCACCCCACCGGAACTAATGACTCCTTTCCGTCGAAAAAATTAACAATCCACTCCCGTATACCACCTGGAAAACCTTCGCGTACCACTAGTGGTTTGCGTACCACATGTTGGGAACCACTGTGCTACAGTTACCATATTTTGGGAATTTGAAAAGAGGACACTTTTTCAAAAATTTTAAACTTGCGATACCGGATGGAAATCCTGGAAAAATGGTAAATTTTTCCCACCTCGTGGTCGGTTGACTAGAAAAAGGTCAACTTTCCGGCTCGGATCCCAAAATAGCCGCCACAGCGTCACTTCAGTGCTGATATGTATCTCAGTCGGATTTTGCCCTCTATTTAACCGAAATTCTCAAAAAAGAGGACATTTGGGCGTCCTTCGAGGAAAATTTCAAAAAAGTCGAAAAAGAGGACAAACCCTCTTAAATGAGGATATATGGCAACCCTAAGTTATGCCATACTTGTGTAAAGACTTTCAAAAATCCAAGTAGTATGAGCTTACGGACGATTTGTACCCAATATAGCTGACGTTGCCTATACGATATGGAATGAGCGAAACTCTCGAAATCGCCGTCGGTTCATCACCACCTAGCTAGATACCGATCGTTGGTACGAGATGGATGTTCTGATGATAATGACTAATGACTAGGGCAAGTTTTTGAAACTTTTTTTACAGCTTCGTAGATACTCAGAATCTATGTAGCCTACTATATGATGTTTTAGGCTGTTTGGACTTTGGAGGGATTTTATAGTGCCACTTTTTGCAACTTTTCTCAATTTTTCATACCGAATTTTTACTGCAACTTTTATCAAATATTGCGTAAAAATGTAAGGGAATGATATAAAAACAGGCTAGTATACAGAAACTATTTATAGTATGGTTCTATTCTCTTTGATTTGCATAACAAAGAGCTGTATGATGGGTTAGCTGCATCTCACTATATATGACACAATGGTTTGCAAGCAAGAAGTTCAACTACCCCTGCCAAGCACGAGCGTGCCCGAACAATATGTTAATAGATCGCGTTATTCATTCTGTCGTTTAAATTTGAGATAGTTTCCCGTTTCACGAACGCCCAGGCGAGACCACCGACAATAACATTTTCACTGGGTCACCTTTCTAAGACTATTGATTTTTTAAAGTCGCCAAGTGTGAGTTTTTTTATGGAACGTCTTGGGTCAAGTTTGCAGTTCTAGGGGGGTTGGGGTGCGTTACTTGACTTTTTTTTGAGCTGGGGTTACACTTACACATCGCTATGCTGTTTGGCTTTTGGGGTGAATTGTAATTTTCTTGCTGTGTAGCAGAAAAAAATGTAATTTTTACGCGGTCCCGCCAGAATGTCCGTGAAATAACAAAGTAACAAATTTGACAGCTCTGCAACATAGATTAAACAACGGAACCTTTCGGGTATCTCATACCATACTAACTGAACAAAAATTATAAATGCAACTTTTCTCAAAATTAAATGCAATTTTATCGCATTTTTAGTGCAACAAAAACTTGCCCTACTAATGACCGTCGACCCCCCAAACCCCCCTTTCGCATCTGTTATTATCATCTATTTTTCACCACGTCAAGGTTTGGCCAGATGCTGGATTCGGCCATATCTATTATTACATGTGTGCAAGGATACACTATATCAAAACTAAGTAGTTCTACCGCATGCAGAGGCGTGATGATTATCGGGATACGGGACTTTTCTAACAAATGCAGAGATTTGATTATGATTGACACATTTGTACGGAATCATATTCTTGCTTGGTACACGGATTTCCATGTTTATTCGCTATTATCCTTGAAAAAAGCGCATAAACGAAAGAGTGGGCCTTGGGCGACCGCCCACCTCGCCCACCCCAAAAGCCACCACTGGTAACGATGTAGTCCTGGTTGAAGATATTTTTGTCCATGTAAGACAGCGGGCGGAAGTCTTTTTCGTCATAGGAGTCCTATTTACCCTGTATTTTCAATTCTCAAAGTCAATCCACTGTGTCATTAAATCTTTGTGACGTCATAACTGAAAAATCACATAAAAACATGTTTTAAGCATGTTTGTTTTGAGTATATTTTTGTTTTAAATGCAACCGGACTGTAGTGCTGACACTTGTCCCTTCGTTTTCATTGCCTTTTCAGCACATTCATCTCATATTCAGTATTTTCATTCGGTTTGCGGAAATCTGATATTAATACGTATTGTACACTCTGCACGCCAAGGAAGGTACATGGGCGTTTATAGACTTTAACCTAGGGGTTCTCAACGTTATTGACCTCGCGGCACCTTAGCACTGGCTCCAATTTATGGTGTTTAAGCATTTCGAAGTAAAGTATAAGATAGCGCCGAATAAGTTGTAAATAGTGTGCCCCATCCCAATAATCGTGTAACTTAACTTGGTGCCAATTTTAACCTGGATCTGTGGTTCTTATTCTTAACTGGTATTCCATGTGGAACACTGGAGTTAAAAGTGTTGAACAATCAGTGTGAGTGTCGGGCCTAGTCGCGCGGAGCGTAAAATTTTTTGGAATAAATAAAAGAATTTGATCAATAATATTGGTGAGTGTATAGGGGAGATGTGGTACCGATGGATCACTGGGACCGAAAATACTTGAAAAATTCTCCACGATAATTACATGATTACACTCCGTGAATTTGTCTACAATTACATGCTGACAGAATCTTTCCTCACATGCAAAAAATTCGACCTGCGTGAGTTATGGGGTCTGTGACGAATGATTTACGTTTTAGGGGGTGTAAAGTAAATTTGGATCGACATTTGCATTTTCCTATATCACCTTTCAGACTAACAAACCCGCCATAATTTTTGATGTGAAGTATATGGCTTGTATCAGGGTATATCATGGCACATATTTTTTGAATCAATACCATGCTCGAGTGGACTATTTTCAAGTCAATTACAATATTTATGGGGTGGGGGACCTACGGCACCATATCCAAATCAAGCAAAATAGATGGACCAACTAATCACTGACAACAGAAACTCGCCTACATATATATAGGCTGTAAATCATAGTTACTTGCAGAGGTGGTCAGTAACGAAGTACTTCTACTTTTTCGAAGTACTCAAGTAGTTTTCATCTACTTCGGGTACTTACTCAAGTAGACCTGATTTTCGCTACTTCTACTTCGTAATATTTTGTGATCTACTTACTTACTTTTCGCTATTTTCAGTTTGTCAAAGAAGTAGTTTATTCCTCCTATCAGGAAGATAGCCTAAAGAATTTCGGGGTTGTTTTCACGGAGTATCAACGTTTAATTTTCATAAGAGTTGAGTTAAGCCCAGAATTTTCGTCGCGCTTCGCGCTCAGTGGATACGGAGTAACTATTGTTATTTTACGAAAGTATCGGTGAATATATTTTAGGTAGCGGGTTGGCGTTGGGGTTCCGTTCACACCGCATTGTCGCCCTTCGCCCATATGAAATATTTCATCACAGTATATATGGCTCATCATAATGTTTGAAACTACCATTTACTTATCATATCGTAATTTATTAGCAGTCCATGACGTGTCCTAATCTGGAAAAGTGGACTCTAACTTTTTTTTAGTTTTAGAGATGTTTTAACATACCACCTTCGAAACTTTCTGAACTAAAGACATGAAATACATTTTTCGCTTTTGGAAGTAGTATTTATAATTCACTTTCAATTCCCAGTATCATATTCTTTGAGTTCTAATTAATATCAGTTCTTTTGTCTGGATAACATACATGTTGAAGAATAAAAGCAAGTCTAGTATTGCCTTTAATTTCCGGAAATATACTACACAATATGGCATTTTTAAGATCCACAATATTTTTTATTCACGTTTACTAATCGCGCAAAGTGTTTGCACCGTATCCGATGCAACTTCTCCGTATTGCTCTTCGACTAAACTACGGGCCTTATAATATGGGGAGTGCGCCATACCATAATATTTATTTAAATGTGGTGTTCGATTAAAAAGAGGATTAGTATTGCATTCCCATATAAATACTATATTTTTCATCCTATGATGCGGACGAATGCTTATGCTGTCGAAAATTGAATACCTCCTAGTATGCATCAATATGAATCAAGCTCGGCACCTTTCGCATATAGCTCAATTTGCAGCTTTTGACAATCCCTGCGAACGAATTTCGATCGTTTTCACAACTACTTACTTACTTGAGTAGATTTAAAGTCAGTCAATTCTACTTCTACTTCAAGTAGTTTTAGGTTGCTTATGAAAGAAGTACTTCTACTCGTACTTAGGTAGATTTTTTCGTCGCTACTTTTACTTCTACTTGAGTAGCTTTCTTGACTACTTTGACCACCTCTGGTTACTTGTGGTGTTTTATCGCTATTACAAGGTATTTGAAAGTCAAAATGTCGATTTGCGGGTAATATGTATGTCGCATTAATTTTGTAAGTTAGGTGTACATCAAAACATGATTTTATGCCAACATTTCAGTTAATATAATCTATTTTATTCTTGAAGGTCGCGACGGAACATTCCTCATTGGCTTGCTGTAGCTTAGCTTATAGTACACAACAAAACAAGTTAACAAATTTGAGTTTTTGAGCATATGTCTCATAGGTCCCATGGTCGTGTGCCTTTGGACCCACCGGGTGGGGACCGATGACACGTTCGAGCAACAAATTTTAAACGCTTATCAATATTTTTTGAAAAGGCAGATATTCATGTAAATGTCCGCAATAGATAGAGCTTGTATCGAAGTGTTGAGACAGCAAAAGATCTGCTATTCTTGGCTGAAGATTTGAGGGCCAGAGATCATTTTGCAATTTTTGATCCATCGGTACCGCATCTCCCCTATATGAGCAAGTGATGTCCATTCTAATTAATTACTTCGTCGAAGCACGGTTATTTAGTAACCTCTGGTAAAGATTGACGCTATTTTTAAGACTGGAATCGCTGCAAATTTTAAAAAACTCATTTGCTTAGACTCGTGCGATTTTAAATTAGCACCTTCTAACGGGAGATGGCGATATTTTCCTGAGCCAGTCGCATTTATGTCGGAAGGGTCTGATTGCAGGGACAGGATCATTAGACGCCGCGACAATAAAGCACCCGAAAATCTATATGGAAGGCTTCGGAATACATGAGTCGGTTTTATGGCCGTCAGTCATTTTGGGAGCGCACTTTGCGGAGTCGCGTGTAGCCTACTTTACATGTCTTCGTGTGTACCGGAACAGAAATTTCCGGAACCAAAAATCCCCAACCCCTATACTGAGCTGTTACCACTAGAGACTCAATTAAACCAACGACCTCGGGCTACTCTAGTGTATCTGTTGTATTCTCATAATTGAAAATGCAGCTAAATTAATTATGGGTATTGGGTAATTGCGGAAGATTTTTTTTTCGGCATACCGATAATAAAAGCAAGACATGTATGGACACTAAATCGTGCAAAGAAATTTTTTAGGTTGCATTCATCTGCCCCAAAATACTGTAATATTTACAGATTTTATGAAACTTTTCCAAAATTTGGGGGGCGATATCCCCTTTCGCCCTTCCTTGGCTACGCCAATGAATAGGCTCCCAACCCCTGTTATACACGGACCAAAATATCTTTAACCAGTACTATATCGCAATGCAGCATTTTTGCGGTCGGCGGTCATCATCATTAGAACATTCATTCCGTACCAATCTACGAATAAAGCTATTGAACATATGTACTATTTCGCGGGTTCCATAACCATCCCATATCGTGTACGTTAGGGCTGTTCAAAAATAACTTTTTATTCTGGATTTCAGTCGGTCGGTCAGTCATTAAATTGTCAGGTTACCCTAAAAAACGCTGCACACCAAATTTGGTTCAATTCTAACAAGTATAGGGCTCCGCAGATCCAATTAAAATATTTAATTTAAACAGGAAAATTTAAAAATAAAATTTTCAAATTTTTCTGTCAACCCCATGAAATTGTTGAGCGGTCTTCAGAGACGACGCAAAACGAATTTGACTCAATTCCAACTAGTAGAAGCGGAGTTATTGGAGTTTTTCGTTGATATTTCCCAGATTATCCTTGATTGGTGGATAATCCGAGGATTATCAACGAAAAACTCTAATAACTCCACTTCTACTAGTTGGAATTGAGTCAAATTTTAGGGTAACCTGACAATTTAATGACTGACCGACGGGAATCCAGAACAAAAAGTTATTTTTGAACAGCCCTAGTGTACGTAGGCTATATGTCGGGTGGTAATCGTACGTAGGCTCATACAACATGTTTCGTGGAAAGTATTTACAAAATTATGACATAATTATTCAACTTTTCGCGTGTCACTTATCAAGAGCTACCAGCACGATAAAGAAATACAACAGAGTTGAATTCCAAATCAAATGAATACTCCTGTTCTATAGTATTAGACGCTTCATGCCAGCCTGGGTTCTTCTGATACTCTTCCAATCCTTACTCCAATCGAAGTTACAATATGGCATCCTCTGTTGGGGGGCTGCCAGTAAAACTGCGCTCAAGCCATTGCAAAAACGACAACATAACGTACTCCGTATCACCCTGCGAGAAGACAATTTGACAATGACATCGTAAAAGCTGTCGCGTTATAATGTTGCAGCTAGCGGACATTTGATGTGTCACAATTATAAGTACAATATTTTTGAATTTAACAGAGATTGATCTGATATCAGGGCATTAGAGCAGTGTAGCCTAATTCGGGCTTCGGGCATACTCCTGCTAAATAGGCTATATTGACCATTTCATTGTCCAAAGTCAAATTAAATCAGCGTTAGATTTACCTTCGAATATTGGAACAGATCAATAGCAACTTAAATATAATAATTTATGCGCAATAGTATCAGAAATTTTCAATCGCCGAACAAACCAATGGTGTTACAATTGTGGAGCGTACTACCACTTTACTCGCGACCTTACTTGGCTATCGAGGTATAGTCCCTGGTCCATAACGAAGTAGGCTACTTCTACTTTTTCGACGTACTTAAATAATTTTATGCTACTTGCGGTACTTACTCAAGTAAATCTAATTTCCAGCTACTTCTACTTCGCAATATTTTGTAATCTACTTACTTACTTTTCGCTATTTTCAGTTTGTCAAGTAGAAGTAGTTTAATCCTCTAATCAGAAATTGAGCCTGAGGAATCTCGGGGCAATTTTCACGGAGAATCAACATTTAATTTCCATGAAAGTCGAGCAAAGCCCAGAATTTTCGTCGCGATGCGCGCACAGTTGATGTGGAGTGACACATATGTTTTCACGAAAGTATCGGTGAATATAATCCAGGTAGCGAGTTGTGTGGCTCCGTTCACACCGCATTGTCGCCCATATGAAATATATAATCACAGTAAATTTACCCCATCATAACGTTTGAAACTACCGCAATTACCTATCATACCGTAATCTAGCACCTCATGGCGTGTCCTAATCTGGAACAGTGGACCACCGCCGAAACTTCCTGGACAAAGGACATGAAATATATTTTCCACTTTTTGTATTTCTATTTCAATTCCCAGTATCATACTTTGAGTTCTTATTAGTTTCAGATCTTTTGTCTGGAGAACATACATATTGAAGTATAAAAGCAAGTGTGGTAATGCCTATATTTTCCGAAAATAAAGCTACTCGTAGTGTACACTAAATGATATTCTTACGATCCTCCATATTTATTACTAACTTATAGTAATCGCGCAAAGTGTCTTCGACTTACGAGCCTTATAATATGGTGGCAGGCGTCATGCCTTGATATTTTCTAAAGCGGGGTGTTCGAGTAAACAAAGGATTGATATCGCGTTTCCTTATCAATACTATATCACTTGCATCCCATGATGTGAACGAATGCTTATTCTGTCGAAAATTGATACCGCCTGCGATGCACCAGTATGAATCAAGCTCTCTACACCTTCTGCATAGCTCAATTTTCAGCTTTTGACAGTCCATGCAAACGAATTACGAGCGTTTTCACAACTACTTAGTTACTTGAGTATATTTAAAGTCAGTCAATTCTACTTGTACTTCAGGATAGTATCAGGTTGCATTTAAAAGCACCACTTCTTCTCGTGCTCGAGTAGATTTTTGCGTCACTACTTCTACTTCTACTTGAGTAGCTTTCTTATCTACTTTGACGAGCTCTGATATTAACACGGATAAAAAGACCCAAGATGAAGGGGGAAACAGAATGTTACTGATGGTTCCCATACCGACCTGCTTAGATATGGCCAAATACGCTACGTAGTGCAAGCTACGACCTTTTTGATATATTACTATTGCCCATGAAAGTTTGAAGTTTGATAGTTTGTTGCGTTTGTGGTTGTACGAAATCGCGGCGTTCCGAGTCAGTAGTCCTTCTCTGATTTTGAGGTTTGACCCGACTCCACTCGATTCATTCTCTCGGGTCATGCTTTATCATCATGAACACGGAACAGGTATTCTGACATTATAATAGTTGATCTTGCACCTCACCTTTTGAAAGTGATGCGATAGTGAAATTTGATGAATGGTTTCGGGGTTTTGGAGTTCTCAAATAGTAATATGTATGTGGCAGTTGAATATTGTCGTATACTTGAAAATCCAAAATACCGATATGGTTGATGGCGTGTTTGAGACCACTGGCTTAAACTAATAATTACTAACATTCGACATCACGAATGTTCTTGCTCTCAAACAAAACGTCAGATTTCAAGGACAGCCTGAGGCGTTTCAGTTGTTTTCGGCAACCTCATACTTCACAATTTCACGTATAGGTCTACTGTAGATATTATTACTGTAGTCTTCATTAATGATATCATTGATATCGATAAGCCAAAACGTTTCGATCGATAGCTTCGGAATATAAGCGCACAGTCTATACATCTACAATAAGGGTAGCCTACCACTCTGCAGCATGCTAGTTTTCCTATATGTTCACGTCAAAGCCTGTACGATATAATTCCACAATACACTGGTAAATGCCCCACTGTTTCGAAAATGGTAATCAAATGCGTGTCTGCTCAAATAAATCGATCTCACATAAATACGTTGATCCCGGTATTCCGGTATTATTCGAGTCGAACCTACTGATATGTCGGATCACTAGGCCTGGTTTTTGCAACTTTCTTTTACAGCTTCCGACAGCTTCCTAGAAACTCAGAATCTATGTAGCCTACTATATGATGTTTTAGGCTGTTTGGACTTTGGAGGGATTTTATAGTGCAACTTTTTGCAACTTTTCTCTATTTTTGATACCAATTTTTTCTGCAACCTTTATCAATCATTGCGTGAAAATGTAAAGGAGTGATTTAAAAACATGCTATACACTATTTCTAGTATGGTTCTATTCTCTTTGATATGCATAACAATGAACTGCATGATGGGTTAGCTGCATCTGACTGTTACCTATGACACCATGGGCTGCAAGCAAGAAGTTCAACTACCGCTGCCAAGCACTACCGTGCCAGAACAATATGTAAATAGATCGCTATATGAATTTTATATGAATATATTACTGTACTGCAACTTTTGTTAAAATTAAGTGCAACTTTCTGGCGATTTTAGTGCAGCGAAAACTTGCCCTATACTGATTACTTTGTGATATTTTTTTCTCTACTGCCGCGCTGATGAGATTTACTAGGCATGGTATACTGTGGATGTTCTACTATAGATCTACCAAAAACAGTATCATCTGCATATTATGAAGGCTATTTGATTAGCTCTATAGAAATTTTCAGTGTTTTGCTTATGTACATTTTACCGTAATAAGCAGGATATAGTTTTTGGGACTCCGGTCTAAGTATGGTATCGTATCAAGCAGCGTCAAAAACGTGTGGAGAGTCCTTTGCCTTTCCTCTCCATTTACGCAGCTGTGAATTGTGAGCAAAGTTTGAATGCATGCATGTGCATCATGAAGAACATATTTCGTACCAGACCAATGGAACATCAATTACAAGTTTACCTTACCAAAACACACGTGTTGTTCCAATTACCTCTTTCTGAATGAACGGATATGGTATCAGATCTGGAGTCAGGTCAAGTCAGGTATTGTCAGTTGGTGCCACTCTCCGTGTTCGCGGCAGATCAATTAGGATTAACAGACGATTTGATTTGAATCAGATATTTGTAATTGATTCATATCGGCTGTGAACCGATTTTGCTCATACTGCTGCATCTTCCATAATCCTACAGTACCGATGGCGATCGACCCTACGGATCAATTCTTTGTTATTATCTCACTGGGAACTATAGGTGAGCAGGTGCCATATAGGCAACGTGTGGGGTAGCTACTTTGTCGTTGTGTTTGTGTTGTCGTCGAAGCTAATCGTGACGCCAATCCATAAGCCAGTATTATGTGTCCGTAAGATGTATGTACTGCAGTGTTGCAAAACTCCACACACGTTTTATATATCTACCACATTGACTCATACAATTCTCTAAACGCGCATCAAGTGATTTTCACTACATAGTCATTTTAATCAAAGCTGGTGTATTTGTTTGCAATACAGTTGGTAAGAACAGGCCTTATCGGGCACCGCAAAATGGGCACGTTATAGAGAAATCGAACAGGTATATAAACCCTACGACCTCCGGGTATATCACAGCATATTGTTTTGATGTTCAGATAAAAAGACGTGAAAAGCATGGTGCAGTTGCGTCCTTCTCGGTATAGTTAATCGTAGTAGTCGCTATCTTCATATTCAGTCGCATCGTAGTCACTGTCAAAGCCGCCGTCATCCGGTGTTGTAGTTTTTGGACTGACTATTGTCGGAAGGGGTCCGTCCAGACTGAAATGGCAGACCGCATAGTCATACCTCTTGTCAATTCTTGTATTTTCGATCCCCTTTGTCCCGGAGCTGGTGTCAATCGTAACTGCTACCCGCACGTAAGTCTTGTAGTAAGAGCCGTACGAGGTACTTGTCTTTCTTGGGTAAGGACTTATCCATTTTGAGTAATTCGCCGGTCTCCCGTCACCGAGAAGTAATTCGTTATTCTAAAGAATAGATTTGGAACATAAGAATCAACTCGACGGACTTTTAATCCCAATTACATGCGACTGTATATAAATCTAGAGCCAATGTATAAGTATATATCCGTTGTACATACCGTTTAGGGATTTTAGAGGTTCACGTTCACGAACGACTCATGGTAGGTTCTGCACTGAGAACCTTTTTCATATATTACAATTTTCACGTCATGATAACATCTTTGGTTGGAATTTTTTGCGTTTAAACTTCGGGTCACTCTATGTCTATGCATTGCGCTGGCAGTATAACAAAAATCGACACTAAAGGAGCATGCACCTGGCCGATCTCGAGGATTTTATATTCGTTGTTGCAAAACTTTCCTCGAAATATTCCGTTTTCCTTTAGTGGATATCTAACGGCGCTAAGTTGTGAGCTTGACCCGCAATCACACCACATCAAGAACGAAATACACTACATGTAAGTAGTCAACGGATGATGTTCTTAATCCAATCAATGAAATTGAAATAAAGAAATCATCGTTGTCTAATGTAAAAAATCTAGCAGGCGTACGGGATCCATCGCGATGAGATGTTTCTCTTTTATCATAAAAAAACAAATCCGTGCGGTTTGATTGCTTATCATACAAATTGTTTATGGGGTAATATCAGTAGCAAGTGGGGCTGGTGTGAACTTGAGGTTCACGTTCGAGTTCTGTGTGTGAACCTCGAAAATTTAGAGGTTCACGTTCACAAACGAACCTTGGTAGGTTCTGCACTGTGAATCTCTTTCATAGATTACCATTTTTCACGTCATTATAACATTTTTGGTTAATATTCTTTGCATTTCAACTTCGCACCACTCTATGCATGGTTCTTACAATATAAAAAAAATCAACACCAAATGGGCATGTACCTTGCTAAACCCAAAAATTTTATTTGTTTTTTACAAAAGTTTGCACGAAATATACATCTTTCCGTTTGTTAATATTTAGTGACTCTCTGCTGTGAGCTTGACCCGCAATCATACAACATCAGGAGCGAAATACACGATACATGTAGGTATAGTCAGCGGATGATGCTTATTCAACCAATAAATAAAATTGATATCGTTGTCTGATGTAAAAAATTTAGCAGGCGTACGGAGTCAATCTTGATTTAATATGTTTATTGTATCATGAAAACCAAATCCGTGAGATTGGGGTGTTGGCTACTACTGCATAACTTGTTAATGGTGTATAGTATCGGTAGCAAGTATATAAACTAGTTTTACTCTCTGCTCAATATCAACGTTGCAATTCTGAGACGCCGAATGCATTGTCCGGTCTGGCCTGAACCGTTACGGCGTAAACTTATATTCCCTTGCAAGTCCTCGTCGAAATTGTTTGCCAAGTGACGGAAGATATTGATTTTATGGGGGTATTCTATCGTTGATCATTTGTCGATGTTTAAAACGTCACATGCACTTCAGCATTGTGGCATTATGTGGCATGAGTCGTCGACTCGTCGCTAGGTATCGTGTACAATGTACTTGTACGTACAATGTACTGAGGATTATCAACGAAAAACTCCAATAACTCCGCTTCTACTAGTTCAGTGGTTCCCAACCTTTTTCGTCTCATCGCCCCGTTTTGAAGCTCCACACCGATCATCGCCCCCCAAATATTGGGAACCGAAAATGAGCATACAAACTGGGATTTTTTATCCTCTCTCTGCTCACGTAATCTGGTTTACCGGTAGAGCTGAGTGTGGTGTGTTGGAAAAGGTAGGAACCCTAAATAATATCAATCATCTTCGGGCGGACCCGTTGTTATATTGACTGCGTTACATTCTGCTATTTGGTGCATGACCTCCTATATCTGCTATGTCAAAAGATATGGATATCACCAGAACGTACCAAACTATAAGACGCACATTGTTTCAAATTGGTATTTCTTTAGTGGTCAGGACAGGAACATTCGACGCAAGCCATTGAGGCGCCTATGGACAATTAAACATATATGTATACATATCGAAATTTTCAGTTAGCACAAGGGCATTCCTTTTTGGCCTAGGTCTTCTCGCTGCTGATCGTTCTGGCACACTTCTCGGAGTCGCATGTTACATGGCCTATAACTTCATATGTATTGGTGCGTCGTGGCGCAGTAATGACGGACGCGGAAGTCTTCATTTCCATAAATCATTCGTATTTTTATTGGGGGAAGGGTACCCCAAAATCAAGACACATGATAATATTAAATCGCGTGCAGCGCAAAATTTTTTGGAAAAAGTTGCATGAATTTCTAAAAATTAATATATATGTAATTTATGTTAATTAACGAAATGATTTTGGACCCCCTTCGAGTTCTGGCCCCCAATTGGTGGTTAGGGGTGCGGCAGTTACGGCCTGACTCCAATATAGCCGTTTTAACGCGCCATCGCCCCCTTCGTCCGTTTTCGCCCCCTTCGTTATTTTCGCCCCCCTAGACCGCTAAATCGCCTCCTGGGGGGCGATATCGCCCACGTTGGGAACCACTGTACTAGTTGGAATTGAGTCAAATTTCTTTTGCATCGTCTCTGAAGACAGCTCAACAATTTCATGGTGTTGACAGAAAAATTTGAACATTTTTTTTAAATTTTCCTGTATAAATTAAAATTTTTAATTGGATCTGCGGAGTCCTATACTTGTTAGAATTGAACCAAATTTGGTGTGCAGTGTTTTTTAGGGTAACCTGACAATTTAATGACTGAATGGCTGGAATCCAGAAAAAAAAGTTATTTTTTAACAGCCCTAATGTACATTAATATATTCTATCACCTCACTGAAATGTAGGGTTGGAATTAGCAATATTAAGTCATGTGACGTCACGAGGTTCACGTTCGCGTTCACACAGAACATTCCAAAAAGGTTCGCGTTCACACGAACCTGAACCTTTCAGACGTTCACACCATCCCTAGTAGCAAGTATAGAAACCCGTTTTGCACTCTGCTCAATACCAATGTAGCAATAGTCAGACGCCGAATACATTGTCCGGACTGGCTTAGACAGTTAGGCGTAAGCTTAAATTACCTTACAAGTCCTCGTCGAAATAGCTGGCAAAGCGACGGAAGATATTGATTTTATACGATTTATTATAGCATTTGATTGCTTCATTTGACGAAGTCGGCATGTACTTCAGCATTGTGTCATAATATGGCCCGAGTCGTCGCTAGGTATCGTGTAGGCCAGGCCCGCAGTCGCTTATTTTGCGGCCCGCAATATATTCGATTATGAAAGCGGGCAATTAATACTGATATGATATTGTTACGTATTAATTTAGCTACTTAGCTCTCTCATCGAACCGTCTCTGTTTTCTTTATTGATGACTCATTCTGGTTTATTGATATACTCGAGTTGAAATTGGATCTGTTTTGATAATAATCCGTAGTCGTCTGATGGACTCTGGTTTAGGAGAATATTGCTAAAGCCAAGAAGTCACATTTGTAGAGTAAATGCTGGCAATGCAAACGTAAGGAGGGAGCAGTTGTTAATCAATGACGAGCTTTTATCCAGGACCACCCAAAAACATCAACTTGAGAAAGTTGACTTCTCTAAGATGGGGATCCGGCCAATAATAGGAAAGGGGTTGATTGGTTTGCTCAAAAGAGATCGCGAAACCTCAGACTTCTTTTAATATGACTGTACTTTGCATGAAAGGTGGAGAGCTCAAAGTGACAATGGCCTCTGTGACGAGAACAGTTACCGTAATTTGATACTGATCATGCTCACGAATTCAAACAGCGAGTTCCGTGGTGGAAGGTTTGGAAGGTGCATACTGCATATACCTACTGGGAAATGCATGCATCGCACGCTCCACGAAGTTTCTACCAGGAGTAAGCATATTTTAAGAGAAAAATCGACTTGATTTACTTACGGCACTGGAAGTTAACTTTTCACATGCCTAACATCAACCGCAAATTAGCGAACGCTGGCCATAGACCATAGAATGCATAAACATGAAGGTATTAAACGTCCGTATATGTTTGGTTAACACAGTGAAAATTTTAGTAGCCTTCGATTACATGGTAATAATGTTCTGCGGCCCGCAGCGGGTCATTGTTATGGCCATTGTGTTGCGGTTACCCGATTGTTCTGACCAATGCCGATATTTCATACTTGGAGGACAGATTCTAGGTGGATCAGTGCCTGATCAATATTTTAATTTATATTTTCGGAATCGGTGCAACAGTAGCTTTCGATCAAGACCAGATTCAGCAATTTCTGCGCTCGGAAAGATAGCTTTTGGGTTGCCAGAAATCCTACAGTCGCTTACGCAAAACAATTCTCCACTCCAGCCTCAGCGAAGCGGAACGAAGCTGCAAAATCGGTCGTTGCCGTTTCATGTTTAATTTCTATACTATAACAAAGGGCTGACTACTACAACATTGCTTTATGCAAGCTGTGAAGCATTGTATCAGTGGATGGGTGATGCAAGAAAAGCATTTGTTAATGTATTACAAAAGCTACCTCGAATTTCATGCCAGTCCATGCCTCTATTTCTGTACTATAGGTATGGTCGACATATTCGTACAGCTTCTGGTACACCTCTCGGTCGTTCAAGTCTGCCGGGTATCCACCTAAGTCAGTACAATTGGTCTGGAAATAAAAGTTTTCTCGCATTATATGTATTGTATGGAATATATCTGGTTACACTAAATCACGCGGAGTTCGTTTAAAAAATTAAAATTGAATAAATCTGCCAAAAATACTCTACATTGTGTTGATTAACGAAAATTTCCCCTCGACCTTTAAATTGGAGGTTGCGGGGGTTTCGGTAGTGCATGACGCCTTCTATAATAGCTGGAATACCTTTGCGTTTTCAAAATTCCATCTTAGACCGTCTCCTCCTATTAGAGAATAGCACCTTGATCCGACATATATTGGAGCGTTAAACTTTTCCATGCAAGATTTCTCTGAAACCATATCGCAATTTTATATGTAGGCCAAGTGAGTAGAATCGTGAAAATTGCATGCATACCTTCATCGGTGTTTGTGGACTCGAACCCTGAAAATAGGCCATTGAGTATCGTTTCAGTGTCCAATCAAAATAAGTATTTAAAAAAGAACTGTACCTGGAGTGCGATAAAGTTGCATCTCCAACCGAAACAATTGTGCTGCAGTATAATGAAAAATATTGTTAGAAATGATCAACCCATAAGTCAATTTCAATATTGAAACTCATAAATGAAATGATTCTATAATAATGGAAACCAAACGACCATTCATATCAACAGCTTGTTTCGTGATGACGAAGTGAGCGGAATAACATATTGCAGGACAGCGATACTGTTTCCAACTTAATATTTTCAAAATTACGTTCACATAACGTCAATTTACTGTTCGCACAGCTTTATATTGCCGTTTTTATCGTGCAATTTTCAACGGTCACCTATACCAGACCATCTCCTGCATTTGCTTATATCGGAACAGTCGCGGACTGCGACATTCTGAGACCCCGATAAAACAGCAAAGTACACCTGTTTCATAGTAGCCTAATTACGATACCGGAGTCGCTGCATGTATTGTATATAGAGTCACAACTAAAAAAAAACTCTTCGAAAATGGAATTTCGGACATACCGTACATCTTTTGCATTTCATCGTGTAGATAACGGAGGATTTTTTCATCCTTGGGTTCCCCTACTTCGCCAGCACTTCCAGTACGTCCGGGAGGCCCGGGCGGTCCCATCGGTCCGCGAAAAAACGGAAGCAAGCCCCTTTCCACTTTCCCTTGGCCGATGGCACCGAATACTTCCGTCATCGGTCTGCATACCATCAGGTCATTGAGATCATTGATGCTATTGGCGGCATAGCCCGATCGTCCAGTTAATAGAAGTATTGAATACACAACAGCACGGTAAAAGCGACTATCTGCCATCTTGAAATGTAATTATTAAATATAGTTTCAATACACGTGCAGCATTTAGTGCGGTATATATATAAACTTAACGTGCTAGTTTGTGTTTGCAACGCAATGGTAGTCTTCATGCACTTTCCCAGTCATGACAAAGACCAGCTGGTAACAGTCAGCTCAAGTCACAATATCAAAAGTAAACGATATATCCCCACCTAACTCATCATTACTTGAACTTCGCAACACGAATGTTGATGTTCACAAACGAAACGTCAGATTGCAAGAATTTCATTGCCTGCAGGCGTTGTCGCCGTTTTCAGTAATCTTATGCTTCAAATTTCCAAATACTATAGGCGTACTCATGTTAGTTGTTAATTTTTTTTATAGCATTTGTGTTGTGAGCATGAAAACAATCATCACAAGACCCAACCAATGCACACTGTACGACGTATCGCGTAGAAACATAATATTGCCAAAAGTATTTGTTTTCATAAAGATAATATCATACCGCCAAGTTTGTATTGGAAGATGACGTATGGTATGGTTACAGATGTGTCATATTAGTGACGTGCGGTGAGGTTACTGATTGTGCAGTGTGCACTGCACACTGGTCCCGGCACTGCCCACAAGCGGCAACTGCAGCTCTTGCGCGTTCTGTCCGAAGTCTCGAAATGGATACACATTGCACAGCTCCTGATAGATCGCAAAATGAATATTTCGATGGGTATACATGGGTTTATCTATGAATAAGATGACGTCTTATATGCACACACTTTTCCATTAACGAACCAATATCATATTTCAATGCGGAAAACGCATAATCTGGGTGACCCAGTTAAATGCGCTATTTCCGGTTGCCGATCCAAATTTCTGGAGTTCTAGCTGTAGCCTACTATGCTACACACACCAAGCCGTTCTGTATTCCATTGCCTCAGTGACTGCATCGACTGTCAAGCACTCATACATTAATTTCTCGATATGATCGAGAACAACTTTCAAATGCATTATAATTTTATTGTAAATGAATTAAGTCTTAACAATCATCATCATCATCATTGGTTTATTAGCAATTTTATCAGTTCAATACACCACAAAATGCGATACAATGAAAAGACAGGAAGATGTCGAAGCGACAAGGAGTAGTCTATGGAATCTGACACCCACCTTGGCCTAGGCGATGTAAAGAGGAGGCATTCACACTGAATGAAAGTAAAGAAGATAGTATAGAAAAAGAATGCGACAAGAAATAGGGCGGCATGTCATGGGAAGCGAGATCGATAGGTCAGTCAAATCTAACTCCGGGATTCTTTCCTTTTCAATCTTCGATTCTCCCTCAAGTAGCAAGCATTGAAATGGATCCGTGGGTCTGGCTGATTCATTCTCCATAATGATGCATAGTTCATTTCTGACTTTTATAATATTAGCCACTACATTTCGTACCCAAGTCTGATAAAGAGGAGAATAGACGAAATCTAACATCAAGAATTACACTATGCTGCTACCTAGTTAACAAAAAGATTTTCAGACGTCGTGTACCGAGATGTACCGGTATCTGAAATATACATCAGTGAACCCATGACATACCACGATTATACGTAGCCTACCTGCTTAACCCAGTTTCCAACCAATGTACACTGTACGTACAGGTTAAAATGAATCAGACAAGGTATATATCTAATCAGACATGCCACTCCTGGGTTTTTCCACCCAGATCTGGGTTTTTTGAGCATCACCTGGGTTTCTGGGTTTTTATCCTTGAAACATGTTTTTTTTTTCAACATCATGTTCGCCAGGTCAGTTTTACGCTCGAAAATTAGTTATTAGATTTGTAAGATCGTAATATCGTAAAATGCACGTATTGCAGTTCGTCATTGTCGATGAATTTTGCTATTATTGTAAATGCATAGTCTTGAGAAACTGATTCAATACTAAAATGAGAGGCATCGGCGTGGTGACGGAGCTTTATTGAACAGTAACTTTTAGGCCGAAAAAAGTCATGTTCGTAGGGCAATATAACTCATTCGAAACACCGTCTTACAACCTCGCCACCTCATCCGCATAAGCGGCCATGTCTTACAAAAAGCCTAGAGGTGGGCCGTGCTATAAGTCGGCAGTTACGGATAATAATGAACAATATCGGCCAGGTGTAAATGACCCTGGTGTAAATCACAGAAATAGGGAATGGATGGCATTCTTACGAACTTTCTGAGCGCATTGGTATAATTTAGGGATGGTGTGAACCTCTGAAAGGTTCAGGTTCGTGTGAACGCGAAACTTTTTGAAAGGTTCTGTGTGAACGCGAACGTGAACCTAATGACGTCATAATGCTAATTCCAACCCTAGATTTCAGTGAGTTGATATATTAATGAGAACAATACTTAGCGACCACTCGGACCACATTATGCCACAATGCAGGAGTAGGCTACATACTGACTTTTTAACCGTCAAGTGGGGCAATCAAGTGGGGCAATCAAATGATATAATAATTCGATAAAATCAATATCTTCTGTCACTTTGCCAAGAATTTCGACGAGGACTTGCGGGAAAATATAAGCTTACGCCTTAACGGTATATAGGCCAGACATGACCATGTATTCGGCGCCTGAGTATTGGTACATTGATATTGAGCAGAGTGTAAAACGGGTTCCTATACTTGCTATATTACCCCATTGCCAAGTTATACAGCAGTAGCCAACACCTCAATCGCACGGATTTGGTTCTAATGATACAGTAAACATGACAAGTCAAGATTGACACCTGCTAGATTTTTTACATCAGAAAACGATATCAATCTCCTGAATTGGTTGAATAAGCATCATTCGATGACTACCTGTAGTGTATTTCGCTCGTGATGTTGTGTGATTGCGGGTCAACACCACAGCAGATAGTCACTAAATATTTACAAACGGAAAGCTGAATATTTCGAGCAAACTTTTGTAACAAAGCAAGTAAAATTTTTGAGATTGTCAAAGTGCATGCTCGTTTAGTTTAGTGTTGCTTTTTTATGCTGCCAGCGCTATGCACAGAGTGGCCCGCAATTTAAATGCGAAAAATTTGAACAAAAGATGTTATAATGAAGTGAGAATTATAATACATGAAAAAGGTTCACAGTGCAGAACCTACTCTGAACCTACCAAGGTTCTGTTGTGAACGCGAACCTCTAAATTTCCAAGGTTCACACACAGAACGCCAACGTGAACCTCATGTACACACCATCCCTAGTATAATTAATACATTATTAACTATTGAAGCGGCGCACCAGTTGTTTCATAGCAATGCGTCGAGAGGAAAACAGCATATTTTTTGTTGGATTTGCCCTTTTAACCGAGCAAAATGTATAACATGAAGGGATGAACTGTTGCAAATTCAATAATATAGGCTCCTATGAATGTATGATCGACTGATCGTACGATGACAGTTAGTGGTCCCAGTTTCACAGCTATTTTATATAATTTTGAGTGAAATATAGGATCTGGGTTTTTCTGGGTTTATTTGGCCTCCATATCTGGGTTTTTCCTAAATTGCACGTTTGCATGTTTCAATTACATTACAATTACAATTACAATTACTCAATGCTAAAAGTATCAAATTACAATTACAATTACAATAACAATTACAATTACTTTTAAACACGTAATTGATTCAGTAAAGAGGTGTTCTTTGACAACCGTAGCGACGTAATTATAGCAACAATCTCAAGCTATTCATGTTTCATTCCTGATATGTAGAATACCCTTTAATTAAAAGAAACTCGAACGTATTCGAACTATTCCTAATCACGAGTACTGAAAACTACAAGCACAGAAAAATGTTTCAAGCGACTGTTAAGAACCAAAGGTTTGAGCGACTAACAGCGAATAGGCTACAGGACAGTCAATGAAATGCAATCAAACGATTAGGCTACTCAGAGCTGAGTCAGGATAATGAAATGTAATTGGCAAGGCGTCAGCGATGAGGATGATAGCCTACCGATAAGGTGCGTAAAATTAAAATAAATGCATAAGGAAAGAACCTCCTGATAACTAGGAATTACAATATTTTGGTTCGCATTTACATTTTCACTTGCTCGGAAACTGTTAGATTGCATTTGATGAACATTAGAGTGCGAAAAGTTTCTGGCCCCAGTAAATTTGGCCAAGATTGGAGGTAAGATCGGGATAACATCTCTACAAATGCGTGATCAAGTTTGAAGAAGCCTTGGTTGGAAACTTTGATTTTTTTTGCTATTGTTGCAACAAGCCTCGGTACTGGTCAGAGATTAAAAAAACTTTGACCGTGGTGTAGGAAATGGTTCAGCACAGGTTTCAGAAGAGTTTATTTGCTGTTCATCCATTTTTGAAATATTAATATTAAGTTTAGCTCACTGGTTCTCTAACTTTTTTAGACACGCACCCCTTTATGACAGTGAATATTTCGTGCCCCCTTTATCGTCATAGCACACAATGAAACTAAAAAGTTAGCAATCCTTACATATAGTTTGATGGTATGGAAGGTTTTGACTGTTGAGAGAATTCTCCAACACGAAATTCAGACTATACACCGAGCAACAACCATAAAACGGAGGTGAATCGGGCCAAGCGCGTAAAAGATTTCAGTTCACTGGAGCTCGCGCCCCATTCAGACGCTTTCACGCCGGCCTAGGGGGCACGCCCCAGCTTGAGAACCACTGGTTTAGCCTATATTGTAATTCACAAAGTTTTCTGTTGCTACTGAAGTATGAGATACAGTTTAGCGTGACTGAATTATCTAGTTATAGCGCAGCACGCATAGAACACCGATGTAAATAGGCTAATTAATACATGTGGTGACTGTTTACTAAGGCCTTAAGGCCCCTCGTCGTCATCCTGGCTCGTACCGGATTTTCACTGGTGCGACGAATAAATGATTGATTAAATGATTATTTTATGTTGTGATAGTCAGGTTTCCATGAAAATGTAATTGAGATTGTAATTGAGCAAAATTTTGATCAAATTACAATTACAATTACATGAAAAAATGTAATTAATTACATTCTGCTCAATTACAAATTACGATTGATCCAACTCTGGTGCGAACCGTCACACAGGTTGAAAAGCACTGTATTATATTATAAAATTAAAAGAAAATACTGTCTGGCTGACTCTATGGTTTTCTTACTTCATGGTTGAATACATTCTCCTGTCAATCATGATCATGAATCATTCGGAATCAGTGTTGCCAATTTAGCGATTTTGTCGCTATAGATCTAGCGATTTTTCGTTCCGTTTAGCGACAAAAAATACCAATCTAGCGACTAGCGATAAATCTAGCGACTTTTATATAATATTTAGCGATTTTCTAGCGATTTTTTTTCAGAAAAATCTGATACCAATCGGTTTTCGGCAGCAACATTATGCTTGTCTACCATATCTTATGCGCGCTACAGTGTCAGCACGCATCGACGATCTCAATTCAGGTAGAGCGCATGGATAGGAGCGTCAATACTGACTTTCCTGGACAGTGGGCCGAAGTTGGTCATAACTCTTCCAGGCATAGTAATCTACAGTGTCGCGTTCGCCAAACTCGTCAAGATCCCGGCAAATTCACCTTCAACACAATACGAGTAACCACAATAATGCTCATCCAATGCAGTGTGCTATACAAGGTCCAATATATGAACTCTTTACACCCACACCAGACGATTATAGTGTTCACTGTCCAACCCTCCCCCAAAAGACTGACATCTCGAGTATCTAAGGGGCAGTCGGATTCCAGATAACTGATCAAACTATTTTTCATCAAACTTTTGACACCTACACACGAGACGAATCAATATGCTACGAGCTATATCGCGATCCAAGATGAATGAAAAAAAAAGATTACGTCGCGGACTTTTGACAGTAACACAAGATGTGTAACAACAGGATTAAATTACCCCGCAAAAAAATTTGAAAATTAAAAGAATTAAATCCCGAGTTTCTATGCGCGCTGCTGGATAACAGAAAAACATTTTTTAATGAAGGTATTTGATGTATCGCCCCGTCTCTTATCTGATGTATTAGGGAAACAGGATGGCCAGAAGTGATACGTAGGCTACCCTAAATTTCCATCTGTAGTAGGCATCCATGTATAATACGCACCCTTAACATGACATGTCAAACTGGGGGAAAAGCCTGTAGCCATGTATAATACGCACCAGACATGGGGTGATTACTTCACGAATGTAATCGATTGCGATTACGATTACTTGTGAATCCCGCGATTACGATTACAGCAAAATCGGGAAGTAGTCGATTACGATTACGATTACATTTCAAAAGTAATCACGATTACTCACGATTACATTTGTTTTGCTTCCTAGAACTAATTTCAGAAGAGATATTGGAAGACAATATAAGACTGCGATGAAAAGGTCTGCAGTGGTTCTCAACCTTTTTGGCTTCGCGGACCCCTTTTGACCGTCACGGACCCGCGCGGACCCCCTCAAGTTTTAGTTCAATTTTAGCCGTGTTATGGTGCAACCTTAATCTGTCTTGTGTAAATATTAACTGTAGGCTTGTGATAAACAGCAAAATAGTGATTTTTTTTTGAAGATAACATCATACTATTTATGTCGAAATTGGTGGACTTTTACTATTTCAAAGCTAATTTTGCTGCTGTACTTCTTGAAGTACGTGGTCGTGTCTTGAAAATCCGCGTCTTCGTTCTGATATGAACGAGGAGTGCCGAAAACCATTTCCGCCAAGATAGATTGAGGTTTTAATGCAACATTTACGTATATAACGCTTCTGACGATACTTTTGGTGTGATTGCAACATTTATGGCACCAAAATGAAGAAACAAATATTTTATGAACATATCACGTCCAGCATCTAGTGCAGGGACGGGCAACATACGGCCCGCGGGCCGGATTCCGCCCGCGGCGGCATTTTGATCGGCCCGCAGAGAGTTTCTACCGTCAAAGTGAAATCCTAATCTATAAGTATAGACAAATGTTATGCTCCAGAGAACGGACCCAAGTTTTCCAACCAGAGACTGTCATGAAACGACTTGTTCTGTTCGGGTTAAATATATATTTACGAGCAAACATTTTCGACCATGAACAATTGAACATTAACAAGACAATGCTGCGTACCAATATAACTCGTGATATGAATTTCAGGGTTGGAACGTAATGCTTTGATAGCAACGAAACATTCCTTGTTCATCAAAAAATCAGCCTTGTCGATAGGGCATCCGCAATAAGAATGCTCCAAATGTGATAGCCGAGCTTTAAGAGAAGGTATATCATTGTCCAATTTATGACGAGTGTCAGCCGAAAATAATCGGGTTCATTTCAATATGAATATACTATTCAATTTTATATTAAAGTTCTGTACCTCCAAGAAGCTGTTCTCTGCATTGGGACAAATTATGGAAATACTTAGGAATTTTTATATTTCAAACGACTGTTCACTAACTTGATGAGACTGACAACTTCAAATCGAGAAGGTTTCGTAGACAATACGAAGTCACCCTGATTGACGTAACTATCTCCATATTTTTATTTTTTTCACAAACCCCAACAAAACGTCTCTAAAGAGCAATATGTTTGTATCAGCAGGTTATTGGAAAATTGGCAATGGAAATGAGTTTCCACACTACCATCGTCCATATCAGACGATTATTATTATGATATGAGTCATGAGGTTTTAGCAGTTGTGGTGCGAAACTGCCTCATGCTTTCTCAAATTAAAAAATAAAATAAAAATTAGGTTATCAACCATTTTAAAAATTTAGAGGTCTCGCGGACCCCCTGAAATTGCTTCGCGGACCCCTAGGGGTCCACGGATCCCCGGTTGAGAACCGCTGGTCTAATGAGATAACAACTTTCTTCATAAATCATACGTCATTTGCTTGTTACGTCATAATGCACCCATTGCCCAACTCCATGCAGGACTATTCGTCGCACCCATCGATTTGCATTCTTGCCAGGTCCGTAACTGCCACACCCCAAACTCCCCAATAGGACCAGGAGCGAGCTCTAAGGGGACTCAAAAGTATTTTCAAGAGAGGTAATTAACTTGAAAATTTTCTTCGATATTTGGGATTTAATGTATGTCATTATCATTATCATTATCATTGGTTTATTAGCAATTTTATCAGTTCAATGCACCACAAAAATGCGATACAATGAAAAGACAGGAAGATGTCGAAGCGACAAGGAGTAGTCTATGGAATCTGACACCCACCTTGGCCTAGGCGATGTAAAGAGGAGGCATGCACACTGAATGAAAGTAAAGAAGATAGTTTAGAAAAAGAATGCGACAAGAAATAGGGCGGCATGTCATGGCAAGCGAGATCGATAGGTCAGTCGTGGTCCGGTAATCTTGAGGATGGACTGTATTTATTTAGTAGTAGTTGCTGGTATTTCGACTTGAATGTGGACATGCTCGTCGACTGTCGGATGGCCGGCGGGATACGGTTCCACACACATCATGTAAATAGCTTGATTTTGAAATGCATACCGCTCCCCTCAAGAAAAAAAGCCTGCATAATTTATAGGAATAGGCATTTCGGTGGCGGTCATTACCCCGCCGCGACACACCAAAAGACGTATGCAATTTCGGCCAACATGCTACTCCACAGAGTGTCCATTGTCTGTAGCCGCGCTCTGTGGGCGTGACGAATACTCCGGTCCTTCCAATCTGAGCCCAAACAACGCAAATGCCAACTGGGGCAATCACAGAGGAATGAAGGCATGACAATTTGTGTGTGCGTCTCACGAAAGTTTTTCTTCCAGTCTGCTACGTTTGGGCGACTACAGTATCTTTTGATTATATAAAAGACGGGAGGTCACGAATTAACAAGATACAATAAAGTAATTATAACAACATACCAGATGCTATAATTATGAATTACGTGCCCCCACTCTACCGGTAAATCTGAATGAATAGCAATATACTGCAATTACCAATATTATTGACGAAATTCAGCCATCAACTTGAAAACTGACCACCCTATGGCTCCGACTCGAGTCGCGATTTTGTGGTGACTAGATCTGACTCGAGTCAATTTTTGTATTTACTCGACTTGTACTCGAGTCATGTAAGACTCTCTCATGACTCGAGACTAGAACGGCCAAGACAGATATTCCATGTAACTTCGAAGAATAGTAAAGATACTGCATTGTTTGCATTTCGTCTATCAGTTCTGATACTTGGAAATGGGGCCGTAAACTGTGAAAACTGATGAAAATGACTATGTTGTAAACACGAGCCATTCTATATCACTCGAGCAGAGTTGAAAAAGCGGGTTGAACCGGAATGATCTGAAAACTGCTTGAGAACATAACGACTTGGACTCGTACTCGAGTCAAATACTATGACTCGGACACGACCCTATAATAGCTGACTTGGACTCGGACTTGACTCGGGGGTGAATTGAAAATGACTCGACTTGACTCGAGTCAAAACTATAAAAGTGAGATTGATTTGTGACTCGGAACATTGTGACTTTGGTTACAACCCTAATAACATCTCTTTCTTGTTCACGAATGTTCGGTTATTTCATATTCATTGTACAAATAAAAAGTAATCGTTCTTTCACAAAGAAATCGATTAGATCTGTGAAGTAGTCGATTACGATTACGATTACTTTGGATTTTTTACGCATGTAATCGATTGCGATTACGATTACTTGAAAATGCTGTAATCGTCGTAATCGATTACGATTACTAATCGCGATTACCCCATGTCTGATACGCACCCCTGTACGAGCAGGTGATCGAGCAAGCGTCTGATATGATAGCATTGTGTTCGTGCGGATGTGTTTGAAGCAGCAGAGAAGAAAGGGTAATTAACTAGATTTCCAGCATAGTGTGGGATGTAAACCAGGCAAACGATACTATCACACCCTTCGAATGGGTAAAACGAGTCGAATACACCTACCAGGGTGAAAATAGATGCAGCAATCAGATTTCCACCTAAGCCCGGGCATGATGGCTGGATGTGATGCGCGATTGACAACAAACAAGAAGAAAGGTGTAATTGCGAGTTTCATTTCGAGGGAGATTTTTTCAAAATTCTTATACCCATGTATAATACGCATCCCCGATTTTAGGAGAGATAATTGATTAAAATGGAAAATTAAGGTATTTATATCGGGTTGACCCCTGTATATGTAGGATGCTTTTCACCATAAATTCCATTTCATCGGCAGAAGTCGGTATCCTGTCAATATATAGAGAGCGGTTATTACTGCAAATCTGGTCACTCAGAGCAATCATGGCACAGAGCGCTCTGTTTTGTTGACATGCACAACACATTTTGTCCGGTTTTGAGATGGACTGGAAAAATGAGAAGTGGCATTCGACACAGCTGATTACAATGTATGAATAACAAGAAAACATGGCTATTCTGGTTCAATCTAGCAACTTTAGGAATTATTACAGATTTAGCGACTTTTTTAGCGATTTGGTTTCAAGATTTAGCGACATCTAGCGATTTTCAACATCAGTTTTAGCGATTTTTGTCCATCCGGAGTTGGCAACACTGTTCGGAATCTCGCATTGCAAACAAGCTACAAGTATAAGGTTTTATCTCTTCGGTTGATTTTCCTCTGCTCTAGAGCGAAACCCATCGGCGATATACGATACCGCGACAGCCAGTTGTCAGTATTTTAAACAATGCTCAGGTTCGGTAAGACTCTACCGGTGCCACTTTTTAACGAAGCGATATCGCGACGTGCGACGTGCTTGTTTCCAGCAATTCCCGGTAGGTTTGCATTGTGTGTGCGAGTTCAAATATCTAGTTCAGATCCTATCATAAGTCGATAAGCATTGTTCTAAAATCTAAAACACTGCAATTTTGACAGTGTTATCAGTTCCAATACGTTTTGCATCAACTGGAGGAAGGGGGAATACTAGAAATGTGTCACGGACAGATCGAAATCGAAGACGCGGAATCAGAGTTAATGACGGTCTACTGGAGCTGGAATCTGTATACTTACAGAGTCATCATCTTAACATGAATTTTCTCAACTGTTCAGGTGACTTCGTCCATAAAGGAGCAATTCTTGCCACTCAAATCCATAAATTCAAGTTCTACCCGGGATCGTATGTAAGTCTATCAATACTGTTATCTGGCTATCATCGATTCCACAATGTTCCTGTAGAGATTGACTGCTTATTTTTCCACCATTTCCCTGCAAATTTTGTGTACGAACTAAGATACCATGTATCGTTTCATCGATATTTGTGGACTTCTGTATGCTGGAAAGAAAATACCCTGAAGCCTAATTTGTTACTGCAATGTAACAAAAGTATAGTGCTGAGAAATTATACTCCATTAGAAGTATTGTCTTACAAATTACAATATAGACCATGCTGTTTAGAATATATTGGTGAAGGAATGTACCCGGTACCGGTACTAAATTTCAAATATAATTTGAGATTGTAGATCTGGGGACCTTTACACAAGCCAAGCCTCTGATAATTTTCTCAAATCTGAAATCAGTTTCTACGACCAAAAATACTACCTGCATGATAATGTGCGCATTTAAGATATGTGAATTTGAAAGAAATATTGCGGCTGTGATAAATTAGCTGTATGCAGATCTACTTGCAGATCTCGCTGGCCGTTTTGCCTGATATATCAGGTGAACAGCAATGATTTTCCAAGTTAAAGTGATTTAATGAAAAATAATGAAAAAATAGAACAGTGTGAGCACAGGACGCCGATTCCATACAGGCTTGTATCACTGTTTGACTTTGACTTATCCCTTTACAATAAGATGGCACTGAGCATGTTTTCTTGCATTGGCAAATGCGGGGTGGGCGGTACTCCATTCCAAATTTTAATTTTACACGCTCTGTCCTGATTATGTTCATCATGTTACCTGATTGATGAGAAATTATATTCGACTGGCTATGTTCCTGTGCCGAATACTGACAGCTGCTGTTGTTTGTTCTAGGTTATGGTTGGTCGTAATATGACGCTCTCGGCGTTACAAAGTGGAACGGTCAGAATAACGAGAGAATTATTTGTCCCGAAACCAGAAACAGAACTGGCGGAGGCAGTCAAAGACATGCCCATGGGTTCATTTTTGTATAAACCCACCGTGAATGTCATACCAGAGCAAGAGCTTGGTGGGGTTTTTAAATTGAAAGAACAAATTTGACGGAGCGTAGCATCTGAACCACAAATCGAGCCAGTCAACTTCCAGCGTGTGATTACTATTGTGCAAGATCTGCACACTGGATAGGATGGGCTACCGTCACTGACGTGTCTGCATTTATGGTGCACAATCTTTTCGATGCAAATGAGTTGGTGGTTTTAATATCCGTCTTTCTCTTACGTTCATACGTGTTGTTGTATTGACCTACCTAAATTTTGTGTGGAGTAGTTGAATGCTTGAAATTTGATGATAGAATGTTGCATCACATCATTTGCCACGAGTGTGGAGTTGGTAAACATTGATAACGAGCTATATAGACTTCCAACCTTCTCTATTTCAGCCGGAGTACTTTTTCGAAAAAAAATTGTTGATTACAACAGCAATTTATTATGAACTATGCATGGTTTTTGCATCAGGCGAGCATGTTTTTGCAGGAACAAAACTGGTATGGCTAGACAAGTATTGCTCTAGATATCTGATTCTAATAACATGCTAATTGTTTTTGCTTGAGTACAAGACAGCAGTGTTGGGATGACTCGAGTCATGTCTTAACTCGACGTTTTGGAAAAATTTACGAGTCTATTTCCAGTCATCAAGTAACGTTGTCGATAAAAATGGCCGATCTTGCATATATTCAGATTGTGGACGATACGCTGGTGTGAACTATGAGAGTGAGCAATCACTCACTGATTGTGTGTTTTACTGAGTCTCCATTGTTCTATCACATATATATTGACTGCAAACAAAGTGACTATCTCTAATCAATAGATTGCTCAATGCTCATTGTGGTCGTTGCCCACTTTAACCATTGAATTCTAATATAGTTTAGAGGTTTTTATCACTCTTCAACCATTGGCGCAGGCATAGACCAGGGGTGGGCAATTATTTTCCTCCATGGGCCAAATGAGAAGTAGAAAATACGCTTGCAGGCCGAGTGAAAATTATTAGGTATATCCTCCCTTTTCTTTCTAAATTACATTGTTATTAAATGCTGCTCAGTGAATGTGTTGATGTTAGGTAATGAGAAAGTGACGATTAATTAGTGAATATCTATTTGCAGTCATGATTCGAAACAATGTTAAACATGATACATTTTAACTCTCTTGAAACCCCACTCCACGTTCTTCTATTAAGACTCTGAAACAGTGGTTCTCAAACTTTTTAAGCACGCCTGTCTTTATGATAGTGAAAAAAATTTCACACCCTGCTTATCATTATATCACAAGATAATAAAAAAGTGAAACCACAATGCTAGCAATCCCAACGGATAGTTTGATGCTTAATCTCGGCGACATGGTCGGCTAAAACTAAAAGGATGGTTTACTCCTGACTCTAGAGCAAAACAGCATACAAATATTTAGTGCTCTAAAGTCTAAACCTATGAATTTCAGTCTTCGGCTTTCTTCATTTCGCATGCCTGTAATCCTTTAGTGACGATAGATATGATGAGTCCTATAGTAATCGCGAGCACCGATTGACTTGTTTTACTAATTAGGGGTTTGGAAACGGAAAAGAGTGATTTCTTGTGACCGTAATTACTACTCATATACCTTGCCACATTGCCTTTATTTTGAATCTGGATTATACGCATGGGAGGTGAGTAGGTAGCGTAATCATGGCAGATTATTGAACAGGCTTCAAAGTAAACGAATTTTCTGTTAAATTGATAGTCATTCAAAAAGCAAGTTGTATGTTTTGAATTCCAAGCAACCTTTCGCGGGCCGCACTTTGCCCAGGTCTGTTATAGACAATATATACCATCACTTATACATAAGTTTACAGAAGTCATGTTTATTTAACGCTATATTAGTGCCTCGGTTCAATAGAAATGGTGACTTTCAAAACTGCCATCAAAATGCAATGACGTAATTATGCTTCGTACTTCACCTTCAAGAATCGATTGATTAGAGTCAAAATGTACAATGACTCGTGACTTGAATGCATGAATGCATCCCAACATTGCAAGACAATGCTAAAAGAACTGACATTTATTGAGTGTAACTTGTTCTTTCAACACATTGTTACCAACCAGATTGCAAAAAATTTGACCAGCCTACAGGCAACATGAAATAATGTAACCAAAATGTTAATTTTTTATCAAGCAACTGGGATGACTGATTCAGCATGCATCATGTCCATTCTGTTTGACATTTCCAAGTCTTCGTTCACATCACGTAGAACGACATTTGTCATGCTCATCTGCATGCGTGGGAGTCCCGAAGATTATGAGAGTTTGCTTAACATCCCGTTGCCTGAAGTAAGTTCCCAGTTCTGACACATTCATCCGTGGTGTAAAACGAGCCTGAACATTTCGTTGGCGATAAAAAAGTTTGCGGTTGCATCCTTTCGTAGTAGAAATGAGTGGGAGAAGGAGTGTGGGGGATCGTCGTCTGTCTGAAAGTAGAAATATTTATTTTAGTTAGGAAAGCAGATGTGCCATTCTGCACACATATCTGTGTTGCGAACATGGTGTTGCATAGGTAGCCTTCTAACATGACTACTCAACAGCTCAACTACTGAGTCCTGCTTCACAAACAGAATGGAAGTTTTGTAGGAAACCAAGAAAGAATCGATCAATGACAATGCAATTGAAAACGAGTGGAAATTAAGTACATATTATTATACCTTATTACACAGGAATTGGTATTAAATCCAACAGTTTTTAGGTACTCTCACCTTCAGCTGGCCCATTACCAGGATGAACACAGCTTCATTATTATCGACACCAATAACTGGATGTGCATCACTTGTGCTCACGACGTGTTGAATTGTTTTGAAGGGTAGCTCCTGGAAGAAGATTGAAAAGACAAACTAGAAAATGGATAGGAGCCTATGTTACATTATGGTCTTATTCCCATACTAACCAACTGGCAGTGCATGGTAAAGAACTGTAATGAATTTTTAGTCGAAATGTGCAAGTCAGACAAGACATAAATGAATATAACCTCAAACTCGGCCGAGGGTTGCTCTCTTACGACTCTTAGTTGTGTACCAACACTTACATTTACATAAATGGCTGTATAGATGCTCAAAACTTTTTCAATATCGAAATCCATCTCAGCATCGACAGTTACATTTGTTATAAAATATTTACCAGGTTCGACTGGTCACAAGACCTGGCAACACATTCAATTTGTGAGACATACTCTCGTTAATTTGTGACTTGTCTTCTGTCGTCTATACTTCTACACATACACTATAGTTGGTGATAATTAGGGCAAGTTTTTGTTGCAGTCAACTCCGTGGAAAGTTGCATTTATGGACAAGTTCCTTGAAATTTTTTGGGTATGAGATACTTGAATCGATCCGTATCCAAGGCACTGTATCAAAACTAAGTGTTGGGGACTTAAACAAAATCAATAGCCTGAAGAAATTGACCCAGTTAAAATATAAATTTCGGCGGTCTACCATGAATGTACGTCAAATCAGGACGACAGTGGAATAATCTAGCGATCTGTTTACAGATGGTGCTAAATATTCCCAGTAAAAAGTTGGATGCATAATAAATCACTAACTTGCAAAAATTTGCGTGAAAAATCGTAAAAGTCACAAAAAGTTGCATGAAAAAAATGGAGAAGGGTTGCAAAAAGTTGCAATGAAAGAATCCTACAAACAGCTTGAAACAATAAACATACAACTACATGACTTCTGAGTATTTGGGAAGCTGCCGGAAGTTGTAAAAAAAAGTTGCAAAAACTTGCGCTAGTGATAATTAGGGCCATTTAAAGTCATATTTTTTTCTATGCATCAGTAAGTCGTGAAATCAATTTTAACGCAAAAACCGCATCCATATGGGGTATATTTAGAAAGTTATAAAGTCATATTTTCCTGGTTAGGTCATATTTGAGTTATAAAGTCATATTGTTGTATACTTTAAATAAAAAGTGCCAATTGAAGCAATTACGCACTAAGAAGTAGGCAATTTCTGATTGAACGAAGGCAAACTGTAAGGTTAGCCTACATAACATTACAGTCTCAGACCTACGAGGTCACACATTGCATTATGAGGTCACACATTGCATTGTGTTGCTACACAATCTGTTTTACTTCTGTGCACTGAAGTGGGACGTCATTCGAAGTTCAGAGACTTCCACAAGTGAAAGAAATAGTCAACGCTTGGGAAGCTGAAGGAGTTATTGTAAAGAGCGTCAAAGATTCAGTGAACGATCCAAAGTTGACGAGTCAGTTAACAGAAATATGCCTCCACTACAACAATATTTCCAGCTTGATACTGAAAATGGAAAGTTGTACGTACACTATCAAAGAGGCTCATGCTGATCTAAATGCCCTCGATTTCGGAAAAGATCCACTTGAGCTCAAAAATTACTTTAGGAACCGATTGGACAAAAACGATGTGAAACAAATTATGGAGCTACAAAGACAAGACATTTCACCAGCGCTGTATGCAAAACTGCAGAAGTGTCAACCAACATCAGCGTCTGTGGAGCGCTTATTTCCTTACTAAAGTCATTTTTACGTCCAAATCGTAACTTTAAAGACTCCAACATTCCACACTACACGAAACTGTACTACAAAAGTGGTTGAACTAAAAATCGATGTGTATTACTTTTATGTTGTTCATGTTTTACTCGTCAGTTCCATGAGTGACGTTGGTTACATGAAAAAATACACGATTTTCGCATAAAGTCATATTTTCCCAAAAATAAAGTAATATAATTGATTTTTTGAGGTCATATAAAAATGGCCCTAGTGATAATGCATTGTAACATATGTAAAATGGCTGTATATACGTTTGAACTTGTGACACAAATAAAGATCGCAAAACCAATTGCAAAAAATAGGACTTACAACAATCTTCTTCATGATTGCTTCAACCCCCTGCAACTGTGCTCCCTCGAAAGTCATCAATGAATCCCCACGCTGTTAATGATTAAATTCTCATTGCACAGAATACATTACTACAATTACCCTAGCACAGGGGTTCTCAACCACAAGGATGTTGTGAAATGGGCCACAGAGATATTGGACAATTTGTAGATTTTGCGAAAGTTTAGTTATATATATTTGTTATGTTATTCGCTTAAAAACATATAATCATATCATTGAATTGTACGTAGGTAGGCTACATCAAGCTTTTCAGTCAACTCAGATGAGACATAGCGACACGTATGGACTCACATGTACAAGTCGAAAATGGGAGGGGGCAGCGAGTTAAGCGATGTCTTTTGTCCCCCTTCTATGCCAATGATGCCAACCTACAGCCAACAGCAACGAAGATAATTTTGAATATGTAATAACAGGAAGTTGATGCTGAAGTAATCAAGTATTCCTTCAGCGTCATATCGCAGTATGCCTTTAAAAAGGGTGTGCATCAAACTCGGACTTGAGTGCATTTGATGTAGATTTACAGTTCTTTGGCATGTGATTATAGGCATAAACTCAATTTATTATCAATTATCATCTTCCTGTGGAAGTAAACAGCACCACAGCAACAAATGGTAATGGATTGAGGATTTAGGGCATAAATCTTGTAGAGTCTGTCTGAAAATGTCCGGTCTTGAAAACATTGTACACTAAACTACATAATGTATGAGTCAAAGGAATTGTTTGCATCGTTGGATTGAATATTCTTACTTCGCAACTTCAGTAGGCACAGCTTGCATAATAAAAATTCTGCATCCACTTCCCTGTAGTGCACCATAACCCATCAACCGAAATCACGTCAAGAATTGTTTGAAGCTGGCCTAGAATCGTTTCGCTACCAGTTTCCCCACGATAGTGGAACTAAAACCCCAATCATACAAACCGAGTTCGTGGATGAGGGGATTAGATCATTGTTTCGCGACGATCATGGAACAGTGGATGGTCATAATGTAGGCTACACAAGAGTTATACAGGCTACCAGGGCCGTAACTACCGCACACTAAAACCCTACAATTGGGGGGAGCTCGAAGGACGCCCAAAATTATTTTGTTGGTCGACATGAAAATTTCCTTCGCGAGTTCATGTCGCAAGAGTTCTAGATTTTAACACAAGAAAAATGTGCATATTTCAAAGAAATAAGGCATAACAGCGTCGGCGATTACCACGCATTTAGCAGGACTATGACTCTAGGCTGAAAGGTGGGCCACAGAACATCATCAAACTGCAAAATGGGGCACGACCAAAAGGAGGTTGAAAACCCCTGCCTTGCCGGAAGGGTCTTGGTAAAGTTTATGACGTAGGCCTATGTGTCATCAGCATGACAAAGAATCAGGGACTACAATGGGGAAATGCCCGGATGTTGTTACTCCGGTATACAAGTATGATAGTAGAATCATATTAAACTACAGATAAGGCCGGACAAGGCAATTCAAGCCTTTGATGAGATGAATATACAGCAAAAAAAAAGTCAAAGCCAAAAACATGGTGGTACTAACCAATTAATACATCAAACAAACATCCTAAAATAGATCTGAAACACTCACATATAACGCGGCAAGGTTACTTCTGTCAGGCGAATCATAAACAGCATAGAAATGCTTCAAAAATTGCTCTTTGACCTGGTCGAAAGCCATTGCAGGAACCTAGTTCAAGAACCTGGTAACTGCATATCAAGAATAATATTAATCATCATTTCAGGTTATTTTGGGGAGGCAGGCACTCAACTGGAAAAAGTGAATGTTTTTAAAAATATATTCCAGTGGCCTATAAAAGAGAGATATCATGACTCAGCTTAAAATCTTTTGTGAACATGACTGTATATAAAATAAGACAGGGATTGGCAAACTCTGACACTGACACGCATGCCACAAAAATGAATATCAAAAATTACAAATCATAAAAGTTGACGAAATGATAATCACAGTAGGCCTACTACTACTACAGCGTGTTATCTTACAGTTGCCCCGGAGATATCGGGACACGTTAAGGAAAAAACTAGGCAAATGTTATACGACTATAAACAATGAACACACAATGGCCTATCCAATATGATATACATTACTAGAACAATGTGCTACACACCACCCACACCGAAGTTGATGGCAACATCACGCTTAATTTTCTGTTGAATAACATTTATGCAAGAGACCCCCTGGCCCCTGCCCCCTCTATTACTCATCACACCAATGTATTACCAAAAATAACCACCGTTTCCAGTCTGGCACACCACTACTCACACTACATATAGTGAATCATTGCAGTCCAATTCCAGCAAATTCAAGGCCATATTATTCTCCTTGTAACACCATAAAATTATCATAAGTCATACCAAATGAAGTTTTGATGCTATTGCACAGACAGGCATCGAAGTGGACATAAATTCAAAGGTTACAAAAACACTATTTTACCTTGGTAGCCTATACGCTGCGCGACATACAAGGTAATTAGCAATCGTACATTGGTAAATCTAAACAAATGTTGCGTATTATATGAGAGTGCAGATAGCAAAGTTATTTCAAAAAGCAAAAACATCTGGCTCTACTTTCGTGATTTCAGAACCTTGTACCTGCCCCTTAGTTCAAAATATACCGTCATAGAAAAATTCATTATAAGGAAATTTATGTAATCAGAACTGAAACAAATTGGGTTTCATTTCCACACCACTCAAGAGGTTGAGTCTATACACAACATACAACAGAAGGAAGGAAGAGCGGGCTGAGGGAGCGGCGAGGGAGGAGGTGAACCTTTCTTCGATTTGATCAATGAAGCGTGTCGTCGGCAGTGGTCGCTGGAGATGTCCTCGCCGATGGCATTCTTGAAAACTCTCTAGTGTTCGGTAGGTTAGTAATCTATAATGATAGTGTTCTGTTCTATGCTATAATTCAGCGCAGAGATGAGCAATGGACTGAAATTAGATAGGACCGGATACGGACTGTGTGGTGTGCTAGATCTGGATCGTACCGGACTGTGATTATTCCTTAAAACAGGGGCGGGCAACTTCTCCAGTCGGCGGGCCGGATACAGGAAAAATAAGTACTTGGCGGGCCGGATTGCTGAATCGATACATTATTCGCCCATTTATCCACATATACAAGGTGTAAATCGTATTTAATGAATGTATTTTAACGACAGCAATGTCACTTCAAAGCCATTTCTCGTCGATAATGACGAAGACAATGTGGATTTGAGAACAGCATTGTCATACAGGCGCCACCATCTGCTTCACCATATCTGTCCGCGGGCCGGACAAAATCCCCTCGCGGCCGTATGTTGCCCGCCCCTGCTTTAAAATGTTGACCCCGAATATTTCAAGGACTTTTTTTTACCTCGGAATCAAAATCGTACGACACACGCGCGTCTACGTTCAGTTCAGTTCGGTTTATATTGCAATTTTTCTGGGGAGAACTTCTGGGAAGAAGCTCCCTTCACAAGGATTTCGGTTGATCGCCCTATGGGGTGCCCAGAACCAGTGCAAAAAAAAAATTTTGTTGACCAATTTCCGCCATTGAAAATTTTTCGCGCCCACCGCGGAAATAGGGACATCGATTCAAGTCTGTGGGTGAAAGATAGCCATAACAGTTAATTGTGTTAATAATCCAATAAGGTAGGGTTACTATATTTTGGAAATCTGGAAAGAGGACACTTTTTCAGAATTTTCAGACTGGCAAATCCGGTGGAGAATTCGGAAAAAATGGTAAATTTTTCTCACTTCGTGGTCGGTTGACTAAAAAAATAAGGTCTACTTTTTCGCTCGCTCGCTCACTTCGGTGCTGACTTACGGCATCTTAGTCGAATTTGGCTATAAATATGAACAAAATTACCAAAAAGGAGGACATAATCTCAGAAAAATAGGACAAAAGGGCGTCCTCCGAGGACACTTTCAAAAAAGTCAAAAAAGAGGAGAAATCCTCATAAAATAGGACGTATCGTATCCCTGAATAAGGGCCCAAGACAATAATTTTATACTACATGTTTTCATATCTTTAAAAGCGGGTGACTTTTACCTCATCAAATTTTTGGCCCTTCCCAATATTTTTTTCTGGCTACGCCCTTCATATGAATACTAGTCCGTCCTGAAGATTACCAGACCACGACCTGACATGTCGATCTCGCCTTCCGCAACATGCCACCTCATTTTTGGTGATTTAGTTTTTATATTTTCTTATTTTACTTTTCATTCGGTGTGCATGCCTCTTCTTTGCATCGCCTAGAGACCAAGGGGGATGTCTGATTTCAAAGACTTAATAAGTCGTTTCGAGACCTTCCTATCTTTTCATTGTACCGCAATTTTTGCGTTGTATTGCACTGATAAAAATTGCTAATAAAACCGAACGAACCTAAGATGTAATAATCGTCAAATAATATATTTTCATCCCCGCTCAAGATGTAGGCTACAATGCGATACAAGAAGAGAAAATACGATGTAGGCCCTGATAAACAGGTAGGAAAATGTCGAATCGACCGTAGGTGCGGTTAATGATATATCATTGGTGCGGTCCTGCGATATATAACATGAACGTCTACCGCGGCTTAATGGTGTAATAATGTAATATTGCCCGACATAACAGTTTTCGGTCGTGATCTTTTAGTAGTCTTATTTTGATGCGCTTCCTATGGCTATTTCATTTTCTTCCATGTATAAGTTCTTCAGGGTCTTTCCCTGGACACGTTTTTGTATGACTTAAAAATGGCGACGCATGTGAGTGCTAGTCAAGCGAAGTTGATTTACACATAAATTACGTTCAGGATATTTTCGCATTTTGAAATGTTTCCGAATATTTAGAAAAAAAACGTTGGTTTTAAGTTCACAACAGTTTGACTGGACAGTGGACAGTTTGAAGTTGCGAAGATCGAGAAGCATTGTTATCTGTAGGCCCACATAAATGTTTTGTGTTTTTCCTGTCCTGTGATCAGGGAGAGTCTATGTCCCTGACTGAGAGGCGTAGGCCCATACACTTTCTTCACTCTGAATATCGAACCTTATTCAATTTTGTAGTTTTCTAGCTTTTAAAAAGTCCGCCGTGTAGGCCTACGCTTGAAGTCAAGATCACAACCCAGCCATAAAGTCAAAATGCTTATAGAAACCATTCAATGCATTTTCAGGTGGAGAAATTTATTCAAAGTTTAAAAAATATATATACAAAAACCCCGCATCCATGGCGACTTCCATCGTGAACCATTCATTCTCATCATACTTCGTCCTTCTCCGCTGACTAAATCCCAGCAGCATATTATTTCTCCCGTCTAAAAGGGGAATTGACGTTAGTAATAAAATCGTGCAATTTACAAAATGTCTTCTTCGATCATCGTGTGCTTTCAAATCTTCAATGACTCGGTTTGAAGCTATATTCACATTTTTCCTTCGGCTCTTTAGTGAAAACAGTATAATAATATAATATGATGTAGTATAATAATAAAAATATATAATTGTAATAATATGCTTATCATGAAGATAAACGGGTGGTGTGATAGCCGCAGTCACTTACATAGGATATAGCTTGGACCTGCGTAACGCCCGTTTCGGGTTGGGGGTTGCATGTCATTATATTGTGATTCTTTTTTAGACTCGGATATGAAAATTGACTTAATCCCTGTAAGTTGTGTAAATAAATGAAACTTGACTTGTCAGCATCATACTTCTACAGGTTAATCCTGAAAACAATAGGTGATAATCGCGTTTATCAGCGTGATAATGTTGTTTCCGAATTTCAATGAGAAGGATGTTGTATATAGTAAACTCTGTGTACATGTCCAAGTCGCGCGAAACGCAAATTATTTTCAAATGTAATTATTGAATTTGTTCAATAATAATGTTAGTTGCGTATATTGTAGGTCGCCTCTGTATGCTGCTGGTTCATTTGATTATTTGGCTCTTGGACGTGTCAATATTTCAGTGAACATGCTTCTATCATTTTGTGCAAGGTTTCATCGCCAACGATCTTTCTGCGAGTGCAGACGCGAAGTCGCATGTTGGACGAAACGTTTTCTCGTAATTGCTAGTATAGTTCGATTCAATTCCTTAAATTGGGCGTATCTTTAATTTTCAGGAGTAGCACTAATACTAAAAGCAAGAAATCGAGTGCCAATAAATCTGGAGAAGAAATAAATCGGCCACAAAAAATCCATAATAATAATAATAATAATCAATGATCGTCAGATTATATTTTCATCTGCCCAAGACACACACACAATGTACAATGCGATATACAAGACACACAATGGGACTCTATACTTTTTGGTCAGATACGAAGTTCTACGAAAAGGTGGATGGCCCCTGGCTACGTCAATTCGCCGGAACTGATATTTTAGTCATCGACATCCCAAAGTTCGCGTTTAGGCTAATCAAATTTTCGATTGGTCTTGCAAGTTCACAATACATTTCCTGGAAATTATTTTTTTTTATCATACCTAATTTCGAGAATAACATCGCGGGCCACATTCCGACCGCGGGCCACGGGTTGGCCGCCTCTATTTTAAACATAGGCTACATCTAGGTAAAAATCCGCCAAAAGAGACGTACAATTGTACCGAACTAGTTTCATAATTAACAGTTCTACCATAAAAATCTAAAAACCTTGTGAACCCGGTGTATCTTCGGATACAACCCTAAAGCCAGTTTCCCCACTAAAAATTTCAAAATTCGCCCTCGTGCGGGAAGTCCCCCCACTGTCTTGAGTAATCTAAACACTTTGAACTATATAGTACATAAACAATTGCTTTATAGCGAATTTTTTTCTATATATACTATAAATTCAATTGTATCTCTTACGTGCATGGATTTTTGCATATGCGTGAGATGAACGCTTGTATCAGTTCGCTTGAGATACCATCGAAGCCCGTGGTGCTGACGATTGTCTTTTCCGGGTCGTCGGTAACGTCTAGTAAATCTTCCTTTGTGAGACTACCTTCTCTATTGGATATTCCAAGCACAACAATCTGCAGATAAATGCGTGCAGAGCGCGAGTAATTATGCTATACTTCGCAACACTGCCACGCTTTCTTACATCGGCTCCCGTATCTCGAAGTTTTGAAGACGGCACTTTCAAATCGTCGCGAGACCGCCCGTCGGTTATCAGTAGGACCATGTCGTCTACATCGGGCCGATTCCCTTCGCGCGTTATCATATGGTTTACTACGTAGTTGATAGCGTTTCCAGTATTTGTACCTGTATTAGATTTAGGATAAATTTCGACAGAATCCATCATACCATTCGCGTATAAATACATAGTTCTGCTATAGCCAGCACCGTAACTGCCGCACCCCAATTCAAGTAGCCATTTATCTTTATTATTGGGTATTGGGCCCTTACCGCGCCACGACCTATCAAGACATACAATCAAGTTTTAGGCCATATAACATGCGACTCCAAGAAAAGTGCCAGAACGATCGGCAGCGAGAAAACCTTGGCCGAAAAGGTCTATGCCCTTATGCTGACCGAAGACTTCGTTATATATACAAAATACATATAGGTTTAATTGCGCATAGGCCCCTAAATGACTGGCGCCGTTCATGGACTACATGCAGTATCAGAGCACCATTTTGGGTCCTCGTAAAATCGGATACCTCCCTTCTCACCTTGTCCATTGTATGGCATGTTGAATATCGCGTTTAGCGTCGCTTCTTTCGTCGAGTATTGACCGATTCTAATTTCGTTTTCCTCGTCCACCTCCCGATTGTATCTGAAAAAATCGTCGACAGTATACGTGTTATCCAATAAGAAAAGTTCGGTCGGTGCAATGCGCCGGACCCGGTGATGGTCAAAGAAGTGAGCCTTCCTAATCAAGTCGAAGTGAAATTAACACCATAAGTCGATACTGGATTACAAGCAAAAGTAGCCATTTCCAAGTCAAAAACTAGCTCAAGTGGAATTAGAAAATGAAAGGTCTGAGAAGTGCTCAGATAAATAGGCCTATAGTTTCAAAAAGTATACTTGGTCGAGTGATGGCATGCTTTCAGCAGTTATCAGAGTTGGCTATTACTCTCGGAATTGCAATACGTATCTTCGTGACCAACGCAAAACTACTAATGAGCATGACTAATACCGGGATATTCCGCGTGATTTTCTCGACAATTTAACTCATAAAAGTAGTGACAATTATTATTATTAATATGATTAATTGTGAAAATAGGACATTGCGGCGCTTATCACCTTATCGGTCTGGTGCGTCACGATAAAAATTTCGTATTACATGTCGCAAATCGTGTACCTAAAAAGAAAATTGCCTAAATCAACACATTGCTGGCCAGGGCGAACTCAACGAGAGGCGATAGAAGTTCTGGACGTACAAGAAAGTTATCTGTGGTGAACTCAACTTTCAAGTTCAAGCAGAAATCAATCAATTATCCAGTGATTCCCAACCGCGGCTCTCAGAGCCGCATGCGGCTTCAAGATATAGCCTTCTTGCGGCTCTGATTGGCCTTTAAATATGCCACAAAATATAATCGATGACAGTTGTTGTTTGTCTCTATGGATAGCTATAGTCAATTTCTCATGAGGGATATTAGTTATATGTCTAAAGCCGTCCAAGGCCGCTTCTGAAAACCGGGAAAAGGAATTCTTGCAGATTGAAGTCACGCGCATGGATGAATTGAATACCCGTCAGACAAAGATATGTCTTGAGTTCTGCTGGTCATAGATTTTTATATATCGTCTCTGTGAAGAATAAATTTTGACACAATTTTACTTACATCAAAATCAATAAAGTATAAATTGCAAAAGTCCAATATTACTCAGCGAAAAATCCAAACTTGTGCACAAAAGTGCCAAAATGTGTGAAGAGCTATCACATGACGACAAAACAGTATGTTGTAGTAATGATATGCATTTTCAGATTATTTTAATGTATAACACTCGTCAATCTGCGTCTATCAATGCTAAAATAACCGATATAGAATCTATAGAAGTCTATGTGCAATTGTGCAAATGTGCTTGCTTTTGAATTAGCTGGATGACGAGATCCAGAGGTAGGTAGGCTAGCTACCTATAAATTTTCGATATAAGTAGCCTACTCGTGTGTTTACATGCGGCTCCATACGTACTCTGAAGTTTGAAATGCGACTCCGACATCAAAAATGGTTGGGAACGACTGACACTATAGTCTAATAACATAACCACTTGAGTAGCCTCGGTGATGCAAGTGGGCAAAGGCTACCTAAGTACTCCAAAAAGTAGAAGTACTTCGTTGCTTACCACCACTTCCCTTACCTTATTAATCCTATCAGCAAGTCTTCGGGCGATATATTGAAGTTTTCCAAGATATCAGAGACGAACTGCAAGGTTTTGTTCCAATTTTCTTGCCCCACAGAACTGCTCGAATCGAGAACGACGAAAAGATCCACCTTCGCAAACGGCGGGCATCGTCCTTTAAACGCATACAAAGACTTCGCGTCAGGATCTTTTGCTAGTGTATGGTAACGGCCAGTGACGTGCGGTGAGGTTCATGGTTGGTGTCATGGTGGGGCACTGACCTCTTTAGAGTCAGATTTACAACCATAATTGCATTGTACATGGTTAAGCTTGAAACCACATTGGAGTATTTGGTTGTAATAAGTTCAATAATGCCGTTCCGATGCGATATTGATGTCAAGGAAGAAGAGAAATATACAATAACAATTATGAAAGACCACACAAGATCATGGTCCTGAAGGCCTAATATGGAAAACAAAAAGACAACTCGATATTGCAAACGAATACGCGACTAAAAGCCGAATAATTGCGATAACCAACAGCGTATCGAAAGATGTAACAAAAGAGCTACGCCAACTATCGAACATCACGCAATAGGAATAAAAGCGGCGCTCAAAACGGTCACTTGATATTCGATACCTACAATACTTATTCTCGTCTATATATGCCTTGTCAATCAATGCACATATATATATATGTATATGTATGTTTTGGACCAGGGGTTCTCAACCTGGGGGGCGCGCCCCCCTTGGGGGGCGCGGGAGGCTCTCAGGGGGGGGCGCGAAAAATTGACGAAGTCAGTATAGGGGGGGCGCGAGAAATTGACAAAGTCAGTATAAATTGTACGTGTCTGAACATGTGTTTCACATCCATTATGAGAAGACGATTAATGAAGATGAAATTTATTCCATATTCTAGAAAGCTTGCAAAATACAAACTCTAGCAATAGCGCTCAACTGAGTATAGTCTGATTTCAACTTCATTTGAGCAAATTTTTGAAATTCTTGGGATATATAGAGAGCAATTCCCACTTGTAAGTCATTCATTGCTTCATAGCTTTGACAGTAGCCCAAAGCTTGTCGCGCTGGGCAGCTCTTGTTAGTAGCTTGCGAACTGCACTTTCTAAGACAGACTTAGATGCAACATAGGTTGCCCGGTTTCGCCCTCAATTAGGCTATAAATCAACACAATTAATTCATTTCGAAAACTGATCAAATTTAGCCTGGCAGGACAGAACGACGCCTTGCTCTCTGTACTCACTACCAGCATCAGGATTAGTCTCAGGGTGACCTACATTGAAATTAACTAATGGATGTCTTGTTCAATTTTTTTGTTATTTTCAAACAAGTTTGAAGAAATTTGTCAGCAATGTAAAAGACTCAACAACTGGAATGCAGATTCAAAATTGGCGTAAGATATACCTTATGTATACTATTAGATCAGGGGTGGGCAGCCTGCAGCCGTAGAAGGGAATTTGAGCGGCCGTCGACGCCTAATTCAATTAGTATGTGTTGGCGGCCGTAGACATGCAAATTGCAATTACGAATTCACTCCCGCATTTTCGAGAGATTTTAATTAATCTTGAAATTTTCTTCGTTCTCCGCGCAATTCAACCAGACTTCATTTTTCGATTTTAATGCAGTAGCGCCCTTCTTAATCTGAGCCGGAATGGGAATTGGCAAGAAGTAGCAATTCGTTCGCGGCCCTGAAAAATTTTCGCGCTAGGCGCGACAATATGCACCTCCCGGCAACTATTCATAACATTGCCACTCGCGATTTCGGTGCGTACAATAGGCCATTGTGAAAAGTAGAATAGTCCGGAGTTCACCGGGAATGGATATGGACAGTTTACCGTAGGAATTTTGCGTCCAGATCGTTCATTGCGGCTATGCCCGGGAATGCGGCCTTACGCTACATAAGCAATCGAAATACGGTCATGATTATCAAAAACGTTGCCCACCTCTGTATTAGATGATGTGCTCTTTTTGACATGACGATAAATGCAAGGGGGGTCAGGGGGGGCGCGAGTTTTTTGACCATCTCCAAGGGGGGCGCGTGTCAAAAAAGGTTGAGAACCACTGTTTTGGACCATTTATATAAAAAAGAATGGCATCTAAGATCTTAAGATAAGCCATCATACATACCTATAGGCACGCACTCTCTTTTGATTTTTGATATCGATTTCCTATGCACTTGAATAAAATCACAAAATAAAAAAACTGGAAATAAACGAAAGAGTAACTTAACCTAAGCGTGTACTTGGCAAAACACGCAACGAATAATTAATACAACAACTTCTGTAAGTCATGCATGACGACACGAGACATTACCATAGAGCCAGATACACACACAGTTTCAAACATACTTGCGCAGCAAGGCGGTTCCGAAATGCTCCACTGGAAGATATCCTGCACTTCATTCTTTTGGCATACTGCTGTCATTTGACCCGTGCTTTCCCATCTCTCACTGCCGTCCCCGCAAATGTAGCTGCATCGCGAAAACGATTTGTTTCCATCACTACATTCCAATTTTGTATTCGGTGATGTTCTCAATTGTCCAGTACATGTTTCTGAAGATAACATTCTTGTGCTTCGGAGAGTTTATCATTCAGTGCAGCAGAATCGAAAAGGTAAAAAGTAATAAGTTTTGCCTAATTCAAGCAGAGGTGAAAGTAATCGGAGTCATAAGGAATAAGTAAGTAGTGCAAGCAGGCGAAACCTTACTCCAAAAAAGTAGAATTATTTTGTTACTGATCACTAGGGCAAGTTTTCGCAACTTTTGCAACTTTTTTTACAGCTTCCGGAAGCTTCCTAGATACTCAGAAGTTATGTAGCGTAGCGTTTTAAGCTGCTTTTTGCAACTTTTCTTCATTTTTTCGGACAATTTTTTTCAACTTTATCGATATTTCATGCAACTTTTTTCGACTTTTCATGTAAATTATTGCAAGATATTTTTCGATTTTTCATTCATCTAACATTTTTCTATAAATATTTGGCACTATATGTAAATATATCGCTTGATTATTTCATTGTCGTTTCAATTTGAGGTCCTTACTGATTTGACATATATTCAGGCTAGACTGCTGAAAATTATATTTTCACTTGGTCAATTTTTTCAGGCTATTGATTTTGTTGAAGTCGCTAACACTGAGTTTTGCTACAGTGCCTTGGATACGTATCCATTTGAGTATCTCATACCCTAATAATTTCAAGGAACTTATCCATAAATGCAACTTTGTAGTGTGACTTATGTGAAAAATAAATGCAACTTTTTACTGCAACTTTTGTGAAAAATGAGTGCAACTTTCGTCGGATTTGACTGGAACAAAAACTTGCCCTACTGATCACCGCTGGATACATACAGCCTGCGTATTTTCCGCACCCATGCAGTTGCTATATACTTACGTCCTACGCAAAACGGAGCGGGACTTGACCATAGTAAGTTTGATTCGCATGTTAGAATATCAGGCCCGACCAAGCGAAATCCGTCATTGCACATAAAGTTGCATTTCGATGCGTATTCCGTTCCGTCGGTGCATTCTACTTCTCCGTTTTCAATACTGTCGTGAGACTGGTTACATGCAACTAAAAGCGGTGAATGCAATTTGACACACTTCGAGCAAGATGTGTGCAATATATATACACCAAACACATACTAGAACCAACGACCTTTATAAATCCGCAACAAACGTACTAAAACACAAGTAACTAATAACTCCCACTAGGTTGTATAGTTGTAACAAGTCTGTTTGGTGATGTGATCCGGTTTGTGCGATCTAGGATCAGGATTCGCAGTTATATTTGAATTTCATTTTGGTCATGTTGTCGAAATCAGCAAATTACTCTAATCATCTAATGATCCTTGGTCAACCTGTTCAAATTAGCAGAAAAGAAGATGCTCCAAATGCTCTTTCCGTTCATATTCCCCCCCTGGTTCGATTAGATCGTGATGCGTATATCTCGCCTAAAGCGCCACATAATCTGTATTGGTATGTGCTAAGTGCTTTGTGCCAGAATCACTTTGACTTGGCTATATTAGGCGCAGTGTGAAATATATCATGTCATCTCGCAATCCAACAGAAAATCAAATTTATAGTTGGGGGTTAAAATGTATGTCTATATATATATATATTCTCTTTGAATTTTTTGATCTTGGCAAATAATGTAGCCAAGGGCGGAACGCGACTTTGCACGCCCCTACACACACACACGCATAAAAAGAAATCACTTGCCTCTGTGACGATATCTGTTTTCATTACACCACTATAAAAAATGAATCACGTATTTTGTTGACCGTAACGTGATTAAATAAATTCAAATTTTCCATCCACATTTTCATCATGGCTACGATTTTGCCTGCACCGAGGCGTTTTAATAATAATCAAGACTCCCTCACTTTTCTTGCATTCGGGAATTTCGTTCGACCATTCTCCATTTTCCAGGCAGCTGGTTTGCGTTGATCCAATCAACATAAATCCGTCTTTACAAACGAATTGACAGACAGACCCGAACTCGCTGCCTTCGGAACATTGCATCTCCCCGTTTTCCGGAATCTTCGGACTGGCTGCGCAGTAAACTATTTCCGGGAAATAAAGATAAATACATATAGATTTAGAATAACAGCTCAGCTCGATATTCTTTGTTAAAACAATATTTTAGAAACAGAGGTAGTCAATAACGAAGTTCGGAGTACTCAAGTAGGTTTTTCCAACTTGCGCTACTTACTCAATAGGTTATGTTTCAGATTACTTCAACTTATATACTTGAACAGTTTGTAGGCATGGCACAACTACCTATTTCTACAGTTTGGGCTTTGAAGAGTAGAAAGTAGTTTTGATAAATTGGTATTACTTTTATGAATGAAATTGACATGGAAACTGCTTAACGTAGCACCTGTATCATCGCAACTGAATATATTTTCGAGGATTTTACCTATACGTTGTGTCGTTTCGCAATAATCGCGAAGACGCATCTTGGGATAGCGAAAGTATTGATACCTCCGATTAACTGCTAACCCTTCGACCAAATCTACTTTTGAAACTACTCACTTGATCAGTTGTTGGGCCTTTCATTTTGTATTATACTTGAAGTAGTTAGTAGATGTCTTGGAAAATGCTACACATGTACTGGTACGTGTAATTGAGTAGAAATAGTCCTACACAGCGCTATTTCTACACGAGTAGCAACGCTGATTCCTTTGTCTTTGACCATCTGTGTCGAGAACTTACGGGCGTTAATTCGAGACCTGCGGTTGCCAGTAACAAAGTGTGTCCACTTTTTCGAAGTACTCGAGTATGTCCTTCCTATACTTTAAGCAATTACTGCAGTAAATGTAGTTTTCCGCTACTTCGTCATGTTTCACGGCTTACTTACATACTCTTCGCCACTAACAGTTTGTCAAGTAGAAGCGTTATGTTCTTCCAATCAAAGAGGGAGTGAGATATGGAGAGAGAATTAGAGGTTCTTGAGTGGATTTTGTCGTCGCTACTTCTACTTGAGTAGCATTCTTGATTTCTTTGACCACCTCTGTTGGAGACTCCTCTCCCATACTGATCTTGTCTTCAGACGCGGAAATAAACTTACCTCGTTCGCAGGTCGGCTCGGATCGAGACCATTTCGTATCTTCTAGGCAACTGGTTGATACTGGCCCGCGTAAATAGTATCCTCGGCTGCATGAATATGTGCAGGTCGACTCAAAAAAGCTACCGTCAGTACATGTGCGCACACCGTTCCGGAAATCGTTCGGCAGCGCATGACAAATCACTGTAGAAAGAAAGTATGATTTTATCATTACCGGAATAGTATCTCTAGTATACCCTCGCAGTGGCGTTACCTCTTTGACAAGTTGGGATCGGAGTAGACCACTGCCCATTCATTTGACAAGTTGAGACAGACTCGCCTCTCATATGGTAGCCTTGGTCGCAGCTAAATTCGCAGATCGAAGCATACTGGTTGTCGGAGCTGCACCTCATCGATCCGAAACTTGGTGCTTCTCGTCCAGTATCGCAACGGACTGTCAAGAATTGAAGATGTCAATCTAACAAGGATTAGTTGTAATGATGAGCTTAAATTTTTCATATTTAGTTATATGTATACTAGTGTCCTGGGAGATTCAGTCTCTGTTTGTTATTGTTAGATAGGCTAAAAAGGGATATGTAGCGATTCAGTCCAACGGCCTCGGAAGCTGTTCTGGACACGAGATCCTGTCACAGGAAAAAAACTCGCTGCGAGCAGGATTCGAACCTGCGCGGGAATATCCCATTGGATTTCGAGTCCAACGCCTTAACCACTCGGCCATCGCAGCTCTGGACGACACCTATGTGTTATGTATTTAAAATATACAAAGGGAAATACGGCTTCTATTTAACCTTCGCGCTTTTGCAAACAGTATTATTTGAAGGCGTTTCGCAAATATAACTTAAGTTGTACCACCAAGACTTAAGCCCGACCGATTATTACCGGTTCGCCGAAAACATCGGGTCGATATCACGCTTTGAAAGAAATATCGGTCAACCTCTAATCAGGATATTACCCCGACATATTGAAAACTTCGATGACGACAGATTTGAGGAACAGTTCAATGTGATTTCACATGTAGTAGGTCTACATCGATTCCATGTCTCCAATTCACTTAATCCTTGATGTTTATGGCGAAAAACAGTTTTCAACCAAATAACATCTTTCATACTTGAAGAGCTTCTTGCTTGGAGGTACAGAACATCAATAGGCCTATACAATTGACAACGTCAGCCGGGTTCATTTCAATATGAATATACTATCCAATCTTTCATACTGTCAATTTCATTTCAGGGTAATCTTTCCTAAACTTTTTGACTGACTCCCAAGTCCGGAGAGAACGTTAGCGGATATACGGTAATTTTGTGAACCAAATTCAAAGTACGGAAATAATTTTTGTCTCTGTTTGTTTTGTGGTATTCATGGTGTTTGTCGACTACTATGGTCATGGTCATTTACACCAGGCTGATATTCTTCATTTATTTCTATAACTGCCGACGTATAGCACGGCCCACATCTAGGCTTTTTGTAGAGAGAGAGAGAGAGAGAGATATGATATTCTTTCTCGCCTGCACCATCGAGATGCTTTGGCGACGGAGTTGCGATACGGCCCCATGAGGTCATCTAGTCTGCGCCCCCGTTTTTTTTTTTCTCCTCCATGCTATCCGTGATTGCTGAGCGCCTAGCAGGATAGCTGCGGATACCATTTTTCGAGTCTTTGGTATGACCCGGCCGGGTATCGAACCCACGACCTACCGCTCGAGAAGCCGGACGCATAACCATTACACTATCTCGCTCGGTAAGACACCGCTTTCGCGGATGAGATGGCGAGGAGGAGCCTAGATAAACCTCCAACACTTAGATAGGAATTCTTTTGTCTCTGGGATGTAATATTAAGGAAGTACACAAAGATTCGAGATGGACATATACGTCATATAGGAACGCACAGTTTTTAACTGGGCAAGCATTGATATGATAGTGTTACGCAAAAGTTGTTAGTAATAATTCTACTTTTTTCAAGTAATCAAGTAGGTTTCCTCTACTTTCACTACTTACTCAAATTCTATCTGAACAGACTTTTTGTCAAAACCACTTACTTTATACACTTTGGATTTTGTAAAGTTCAGAGGGATTTCTGACAAGATTGCATCAGCCTTATGAGTGAAATTGCCCTAAAATTGTGAAATCGCCCCTCTATCATTTTGTGTTAGTCCAGGAGATATAGCCTGCAATTTCGGAAGTAGCCACCTCCGATTCACTGCCAAATCTGATTTTTGAAACTTTACTCGAGTTCTTTACAGACCTTTGATTTTTATTGCCTACTTCTACTTGTACTTGAATAGCAACTCTTGGCTACCTTTGGTCAAAAGTAGGGCGATTATTTTTACATAAAAAACGGTAGATTTTGACCTAAAAATCAAAATTTTGACATTTGTTTAACCGTCTAACTTAATTTTAACAAATTTTGCCTTCACGTATGTAAATTAGGAGTTTTCGCTCATAATGTTAGAATTGTACTACTTATCTTCATTTCTGCTTGGAACTGTCCCTACGAAGTAGTTTGGCCTGCCATTACCTTTTTGACTTGAAAAATGATAAATTTTTACATGAAAAAACTTTATTTTAGCGAAATCTGGACCTATTGTTGAGAATGTATGTTGAGTTGTTGAGGATAACACCATGTCAATTTATTTGTTTCATTTGACCGTTTATGATACCAGTCAGCCTTCAGGATTACCGGACCATAACCTAACATCGATCTCGCCTTCCACCACATGCCACCTCATTTTGTCACTTGCCTTTTATATTCTCAACTTTACTTTTCATTCAGCGTGCAGGCCTTTTCTCTACTTCGCCTAGACCAGTGGTTCCCAACGTGGGCGATATCACCCCCCAGTGGGCGATTTTGAGAAACAAGAGGGCGAAATAGCAGGGGGCGACTGGAGGGCAATGGGGGCGAAATGTTAGAACGTCCTGTGATAATTAACACCGCCAAAAAATACACGAGAAGATGGCTTATTCTGCATATATGACACGGAAGTTGACTAAAAAAGGTCATTTTTCGACATGTCGAAATAAGTCAAAAATGTGTCAAAATTGTAGCGTTAGGCCAAAAAATTGTCAAAATTGTTTACAAAGCCAAAAAAATTGCCACCTGCATTTCGTTTTGTATCGTAAATGTATGCACTGTCGGTGAGCTTATCATACGAGATTTTACAGCTTTTAGCCTACTTATACAGGCCTACCGTTGTAGACGGCACATGATCCGCTCAATTTGAATCATAAACGGCCAAATGAAACAAATAGTTTGGCATGGTGTTGTGCTGAACGCACCGCAATACCCTAACTGAAGCAAAACTGCGTGGGCAAGAAGCGCATGATGAAAAATTGTGCAGGAGACAACATTGTCAGAATGAAGTAACACGCTGTGTCACCAGCAGTGTACGCACAACTTCAGTGTTGCCAGGCAACAACTACTGCTGTTGAACGTTCTTTCTCCATTCTTGGCAGAACAGGACAGACACTTTCTACCCGAAAATGTAGGAAAGTGTCTTTCGTTGTACTACAACAAATTTTAATTATTTCTACCATAATGTATAATGTATAACTACTGGAATTCTTCGTAGGTCCAGATTTCGTTAAAATAAAGTTTTTTCATGCGAATTTTTGTCAGTCTCTAACTCAAATAAGTTTTTTCAGTTCAATCTGCTTCGAAATGACGGACAGTTCCAACCATAAATGAAGATAAGTTATATAATTCTAACATTATGTGGGAAAGCACCTAATTTATATACATGAGGTAAAAATTTAGTCAAAATTAAGTTTTCTAAAGTAAAAAAATGTCAAAATTGTTATTTTGTAGGTCAAATCTTTCATTTTTTAGGTAAATAATAATCGCTCTAGTCATAACCAAACTGGTAATGGACGCGCAAACCGGTTTTCAGAGCACGTACTCGGAATAATGACGTTATTTTAGTCAATTCACCAGCCATCAGAGTTAGAAGAATAACTTTCCCGTATATATGTCCTCTTTTTTTGGATCCTTAAATATTTGGGGGCGAAAATTTGTGACGAGGTTGAGAAGCGGGCGATTATTCGAAAAAGGTTGGGAACCACTGGCCTAGGCCAAGGTGAGTGTCGATCTTTAAGACTACTCCAAGTCGTTTCGACACCTTCCTATCTCTTCATTGTATCGCAGTTTTGTGGTGTTTTTTACTGATTCACAATGAACAGACAATGGGCCTATAAAGTAGGCTACAAGCTGTATAATGTCAAATGATAAGTTCACCGACTGTGTAAACATTTACAATACAAACGAAATACCGGTTGCAAAAAAATATGACTTTGTAAACAACTTTGACAATTTTTTGACTTTTTTGACATGTCAAAAAATCGTCCTAGTCATAAGTAATACGAAAGCTCAAATATGTTGCCTTTTTTCAATGTACTACACGTGACCAAGCCATAGGTCAAGCACAACGAAAGCTTGGACTGAAAGCGTGATGTAGGGTTTACTAAATCGTCACTTACTTCGTTCGCATTTAGGCGGCTGATGAGCCCATTCCCCGTTGCTGTTACACACTATCCTCCTCGGGCCTTCCATTTGATACCCACTCGAGCATCGGAACGAGCAGACTGAACCGATGGCGAAGTTGTTCGTACAAGACATGACTCCGTGCGTCGGCGGCTGAATCGAACTCCTGCAAGGCGTCCCTGAAAACGGAATACACCAGATGTTTATTCAGCTACGAGCGGAATTTGCCGCTGAACAAACCGGCACAGACAGGCTCCTTGTCGTCCCATACCAAATCCTGCCCATTAGAAATGCACTCGATGACTTTAGGACCGCCCACTGCGTATCCGCTGTTGCAGTGATACCTGCATGCATAATGTATGTGCAATGTGCATGTGCAAATTAAGTACAGTAGAGTGGAAGTAGACGTATTCTTACTACATAAAGTTCTACTCAGCAGTATATACATCAAAACTACTTCAAGTAACATTAGAATATGCAAATCAGAAAGTACTTAAGCTAGTATACTATAGTTTCAAAATGTCTATTCCATCGATAGCTAACATACTTTTAGCAGTTAATCGGAGGTGGGTATACTGAAGAAATTTCAGTGCGCATTTTCTCGACTAACGAAAAATAGCAAAAGAACATCACACAGACGTAAAATCTTTGCAAATATCTTCAGTTACAGTCATACGCGGTCTATTTCACGCGGGTCTTATGACAATTTCACTCTTCAAAGTGATGCAAGCTATAGTATCAAAACTACTTCATATCTAAATCCAAATTGCTAAGTAGCCTATTAAGTATAGTAGTGGTACAATGGTAGTACAATATGTCGAAGTATGTGATGCTGGTGCTGGCAGTTCAGGTAGGCAAAATCTACTGAGTACTCCAAAAATGTAGAAGTACTTCGTTACTGACCATACCTCGGAGTATAAAAATAAAAAGTTCATGAATGTGATGCTTGATACTATAGTGCTACTGATGAATTCCAATCAATAATAAAATCCATTCATTCACTCAGCCATTGACAGTTTTGTTGATAGAATTACAAAATGAAAATTACAGAGTGTCACACACGTAGAAGCGAAGCTATAAGAGAAATCTTCTATCTGAAATTCTAGAACTAGCTACATGAGACAGCTGAAGCGGTAGATACCGTGGGAGTCACGGAAAAATTTCGTAGTATGTAAATGGTTGCACGCAAAAAAGTTTGCCCGGTATCAAAGTAAAATTTATGGTTATGCTTGATCGCAAACTGATACACGTAATTTTGTTTTACAATAGCGTTAAGCACGGTATGCATATTTCGATGCTCCCCAATTGCAGAATTATTGACGAGTAAAATTTAAAAAATCATACGCACCTGCACTTTGATCCAAGGAAATTGTAATCGGAACATGTGACCCTTCCATTTTTAAGCGCCCCTCTTTGGGGACACGATTTTGCGTCTGTTATCAAAACGTGAAATTTCGAATTTATTCATTTCATTATAATTATCGTAATATTCACAATATCAATGTGGCTAAGTCTGGAATAGTTTCGCAATATTCATAAGCTTTTTGAACAAACTATTCGTCAGCCTTAATGGTCGCGACGCTTGTGAACTCGGCCTCGTGTCAAGCAATATAAATGTCAATGTAACAAGTAAATGGATGAACATGTAATTAAGGGATAATATATGAACTATGGGATATTTAGCGATTTTGTCAAAGAGTAAGCCGTTCTGAAGGCAAAATGTCAAAATACCCTAAAACGAAAGCTCGCTGCGAGCAGGGTTCGAACCAGCGGGGGAATAACCGATTTGATTTTGAGTCCATCACCTTAACCACTCGACCATTGCAGCTCGGACCGCGGCGCATGTAACGCATGTGTTTAAAATATTGAAGAGGATACGGTTTTTTATCCATACCGCGCTATTGCAACCAAAATTATTTGAAGACGTTTGGAAGTTGAGTATGAAGGACACGTGTGTAGCTGTATGATGGCTTCAACGATTAAACGCAAATTAAATCTCTTGTCCCATTAGCTCAGACCTAGGCAAAGTGCGGCCCGCGAAGTCATTCTGTGCGGCCCGCGAAAGGTCGCTTGGAATCCAGAACATAAAACCTGCTTTTTGAATGTTTACTCGTAGACTAAAACCATAGGCTATATCAACTGAACAGGAAATTCGTTTATTTTAAAGCCTATTCATTACTATATGGGCCGATAATGCTGCCTTCGCATCAAGATTCAAAATAAAGGCCACGTGGCAAAGTATGAGAAGCAATTAAAGTCACAAGAAATCACTCTTTCCAAATAGTTTAGGTCAAACCTTCTTGGCTTCCATTGTCGCATTGCGCATTATACGACATATGATTCAAATTGTTACGTGAGACGTTTCCAAATCCCTAATTCGTAAAACAAATCAATCAGTGCTCGAAATTATTACCATATGACTCATCATATATATCACCCCCATGGGTTAAACGGGCATATGTCCAAAGCCGAAAGCTGAAATTCAAAGAAGGTTAGAGCACCAAAGATTTGTATACTGGAGTTACGGTTGAACCCGTCATTTTAGTTTTTGCCGAGCATGTGACCAAGATTAAGGATTTTAATTATGTCAAAAACTCGAAATACGAAATACTAGGGAGGGAGTATTTCAGACAAACTGCCAGCTTCGCTCAATATCAAGTCTATTTGAGGTGAACACTACTCGGAAGGCAATCAACTTTGTAGTATGCCATCATATACATTCCAGGGCAGTGGGGGCGTGAAAGGATGTGAAGAGGAGCGCGAAGCCGAAGTTAAATTTAAAAAAAAATCTCGCTTCTCGCGATCTGCACCGTGATTATGGTATTATAATTGTGGCTCTGTGTGTTGTCCGACTTTTATATTTCAGAATTCTATCATCATCAGCCATAACCTTCCATGCCATCAGACCATTTGTTGGGATTGCTAGAATTCTCGTTGCTCTTTTTAATACTTCGTGATATCATAATAGGAGGGGTGGTCGAAATCGTTCACTATAATAAAGGGACGCGTACATAAAAAAGTTTGAGAACCACTATTTTGGTGTCTTAATAGAAGAACGGGAATAGGGGTTTAAATAGAGTATAAAATGTATCATGTTTAACATTGTTTCCGGTCATGACGACAGATAGACAATTTTTTAATTAACCGCCGTTTTATTACCTAACATTGACACATTCACTGAGCAGCATTAATAACAATGTAATTTGGGAATGAAAATACTATACGCTGGAAAATATAGCTAAAATTATTTACTCGGCCCGCCAACGTATTTTCTACTTCACATTTGGCCCGCGGAGGAAAATAATTGCCCACCACTGATTAGCTGATTAGCCTGACATCGTTCAATTTGACACCAATGTTATTGCATTTACGGGATATAGATAAAATGTACTCGATTACAAGGGAGTATTCATGTTAGACTGTTAGAGCACCACGCAGAGGTAGCGCGTAAATCTTCGTATGAATGCAATACATCTTCCTCCATTTCATTACCTGAGCACGGAAGTTCCTGTGCGTTGCATAAATCACCCGAACAACAGCACTGACACACGCTATTCTTTTTAAAGTCCATGTTGCACTGAGTAGGCATCCACGCGGGCTTCTTGTTTTGATTCTGCACGTTCCTACATGCCAGCGTTTGCTTGCATCGTTTGGTGATGAGATAACCGAACCCATTCGGGAAATTGAGCCTCACTTCGTTCTGGCAGGACTGCTGGAATTTATCGCGATGTCAGTGTAGACATAGCGGTATCCGGTGAGAACCCCTAGCTATGACTGAAACGAAATGCAAGATACCATTGGATCCTCACCTCACTAGGCGAACAAACTTTAATCTCTCCCATCTGGTTACATTCCTCGTTGGATCGAGCGTTGACGCAAGTGTAGCATCTGGTTCCTGAATTAAGTTGATATTTTTCTTCAAACACATAAGCGCGACTATGTCAAAAACAGTATTTTCTGTTCGATTGTGATGTCCTTATCTTAATATCATTGTTTCTTTTTTTCAAGCTACGACGTCACGAATACTCAAGAGTGACGTCATAGTCGATTGAAATTGACAATTGAAAATATAGGGTAAATAGCCCCCCTATCATATCCGGACCAACAAAATTCTTAACCAGGACTACATCGTCATGTAGCATTTTTACGGTCGGCGGTCATCATCATCAGAACATTCATTCCGTATCAATGATCTACGTATTAGCTATTGAGTCGCCTATTTTGAGGGTTCCAACCGTTCCATATCGTATACGTCGGCTATATCGGGTGTAAATCTCCGTAGGCTCATACTGCATGTTTTTTTGGAAAGTAATTACACATTTATGACATAAATATACAACTTGTAAAAAAATGATTTCTTAAAGGCCTTTTGTTAGAAACACTGTTCATGTTCAAAACATGTTTAGTTTTAAACAAAGTGTTTTAAACAACCACTTGTTTTAAATGCAACCCTAGCGCCTCATACGCTGTCTATTGTGCAAAAATCGATAGGCATAGAATCTCAGACCCATTCTTTCGTGGCGTATATATCCTCACGAAGGCGAATTTAAATGACATGTAATTGAAAATTGACGATATATTAAGGCCTATATATTCATCACCTATCTTTCGAAGTATATCCTTCCCAAACATAATAACCAAATAACTATTTAATTCCGCGCCTATTTATCTGGCAAACAACATTGCAATCTCCGTCACATGTGACCTATAAAGTGATTTTCATTATTATTACTTTTGGTAAAAATAATAGTGGTACTTATCCCCGCGTTTATGGATATGATGAAGTTCATATATCACACTAGACTAGTGGTTTTCAACCTTTTTTTTAATATAATTTCGTACCCATTTAAAAAATTATATAGCTTAGGGATCCCTAAGAAATAATTTCGCAAGCTACGCATAGAGCGAACGATTATAAATATGGCAATTAACGATTCAAAAAGCACATCCGTAACAGGACTATGCCAACTCCCAAAATATTGATTTTGTTTCACCATATTGTTGTCAACATATCAAAATGTATACCTTTCACACATAAGTTTGTGGCACGAAGAATAAAAAATGAAATCAAAAATTTGCCCCCAAAGATTTAGTTTGCGTTGATTTTGAGCTATGTTTCACATATTGCTTTCCGATCGCGTGCGGCACATGTATTTTTACTGCACTGCGTATACCACGTGACTCCTAAATGACATGTTTCCCTAAATTTATCGACTTTCATTACTTGTTGGCAATGTTTTGGACGCTGTTTCTTCTGCACAAGCTTCTATATCCTGGCCATAACATTACCCACAGCACATCGGAGATCACGTCCAGGGTCCACGCTCAATTAGACCCATCCGGTTCTTCGACTTAATGTCCAGCACTTCTGAAATCTATGCAGCATAACTTACTTGCATGAACTTGAAGTAGAGACAGTGATAGGAGCATATGATGGGCGGCGAATCGAAAAATATGCATCGTTCGTGCAAGGACTAGAAATCCAGCTATACGTTGCGAGTGTTACTGAAGTTATCCGCATGTAAATTGAGTGATCGTCGCGACAGCTGATCTTATACCTGAAGTCAATTTCGTTTACGGCTTCGAGTAAAGCCTTCTACGACGGTAACGGAGGCATTCGACGACGTAAATTCGGGAAACCGCTGTTCATTATCCCAACCTGAGAAATACACAAAGTAGGTAGTCACTATGTCCATTGGTAGTGTATACTTCAATCTCCGGATATTTCTTGTGTTTGATCGCGATCGTAACTTTACTACAGCTACTTAGAACCGATTAGAATGGTCCGTGTTATGACTTCAAACTTCAAACTTCAAATGGACATAAACCATTAGCTAGTAATCGTTACGAATTTAGACGTTATAGGGCGCCGGCGATGTAATATCGGATGTAATATCGTTAAATGCATTTTAATAGTTCCTTTAAAACGGCACAGCCAATCACATAGCCTTCGCGCTTGTTCTGTCGATCTCGTGACCGGAGCGTCGAGACTCGAGAGCCCACATTCAATAATTGCATCGATCACAACCACAACACGCTTTCATTTGTTTTGCTCGAATAGGGTCAAACGATCGTTCGCAAATCTCTATCGAGTTGCAGTCTCTTCTTGTAGCCTAAATTTCAATTCGTTTCTTTTGTTCTGGTAAAGTGGACTTAGAAATTATAATTTCCTAAAATATTTACATGTCCCCTGAAAAAGCCTGATGGCCCGGTGGCCCCCTACGGAACCATGGCCAACAGGTTGGGAATCCCTGTCCTAGGCTGTACCAAAATAAGCAAATGGTGTACCAATTTCACGGGTTGTACTGGGGTGTATCAGATACCGCATCATGATATAGGTTGATGACTATATAGAGCAGCAGCGTCGCCAAACTGTGGCTCTTTGAGCCTTTGACTGCGACTCTTTAATGATTGCCCCCATGCTCCGCCCATGCGTTTCGCCATTTGCTGAGGATGTTCAGCCAGATTAAAACTGATACATTCTATCACGTATTAACAATATGCATACTGTTTTGGTGTTGTTTCTTTCCTTGTGGTTTACGTGATACTTATCATTTGTTCAACAAGGAACTTGATAATAATTTATCACGGAAGCGTAGGTCACGATCATTCCCGGGCTAACAATGGTGAATACTGCTAAAGCTAGCAATAAATGCTGAGATGGGCCAATAATATGTCGTTGATCGATAATTGCAAGAAAAAGAATTATGAACAGGAAAATAGAACTTTAAAAACAGAATGGGAGGAAAAGTTGGCATTCTGAGATAATTATAATCAGGGCTGTGGAGTCGGAGTCGGAGTCGGAGTCGGTGGAGTCGGAGTTTGGCTAATATTCGCTTGATGGAGTTGGAGTCGGAGTCGTGGAAACTGTAGTGGCTGGAGTCGAAGTCGGAGTCGGAGTTTGGGAGAATGACCCTGACTCCGACTCCGACTCCAACTCCTTTATCATGAAAACAATTGCTTTCGAAGATATCTTTAAATTACTAATAATAACTATTATAAAATTTTTATGTATTGTATACCATCAATCACTGTTATTAGTAACGATACAGATCAGGGCGGCCAGACCGTGCCCCACAGGTCAAATGTGGCCCGCGAGAAGGTTTTGTGTGGCCTGCGAAGTAATTCTCGACATTAGATATAACATCAGGTAAATTGCAAGGCCAATCAAAATTTGATTAGCCAGGCCGCGAAATTTGATGATGACTATAACATCAGTTTCGCATCATTGGCGTAACCATGCAGGGGCCGGCCACATTCATCGCAAATTTTCTTATATGACCAAAAAGTAGAATATTCCGTAGCAGATTTATTTGCCTTGATATTTTTCTTAGCACTTCGCGTGATTTATTGTCACATTTCTTGTAGTTATTATTGGAAAACCTCTTGGAAATTATAAATACGAGTAATTTACAGAATTGAGTCCAACTATACTCGCAATTTACAGATAACGTGTCGTCCAGCATGCGATTTCGCTTGTGCGCTCGAAGCGAGATCGTCGGCGATGAAATAATTGCACAAAATGACAGAGTTATGATCACCGAAACTGTCGATATTGCTATGTCTAAAACGCCAAATTATCCTGTCCAACCCAAATGAGGCCATTGCTAAAGGCAATCCCCAATATATACAAGTAAGCTAATATAGGCCTATTTATTGATCGAATTCATTCATTTTGAAAAAATTCCGTGCTTCGCGCTACCAGGGCATGACTGCCCACTGTATAGTTGCACACTGAGTTTTCATGTTATAATTGTTATCAATTTCAAAGCGTAGTCATATAAGTCTTGTTTTCAATGTTACCGAATTCGGTTCTTTCCCATCGGGCGACTAAATAAATTATCAACTTTCAAGTTGCCCGCGCAATGGTTCGTAAACCCCATGTGGCCCATTGACCGAAAAGTTTCACCACCATTGACATAGATAGAATTGGACATTATTTGCAAATTACAATTCAGTTGCATAGAGCAAGAAAGAAGCAGTATGCATCTTCGCGATGCAGTCACAAATTATTGCAATTTTTGGAATGATACCATGATATTGTGACAGAGCCAATATATCGTCTGGTTGTAAATGTAAATGTAAATATAACCAAACGCTACTTCCGCTTGAAATATTTGTATAGTGCAGTTTAGCTGCCAGGGTCGAACAAATGATTAAGAAAGACTGCAAGTCCTAGTCTTTGAATACATGACTATGTGCATGTAGACTAGACACGTGCTATTAGACAACTTCCTAAATTTCGTTTATGACCAATGTCTATTAGTAGTGAATGTGTGTGTGCTTGTAATCAGTACAGTGTGTAATGAGAAAATCAATCAGATGCATGTCTGTATTAGTTGCTGACTCATACACAAGTGCATCACTTCGATTGTTTTATCTACATTTTATTATGCAGGATGGGATATATGTCGTGTTTGAAATGATTCAAACATATTAGCATATTAGAGAGTCCTTGTTATACAAACTGTTAAAATATGAAAAAGGAAGGAAATTTAGAAAGGCAATCTTTCATGCACAGTGAATAATTCGAGCTGTGCCACAATGAAACAATTTTGCATGCCATCGTTAATCATATATGTTTGCATATGTTTAATGGTTATATGATAGTCATTTAACCGTCAATGCGTGAAATTACCGTACTGAAATCGCCTTTCAATGCTTCTTTATAGCACCTGAAGGAACTGCTCCGTACTGCTTTGAAGTCATATTAGCCTGATTTCAAACACCATGAAGCCCAGGTGGAGACGTATCGCATCACCGCACAATAATAAACTTCATTCGATAGCCTAGATTTCATTGTGACAGAATACATTAGTATTTTAGAATTTTTGTGTCGCGGGTTGTGGCTCTTTTAAAACTATAAGATTTTTGACATACAGCTCGCGCAGCAAGCAGGTCTGCCCACCCCTAATAGCTATCATAATAAATATGCAAGGACAGATTAATATTCTTTTGCAGCTTCCAGAAGGTTTTGCAAACATTGCAATGTTACCTATGACCTTTCAATTCCAAATTTTCGTCACTTCCACAAGCCTTAAAAAACAAATATTCAGTGCAATTCGGTTTATTAGCAATATTTATCAGTTCAATACATCACAAAAATTGCGATACAGTGGAAAGATATGCGAAGGTTTCGAAACGACTTGAAGTAGTCGTAGGAATCAGGCACCCACCTTGGCCTAGTCGATGTAAAGAGGAGGCATGCACACTGAATGACCAGTAAAATAAGACGATATAGAAAAAAGCAAGCGACAAAAAAATGGGTTGGCATGTCATGGAAGGCGAGACCGATATCTCAGGTCGTGGTACTGTAATCTTGACGACGAACTAGTATTTATTTAGTAGTAATTGCTTGTATTTCAACTTGAATGTGGACATGCTGGTCGGCTGTCGGATGGCCGGCGGGATACTGTTCAACATGTCAGGTCCGGCAGATTTGATAGAGCGATGAACTTTTCGGTCGATAATATGATATTTGGACGACGTGGACGCGCGTGTGTTGTACTTGTGAGCTTTTCATTCCGAGGTAAAGAAGTCATTGAAATATTCGGGGCAATGACCGCAGGGGAACTGATACAAAGACTTGGCGATTTCTAGTTTCCGCATATCTTCTATGTTTGGGACAACGAATCTCTTCAGCAGCCATTTGTTGGATGGACATGGACATTGGACAACCAGGAGCCTTTGGGCAGCGATACGTTTGTGTCGATGGGCCTACCCGCGGTAATTAAATGGCTAACCGTCGATTAAAATCAGATGGCTGGATATAATATTATCTCAAACTGCTACATGTTCTACCCACTGACCTTGCACAATCACAAACTAGATTATTATCAATCGTGTTCCCAATTTATAGGTTTTGCGGACCCCTGAAACGCTTCATTAAGCTCCAGATTGAGTATCATTGTTTCAATCGTGGTCCGCGCGGTAGTCTCGAGCGCTGAATATATTCATATATTCCTATACTATAGTAGCCTATTAACTATTTACGTATTTAGCGTATTTTACGTATTTACGTAGGCTATATAGCAGGGTTCTCAAACATACGGCGGGCCAGACGATTTCATGCGATCCGCGAAGCAATTCTGGATAAATTGAAAATTTCATGTATTATCAGGCACAGCTTACAAAATGTGCCAAAAAAGGCTATTCACAGTCAAGAACGCCAATGCGAAACCTTTGTGTGTATGTTACACAGAGAATATAATAGTTACACCAGGGGTCACCAACGCGCAGCCCGCGATCTCATTTGTAATTTGAGATCATGGAAGAACGACAAGTAAAACATTTTCAGATATTGAAATTGATTTCAGTTTCAAAATATCGATGTTGTTATTTCAAAATAAGTTATTCCCCCGCGCCCAACATCACTATTCCTTTCTAGTTGAAATGGCTTCGGTGATGGAAACAGCATTCCGTCAAGGGAGAATCAACTGATATGAATGTGGAAATACTGCCTTGACGTGCAATGGCCCAGCTGTACTCGAATATAATAGACTCGGATCGGTTCCATCAGTGTCTCGGTTTCGCCAAGTCCGACGCTTAGCTTTACCATGGTCACAGTTGTCAGCATATAGATATATAAGTATCCCCGATAAAAGTTGGTTCCCTCATGGCAGTGACGTAGGCTGCTGAATGATGCAATGTTGCGATGGCTAACGACGTCAGATTGTGGTGCAAGATTATTTCACCTTATAAACCACCAGAACAATTTCTTTGGCCATTTCAATGCGAACAACACAGGCGGCTGATCACGGTAAGTTTAGAGGAGTACTGCGGTTTTGCTGATTCTAAAAATAGATTTGGCATCATTTCAGATTAAACATGCACCAGTTGGAAATTCTCCGAAGAAGCACATGTAGTTTTCGATTCTCTAAAACTGAACGAGACCGGGCATTTTTATGTAAGAGGTATGTATCATGTACTTGTGTTGTGATCTTTAACTACAGCTTCATGTCGTCGAAATCGAAAATCTTACTAACTCAAGAGCCACTCGACGTCATGCCGATATTTTGGAACAGGGAATTTTGGACTATATCCGTTTCACTTCCCTAGACGAACACAGCTTTATCAAATCATGCACTGAGCGCGTGATTTGGTCATCGTGTTGCATCAGCCAAATTGTCATTCAGACGTTTTCGCTATTCCTCCGCGCTCGTAATTAGATCATAATCTATATTCTTTTACATCTTGTTTATACCATATTCTATACAGCAATATTCATGTTCGCCTGATATAGGTCTTTTATGTATTTTCTATTTTTCATAAACCGACTGTACCAAGTTGAGAGTACAGAGTAGATTGATGAGTTAGATGAGAATACTAAAGCGGATGCGGATGAATATTTGTGACGTACATGGAGGTGTGTCTGCCACGCACCATGTAGGAGTTGTTGTCGTTGGTGATCAGAAGAATTCATTCGACTTTGTCTTTCGACAGTTAAGCGTGTTATAATTTCGTGAAGAAGCGGCCAAAGATGGCCTTCTAAGCGTAAGACGGCAATGGCGCCCAATGCATCACGGCAGTGCTGCAAAATGTTGTAAGTTATTGAGCTTTACTTTGAAACAGCGATTTAGCTGTGCATCCGTGTTGCATCGGTTATAAATTGTATTTTTCTTTAGTCCCAAGGAAAATGGCATTTTCGACCTGAGTCATCATTCTCATAGCCACGACGGCTTTACAACAAGCATATACTATGGATTTAAGTTTTGGAGATTACGATTGCCCCATTACGGGGTTTTTGGGGAGTGACCTCGCACCCCCTATCGGATTCGACGCGTCTGGCGGCATCGACTGTTTTGATGTGCTGGGCATTGATGTATATAGCTCTACTGCTAAAGGCTTACGATTTGACGAATCCGTTGAAGGACAAGGTTAGTTACCGTGACGCTAACTTGTTTGGTATTGAATAAATCTTTATGGCATTCGTTTTTCCTTCAGATCTGCTCGGAGCAAAGGTTCCAACTTCAGATGAAGTATCAGAGTGCAGCTTCGGGGAGACACTTTCGCCCGTTTTCGACCCAAGTTCGATATTTGATCTCGAATCGTTGTTTGCAGACACTCAACCCCCACCCTTTGTCCCAACTGAATGGGCTACGTCACGTGTGGAGTCTTCAGGGGCTTCTTTAGCCGATTTCTCGTTCGCGTCGTTCAAAATCCAGAATGCAATTTCCGCCCCTGACTCGCCCGACTCTGGATTCGTCTCCTTGCAATCCCCACATTCGTCAGTTTCTGACGGAGAGCCTTCGCCTTGCGCGACCCCTTCGCCTGTCATGGTCACAGAGCCAACCAATGTACCTGACCTTCAAGTATCTCCCGAAGACTTGAAGTATCTGGAAAGCTTGTGGCAGGAAAACGCTACGGGCCTCAGTACTACTTCTGTGCCACAAAGTGGCGCACAGGCGCTACTGACGACTGTCGTTCTTGACTCCGCCACTCAGCAGACAGCGAAATCATCGCCTGCTAGAAAGTTGTCCGGGAGACCTTCAAAATCCCTATCCGCTAGCGAAAAGAAGGAACGAAAGCGGGCTCAAAACAAAAGTGCTGCTACTCGGTACCGCGAGAAGAAGAGGGCAGAGGCGCAAGTCGTCTACAGCGAGCAGACGCAGATGGAAGACAAAAACCGGGCTCTTAAAGAAAAAGTAACGCTGCTATCGAAAGAGATACAGTACATGAGAGAACTGTTAATTGAAGTCTACAGGGCGAAGGGAATGGTGTTGTGATCAATTTGTCGTTTGTTTCTCCACGTCCTTCGTTTTATTTATTATTCCAACTATCTTTTTTGTCAATACAATTTTGCGCGTAATCGAATGACTTATTTTTTGCTGGTGCCGTCGGCGACCGGGTTATAGGTGATTGTTCAGCTGCCGGGGAAGTAGCTTGAGGAATACTGTAGGCCTCACGAGCATTGGGTTGTGAGAGATAGGTCTGAATCTTGTACGCAGGTCAATTGTTTCGGGGGGGACTGCGTTGAAATGTCTTGCGCTTAAGCTCCGCAATTTTTACCGTAGAGCAGTGGTTCTCAAACTTTTTAGACGCCCCCCCTTCATGATAGCGAAAAATTTAAGATGAAGTTCTCAAATATGAAATTCGCAGTAGGCCTATACACGGAGCAAAAACTATAAATTGGAGGTAAATCACACGGAACGCGAATTTTTTTCAGTTGATCGCAACATCGCGCCCATTTCAGATGCTTTCACGCCACCCGTTTGGGAACCTCTGCCGTAGAATAGAATGACTCCCAACTGCTTCGAACAACGTTTAGTAATGATTGGGCGACGTTTGACAGCTGTAGCTCCATTATCAGTGAATGCAAACGCGTCTTCCCGTTCCGTTCTGGTATCCTGCTAATATGTTGTTAATATGAGCGGGGGAGACAGTGTAGAGCAGGGGTGGGCAAACTACGGCCCGCGGGCTGCATGCGGCCCGCCACACCGTTCTGTGCGGCCCGCGAGAGTCTACATAAACTTTTTTTTAATATTTATGAAATCAATACTTCGAATTAATGCAGGGACTTAAACTTTTTAGTATTTCACCATGATATTTTTAAGGAAGTGGTTCTCAAGCTGGTGGGGGTGAAAGTATCTTAAGAAGGGCGCGAAGCTGAGATCAACCGAAAAAATATTTCGCACTCTGCGCGATTTACATCCAGTTCACAGTTGTTGTTCTGTATTTAGTCTCAATTTCATATGTAGCGACCCCGTTACGGCGTATACCGGTAGCAATAACGGGGATCGCGGGTGTGTTACTGGGCTCGGGACCCTGTCTCTTTGCAACTGCCGCCTGCTCAAATGACTCTTATAATCACGGCACAACAGACAACACCACAAGTCTATGCGGGTATAAGATTATATTAATACGACACACGAAACTCATAATAAACGATACTCACGGACACATAACGGAACCCAAACGATCTATAACGCCTATACGATACACTCTGCACAGGAAACTGTAACAAAACTCCACACAAGCCTCACGCACAAGCACACCCATCAGCCTAAACCTAGCCCAGCAGCAGTCTTGCCATCTACAAGCGAGTACGAACTACCAACGGGGCAACATCACTCCCTAGGTGCTCGCGCAGCACCGTCAGTGACTAGGCCGTGCCCCAGCCAACCATCCGCGCAGAGATTCGACCGGTACATCCAACTCAAGCCCGCCAATACAAGACCAACTACCTACTACTTCACACCCCAACTGCCTTACACCACCACTACTTCACGCTGCTGCCCCAAACTACTAATACTTCACGCTACCAAACACAGAGACATACTCACTCGCATCCATCTTCAGCCACGCTCTCAGCCAACTCTCCCACTCAACATCACTCAACACGCGGTCTCCAGCCATACCACGCGCAACAATATTCCAAACGGAAAATACCGAACATTCTGGAAACCTCGGGTTTCCACACTACCCCGGCCTATTTTGATTGAGATTTTCTCAAACAAAATCGAAATCACTAATTGCCCAATCCCAAAACATTACGCTCCAGTCCACAAACAGCTTACAATAACAAGAATACGCTTGGCCTCAGAGACTGCTCCCCGACATCAAAGTCCGCCGCACTAGTTCCGACTGCATTCCACAGCTTGCCATGGCCACCGTCCAAGCTGCCCTCGGGTGAATGCGAATCCACCATCAACTAATCACGGTTCCCGGAAGGAGACGCCTGATTCTCCGCCGCCGACACACACTGACGAACTTGTCACCGTCATCAGTGCCTGAGCCAACCCTGCGCTTCGACACGGCCCACGCCAGGGCTATCGGCTACGACCGCTCCGCTTGACCAGCAATCCAGCATACACATTTATTGAAGCTTCAGCAATCAACGTCACTTGCCCAGTTATCTTCAGCCATCCGCCTCTATACTGCGCTCCGCCAGCACATAACCCCAGGCTCAGTCGCATCTTCGAGTCTCGCTCAAGTACTCCAAGCGCTGGTTGCAATTCTTCACAGCCAATCCACTCAATATAATTGGCCTCCACTTTGTACTTCGTAGTAGCCAAACCAGTACGAACGCTCGTTCCCATTCTTCACGTCATAAACGAATACACTGAACACTCGGCCACCGCAGACACAATAACAAACAGCTATTCCAAACGTTCGTTCAAAAGCTTCACCTTTCTTATACGATATACCGGCACTCGATAGTCGACATAATATACGCATGCATAGCAGCGGCAATCACAAAGATAAACAAGGTCCTGGCGTGCTCGCCAAAATTTGTAGCGACCCCGTTACGGCGTATACCGGTAGCAATAACGGGGATCGCGGGTGTGCTACTGGGCTCGGGACCCTGTCTCTTTGCAACTGCCGCCTGCTCAAATGACTCTTATAATCACGGCACAACAGACAACACCACAAGTCTATGCGGGTAAAAGATTATATTAATACGACACACGAAACTCATAATAAACGATACTCACGGACACATAACGGAACCCAAACGATCTATAACGCCTATACGATACACTCTGCACAGGAAACTGTAACAAAACTCCACACAAGCCTCACGCACAAGCACACCCATCAGCCTAAACCTAGCCCAGCAGCAGTCTTGCCATCTACAAGCGAGTACGAACTACCAACGGGGCAACATCACTCCCTAGGTGCTCGCGCAGCACCGTCAGTGACTAGGCCGTGCCCCAGCCAACCATCCGCGCAGAGATTCGACCGGTACATCCAACTCAAGCCCGCCAATACAAGACCAACTACCTACTACTTCACGCCCTAACTGCCTTACACCACCACTACTTCACGCTGCTGCCCCAAACTACTAATACTTCACGCTACCAAACACAGAGACATACTCACTCGCATCCATCTTCAGCCACGCTCTCAGCCAACTCTCCCACTCAACATCACTCAACACGCGGTCTCCAGCCATACCACGCGCAACAATATTCCAAACGGAAAATACCGAACATTCTGGAAACCTCGGGTTTCCACCACTGAGCTATATAAACACTGGAGTGCGTTACTCGCGATATTTGCGTGATCAATTGGCCGCCATCTTTGGGTTAAGTTGATGGTTGCGCGTTAAGCTGGTAGTCAAGGCAGAAAAGGTTGGTTGATGTGACTGTTTTGATTACTCTTTGGCCTGGACATATCGATTTCGATGGTTCGGACAAGATAAGGTTATATATGTGTCATTGTATGTATTCATTTGCAAATATCTTCCTGATGTAGATTGCTTAACTCGTTGTATCCAGGTAAATAAACATATGCTTCTGCTCCAAAATTCCTGCTGGCCTTGAGTGCTGTTTTCACAATTACTGGGATAAGTCAATGTCATGGCATTGATAATTCGATTTGGATATGATACCGTTAATCCTAAGGGAGCTTGATAATGTTGTCTTCTCTATCCCTACAGTGTCAGGTACTGTGTATGGCAATTTGATTTGGATATGATGCCATTAATCCTGAGGGAGCTTGCTGATGTTGTCTTTATACTCATTATAGCTTCAGTTTCATGTACTGCGTCCTCGAATTGTTGTTACAAGCACACACTGTAATTTACTATTCTTACGAATCTTGAAAACCAGCAAACAGGCACATCTCAAGTATAAATAATTACCAAGCTATCAAATGATTGCAATGGATATTGTCAGATTTGTTGTTATTTCCCAGGTACTGTATCTATAGGTAGTAAAAGCATATATGGCTATGACCACCAGCTTCAAGTTATTACCGGAGACTGCCTCAGAATCAGCCTGGCCTCGATTCAAAATCTTCTCACTACAATGGCGCTGATGTCAGTGCTATCGCTGCCAGCTACGTGGTGGCTATGAATACCACTGGCGGAGGAAAATTCAGCATCATGTGACATGACAAAGGCACAGCTACAATCAAAGTTATACGATCTAATTGTTATTCTACTTATTCATTGTGTCAAAGTAGTCGTAATAAATCGTAGAAAGTGAGGATATGTGAGTTATGTGTAGCAATATGGGTTAGCGATTTCTGCAGAGGTGATCAAATGAGAGAAATAATATGAGAGATACAAGATGAATGCATGAGTCGGTATTTAGATCGGGGTAGAATTGCGTAGTACTCACTGAAATTGACGCTATGTTGGTTACAACAATCTGCACTCGGAGTTTATTATCGTTATTGATTTGATCAGATCAATCCTCGATGAAAAGATAGCGAGGTAATCTACACCCACCCACCTTTCGTTGCCTGCTAGATGAAGCATTCCTATCTGGTGCATTTTCGGATCAACCATTTCTGGGATCACGCAGTTGCTGCCTACCTGATCCCTTTTTTCCCTAACGAACGATACATTACAACCTGGCTTTCGATCAACCATTTCTGGGATCACACGAAATACCGCGCTGTACGGTCTAGTACCCAAACTTTCGTTTTCAGAAACACTAGCTTCAGTCATGAGAAACGCAAGGTTATGAATGATTTTTCTATTAAAATAAGTACCATAAAAAAATTAAAAACAGATATATATTAATTAATTGTTATTGACTTGACGTCACCTCGACGTAATTGAGGATGATCTGAAAGTAAAATGTGGGATAAGTTAGGGCTGCGGTCGTGGAGAACTGCTTCACCTGTTTGTGCTTTACAATAACGTTTCTTATCTTGAAGTGTTGCTGGTCTTGCTTGCCGTTTGTTGGAAGCCTGAAATTCACGAATTTCACATCAACAGAGGCTAGGGTAAGGGTATACTCATATAAACTTAACTTTAGAAGTAAATATATAAATGTCTACTGTACCTTTGACCTCATATATTTCGGAAAGTTCAGAAATCTCGTTGGCACCGCATTCTCCCTCAAACGTATCAACTGGCCCACATGGTAAATGGCACTTTCCGGAAAATGATCGGAGCAGATAACTGACGATCTTGATGGGACCCAGTTTTTTCTTTTTATGCTTTCTAACCATCTTCCTTTCAGCGATTCATTAGTAGGAAAGCTTCATTATATGGAGCATTGTATGAAGCAAAGCACACTAAATAGTCAATTCTTTGTTATGAGCTATGATAAAAGCAGAAGGGACATAAAATAACTTGTCTGATAAAATTATACATCTGCCACTTTTCACTCCATAGGCTATTGTATTCAAGATTGACGCAGCCTTCTAAAGCTAAAGCAGTTCAAAGGTAAACCTTGAAAAATATTTTTGAATAAATAAATTGACAGTTTCGCACAAAGCTATAAGGACTAAAGATGAACTCGACTATGGAATTTGCAAATTCCACAGTATTTGTTTAGCATCTGAAAAATATATCATGTTTTAACTATGCTGATGAAAACCCATCTAGGCCATCAATTGAATCTTTTCCTTGTATTCCTATACTCTTGCCTACATAGCATAAGCAAGAATTGAATACTAAACTGATTATTGGCCGAACTGCTTGTACTCGATCATGGACAAAATACGAAGAGTGAGATGGACATTATTACAGATATTGATGATGAACATTACATAGTGGATATGGTGACACGGATTTCTGCTGGTAGTCTGGTCTGGTCATTTCATTCATATAGCTGCAACGAAATGTTCTGCTATCACTTTACCATGACCTGTTCATTACAACTGTGACTGATCTGGGCATGTCTGGCTGCTATGCTTATTCTGTTATTCACTTACCGGTGAAAATTTCTGGGGTATCGACGCTTTACCATCGACTCTTCATCACTACTGCCGTTACTATTACTTCTCCCATACGACTCACTGGATATCTTCTTCCGCCTTTTACTACACCCATAGGCACAGCAAAGGCTACCACTACCACCTGATGAACGTACTATCTTCGACATGTCGAATTACACAGAACATCAATATACTGACACGAGATATTGGGCTGAAACAAATCCTGAATGTTAGAATAATTAGTCATTCAAAGCTCTATACGCATACAATACTACAGAACCAACACGAATCAAATATATTCGAACACTGACCGCTTTTCCATAAGCCCCTGTACTAAATCGATTAACCGAGCACCCACAATGCATCTGCGCATTGGGATCACGCAAATTTGCTTAGCCGGAGATAGCAGTAGTTCGGGGCTTGGTTTCCACACATATTTAAAAATCTCTCATCCACAGTCGTAGCCTTCCATGCCATCAAACTACCCGTTAGGTGTGCTAGCATCATGGTTAATTGCGTTTTGTGATATGACGATAAAGGGGACACGTAATGTTTCAACATCGTAAGGGGGCAAAGTTTGGTCTCTTGCAAAGTTTGAAAACCACTGTTCTAAGGTAAATACTTCCTAGATTATTTTTTATGTTTAATGTCTGGCGCGACATCCCGATAATAAAGCTCACGCAGTTTGAAAAATTCAAACTGTTAAAAGTCACAGAAATCCAAAACGAGATTGACGAAATTCGGGTCACAAGTGTGATTTCAGATAGGCCACTCCAGTTTCAATTTTATCAGTGATGTTCTTATAAAAAACGATTCGCGCTTGCCTTAGGTAGATTCGTTCTCTGTATGCATAGAATTAGGGTATATATATTTTATCCACACACAATAGAAGCGTGTTTGAAGCTAACATGGTTGGTTATGATGCTGTCAGCATTGTGTATCCAGGAACTGAACCAAAGTGGAATTAACAAATCTATGAACTGATCGCTGCTGACAGATTTAAATTCAAATCCTATTTTAAGAATTGGTACCACCGACTTTCATCCCTATAGTTTTGACAAATTGGTTGTTGAGGTCGACCAGCCTATGAAATCTCGCCACTGTTTCTGGCGCATGTACGATATCATCAACGAAATGCTTGGTTTGTTTTAAATAAGCATCTACATGTCCTCACTATATATTCAAATACCAATATTGCGTTTTGGTTTATAATCCCAATTTTATATAGTGCGGCCCGCGAATGGATTCAGATGTTGAATGCGGCCCGCGGGCTCAAAAGTTTGCCCACCCCTGGTGTAGAGGTTACGGTAAGCGTCCACCAATCTGACGGACCGGGTTCGATTCCCGTCGGAGGTTTATCTGGGCTCCTCTTCCCTCGCCGTTGCCGTTCTTACGGCGACAAAAAAGCCCAATAGAATACCCGACGAAAGAATAAGCACTCACAAGGAATGGAAAGAACTGCTAGAAAGGACCGCGGCTTCGAAAAAGACTAACATCGAAAAGAACTGTGATATCGGGCGCTCTAGGCTGAGATGGGTGTTAGAGTAAAGGATCGCTACTGACGCGTGTCGTTCGCCATCGTCCTATCTGTGACTGTGACATCATCATCATCATCAAAATTAGCAATTTTATCAGTTCAATACACCACAAAAAATGTGATACAATGAATAGACAGTAATGATGTCGAAGCGACTTGGAGTAGTCTATGGAATCAGACACCCAACCTTCTTCGACTCAACGCCCCCTTTTCAAGCTCAACGTCGATAAACGCCCCCAAATTTTTTGTGAACCGACAAATCGGTATACAATCTGTAATCATCGGCGGGTTGACTAAAAAAAGGTCAACTTTTCGGTTCGTTGTCGAATTTTACACTTTTGCAACTAAATTTCAGTGGGTTGACTAAAAAAAGTCATTTTTTCCGACTTGACTCCAACATAGCCGTTTTAACGCGTCATCGCCCCCCTATCGTCCCCTTCGCTATTTTCGACCCCTGTCGCCCCCTTTGTCCATTTTCGCCCCCCAATCGCCCCTTCGTCATTTTCGCCCCCCTATAGGCCGCCAAATCGCCCACGTTGGCGAACCACTGGCCTAAGCGATGTAAATAAGAGGCATATGCACACTGAATGAAAGTAAAGAAGACAGTATTGAAAAAGAAAGCGACAAGAATACGGCGGCGTGTCATGGGAAGCGAGATCGATAGGTCAGTCGTGGTCCGGTAATCTTGAAGATGGACTGTATTTATTTAGTAGGAATTGCTTGTATTTCGACTTGAATGTGGATATGCTCGTCGACTGTCGGATGGCCGGCGGGATACTGTTCCACACACCAGGTCCGGCATATTTTATAGAGCGATGATCTTTTCGGTCGATCATATGATATTTGGACTACATGGACGCGCGTGTGTTGTAGCCTACTTGTGCGCTTTTGATTCCGAGGTAAAGAAGTCATTGAAATATTCGGGGCATCGACCGCAGTGGAACTGATACATAAACTTGGCGATTTTTAGTTTCCGCATATCTTCTATGTTTAGGCCGTCGAGTCTCTTCAGTAGCGACTTGTTGGATGGGCAGCCATAGGCCCCGTTGGGGCCCTAGCTATGATTCGGAGTAGCCTACTTTATGTTGTAGTTTTTGCAGTGGCTTGAGTGCAGTTTTACTGGCAGCCCCCCAACAGAGGATACCATAATGTAACTTCGATTGGATTAAGGATTTAAAGAGTATCTCAGAAGAACCCATGCTGGCATGAAGCGCCTAAGGCTGTAGAACAGGCCGCACTTCGGTGATAATTTAGTGTCTAGGGACTGAGACTCTTCCAGGACATCATGTTCGAGTCCAGTAAAACCCCGAGATATTTGGCATTATCTGTGTTGGAAACGGGCTGACCAGCTATATTAACGGTTAGGTTATTTTTTGGATTTACTGTCAGCAATTGGGATTTCGAAGCGTTTGTGTCTTATATCGCATTGTACATTGCTTGTGACTTAATGTTCTGATAAAAATTATAACCCAACTATGTTATGTTATGATTTCTCAATGATATTTTCTAGGCTTAAGCTCTGCAGTATTGTCAGTAAGCCAACAAATACGAAGACAATAAAAGGGTCCTATTGACCAGCGGTTCCTAACCGCCGGTCCCGGTCCGTGGAAACTTTCCTGTCGGTCCACAAAATATATTATAATTTTAAATCTCGATTTTAAAATACAAGAAGTGTTGCGTGCTTGTCCATTAATTAGAGATATGAAACATCAAATTTTAAATTAATTCAGAAGTTTCTTAGGTATTTATCATGTTATATCGAGTTTAATTTGGTTTAATTTGGAGTTAGCATATAGCCTACCTCTAGCGAATAGAGTGCGTATTTCCACCCGCGTATCACCCCTGATATACGGGTGTGAATATATACACACCTATGGCGCACGAAATCAGAATCCTAACTTTGATGTATACCGCGGTATAAATAGTGTACAACATTTTAATCCAAATTATGCGTGCACGTAGGCACGTTGGATTTATATGACCGCGATATAATTCTGAGTTAGGTTCTGTTTATGTGTACCACCCTTTCCGGCCCTTTGGGTGTGAATATACACATTCTTTTCGCTAATATAGTGTACGTCATAGTGACGCGAGTATGGCATGAAAGATCATTTATATGTAGAGGGGTACCATATGTCCTATTTCAACAGGATTTTTCCCATTTTCTTAGCCGAAGCAAACTGTCCGCCGAGGATGCCCAAATGTCCTCTTTTTCCGTCTCCTTGTTTTTCTTTCAACGAGAGTTAAGAGATTCGACAGCGAAGACTAAAAAGATCAAGGCCGTTTTTCTGGCCTTTTCATGAGGTCAACTCTCCCGCGAATCGAATAATCTGTTTAAATTACTTTCCTGTTTTTACTTCTATTATTGTTCCAATCAAAAGTTACAATATGACATCATCTGTTGAGGGACTGCCAGTGTTAGCGCACCGATGCCCTGCAAAAACTACAAAATCAGATCCTCCGTATCACAGCCAGGGACCCAAGGGATTGGACGTCCTAAACGTAAAATATATGCGAAATTAGAAATTGTCAAGTTTATGTATCAGTTCCACTGCGGTCACTGCACCGAAAATTTCAATGACGTCTTCACTTCTCGGTATCAAAAGTGCATATAAGTACAACACACGCGCGTCCACGTCGTCCAACTATCATATGATCGACGTAAAAGATCATCGCTCCATCAAATATGCCGGACCTGCAGTGTTGAACAGCATTTCGCCGGCTATCCGACAGTCGTCAAGCATGTCCTGTCCACATTCAACCACAGTAGTGGTATAATCCACAGATACATGAGTGGGTTACGGGTTCGAGTCCGACCGAGGTCGACTCCCAGAATTCCAACCTAAGTGTTGGAGGATTATGTAGGCTCCTTCTCGCCCTCTCACCCGCGTAAGCGGTGTCTTACAATAGAACACTGGGTCAAGTCGAAATACACTCTAGATCTATAGTGTAAAAATACTAGGAGTAGCGCCACTGTCTATTGGGTATGTGCATTATTAGGGGGGTTGTTCAAGAATGACATTTTTCCGGATTCTGGGGATTCTCTGATTAAACTGTTAGGTTGCTTAAAAAAACGTTGCACACCAAATTTGACTTGATTCCAACAATGGTAGATATGAACGCACATGAGTTGAATTTACTAAGAAAATAGTTATTTTTTTCAAATTTTAATGTCAATCCCCTGAAATTAACAATTTTTGCTCACTTACAATCGGTAGAAGTTATTGCGTGCAGTGGAAAATTTTGGATTTATAAATATGCCTATAACCTGTACGGTGGCAGGTAATCCCATAATTAATAACGAAAAACTCATATAACTTCGCTTTTCTACGGGTTGGAATTGCGTCGAGTTTGTTTGCATCGTTTTTTTAACAGCTTCTTGGAGGTACAGAACTTCAATATACAATTGAATAGTATATTTATTAGGGTTGTCCAAAATTTGGAAAATCTTAAAAATACCCCGTGATTGTGTCTCATTCCATAGATAGCTTATCAATGACCCGATACCGTAATTTGTGTGATCTTATTAGGCTCAAGCTGTAATATATCTTAGGTGACGTTTTGAATGATATTGGAATCGGCTGAATCAGCGGGTTATGCTTGGCACTCATCAGATGCTTACAGTAAATTGAATTCACTTGTAAGTGTTGCTAAAGTCCCTAATGATAACGCACACTCGCACAGGCTATGCCCAATGTGGTATGTCAAAGTCCCTATTGATCCCGCAGAAATTAGGTGTAAAGATAATCACAGACTATACTGCATAGTATCCAGCGTAGTTTGGACATGATATCCAGCATTGTGCTTACTTTACACCTCTTTTCTGCAGCATCATTAAGGACTTTGACAACACTTACATGTGAATTCAATTTGCTGTAAGTATAACTGCCAAGCACAACCGGCTGATTCAGTCAATCCCTAGAGCATTCAAAATATCAACTATATACTACAACTTGAGTCCAATAAGCTCACACAAAGTATAGTGTCATGGTCAAGCTTTATATTTGTATTCACTGATGATGGATCCCTTCTGAAACGGGGAATTCGTTCACTACTTGCATAAGCGTCTTTGCTTTCCCTCGATGAAAACACGGCATGTAGGCTATAGCCGTTTCCTTCACAGCAAAGCAGTCATGCTGTAGAAGTTTATGTGAAGCAGCTGTTGATTGTTCATCATGTATTTCGTACCTTAACATGTCCTGAATTAATATTAAATCATCATCTGCCAACCTACCAACAACGCGATTTCAGAATCCCCACCGGTAGCAGACTCCTTGAGCACATAATCAGCAAGTTGTTGCTGTGGTGATCATTGAAGCATAGCCAATTAGCCAATCAGGAGCCGTGGTTATTTGATTACTAGTCTTCTCGCCGTTCTATGGTCGGTGGCACGCCCATTCTTGGGCAGCTACTTTAAAACGCTTTGGCCGAAATCTTAACGGCTTTCCCATGAGCTTCTTTTGGGCTCATTGTTATTTTTTATCAATAATCTATGGAATGAGACACAATCACGGGTATTTTTAAGATTTTCCAAATTTTGGACAACCCTAATATTTATATTGAAATAAACCCGAATATTTTCGGCTGACACTCGTCAGGGGTAATCGTCAGCAACTAGTAGAGAATTCAAAAGAACATCGTATATCAAGAATCGTATCACAAAATATGACGTCACCAGCATGAAGTCGAATACGAGAGCGTTCAGTACTATTTTTAGGTGATACACGAACTCTTTTTGTTGAGGCACCCTTGGCTGATATATTTTGATAAAAGCCGACTCCAATAAAGTCACACAAATGAAAGAGTGAACGACTCTTTCCGAGTCATCTGTCGTCTCGATAAGTTTTCGCACAGGCGGGATTATCCAACGAGTGTTTGCCAATTGCAGAATGTATGGCCTTTGATTGTTCCGCATCAATCTTGAGCGGATGAGTTAAGGGTGAGCTTTTCACCGAGCGTGTTCTAATGAATCTAGGGACATGCTGATTTATGCGTTCCTGCAAGCGCTTTAACGTTCTTAATCCCACGTTTTTTGTAGACAATTCAACAATTTACTGGGGTTGACGGTAAAATTTGAAATTTTTCCTAATATTTTTTATAATAAATTCACAATTTTCAACGCCGACATGTAGATAGGTTTAGCTTTAGTGAAGTCGAATTTCTATTTGCGTTCCATACAAGGGTTTGTCTGAGTGGGAGCAACATTTTTAGCTTACTGTATCGGATAGAAATATGTAGGCTACTATAGTCAGATCTCAAGTTTACCGAACTACGACCTGACATATTGATCTCGCCTTCCGTCACATGCCACCTCTTATTGTCGCTTTGTCTTTTTGTATTGTTTTCTTCAACTCTTCATTCAGTGTGCATGCCTCCTCTTTACATCCCCTCAGCCCGGGTGGGTGCCTGATTTTAAAGACTACTCCAAGTCGTTTCGACACCTTCTATCTTTTCATTGTATATCGCAGTCTTGTGTTGTTGTGAATTGATTCAAGAGAAAATGTCGCGATATCACAATCCTTGGGGGATTAAAATACTACATTGATGGGGCTCCAACTCGAAACTTATTTTCACTGTGTCCTGTACCTATTTTTCATTCAGTCTGTTCAATTCAATTACAGTCAATTGATTCGCTTCGCTTATTGAATTGAAATCTTTAGATCCGAATCGTTCATAAGCCCCACTTTTCAAAAATACCGGAATCTTACCGAATCATCGAGCGAGAGTGTAATGGTGATGCGTCCGAATTCTTGAATGGTAGGTCGTGGGTTTTCAATCCTCACTGCCGGGTCAGACCAATCAATCAATGATCGTCAGATTATATTTTCATCTGAACAAGACACAAATGCGACGTAATGAACAGATAGGAGGATGCCGAACGAACAGTTGTGGTCTCTTGAACTGGCATCCACCTCGGCCAAGTGCCCGATGTCACAGTTCCTTTTTCGATGTTAGTCTCTATTCCGCGGCTCTTTCTTATAACTTGTCTCTGTCTGTGCAACACCACTCTACCAGTCTAGTACAAAATTCGATCAGTTTTATTGGTGTCAATGTTTGGAATAAGCTGCCACCTAATCTCCGCAATTTAGACTCTTGTGCTTTCAAAAAACAATGTTTTCATTCTCTTATCTCTAACTACCACTGAATTGTATTTGCATTGTATTTCAAATTGGTCCATGATACTGTGTCTTATTTTCCTTTCGTTCGTTAGTTTATTTTAATTTCATTTTTTATTCATTAGTTATCGACTGTGAAAATTGCTCCTGTCCCGGGTGGCTCGGCTCTGAAGACTATGTCATATCGAGCCTCCCGTCTACCTTGCATGTCACATTTCACTATTACATTTGTATAGTGTTATGTTGATATGTAACGTATACGAATAAAGATTCTCTCTCTCTCTTGCTCTTTCCATTCTTTGAGGGTGCGCTCTTTTATTGTTTTTTTGGCTGTTTTGTCGCCGTAAGAACAGCCCACAATAACCTCCGACGCGAAATCGAATAACCCGGGCCGCCGTCTCAACTCCGTCATCAATGCATCCCGATGTTACCGGCGAAAATAAATTTATACTATTTGTATACTATCTTCTTTTACTTTTCATTCAGCGTGTATGCCTCCTCTTTACATCGCCTTGGCCAAGGTGGGTGTCTGATTTCAAAGAATACTCCAAGTCGTTTCGGCACCTTCCTATCTTTTCATTGTATCGCAATTTTTGTGATGTATTGAACTGATAAAAATTACTAATAAACCGAACCAAGACGAATCTCACTCTCTCCACAAGCTTTTTGGAATCAGTGTAGCGTGTCATCGAAAATTGCTATAGCGATGTAGCGATGGTGCATTCCTACAACAAATATTCACGAATGTAATCGTCCGCTTTTGATATATCGCCAGTATAGGTAGATTCGGCGCGTGTCCATGTTGAACAGAAAACTATGCTTGTTTAATGAATAAGTTGAGCGAAAACTACACTAATCCATGATACCGCCATACCGGTATAATTTGTACCCACCAGAATTTTCAGAATCTGAGTGGAAGTGTCTGATCTGAAAGGCTGCTCCAAGTTGTTTCGACACCTTCCTATCTTTTCATTGTATCGCAGTCTTGTGGCATTTTGAAATGATGAAAATATTAATATAAAACTGATGAATAAAATTATTTATCCGTGTACTTGTACATTGAACTAACTGCCACTTTTCTGCCTTAAATTAGGTGGAAAACACATGATTAAAAACGATCCACTATTACAGCATCCCGGCACCAGTATTCAAGCATATTGTATAGCTAATCATAAAGGACCAGGGTTCTAGACTCAATACGGTAGCAACTGCTTTGGAGATGTTTGCCTATCTGAGCAAAAAGATCTCTGTTCCAAAAGATGCGGCAGTTCACTGTACATCATGGAATAAAACACAAGGATATATCGCCTGTGGCGGAGGAGGTGGACTGTTAAAAGTGCTTAAACTCGACACAGAAGTACCATCAGATCCATGGATCAAAGGACTGGCTGCTCCTAGCAATTTAGGTATGAACCAAACACTCGAAGGGCATAACGGTGATATCAAAGTGTCGACGTGGAATGAACAACATCAAAAATTGACGACAAGCGACGAGAAAGGTTTAATCATTGTATGGATGATGTACAAAGGCAACTGGTTCGAAGAGATGATAAATAATCGTAACAAATCCGTGGTACGTTCCATGAAGTGGAACACAGAAGGCGATAAAATATGTATCGCATATGAAGATGGTGCTGTGATTGTAGGCTCTGTTGATGGTAATCGCATATGGGGAAAGGAGTACAAAAACATGCAACTCTCTCAAGTTGCGTGGTCCCCTGATGGTAAATTACTCCTATTTGGAACTACAAATGGTGAGGTTAGCCTTTTCGACAATTTCGGAAACTATATCAACAAACTAGAACTTCGATGTCTCGTTAATGCAACTGGTGCCGTAAGTTTATGCGGGATTTCTTGGTACAATGGAAAATTTGGTTACATAGAGCCGAATTGCCCGTGTCTGGCGATCTGCTTTGATAACGGCAGATGCCAAATTATGCGTCACGAGGCGGATCGTGACCCGGTGTTGATCGATACGGAAATGAATGCAAAAGACATTCAATGGAACGAGAACGGTTCTGTTCTAGCTATAGCTGGATCGCAATTTAACGGACAAACTGACAAAAGTATCAATCTCGTACAGTTTTTCAGCGCCTATGGTGAGGCACTCTTCACCCTGAAGGTACCAGGAAAAAGTGTGAGCGCGCTGAGTTGGGAAAGTGGCAGTCTGCGAGTTGCGATTGGCGTCGATTCCTGTCTGTATTTCGCAAATATCCGTCCTGATTACAAGTGGGGATATCTCTCTGACACTCTCGTTTACGCGTTCCAGAAAACAGACCGTCCTGATCACTGTTTGATATTCTGGGAGCCGACGCGCGACGAAAAAAATGTGAAATATGTGAAAAACTTGAAGGCCATCTGTTCCGGGGGTGATCACTGCTGTCTGTTAACAAAGTCCGAAGATGACGGAGGACAAAACGTTCTAGTGCTTTGTAACGCAATAGGGACACCCATGGATTCCCGGTTCGTTGACTTCGAACCGTTGTACCTTTGCATGACAGCAACGCATATCGTGGCCGCGTCCCACAACGTCATTTTTGTGTGGCAGTACACGTCGACTAGCTCAGTTCTTTCCTCGGACGTGGCAAGGGTGATGCCGCAACTCAGCACGAAAAAAGATAAAAAAGAGAAATTGTTTCACGTAGACGATGAAAGCCCAGAAAGGAGCCACAATGAAGGGCCGTCTTCGAAGATATTGTCTGCACCGACCCAAGATCCAATCAGTTGCGTTTGTGCGTCTGACAAAATCATTGTTGTCGCCCGGCAATCCGGTACCTTACACCGTTACACCTTTCCGTCGATGGAGTTAACCAATCGATATGCCGTCAATTCGGAACCGCGCAAGCTGGCGTTAAACTGTAACTCGTCTCGACTAGCTCTAATAAACACCGCTGGAATACTGAATTTCTTTGACCTCGACGCTAGAGTCACTGATGAAAATGGCCAGGAAGTAATCGGCGAGCTGTTACGATTTGAGAGGAAGGACACTTGGAACATGAAATTCGCGAGCGACAACCCGGAATTATTCGCCGTGATGGAAAAGACTAGGATGTACATTTTTCGCAACCTCGACCCCGAGGAACCAATCCAATGCTCTGGATACCTCTGCAAATTCGATGACTTGGAAGTCACCACCGTTTTGTTGGACGAAATTATGGCGGACCCGGAGAAACCTAGTCGGGAAAACTTCATTGAATTAGAAATCAAATCGTTGCGAGATACTAGAAAACTGGTGCTCACAGTAGGTATGAAAGACGCGGCGCAGTTTGTCGACGACAACCCACATCCGAGGCTGTGGCAGCTGCTTGCGAAAGCCGCGTTGGACCGGCTTGAACTTCCGGTCGCGGAACACGCCTTCGTGCGTTGCAAAGATTATCAAGGCATCACCTTGGTGAAGCGGTTGGCACAGCTGCAAAACGAACGGATGAAATCAGCCGAGATAGCTGCATATTTTCATCGGTTCGAGGAGGCTGAGAATATCTACCTGGATATGGACAGGCGCGATTTGGCGATTGATATGAGAATGAAATTGGGCGATTGGTTTCGAGTCGTGCAGCTGCTGCAGTCTGGTTCCGGGGGTGCTGACGACAAGAAGTTAATGCAAGCGTGGGACGCGATCGGGCATTATTTCGTAGACAGGCTAAAATACGAGAAAGCGGTCACCTATTTCAAGCAAAGCAACAATCACGAACAACTCCTCGAGTGCTACTACATGATGGAGAATTACGACGCGTTGGCTCAGCTCGCAGACACTTTGCCGGAAAATAATTTCCTGCTACCGAAAATCGCCGAGATCTTCAAAATGGTAGGTATGTGCGAACAAGCGGTTCAGGCCTACGTGAAATGCAACATGATCAACCAAGCCGTCGACACTTGTGTGTATTTAAATCAGTGGAGTCAAGCGGTTGATCTCACGAATAATCACCGTGGCAAAGACATTGACGAACTGCTAGCGAAGTACGCCAAGCACTTGTTGGAAAAGAACAACATGTTACAAGCAATTGAGCTGTACAGAAAGGCAAATCGATTCACGTCGGCAGCGAAGCTTGTGTTTGATATCGCCAAGAGAGAAACGGAAGCACAAGCAACACCAATGCAGCTCAAGAAGATTTACGTTCTAGCCGGATTACTGACCGAAGAATACCACGCGTCCAACAAAGCGAAAGTAACAGGTACGAGACTGATGGGGCTGGCTGAGAGCACAGCGACTGATGAGGATGTGATATTCAAATCTTGGAGAGGTGCTGAAGCGTATCATTTCTACCTCCTGGCGCAGAGGCAGTTATACGACGGATATGTAGATGCAGCAATGTGTACTGCGATGGTTCTGAGCGATTATGAAGATGTTATAGAACCCGTGAAAATATACAGCGTAGTGGCATTGTCGGCTGCCGTAAATCACGCATTTTCAGTGTGTTCCTGGGCTCTGATGAGACTCGAGTCGATCGATGACTTATCTGACGATACGAAGAAATCTTATCAGAATTTGGCGATGACAATATTTTCAAGGCACCAGCCGGTAGACGAGCGGGCAAGGCATTTCCCAGACCCACGAAAAAAGAAGTTACCCATTTGCGTGGTCACTGGGCGACCTATTACAGAACTGCAATACTGGACTTGCACGAGATGTAAGCATCCAGCGTACGATGTCGAAATCAGAGATAAAATAGTCTGCCCGCTGTGTCATCATAAAATATAATTTGTGTTGTTGTAACTGGCTCATTTTTTGTAGTCTAAGTCAATATTTTATGTGTGACTTGTCTTGTGTTAGATATCTTTTCATGTCAGTATATTTTGGTTCCTTATCAGCTGCTGAGTGATTCAACTAGTAGTACTGCTTAGAACTTGTTTTAGAAAAGTATATTTTCGATTAATAAAGTATTATTGTTGCATATCTCTGCAGGTCATATTCATTCCACATCTTGATGTCATGACTCATGAGGCAGTACTTTTGAAAGATGTCCCAGCGGTTCTGGAGAGCACTTGCTATTTCTGGCTACAATCACATAATCCTGTTTGTGCTCGGGACAATGTTCAAGAGTGCAAATAATATTCAAATAGTGCGTGAGTAAAGATAAATATCATGATTTTGGCTCCTCCGACTGAGCGATACCAGTCCACGAGATTGATAAATAATCTACATCACCATCGTCATTCTTACTACAAATCAACAATGTTTTTCTCACAGTGTTAGCAAGCCTGCCATACCGTGAATATTCGAGCCCTGATATCTTTTTGTTTTGCGGGACACATACCGCTATGTAAAAAGAATGATAGGCCACCGGATCCCCGGGGTATACTAAAAAATCACCGCCAAACTTGCAAGCGTTCGTCATATAGAACCCTTGGTGATGCAAGTCACAAAACACATCATACATCAACTGCTCCATTTCTCCAAACTCGAAACTGTAGTCCGTAAGACCTGGTAACTCATCGTAAGAGCTTGACGTTAATGGCATTTCCAGCCATTGGTGTTCTTCCAGTCTGGAAAATGTTTTGTTGATCTCGACTTCCTTGAAGGTGTCGAATTTCACAGAACCAACTTGATCACCTGTTCTTTCTACTCTTTGTTTGTGCTTTTCTGCCATGCCTCGGATTATTGTGGGAGCAAGATTGTCCAATTCAGTTGCTTTTTGTTCTTTGAGTATTGTATTCTGTGCAGTTGTTTGAAACATCCTTGATAACTTAAGTTCCTGCTTTCTACTGGGAGTAAAATTATTTTTGTCTATCTCATTACCATCTTTCAACGATACGAATCCCCGCTCATGCAAATAGGCAGCTTCAACTTTACTGAGTCGAAGTGGGAGGGAACCTTGTATAACTTGACGAGGTTTCCAAGGCAAACTTCCAATGCAATTTCCTATTATGTGGTGCTCTTGACGAAGCTTTAATACATCATCCGCGTTCCATATGAGGAACTGTCCATTGCATATAAAAATAGTCATCTTGTAATTGCAATTTTCCACATCCACCTCAGCACTACTTATTGCAGCTTGCTCTTGAAGCATTTTGATTGATTCACCACAACCAACCAACCAGATTGGACCAAAAACTTGTCTTATGGGTATGGAAATCACTTCAGGCAATATGAAAATTTTATCATCAGGTATTCTCGTATTCAACTGAATCAGGTTTACTGAGGAGTCGCAGGTTGCATTCTGTCAATACTGCAAGAAACGATTAATTCGACTGAAGTTTACTGGTACCAATCGTACCATATGTGAGAGAAACGTAAACCATATGTGGTAGTTGATTTATTTCTTCCTTACACTGCACTAGACAGGGATATGTAGAACAGAACTCTAGCTGTGTCTGCTCACTACACATGCAAAAAAAACAGAAGGCGAGTCAGCTGATGAGACAAGCAAACACGATGGAAACGCATGGAGTTGCTGATTTTACGTAAACTTTGTGATTACCAAGAACTTTGCCTCTGTGGTATTTCAATGTTCTTTATATCTCGCAATCTTTTTCATCATTCGTAATGGTCATCAAACTTGGAACTTCAAGCTGTGCTATGTTCAACCTTATGGTTCAACAAGCAGCAATTAGAATGTGTCGAAGCGGAACAGCACCTATGTTCTCTTTTTTTTACTATCTCTATCATCTGCGCGCGCATGCGCAGTGACGTTTATTAAATATTTTTGACCCCAGTTGCTGCGTTCGACAGTTCAGGGCTTTCGGATTGACTGCGCGTGTCGAGTGTATGCGGCAGCGGTAATCATTCAGAGGCGGAGCATACACAATACCAACTTATAACGGATATAACTTGATCAGTAGAAAACATACTAACCGGTTTAATTTTGTACTTTTCAGATTGTACAAATTTGACTTCGATATCGTTGACAAAATAGTAATCGTATGTTACGGTAGTCTTGGAGATTTTCGTCCAAATCTCACGTAAAAAAGATTAGAATAGTCAGGATTAAAGTGCGATATTTCGAGTGTAGCTAGGGTTTCAGAGTAAGAGTGAATGAACATGAACGAAATTGAGAACTCTTCAGAGAATCCAGAGTGGGAGAAAGCAAGAAAAGCGTTGGAAAAGCTTCAACCTCAACGTAACGCGAGTGGTAGTAAGGTAATTATAATGCATTTTATAACCCTTTCTCGGCACGGGATATATCAATAACCTTGACTTGACTTGAATTGAATTGACCATTAAAATGCTTGCTACATAATAATGAACGAAACTAAACCGAAAAGACATCAATATCTATTGAAGTGTATTTTATGGAAACAACATGCCTTATTATGCCTATGAAGTGTCACTTCTAAAATTCAACCTCGCTTTTCAGTATGGAAATTCACAAACTACAGATGGACACGGTATGTTTTATCAAGGTCAAGGTGGCATGCAGAACTACGGATTTCCCGGACCTTGGGGCCAGCAAAGATTTGGCTTTGGCCGGCCAGGGCCGATGAATGGGTATGGTGGTATGCGTCAGGGATTCCCGGCCATGGGATGGAATCAATACGGTCAAATGCATGGCTTTCCAGGAAGAGGGATGCCGATCAATATGAACAATGTAATGAGTCTTCAAATGAATATGTCAAGTTGTTTGTTTTCATTGACCGGTGACTTTTGATTTAGTCTCAATTCCCACACGCTCCGATGTATACTGGGTTTGGAAATAAGCCTAGTGGAAGTCCGATGCAGATGACAGGTGTGAATAAACCACCTCTTCCACCCGCTGCCGACTCCCCAGCTCCTCCACCGCCTTCGGAATTTGACAGGGACGGACAACGGCCACAAGCGCCGGGAACACAAAGGTCTGGGTTTCCCAGGCCCAGGCTGCCAGGTAACTATGAACTCTTAATCGGAGGCGGTCAGTGTAAAAGAACTTCTTTTTGGAATACTCAAGTAGGTTAATTGCTTACTTGCACTGCTTAAACTTGAGTTGGATTTTTACTATAGGCCTACTTCCACTTCTCAAGCAGTTTATGGCAAAAGTTCTTACTTTTTACACTTTAAATTTTATAATGTAGAAAGTAGATTTGTAATTTTTATTGTCATATAACTGGGCAGAAGAGCCGCTGTATCACATTGACAGAATATATATTTTCGAAAAGTGTGCCTTTTGTACTGTCGTGGAGTCATGTTCTGAGTAGTTTCCACATGTTCTCGAAATCACTACTACTACTACTTGAGTATTGAGTTGGCTACTTGACCTCCTTCCATTGTGACTGTACCCCACCTGCTATCCCAAAAAACTTTAAAATACGCCCGGATCCACTCCTGTTATGTCATCATACTCAATTATTCCACTATAGCTCATGCATATTCAGTTGCTCAGCTCGCTCGAGATTTCTCTGTGGTGACTAATAGCTTCTATCCTTAGCAGGTTCTATTCGATTCAATCTTGGTCAAGTCAAAGGTGAGTCTGACAAAGCGAAAGAAAACATCTCGGTCGATGGCAATGAACAAAAATCCTGTGTGGATACTCATGATGTCAAACCTACTGCCAATCTAACGCCGCCAGCTCCCGTCACAAAGCCTGCCAATCCGTTTTCTTCCCAGAAACAAGGGACGTGGCCTCCTGCATTAATGTGAGTTGATTGTGTGTGGGTCTTAGAATGATCTTAGCTATTCTTATTGTTGCCTGTGAAGCTCTGAATCTAGCATGGTTAGCTGTATATTACTATTGGCAAATAAATCCCCATAATTTCTCCCTGACTTCTGTTTGAATTAGTGATGTGACTTGATTAGTGATTACTGCAACAAATCCGCATTCAGGGATACAAGATCTGTTAACTGGGATTAGGAATGTCAAATATATCTTTGATCACCTTATGAACGTAATGTTTAACAGTGACTATGAGGACGAAAAGTGTTGAAAAATTTAAAACATCAGGATTATGAAATTTTGCACAATGCCCTTGGCCCATTTTTTCGTTTTTTAATATCGCTCTACTTCAATGCTAAGACTGAGAAGAACTTCATTTCTGTAGGGTGTGAGGTCGTCAATTAATGATGCTGTATTTTTTGGATCAATGTGAAAGTAGTTCCAACGTTGTATGTTGCGTTGAGATGCAGATCATATGGTGCATAGACGTTAGTGTCTTTGTGCTTGGCTGATGACCTCTGTTTCGGCGCAATCGCAAACCTTTGAGTGGTACATTGGAATGTTGCATAAGAAATACACATTATAAGTTTGATGATTAACATGACTCCATCTGTATGAATATCCATACTTATTGCCACATAAGCATGACAATGTATTGGAGTTTGTGGCAATGTGAAGGTTTTTTGGAATGTAATGGGACCTTTAAGATTACACGCTTCAAACTAAAGCCTCTGGCCAATAATAAAGTTTTGTATCACCAAACTCCAATCACATCATCACTATGCAATTGTTCCAATTGAGATGGTGCGGTTGGATTGATTTATGATGATCACGTGTAATTACTACTAATTAGAATCTCGTGTAGAAATTGTTACATTTTGATATCTGCAGAAAATATTGGCGTTGTTGGCCAAAATCAGTCGTCAGCATGACTCTATTACCTAGCTCTGCCTATATGCTTTGGTTAATAGCGAAGTACTACTCAGATTACTGGAGCAGGCTGTTATTTTACACAACACTAGTGCAGGTAGGAGGGTGTTTTACATGTTTGCTTGGACGCTTCATGATCGTCACTGCACATTTGCGCAAGCGATCTGTGGATAATAAGTTCTTGAACACGTTGCCTCAAAGGATCTACCTACTTACTAGAATTCACTTATTGTAGTCTGGCTGTTCTGCTAGAACACACTGCTTCACTCGAATATGCTCGATGGCCACGCTTGTCTATTGTCCATGTGTTGATAACTTCTTCACTAAATGTACTGATGATGCAAACAGGAGCCCACGCCCATCGAATACCTTATGCCTTGTGTCGCAGGGACTACATTCAGCGGGCTTTCCAAGCTTGCACCTCGGAAAGCGACAAGGATAAGACCGAGGCCTATCTGAAGAGCTTGCTTAATGAAAGAATGAAGAACGGCGTCGCGCACACCATCAATTGGAAGGAGGAGCCGCTGCCAATGTGAGTTGCATGCGACGCCCGGGAATTTCATGATTTCGACAACGAATACTTTTTGCAGCGATTTGATACGTCCCAAGCCGGAACTGAAAACCGAATTGCGAGAGAGACTGTCACAAAAGCAAGACCACAAGTTGAACGATAGAAGAAAGTTACAGAGGTAAAATCACACAATGACTGTTTCATGCCATCCTCGATGCGGCCAAACAGGGGTGTGTCCATACGAATAATGGGGGGGGGCTGTATTTTACGGACTGCACTGCATTCAAAGTTGGTACTTCTTCGCTGGCCGCACATTGCGCGCCTATATCATATGGCTGCTTCATAGGACAGAACTTTAAGATTACCTTATCACTACACGCAATGCAAAAATAGGTATGTTTGGACTGGGAGACTTTTTGGGAGCCACTTATCGGGAGTTATAGGCACATTAAAGGGATTCAAACAGATTTGAAAGTAAAACCAAGATAACAAGGTATGATGCAACAATCAGAATTAACGACCAAAATACTCCCATTGCAACAATGGCAACGACAAGCATGAAGCTATATAAGCAAAGATAGTCACACAATAATAGCAAACAAGTCTTCAAGTAATTCTTCCAAGATTAGATGGGCGCTCTGACACTCGCTAATTATTATCAGTACCAGTGCTTCCCAACATTTTTCTGTTCGCTAATCACTTTTAATGCCAGTGTTATTGTGCGACCCACAATGAAATATGCCAGAATGAATGAAAAACAAATTAATGAGGAAAGAAACAATGTATGGTAAACAAAAGCAATTTATATTATTGCGAATGTTAAGCTTGCATATTATATTTTTCATATCAGGTCTAGGCTTGATTGGCTACTCGGGAAAATATACATAAATATATAAAATTGAGGTGAATCTATTTTCGACCAACTGCCACGTGAAGGATCATCAGTATTCCAACAGTTTTGTATTTATTCCCATAAAATTTCTATCTAATCAATTTGAAGATTGCTGACGTTCCATAACAGCCAAAAGCCGCCCTCTGTGACATATTGAGTGGAAAAACTGTAACCTGCAGAAATGCTTCGCTACCCAGTGGTTGGGAAGCATTCATCAATACCGACCCCGAGAACCTGATGTTCAAGTGAAACCTTGTCTTTTCAGGTCGTATAGATCGAAATATTCGCGCTCCTCCAGCAGGTCGCGATCGAGGTCACGGTCGCGTTCCGACTCACCAAAGCGAAGACGTTTCCGTCACAGCAGGTAACGTACTCTGGCTGGAGCGACTGCCTGAGATTCCCAGCTATGTAGCAAAGTCCGTCTTGTTTAGTAGCGAGAGGAGTTCGGGCGACGAAAGCCCCATGTTCACTAGCGCCGGACGTAGGAACAAGAAGAAGACAAGCATGGCAGCCCGTCTTGGCGCAAAACCGATTGGTGCCAGTCCCAAGTCGGCCGTGAAAAACGCAAAAGGGCAGAAGAACAAAAAGAAAAAGGTAATAAAGTTTGACTGACTCTGCGGTTCCAGAGAGTATGATGGTTATTTTTGAGTCGAATGTACATCGTAGCTCATAAATCAACCAACCGCCTTTGAAATTGACATTGTATCATGCATCAGGGTAAGAAAGCCGCCCCGGTCTTCAAGCTGGTCGATCCGAATAAGGATGCGAAAATGGCCGAAAGGGCGAGCCGATTTCATTCGCAGCTGTCGGACAAGAAGGAAAAATTGACCTTCACAATCAATAACTATGATAACGAGGGGTGAGTGTTATTTTGTCTGTCCGAGGGTTTTATGGGAAAAACAACACGGATTTTGAAAAGGAGGAAGTAGTTTTGAGTGGAGTTAGCATCACTTCTATTTAATCAAAATCACATACTCTTCACTTTTGATCGTGTCTAGTAGAAAGTTGTTTCGAAATATGTTTGGCTTATTTATGTGCCATTATTGTAACTGGTCGAAATAGTCCCTGTACCACGATAACTGAATCTGTTTTGAAGACCCTGCAGTTTTAGTAGTGATTTTGCTTTTGTCGTATTCGATTTGTTAAACCATTGAAACTACTTCCGTAATTTTATCGCCTTCATTTTATACTTCTAATAGTAGTTTGACGTATATTGGAAATCATAGTCCTAATTGTAATTGAATAGAATTTATGGCATTGCTTTTCCTTGTGTAGCAACACTGACCACTATGGCCACCTCTGATAATATCAACGAATTCTGTGCGTTTTTACCAGGGACGAGATGGACTGGCAGGGCGCTCAAATCGTGGGCACGTGCCGCGACATTTTCAAGCAGTACCTCCGTCTGACGTCTGCCCCGGACCCGTCCACGGTAAGCCGCAGGCGGTCCGATCTCCACTACGGCGCGGTCAACGTATCTTTTCTTGCAGGTGAGACCGTTGGCGGTGCTGAAGGTTTCGTTGGAGAAGGTGAAGGAGGATTGGATCGAGAAGCAGGACTACCGGTACACTTGCGAGCAGATGAAGAGCATCAGGCAGGACTTGACGGTGAGATTCTACTTTGAATTCTTGGCTTGCAACCGCCAATTATAGAAGGTTGCGCGAATTTGAGAAGTACACCACATGGTGCTGGAGGTGATTTGAATTTGGATATGTATAAACTGGATTTTGAGATTTTGGCCGGATCTCTACTTGAGCACAGACATTGAATTTCTATTAATTTCATTTTTATTGCAAAAGAGTTCACAATTTTGTAGGGGAATTTGAGAGTTACCCCAGGCATCGGAGATGATTTGAGTCTGGAAAACCAGTATTTTGAGTTTTTGGCCGGATTTGGATTTGAGTATTTCTACATTGGATTTGAATCTTGAAGTTGAATTTTCAATTTTAATGTGTTGGAGTACACCGGGGGTTTTCAATTTCAACTCTGCGTGGAACTATGAATTTGCTTTCGCTGAGATAAATGTAAAGCCGACGTGCCTTTTCTGTCGAAGAACAGTTGTCGTCACAAAGCGATGGAGTTTAAAACGACACCACTGACAGTTTCATACAGAGTTGAAAATGCACATCAACCTGGTCCATCTGATCTTACAAAATGCATGCAATGCACGCTCCATGAAGTTTCTTGCAGTAGTAATCATATTTTCAAGAGAAAAAATCTGTAAGACGACATATTAAAAATTGCAGTAACTGCAAACTTTCGAGCGCTGTCGATCGATCGGCACTGGAATTTATGAAGCACTCCTGGTTGTCCCGGAAACAATTGTTGTGTTGTTGCCAGTGAGGCTGATGATAGAATTTAATTTCGTGTTCGCTTCTAGGTTCAAGGAGTGCGAGACGGCTTTACTGTTAAAGTGTACGAAACTCACGCGAGAATTGCTTTGGAGAAGGTAAGTCGTTGCTTGACGTTTTGAGAATCTAAATGCCATTGATGTTTCCCATGTGAATTTCGTCTGGCGATTGCCATGACTAAGTGGAGAAGCCTTTCATTCAAACCCTATCTCCGTTCATGCCTCTAACCGGGTCTCGAATGCCGGCAGGGTGACCACGAGGAATTCAATCAGTGTCAAAGCCAGCTGCGTCAGCTCTACAAGGAAGGTGTTGAATCGAAAAATATCCCGGAATTCTTTGCCTACAGTATTCTGTACTACATCTACACCAAGAACAGTACAGGTAAGAAGCTCGCGCCCGTGTGTTCACGAATTTCTGGCCCTGACATCGATTTCTAACTCTGCCCAGATCTCACCAAAGTCATGGCGTCTTTAACCGGGGAGCTACGAGCGGACGAAAGCGTCCGGCACGCCTTAAAATTACGTGAGGCGTGGACTTCTTCCAATTATAAAAGGTTTTTTCAGCTATACCGGGACTCGCCTCGTATGGCGGGGTATCTTATCGATAAGTTTGCCGAGAGGGAGAGGAAAGAAGCGATAAAGAAAGTCATAAAAGCGTATGTATTTCCAAGTGTTCAGTTTCACGTTGAGGCGTGATTTTATCATACAAGGCGGGCGTGATCGATAGCTTTGTATCTGTAAAAGAAATAAGTGCTTCCAATGGATAATTTACGGTTCTGTGGACGGACGGAATCTATCTGTGTTCGTGGGCTCCGATCAACTTTGCGAACTATCTGCCATGATTGAATATTTCCTCGAGTACGTTTTGTGCTTGTCACAAGCTAGCATTCTGGTCTCTGTTCATTCCTTATGGGAGTTTGCAATCAACTATGAAATTTTTCCTGCTACATGCGACTCACTGATATCATAGGTCAAGCGTTTTCAACCTTGTTTGTTCATGGCCCACTAGTAAAATCATAGCGTTGGGCCCACTAGCATTCAACGAAACCTAACCACCTTCAAATTTGGGAAGCTGATCATGACGGTGACGTTGATGACCTCTGATATAGGGTTGATTTGAAATGATTTGTGATGGTAGCATACTTTATTTCCAAATTTCTTGTAATTTCAAGTAGCTTGGGCAAATTGATCTTCAAATTTACGGTGTCAGAACCGAATGTAACCTTCCCTGTGACTGTAGGCTTGCGTTGCACTCGCCCGATTGCCTGCCCTTGTGTGAAACTAACATTAAAACTTAGCGCTAACGGATAAAATGAATTTTGCCCAACCTAAGCAAAGCTGTGTGTGTGAGTAAGCTATGTTGAAGTGTCGTTTGTAACTGAGAATGCATTAATGACTAACTTTGTGCGCGGAGACTTCTTTTAGCCGGCAAAGGTAAGTAAATGTCAGGTAGAGTATATGATTTTGTGTTTTCGTTTCCGATCTTTGAGATTTTTTTCCTGATATCATCCCCATACTCAACGGTAGTGTTCGAATTCGAACCTCAGAATCAATCGATCTTAATTCACTCCGTTGCAGTTGGAGTATCGACTTGCAATGCATAACATTGTTGTTGATTCCGGACTTACGATAACCGTTTGAAAAAATTGGCATTAGTGTCCGGCCTTAAGTTAACTGTCAGAATTGTTCGACTCCTTGCAATTGCATACCAGTGATCTGCCGATTGATTATTTAATATCGATCAAGTCGATGCATCGGTTTTGTTGCTAGATTCTGTTTCATTTGTTGTAGCACGAGTATTCCTTAGGGCTGGGTAGGCCTACAACGATTCGATTCCGATTTTGTTTGAGTACCAAAATTCTACACCCCTTACAACAAAGAACTATTTTATTGGCAGAAATTACTATCTTCCCACCATTGAATCCTTGAAACTTTGATTGCCCTTTGCTGTAGTATCTAAAACGTGTGACACAAGGCTACGTATGTTTGCTAAGACGTGACGTTTTTAAGTGGAAATCAACCCAGAGCATTATCATGTGATCCGTTAAAATTCGCAAGTAAGAAAACATCCGTTTTGCCAATCTGCAACTGACATTTCCTTTGCGATTGTATGGAAGTCCAATTTGTATACTTTTAAATTGTGCTGTTACTATAGATGTCATGATGAGTGGTACTCGATTCGGGATGGTATTGATTCAGGTACTCAATTTTGCCCACCCCAAGCAATGAGTCTCATGTGGACTATTGATTTTATGCAATTGATATTTATGTAACTTGAAACCTTTGCTGCGCTACTCCTCAAAATTGGAATGTCTGTCTGTTTCGTGTTCGCGGTGCAGAGGTCGGAAAATGTGGCCGGCGCTACTTTGCTCTCTGTTTGATGTTAACGTTTTATCTGTTTGTTTTGCTAGTTTTCGGCCGAGCGTTCCTGTGCCATATGTGTCTCAATTGCTGGCGTTCGCGTCGGACAAGGACTGCGTCAAATTGCTCACGGAAATGGGCGTCACACTAACCTCTGATCGTACCAGTGTCGATTGCAAAGCCAGCCAGGCGATCACGCAAGGCTGAATCCGAGAATAGCAACCAATTAGGCAAAAAGGAGGCGCTCTTAGTCATTCCAAGTTTAAGCCCAGGCGTCCTCACTGGATCCGAGCCATTGTTGCACGCCGGGATGTCACGTATAGAGTCGCACGTCGATAATGATAGCCCGCCGAAGATTCCTTCTTAAAGTGCACTTGCGCATTATCAAGCGTCCCCAACCAAAAAATATCGGGAGTTCCTTATCAAATTCATTATGTTTATTTCGGTGAAAGCTGTAAGTATTATCACCTGTTGAAGAATCACTGACGACGACACCAAGTTTGCGAATGAAAGAAAATAGGAATCCGTTGGACTCGAATATGTTTTTGCCAATCCGATAGCGAGGAGTTACGCGATTCATTCAATTACCAGGTTTTCAGCGCGGCTTGCTTGGAAAAGACGCGCTAGTCAGATGCACTGCACGTGACCAGCTTGATGGATATAGAAGTTCAAACGTCAGGTGTATATGCTGGCATCATGATGGGATGGTGAAGATAGCGCTCTTGCGTTGTGGATGAAATGGTGGTCTTGCTTGCTATATTTAAATATATTTTTGTTTTATTAAACGCCGAGTATTCTGCATGCATTGCGATGTTGAGATTGGATGGGGACTTGTGAAGACATGAATCAGCTTCAATTTGCAGTAGGGGTTGGGTTTTAATCTAGTGCTAGAGAGATAGAAACTATGGTAATGATCGTGATTTATGTAAGAATTGTAACGAAGTCATGAGTTATCGAGTCGCAGGTTATTGCCAGATTTAAACCTATGAAATTTTCGCCGTCAAGCCGAAGCGATGATGTGAGAAGTCGGGTCCAAGTCGAAGCTTTCAGTCACGAATCGTCTGTCGGTTATTTCTTTCATAATCATGTTATGTGGCAGTGCTGCATTAGGCGTATCGTAGACCACCTATATCTGCCGCGTTTGCTAAAGAAGTAGGTAAATCAGAATGAAACTAGTGTGTGATTTTTACTGCACGTTACGGTTACACAGAACCATCCCGTATAAAATTAGCATGGAAAGGACATGTTTGGGTCCTTTACAAGTTAATCTTGGAAATGTCAGGGTTGTAATGACTCGACTCGAGTCACGATTTTCGGATGACTCGACTCGAGTCATTTTCTCAAAATACGGAAATGACTCGACTCGAGTCAATCTGTGTATGGACTCGAGTCATTGCGCATGACTCGAAGCAAGTCATTGACTCGAGATTCAGACGGCCAAGACCGACATTTCATTGTAATTTCGAAGCCAACACATTATTGGGATTTCGTTTGTTGGTACTGGTGCTTGAAAATGCGACCAGAAACTGCTAAAAGTAAGGAAAATTGATATATTATGAATGCGAACCATTCAATATCACCAAACAGAGTTTAAAAAGTGGCTTTAGGAAGACTTTAACTGGAAACTGAGCAGTCAACACAATGACTTGGACTCGGACTCGAGTCATAATACCATGACTCGGACCCGATCGTCTGTTCGCTGACTTGGACTCGGACTTGACTCGGTGGGAATTGAAAATGACTCGACTTGACTCGAGTCAAAAATATAAAAGTGAGATTGACTTGTGACTCGGAGCCTTGTGAGTTGGTTACAACCCTGCAACATGTCGATCCCACAAGGGAGACGCCAGCATCGTGGTAAAAACATGGCGATAGGCTACGCAGACTGACCGGAAGGCGACATGTAGAACATGGCAATGCGTGGAGCAAACTAAGATGGACTATGGAGACGAGGATGACGTCATTCTCAGTATACGGGATCCGATAAAGGTTGTACGGAAAATACCATGAACAGGGTTGTGTTCCTCCACCTCGCTGAAAACACATCAAGAATTCTCTTATAGTTAAATCGACCGGGCTTAAGTTGGATGATATGGTCAGATCGAATCTGTGATCGCCTCGGCTGACAAGGGAGAGCTTCTGAAAAGATATGTTTTTTATATGGATTATGCCTAGTGTTGACTTTAGAGTCGGTGCTTCTCAACCGATGGGTCGCGAAGCAATTTCAAGTGGGTCACAAATAATTTCTAAATGTTACAGTTTCTATTCAATTTACGAAATACGTCAAACGCTTTATTTTCTTCCCACGATTGGGGGGGGGGTCTCCTATAAATTAAACTATTATTTTTGCGCCCATGTGCCGTAGGCCAAGCCTCGCGCTCACAATGCTTTGTCAGCCAGATTTTCGTGGCAGTCATTTTAATTAGAGCGCGAAATTGGACTTGGTGTTCTGTGATGTATGCTACAAGATTGGAAATCATTCGTTCTCTCCTCCAAAGGCTTTGCGAATGGAAAATGCAATTTCACTTGTGGGCGACTAATTTGATTCGTTACTCTCACGATTGATTGTACGTCTAATTACGTTCTCGTTCGTTCCGTCATATATCATGGTGGTGGTGGGTCGCACAATAAAATATTGCCGTAAAAGTGGGTAGCAAACTGAAAAAGGCTGGGAAGCACTGCTTGGATTTCAAGAATGATCCACATTGCGCATGCGCGTTTACTTTGCCGCGAGAGTTCAACGCGGTACACTTCGACGCCGGTTTTGGATTATGTTTCCCCAGCTGAAGGATGTTTTTGTAATCTGTTTCCATCGCGAAAAGTCTTGGTATGTCATATTATACGTAGTTATTGTCGTTGGCGAAAATATTAAACTGCAGGATGGAACAGTGTTTTAACACTATTCAGCACTTACCACAGCTTGAGGATATCCTGACATTCATCTGTCTATTTACCGCAGACATGGAGGCGGGTTGGTGTGATTGCATGCAAAATAAGGTCAGTCGAAACATGCAAAATAAGGTCAGTCGCGACATGCAAAATAAGGTCAGTCACCATAATGTTAGGTTTGGGGTTTAGGGTGGGGGTGAGGGTCCTTTATGTGTGTGTAATGACCTTAACGCACAACCCTAATGTCCTCACCCCCACCACCTAAATCACCCGAACCCTAATGAACCGAACCTCAATCCTAAGGAACCCCACCCGGGACCCTAACCCCCACGGGACCTTATTTTGCATGTCGCTGAGTACACTGACCTTATTCTGCATTTAGCACTTGACCTTATTTTGCATTTGACTGACCTTATTCTGCATGTGCATGACCTTATTTCGCATGTCCCAACTGACCTTATTTTGCATGTGACTGATCTTATTCTGCATATAGCGATTGACCTTATTTTGCATGTGACTGACCTTATTTCGCATGTCGCGACTGACCTTATTTTGCATGTGACTGATCTTATTCTGCATATAGCGATTGACCTTATTTTGCATGTGACTGACCTTATTTCGCATGTCGCGGCTGACCTTATTTTGCATGTGACTGATCTTATTCTGCATATAGCGATTGACCTTATTATGCATGTGACTGACCTTATTTTGCATGTCACTGAGTACCCTGACCATATTCTGCATGCGACGGACCTTATTTTGCATGTGACTGGCCTTATTGTACACGTCAGAATTGCTCATATTGAAACATATTTAGATTTAGGATCTAGATACGGTAAGGAATTTTGATCTTGATATGAAAAATGTAAATTCGATATGGAAAAGTTGGGTTTGAAATATAGATTTGAAGTTATCATGTAAGAACTACTTGTATTGAAATATCATCGGATTTAGGATCTAGATAAGGAATTTCGATCTTGATATGAAAAATGTAAATTCAATATGATAAAGTTGGGTTTGAAATATGGATTTGAAGTATAGATCATGTAAGAAGTACTTGTGATGAAATATCTTCGGATTTAAGATCTAGATGTATAGTTGGATATGAAATCTTGACGTTGATATGAAGAAGTTAAATTTTGATTTAAATTTGCTATAGTAAACTTACTTTAAATTCGATTCCCAAATAAAAGTTTGATTTGATATTTGCCTTTATGCGCGGACTAATCCAACCCTAACCTCAACCTTAAGGACCCTTACCCCTACCCGAAACACGCTAACCCCCAACCCTAACGTTATGGTGACTGACCTTATTTTGCATATTGCGACTGACCCTGGAGTTATTTTGCATGCAATCGCACCAACCCTGGAGATATATTGGGCAAATCAATGGCAGTGTACTCTTATATCTTTTTCCCGATTTGCTTTAGGGCATCCATTGAATGTGGAACGTCAAAAGCTGTGAAAAAATCGTGATTCTGAAATGCAGAAAGCGGAACTTTCGGTCATTAACCCTTACATATAGATGTACGGTAGGTCGTAGCAACTAAAAACACAGAAACAGGCAAAACAAGTCTTCGAATTGATGGTGAAATTGGTAAGGTGAGATGGTTGCCTGCAAAATATGGTTGCGGGTTGCTACATACAAAATAAGGTCAGTCAAATGCAAAAGCAAAGTGATGTCTGTCGTTACATGCAAAATAAGGTCATATTCCTGCTGAATCTAATCCGTAACCTATGTTAATGAATGACCACGACTGCCAACCCTAATGATAATGACCTCTACCCAAAATACGCTAACCCCAAACTGTAACCCTCGCTGTAAACCCCTACCATAACATTTCGTGTTCTGCATGTAGCAACTGACCTTATTGTGCACATTGGAATTGCGCAGTGCGCATATTGAAACATTTTCAGATTTAGGATCTATAGATAAGGAATTTCAATGTTGATTTGGATTTTGAAGGTATATAGGAAATATGACAAATTTTAAATTTGCTTCTATAAGAAAAAAGTTGGATTTGGATTTCTGCGCTGACTGACCACTTTTTGCATGTAGCAACCGACCTTATTTTGTATACAATCACACCAACCCTGTAGAAATTAGCTGATAATGACCGATCGATACCATACAGACTTATGACTTTGTAAAACCCCACATAATATTGTTAATTGGACATGACATGACCAATGTAGGGGTCCAAAACACCAAGATAGGCCATCCGGGCAGAGAGATTAGCAGCTTAACCAGTGGTGAATATATGATGTGGTCATGGAGAACACAGTTGATAATATCGTGAAATACCGTAAATTTTGACATGTTCATGGGGAACATTGATTAAAGGTCCTCATGGGCAGAACTTCTTTATGGGTGGTTTACATCGATGAAGTGCCCAGTGGCAGTATTGTTCTTTTGCTAACTTTGGCGACATGATGGACCTGTTACAAAATCTTGTAATGAATATGAAGGCAGACTGAATACCAACAAGATAGCGTAATGGTGAAGCGTCCGGCTTCTTGATCGGTGGCCTAGGTAGTGGGTTCGATTCCCGGCCGGGTCAGACCAAAGACCTGATTAGTAACACTGGTATCCATGACTTCCCTGCTTGGCGCTCATGCGTTACTGGGATAGCATGGAGAGGTGGTGCAAGACTTGAAAAGTCGTAAAGGCTATATCTGCACCTTGCTTGTCCAGCGGCATATGCACCAGTGTTGGGATCGATTCACGAGTCATTGCACATTTTGACATGAGTCAAGTCAATCGATTTTAGAAGGTGACTCGAGTCAAGTCGTTCAATTTATGGAGGTGACTCGAGTCAAGTCAAGCTTTTTCGAAGTATAAGGCATGTTTACCAGCTTAGGTAACTGCATTTTGCTAGCTGTCAGAAATACAGATTGAGTGGTCATTGAATCTTAGCCGATGACCTAATGTATAGTTGAATATACACGCAGGAAGAAGCTGTATCGCTCATATAAATGTAGAAATGCTAAACTACGTAAGTAATTGCATAGCCTCAGTTTATAGGTACCAGTCAAAATAGAGAATAGAGAAACGAATTGTTACGATGCAACACATTACCCATTTACAAATTGATGTGATACAATTCCAGCCTGTGCCAATGGTTACAATATCAGCCTGCGCCAATGGTTGAGGACTAGGCTATACAAAATATATACGATTTCAATGAGACAAGAGATCTGTTTAAGGTAAGAACAGAGAACAGAAATAGACATTTTGCTATTAAATTACTTTACTAGTTTACGACAGCGTAAGCTGTAGGCTTCGGTCACTTCGTTGACGGTCAATTTATTTGTGTGAGAACAATGGAGGCTCTGTAAAACATACAATCATTGTTCTCACGGGTTGCACCAGCGTTTCGCGAACGATACGGTCATACGCAAGATACAGTGATTTTTATCGACATCGGTTGCTTGATGACTTCAAATTGACTTGTGAATTTTGCTCCGAGTCACGAGTCGATCCACATTTCTGATGCGCCGAGTCAAGTCATCTTAGCAAAGTGACTCTAGTCTGATTTGAGTCATCCCAACACTGATATGCACATCGTACACTCATGGTATGCATATGCACAGATTGTGTGTATGTGTATCATGAGTCGGTGTATATGCCGCAAAATCATCAAGGACAAAAATAAACTGCGTCCTTTCCTTTATTCCCATATTCAGTATTGTGGTAAAATAATACTACGCAAGGGTGTAATTGGCGTGACAAACTATCTTTCCAGACATTGACTATTACTTGGGAACTATATGTTTTCCTCAATGTTGCATGCTTGTCGATTTATTTCCTCTTTGGGGTTGTTGATTTTAGTGTGGAAAGTATTTTCTTGGCGAATTTATCACGTTTTAACGACACTATTTTCATGAAGTAGACTGATTTCTAGCTATTCAATGCCATTTGTATATATATATATATATATTATATCTTGCGTGGAAACACGTGAAAAAGCATCACTTTTCCTTCAGGTATGCTTGGAACACTATGTTTGATCATGAGTCTGGCGCAGTGATGAAATTTGCTACCTTGAATACTATTATTTCAATAAATTGTCGAAATTCCAATTTGGGAATGTACAATACATCTTATTCTGTTTGTAATTTACCCACATTCGGTGTGCAATGTTTTTACAGGCTACGTAACAATTTGAATAGTGAAATTTTAAAACGCTTCTCACACCTTTGCTGCTTGCAATAGGCTACGAGTCAAAGTTACGTGACAGAGGATCTGAACATATAAAAGAAAGGGAATTTTTGTTTTGACAATATTTTGGGTATATTCTATATTTCATTGGACACCTGGCAGTGTCACATTTCGTGGTGAATTACTGAAGTAAAAATATCTATGACATGAACATAGCTAGCCTATACTGTGACAGAAATGGGCTCTGTTTGTATTTTACACTTTGACAAAATATCTTATCACAGACCCCTTTCCACACAATATATTGTTAGATTACGGTACATTACACCACAAAATAATATGTGCTTGTTTTTAAGCTTGAAGATAATTGAAAAATAAGGATTTTGCGTGAAATTCCTAATTTTACCTATCATTGTATTTTGCAGATTATAAATCCACCACTGCGTTTGTTGTAGTATTGGATATGCTGAAACTACTGATTAGTTATGGTAATCTTAACAGAGTGATCAAAATTGATCACCCGTCTGCGATTTATGATGGCGTGAGAAATGCATTTCGTAGTGAAATCGGGGACTGTAAATTTACTATGGAATATTATGACCGGACATTTGACGAGTATGTCGATCTCTATGACCTGTCTGCAATTGAAGATAAAGGAAAATTGCGACTGAGTTTGAGCAATGATAGTAAGTAATTATTGTAATGTGCGGGGCACCTAAATTGGTCTTATGATGAATATCTACCTAATCAAATGCTTGAAAGAATGGTGTTGTTATTGAGCTCCGTGCATACTTAATTCGCTATTAATCATGTCTCTTCTGTACGTGTGCAGTGAAAAGCAATTGCAATAACACGGGCAAGACAGCTTCAGGATGGCAAAATGCTGAAGATAATGTAATGATTCTGATAACGACATCCAACGATAGTTCTGCACAGACGAATGCGAATGCCTGTGGATATGGCTGTAATTCTTTATTGCCTGACACACCTGCAAACGATTTGAAACTCGACGGTAGCCTATAGACTGATTCAAAGAATTCGTAGTATTTTTCTCATCCATTATACTATCTTCAGTTGAAAGTGTATCGAGCAGCACCCCAATGATCTCGCATTCTCAAGAATCTGCCCATTTGATTCCTGACACGCCTGCAAACGATTCTGAACCTGACGGTAGCCTATACATTTATTCGATGAATTCATATTTTCATGTTTTCCTCATTCATTATACTGTCTTCAGATAAAAGTGTATTCAACAGCACCCCATTGATCTCATGTTCTCAAGAATCTACGCGTTTGATTCTTGTCACACCTGCAAACGATTCTGAACCTGACGGTAACCTGAAGTATATTCGAAGAATTCACAGTATTTTCCTCATTCGTTACTCTGTCTTCAGACGAAAGTATATCGAACAGCAACCCATTGAAATCACATTCTCAAGAATCTACCGGTTCAATTCCTGACACGCCTGCAAACGATTCTGAAGCTGACGGTAAACTATAGTATATTCAAAGAATTCGTAGTATTTTCCTCATTCATTACACTGTCTTTAGATGAAAGTATGTCGAAAAGCACCCCGCTGATATCACGTTCTCAAAAATCTGCCCGTTCGATTCCTGACACGCCTGTAAACGATTCTGAAAGTGACGGTAGCCTATAGACTTATTCAAAGAATTCATATTATTTTACTCATTCATTACACTGTCTTTAGATGAAAGTATGTCAAACAGCACCCCGCTGATATCACGCTCTCAAAAATCTGACCGTTCGATTCCTGACACGCCTGTAAACGATTCTGAAAGTGACGGTAGCCTATAGACTTATTCAAAGAATTCATAGTATCTCTTCATTCATTCAGGGTTGTAATGACTCGAATCATGACTCGACTCGAGTCACGATTTTTTTGTGACTCGACTTGACTCGAGTCATTTTCTTGAAATGGAAAAATGACTCGACTCGACTCGAGTCAATATTTGGATTGACTCGACTTGTACTCGAGTCGTCACGCATGACTCGACCCAAGTCATTGACTCGGCTTATTTTATATGACTTGAAGATAAAGAAATTTGCAAATCGTAATGGCTAGATCAACGTATCTGACGAATTCTGCCGCCATCGCTATTTGTCACCACTGCTTCCGATGCACTCGTCTGATATCAGATATGCCGCCGTAAAAACAACAGACAATGGTACATATTAGCAATGCATTGCACAAAATGATCCAGTAATGAAGGTGTAATAGATCCTCCGCAATCAAAGTACTCAAGACTTTTCAATTATGCAAGCCAACAATCGAAGCAAAGTTCAATTGTTCTTTGCATTTTTCGGCGACTAGAAAGAATGAGTATCCAATGCTCTTCAGTGTGGTTCAAAAATGCTTGTCCATTCCTGCATCTAGTGCGCCAGTGGAACGTGTATTCAGTAGAGGTGGCTTTATTCTAAGGTAGGTTGTCAGACGTCTGGAATTTGCCAGACATGTCCGGAATTTCACTGTTAAAACTGCCTCCCGGAGGAATTTCGAAAATATGTCGAAATGTCTGGAATTTTGAAGTAAGCTCATAATTTTTTCCTAAATCAACATGAACAATATTATATATGGGCAGATTTATGCTACATGAAATTTTGTATCACATATGTCGGCTTTAATATGGGGACTACCACCCTTGCAAAAACTGCGATCAAAGATGAATAAAAATAACATTCATTTACAGAATAAGTCTAATTGTAATTGCAATTACAATCACAAAATAACGGTATATTCGTAGAGTCGTTTTACGCCGTTTCGATGCTTTATTCAAAGATAGAGGTTCTAAACCTGGGGGTGGTTTGCCTTTATTTTATGGTTCGCAAAGATGTTGAATGCAATCAAATCAGTTTCCAAATAGGCCGTGGATAAGTCTGGGCAAATGTGCCGACCTTTAATTAGTAATCAGCTTATCAAATTTTGAGCTGGACCACGGAACATTTTCATATTGGAAATGGAGTCGCGACCATAAACGGTTGGAAACCACCAGGTGTGCGGTGTTTATATAGCTGAGTGGTGCATTGCGCACAGGCATTAGGCTGATAAATTATCTTATCGATGTGACATGAGCATGACTTTACTATGTACACTGTACAGTTACTATGTACAATTTTAAGAAGTAGTCGGAAAATTTGAAAAAATGAATTTGAACAGCTCCGTTGTACAATTATTTCTCCAATGCTGTAACTGAGATGTAGTCTGTAATGCAATTGGGAAAACCTTTAGTAATGTCAAAAGGTATCTGTTCTTTTGTCACTGCACATAGCTGCATGTACGCTTTTACAGCATGCTGGCCTGGGGAAAATACCTCTCCAGACATAAACATGCATTTGTTGATTCTCTATCAGCAGGTATCTAGACGCGAATTCGTTGATTCTCTATCAGCTATTTGGGGGCTGTCGTCGATGTGCTCGTAAAAAAATGAATGCTTGTATTTGTGATGTATATCAGACTGAGAAGACAGATATTTGATTTTAAGTTCTAAGATTAGAGTTATCATATTGGCGGCCTGTCTCGTCTATCTGTAGCATCGGAATTCGATCGATAGCACCCAAGCAGGATTGGAAACTGTGACTTGGACTCGGACTAGAGTCATAATGCTATGACTCGGACTTGACCCTTTAAATGGTCACTTGGACTCGGACTCGACTCGGTGATGAACTGAAAATGACTCGACTTGACTCGACTCAAAACCACAAAAGTATGATTGACTCGTGACTCGGAACCATGTGACTTGGTTACAACCCTGCATTCATTATACTGTCTTCAGATGAAAGTATATCGAACAGCACCCCATTGATATCACGTTCTCAAGAATCTGCCCGTTCAATTCTTGATACGCCCACGAACAATTCTGAACCTGACGGTAGGTTATGGACTTGTTCAAAGAATTCATAGCATTTTCCTCAATCATTATTCTGTCTTCAGATGAAAGTATATCAAGCAGCATCCCACCACCACGTTCTCAAGAAAGGACCCGTTCAAGAAAATTTGGTGATGACTATCAGTCGTTGGATTGGCCAGAATGCGGGTATCAGTTTTCTTTGCCCAAAGTCCTAGAACATCAATTGAAGGATTTTAAAGAGTTAGCGGAATTGCCAGGAAGATTCAGAAGGGAGATCGTTCATTCACTGTTTTGTGACCTACAGAAATACACAGGGTATGAAACCATTGGTGTATATGACAGATATTGCGGTTGATTTCACGCATATACTTCTAGGTTATATCCCACAAGTTATCAATACAGTTCCGCTTTGACTTCTTTGATAAGCAAATATCCTGTTCTGCAAGACCGTGTGCGGATCATCGGAACTCCAAGATATGTGAGCCATTTTTTTTAACAATCAATCCTTACAGTCCTTTAAGTGGTTTACGTTAAAGGGGTCCTGGAAAGATCAGCTATGCGGCAAGTTCAGAGAGTGGCGTAGGCATCTGGAAGATCCTGTGGTGCGTTCGAAAAAGCAAAAGCATGGTACCCGACACAAGCGAAAACCTCTTGACCTTGTTGAAGAATCCAGTGAAAGGTGCAAGTATCCTCGAATCTCAACATGCAATGTATGCGTTGCTCTTATCCTGCCTTATTTATTTAAATACGCTCAGAATTAATAGACAGCTTGTTTTACAGGTGCGACGTGTTGATTACCCTCCAGAGGATGAAAATGGCATCAAATTGCATCAAAGGGTAATAAGAAAAGAATGGAAAAAAAGAGCACCTGATAAAGGCACAATCTTGGATAGTATGAGAAGGACTTTTAAAGCTCGCCATCACAGCATCGTGAACGGAATATCAATGAGGAGTCTGTTGAAGACGTATCCGGTTTTGACCGATGCTCATTGGGTGGGTAGAAAGCAGTGTTCTGAAACACAATGTTGCCTCTAGTAAGTATATAGGCCTGCGGGTATATACGAAACCCAGCAGAGTGCAGTGCGCAGAAGGCTGAAGGCTGTATTATTATTCCAACTTATATATATTATATATATTTGTACAATCATACACGGGTGAATATCTTACAATAGCTGAGACAAGCACATCAGCAGACTCGCACGTCAATTGAAACTAATGGTTTTATTGAAGACCCCAGCCGAAAAGCTAAATACAGATGGTGTGCTGTGATTTCATTATTTCTAAACGTTGGACAGGTTTTGGAAGAAATGAAAATAATTTGTCAGGCACAAGACTCTTGTGACGATACTCATGTCGACCTGACCTCAAAGATTTTGGAGAAGAACTGGAGTTCTGCACAATGTCTCGCTAAAATGGAAAAAATTCCGATAGAAATCAAAAAAATAATGAGTAAGTAATGTAGATTTATATCCTTTTACTACTGGTAGACCTGGAGAACTCAAACCCACGCTGTCCACATTTATTTTAGTTTTCTAAATATTTTTGCCCGTGGCGATTTCACCAGATTTCATTTCTGGCACTTCTTTTTCAGGTAGTGAAAAGTTGGGCTGGATGGTTGGCATCCCAACCATATTTAGTGAAAAATACGACTGCTTCCTGACTGTGGACAAGGTGTGTTGATCATTGTATCTTGCCAAATATCTAAATTTTCTCTCGTTTATTTGCACAAGCTATTATTATTCCTTGAACTCTATACGTTGATATATGATATTGTCTATGACAATGAATTTGATAACCTTTGTACTTTTCAGGATCCAAAGTATGTTTACCCGACAATTGCATTCAATTCTCTGCTCAAAAGGTGGACAATTCATTTCGATGGAGAAACTGTTGGAGGTGTAACGAGCTTTCATCATGCTCTGGCATGCTTGATTGCAATGTATTGGGTTTTTAATGTGAAGTTTGCTACCACAGCAGCAAGCTCCTTGAACTTTATTGCATCCTTCCTCGCACAGATTCCTAACGTCAAGTATACCGCTGCTGTTCGCACTAAATTAAATTTGATATTCGATTGATCAACTTGTAATGCGACTGTCCCAATTGCCGAGAAAGACATGGGATCGTTCTATGCAGGGTTGTAACCAACTCACAAGTCAATTTGACTTTTATAGTTTTGAGTCAAGTCGAGTCATTTCCAATTCGCCACCGAGTCAAGTCCAAGTCAGGAGCAACAAGTTGAGTGCGAGTCATATTGTTGTCCATATCATGGTATTTATTATCCAGAATAGAGTTCCAGTCAGATTCAACTCGAATCTGTGTAACATAAATTCATAATAGGCTACTCAATATAAAAACATGTTTATTCAAAATACGGTTTCTGGCCTATCCAAATATCGACCTTGATATACAAGACTTGAATAAAGTCATATGGAATGTGTCGAGTCAGGCGAAATGTCTCGAGTACAAGTCGAGTCATTACATCACAACCATGGCTATATGTACGTTGCATTATGCATGCATCTAAGTAGGCTACCAAGTGCTTCAACTTGAAGCAATTGTTATCATTTCGTTATTTGATGAGTGCAACTTGACTGCCAACAGTTTCTTTTATACCAATTGTCAATCAATTTCTAATGCCATGATCTTGTTAATAACATTGTTGGTGCCAGGGAAATGACACGTTATTACCCCTACCAAAATGTCAACTAGGACATTGTGGCGTTTTTACGTCACATTGGATCCATGACTGTCGCGAAATTGTTCAATATTGTGCTGTTCTGCCTTATTTCATTTGTTCTTGCTAATGTACATTGCTTTTAAATATGTCTGGTGGCAATCGATTCTGTGTCTGTTTGTTAAGGTGGAAGGTCGACATTCTTTCTACATCAGACTCGGTTTGGGTATTCCACGTTAAAACTTGTAAAAGGTTTTTACATGTCAATAGGTAGAAGAAAACAGGCCATGTTTGAATGTGTGCTGCTCATGGACATTACGCTCTTGTAGTGCACGACGCTTCGTACAAGATGGCCATGCGTGCGTGCACCGCTCATGCCGAGCGTTGGTAGCCCCGGAAAATTGATTAGGGGAAGGTGGGGCACAATGGCGCATCGTGAACATTTGAGAGATACAGTCATCAGTGTTGGGACAAGTCATCTATATATACCGAAATCACAGCAAAAATCTTATTCTTCTTGTCCTTTCGCTTGTAAATGCCCATATATAGCGAAGTCTCTGCGAAAATCGAATTCTCTTCCGTGTTTTCGCTTTGCGAATGCCTAGACGGGGCATGCCCAGGTAGCGCTCATAACAAGCTTTCACTGTCTATTCTCTCAAATCCGCGCACAATAAAGAAACAGTGATTTACTCTCTCCTATTCATAAAATTACCGAGCAACCGGGGCAACATAGCCTGGTTGCCCTTACGGTGTGATGTAACAATCGTATCTATATCTGAACTCGATTACCGTCATATGCGTTTAGTCGACCTTTGCTGGTATAGGTCGATTTTGATGGTGTTTCACACCATGATAATTCTTGAATCTTGGTATGTCATGTCGTGATGGTGGTATTTAACACTGTCCCAAGTTTCAGGGTTTCTACTTAAAGTTTAGGGTAGTAGTTCCGTTTCCGAAGTTGAGTGTGTGCTGATCCGTCATGTATCGCACTCAGATTTTACTCAAAAGCCGGTATTGGTATCCATTGATTTTGACGATGTTCCATACCGAGATCGGTCATGACTAGGGCGGTTTTTTTTGACATGTCAAAATTTTGTCAAAATTGTAGCGTTAGGTCAAAATTTGTCAAAATTTTGACGTCTGCATTTTGTTTGTATCGTAGATTTTGCACTGTCGGTGAACTTGTAATTTGATATTTTACCGCTTTTAGACTATTTTATAGGCCTACCGTTGTAAACGGCTAATTGTCTGCTCATTGTGAATCATAAACGGTCAAATAAAACAAATAATAGGTAGACATGGTATTACGGTCAACGTACCGCAATATCCTAACTGAAGAAAGACTTCTTGTGCATTGCATCATTCTTATAGAAGCGCATGATGAAAAATTGTGATGTAGACAACATTGTCAGAATGAAGCAACACGGTGTGTCACCAGAACCAGCAGTGTACGCACAACTTAGGTGTTGTCGGCCAACAACTGCTGCTGTTGAACGTCCCTGGTAAGCTTCTTAGTAAGGACGTGCACTTTCTACCCATGAATGTAGGAAAGTATCTCTCGTTGTACTACAAATATTTTAATTATTTCTACCATAATGCATATTTTAACCACTGGAATTCTTCATAGGGCCAGATTTCGTTAAAATATTGTTTTTTTTTGCATGTAAAAAGTTGCCTGTTTCTAAGCCAAAAACGTTTTTTCAGGCCAAACTACTTCGTTAGGACAGTCAGTTCCAACCAGAAATGAAGATATGAGGTGCAATTTAAACATTATGTGGGAAAACACCTAATTTGCATACGTTAGGTCAAAATTTGGTCAAAATTCAGTTTTTTTAGGTCAAGTTTCAAGTTTGTCACTGTACTGTGTTAGTGGTAATTTCGTTTCCTAAGTCGAGTGAGAGCTGACTCGTCATTTATCGCAAACATATTTTACGCAAAGCCGGTATAGGTCTCCATTGATTTTATAACGATGCTCCTTACCTAGATCCGTCATGAGCTTTTGCATGGTATGTCTTGATTTTAGTATCGAACGCTGTGCCAAGTCTCAAGGTTAATGATTAGGGCAGCAATTTCGTTATCAAGGTCGAGTATGGTAGAGATGTGCGCTGATCTGACTCTTAGCCTACCTAACGCATTGCGGATTTCACGCAAAAGCCGGTGTATCTGTGTTAACGCTAACTGTGTTCCATACTGAGATAGGTGATGAGATGGTGATATCATGAAACAGTTTACTAACATCCTCGGTTTGCATTCAAATATTTACTTTTATTTTATATTCTCCAATGTCAATTTCACCGTGAAATTGTGGCCTTCAGGCCATTTGCTTACAATTACAACCCGTGTCAAGCGCGATAGCTGTTTCGTTTTCGATGGCGGCTAACAGCTGATCGCTTGATCAGCCTATTCCTCAGTAAATTTTACGCAAAATTCGGTGTTGGTCTGTTCGTATTAATTTTGACAGTGTACGATACCGAAAACGGTCATGAGCAGGCCGTGTTATTTTTGGCATTTCAGGAGCCAGATGCCAAAACTGCCAAAAATAAAAATGCCAAAAATAAGCAATTTTTGGCATATGCCAAAATAACACGGCCTGCCAAATAGTGCATTTCGTTCATGGTGTTGTGTTAACAGGACCGCTTTACAAGCGAGAAGAGCGTTTGTGAAAGGCAGGTTTCTTAATCTGGGTCCAGACTACCCATTAGGGGTGAAAGCATGGCGTCCTAAATGGTGTGGGTACAGCGAGATTGAACGGTTGACTGCATTTGGTTTACGTCATACTTTCCATTTATCCAAAGGCATTTTTACGACCACTTTTGACCGGCTTGTCGAGCGCTAAATTTGATAAAACGGGTATCAATGAGAAGCTGCCGCAGTACTGATTATTAAAATATTAAATATATTCTGCTCATGGAACTGGAACCCCCAAAATCAACCACGATTTTTGCATCGCGATCGAGTTGAACATGGTGACGCAATAAACTGTCTGGCTATTTCTGAGCTGCATAGTCTCGTTTTGCCAGACAGTCTTGTTGCGTCAATGTTCTTAAACAATCTAACCTTCCCAGGACTCTTCCATGCGAGTTGGTAATATTAAAGCCAACTGAAGTGACAAAAGTCCTCCGAAAATATATCGGTAGACTGAAGGAGAAATGATAGTCGGGCTACTAAATAGAATGTGTTAAGAGACAACACAGGAAACTCCTGGAAAAGGATCGGGAAGAAAATTCTTTCCGCGATGAGATCGATGGCACTGGCGTAGCGATCTCTTTTCATGATGCATAGAAGCCGGTTCGGCCCTCCAAAGATTTTGAAGCTCTGAAAACCTCTTGTGGATGACTGGCAACATTCTTTCCCTCAGCGGCTACTGTTGAAGCCGATATTTCCCAGATTCGCTGGGCGAGAAATGAATTTAGGAGAAACTTAGCTGACCTGAGTTTGGAAGCACTGTTACAGTGCAAACGATTTAAGTCTATTCAACAGCTGTAACAATCAGCTGTTGAGCGTGTTCGTTAGGCTTTTCTTTCTTTTTTTTTGCTCATTGGCACCGATTCGGGAGGATAATGCACATTTTGTGGTTTTGTTTGATATTATTAACCTATGAAATCGTTAGGTTTTTTCTTCTTCTTATTGTTCGTTGGCACTGATTATACGTGGATGCCGCACATTTTGTGGTGTCTTTTGACAAACTAGCCCAAATAAAGCGTTTTTGTGATTAATTCGAGGCTGAAACCATCTATTTAGAGGACGATGCCAAAACTGCCAAAAATAAAAATCGAAAAATGCCAAAAATAAGTTATTTTTGGCAGTTTTGGCATATGCCAAAAATAACACGGCCTGGTCATGAGGCTACTTCTCGATGATTTCATGTAACAGTGTACCAAAGTTTTCGGCTTTCATCCACGTATTTATTCGGTAATATATTTTCCAAGGTGATTTTGCAACAGACATATATAGACGCCATAGACCAGTGGTCGGGAACCTATGGCTCGCGAGCCATATATGGCTCTTTTGGGTGTAAGATATGACTCTTTGACAAATATTTATTTTTGTACTGAATTGGTCAATATTGCAGCGATTTGTTAGTAAATCTTCATCATGGCCGGTATAATTATTCTCGTGGCAGTATAAACATGTCTTTGAGAGGTAAAGACAATGTCGTCTTCAGGTTTAGGGGATCGAACCCTCTCTTTTCAGAATCATCAAATTTAAGTTACTGTCATGAGGGCGGCCAATATCACTCGCGAATTCTATTCACCCGGCTCGAAATCTTGAATTGTGCGATACGTTGATTAATCAAAGAGCATAGCATGGTGACGCTCATTTCAAAACGCAGTTTTCAAATACGCATCGTCTGCCTGATCTACGACGCGAAATGAACTGCTGTGGAAGTCACAATTACAAACTCGAATTACAAACAACGTCATAGCTACTCATTCACGTTATTGATTGGTAAGAATATAGCTCTGTGTAGTACTGGCGATAAAATGTTGGCTTGTAGCGCAACGTTATGTTACCGCCGAATACTTTGAGAATTGAGAAGTCGATAAGCATTTAGATTTTCAGAATCAGTGTTCGAGTCACATTCGATTAATATCAGTTATAATAAATTCTACGTTACTTACGATGAATTACGTTATCAATGGTGAGGCTTGATCCGTCTTATGCCTTATTTACCTCTCGTCGCGAGCTTTATTTTCGTACAATAAATACCAGTTTTTACATGAAAATATGGCGCACGCGAGGAAATCCATGTAGTGAGTTCGAATTGGTGCTATAATGACATCACGAATTTTCAATTGTGACGTAACAGTTGATTGGCATGTATGGCTCACTGGGAGTTGAGATGGAAAAAATAGGGCCAATATGGCTCTTCGGACAACAAAGGTTCCCGACCACTGCTATAGACCGTAAGCCGTATGTGTCGTGTGACAGTCTCCAGCCTCAAGGCCAAAATCTCCTGTGCTGTACCGGGACCGAATTTCCGAGGCTGCTATCCGTAGTTCTCAGGGTTGTAATGACTCGAGTCATGACTCGACTCGAGTCAGACTCGAGTCACGATTTTTTTATGACTCGACTTGACTCGAGTCATTTTCTTGAAATGGGAAAAGGACTCGACTCGACTCGAGTCAATATTTGGATTGACTCGACTTGTACTCGAGTCATTACGCATGACTCGACCCAAGTCATTGACTCGGCTTATTTTATATGACTTGAAGATGAAAAAATTTGCGAATCATAATGGCTAGATCAACGCATCCGACGAATTCTGCCGACATCGCTATTTGTCACCACTGCTTTCGTTGCACTTGTCTGATATCAGATATTAGGGATGGTGTGAACGTGAGGTTCACGTTCGCGTTCTGTGTGTGAACCTCGGAAATTTTGAGGTTCGCGTTCACAACAGAACCTTGGTAGGTTCTGCATTGTGAACCTTTCTCACATATCACAATTTTCGCCTCATTATAACATCTTTGGTTCAAATTTATTGCATTTCAACTGCGGGGCTCTTTATATGACCGAGAGAGTGTAATGGTTATGCGACCGGCTTCTCGAGCGGTAGGTCGTGGGTTCGATCCCCGGCCGGGTCATACCAAAGACTCGAAAAATGGTATCCGCAGCTATCCTGCTAGGCGCTCAGCAATCACGGATAGCATGGAGGAGAAAAAAACGGGGGCGCAGACTCCGGCGCAACGGGGGCGCAACTCCGTCGCCAAAGCATCTCGATGGTGCAGGCGAGAAAGAATATCATATCTCTCTCTCTCTATGCATGGTGCTGGCAGCATAAACAATCGACACTAAACGAGCATGCACCTTGACAATCTCAAAAGTTTGCTCGAAATATCCAGTGAATATCTATTAGTGACTCTCTGCTGTGAGCTTGACCCGCAATCACACAACACCGAGAGCGAAATTTACTACATGTAGTGAGCGATGATGCTTATTCAACCAATCAATGAGATTGATATCGTTTTCTGATGTAAAAATCTAGCAGGCGATGACATCATATGTTTACTTATCCTAAAAGTCAAATCCGTGCGATTGCGGTGTTGGCTACACCTGTATAACTTGTTAATGGGGTAATATCGGTAGCAAGTATAGTAACCCGTTTTGCACTCTGCTCAATACCCAGACGCCGAATATACTGTCCGGTCTGGACTAGACAGTTAAGGCGTAAGCTTATATTCTCTGGCAAGTCCTCGTCGAAATTGTAGGCAAAGCGACGGAAGATATTGATTTTATGGGATCATTTGATTGTCTCAGTTGATACATTTAGCGACGTTTAAAACATCAATACTTCAGTCAAGTACTTCAGTCAAATACTTCAGTCAAGTACTTCAGCATGGTGGAATTGATGTGACCCGATTCGTCGCTAGGTATCGTGTACAAGTACATTAATATAGGCTGTCACTTCATCGAAATATAGGGTTAAAATTATCAATATGACGTCACGTGACGTCATGAGGTTCACGTTCGCGTTCACACAGAACCTTTCAAAAAGGTTCGCGTTCACACGAACCTGAACCTTTCAGAGGTTCACACCATCCCTATCAGATATGCCGCCGTAAAAACAACAGAAAATGATACATAGTAGCAATGCATTGCACAAAATCGTCCAGTGATGAAGAGGTAATAGATCCTCCGCAATTAAAGTACTCAAGACTTTTCAATTATACAAGCAAACAATTGAATCAAAGTTCAATTAGAGCCAATGAAATGACTCAGATGGTGAAGAGACTGATAAGCTCATGTGTAGATTTGAAGGCGATGATTCTTTGCATTTTTGGGCGACTAGAAAGAATGAGTATTCAATGCTCTTCAGTGTGGTTCAAAAATGCTTGTCAATTCCTGCATCTAGTGCACTAGTGGAACGTGTATTCAGTAGATGTGGATTCATTCTACGGCCATGCCGCTTTAACATATTTGAGGATCTCCTTTCCACATTAATATTTTTGAGGTGTAACTCATTGATTTGATCTGCTGTCTGTGAAAACACACAATGCCCCTCGTCCATTTGACGTTTTGTTAGGTATGTGCATTGTGCACGTGAGTAATAATGAATGGCTAATGTTGTGTGATGTTTGTACAATATGGCTGTTCTAAAAGAACTTCTTTTTTATTTTACTGGGTGGTTACTTGATAAAATTTTTATGTTGCATAAAAGGAACACTGAATCTGGCTTAATTTGAAAAAAATGGAATCAATAATGTGAGAGGAGAATATTTTGGATTTGAAAATAAATGGAGTATTTTAGTGAGAAATTCTTTCATATAATATAATTACATAGTAGTAAGCCGACTATTTTTTCCTATCCAAACCATTCTACTCTAATAACTTCACGTTTTCTAGTTGGAATTGAGTCAAATTTGCTATGAATCATATTTTACACAATGTAACAATATCATGAGATAGCCGGTAAAATTCGAAAATCTCTATTTGTATTAAGTCTAAAATTTTCTTTCATAGCATTGCTTTCTACTGGTTGGAATTGAGCCAAATTTGATTTTTTAGGCAATCTAGCAATTTTAAGAAGTAGCCGGAAAATTTGAAAAAATGTTTTTGAACAGCCCATTGTACAATTATTTCTCCAATGCTCTAACTGCGATGTAGTCTGTAATGCAATTGGGAAAACCTTTAGTATAATCAAAAGGTATCTGTTCTGTTGTCACTGCACTATGCACATAGTTGCATGCACGCTTTTACAGCATGCTGGCCTGTTGTAAATACCTCTACATAAACATGCATCTATTGATTCTCTATCAACTAGTATCTTGACGTGAATTTGTTGGTTCTCTATATGTAGACGTGAATTCGTTGGTTCTCTATCAGATATTCGTGAGCTATCGTCGATGTGTTCATAATAAAAACTGAATGCTTGTATTGGTGATGTATCAGACTGACAAGAGAGATATTTAATTTTAAATTCTAAGATTAGTAAAGTTATCTTTAGCATCGGTAAATGAGGTCAGGACCTGTCCGTTATCTGCCTAAATAAACACGTGCCAAGACTCTGATAGGGACAAAATGAGCATGTTTCGCAAACAGGGAATTCGATATCACCCAAGCAGGATTGAAAACATGAGTTGAACATGACTTCAATGCTGTGACTTGGACTCGACTCGAGTCATAACACGATGACTCGGACTTGACCCTTTAAACGGTGACTTGGACTCGGACTCGAATCTGTGATGAATTGAAAATGACTCGACTCGACTCGAGTCAAAACCACAAAAGGATGATTGACTCGTGACTCGGAACCATGTGACTTGGTTACAACCCTGGTAGTTCTTCAGAATTATGTTTTGGATTCAATATGACAAGTCCAATCTATGAGATAACAATTGCGTATGTGTCCGAACTCGTTGACCTTTCCAGTTAGGCTTACGCAATCTCTCGACTTATAGTCATTTCCATTTCTGCAGATAATTAGTCAGGTAGAGTGCGAACATGAACCGTGTCGAATCTTTGTTCCGTAAGCCGTTTACGCAGTTACCACACTTCAAGTCACAGCTCACCGGCAGACCTCTCGCGGCACATATGTTAAAATCACTGTTGTCGGGAAGTTCATGTTACTATAGATAACTAAGGTAAACCGGTTTACCTTAGTTATCTATAGTGTTACCGTAGTCCGTACCACCAAGTTACTTGTTTACGTTGGAAAACGCCATTGTGACGTCATCTTGATAAAAAGTCGCTTGCAGCCCTTGCCCCGCCCACCACCCGATATTGTCACGAGCCGCCACTGCAAAAGGGCTGGTTAAGGTGAGCATGAGCAAGTTTACGACAACGTACGCTGTAAGCTCCGATCACTTTGTTTGCGATCAATTTATTTGTGATATAACAATGAAGGTTCGGTGAAACGCACAACCATTTGGTGATTGGTTAGCAATTCGAACTCACGCAAGATACAGCGATTAGGTCGAAATCAATTACTTGATGACTTGAAATGGACTCGTAAATTTTGCTTCGAGTCACGAGTCAATCTGCACTTCTGAAGCACCGAGTCAAATACCAACCTTGGTGTTTAACTGCATTCGGACATGTCTTTGAAGAGTCACGTACGATCGGTAAAACCACAATCGTCGAAGGTACAGCCTACATACCCTACCCGCGAATCTATTGACATGGTTTTTGTAATGACATGACACCAAGCACTAGGCTACATGCTATATATATGCAATATTTATATACAATACATATCTGTACATTCACTCAATCGACTCCTCACCAGGACCGAAGCAGCAGGGCCCCTATAGGGTGATAAACCAAACTTCTGACCCCCTTCCATCAGCCTGTACGTTTTTACCGCTGCTTATTAACGATATTTGTTGTGCTGTTTAGTGTGTCGGTTTAATCCGCCTAAACCAGCGGTTCCCAACGTGGGCGATATCGCCCCCCAGGGGGCGATTTGGCGGTTTAGGGGGGGCGAAAATGACGAAGGGGGCGAAAATGGACAAAGGGGCGACAGGGGGCGATGTCGCGTCAAAATATTTTTTATTTATTTTTTGTCAACCCACGGAAATTTAGTTGCAAAAGTGTCAAATTCGACATCGAGCTGAAAGTTGACACAAAATTTCGGGGACGATGATCGGTGTTGCGCTTGAAAAGGGGGCGATGGGTCGAAAAAGGTTGGGAACCACTAGCCTAAACGGATTACTTCATGATGGAATCGTTCAATCTGATCGGGAATTGCATATAAATTGCTATCTATTTTTATCGTCTCCCTGCTCACGTAATCAGATTTACCGGTAGAGCTGAGTGGAAAATGTAATGACTTCGTTACATGTTGTGATCTCGTGACCTCCTGTCTGCTATGTCAAAATATATTGAGATGGCCCAAACGTACTAAACTAAAAGAAGCACACGGTTTCAAATTGGTATTTCTTCAACTGGCAAATAATATTTCTTCGCGGGATGACATTTATCGTCTTGTAGGGTTTCAGATTGCCAGGACAGGAACATTCGGCGCCAGCCATTTATGCGCCCATGGACACGGGCAGTCAAGCCAGGGTTGTATAACCAAGTCACGAGGTTCCGAGTCACAAGTCAATCTCACTTTTATAGTTTTGACTCGAGCCATTTTCAATTCACCACCTAATCAAGTCCGAGTCCAAGTCAGGGAGTAGAGTGTCGAGTACGAGTCCAAGTCATTGTGATGACTGATCAGTTCCGAGATAATGTCATGCGAAACCAACTTTTTGCGGCCCTGCTCGGTGATATCGATAACTTCGCATTGATAATATACTAATTTTCCTCACTTTTACCAGTTTTTGGTAGCATTTTCAAGCACCAGTTGTGATAGACGAAATAACAATAGTTTGATAAATTTACTATTCTTCGAAATTACAATGAAATGCCTGTCTTGGTAGACCCAGTCTCGAGTCATATGACTTGGTCCGATTCATGCGCAATGACTCGAGTGCAAGTCGAGTCAATACACAAATTGACTCGAGTCTAGTCGAGTCCTTTTTCATTTTTAAGAAAATGACTCGGGTCAAGTCGAGTCACCAAAAAATCGCGACTCGAGTCATTTCAACCCTGAGTCGAACATATACGCATGTATTTGTATTATACATACATCGAAGTTTTCGGTCAGTATAAGGGCAGTCCTTTTCGGTTTTCTCGCTGCCGATCGTTCTGGCCCACTTCTCGGAGTCGCATGTTACGTGGCCTAAAACTTCATAGGTCTAGGCGCGGCAATGGCCGATATGCCCATATCTATAAACCTGCGTCTTTTTTTTCTTGGGGTATCCAATAATGAAGATATATCGCACCATGAAATCACGCGTAGTGCGAGTAAATTTTGCATAAATTATTCAAAAAATGCTCTATAATTTATGTTAATTCACGAAATAATTTTGGGCCCCTCGAGCTCGCCCCCCACCCAATTGGGGGCGGGGGTTGGGGTGCGGCAGATCAGGTCCTGCTCCTAACTACAAATAATTAGTGACCTGAAATAGACTCGAAATGGTAAGAATTCAGATAATTTGACGTAACTCGAGTGACCTGACTTGAAAACAAAATAGGAATGACTTGACTCGAAAGTGCTGGTGACTTGATCGCCAGACTGGCGGAAATGTTCAAGAATTACAGTAGGCTAATAACAACTAACAACCATATGTGATTCCATGCTATCCCGTAATAACCTACGACACGAGATATCCAAATGTGGAAATTACTTTGTTAAAAAGCCACTACCATTCGTCCTGTAATTGCCAACTACCGTATCGGATACAATTATTAAGCGTGAAATCAAAAATACGTTGTGATTCCGAACTAACAGACCCCTTGAAAGCACAAAAACCTCAACCTAAGACCCCCCACACACACGCCAATCACACCAAGTTATAGTAAAGAATAAAAGTATACTTTGCATCAACTCTTTTACATTGTACACATAGTAAAAATATCAATTTTAGGCAACCACGAACAGTCGAACACGGGTATATTTACACAAATTTATATCGGATCAATTCAAAGCTGACGTCGTACCATGTCATCGCAGCGCAAAATCACTCGTGTGGAACGTATCGTGACGTCGAAGTTTAAAGTCAGCGACATCGCAAGTTGGCAGTTCACGGATTTGACATCGCGGTTTTCCTTTATACGGATATTAGCAAATCGACACAGTAGCAAACGACATATTAAGTAGGAAAATGATTGTGTACGGGATGGTGTCTTTTCCACATCGGTCGAGTCAATTGTTCTCGCTGTCGGGCGCGCGGCATTCTTGCATCTAAGAAAGAGTTCACAGTGCAGATGTGAGCGGAAATGAGATTTTCAGACGCGAATGGCGAATCGAGGTGGTCAAAAAAGTCAGCGTTGCTACTGAAGTTAAAGTTAACTAAACATATCTTTGAAGCTTGCGCGTATTTGCAGTATCATTCATCAGTCATTTTGCGTAAGTGACAAAGATATCCATTGCACTTGCGAAAGTAGCCACTTCCCATTTGTTGCTATAAGCATGCGACCACCCGACCAGATATACTTTTTAAAACCCATTACCCTAGTACTGCTTATGAGACATTTCATTTTCTACTTCAACAATGCTGTTAAAGTAGCAGTGAAAGTAATGCTACTAAGGTACAAGTGCATGGCAAGCCGCAAATTTCTACTCAATTACGACTAGAAGTAGAAAATGGAAGGTATGACAAGTACACGAGTAAGCAGTTTCAAAACGTAGATTTGGTCGGGGGTCGAATTATTTTAGCAGTTAGTCCGAGGTGGCTATGCCTTCGAAATTGCAATGTGCATCTTCGCGACTAACGGGAAACGACTGATGAGTTAATGACACTACAAATAGGTGCAATCATGAAATATGCACTTCGTTGTCGTGTATAGGAGCAATTTTACCCTGTGTTTATGACAGTATTCTGCTGCAAGGCATCGTTATAGGTCAAATTCGTCAGGATCACAACAAGTCACAGTCTGAAATCTGGGAAAACATGAATGCTTTTGACCATTTTTGTTGTCGTCATATTTAGCTTTATGTAACATTATCTTGCCGTGGGGCATCCTTTGTATAACCAATTGCATAACACCGTTTCCTAATAGATGGATGTGATACGAATAACTGTTTTTATGCAATCGGATTTCAAATGCTGCCCGGCAGGGGGGTGTTCTTGGAACAGGTTCGATATGATGACACAATCGGTTACCATCGCATAAACAAGTACGACACGATTTTGCGGTTATCTTGCAGAAATGAAACAAGCTAGCGATGACATCGAAATCATCATAGGTGGTCAGTAGGGTTGTCCAAAATTTGGAATATCTCAAAAAGTCTCCGTGATTGTGTCTCATTCTATAGATTATTGATAAAAAAAAAACATTTTACCTGAAAGAAGCTTACAGGAAAGCCGTTAAGATTTCGGCCAAAGCGTTTGAAAGTAGCTGCTCAAGAATGGGCGTGCCACTGACCATAGAACGGCGAGAAGACTAGTAATCAAATAACCACGGCTCTTGATTGGCTAATCGGCTATGCTTCAATGACTACGGCAGCAGCAGCTTGCTGATTAGGTATTCAAGAAGTCTGCTACCGGCGGGGATTCTGAGTGCGCATTGTTAGTAGTTTGGTTAGTAGTTCACTGATGGTGGATCCGTACTGAAACGGGGAATTCGTTCACCACTTACATAAGCGCCTTTGCTTTCTCTCGATGAAAACACGACATGTAGGCTTCAGCCGTTTCCTTCACAATAAAGCAGTCATGCTGTAAAAGCTTCTGTGAAGCAGGTGTTGTTTGTTCATCATGTATTTCGTACCTCAACATGTCCTGAATTAATCTTAAATCATCACCTGCCAGACTACTAACAATGCGCACTCAGAATCCCCGCCGGTAGCAGACTTCTTGAATACCTAATCAGCAGGCTGCTGCTGCCGTGGTCATTGAAGCATAGCCGATTAGCCAATCAAGAGCCGTGGTTATTTGATTACTGGTCTTCTCGCCGTTCTATGGTCAGTGGCACGCCCATTCTTGAGCAGCTACTTTCAAACGCTTTGGCCGAAATCTTAACGGCTTTCCTGTAAGCTTCTTTCAGGTTAATTGTTGTTTTTTATCAATAATCTATAGAATGAGACACAATCACGGAGACTTTTTGAGATTTTCCAAATTTTGGACAACCCTAGTGGTCAGTGACAAGTACTTGTACATTTCGAGATACTCAAGTACCTTTTGTCTGCTTTCACTACATACTCAAGCAGATATGTGTTCACAAAATCACACTACTTCCATTTCTACTAAACAGTTTTTGACGCATAATTACTCCGTTTTCGTACTTTGACTTTTGTGACGTGAAATAGTTTCTGGATTGGTTTGTATCACTTTTCCGAATGAAATTATGCTAACAACATTATATGTGGTATAGTTGTATACATTTTCGAATATCGCTCCATTTGAGGTGGCATCGGTTGTTTTGTTATATCGCGACGACTTATTATTCCATGAAAATAATTATAATAAAATTTTGCAATTTCGAAAGCATAGTTCACCTACAATTTACTAGTAGTAGTTTGCGACTCCTCGACCAAGTCTACTTTTTAAAACTACTTACTTGAGTACTTTTCGAATATTCCATATTCTACTTCTATAATTGCAGCAGTTTCAGTATTCGAAACCGCCACCTCTACTTGCGAATGAATAGACACACGCGGCATTACATCCACTTCTACTTGAGTAGCAATGGTAGAAATTTACGGTATTACTTCTACTTCTACTTGAGCACCAATACCGCTTTGGCCACCCCTGTAGATCATTGAGGCTTATACGAAGAGTTGGTCAAAGTAGTCAACACTGCTACTCCAGTAGAAGTAGAGCTACAAATGACGCCGTAAATTTATTCGCAGTTTTCAAGACATGTAAAAACTACTTCAATACGTAAAAATTGGAAGGTCAGAAAATTAGATTTGGCGAGGGGTCGAAAACTTTTCGCGGTACTCTTACGACTAACGCAAAAGAATTATCGACACTACAAATATATAGAATCTTCGGAATATATTCTGATACCGTGATACAGCGGATATCTCACGTTCTAACGACAATGTCAATCACAAAATAGATGCAATATTATCCCAAAACTTCTTTCTGCTTTTCAAATTACAAATTCAAGTAGAAACGGAACAAGAGAGGTCTAAGAACATAACCACTTCAGTGGTTACTAGGCAAAGCCTATAATTTAGCCTTCTGATTAAGTAATAGTACATCGTTACTGACCATGACCAGCTCTGCTGAATAGGGCTGGGCAAAATCGAATACCTGAGAGATTCGTTCCCGAATCGAGTATTAACAGTATGAATGACTACAAAGTCCTGCTAATGCCAGTTATACATCACATTGAGTATAATTTGGTATTTCTTTCGACCATTGACTACTCGAATCATTCTGTCCACTAGTCCAGCGCTACTGCTGATAAGACACGACATAGAACTAGCACGGCCCGCGAAATACTCACATACGGCGTCCGCTGACCGAACTTGCTCCAAAACGTTACTTTGCATTTCGTCACGTGACCGCTCCGTTCATCGAAGCTCTTGCAGGACTCGAACGGCGGAGAATATAAATGAAGGCTGACTGCGCGCTCCGTGTGCGACTTGTTTTCGACGCGGTGTAGTCCGTACGAGTCTAGGCGAGAAAAGAGCTGGCTGTGAAAAATGGCCGGGCTTGAAAGCCTAGCGCTGAGCATGGGGCTTCGATTACAAAATCGAGACTTTTCTTCTATTGTTCGATACTATTGGATCAATGTAGAATCGGAGCCGCTTTTGCGGGTTTCTCAACAAATACGACTTGAAGCATACACAGCGCCGACAATTGACACTTCTATCCTTGAAGTACGTTCTTATTTGCACGGTTGGCGCGGCATACATTGCTCCCCTTTTCTGTTGTTGAGTTGGAGATAGTGTACTATACATACATGGGTGGAAAATAGGTGTGTTTTTCAGATTTCCACCGTGCCGTAGGGTGTAAATAAAACCCTCGCCCTATTCTGGTACTTCATTAGGTTTCACACCAAGCATTTCAGTGGGCGAAAACGAGTCGACCACACCAGTTCCAACGGAGATATACCCACGGGGTGCAGAGGGCTCTGATTTAGAGAACCATCTTTATGCGCTTTCTTAGCGTGACACAATAAAAACAAAACACACTCGGGACATATCTCCATACGAATCGGTGTGTTTGGTTTGTATTCATCAATTGGAGCTGGTGTGGAAGCGGAATTTGTACCACAAAGTGTCGTTTACCTGTTTTACGCACTACGCTGTATTGGAAATCGGCGATTTTCAATTACAGTGTATAACCACTGTCGAATATATCAGCCTACGACCCTGGTTTAATCACCGGGGCCGACTGCAATTCTATTCATGAACATGTAGTATAAGCCTACGGACGATTTGCACCCGATACAGCCGACGCATACGATATGCAATCAATGGTTGGAACCCTCGAAATCGTCGTCGGTTCAACAGTTATAGTAGGTAGATATAGAAATAGATCATTGGTACGGAATGGATGTTCTGATGATGATGACCGCCGACCGTAAAGATGATTCATAACGATGAAGTCCTGGTCAAAGGTGATTTACGTCTGTTCAAGACGGGAACGGTAGCCTATTTCGTCAAAGGGGCCATATTTACCCAATGTTTTCAGTTGTCAATGTGATTTCACCGTGACGTCACAACTAAATATTCATGACGTCAGGACTAAAATTAAAAAACAAAAAAACAATAAAAAAACAAGTTTAAATAAGGGTCATGTTTTAAATATGTGTTCTTTAAACTGTTTTTTTTGTTCTAAATGCAGCCGTAGTTATAACTGTAACAACCCTAAACATCGCTAAATCGTAGGAATTTGAAAGTCAAACTATAACTTCGAAGGATACAACAAAACACCCTGGTGACAAAGCCTTACCGTTAATGTATCCGACTTCATTTTCCTTTATCGAGAATGATTGTTTTTCGGTCATGGGGGCGCGCCTTTTCTTCTTCTTCGGCCAATCGTATTGAGTCTCGGTCAGACTGCCGCTCAGCATTTTGTAAAAACAATGGGCGTCTGCGTGGTCGTGAATTGAACTGAAATTCAAGGAAGCGCAACTAACTCACAATTCCGACCCATAAATTTGACTGGGAAAGATATAAAAGCATATAAGAGCCGGGAATTATGATAAGTGTTTGTAATATTGTCATTTCCGCGGACATGCGGTGTGAAATATGTGCGGCTATTCAGTCATAGATCGATAAAAACTCGTTAATCAGTATGGGCATTGGGCATGCATCATTTTACGTAATACAGCTGCACGGTAATCAAGGCGGATATATCACGTGATATAGAGTAGGCCTACTGCGTATCCTGTTGTATTAAAACAGTGTATTTTCACCTTCATTTTTACAGCAACGCAAACTCTTATCTTCTGTGTGAACGGTGGCGACAAAACTCGTAGCCGCATTTACAGCTAATACCATATCACGAATAAAACAATTTGAGGAAACATAAGCAGTCAATTTAACTTATGCTAGAATTATACTTGGCTTGGTCCTTTCATTGTTTAGCGTCGCACAATTGTTGAAATAGTAGTTGGAAAGTGAAGCGGACATATTCCAGTCCTCTTATGGCGGGGGCCTAAATACTTTGCGTCTGTGATCACCAACTTGAGTTCCGGGGAGGCCACGCATATCAATTTTAGGAGACTTCTACACAGGTATGGGTAGGTTGAGAAAGTCAAGATTTATTGAGATAGTTAATCGCCCGAGTCGTGAATAAACACGTTCTAGTTGATTAAATCTGTCCCAGAATGTCGTTGTTATATTGCAAAAAGTCGACATCATCCAAATGGAACGACTTCAACTTCAGTAGTGTTGACCCAGCAAGGAATTATGCCAGTCTGCTATAATTCTTTATTTCGTTGAGGAAAATTGAAACATGCCGAGTACAAGAGACGCAGATCTTTTAGACAAAAATCACTGTCGCCGTTCATCTGTAGGTGTCTAACACTACACATTCGCATTTACGCAGAATAACAAGACAAGGCCCAGCATGATGCGTTTTTTTTGCACTCAAGTTGAAGCAATGAATCATACCATCAACAGGTAAGAAATTTGTTTGCGCCATCCCGTTCTAGTAATCAAAACTCCGGTGCACCCGCGTGCAATATTGATTTCACGGTATTATCTCCACGACCGAGACTGACCGGCGATTACAATTCCGTGAGTTCGTAACAAAGTTGTTTACGGGAATTCCAAATCTCGCTACGAGATCATAAATTAAAGGAGCGAAAACTAACAATCAGATTGCTGCAGCAAGCCCGTGACTTACGTATCGAACTATCAAAAGCTGGATAAATCCGTCCGCGACGGTACGCATGATTTCATTGGCTAACAAAACAAGGCATGTACTAACGCCTACGCGCCTGATTGGTTGGATTTTGCGCTTATGTTGTGTGTGTAAAAGCAGGGCTGAACAGATTTCCGAGAATGTAACCACAGATCCACTCGAGTGCTTGCACTTACCTGCCGTGTCCTTCACCCCAGCATAGTAATATCAGGTTATATTTTCCGTTGCCCACATCAACCAGGTTCCGTGTGTATCTAAAGACGAAAATACGGCGTCAATAAACCCCGGTCGACATAAAATAATAATGGTTCAATAATAAAGGTTCAATCGAGTTTCGAAGGTTGACACCGATTTCAATTCGATGATAACCGTTGTTGTTATTATTTCGGCAGTGTAGCGGAATGATAATGATTGCCTCCTGCATAAATTAATGACACGGGAAAGCTCGGTTTGCGTCTAGCCCAAAGGCAAAGCGAAGATCGAACTGCAAAACAAGCACTGCGCACGGTGTTCACAAATAGATAAAATCGTATACAAAATTTGCAACGTAAAATATAGTGAGAGCATACAAAATGCATTTGGTACAAGTGAGATTATTTTCCGATGGAAGGCTATATGCGACTGTGGATATCACACTTGCTGACCTAAGCAATTCCTGTTGAGCAGCAAAGATTGCTGTTTTAAACGCGAAGGAGTAATGATCGCAAACTTATCTCGCACCAAATCTAGCCAATAATGTCGTATCGTTCAACAAATGAAGCCTTCCATCAAAAAGAGGTTTGATGCATTCTTTGATAGCGACGAACATGGACATGGCATATTACATAGCAATTCAATGTCGGACGTTTGTCTGGGTTACGCCTTCCCCACGTCTCTGCTCTTGCGGCGTCTTTATAAAAGAGCCCGGAGAATGGCCAGATGAAGAACGAATAGAAGGAAATAAGGAAAAGGCCGAAATTCAATATAGAACACTGTCAGTCACATCGGCCGTAAATACCATAGTGAATCCTGTAGACTGAGGTGGATGTTAGATTTAGAACCGCACTTGGTCGCTTCGTGGCATCGCGCTATCTGCCGTTCAAGTGTTCACAAGTTTACATACATATCATTTTGTCTGGTGTGTTGCATTGAACATTTTCTGTTATCAGCGGATAAAAACATGAGAACCTCTGATGATGTAGGAGACTACAGATCTGCCCATGGCTGATATTTTTCGGAATATCATTTCGCTGCGTCCTGGCACGTCAATGCGTTTCATGCCAACGAATAGCGTTTAATATCGAATTTACTAGTCACAAGCGCAGTACACGTAATAAATGAGCACGTCAGAAACTATCATGTCTGATGTCGCTTGTGATATTCGTTTCGATTTAAACGACTGAAATTTGACGGTGCTTCATGCTAGATAAGATGCAACACAAGTGTAATATCGAATTGCATTGCCGGTTCCTAGAGTGATTATTGTGTATAGGTGGCCGTAGTGTAGGTGTATGTCTCACGTGGTAATATCAAACTAGGCAGATACTCGAGACGTAGTAACATATTTACTGCCTTATTTGCAGAAAGCTCGTTGAGACTACCAGCGTCGTTCACGTATCTACGTAAATACGCAGAAGGACAGCTGACTGTTTCCCGTGATTACATAGAACTTGTTGAACACAGATTTCAAGTAAATAATAATAATTAATGCGCGGTCCTATAGTGACATTTGCCTACAAGATAAACATAAGGGTATATGGGGTGGAATGTGGAGGGTGCTAATATACTGATAAACGCCAATTTTTTTCCGTAAAGTAGTGGATATTCTGAATTGTTCACAACCTTGGACGATTGAAGTGAATATGAACAGAAATGATGGCTGCAATTTCAAAGCGGGTGAATTTCGAAATTCTTCGAATTGACTCTTATACAGATCCCTAACAGTCTTAAATATCCGGTATACTGCCGTTAATCTGAGTACAAACTACAGGCGCGGCACTGATAACATTAATCGGCATACAAACGATAAAACCGATTAGTTATCAACCGACTTGTATTAGTCTAGTACAAAACTAACCTGTGTGGATCAAATTTAGCATATTTCTGCCATTCGGTAGGGTTGCTTTTGTATTCTCCCATATACTTTTTGACCTGGTCCACGTCGACGCGATCCTCGGCGAAAAGTATCCTCAGTCCTTCGACCATGTTATCCAGTGTATTCGGCTCGGGCAGTTCGACGGGTTTTTTCTTGGCATAGAAGACCTCTTGTTTGTCCTCCAACCCGAAATGACTCGTGTCCATTTTCTCAATTTCCAGCGCCATGTCAACAGAGCTGCGGTAAGTTCTGTTAATTATAACAAGAAATGAACACAACGTTATCGTGTTATCGGTATGACTACTCATTTCGCACATCTTGATAAGCCATTTGCAAATATATACCATCAATCAGAGAAGTACGGCGTTGTAATTTCGCTGCGCCCTTACGAAACCATCCTTATAATTACAACCCGGAAATTGAGAAGAAACAATAATTAAATTGATTATATTCCCATCCAAAACAGATATAGCACCAACTGAAACACTGCAATCATAAACAGCAACACGAACATGATTGGAATTATAGGTGAGTTACATCGCAATTCTGGTCAAAAGCAGCCCAACTTGACACGTTTATTTAACAATTTATAGTGAAAGGTCCTCGCTGCAGCGTGATGAAAGATTCACCGATGTGTGCATTGTGCAACCGTAACGATGTGAATAATTCAAATTTAACGGCACTCGCTGACTCGTTCATATTCTCGAGAAATGTCGGTGCTAGACTGCTAGTTGACACTATCCCTGCATCCTGTCGTGAAAACCTTGGACCAAGCGCGTGCCTTTTATATTTTGAATAATATATTGAGAGTGAGCCCGCAAGCTGTCTTTCGAGTGTTTCGGGATCTTACTAAAATTTACGATTACTCAGATAACAATTTAGAGCGCTGTATCTACTGATCAGAGCGGTACGTCCACGTCGTTCGTGCGAGGTGCACCGTTCATAAATCCGTTGCTCGCTACTACAACATCGCGCGATACAGACACGACAACGCACAAAACTACACAGCGTGACTTCCATTCGATCGTATACTAACTCTGACCATATCAATATTCCCAATACACTCAACTTGTACGGTACACGAGAGAGATAAGACAGATCGTCAAGAAAAAAATGGAGGATCCGAGACGAGCAACCCGCCTCTGAGTGTTATCGGTAATACCGAGCTCACGTGCAGTCAATCCATCTCGCGCCGTTTAGTATGCCGTTATATGACGCTCTACTTCCGGGTATGATATCGGTTTGCATGAGCAATTGAGCATGTGCAATGTGCAAGAGAGCTGATCCCTTCGATGTTGAATTGCGAAATATTTATCCATATGCGAAACCGATGAGTAAGAAATAAGCAAGTGATATAAAAAACCTTCACAGTTTTTCTGCAAAGTGATTGATATCGAAGTCAGAAAATGAAATCGATGTTGAAATGGTGAGCTTCCAATCAATATAGTTTGATTCTATTGACACGCCTCCGGGCCAATGTTCCCTCTAATTTTTCACGAGTCTGCGCGCTCTCACCAGCTCACTGCGCGGACCCTTGGACAACAGTACGTAACGACTAAACAAAAAGATCATCACTTCGGCTTTCTTGTGCGCGGCACAGATTTTTCTGTGCGTGGCGACTTTGTCATCAGTGCGCGGCCGCGCGTACGCCCAGCTTAGAGGGAACATTGCTCCGGGCCTATACCTAATCAGCGGCTCTATTATCTTTGAACGCTCAAAACAAAAATGTACAATGCGATACATGGGAGATGGGACACAATGAAATGGTGCCTAAACGAGTACGACAAAGTACATTCTCTCAATCTGGCAGCCACTTCTTGCCCATCGTAGCAGTATCCGATCTTGATCGTTCGACCGTCTTTATTTATAGACGCTCGTCTTTTTACACTGCAGGAAGAATTTACTTGCTCAGTTGCTCTCACAAGGGGTTGCATAATTCGTATTCAATGTTAGTCGCAATGGTCAGCTCTATGGCATAAAGACTAATAAAACCAGATACTTTCAAGGTATAGTCAGCATTAGGGATGGTGTGAACTTGAGGTTCACGTTCGCGTTCTGTGTGTGAACCTCGGAAATTTAGAGGTTCACGTTCACAAACGAACCTTGGTAGGTTCTGCACTGTGAACCTTTTAATACATTACAATTTAGACGTCATTATAACATCTTTGGTGGAAATTTATTGCATTTCAACTGCGGGCCACTCTATGCATGGTATGCATGGCGCTGGCAGCATAAAAAAACAACACTAAACGAGCATGCACCTTGACAATAACAAACTTTACCTACTTTGCTACAAAAGTTTGCTCGAAATATCGAGCTTTCTGTTTGTGAATATTTAGTGACTCTCTGCTGTGACCTTGACTCGCAATCACTCAACATCAAGAGCGAAATACGCTACATTTAGGTAGTCAGCGAATGATGCTTATTCAACCAATGAATGGAATTGATATCGTTGTCTGATGTAAAAAGTCTAACAAGCGTACGGGGTCCATCTCGACTTCATATGTTTATTGTATCATAAAAATTATATTCGTGCGATTGGGAGTGTTGGCTACATGCTGTATAACTTGTTAATATCAGTAGCCAGAATATAGAAACCCGTTTTACACTCTGCTCAGTATCAACGTAGCAATACACCGAATACATTGTCCGGTCTGGCCTTGACAGTTAAGGCGTAAGCTTATATTCCCTTGCAAGTCCTCGTCGAAATTGTTGGCAAAGTGACTGAAGATATTGGTTTTATGGGATTATTATATCATTTGATTGCTCCAGTTGATACATTTGGCGACGTTTAAAAAGTCAGTATCTACTTTAGCAGTGTGGCATTGTGTGGCCCGAATCGTTGCTAGGTATCGTATACGTACATTAATATACATCACCTGACTGAAATGTAGGGTTGGAATCATCAATATGACGTCATGTGACGTCATGAAGTCCACGTTCGCGTTCACGCAGAACTTTTCAAAAAGGTTCGCGTTCACACGAACCTGAACCTTTCAGAGGTTCATACCATCCCTAAGCATCACTATTACTCAAACAGAAGTAGCGCGGCAACGCCGCAAATCCACACTCAACAATAAGTTGAAGAATCAATTTTGAAGACAAGTCAAAACTATTTCAAGTGAAGATAGAAAAGGAAAGGTCGACAAAGTATTAAGTAAGTAATTTCAAATAGTAGATTTGATCGAAGAGTCGCATGTACTTTTAGCAGTTGGTGTGAGGGGGCGACCTTCGAAATCGCAAGATGCATCCTCGCAACTAATGCAAAAGGGATAATGACACTACAAATAGGTAGAATATTTTGAATAATATTTAATTACCCTTATACAAAGGCTATTTCATGCGGTTATGGTGACTATTTATGAAGCCAAACTACTTTTTACTTTTCAAAATCCAAGTTGTAAAAAGTAGTTTGTCTAAAAAGCGGTTAAAATATATAGTGCGCACTTGAGTACGTCGGATAATTACGCATAAAAGCTACTTGATTACTTCGGACAAATAGAAGTAAATCGCTATCTGTCACATAACAAGCATATTCAACTTTTTGCGGTTCATGTTAAACTATAGATCTAATAAGACTAATAAGGTCTAATAATTGTATTGTAACCAATGTTTCCTCTAATTTTTCGCGATCTGCGCGCGCGCACTCACCAACTCACTGCGCGGTCCCTTGGACAACAGTGCGTAACGACTAAAAAGAAAGGTTATTACGTCGGATTATGTGTTCGCAGCTTGGATTTTCTGTGCGCAGAGACCGTGCCAGCACTGCGCAATTGCGCACGCGCGCAGCTTAGAGAGAACATTGTTTAACACCCCGACCACTATAATAGGCTTCACCAGAGAACGTATAGAAGGACCTTCTATATTCTTTGGGCTTCACTAGTTCACTCACATGTGGTCACTAAATGCTTTCGATTTCTGACGTCGTGCCAACTGAGTTGTGCCGAATCTCGAACTCTAGTTCTGTAGAGCTCAAGTTCTAGACTCCCTGGCGTAAATAAATCCGGCGCGATTAGTCATTGCACAAATCATACGAATGAATATTCGTGATGTAACTATATACAGTGCTTACCATGCTCGTTGAAAGGTTAATGTTAAATCATAGTGTGGACACAAGCAAATCTCACGGCTCAGTGAAATTGGTCTTCGTCCCACTTTCCATTTGGCTAAAGGCAATTTGACAGTAATTTTTGACCGGCTTGCCCAGCGCGAACTTTGATATTGTGACGCAACCATGCCGTCTGAGCAGCTCAGGAGCCGGTGCGCACGAGAGTGAGAGTGTGAATTCTCAATTGGTTGCGCAGCAATGGCCAATCCGCTTGCGGTTTGCTCTGCTTCTCACCTGCTCCCAGACGGCATGGTTACGTCGCAATACCAAACTCCTTCACAATGCAACATTCAAGGCTAATTTTGGGGGTTCCAGGACCACGATCAGAATAAAATAGCTTTCGGTTGATACCCGTTTTATTAAATTTCGCGGTCGGCAAGCGGGTCAAAAATTGCCGTCAAATTGCCTTTAGCCAAATGGAAAGTGTGACGTTGACCATGGTCACCGAGCTGTGAGATTTGCTTGTGTCCACATCATATAGGGCACTATGGTTAAATGAACTCTTAAATTCGAGGTTTTATGCGGTCAATTCTATGCTGATGGAGAACTCCTCCTGCACTAGTAGGTCAAAGGAAATGGACGACGAATAGCACGTGGCTGCTGCCAGCAAGACCGTAACACTACCATGCCAATACAGTGGACCCCGAGCCCCAGAAACCCATTTAGTTTGAGATCCACTACTACCAATCGCCTCGGGCAGAATATATAAAATTATATCGTAACCGAATTGTTTAATTCCACTTTTTAGAAACACTCAAATATGTTCCGCTCTCATTAGTAACTACTCCAGTGCAATGGATTTAGGATAATTCAACATTTTAAAACCAAACTACTTACTTTTCACACTTCCTGTTTTGTCAATTATTAAGTAGTATTGGGATATATTATATTATTATTGCGGGTGAAATTGCACCACAATTTGTGACTTCATTCATTGGTTATTTTACGTTATGGTCGCCAAGATCCATCTTGCAAATTTGAAACTGTATTTGGTGATGGTCTGACAAATGGCTGCAATGGGATTAGGGGAACTTTTTTTACAGCTTTCGACAGCTTCCTATAGATACTCAGAATATATGTACTATGATGTTTTAAGCTGCTAGGAGAGATTTTATAGTGCAACTTTTCTTTATTTTTCATGTCAATTTTTACTGCAACTTTTATCAAATATTGCGTTAAAATGTAAAGGAGTGATATAAAAACATGCATAGTATGGTTCTATATTCTCTTTGATGTGCAAAACAAAGCTATATGATGGATTAGCTGCATCTCACTGTTACCTATGATACAATGGCTTGCAAGCAAGAAGTTCAACCACCCCTGCCAAGCACGACCGGGCCAGAACAATATGTAAATAGATCACTTTAATAATTCTGTCGTTTCAATTTGAAATAGTTTCCCATTTCACGAGCGCCCAGGCGAGACCGCCGACAATTACATTTTCACTCTTTCCTTTTATTGCCTTTGTTAAAGTCCCCGAGAGTGAGTTTTTCTGTAATGCCTTGAGTCAAGTTTGTAGACCTAAGCAGTTTGGGGTGTGTTATTTGACTTGTTTTAGGGTGAGGGGGTTATCGCTATGCTGTTTGACTTTTAGGGGGAAATAATTGCGGAATTGCGGAATTTCTTGCTATGTACCGAAAAAAATGTAAGTTTTGGCGGTTTCGCCAGACCATGCGTTAAATGGCAATAAAGTAACAAATTTTACAGCTCTGGAAGAACTAGGTTATGCAACGTAACCTTTAGAGCAGTGGTTCTCAACCGGGGTTCGCGAAGCATTTTCAGGGGGTCCGCGAAGCCTTAAAATAGTTGATAAGCTAATTTGTATTGTTTTTAAATTTGGAAAATCACGAGTCAGTTACGCTTCATTACTAATGAGACTCCAGAGCTCTCATCAACAAAATGGTAGTCAGAGATGAAATAGCCTATCCTACCGTGCAGACTCATTTTAATTGCTAAATCGCCATCAGCCTACGGACTGTTTTGAGATGTTTTGTTGGGGATTGTGAAAAAAAAGTTGGATGAGTAAGGTGTTTAGAAAATGTTTACAAAAATCCATTTTCGCCTGCGATATATAAAACCGTTTTTCCAAAATAACTTCAAGATAAGCTGCTAGATCAGTGGTTCTCAAACTGAAGGGCGCGAAGCTGCGGCCAACTGAAAGCTGTTTCTTGCTCGACGCGGTTTACCTCCAATTCATGGTTGTTGCCCTGTGTATAGTCCGAATTTCATATTTAAGAACTCTCTCATCAACAGTATAATAACTATAGGGCCATTTAAAGTCATATTTTTTTATATGCATCAGTAAGTCGTGCGATCAATTTTAACGTAAAAACCGCATCGCTATGGGGTATATTAAGAAAGTTATAAAGTCAAATAAAGCCATATTTCCTGGTTAGGTCATATTTGAGTTATAAAGTCATATTGATGTATACTTTAAATCATAAGTGCCAATTTAAGCGGTGAAGCGATTAAGCACTAACTAAGTAAGGCAAACTATAAGGTTAGCCTACATAACATTACAGCCACAGACCTATGAGGTCACACATTGCATTATGTGGTCAGATATTGCATCATGTTGCTACAAAATTCATTTTACTTCTGTGCACTGAAGTGGGACGTCATTTGAAGTTCAGTCAGTGGGCAGGCAAGCTAAAAAGCTCAGTCTTGGTCTACTTATGTAGAAATACATTACAACTAGTAGCAAACTGAAGAATATAACAAGTGCCATTCAAGTTTATTCATAAGAGACTTAGACACAGAGAGAATATCTGGTTCAGCATGCCAAAAGTGAGAGAATCTAATGCAGTGGTTCTTAACCTTTTTTCCTCCAGCGCCCCCTTTCAAAAATTATCGTGCTCCAGCGCCCCCCAACCTCATATTGTAGAGAATGTAATAAAGACAATGACTAAGACTGAGGGCCGTAACAGCACTTCGTCAACCCCCCTAAAAACGATTGCCCAAACTTCTGCGGGCTTCGCCCCCAAGAACGCCGTAGCGTGATTTCGACGGTAGGCAAAGTTTGTGCGGCCTGGTCGCCCTAAGGTACCAAAATTTTCTATAATGCATGAATGAATAGGTGGTAATTACATATATAAGTCGCTATAAACTTTTTATCCTCTCAGCCCACGTAATCAGATTTAACAGTAGCGCTGAGTGAGCTGGTGTATGGGTAAATAAAGGGCACGTAATTATTAATTAAACATATTCGGGCGTGCCCGTAAGTACAATTAATTCTTTACCAGGGCCGTAACAGCACTTCGTCAGCCCCCACCCAAAAAACGTTGGTCTTGAGCCCCCCATCGGGTGATAAGCCAGACTTCCGGGGGGCTTCGCCCCCAGACCCTCCTTCGGCTATCCGCTATTTGCTGATACGAGTCATCTACATTGGGTGTCCGTTTACTGAGCGAGCTATTCTAGCCTAGACGCGCCAAGCGCGAAAAATTTCAATAATTAATGATTGAATTGGTCAATATGATCGGGAATTGCATGTATATTGATATCAATTTTTATCCTCTCTCTGCTCACGTAAACAGATTTACCGGTAGAGCTAAGTGATGTGTGATTGAAAAGGTAGGACCCCTCAATAATGATTATACATCTTCGGGCGTATACCCGTTGGCAGGAACGAAACGGCACTTCGTCAGGCCCCCGGAAAACACTTGGGTCTTGGGCTCCCATAGGGTGATAAACCGACCGCCCTCCATCACGTTGTTCGCTTTAGCCACGAAATCAGCTGTACTGTTTAGCGAGCCAATGCGAAGCGCGAAAACTTTCGATAATTCATGATAAAATCGGTCAGTAAGATCGGGAATTGCATATATATTGCAATCAATTTCTTGTCCTCTCTGCTCACGTTACCAGATTTACCGTTAGAGCTGAGTGAGGTGCAATGTGCCCTCTAAGCTGCGCACGTGCGCAGTGCTGACACGGTCTCTGCGCACAGATAATCTACGTTGCGCACAACCAATCCGAAGTTATGACCTTTTTTTAGTCGTTACGCACTGTTGTCCAAGGGTCTGCGCAGTGAGTTGTTGAGTGTGCGCAGACTCTTCAAAACGTCCTGTCTGCTATATCAAAAAATATAGAATCGCCCAACAGGAATATCTAGCTTTAGATATCTCTGTCGCCCAATCGTACTAAACCAGTGGTTCTTAACCTTTTTTCTTCCAGCGCCCCCTTTCAAAAATTATCGAGCTCCAGCGCCCCCCCCAATTTCATATTGTAAGGAATGTAATAAAGACAATGAGTAAGAGGGAGGGCCGTAACAGCACTTCGTTAACCCCCCTAAAACGATTGCCTTGCGCACCCATAGCGTGATAAAGCGAACTTCTGAGGGCTTCGCCCCCACGAACCCCATATCGTGATTTTGATGGTCAGCAAAGTTTGTGTGGCCTGGTGCCCTAGGTACCAAAATTTTCCATAATGCATGAATGAATAGATGGTAATTACATATATAAGTCGCTATAAACTTTTATCCTCTCAGCCCACGTAATCAGATTTACCAGTAGCACTGAGCGAACTGTTGCATAGGAAAATAAAGGGCACGTAATTAATAATTAAACATATTCAGGCGTGCCTGCAGGTACAATTATTCGTTATTCGTTACCAGAGCCGTAACAGCACTTCGTCAGCCCCCCCCCCAAACAAAAAACGTTGGTCCTGGGCCCCCATCGGGTGATAAACCAAACTTCCGGGGGACTTCACTCCCAGACCCCCACTAGGCTGATAGCCTATTAGGTATCTACAATGGGTGTCCATTTACTGAGGCAGCTGTTCTCGCCTATTCGCGCGAAGTGCGAAAAATTTCACTAATTAATGATTGAATTGGTCAATATCATCGGGAATTGCATGTAAATTGAGATCAATTTTTATCCTCTCTGCTCATGTAAACACATTTGGTAGAGCTGAGTGAGGTGCAATGTTCCCTCTAAGCTGCGCACGTGCGCAGTGCTGACACGGTCTCTGCACGAAGAAAATCTACGTTGCGCACAACAAATCCGGAGTTATTACATTTTTTTAGTCGTTACGCACTGTTGTCCAAGGGTCAGTGCAGTGAGTCTTTGAGTGTGCGCAGACTCATCAAAACTTAAAGCGAACATTGTGAGGTTTCTTGGTAACTGTAGGACCCGTTACTAATAATTAAACATATTCGGGCGAGCGAACCCGTTGGTATGACTTCGTTGCATGATGTTATTTCGTGACCCCCTGTCTGCAATATCAAAAAATATAGAATCGCTCAACGGGGATATCGCCCAACAGGAATATCCCGTGTCGCCCAATCGTACTAAACTAAAAGACGCACACGATTTCAGATTGGTATTTCTTCACTGACATATAATTTTTCCCTGCCAGATGGAATTCGTCTTCTTGGGTTCAGATTGCCAAGACAGGAACATTTGGTGTCAGTCATTCAGGCGCCCATGTACAATTAAACCTATATGTATTTTGAAGGCTATATGTAACGAAGTTTTCGGTGTTAATTTGCTCTGAATACTAATTAAGGATATGTCCTATCACCACATCATCTACTGCGAAGCCATTTTTCTCCAGCGCCCCCCATACCGCCCCCCTGAGCCCAGCGCCCCCCATATCGCCCCCTGAGCGTTTCCGCCCCCCTTCAACATCGCCAGCGCCCCCTGGGGGGCGCTGGGGGCAAGGTTAAGAACCACTGTACTAAACTAAAACACGCACACGATTTCAAATTGGGATTTCTTCACTGGCATGTAATTTTTCCCTGCCAGATGGAATTCGTCTTCTGGGGTTCAGATTGCCAAGACAGGAACATTCGGTGCCAGTCATTTAGGCGCCCATGGACAATTAAACCTATATGTCGAAGTTTTCGGTGTTAATTTGCTCTGAATACTCATTAGGGATATGTCCTACCACCACATCATCTACTGCGAAGCAATTTTTCTCCAGCGCCCCCCATACCGCCCCCTGAGCCCAATGCCCCCCATATCGCCCCTGAGCGTTTCCGCCCCCTTTAAAATCGCCAGCGCCCCTTGGGGGGCGCTGGAGGCAAGGTTAAGAACCACTGATCTAATGCAACGAAAGTCAAAGCTACTGTAAATGAATTTAAGGACTTCAATATCTCCCCTACAGAGAAAGTGTCCTGTCAGGTATGCAGTTGCATTGTGAAGCATGAGAAACGTTTTTGTTGAACAGCATCTCAAGCATAAGAAATGGATTAAAGCAAGAACGACCCGCTCCTCAGCTCTGCAACAAGCATTCTCTGCAACTGTTATGTTGTGTATGTTTTACTCGTCAGTTCCATGAGTTGGTTACATGTAAAAATACACGATTTTAACATAAAGTCATATAAAGTCATATTTTCCAAAAAATAAAGTTGATAAATAATTGATTTTTTAAGGTCATATAAAAATGGCCCAAATAATAACCTTGCATGTCATCAAACTATCCTTGCGATTGTTAGCACCTAGCACTCTGGTTTCATTTTGTGATATGACGATAAGGGGGCGCGTAATTTTTCGCCATCATAGAGGGGGGCGTGTCTAAAAAAAGTTTGAGAACCACTGTGCTATATAGAAATGACTAGGCTTGACATTATATGTTCATTAAGAATATGTTTGTCAATGTTGGTGCAATGTTTGTTGCGATTATACGTCGTCAGAAGCGTAACGCGTTATTATTACATTCGCCACCACTTATATTGTGGAAATGGATTTTCGGCACTCGCTAATATCCTATCGAACGCGCGGATGTACAAGACACGACCACGTATTTCAAGAAATCAAATTGCAGAATTCGCTTTGAAATAATAAAAGTCAGTTGACACGATCTCTACATGGACAGTATAATCTTACTTTGCAAGAAAAGTCATTTTGTTGCTGTTTATCACTGAGTCTACAGTCCTGAGGTCAGATGACGATTGTTTCTGATTGGAAAATTGGACGATTCCAATATATTTCCACGATACCGACAATTCTGATGGGGGGTCAAGAAATAACAACATGCAACAAAGTGAGTAATAACAATTGGCCCACCCGAACATGCATTATCATTTGTAACTTGCCCTAAATTTTCGGAAGCATTCCCTATATCAAATTTACCGGTGAATCGGATCACATGGGCTGAGAAAAGATGAATATTTGATAGTAATATGTGATACTGCTAGTATTTATGACGGAATCCATTCGTGAATGTGAAAACATTTCGCGCTTCGCGCGACCATAATCAGCCCCAGTAACTGTTCATTACATTACCACTCGAGATTTCAGCGCGTATAATAAACCGGTATGAAAAGTAGAATAGTCCGAAGTTCACCGAAAATGTACCTGTACAGTCTACCCTATATTTTGAGTTCCGTTACTTCATTACGGCTATGCCCCGAATGCGGCTGTAGGCTACATAAGTAAACGAAATGCTGCCGTGATTAGCAAAAAGATTGCCCACCTCTGCTCTATCCCAACAAAAAACGAACTATTCCACATAAACGTACTGCAATAGAGTTCAGCTCAATGCCATCGCAAGTAAGCGCGCTGACAAATCCTCCATCTTCTCAGGGATATCTAGACTAGTCTAGATATCCCTGCATCTTCTAAGTAGCATGGGCGGGATAACTATCGCTTCATGCTGCCCAAACTGACGGATATGCCACGTAAATAACAGAAGTAACGAAAACGTCGATGCCGTCTGAAGTAACTTAGCTACAGTGATGTCATAATCCGAGCATAGCAACAGAACATTCATGCCCACGCCCACATGGTTACTATTATGCAAATGATAAATGAGTTAAGAGTTACCGGTAACTGACACTGGACGAAGATATCATCTGCATGGGATGGCATCCGAAAATTATTCAGTGACTCCTGAAATTTCTGCCGGAAATCCGAGAAATGGTAGGATTATTCATGCAAGCAATCAAAGAATATGTATAACTATAAAGCAGTGATTTTTAGATGTGTTGAAAAAGGCCGTGATGAACATCAAATCTATTGCGCAAGTGACGACATTGCTCAGTTTTGGATTTTTCACGACTGCCCTCACGTATTACTTGACATATTCTTGCTAACCGTATCCCTCATTGCAGTTTTGATTTTTTTTAAATGCTCGTCCATTAAATGTTATGATTTTCGAGGGGTATTTTCGAGCCTTTCGAACCGTTATGTTGTTTCTCGCTGCGCATCAAGAGTTTACCGTTGTAACTAATAACGTACGGTATTGTAGATTGTCAAATATTCTTATTGCATTAGACCAGTGGTTCTCAACCTTTTTGTCTTCGGGGACCCCTTTTGGACCGTCACGAACCCCGCGGACCCCCCGAAATTTTAGTTCAAATTTAGCTCAATTATCGTACAATCGTCATCTGTCTTGTGCAAATGATAACTGCAGGCTAGTGATAAACAGCAACAAAATGACTTTTCTTGAAAATTACATCATACTATTCATGTAGAAATTGGGTTGACTTTTATTATTTCAAAGCGATTTCTGCAACTGCATTTCTTGAAATAGTATACGTGGTCGTGTCTTGAAAATCCGCGCCTTCGATTTTATATGAACGAGTGCTGAAAATTCATTCAAACAAAGAAAGGTGGTGGTGAATGTAATACTAATGCGTAACGCTTCCGACTACACATTCGGGTATGATCGCAACAATTATGGCTCAAAAATTGACAAACAATTTTTTATTGAACATATAACGTCAAGCCTGTTCATTTCTATCTAGCAGCTCATCTGGAAGTTATTATGGAAAATGGTTATGTATATCACAGGAGTAAATGGATTTTTGTAAACATTTCGAAGCGACCGTGATTAACCTTACTGATGTCTCATTGACTGCAACAGCTATTGACGCACATTACGTTAATTAATTCATTAAATACTGCTTTTGGTCTCGATGCTTTAAACCTAATGTTTACATTAAATGCGATTTATTCCTTGTATAGGTGGATAATTGAATAGTGTGTAGGCCTATTCATATTGAAATAAGCCCGAATATTTCGGCTGACACTCGTCAGGGGTAATCGTCAGCAACTAGTCGAGAATTACAAAGAACATTGTATATCAACAATGGTATCACAAAATATGACGTCACCGGTGGATAAATACGCGATTGATATATCGATTCATGAATCCGGTCCGCCAAATACTTCACTTCTCCATATCAGTCCCGCCGACTGGAGAAGTTGCCCGCCTCTGCGCTATACGCCTTCAGCGAACCGAGTTACAAAAACACATATCTAACACATTGCACACATACTACGTCGCCGAGGCCCAGGGTGTCTGATTTCAAGGACTATATTCAAGTCGTTTCGACATATTCCTATCTTTTCATTGTAACACAGTCTTGTGGTATTTTGATATTAATAATAACCTAATAGTGATACTGATACTACAAATCTAATTAGCCTGCTATAGATGACGATAGTGCGACAAATAAAGTGTGCATCAACAACAGTGTTGAAAGAACAAAACCATAATAATTAAAACATGATTTTCACGCAAAACGAAAAGATTATATTGATTATATTGCCTGCTTTCAGATAATAATTCACAATTGCGAGATTCCACCTTGAAAAGTGCCATCGTATTGCACTGTCGAAAAGCAACAGCGTGATACGAATTGCAAATTGCAAATGAGCTAGAAAATAATGAAGTTGGAATCGGCATTTCAAAAGTTCGGGTTTACATTTCGAAACCTTATCTCCCCTCCGTACCCCACTGCACAGTGCGCACGACGTACCCCCAAGACGAGCTTGTCATCACGAGAGAGAGAGTATTTATTTTAATCCAACCAAAATACATGAAAAACAGACGGCAACGATGGTGGTACAGAAAAAAATGCATGCACACTATGCACAGTATTCGGTATCAGACAGGAATGATCGATATAACCGTGGAGATAATTACACAGTCAACTAGTCTGATCACACCAGCATCAAACAGGTATACTTGACTCTATACAGTCAGGCTGTAGAAATGTTGGTATAAATGGAAAATGAAAAAGTAAACGATGGCAGCAAATGATCAATGAAGCAATGTCTGGGGCAAGGTAGGACAACAGTGGGAGGACAGGACAGTGGACAGGAGGTGATCAAGTAGGTCTTTTTTGAATCTATTATAAGGCAATTCACGGATATCTTGTGGTAATTCATTCCAGATGATAGGTCCTGAGTAGTCCATAGAGCTCTTAATTAGGTTGCTATTGGGTGGGGGCAAGTAGATATTTCCCTTTCATGAGCATCTCGTGTAATGGGAGTGGACATTTTTAGCAGGTATGAAAAAGCCATCAAACACATAAGGCAAACTATTGGAAAATATTTGTGTATAACTTTTGATACTTCGCAGAGATATAGTTCGTCAACTTGTAAAATTCGATGCTTACGGTAGGCGGTAATTTGGTACGTAAAGCAGAGATGAGCATGGATTAGGATTAGGTTTTGAAAAAACAGGATTTGTGAAATTTTGTCGGATTTGGATTGGATTTGGATTATACATTTTTTTCAGAACGGATTTGGATTGGATTTACCTATTTTCTGGGAGATTGAAATGTCGTGTGGCGAATGGCGACAAACTTTATTCAGATCAGTTATTAATGTACTTATGGTTATCTTGAATCATGTGAATCGTTGGTTGTGAAAGAAAATTTTCGAATCCCTCAATAGGGTCCATTAAACCACTAGGTGTCGCCAGACTTGAGGTGGTAACCGCCGTTGTTACGTACGCGGTTGCCGTTATCAGAAACCTGTAGGTTACTTTCTCGATTGTGTAGGGTATTTTATATGGAAATAATGGCTGCAACATATTCTACGTGGACCGTGAGCTCGCTATAAAATGAACTAAAACTTCGAAAACTTCTGGTGCTGAGCTGGTAGCCGACATTTAGTTGACAATTTCACATTCTCACCTAGTTATCAAATCGGCCTTATTTCCTTCCGTAGGAGCTTTCCGAAGTTTTAGTTCATTTTATAGCGAGCTCACGGTCCCCGTAGAATATGTTGTAGCCATTCTTTCCATATAAAATACCCTTACACAATCGAGAAAGTAACCGACAGGTTTCTGAATACGGCAACCGTATACGTAACAAAGGCGGTTACCACCTAAAGTCTGGCGACACCTAGTGGTTTGATGGACCCTATTCCATAAATTAGTATTTTGTCTGAATTTCCAGTTGGAATCGGATTAGGATTGGACATGGACTCGAATATGAAAAAGTTATGGGTTAGGATTTTGATTTTGATTTGAAGGTTCGGATTTGGATTGGATTAGGACATAGAAATTCCAAATCCGCTCATCTTTGACGTAAAGGTACAGATTAGATCAACCGTATCGCACGATTTTGCAGGGTTCGAATTCTGTGCAAAAATGTTTTGCATGCATTTCCTCACAGTCACACTACGATTCCATATTGCAGGTGAGAGTGAAAAAGTGAGAAATAGATGGTTCGTAGTATTGATCTAGATAACAAAGATTGCAGACGGGTCATTATTCCCACACACCGAGCTAGTTTAGATATTGTGCATTCAGTATGCTGCTTCCAAGACATTTTGGCATCAATGGTGACACCGAGGTATTTTGCCAAATCACATATGGAGATTTTTTTATGATTGATGTTCACAGTGAAATTTTGATTGGCGGCGACATTATTTAAAAGGAGCATCTCGGTCTTATCTGCATTCAGACTTAGTTTATTTGCTTGTAGCCATTTCGACACTTTTGGGAGTTCCCTATCTACAGATGCATGCAAATCTTCGACGAATCAAATGAGTTAGGCAGTTAGACACGCGGCCTTCGTCTAAATTTAGGATTTTGAAGTATTTGATAATATTTAAGTGCAACATATCTGTTTTTTAAATTGAAACCTAAAATTATTCTAAAATTTCTCCAACAAATTGAAACTACTCATCAAACTTTTGTATGACATCATTCTCGAAGTGGTGAGTTGCGTAGTATGGTATAATGCACACATTGCACAGCTGCAACACCAACGGGTTGCGGGTTCGAGTCCGATCGAGGTGGATTCCAGAATTCCTACCTAAAGGTTGGAGGTTTATCTAGGCTGCAACCCGCCATCTCATCCGTGTAAGCCAGTGGTTCTTTACCTTGCCTCCAGCGCCCCCCCCCCCCCAAGGAGCGATTTGGATTTTGAAGGGGAAGGAAACCCTCGGAGGGCGCTGGGCTCAGGGGTGGTATGGGGGCGCTGCAGTAAATGGCTTCGCGGCAGATGGTGTAGTGCAGTAGGCTACTAAATTCAATGTGAGCAGATATCTCCATCACATTCTCTGTTGATATACTAGTCAAACAAAGCACTAAAACAGAACCTAATAGGCCTACAATCAATTCCCCCATATTGCCAATAGCAGATGTGAATTCGGGATGAGTGCATCTGGTTCAAACCACATGGTATGAGCCCGTACCCGATGGTTGTTATAGCAACCTTGATTTGACCCCGAATATACCATATACAATTAATATATCGTTTATTAGTCAATGGTCCTCGGGTGCGATTGAAGCGCGAAATATTTCCGATAGTAAAGTCTCAACCCGAAAAGACCGACAGGACTTTGACCTCTTACCAGGACCGTAACTGCCGCACATCAAAACCCCCAATGTGGGGGCCGAGCTCGAAGGGAGCCCAAAATTATTTCGGTGAATGAACATAAATTGTACATCATTTTTGACAACAAAAACTTTAAATAAAAATTTCCCCCGTGCACGATTTAACGTTGGTAATTTTTCTTTATGATTATTGGGTACCCTTCCCCCACGGAAAAATATGCATGATTTACAAAAAAAATATAGATAGGCATTGCGGCGTCGGTCATTACCACGCCACGATGCACGAAGACATGCGAAGTTTAAGCCAATATGGGATTCCCAGAAGTGTGCGAAAAAGATCGTCGGCGAGAAATCCTTAGTCGCAAAGGACTGCTCACTGCCCAGTGCCCGTATGTTGACCGTAAACTTCGATATAAATATGTCTAATTGTCCATAGGTGCCTAAATGGCTCGTGCCGAATTAGCCTGTCGTGGCAATCTGAACCCCACAGGACAAATAACAGTAAAGAAACGCCAATTTTGAATCGTGTGCTTCTTTTAAGGCCTCTGCACACTGACCTCGCGACGCAACATCGCGAGTTGCGCGTTGCGAGTTGCGAGTCGTAAGTCGCGAAGCAATGCACACTGGTCCCGGCAGTGCCCACAAGCGGCAACTATAGCTCTTGCGCGTTCTGTCCGAAGTCTCGCAATGGATACATATTGCACAGCTCCCGATAGATCGCAAAATGAATATTTCGATGGGTATACATGGGTTTGTCAATGAATAAGATGACGTCTTATATGCACACACGAACCAATATCATATTTCAATGCTGAAAACGCATAATCTGGGTGACTCAGTTAAAGGCGCTATTTCCGGTTGCCGATCCAAATTTCTGGAGTTCTAGCTGTAGCCTATTATGGCTACAAACACCAAGCCTTTCTGTATTCCACTGCCTCAGTGACTGCATCAACTGTCAAGCACTCATACATTAATTTCTCGATATGATAGAGAACAACATTCAAATGCATTATAATTTTATTGTAAATGAATTGAGTCTTGACAATATTCAAATATAACTCTGGGATTCTTTCCTTTTCAATCTTCGATTCGCCCTCAGTTATCAAGCATGGAAACTGATCCGTAGGCCTGGTTGATTCATTCTCCATAATGATGCATAGTCCATTTCTGACTTATAATATTAGCCACTACAATTCGTACCGAAGTCTGATAAAGAGGAGAATAGATGAAATCTAACATCAAGAGTTACACTGCTGCTACTTAGTCAACAAAAAGATTTTCAGACGTCGTGTTCTGAGATGTACCGATATCTGAAATATACATCAGTGAACCCATGACATACCACGATTATATGTACCTGCTTAACCCAGTTTCCAACCAATGTACATTGTACAGTCTGTACAGGTTAAAATGAACCAGACAAGGTATATATATAATAAATCCACCTGTAGACATACAATGACTGAGATATTCGCGGTATCGGTACTGCTGGAGCTGGTTGGCCTTTGGTAATTACCAAGTACCGGTACTGCGTACATACAGTAGAATGCGCTCTTGCAGTTAAGCTTCGAGTTTTAAAATGGCCTCAAATCAGTCTAAATTCAATGAGGAAACAATTATAGATGCCAAAACACGCAATACCCGGAGAAACTATTGCGGTGACATAGAGCTAACAATCAGACACTGCTGACCAGTCGCTCGCAACTCGCGACAAAGTTGAAAATTTTCAACTTTGTCGCGGAGTTGCGCAACCCTGTCGCAGACGGCATGTTGCGAGTGGCCGGCGACTCCGGTCTGCATGGTCCAGTCGTAGACAGGCGCGATTCTCTCGTTTTATCGGGTCGCGAGCTCAGTGTGCAGAGGCCTTTAGTTTAACACTTTCTGCGATTTCAATGTCTTTTGAAGATATAGCGGACCTCATCCGGGGCCTACGAATATCGTAGGCCCCGCCTCACCCTAAATTTACCAGGACAACACCTCACTCAGCGCTACCGGTAAATCTGATCACGTGGGCTGAGACGATAAAACATTTATAGCGATATATACATATATATGCAATTACCTTGGGGGGTCTTGGGGGCGAACTCCCCAGAAGTTGGTTTATCACTCTATGGGGGCCCAAAGATCAACGTTTTTTGGCGGTGGCTGACGAAGTGCTGTTACTGCCTTGCCTTCAGCCATTCTTTTTATTACAGTCCTTAATATATTGGGTGGGTGGGGGCGCTAGAGCACGGCAATTTTTTTAAAGGGGCGCTGGAGGAAAAAAGGTTAAGAACCACAGGTGTAAGCGGTGTCTTAGAGCCAAGAAGTGGGCCGTGCTACAAGTCGGCAGCCATGTAGTACAATGAAGGAAATTGGCCAGATGTAAATGACCAGGGTAGTCGACAAATACCATGAATACCACAAACAACACTTTCAAATGCTACGATGCAGTGGAACATGTTATTACGTCAATCCACTCTCATTGAGAGTGACGATGCAATCCAGTTACTGCAGGGGTGGGCAAACTACGGCCCGCGGGCCGCATGCGGCCCGCAACACCGTTCTGTGCGGCCCGCGAGAGTCTAAAGAAACTTTTTAAAAATATTGATAAAATATATACTGAATATCGAATTAAAGTAGGGACTTGATTAAACTTTTTCTTAGTATATTTCACCATTATAATTTTACGACAATGGTTACCAAACTGGGGTGCACCCCCTCCTTGTGGGTGTGAAGGCATCTAAAGGGGGCGCGAAGCTGAGCTCAATTGAAAAAATTTTCGCGCTCCGCGCGATTGTAATCCGATTCATAATCATTGCTCTGTATTTAGTATGAATTTCATAGTTAAAAGTCTCTCCTCCACAGCCGTAACCTTCCATGCCATCAAACTATCCGTTAGGTTTGCGTTTCACCATCATAAAGGGGGGGGAGGGCTTAACAAGTTTGAGAACCACTGTTCTAAGGTAAATACTTCCTACTATAACTTTTATGTTTAATTTCTTGCGCGACAGCTCGATCTCAAGGCCCACACAATTTGAGAGGTTTCAACTGCTAAACATCACAGAAATCCTAAACGAGATTGACATAACCCGGATCACGAGTGGGATTTCAGATTGGCCACTACAGTTTCAATTATCTCAGTGATGTGCTTATAAAAAACGATTTGCGCGTGTCTTAGGTAGATTCGCTCTCGGTATGCGTAGAATTGGGGTATCTATATTTTATCTACACATAGTAGGAGTGTGTTTGAAGCTAACATGGTTATGATGCTGTCAGCATTGTGTGTCCTGGAACTGAGCCAAAAGTGGAATTAGTAAATCTATGAACAGATCGCTGCTCACAGACTTAAATTTCAATCCGGTTCTAACCGACTTTCATCTCTATAGTTTTGACAAATTGGTTATTGAGGTCAACCAGCCGATGAAATCTCGCCACTATATGTTCTGACGCGAGTACGATATCATCAAAGCAATGTTTCGTTTGTTTTAAATAACCACATATATTATCTCCATGTCCTCACTATATTATCAAATACCAATATTGCGTTTTGGTTTATAATCCCAATTTTATATAGTGCGGCCCGCGAATGGATTTAGATGTTGAATGCGGCCCGCGAGCTCAAAAGTTTGCCCACCCCTGAGTTACTGTTATTATTACAAATATGAGTGGTGCTTTTCGCCATTTTATGGCCTTTCCGCATTTTCGGTCTCTTACGCGATGGATGTCGATTTTTGAAGACCACGAACCATCATCACAACGATACCTTTAAATAAGTAACCGCTTTAATCCGCACCATGATATTGAACACCTACATCTCATCTACCATCAATATTGTCAGTGGAGATTTCGCCCTTTTCTTTCATAACTTCAACGCTCCATTTGCTGTACCGACTCAAGGTTGATATTGAAGGAACGGGTAAGCTTCTTCTAAGAATTCTACAAGCTTGCGCAGATGCGCACCGTACTATACGAGCGCAAGACGAATCATTTCGGATGAATATGGAATACGAGCTTGACCATCAGTTTTGAAATATATTAGATTCTGAAGCTCTTCCAGGAATTTGTGCTCGTATATTTCTCGGACATGTTCGAGATATTTCGGTAAGTTAAGTAAAGCACCAAAATCAGTCAGAGTAGCATTTGTGCCTTGTATGCAACTTATCGTCGATCGTCATCAAATCAATTGGTGACAACAATTTGGTTTACGAACTGTATATTGGGGCGTTGCAGCCCACCAAATTCAGACTTACGAGATGAATGCATGTCATGTCGCCGAAACAGTCCACCATTTCTGGCAATCCACCCTAAATGCAAATTCTGTTTGAAATGTTCAATTGCTCACCAACCATCATCGGAATCTCTGAGACCAAGTTGAAAGAACATCCAACGACTAATGTTAACCTGACAGGTTTCAACTTTTTACACTCGCCATCTAAAACGAACGCTGGAGGTGTTGGACTATACATCAACGAAGGTCTGAGATATGACATGATGCCGGACGTAAAATTTGAAACCGAAGGCGTAGAATATATATTTGTCAGAGTACATGTACAAAAAGCTCTCACAGTGGCAGTCATCTACAAACACCCAGGAACAAAGCAAGAGACTTTTCTTGACAAATTCTCAAATATTCTGGAAACGCTAACGGCAGCTAACGAACAAATATTTATTATGGGAGACATAAATATTGATTTGCTGAAGACCACCAACTTTAACACAAGGTACCGTGAAATGCTTGATTCTTATGGAATAGCTCAGATAATTACTGAACCCACAAGAATAGCTGATCAATCCAAAACTCTACTAGATCACTTCTACTGCAACACTCATCAATATCACCTGTCCGCTTTTGTGCTCCAACACAGTATGACTGATCACTATCCCATCATCTGCCACATGAAATTGGCCCTGCCACATTGTGCTAAAGAATTTGAATCTCGAACGCCCTTAAACCCACGCGGTATAGAGGAGTATATTGAAATTGTCAGCAATACCTTCAACAACTACAAAATTCCTCCACTCACAACTGACAACTACAACTGCCATTTTGAAAAATTTATTGAGGAACTGCGGGCAGCCCTCGACACATCTTTCCCAATTAGGAAAGTCAACCGCAATGCAAGGCGCTTGAAATCGAAACCCTGGATTGGTCATGACATACTTGTTGCGATCAAAACAAGGGATTGGATGCATAAGCACTACTATCTGCAAGGCACCATCGAAGGCAAAAAAGTGTACAAAAAATATGCAAACCAAGTGACGCATATGAAAGAAAATGCCAAAAAAGCATACTTCCAAAAAAGATTCGAAGAGTGCTCCAAAGATCCCAAGAACACATGGAAAACCATTGGAGAAATTATCAACCTAACTAAAGGTAATGCTCCCAAGAGTACTGATGACATCGAGCTACTCGAGAATGGCAGCATCATCAAAGACCAGCTTGCAGTAGCAGAAAAGTTCAATCAGTATTTTTGCAACATTGGTCCGGATCTTGCAGCTTCAATACCAAACTCCTCCGATGACTTTCTCTCGTACTTGAGTCCTGGCCCTCAGAAATCCATTTTTCTTGAGCCGACAAGTGAAGGAGAAGTTGCGACCGTATTATCTGAAATGAAAAGTAACAAAGCAGTAGGACCCGATCTCATCCCAACTCACTTTCTGAAGCTAGTCTTTAATATTATTGGTGATGTTATATGCATTTTCTTTAATGAGTCGATACGTCTAGGCATTTTCCCAGATGCACTGAAAACTGCCAGAGTAATGCCAGTGTTTAAGAAAGGCTGTAAAAAGCTAATTTCTAACTACCGAACAATATCTGTTTTGCCAAATCTTGCCACGGTTTTTGAGAAACTGATTGACTGCCGACTTAAGAACTTTTTTGAATTGAATGCAGTACTGTCTCCGACCCAGCATGGATTCAGATCCAACCACAACACCAACCATGCAATACTATCAATTGTAACGGACTATTACAAAACCATCAAGCAAAAAGAAAGTGGCTGCAGCATTTTTATCGATCTCCGCAAAGCTTTCGACACAGTTAACCACAGAATCTTAAGATACAAGCTAGAACACTATGGAATCAGGGGTATTGCAGCAACTCTACTTGAAAGCTACCTGGCAAACCGCAAACAATATGTTAAACTGGGGACATTAAGAACGACTACCAGAGATATAACTTGTGGAGTGCCTCAAGGCTCAGTCCTTGGACCGACTTTTTTCCTCATTTATATTAACGACATTGTTAATGCATCTTTATTCCGCACAACGCTATTTGCTGATGATACTCACCTCTTCATAACCTCCAACACTGTCGATGATTTGCATGCATCTGTGAATAGGGAACTCCCAAAAGTGTCGAGATGGCTGCAAGCAAACAAATTGAGTTTGAATGCAGATAAGACCGAGATGCTCGTTTTAAATAATGCCAGTCATAATTTCACTATAGAGTACTCTATAATTTCACTGTGAACATCAATCATAAACAAATCTCAATATGTGACTCAGCAAAATATCTCGGCGTCACCATTGATTCCAAATTGTCTTGGAAGCAGCATATTGAATGCACAATATCAAAACTAGCTCGGTGTGTGGGAATAATGACCCGTCTCCAATCTTTGGTTTCCAGATCAGTACTACGAACCATCTACTTCTCTCTTTTCCACTCGCATCTGCAATATGGAATCGTAGTATGGGGAAATGCATGTACAACATTTTTGTGCAGAATTCGAACCCTGCAAAACCGTGCGATACGGCTGATCTCATCTGTACCTTTACGTACCAATTTATCGCCTTACTACCGTAAGCATCGAATTTTGCGAGTTGATGAACTGTATCGCTTCGAAGTATCAAAAGTTGTTCACAAATATTTTTCCAATAGTCTCCCTCCTGTGTTTGATGACTTTTTCATACCTGCTAAACATGTCCATTCCCATTACACGAGATCTTCGTCTAAAGGAAACGTCTACTTACCCCAACCCAATAGCAACCTAACTAAGAGATCTATCGACTACTCGGGACCTATCATCTGGAATGCATTACCATCACATACCCGTGAATTGCCTTATAATAGATTCAAAAAAGCCCTACTTGATCACCTCTTGTCGTTACACTAACACTGTTGCCCTACCTCGCCCAGACATTGCTTCATTGATAATTTGCTACCATTGTTAAAT